>NC_134702.1:251585090-252905090 GCF_043290135.1 Rhipicephalus microplus
TGTGAGTGCCATCAACAACTGGGATGAGCCTGCGAAACTCACCCACGTTGCATTCTGCTTGAGTGGCGTCGCAAAAACGTGGTTTTTGAAGCACGCTACAGATTTTTTCACATGGCCCGCCTTTACGCGCCAGCTCCGCCAGATTTTCGCCAACCCGTCAGTGCGCTCGGATATCGCCAAGAAATGGCTTGGTGCACGCGTTCAACGCCCCGGCGAGTCTTATATTTCTTACATTGAAGATGTTCTCGCCCTTTGCCGCCGCATCGACAACCATATGGCGGAAAACGGCCGTGTGTGCCACCTGCTAAAAGGCATTGCGACTGTCGCTTTTAACGCGCTTGTGGTGCAGAATCCCCAGACCGTAGCCGATGTTGTAGCTATCTGTCAGCGCCTCGAGGAGCTTCAAACCACTCGGGTGCAACCTGATATGCCTGATCTCAGCTCGACTCATGACACAACAGAGCTGCGTGCATTGATCCGCTCTATCATCCGCGAGGAACTTCATGCGCAGGCTTCACCTCGCCACGTTGATATTCGAACGACGCCACCTGCTACTAGTTTACGCGACGTCGTGAGGGAGGAACTGGCCTTGATCACAGGCACTACAGTTCCAAGCTCACATCCCGTGCCCATGCCAAGTTATGCTCACGTTGCTGCAACGACGCCTGCGCCCCACCAAAGCCTGGCTCGATGACTGTCACACCTGTTCCGAGTTCATATCCTTTGGCCATGCCAACTTATGCTCAGTTTGCTGCTAGAACACCTTCACCCCATCACAGCCCAAAGCAGCTACCAGCGCCCGATGTGCATGGTTCGCTCAACTCGCTCGCACCGCGACCATCTTCCAGCCTTACAACACCTGGCGCACTACACGACCGACTTGCTTTTATTGCGGCATACGTGGTCATATTTCAAGGTTTTGCCGACGCCGTCAACAAGACGAAAGACGAAGCTACGGTGACTATGAACGGGACGACTTCTACCCAACTGGACCACCCTATCACCGACTGTATCAGAACAGCACACGCTGGTCGCCGTCTCCGCAGAACTTTGCCTCAGTTGGCAGTTCCCGTTTCTCACGTCGCCGCTCACCTTCACCGATGCGGCGTTCCTCCTCTCCCCTTCGACCTTCTACTTCGATTCCCGACCGCCAATTGGAAAACTAAACAGTGCAGCTTCGGGAGGGAAAGCTGCATCTTTCGAACTGCGTCAAACTCCTCCAGACCGCCCATCAAATGTTTTATTGGTGTATGTTGAAGGTATACAGACAGAGGCACTAGTAGACACAGGCGCATCACTTTCCGTAATTCGTGCAGACTTTTGTGCCCGCTTGAAAAAAAGTTAGGATGCCATACGATGGCCTTCCCCTTCGTTGCGCAGATGGTGTCTCTATTCAGCTTTCAAGTGTTTGTACAGTCCGCGTTTTCATAGATGGCATCCTTCACCACATTCAGTTTCTTGTAGTTCCTTTGTGCACTCACGCAGTTATTTTAGGATGAAACTTTCTTTCTTCGGCATCAGCTTTCATATCGTGTCGTCAGCGAGTATACTCATATGTCAGCTACTGAGAGTTCATCTGATGTCGATTCATACAGCTTCCGTTTCGTTGCTGCCGCGGATTGTTTCATTTCGCCAGGAGATGAACGAATTCTCACGATCGCTTCGGATACTATTGTTAACGGTGACGTGTTCATTGCTCCATCAGTTCGCTCCAAACCTGCGGGGCTTACCATTGCACTCGGCCTTGTGCGGTTTAACGACGGTAAGGCATTGGTCACCGCCTTGAACCCAACTTCTTCGCCAGTGATGCTGCCCCAGGGCACTGCTGTGAGCTGCTTCGCTGACAGCGAGCCTTTTTCGCTGGTTCCTCTTCAAGCAGAATCACCGCCTTTGTCTGCTACAACCGATACCAAGGCAACCACTGCTGCTTTAAATGCTACCATAAATCCTCACCTCACTGCTGAGCAAAAGAGAGACCTTTTAGACCTTCTCCAAAAGCACAGCATTTGGTTCGACTTACATTCCAAAGTTTTGGGCCGCACCTCTGTTGCAGAGCACAGCATCGAAACCGAAGACAGCTCCATTGTGCGCCGCCGCTCATACCGTCTGTCTCCGGCGGAACGACAAACGATTGAGGAAAACGTCGCCGACATGCTCAAACGGGATATTATTCGACCTTCATCCAGCTCTCTGTCGTCTCCTGTGGTGTTGGTCCAGAAAAAGGATGGCTCTGTCCGCTTTTGTGTTGATTACAGAGCGCTCAATAAGATAACGAAAAAAGATGTATATCCCTTGCCACGCATAGACGATGCCCTGGACTCCCTACAAGGCGCAGAATATTTCTCCAGCCTTGACCTTCGATCCGGGTATTGGCAAATACCTATGCGCGAAGCAGACAAGGAGAAAACAGCGTTTGCAACGCCTGACGGGCTTTACGAGTTCAACGTTATGCCTTTTGGCTTATGCAACGCTCCAGCAACATTCGAGCGCATGATAGATACTGTCTTACGTGGTCTCAAGTGGAAAACCTGCTTCTGCTATTTGGACGACATCGTAATTTATTCTCCTTTTCCTCAGCACCTTAAGCGTTTGGATGAAGTTCTTACGTGCATTTCGAGCGCTGGGCTTCAGCTTTATAGAAAGGATTGCCACTTCGCGAGCAGGAGCATCAAAGTTTTGGGTCACCTTGTCAGCAAAGATGGCGTTCGACCCGACCCCGACAAGGTTGCGGCCGTAATCAATTTTCCACGTCCGGGCAATCAAAAACAATTGCGAAGTTTCGTGGGCCTGGCGTCTTACTTCCGCTGCTTTATCAGTCACTTTGCTGCCATTGCGGGGCCGTTACACAAGCTTCTGACGTCAGGAACGGCCTTCACTTGGACTGACGAGTGCGACTGTGCTTTCCAAGCCCTTAAACGTGCTTTTACATCAGACCCCGTCCTCCGTCACTTCGATGAGAGCGCACCCACTTTCCTTCACACAGATGCCAGCGGCCATGGAATCGGTGCCGTCTTCCTCCAGTGCGACGACACTTCACGTGAGCGAGTAGTTGCGTATGCCAGCCGCGCACTAACACCTGCGGAGCAGAACTACTTGATAACAGAGCAGGAATGTCTTGCTGTCGTTTGGGTCATTCAGAAGTTTCGACCTTATCTGTATGGACGCCACTTCACTGTCATTACCGACCACCATGCCCTATGCTGGTTGTCCTTGCTGAAGAGTTTGTCTGGGCGTCTCGGTCGCTGAGTACTCCGTTTGCAAGAGTACACTTTTGACGTTGTGTACAGGTCTGGCAAACAGCACCAGGATGCCAACGCTCTCTCTCGCTGCCCTCTGCCACTTTCATCTCCAACCACGCATCATCGATGCCCCTCAGGTGATCAAGCGGCTTCCTCTGCACTCACGTTATCACCCCTGGCAGTTGCTGGGTCACTATCTTTAAACAGCAGCGCTCAGTTTGCCGCGTGCCAACGTGACGACCCATACTGTAACCGCATCATCGGGTACTTGAATGACTCGCCTTCTCCACCTAATGCCAGACTACGTCGTCAGCTGCGGCAGTTCAAGCTAGACAACAATGTCCTGCAGCGCTATACTTACAATGCGTATGGACATCGGTGGGTGCCAGTACTTCCCCGTTCACTGCGAAAAAAAGTTCTCGAAGCACTCCACGACGACCCATCAGCTGGACACTTGGGATTTCAGAAGACCTACAACCGCGTTAGGAGTCGTTTCTTCTGGCCTGGTCTTTCTACCTTTGTGGCTAATTATGTCGCTTCTTGTGCACTGCGTCAACGCCGGAAACGACCAACGTCTGCTCCTGCTGGATTATTACAACCCATTCCATGTCCCGATACACCTTTTGTCGTTGTCGGAATAGACCTCGTCGGACCACTTCCCGTAACGCCAGCGGGCCACCGCTGGATCGTCACAGCCGTCGACCACCTCACACGATACGCGGAGACCGCTCCTCTACGCACTAGCTCCGCCTCAGACGTTGCCGCCTTCTTTTTAGAAGCCATTGTGTTGCGTCATGGTGAACCTCGCACGTTGTTGAGTGACCGGGGCAAGGCCTTCATGTCGACAATTCTTGACGAAATTCTAAAAACTTGTGGCACAGTTCATAAGACCACATCCGCTTACCACCCGCAGACAAATGGCCTGACAGAGCGATACCACCGGACTCTAATTGACATGATATCCATGTACATCGAACCGAACCACGATAACTGGGACAAAATCTTGCCGTTCGTAACGTTTGCACACAACACCGCTGTTCAACGAACCACCGGGTATTCACCTTTCTTCCTCGTCTATGGTCGTGCGCCGACATTCACTATTGACGCCTCTTTCTTCAATGTAACGACAAAAACGTCCACGACTACGCCAGAAAATTTTGTCTCCAGGCTCGCTGACGCACGGCAACGTGCTCAACTCAACACGGAGGCCAGTCAACTAGACCGCAAGCAACGCTATGACAGCTTTCGTCGAGACGTCACCTTCCGTCCTGGAGATGAAGTACTACTTTGGACGCCTGTTCGTACACCCGGATTGTGTGAAAAGTTTCAGTCACGCTTTCTCGGACCTTACGTTGTTAGTGAACGAACATCCCCTGTCAATTACCTTGTCACTCCCGTCGAGGGTTCCTCGGACCGTCGTTACCATGCATCCGAGATAGTTCACGTTTCACGCCTTAAACCCTGTGTTCGCCGTACCTTTCCCGCCTAAGTCTTGGCCGGCCGGCTGCTCAAGTGCGCGGGGAAAATAAGTGTGAGCATGATTACTCGTTCCATTTTTTCATCTGTACATACTCATCATCACCACTCCAGTTTAGGTTGTGGGGCACATACTCGAGAAAATAAAGAAGAGTCTTGAGGGTACTGGACGCCATCTTACAATATATATATATATATATATATATATATATATATATATATATATATATATATACGCATACATATAAGGCGAGTGATGCTAGCTGCAAAATGCAGCCACGAGTGTTCATATTGCCGCGTGCATAGCTGAATTTAGCGGCGAGATAGCGACGACAACGAAGAACGCGGATTTGCTCGAGAGGCGCAGCGCAGCAGAGTGAAGAAGACGACAATCTTAGCGGCCTTCTCTGAGAGCGTTTCTACAAGTCCCACTGTCCGTGTTTTTAAATAAACCCCCCTGTGATTTATAACCCGCGACACTGGTGGAGGTGCTGGGTACTACCACCTCATGATCAGCACCCCTGTGAGAAGCCCCGAGTCCAGCCCTACAAGACAGCCACGCGTGGAGACGCCTGTGCACCGCTCAAGCCGTCGCCTTCAAGGTCTTGAACCATAATTTGGCCTTTTAAAGGGAGCAACACTTCCGACAACCACCCCTACTCGAGAAATGGCAAGGAGTCCTGCACAGGTGACGGTCCAGAATATGCGCATTCCTGAACCATTTCATGGCCGGCCGAACGAAGATGCGCAAGACTGGCTTGAGCAGTTCGAACGGGTAGCTAAATCGAACTACTGGAGTCTCGATGGAAAGCTCTTCCACGTATACTTCGCCCTTGAAGATGGCGCGAAGACGTGGTTTATAAACAGGGAGGCAACATTGATGACATGGGAGGAGTTTTGTCGTCGGTTTCTTGACACCTTCGGTAACGCGGACCGACGCGAAAACGCACAACGCCTTCTTGAAGGACGCACCCAACAGCTGCAGGAAAGCGTCGCCATGTTTGCTGAGGATATGGTGCGCTTGTGCCACCGCGCGGACCCCAACATGCCGAGGCTCAAAAGCTAAGCCATCTCATGAGGGGCGTCAAAGAGCAGCTATTTGTTGGTCTTGTGCGCAATCCGCCGACAACAGTGGACGAGCTCACCAGGGAGGCCACCGCAATAGAGCGTGCGCTACAGCAAGGGTACCGACAGTCTGATCGCCCGGCCACCAGCGCAGCTGCAGGCGCCGCCGCACTTAGCGCAAACGACGAGTTTTCTCTACGCCACCTGATCAGACAGATCGTGCGTGAGGAGATCGCGAAGGAGAACGCAAAATACACATTACAGTCACAGGCGCCCCCGCAGCAGGAGTCCACGGTAGCCTCCGTCGCTGAAGTCGTTCGCCATGAACTTCGACAAGCGTTTGCCTCTCCTCAGCAATATTCCCCTCCACCGCACCGTCCGAACTCGTGTACCTATGCATACGCTGTGCGTCGTCCATTGGCTCCAGAAGTAGCATACCAGCCGAACGGATACAACTATGCAGACGTTGTTCGTCGACCCACGCCCATGCCAGCGCCGCAGTACCTCGAACCGTATCCTGTGGCAGCCTGGGCTCAGCAGGATTCTGTCAGGCGACCCTATATGCGGAAGACCGACATATGGCGCACTGCGGATCGTCGACCACTCTGCTACAACTGTGGAGAGCCAGGGCACATTTACCGTTTTTGCCCACATCGCCGAGCTGAATACCGCGGTAGTGCACCTACAGCTACGCGCCGACAGTTCGATGAAAGCCGTGCCCCCATCGACGACGACCAGGCTGGCAGGCGGGAAGGCTCTTCTACCTTCCGGACGCGGTCACCATCACCGGCTCGCTTTGGTTCACCAAGCCGCCGTAGTTTTGCTGACGCCGTCAGAGGTCGGTCTCCCAGCCCACGGCGGGGAAACTGAAAGCAGCGACCTCTGGGGGGAAGGTTGCAAGCCGTCGAATTGCCGAAAATCCCCCACTGCTGCCGAAACACGTGAGAGACGACGATGAAGACTTCGCCGAGAAAACTGTGACTGCCGACCTCGCTGTGACGATTGACGGCGTTGAAGTGACGGCCTTGGTCGATACGGGTGCAGACTTCTCCATAATGAGTGAACGATTGGCAGACGAACTCAAGAAAGTCAGGATGGAATGGACGGGCCCTTATATCCGAAGTGCTGGAGGCCAGATAATGACTCCCACGGGAAAATGTACAGCAAGACTCACTGTTGAGAATGTGGCTTTTGTAGCCACATTTCTGATCCTACCGGAGTGCTGCAAACCTATGATACTGGGAATGGACTTCTTAAGAGAGTACGGTGCTGTGGTCAACATGCGCGACGGTGTGATAACATTCGCCACCGACAAGTCTGGGACCACTGATCCAGACCAAGAACCCAGGGTGTTACGTGTGGTCGACGACGACGTCTGCGTGCCACCACTGTCATGTAGTCTTGTTTCCGTGTGTTACGCCGTGCACTGTAATGAAGACGCCATAGTCGAACGCATCACTGACCTTCTTTTTCACCAAGGCATCGCCATCACTCGCGGTATCGTCAGCTTAGTGGATGGGCGCGCAGACGTGCTTCTGACCAACTTCACGAATGAGCGCCGGCACATCGGTAAAGGCACGGCTGTGGCGTACCTCGAAGAGCTCGACTACTCTCACGACTGTCTTCTGATGCAAGGGGAAGCCACAGCTCAATCACCTCCACATACACCACCAGTTGATATCGGTCCGAGTCTAACACCGACTGAAAGATGCCGTCTTATGGAGCTGCTCGACCAGTTCAAGGACTGCTTCTCATCGACATCACGAGTAGGTCGAACGCCTCTGACTAAGCATCGCATAATTACGGAAGACACAGCAAGACCAATCCGACAGAACCCATATCGCGTCGCTCAGAAAGAACGTGAGGTAATCCAGCAGCAAGTCAAGAAGATGCTAGAGGATGACGTTATCCAACCATCAGAGTCCTTGGGCATCGCCAGTGGTACTCGTGAAAAAGAAAGACGGCAGCTTGCGTTTCTGCATCGATTATCGTAAGCTGAACCATGTTACAAAAAAAGATGTTTATCCATTACCACGGATCGATGACTCTTTGGACAGGCTACGGCATGCGCGCTACTTCTCGTCAATGGACCTTAAAAGTGGATACTGGCAAATAGAAGTAGATGAGCGCGACCGAGAAAAGACCGCCTTCGTGACGCCAGACGGGCTTTATGAATTCAAAGTCCTCCCTTTCGGTCTATGCTCAGCCCCAGCCACGTTTCAGAGACTAATGGATACCATTCTGTCCGGCCTGAAATGGAAAACATGCCTTGTGTACCTCGACGACGTGATCGTTTTTTCGGCCACGTTTGAAGAGCATCTAAAGCGGCTACTGTCAGTTCTTCAAGCCATACGGTCTGCTGGACTCACACTCAAACCGGAAAAATGCCACTTCGGCTTCGAAGAACTCCAGTTCCTGGGACACGTGATCAGTCGTGAAGGTGTGAAGCCTGACGCAGATAAAACAGCAGCCGTCGCAAAGTTCGCAAGGACTGTTGATAAGAAAGCGGTCAGGCGTTTTCTGGGTCTCTGCGCCTACTACCGGCGATTTATAGCAGGCTTTGCACACATCGCCTCTCCACTCACCCGCCTTACAAGGGAAGGCATCGCATTTGTATGGGGTGAAGAGCAAGACGCTTCATTCAACGAGCTGCGACAGCGTCTACAAACTCCACCTGTCCTCGCTCACTTCGACGAGAATGCACCAACAGCCATTCATACAGACGCCAGCAATGTGGGCCTAGGTGCTGTTCTTGTCCAATGCCAAGATGGTGTGGAGAGAGTGGTTGCCTACGCTAGCAGAACGTTGACACGCGCCGAGTCCAACTACTCAACAACGGAGAAGGAGTGTCTGGCCGTCGTTTGGGCAGTTGCGAAGTTCCGCCCGTACTTATATGGCCGCGCTTTTCAAGTCGTAAGCGACCATCACTCTCTTTGTTGGTTGACCAACATGAAAGACCCATCTGGACGTTTAGCACAATGGAGCTTACGGCTCCAAGAGTACGACATGGCCGTAGTTTACAAGTCCTGAAGGCAACACTTAGACGCCGACTGTTTGTCAAGGTCACCGATTGAATCACCGGCTATAGAGGATGATGATTTCCCAGGTTTTTTAGGAGTTGTTGATGCAGCTATCATTTCTCGGCAACAACAAGATGATCGGGAGCTCAACTCGCTTATAGAATTCTTGAACGGACGAGCCGCCAATGCACCAAGAGCGTTTTCGAAGAACTTATCGTCATTCTGTTTACGGGACGGAATTCTGTACAAAAAGAACTTTTCATCAACAGGTAGAAGCTATCTGCTGGTAGTTCCTGGAGCTCTCCGCAGCGAAATTTTACAAGCCTGCCATGACGAAGCCACTGCGAGCCACCTCGGTTCACAAGAACACTGACACGCATCAAAGAAAATTATTACTGGCCAAGAATCGCAGCAGAGGTTAAACATTACGTCCGAACATGCATTGACTGTCAGCGGCGCAAGGTACCACCTGTCAAATCCCGCTGGGCTATTACATCCTGTGCCTGTGCCAGAAACCCCGTTTTCTCAAATCAAAATGGATCTGCTGGGCCCATTCCCAACATCGGACAGCGGCAACAAATGGGTTATAGTGGCGACGGACTACCTCACCCGATACGCGGAGACCAAGGCAATCGCGAGTGGCACTGCAGCTGAAGCGGCCCAGTTCTTCATTGAGAACATTGTTCTGAGACATGGTGCTCCAGCTGTCGTCATAACAGACAAAGGTACCGCGTTTACAGCCGAGCTTTTGCGCACTGTGCTTACGCTCAGTGGCACAGCGCATAGGAAGACGACAGCTTACCACCCACAAACGAATGGGCTTACAGAAAGACTTAACAAGACAATCGCTGACATGCTTTGCATGTACGTTGACGTAGAACACAAGAATTGGGACCGAATATTGCCGTACATCTCATTCGCGTATAATACGGCGCGCCAGGAAACAACAAAAATGACGCCGTTCGCACTAATTCATGGCAGAGAAGTTACGACAATGCTTGACGCCATGCTGCCTTACAAATTGCAATGACTCAGAAACAGACGCCGCAGACTTCACTGAGCGCGCCGAAGAAGCAAGGCAGCTTGCCCGCGTCAGAATAATGAACCAGCAGCAACTTGACGCCCAACGGTACAACCTTCGCCATCGATTCGTCATTTATCAACCAGGAGATAGAGTTTGGGTTTGGTTTCCTGTACGACGACGAGGCCTCTCAGAGAAACTTCTACGCCGATACTTCGGACCCTACAAGGTTCTGCGCCGTCTTAGCGACGTGACGTACGAAGTCGTGCCCGACGCCTCCTCCTGTTCCAAACGTCGCCAGCATCTTCCTGAGACAGTGCACGTGATCCGCATGAAACTTTACCACTCTCAGTGATGTAAACACTCGATGGCCGCATCTCTACCTGTTGAGCGTCGGGACGACGCTCACTCTGGCGGGAGGGTAATGCCGCGTGCATAGCTGAATTTAGCGGCGAGATAGCGACGACAACGAAGAACGCGGATTTGCTCGAGAGGCGCAGCGCAGCAGAGTGAAGAAGACGACAATCTTAGCGGCCTTCTCTGAGAGCGTTTCTATATCCCACTGTCCGTGTTTTTAAATAAACCCCCCTGTAATTTATAACCCGCGACAATATAACTGCTATCGCAATAAAAACCTTCCACATTCAACACGCCTCGTTAAAAAAAATGCGATCAACGACCACAATTTTCTCGCACAATGCATAAAAACTAATATAATTTTGAAGTACTAGGCGCGAAATGTCTTCGAGATTACATTTCCAGTCGATTCATACAGGTCACTGCGCTACACGACGGTATTTCATTAAAGATAAGAGAATACCTAGTGCCAGCATCAGGCAATTGCTATCGGCGCGGTGGCTTCCGGAACACGAACGGTGGCTTCCGACGCTTCAACCGCGCGCGCTTTATGCGCCATCCAGTTCCCCCTAGTAGAGATCAGTGATACTACTTTGACGTACGCAAGACCATTCTTTGTTGTCATGCTTGTAGCTGGTTAGTTGTATACATGACATTTTCTTATACTGTTTTATAACAGTGTAATAATCTTTCAGTTGTGAGCAAGCGTCTCCGGTGTGCACATTTTTTACCCGCACCTGCTAATTGTTTCTTTTTACCCTGTGAGCTTTATTCCAACCTGCAGGTACACTGGCAACTGCGAAGGCAAGTTGGTAGGTGCATATGCTGTGAGCGACGCGCAGTGGTCTAGAGCCAATTAATGTATCTTATTTTACGAAATGAACGCTTCGAAAAAATCTGCAAGGCAGCTTTTCCTGTAAGATTGGTTTTTAACCAAGAACTCTCGTTCACGGAATGCTTTCCTTGCTAACCATGCTTATGCCTCTCCTAATTACAGTGAATACAACGCGAGTACAACAAAACGTTTTTTTTCTAACTGCTATGGGGTTGTCCTGCTTTGTACGTACCCTCAGACATCTGTCATGAGGGCCTGCGAAAGGCAAAAACAACGAACGAGAAAAACAGTCTGTGAACGAGAGGTTTTGGTTGGAAAATAACTTTACAATCAAAACCGCCTGGCAGTTTTTTTGCAAAGTGTCTATTGCAGTTATTTTTAAAGATCTGAACCTAAAAACCTACTCGTAAACAGCATGAAAGCTCACGAAACGCTAAACATCTACAAAACGTCTTTAAACGGGTATACAAATGGCTATAGACGTCTTGGTCTCCCAGAAGACCGAAAGTAGATGTTTTTGAAAGTATGTTGGCTTAGCGTCTGATGGCAAAAACGCTCAATAACAATCTACATAGCACTCTACTATATCAACAGCATCAGCATCAGCCTGACTATGCCCTCTGCAGGGCAAATGCCTCTCCCATGATCCACCAATGAACCCGGTCTTGTGCTTTCCGTTTTCACGTTATACCTGCGTACGTTTCCATCTCATCGTCCACCTTTCTTTCTGTCTCCCCTTCGTGCGTTTGCCTTCTCTGGGTATCTTGTCAGTTACCCAGTCACCAGTGGTTATCCTGCCTACGAGCTACGTGCCCGGCCCATCTCCACTTCTTGATTTAAACTATGATATCCTTAACCCCAATTTGTTCTCTGACCCACTTTGAGTATTCTCATCTCCTAAGGTTACACCTATCGTTTTCCTTTTCATCGCTCACTGCATCGTCCTCAATTTAAACTAAACGCTATGGTTGCGACTCCGGGTCCCGCGGGTCTCATTCTGGTTTCCCAGGAAAACCTTGAATGGAGTCGAGTTCACAATGGCCTTTCTTTGCTTGTGCGTTTTTTTTAGCGCCGAACCGGTCCTGGGACCACCTGTTCACGTTTTGCTCAAAGGCAATCAACCCGTCTTGACGGCACATCCTTGCTTCGAATGTGTCGAAATATCTCCGTCTAGTTCACAAAGGCCTGAAGTCTTCAATAACAATGACGATCATAAGAACCTTCTTCTTGAGGGTTAGTGGTAGATTACCGTTTATCATTTGTGAATACTTGCCGAATGCGATCCACCCCATCCTTATTCTTCTAGTTATTTCACTCTCGGGTTCGGCTCTGCGGTTACCACCCGTCCAAAGTGGACATACTCTTTTCGAACTTCCAGCGTCTCTCCGCCTATCGCAAAGTGCTGTTTTCCGCCGACACTATTCTACATTACTTTAGTTTTGTGCATATTAATTTTTAGACGTACTTTTCTGTTTTCCGTGTCCAGTTCTAGTAATCATAAGCTGTAATTCGTCCCCTGAGTTACTACTCATCAAGGCAATGCCATACGTGAATCACAGGTTCATTAACTCTTATCCCTAACTGTTCTCA
Source organism: Rhipicephalus microplus (assembly GCF_043290135.1). Taxonomy (NCBI): domain Eukaryota; kingdom Metazoa; phylum Arthropoda; class Arachnida; order Ixodida; family Ixodidae; genus Rhipicephalus; species Rhipicephalus microplus. The sequence continues at coordinate 251,597,694 of NC_134702.1, forward strand.
TTCTACGTTTCTGAAAACCTCCTGTAAACACGTGGTGAACAGCATTGGAGAGATTGTGTCTGCTTACCTTACACCCTTCTTTATAGGTATTCTGACGCTTTGTTTATGGAGAACTATGGCGGCTGTAGAAGCACTGTAGATTTCTTCCAGTATGTTTATATGGGGTTCCTCGATGCCCTGATTCCATAGTGCCTGCATTACGGCTGATGTCGCGACTGAGTCAAACGCCTTCTCGTAATCTGAAGCTTTGTATAGGGGTAGCTTGTATTCCGCGCATTTCTCTATCACCTGATCGGATAGTAAGACTAGGGTCTATTGCGGAGTAGCCTGTACGAAATCCTGCTTGGTAACTTGGTAGATTGAACTCTAATGTCGCCTTAATCCTATTAGCTATAGTTTTTGTAAATAGTTTGTAGAGAACGGACCGTAAGCGGATTGGCCTGTAATTTTCCAAATCCTTGACGTCTCCTTTCTTATGGATTAAGACGATGTTGGCGTTCTTCCAAGATTCTGGTACCCTTCCCGTCAGGAGCCACTTCGTATATAAGGTGGCCAATTTTTCTAACCCGATTTCTCTGCCATTTTTGAGAAGGTCCAATGTTACCTTATCCTCACCAGCGGCTTTTCTTCTTTGCATTCATTCTATAGGACTTTCCTTGCTTCCCCTGTGGTAGCATGTCGAGTCCCTCTCGGCTATTATTGTTTCTCATGATATCATGCTGTTTTTTTTTTTGGCTTCTGTACAGGTTTCTGTAGAACTTCTCTGCCACACATCCTATTCTTATTGGTTATGAAATTGCCTTCCTTGTTCCTGAATGCACTGTACATCCGATTTTTGCCTATGCACAAGTCTGCCTTCTCAGCTGGTTTAGCCTTCGGCCGCTTTTTACAGCTTGCTCAATTATTTCCATGCTAGACCTTCTGATGTCGTCTACCTTACGCCTATCGATTAACTTCGAAAGCTCCACTAGTTATATTTTGTCGGTTGCATTTGAGGCTTTCATGGTTTGTAGTCTCTTAATAAAATTTTTCGTCTCTTGAATGACCTCTCCAGTGACTGTACCTCCAAACGCCATTGTACACTATTCGATGATTAAGTAAGATTGTCGTTTACTATGTCAACGCTAACGTTGCTTATCTCATTTAGTGCCTCGAATTTATTCTGAAGCAAAACTCTGAATTCCTGTACTTTCCCTCTCACCACAAGTTCATTAATTGGTTTTTGGCGTCTCTGTTTCTGTCTTTGCTTTTTTAAATATAGGTGAATACATTGCTCTCTTATATCAACATCACATCAGAGGAAATACGTAACAGGCACTCGTATTTAAAGGCAGTGCAAACATTCAAGCCTTGGCTTACCGTGTGTGTGTGGGGGGGGGGGGGGGGGGGTACTGAAAATTTCCTGTAAAGTTGTTTGCGCCGCGTGGCGCACTTATCTCGCGCAGAAGCCATAAGTCGGGGTCACGGCTATTGATCGATAGGTAGCGTTGTGTATGCGAGCGGTGATCACCACTATCAACATCATCACGGTATAGCGCCGGCGGCGACAAGCCTAGGGTGGCTAGAATGGGGAGGTGTGATGACCGGCCTCCGGAGGCTGGCCCAAAAGCGCGCTCCTGCCGCGCGGTGGCGCTGCCGGTGGGGGCGCTGTGCTTTTCTCGCGTCGTCTACTTGTCTCTGGGCGGGTAAATGATTTGACCGCGCTCAGTTTTACCGCTGTAGTCTTTTCAATTATGTTGTTGACGTCGGGAAACTTGCACGTGTAATCTACTAGCACAAACCACGCAGCCGATACAGAGCGTGGGTTTCGCGGCCACTTCTTGCGAGATGGGCGTGCTTGTCACGCGAAAAATAGTTTAGAGGAATCTCTCCCGCAGACCAGCAAGTGGTAACAACCCCGCGTGTGTCGCTCGCAGATTTGTTATACATTTTCGATTGCAATAGTACTTTTAAGAGTGGAAGTCAATGCAGTTTTTATGCAGTGCAGCAGAAGAAAGCAATAAAGTAAAAGACTTGTGGCTTGATACAAGTTTATTGGAAACAGTACATTAAAACATTACATAACATTACATAGCTCGGGCTCTTGATCCTTAAAACAATGCACTCTAAGAGCCACGCTTTGTCGTATCGATATCCTCGCATGAATTTCCGCTTCGATGCCTCAAAACATGCTCGGACTGCATACTGCTGCGTTTTCGGAAGCTGCTTGATCTGAAACAAATGCACGAAACAGGAAGCTTTATTTATGACGCTAAATATGTAAAGATACAGCACCTTACCTTTGCCTCAAATCTGTTTTCCTTGATAGAGGAATTCCTTTGTCGTAACGTTCGTACGACCTCATGAAGGGTGTGCACTTTCTTACTCCGCCGCCTCAAAGTGCGAACGCCACATTTCAATCTCCTTCCCGCTGTCTTTACCAATGGGCTTCGCACCTTATTTTTTAAGCGCAGCAAACGCGCCTTGAGGATTCGCCTCACTTTTCTGCACTTCAGACACCACTGAGGCATATGGGCCGGCATACCTGGAAGAAACAACAAAATGGGCGACATGTGAAGTATATGAAATAATTTTTCACAGTTGTGATGCCCAAGACGTATGTACCAAAACACAACATACTTTGTGACACAGATCCGTCACACACAGCGGAGAACAAGCCGTTTGCTGACGATGTTGTGCAGTCAGACACATCTAACCGTTTAAACTCGCTGGTATTTCCAACTCCACAACACACGGAGAGTTTTTCTGCATACACCAGAAGCTCTTGGGCCTCTTCCTCAGACTCAACGGTGCGCTGACAGTGAAGGTGGCCAGCCAGGAAAACGGTGCAGGAGGGTGAATTTCGCTCTCCAATTTCGAACACAGCTATCTTGTTGAAGGCAACAGGGGGTACTTTGCTTTTTTGATGTTCAGCTGTTTGATAAATCGCTATGTTTTTGTTTTGGAATGTCTGACGTGACCAATACTCCGATGGTAGTCGAAGACCAAAAATGAAGTGTTTCCGAGGTAGGTACTTCATCGTTGACTATGTCCAGTTCGTCATGAGGAATGAGCTGAACCGATTCGCGTTCTGAATCGTCAATGTCCTCGCGGCTCTTCTTTGCAGGCACGGAAGAGCCCTGTCCCATTCTCCTCTTCCTCTCTTTTGGCAGAGTTTTCGTCATATACTTTGGAAGGTTCGGGAAAATTGTTGGAATAGCACTCTCTTTAAGGGCAGGCACATCGCGTGGTATATGGACCTCCTTTCCATTCAAAATGTGCACGTAGTGTCTCATGATAAACCTGAAAACGTAATAAAAAGTGAGCGTAGCCTCTGTAATGAAGACACTTCGGATTTCCAAGCAACGAAACAATAATTAATGCATGTGCTGCAGCGTTAGGTGACACACATCTAGCCTTGGGTCGATGGAGGCAGAACGCAAAACACGCCCACGTGGAGCAACATGCCAATGTAAGTACAAGAACAACGGATCATCTGAATTAGTCTGGCTCTTTCCACTGCACTTGTGCTGCTCATGACCCGTGTGTCACACCGGGTCAGTGTGTTAACTTGTAGAAAGCTCAACTTTTCTATATGCTTAAACATGTACGAATTCCATACGTACCTTGGGTCAAAATGCCTTTCGCAAACTGCAGAATTCTCTTGCAGTGGCTTGTCGGCCCTTAGTATGGCACGTGCCCACTTTTCAAACTCATCCTCACGGGCAGGTGCACGAGAGACAGTCTTTCACTGCAGGATTTGTAGCCGGCGTCGCAACCTGGCCAAAGCACCACCTCTGCGTTTTTCCCCCGTCGACGGCATTCTTCAGAGCGGTTTAAAAATCGACGACAACCGCTGACATCATCTCCTTCAAGAAATCTGGAAGCGATAGAAAAAGCAGGCCGTCCTTCGCGAACAGCAACAGCTAACTTGCGCTGCTCCGTCACCTACGAGACACGAGCAAGACATGCTCACAGTCGGCACTAAGGTCCCTAGATGAAACATCTAGGGACCTTAGTCGGCACATGCCAACAGCGCCCCAGACTGACGCGCCAAATTCCCCCCCAGAGGCGAGAACGCGCAGAGGGGCCTCGCTAGGAAAGAGGCCGCCGCCGCAGTCATCACACCTCCCCATTCTAGCCACCCTAACAAGCCTTGGTAGCAACAAGTTAGAAATAAGATGGTCTCTTCTGCGCGTGGCGGTTTCCGCGAACGGTTGTCTCTAGCGTAGGTCCCCGGTGCATGGCACCGCGGGTTGAGTGTCGGGGACCCTTGTGGTAAGTCAAGCGTTGGCGATGCCGCCTTGAGTGTGTTATTGTGTTTGTCATGTTTTGGAGTGTAGGGTAATAATGTGTAAGGATGTCGTAACGTGTTGAATACGATTGATGTTATAATTACTCGGCTGACGATATCGTCGTTCTAAATGAGTTAAATAAATGTATGTTGTTGTTTGGTTTGTACCGACCGCGTCTGCTGTGTTCATGCACTCCAAGAGCGTTCCGCTCTCGCCATATCGAGACCCCACAACCGCGATGCACAAAAACGGCAGCTACGCAGCAACACGGCAATTAAGAGAAAATTTTCATCTCGAAAAACACAGTAGTCGTTTCTTTGTCTAATGCAATACACCCTGGCACGGCACACTCATAGAAATTTCGCAACAAATCACTTGTAGAGCCAAGCACAGTACTCTTATGCGAGTCCAACTTTTTTTGTGTGTGTGCGTGTGCGTGCGTGCGTGCGCGCGCGTGTGTGTGTGTGTGTGTGTGTGTGTGTGTGTGTGTGTGTGTGTGTGTGTGTGTGTGTGTGTGTGTGTGTGTGTGTGTGTGTGTGTGTGTGTGTGAGCCTACAAGAAAAATTATCACAGCGGAGATGTTGGCAAAATTTCACTCTGTTGTAAATAGCTTCTTAACAATTCCATTCTTCCGTAAGCACATAATTGAGTGATTACTGTTGTGATGGAAAACTGCGCCTTGTTGGTTTTCCCAGCGTGCAGCGAAAAGTGACCACTGTCGAAAGTAGGAGAGGCTCAGCCCCCCTCCCCCCTTCCGACTGATACGCCTAGTGCGTGCACGATTTAAAAAAGGTACAGTTTCTTACTGTGACTGTAGTCAACTGCAGATTGTCAGCAATAGAAACGCTGGGCGCCCGCTAAAATATGACGCACCGAGTAACCAAATTTTCACACAAAGATGGCCGCCACTCGTTATGGCAAAGTGGTCACGCTGGAAAGTTGCTTCGCACTGAACATGCTCAAAAAACATAAAATCGGGACACCAGCGCCGCCGCCGATAAACCGCAAGGAGGCGTCATATATGCGCTTTAAATTCTACAAAAATAACAGCATATCCATGGAGTGAATAATGATGAGTGGGGCGAAGCGTCCGTCTGTCCATCCGTCCGTTCGTGTGTCTGTCTGTCCGTCCGTCTGTTTGTCCGTCCGTCTCTCTCTCCGTTCGTCCGTGCATCAGCGTATCTGTCCATCCATCCGAGCGTCTGTCTGTCTGTCTGTCTGTCTGTCTGTCTGTCTGTCTGTCTGTCTGTTCGTACGTGCATAAATGAGGAAGGGGGACTGATTTTAAATGAAAAGAAGAGAAAAGTGAGCCCCGTAACTGTCTCTCAGGGGGGGGGGGGGGACACCTCAACAGTAGCTCACGCGGGATGGGGGTAGAGAAGGGGTTAAAAGGATATGATTAAAATGTAGAGAGATAGAGAGAGAGGAAGGAGAGAGCGAGACGCAGGGACAGTGAATGATGGAAGTAAGGAGAAGACAGGAAGGAAGATAGAGAGAGAGGAAGGAGAGAGCGAGACGCAGGGACAGTGAACGATGAAAGTAAGGAGAAGACAGGAAGGATGGACACGGTTGCAGGAGTCCAAGGATGGGGCACCACTAGCGAGAGCTCTTGTCGGAGACAAGAGATGGCATAGGACTAATCCAATCGGCCAGAGCTACGCTGTCGTTGTCGTTGGGGACCGGCGTCAGGAGGTGGCGTAGGACCAACCCAGTCGGTCAGAGCTGCACTGTCGTCGGAGATCGCGAGGGCACAACTGGTCGGCACGGAATCCAGCGAGCGAGTGAGTCTACGTGCATCAGTCCGTCAGTACGTCCGTCCGTCCTTCGGTGCGTTCGTCCGTGCTTTCACCATGCTTCTGTCCGTCCGTGCATCTATGCATCCGTCTGTCCATCCGTGCGTCCGTCCGTCTGTCTCTCTGTTTGTCCATATGTGTGTCTGTCTGATACTGCCAGTTACGCCTGTCGCGGACAAGGTTAGACTAAGAGGAGGTTGGCTCCTAAAAGCACATGAAAAAAGAGCGACAATCAAGGTTGATTGCCTTGTTTATTAATAAAATATAAGGAGCAGCTGCGAGACAAGGCTCAAGTTTGATTGATTGATTGATTTGTGGGGTTTTACGTCCCAAAACCACCATATGATTATGAGAGACGCCGTAGTGGAGGGCTCCGGAAATTTGGACCACCTGGGGTTCTTTAACGTGCACCCAAATCTGAGCACACGGGCCTACAACATCTCCGCCTCCATCGGAAATGCAGCCGCCGCAGCCGGGATTCGATCCCGCGACCTGCGGGTTAGCAGCCGAGTACCTTAGCCACTAGACCACCGCGGCGGGGCAAGGCTCAAGTTTATGCAGTTCAGTACGGCGAGCCTAAGAACGCGTGGGAGAAAAACGCATGAGTGCGCGTGGTGACGATCTGGCGTCGCTATAGTGGGTGGAAAATTCCAATCACTCTGGGTGGTGCTAGAGTAGCTGTATATGGTCCCTACCGTTACTCTAGGCACTGTGCAGTTACACTAGGCGGTGCGCGCTCATTGCGCCATCTCGAAAACACGATATTTTCCCGAAGGTTGGCATCCCCAGCGGTGAATGGTAGATATAAATAGCTTGCCGTTTAAGTGCTGAACGAGGTGCTCCTTCGTGGCTCAGTGCCTTTCTTTTAACGTCGCGTGCTCACAAGCAAGAGGTCGGGCGTTCGATTCTGCGCACAGGAGTCTTTTCTGTATTATTTTTCTTTCTTGCATTTTTATATATAAATGCGTATTCATTTACGGTGAATGGCGGCGGTCACCGACGCCAAATCTTAGCGGAGAGTCTTCATATAGTTGCTATCACAATAACTCAAAAAATAACTGACGCTTTTCAGCCCCTCAGCTGGTTGAACAGGGCCCGGAGAGGTGGAAGTCGTAGATAGGCCGTCGCTACTAAACACTGAAGTTTGTGAGTTAATCACGCATCAACATATTACACCTTGCCGAATTCACTTGATCTGAGAAGCCCTGGCGCGGCGCAGACGTAAAGTTGAAGTGTGAGGCGCGCGCTCGTCACTGCGACTGCTGCGGCGTGCAAGCCTCTACCATGAGCGCTTGCGTGCCCGTTGGTGGAGCTAGTGTGCTTGAAAACGGTCTATTCGTAGTTGATCACAGTTTATTTCCAGTGAATTCTATATTCTGCAAAATTTGGCATTTAATTTTGTATTATAAGTTGTTGAAATGAGGTCTTAATAATAACTATTTCCAGTGAAATCGCGTATTGCTCTGCACTGTTTCTGATAAACCTGCTTCTCAACTGTTTCATATTTTCTCGCTGTTTGTTTGTGTTGTTAAGAAGACTGTTCATGTGCACCACTGTATTATCGCGAAAGTGTACCTCGAGGGGGGGGGGGGGGGGAGGTGAGCTAGCCATGCTGCTCCTCAGATTTTCTGCTAGCCTCCCTCATTGTCTTGATGAAAATGAAAATAAAAGCGCTAACATTTATTAATTAATTCATTCATTCATTTTATTACCTCAAAGGTCCTGGTTGGGATATTACATGAGGGAGTGGGTATTACAAAGGCTAACAATATAATGGTAGTTATGATGGGATAGTTTCGATGAGCCGTTTAAATACTTGGGTGTCGATGATGACTTCGGTGGGCAGGTCATCCCAGTCTTGGGCTGTGCGCAGGAAAAACGATTGATGAAACGAATAATATTCTCAACATTCGCAATTCTTAGATGGAACGATATCTAACCACGATATGCGAACTCAGAAATCAATGTATTTTACATGTCTATAAGGCTTGGCTGCCCTAAAATGGATACACACAAGCAGAAATACTTCAATACAAAACATCTATATGTGTGCGTATATGAACCCTAAAGCTTATCTAACAGGCGCGAGTATATCTTACGAGATTACTGCCACTGATAAAACTGCCTTCTTTCGATTGATCATTCTCAGCCTTGAAAATGTCCTTTCAACGTTAAGAATGCCCTTTGAAAATCAATGTTTATTGGATCAATCCCAATTGCAATAATTTTACCGGCTGCTCTTCATCGAACTAGTCAGAAAGCATGCATTAGCTACAAGCAGCAAGAATAGCAAAGATTTCTACCGATTTTCTAAGCTTTCTGACCCTGTCTTTATCGGATAAAGTATAGACTTCTTTGAATGTGCAGTTGTCTGTAGTTATGAGTGTTGTGCATATCTCCTGAAAAATGGAACACAAGAATATGAATGTCAGTGCATTGCTTCTTGGTGAAGTGAGTGTACTGCCACAGTGTGTGTGCCCTGTGCATAGTAAACCATTCCGTTGAAAGTTAGTGCACGTGTTGTGTCTCAACTTTTTTTCTCGTGTTGCTATGCGCAAAAAAAAAAATGTTAGCGATGTGACAAACTATAGGGTAAATTTTTCTTTCAACCAATGTTGCCTTTGTACTACTGCATCGATAGTCATTTAGAGGGACCGGCAAGCGATGTTATTCGGTCCAGTTTTTTACGGAGCGACAGAAAGCTGCCCCGTTGTAGTGTTCATAGCTGCAGTAGTTAATCCCATAAGCACGTAGTTTTTAAAAGCGAAGCATTTTTAGCGAACTTCGGGGACTATGAGCGTATCTATCTATATATCTAGCCGCCTACAACTTTTAGCTCGCCTGGCCGTTTTGACAAGGGTATCAATATCAAACTTGGTGTGGCATAACATGACTGTATGAACAACATGTTTGACTAGTCGTGGCATGAAAATCATGACATGTATGTCATGAATGTCATATGATTTACATTTCATGGTCCTGCAGCTCTTGCGGTAGTTTCATTCACATGGCATGTTGCAAAACTGGTAAGGTATGACATGATTGCATGGCAAACACAAGCGACAGACCATAACATGAAAACCATGACATGAGTGTCATGTAACAACATGACTACATGCCAGGCTCATGATGCGCTCGCGGCCGTTTCGCTAGCGTCACATATATCAAATTCGGTATTACGGTACGTGAATGGTTGACGAAGGTATGTGACTGGTGCAAACATGATAATCATGAGATGCGTGTCATGTAACAACATGACTACATGCCACGCTCATGATGCACTGGTGGCCGTTTCACTGGCTTCCTTTATGCCAAATTTGGTATTACGGGACGTGAACGGATGACGAAAGTATGGTACTGGTGCAAACATGATAAACATGAGATGCGTGTCATGTAACAACATGACTACATGCTACGCTCATGATGCGTTCGCGGCTTTTTCACTAGCTTCACATGTACTAAACTCGGTATTACGCGAACGGACGACATAGGTAAATGACACACCCAAACATGATAATCACGACATGCGTGTCATGTAAGAACATGACTGCATGCCACACTCATGATGCACTCGCGGCCGTTTCGCTAGCTTCACATATGCCAAATTTGGTATTACGTGACGTCAATGAATGACGAAGGTATGCGACTGGTGAAAGCATGATGATCATGACATGCATGTCATGTGAGAACATGACTACATGCCCCAGTCGAGGTGCCAATACATTTCGACGTGACGCGGTGCGCGTGCTCGCCGGCGTTGCCACGCCAGGCACCAGTTCTGCCATATACGCGCTGCGTTGCTTTGACGCATGCGCTCTTCAGCGCGTCCGGCGTCCCTCCGTCACGAAAAGAAGGAGACGCAGTGTTGTCTAGGTAACGTATCGGCGCGAATTTCGTGCTGGTTGCCGTCGGGCCGCGCCGACGGACGCTGGTCGCGTCGGTCGCGCCTGGCGTCAGACTATGAGGTGCTCGCGTTTTGTTAACGTAGCGTCGCTGTGCCCAGCGTGCACGCGCGTCATCGCTACATTGAAGTGTATTGGGCCCTTCATGATGCGCTCGCGGCCGTTTCGCTAACTCCACAAATACCAAATTTGGTGTTACGTGACGTCAATGGATGACGAAATATCTGACTGGTGCAAACATGATAATCCTGACATGCGTGTCATGTAAGAACATGACAACATACCACGCTAATAGCGTGCTCGCGGCCGTTTCGCTAGCTCTACATTTACTGAACTTAGTATCACGGGACGTGAATGTGTCGTTTACGAAGGTAAACGACACAACCAAACATGATAATCATGACACGGAAGTCATGCGCGGCATCATTTACCTCCACCTGGTAACGTTGTGCTGATTTTAAAGTGACATATTAAGCTTTCTTATTCGTGCTCCGCATATCATCGATTCCCACTGTACGTGATGTGTGGCAATGTTTTATAATCTTGAATTTTCTAATCTGAAAAGCTCTGAACACGGACGTGCCCTTTTGTCTAGCAACGCTGAGAATTGTTAGCGATGCCGGTAGCCCTTCTAGAGACGTGTGCACGCTGTCATTCTTCTGCTTTCGCTGGATTTCCTGTAACTACTGTAACCATGCTTCACCACGTTTATTCTCAGCTTTACAACTTTTTTGTTGTTGTAACAAGCCGTTACAATGAGACGATGTGGCTTTATACAGCTTCCCTTTATTTGTGCCGCGTTTTTCTAACTTGCAACTAATGTTTTATTCGCGATTACACGTGCTATTCGTACAATAACAGTAGATCGATAAAACCTAGAAAACATCATATAAAGATATCACGTACAGCACAGCTCACGCACGCGTCATCACCGACTGCGACAATCTGCACTCTCCACCGTCAAAGCGAAGATTTTAGATACCTTGCTTATTTAGCTGACAAAGCTAAGAAAGCCACGTGCACTCGCACATTTTTCTTTCATTTTGTCGATTTCATAGGCTTCAATGATTTCACGCGTGGTTCTGTCATGGGCCCTATAGAAAACAGGGGTGTTTTGAAACACAGGGACGCAACGACGCCTCTGATATACTTTTCACGACAAAAACGCACGAACTTCTATGCCCTTTCAGAGTAATTATATCGGAGAACGAAACCTGGCGAAAGTGTATTGCATATTTCATACAATAAACTTGAAGTGGATATCTCTTGACAGCCCATTTTTTGGTAAAAAAGTCGAAACAAGTGCTAGATTTTTTTTTGGCGGGCAATGAAAGCACTGAGCTTTTAGCATTTTCGATCGATGTTAAGATCTTTTATTAAAACCTTCCTCAGGCTGAGTTGATGACGTGTGTGTTGAAAGTGTCGACAGAGTAGGAACGGTTCAATTTCAAAAGATTGTCGGTGTGTCGAGCGAACAGTTTCTAGAGCTTCTTTGCTTTTATCTAAACTTTACTTACGCGACGTCGATTGGGAACACTGTGAAACAAAAGAACGGAATAGGTATAGGTTCCTGCAGAGCCCCGTACTTGAGCGACCTGCTTTTAGGTAAACGTAACAAGATTCTTGACGAGCGTGTGAAGCACATTGATGTGATTGCTGTTTTAAAATTCGTAGACGATTATCTGATCGTTGACAATAATGAACATAATAATTTCGACGCGGTTGTCGCAGAAACCATTCAGGTGATGGCGAGAGCACTGGTGTAGCTTCGGTGTGGGCAAGTGCTGGTGTGACTAGAGGGGGGCCAGTGCCCATTTTGCACCCTCCTGCCGACACCCATGCCCGCCACCATTCACACCACCCTTCCTAAGCTTGCTGCAGCTAATGAGGTTTTCCACTGCCTCCAAACCGGAGACAGTGCAAAACTGATTTCGCATTGCCTCCATGATCAGACCACATTTGAACAAGCTCGGGTGCCATGCGATGACGTGGTCACGTGAAGTCACGTGACGTTTTAATAAATTCACAAGATTTCGAGATGTCTGACGTCATATATGTGTTGTCATCACATAATAATTTTCCAGATCACTCGATGCCGCTTACATGAGGCACAAACGATCATGTTTCACGTCTGATGAGACATCTAAGGTTTTCGCCTAAAAATAAAAAAAAATACAGTGGAAGCATTGGCGTCGCGCGGCGGTGGCGTGAACAAAAGTGATGGAAAAACCATCGTGTGATGGCGTCACCATTCATAGGACGTCATCGTGACATCATGGATCACCAGAATATGTAAGTTTATTTATTTATTTATAGAATACTGCGGACAAAAAGTCCAAGCAGGGTGAGCATACATGAAACACACTAAATAACAGAATGAAACAAGGTTGCAAAGCGTTTTTTACACAATTTCTTTGCCATAAGACAGAGGGGTTATGACTTTTAAAAAAAGTAACAGTTGAACAACAAGGTGATAATACAATTCAAGGAAGTCATGGAAAAAGAGTATTTACACAAATGGTCAAGGGCGTCGAGGAAATGCTTCGGTTAGTTTATTCCAATCATCTATTGTTTGTGGGAAGAAGGAGTACCGAAAAGTATCAGTCCTTTCGAAGATTGGCGTTAGGGAATGAGGATAGTGGTGTCGAGTGGGTCTGCTTAACAAGGGGGATACGTATGCCGCGGTGTCTAAGGGTAGCCTGTGGTTCACTATGTCTGAAAGAAACTGTAGCCGACTTTTTGTTCTTCGAATTTGTAATAGTTCTATACCATTTGCCGTTAGTAATGCAGTGGGGGAATCGGTTGACATAAATTTACTATATATGAATCGTACTGCTTTTCTTTGAATTCTTTCTAGGTTTTGAACGTTAATTTTTGTGTGGGGATCCCAAAACTATGGAGGCGTACTCAAGTTTAGGCCTAATTAAGGAAAAGTAGGAGAGGAGTTTAACACTAGGCGGAGCTCATTTGGATGACAGGCTCATGACACCTCATCACACGACATCGTCGCTATTCACTACCTCTGTGATCGGCCCACAAATCACAGAGGCCGAGCAAAACCAGATAAGGGGCTTCAAGTTCGGAATGCCTCCGGTCATATAAACAGTCAAAACCACTTTAGGTGCGGAAAATTTTCCGATGGGAGTGGGAAGGACCAATAAATGTACTCAAGAAAAAGGAGTAGGCGGCTTTCACCTTCAAGTTGTCTTGATTGATTTGTGGGGTTTAACGTCCCAAAACCACCATTTGATTATGAGAGACGCCGTAGTGGAGGGCTCCGGAAATTTTGACCACCTGGGGTTCTTTAACGTGCACCCAAATCTGAGTACACGGGCCTACAAAATTTCCGCCTCCATCGGAAATGCAGCCGCCGCAGCCGGGAATCGAACCCGCGACCTGCGGGTCAAGTTGTCTTGGGTGAATGCATAAGAAACGTACCCGCGAGTTTTCATTGCACTCTTACGTAAGTGTTTATTTTGCTATTCACTCCATAGTTATGTTCAATTGATTCTGCTTGTTACTCACCGTAAACCTAGAAGTCTCACCTATTTTAGTTTGCGCATCTCATTTTGTGGTTTTTCCGTGTTAGGCAAAGGGTTGCAGGTTGCAATTTCACTATTACCAATACAGAAGTGACACTCACCGTCAGTTTCTTTCACAGTGCCAGCTGATGTAAATGCTGCTGCAGCCTTTCATACCTTTGCCACACTGAATAAGGCTTTCGCGATTGCTTTTCAAATCACAGTCTTGCACAGTATATTACTTAATTATCAACCTTTGCTGGCTTAAATATTTCGTGCCAATAAGCATATGTTTACGCTGCGGAAAATTCCCTTCTGTATACGCTTGTCATGAGTCCTTCAAATGTATTGTCCGTGGCACTTTTTACGAAGATGACAGGAACGGCTGTATATGTTTTCGTCAGCTTGGAGAGGTATCCAATCGACAAACTACTAAATAAACATAATCATAGAGTGTGATGAGACAGGGTATCACGGGAGCTCAAACAGTAAAATGAAATATTGTGTAAATTATACGCATTAATTACCCATTACGCTATATATTTCTTCCCATTGTTAACATAGGGACAACCTTCTGTGCAGTCAGGCCCTCTCGAGTTATACTCCAACTCACAGCCGTCAAAACAGGAACTACATAAAGACAGTATGTTTTACGCTGTTTGAAAACAAACACTGCATGTGACGTCAAATGAGCATAATAATGTCGCTTCGTGTAGTGCGATACTGCACCGTAATTATGCAATCTCCGCACCCAACAGCGCGCACTTGATGTCCTCTCTATGGACGTGCTGGTAGCTGTTTTTTTTTTACCCTCAGCGTCCCACGCAGCACTTGAAAAAAGGCAATTACTTTTCAAATTTACGCAGCACATAGTGTGCCTCGAACCCATTTGTAAGGGCGGGATTTTGACATTGATTATCATGCGCGAAGTGCCACTGTACGTCTTGCGTGGATCGCGCGGGTGCATATTACAAGTGATAGTGTCCAAAATAAAGTACTGATAATGAAGCTGTACGGTCATGCTGACAATAAAACAAACTAGGAAAGCTTTCGCTACGTGGAAATACGATCAACGAAACGCAGCGGAATGGCCGCGAAAACCGAGTAAAGTTTCCCGATTCAATGGCCCTCATCGCGGGTACGTGACCATTTTCACGGGTCAAAATAAGTCTAGGATACTTACTGTTTACTGGCTCTATGTTGCTTTGGGGGTGCCTCTTCTGTGAGTGCCGATTTAAATAGTGGTATTACGTGCAGAGCCGAACCACGAGATTGAAGTAACTAGAAGAATAAGAATGGGGTGGAGCACGTTCGGCAAGCACTCTCAAATTATGACAGGTAGATTGCCACTATCCCTCAAGAGGAAGGTATATAACAGCTGTATCTTGCCGGTACTTAGCTACGGAGCAGAAACCTGGAGACTTACAAAGGGGGTTCAGCTTAAATTGAGGACGACGCAGCGAGCAATGGAAAGAAAAATGGTAGGTGTAACCTTAAGAGACAAGAAGAGAGCAGAGTGGATTAGGGAACAAACGGGGGTTAAGGATATCATAGCTGAAATCAAGAAGAAGAAATGGACATGGGCAGGGCATGTAGCGCGTAGACAGGATAACCGCTGGTCATTAAGGGTAACTGACTGGATTCCCAGAGAAGGGAAGCGGGTTAGGGGGAGACAGAAGGTTAGGTGGGCAGATGAGATTAAGAAGTTTGCGGGTATAAATTGGAAGCAGCAAGCACAGGACCGGGTTAACTGGCGGAACATGGGAGAGGCCTTTGTCCTGCAGTGGACGTAGTCAGGCTGATGATGATGATGATGATGATGATGATGATTACGTGCAACATTCCCGCAACTATGCGTTCGTACGCCCACGCGCTGCAGGAAACGAGGTGAGCGAACCCTCTCATGAGCACACGACATTCCGCCGACGCTCCGGCTTCCCACGGTGATTTGCAGCCGCGGTAAATGGCACATCTCAATTTATGGGAAGAATGCAAGATAATCATAGCATAAAGGAAAGGAGGGGGTGTTGAAATGCTAACCAAATGCAAAGCCAAATGGTATAGAGTGAGGAAAACGTGTTCAGAACACTTCTGGGTTTCGGGCCCAGTAGGGGGAAAGAAAACGTGGTTAGGTGTAGCTCAGTTGCAAGGAAAAGAATTGAGATAGTGCACATCACACGCACCGATGTCATAAAAATTGGTCAATGCCAAACCTTGCAATTCATCTGTCTTCAGCTACGTCGTTCTGAGGCCTAAGGGACGACTTTCAGCTCTCCCATAGTAGAGTACCGAGTACTCTAAATCGTTGAGCCCTTTTTCTAAACACATTGAGCTCCCAATGTAACTTTCGTAGCTCATGGGACGGCATGCTCTCCCATAGTAGTGTACCATAGAGAAAGAAAAAGACAAGAGAGGACACTCCGCGAAACCTGGCCTCAGGAAGTGCGTCACGACTACGTAACGAACTAGTGCTCTCACCAAACGCCAGAGGACGCAAGCGCAAAAAAAAAACAGTTATAATCAATGCAACAGAATCGTTTTTACAAAATAATAATTATACGCCCAAATCTGGTCAGTTCTTTATACATAAAAACAGTTTATTCAACACACCTTACGCGATTATTTTTCTTCAGCCGTACTGTCATAAACACCATCAACCCAGCGACAAGCCCATGCATGACTGACAGCGGGAAGCTTTCGTTGCTCTCGTCAACGTCGGCTGCGTCGGCGTTTTCGTGCGTGAGATAACAGGTGAGGCACGTTTTCAAGCGAAGCTTGTTGAATGACATGTTGTTGGGCTTGTTGAGTCATTTTTTTTTCAGAAAACGGTTACACCTGCGCGAATAAGACACCATGCAACAAACATAGAAAGATGCACACATACACGTTGCGCTTCGTGTGTGCGAGTTTGTTTCTTACGTGCGTCTCATTCACGCAGTTGTAACCTTTTTCTGAAGCTTGTAAGGGCGGGGAGGTTCGCTAAAAAAATTGCCCGCAGCTTCCCTCGGGGGAACACTGAGGAGGATGCGGACCATATAATTGGTTAACGGGGTGTTAAAGTGCGACTTACTTGGGTCGATGGCTAAATTGGTTAACGTGGTTGTGAAATGGGGTGTTAAATTGCGACTTACTTGGGTCGATGGCTAAATTGGTTAACGTGGTTGTAGGAGGGGGTGTTAAATGAGTGAACACGTACACACGTATGCGAAAGGGCGGCGCTGGTCGAAGGGACGTCGATCATTGTGTTTGTGGATTCGTTGGAATTCATTTCACCGCGACCTTGGACGTCGACGCGCCGTACAAACCAACCGACAAGCGGCAACTGAGCGAGCGAGCGCCGACCTTGAGTATATATACAGCACGACGGCGCATGCACTGTCAGCTGTTGAATGTTCTCGAAGCACGACGCCACATGCGCGTCCACTGGAGAATCAGGAGAATTGTAGATGTCGAACGCGGTGTGTAGAGGAGGAAGGGTGCACAGATGGTGGAGGAGTGAAGCGCGCGCGGTGTGTAGAGGAGGAAGGGATGCACAGATGGTGGAAGAGTGGGCGACGGCGCGACGGCGCATGCGCGCGCGTCAGCTGTCGAATGTTCGAGAAGCGGTGCGGACGGCGCGGACGGCGCACTACAAGGCGCGAGTATAAGATGCTCCGCATCTAAAAGAAAGTTTGTGGCTCTATGCGGCGGCTAGACGGGAACATTGCGCAACGTATGTGGTATAGCAAAGGCGGCCCGGCGTCAAGCCGAGGCGACGCGTGCTGCGTCTGCCACGGACGCGAGCGTCTGTGCGCTGAGCATAGCTGGGCAGCTAGGTCATAGGCTCGGTGCAAAATATTGAGAAGCGTTCGCTGGGCCTCGCATGCTTCACGACGCGTTTCCCGAAGGCTCGGAACACGAATAATTCTTGGTGTGCTGGAGGCAAATCTGGACTAGCCAAGTGGCCATCATCTTCGTTTCTTCGCTAGCCTTGTGCCACTAGTGCAAGCTGCCCAAAGATTTTTTTGACGTTTCCAATATAATTTTACCGCACAAATTTCAACTACGATTTTTCTTCCCAATGTACTGCTGATACTGCGTACGCACGAAGGTGTTCTAAAGTTCCCAGGCCGCGATACCATTGCATTACAAGGGATAGCGGCCTGGAAACTTCTGAAGATTTTTGTACGTGGTCTTGACGTCTATCTTTGTAAATCAGAGTTTTATGGGTCAGAGATGTATCACTGGTTTTGTATTGTGCATTGATTAGCTAATCATTCAAAGGGGTTTGCTGGTACACTTATGACGTGCACATATCTTTTCCGTAATTTGACAGCGAAGCATCCACTTACTAACATTTTCAGACCGCGCTGATGCCGTGCCGTCCGGCGGTCCAAGCTACGGCAGCTACTGCTGTGTATCGTGGTGCTTCAACAATGGCAGAACCCACAAGAAGCCTGGGACTAGTTTCTTCCGCATACCATGGGACGGCAGGTGTGTTAAAGCTTTTGTATGGTTGTCTTTAGGCTTACTTATCGTACTTGCTCAGTGAGGGTAACAATAAAAAAATCACTATTCAAGCACTTCCCCTTTCAGCTAATAGTTCATTGCCAATGCAGGATGAAAGCATGGATACAGTATGCTGGACGCGATGATCTCCTGAGTAAGCCGGCCAGCCTATTGTACGCAACGTACAGGGTTTGTAGCGACCATTTTACTGCTCAAAGTTTCATGGACCCTGGGCACACAAGGCTTACAAGAATGGCTGTTCCCAGTGTGCAACCAGCTGCACCATGTAAGTAATTGACTGAAACTCAAATATGTGCAATAGCAGCCACTTGTATTGAATCAGTGGCGACAGTTAACCGCGAAGATCTTTGTAGCCGATGGAGAAACCTCACTATAGAAGTACCACTTGGAAAGTCTTAAATTTTGTGAATTGTGGGCTATTACCTTCCTAACAGTAGCTTTACATTTCTGTCTTTTTTCGATGCTCTTGACCTGCGCAACTTGTTTTGAAAGACTTTAAAGGGCTATTTCACGTTATCTTCAAGCCTGAGTGCACATGTACATATACCTTTCATCAGTGAAAGCTGGCGCTGTTGATAATTCCAAAAATCACAAATTACTTGTTTCCTAGTTGGTGCCTTTTCTTTTCTTCCACGTTCGACCAATTTATGCGTTTGAAAGAGCTGTTTAAGTTTCCCCATGCCACAAGCTTTGTAACTTGTACCAACTGCACATATATGCAGGTTCTCTGAGCGTCGCTTCAAATAGTGACTGTGACATGACTGCAGAAGCTGCACTGCAAGGTGCGGATGAGCTTCAGTTTGTGTTATTTTAAGCCTCTTACTGACACGTTGTCGTAATTTCATTTCTTCAGGACCTGCGGTAGAGGCTTCAAAAAGTGGCTCCCACACATTGAGGTGCCCCGATGAGGAGGGTGCGTTCAGGGTCGCGATTTCTTTTTTTTTACCCAAATTGACTGTTGACCAAACCTCTGCAGGTGGCAGCTCCCTTGTAGCTGGTGAAAGAATTTCTGCTGACTTCGTCCAGCCGGAGAAAACCTTAACCAGTCGTTCAGCTGTCACAAAAGGAACTTGTGTTACCGGTAATCTGTATGTTCACTTCAACACCAGAGTGGATTGATATGGAGACTTCCGCAGGCCGCTCGCAAGATTGTTCCGACAGCTTTGTCCGAGGCACTGAACAAGCTTCACAAGACCCTCTAGAAGACGTCTCCGCCAACAGCTCCACGCCTGACTGCCCTAGAGAAAATGGTGACTATTGCAGCTGTTTTTAATGCAGCTATTTTATGTATAGGACATTCTGAGGAAACTATCCTCAAAAGGACACTACGTGTGCACTTACAAAATGTAAGGGTGGGCTCTCAGTGATATTCATTTTTTTTTCATTGTCAACATTGTGAATGGTTTGTTTTTAGGTAGTGGAATCGAAAACTTTGCACCACAGAAAGTTGTGCACCTTGGGTCTGAAAGAGCGAGGAAAGTGCTCGTATGGGATTAGTTGTTCTTCGCTTTTACATCCATTTTTTGTTTATTGCAGGGCGTCCCTGTGTGCCAGTGACAATGTCTCCATCAATGAAGTACAAGCAAACCATTAAACATCTGCAAGCCAAAGTAGCAGCACAGCGGAAAACTATCAAAAGACTGCAAAGACAGCCTCACCAAGCATCGTCATAGACTTCAAAGGCCCTTTGAGTTATCCGACCGCACGTCACCGAGGAGGTTTTTAAACTTCTTTCTGCACATGTTCGCTTGAGGCCCAAACGCAAGGGCAAGCAGTTTCCCGTGTGGTTCAAGAAATTTGCTCTTCACTTAAACTTCCGAGGTCCGCGAGCATACCGATTTCTGGCTCCATATTTTTCTTTGCCCTCACGGCGTTCATTAAGGAGGTGGCTAGCTAATGTAAAGATGACTCCAGGCATAATTCCAGGAATCCTTTCTTCCATTGCAACAAATACTCAAGCTTGGAATGAACTGGACCGAGTGTGCGCTTTAGTTTTTGACGAAATAGCACTCAAAAAGAATTTGTACTATGATGCTGCAAGAGACATTGTCCAGGGTTTTACAGATGATGGCACCCATCGCACTTCAACCATTGCTGATCGAGCACTGGTTTTTCTTCTTGTTGGTGTTTCGAGAAAGTGGGTTCAACCGGTTGCTTTTGCTATAGGGCACACATCAACATCATCATCTGTTATGCATAACTTGCTGGTGTCACTCATTTTGGAGCTTAGGAGCATTAATATTGCAGTGAAAGCAGTCATTTGTGACCATGGCAGTTCAAATGTAAGTCTCGCTAACCAACTAAGACTGACTGTAGCGAAGCCTTTTTTTTTTTGAAGTTAATGGTGAGCGGGTGTATTACATTTTTGATGTTCCGCATTTAATTAAAACTACGCGCAATAATGTCCAAGCACACAAGTTATACATTGGGGATGACATCGTTAACTGGTCGCACATTGTAAGCCTTTACCAATCCTCACATGAGTTGCGGTTGCGATTGGCTCCAAAGTTGACTGAACGGCACGTTCATCAAAAACCTTTTTCTAATATAAAGGTCAGCAGAGCAACTCAGGTCCTCAGTGCATCAGTTTCGATTGCTATCACGGCAATGGTGTATGCGAAGGTGCTGCCTGCCTTGGCCATCACTGCAGCTCAATTTTGTGATCGTATGGACAGTATTTTCGATGCCTTGAACAGCTCGAGTAAAAAAAGAACTTCGCAAAAGCTGCGGCATGCAATCATGAAAAATGATTCAGAGCTGATTAACTTCCTCCGAGGCCAGCTTCCCTGGATTGCATCATGGCAGTTTGTTGGCAGACGTCAACCACAAACCATCGTAGGTTGGCAAATTACAATTCAGGCTATTTGTCAACTATGGGACGACCTCTCCAAAAATTACAATTTTGAATACCTGTTAACACGCAGGCTTCAACAGCATCCTCTGGAGAACATATTTAGCCACATTAGGCAAAAACAGGGTTGCAACACCAACCCCAATGTAGCACAATTTATTTGTGGCCTGAAGCACATCTGCATAAGAAAACTCTTCAAGCTGTCAGAATACGAAAATGTCGAGGATGATGAATGTGACCTCCTATAGGAGCAGCTCTCGCCATTCTCCCTCACCAGTGCGTCTCTTGTGGATAATGAGGAGTGTGCACAGCCACAGCCTGACGACTTTCCCGCTCTAGACGATCTCTCTGAACTTGCGACCAACATTCACTCCCATATTATCGATGACTCCGCTGCATATTATGTAGCTGGTTTTCTCATCAAACACTTCCTTCGGAATGCATGTGACGGTTGCAGTTGCCCACAGTTACTGAAAGACGACAGTGAGACGCTTAAGGGTACCCACCAGTATTTCACAATGCTCAAAGCATACCACGTCCCCAGCAAACTTTTTGGAAATCTTACTGTGCCATCAGAAGCAGCTTTTGCATACATACAACAACTTGAATCTCGCTTTCTTGCCATGATTGAGGCCACTGCACATCACCTGAAAGTGTGCGATGTTTTGTATCACCATCTGTCAAGTGTTGGCGATTTTCATTTCTGCTCTGCTGGGTGTCGCGCTAAGTTTCTGAAAATGTTTTGCCGGGTTCGTTTATGTTGGAATGTGCGTTTTGTGAACCGAAACTTAGATAGGGTTAGGTTCCAGTCTTCAATCTCAGGCATACAGCTTGACAAGTTCAAAGGTTAGCAATTAGCGGCGGGTTTACACTAAAGTATTCGAGTTGAGCCGAATCCTGCAATAGCTTTGTTATGTTAGTACTTCGTTACAGCAGACTTCATTATGGTCTTATATGCTTATATTCAGTTCAACTGGACTAACCACTCCTTCATTGCATACATTGTTTTGGTTACCCGCTATGAGGAGTAGGGACACTGTGTATTCGCTCGAAGTGATTTGCATAACCTTAAAAAGAATGTTGGGTATCCTGTCTGTATTTTTGTAGCAAATGCGGGCGAACTGTACACTTTACTGTGGGTCGCTTGGTCACTGTGTATGCTTTATCTCTCCAGCTCAAGTAATATATCGATAACAAAACCGCTTGTTGAAATGTCTTCGAAAGGGTAAGGAACACAGTATGAAGTGGGCACAGTTCACGTTATCACGCTTTTCGTATTTTAGCTTCTCATCGACTTCCTCATCTCGCCCATCAAAATTTTCAAAAGAATGCCCAAACTTGTAGCAATTGATGGGGCTGCGGACGCTGCCATTTTATTTTTATATAGCTTGTGAGTGATAACGTACGATGTAGAGCCTTTGTGAAAAATAATGAGCCAAAGTGGTTTCCTTCTGCTATTTATTAGGCCTGTAATACCGCTCTCGCAGCACCAATTAAGGTCCACAATTCTGGATAAGTGATGACTACAATCTATTTTAGCTCGCAAGCGTCACAGCAACACCCAGACGCAAATCACTTGGGATCTTAAGTTTTTGATGAAGGCGACGCATGAGCCACAAGACCTGCCAGTGTTGTAGCATAAAGTTTGTCTTTCACGTAGTGAGCAAGCTGCAGAGCCCTACCTTTCTGAGGACAAGCAGGCATCAAGTCTGCTTTTTTTCATTTTGGGCTAGCTGTTCTTAAACACAGCCAGCTCACTGCACCTTTGCCTTTCTGCACGACACGACACCATTGTGTCGTGTGGTTTCTGTGCGCTCTTTTTTTCTATGCATTATTTCGGTTAAGAGCAGGCACGTAGACAGGACTTTTTTCAGGGGAGGGGGGGATTCTTAATTTTTCTAGAGAACGCCTTCTAACCCCAGGCTTGATTCGCAACTTCATTGCTGTGTATATATCACTTCTTCGTTCTTCATCAGCATTGTGCGCTGTGTTTTTGCCATAGATCCTTACTTACCCACAGGCCTGGTGTGTCATAGTTCACCAGCTTCTCGGCTTCTGCCAACTCTAGCGATGTGTGCGTTGTCTGTGTTCTCTCTGTATTTGTTACAATATTTGTTACAATTTATTTGTAAGGCGAGATGCATTTGTTGTCTACTTTTGTCATATTGTTTTTTTTTATATTCTGAGACTCTACCTTGCCTTTGAATAAAACATTGTGGATACTCTGTCTTTTTGACTGATATATACATTGATCACTTGTTCCAAAAGAAAAACACAAGCGCGATGAATAAAACCGTAGTGAATTATTATTACCTGCATCTCTTTTTAATACAACTTAATCGAAATAAACATTACGTCACGACCAATTCGCACGAACCACTGAACAAAACAAAACAGGGAATCGCTAAATCAAAACGACCTACAAAAACTATCCATTTGGGCGATGAAAAGTGGTCTGAAATCATGAACTTTCGTCATAGCCAAACGTCGGTTACGAAAAGTAATTCAAAATTTGCGTCAGTGAAACCGAAACAGGAAGCGCACGCTACTTGCTCTCACCAACCACCAGGTGTGCTAGGGTCGATTGGGCCGCTGGGGTCTACGGGAGTGTCCACTCGTAACCTTTTTTTTATTTCTCTATGAGTGTACCTAGTACACTAAATCGTTACGCTCTTTTACTGAACACAGAGCCGAAATAATCCTTCTAGGAGACATATGAATGCTCACATATAGGACCGGATGTTCATAAACCAATAGCAGGTTATTGCTAGATCTCTGCAAGCAACATAGTCTTGAGATAGTTAACGCGGGGTCCAAATGTGAAAAGCTAATCATGTGGGAAGTTAAACACAGGCAAGCGAGCATTAATTATTGTCTTATGACAGAGGGAGTCTATGACAAAGTTAGAGAGATGAGAATAGATGAGGAAGGCACTAATGCTTAGGTGCTGATCATAAACGCATAACATTGCAAATCAGATGTAAAACTTAAAATAAGGACACAGAATCAAAGTTTGAAAGCTCGTATTTAAATGACAAATAACAAATATAGCCGCAAAAGACGAAGTAGGAAAACTACCGGGCAAACACTAGAAGTATAGTAAGCTGTTACATGTAATGACGAGGAAGATGGAAAAAGAAAGAAAACTATTCGCTAAAAAAGGAAGAGAAAGTCAAAAAGTTGGTGGAACGAAGAAGTCCTGGAAGCGATCCAGACGCGACGTGAGGCATCACTGAGGTACAGACAGGCCAAAAGGGAGAAGCGGCCACTAGATGAAGTCAACCAAACATGGTAAATATATTTTTAAAAAACATTGTGCAGAAATTGGTCAAGGCAAAAATTAAAGGTGAAAGGGAACGCTGGATGACAGAGATTCGGGAAGAGAAGAAGGCCGCGCCTATAATATTTTGGAGCTACCTAAATGTGCTAAATAGGAAATCTGTCACAATGCAACAACAATATGGTGGATGAAGTAGCAAATAAATTAGAAGGGTACGAAACATTAGGTAATATCCCAAAAGTAACAGCAGATTCGTTCAAAAAGGTAGCCCTGAGGACATCCCCGGTGAGTAAAAGTATGGAAAAGCTAGAGTACAACTGAAGAAGATGTAGTGCTTGAGAATTTAAACTTGAAGAAGGCCTAAGGCGAAATTCCTAAGTGTACTACTCCGGGCTTAGATGACGTTCCCGTCAGTCTCATTAGCGAACTAGGACATAGCACTAAAGAAGCACTGCTAAAATTCGTAGAGAAGTGCTTACAGGAGAAGGAAATACCAGACACTTGGCAGAAAAGTAGCATAAACTTAATCTCTAAACGCAAGGGAGAAAAGGTTAACATTCGCTTGTATAAAGCGCTAACCATTACATCTGTGCTATTAGCCTTGAGAACGAACACTGGTGTCGCCGGAGTTGTGGCGATGTGACGTCAAGGCGAGGACTCCCCTTCTCCGCCGCCGCTTGTCTCCTTTTTCTTCGCCCACCGCGTACCCGCTTCTTAGCGATAAGCTGGTAGTTACTCCCCAATTGCGTGACAAAAATTTCTCCATGCAGATACAAAGTGAAAGGTTTATAACCAGTGAAAGTTATCGAGGCTGTAAAAAGTCGGCATAATTTAGCTTAGGATAAGCAGACTCCCCTATGAACGGAAGACTTACTGTGAAAATTGTTGTTTTCATTGCGTTCCAAGGAATGGGACTATAGAAAAATAAGCTGAGTGGTGCTAACTTGATTACACCTAGGCATAGACTCCGGTATGGGAATATAAGTGTGCTAAAATATCACGAATAAAATTGTGATGCTTCGTCACTAAATACATTGCGCTTTACCGTGCAAGTTACGTCTGCATCTGCGAATAATCTGAATGATTGGAAAGAATCGACCTTTCTCCAACAGGAGACTTTGGCTGTCATAAGCACAAACTTCACATATTCGAAAAATAAACAAAATATTACTGCCACACACACAACGATTTTAGAAATTTTTGGATATGTGTGTTTACTCGGATCGTTCATACATCTTTCTTCTCAACAGTCACCAGAAATTGTGTAGTCGTAAACCATGACTTGCGTGAAATGCTGGGGTGATCTACCGCAACGTCGAAAGAAAGAATGTTCACTTAACATGGGAGCACCGCTGATAGCAACGATTGCAACACAAACACTGCAGGAAGTTGAAATTAATATTATCGATGGCGCAGTCAGCGACGTAGCCCAAGTAATAATTAAACAACCTTCGCCTCGATGAGGCGACCACTGGTCTCGAACGCCATGTCGACATAACGATAATCAGCTGCAGGGAAAATTCTACAGCAATAAGAATTTTCACACATAACCTCAACCGCACTTCAATAATTTCGGTAAAATGAACCTCTAACATCATTTCGAAAAATATTGAGATGAACAATGCGTTGAATGAGCAAGTACACACAAAAAAAACCTACAACAGCATCGGTGTTATTCAAGGGCGAGCGCACATGATATATTTTGCGAGACTAGATAATG
The DNA here is from genome assembly GCF_043290135.1 of Rhipicephalus microplus. Lineage (NCBI taxonomy): Eukaryota > Metazoa > Arthropoda > Arachnida > Ixodida > Ixodidae > Rhipicephalus > Rhipicephalus microplus. The sequence goes on from NC_134702.1 coordinate 251,623,544, forward strand.
CAAGCGGGCGTGGGTCTTGGCACACCAGCGTAAGATACGTGTGTGCCTCCAATAGAAAAGCCCTGGAGGAGGGTATATCCTCATATCTTTTATAGGAATCACCCAGGAACAGCAAACCTGCCTATGTATATAGTGTCTTGCGTCTCAAAATCACATGATTATGTGTCAATGAGTTTGTTGCATCCAAGCAGAAGTGTGTTTTTGCTTTTCACACCATTAGGAATGCGGCTGCCATGGTCAGGACTGTAATCGATCATCGGGGTCAGCAGCGCGACACAGACCTTTTCACCCCTTTACATTGCCTATGAGCAGAGCTTTTCCACCTTTCACATTTCCTTCGATCAAGTGCACGATCGTGCAGAAGCGAAAGTAAATCTTTATTGTTTTACTAGGAACACTACCGATTCTGTTTTCATCATTCATGTGCAGCTTGAGACGAGCAGAAAGCGAATACAAACAGCACACGAAGCGAGCGCATCATTATGTAGGGTGCGGCGGTGGGCAGTAGAGAGTCCGTGCCGTGCCGTCACCCAGGCATCCCACCAGGGAGCGCCATTCCAACCTCTGGGGGCTACAGGTAAAGTAGCCACCCTACTACATTCTAGCCACCCCACTACAGGTTTAATGCAGGCAGTAAATTATAGTTAAAATTGGTCCCGTATCTGCATGTTACACTGCAAATGCCATTGCGTCTGGAGAGAGTGATCAAAACGTTTATGTGATGTTCTGCGCAAGAAAATTGGTGCATGGTATTCTGGAGGCACTGCGTTAGAGTGCCTCGAGGTGCAGCGTAGGCGAACAAGCGCATCAAGTCACGTCACACGTGAGATATGAGCTCTATGCAGCAGTTATCTTGGAAAACGAAGCGTGCGGCGTGCGCGCCCGTCTCAGGGCGATAAGGTGTAGAACGCAAGGCGACGGGTAAGTGCCACCACAGTGTCGTCTTAGCAAAGCGTTGGAAACACTTGCCTTTTCGTGCAAGTGTTGCATCGTCAGCGCAGCGTGATAAGCGCTAGGGTCCTTAGAACTACTTAGGATGCATGTGTTTTTTAGTAAAAAGACACACATAAAGAATATTGACGCGTTGTTATATTGTGCCTCCGATATGCACAATAATTGCTTTTTAATTGACGATTGCACAAGTATGAATGCTAAATCTTGAGCAATATTGGTGGGCGCCGCGGATAGGGTCGGCTGTTTGGGGGTATCGCTTGGTGCCATTTAGGCTTTCAGGGTACCGTTAAGGGCAGACAAACAGACAAATGTACCGACAGACAGACAGACCAAAGTTTTTGCGTCGAAGGTCTTTAAAAGGCGAAAGGCCCGACACACGCACCGCGCCAATCGGTCCCAGCCTGCCGAGCGCATTCTTTTTCTTCTTTCATAATCATCGTTATCATCAACATGATCAGCCTGACTACGCCTACTGCAGGGCAAAAACCTTTACCATGATCCACAAATCAAACTGGTCTTGTGCTTACCGTTTATATGTTATACCTACAAGCTTTTTTAATCTCATCGGCACACCTAACTTTCTGTCTCCGCTTTGTGCGTTTGCCTTCTCTGGGAATCCAGTCAGTTACCCTTAATGACCACCGGTTATCCTGCCTACGCCCTACGTGTCCAGCCCATTTCCATTTCTTTTTGTTGATTTCTATTATGATATCCTTATCCCTGGTTGGTTCCCTGACCCATTCTGCTCTCTTTTTGTCTCTTAAGGTTACACCTATCATTTTTCTTTCCATTGCTCGCTGCGTCGTCCTCAATTTAAGATGAACACTCTTTGTAAGCCTCCAGGTTTCCGCTCTGTAGGTAAGTATTGGCAAGTTGCACCTGTTCTCTATACCTTCCTCTTGAGGGATAATGGCAATCTAACATTCATGATTTGAGAGTGCTTCCAAATGTGCTGCACCCCACTTTTATTCTTCTAGTTACTTCAATCACGTGGTTCGGCTCCGCGGTTATTACCTGTCCTAAGTAGGCATATTCCTTTGCAACTTCCAGCGTCTCTCATCGTATCACAGAGTGCTGTTTTCTGCCGAGATTGTTCCACATTACTTCAGTTTTGTGCATATTAATTTTCAGACCTACTTTTCTGCTTTCCGTGTCCAGTTCAGTAATTATGAACTGTAATTCGTCCCCCAAGTTACTCATCAAGGCAATGTCATCAGCGAATCGTAGGTTACTAAGGTACTCTTCATTAACTTCTATCCCTAACTCTTCCCAGTCTAGGGTCCTGAATATCTCCTGTAAACACGCGGTGAATAGCATTGGAGAGATCGTGTCTCCCTGCCTTACACCCTTCATTATTGGGATTCTTTCACTTTCTTCATGCAGAACTATGGTGGCTGTGGATCCTCTGTAGACTTCCTCCAGTGTCTTCATGTAGGGTTCTTCGATGCCCTGATTCCGTAGTGCCTGCATTACTGCTGATGTCTTGACTGAGTCAAATGCCTTCTCATAATCTATGAAAGCTATGCATAGGAGTTGGTTGTATTCGGCGCATTTCTCGATTACCTTATTTATTGTACGAATATGGTCTATTACGGAGTAGCCGATACGAGGTCCTGCTTGGTCCTTTGACTGGTTGAACTCTAATATCGTCTTAAATCTATTAGCTATTATTTTTGTGAGAAGTTTGTAGAGAACCGAGAGTAAGCGGATTGGCCTGTAATTTTTCAAGTCCTTGACGACTTCTTTCTTATGAATTAAGAAGATGTTGGGGTTCTTTCAAGATTCTGGTACCCTTCCCATCAAGAGACACTTTGTATATAAGGTGGCTAATTTTTCTAACACAATTTCTCCGCCATCTATCAGGAGGTCTATTGTTACTTTATCCTCACGAGTGGTTTTGCCTTTTTGCACTCCATCTAGGGCTTTCCTTACTTCCCCTGTCGTTACGGGTAAAATGTTTAGAACTGGCCCTAGCAATGGCATAGCCAGGGGGTGGGGGGGTCAACCCCCCTCCAATATTTTTCATGCTACCCTCCCTCTTTTCCTATTGATATAGAAAATAAACACAGGAGTTTCCGTCACCGTTACTTGGCGACGGCTAGTTCTTTCCACTTGATTGGTGAAAATAAAAAATATAAAAGAACAATAGCATATATACATATATACAGTCCTACATGGGTGAGAGCAAAAGTTCTCCTATTGGTAGAACAAACACGTAGACGTCACGCTTACTTTTAACTTTTGTCCGCTCAGTAGTCGTCACAAATCTTCGTTTCTTCGAAGAACTGTAGCAGCACCTTCATTGCTTTGCCATTTGTTTTTGATGGCCATGGACCTAGTATTTTATTCCCCAAATGGCCGCTCGGGATCTAACTTATGCAGTTCTTGTTCTAGTCTCCTTAGGTGTGTGTCGTGTTTTGGACAGTCGAACAAGAGGTGACAGATATCCTCATCGTCGTGGCCGCATGAACATGCTGACGATGTTACACGCTGAATACAAAGTAGGAAGTGCTTTGTGTAAGCAGTTCCGAGTTGTAGGCGATGAATGAGTGTGTCGATACATCTTGAGAGGTCACGGTTTAATTGGTATTCAAAATTAGGATCAACAGAATATAGGTTTGATTCTCTTTTGTTTTTTCTGTGAACCTGGTAGACAGGTATAATTCATGTTTTTTTGTTCTTAAAATTCTATTTACATCATATTGAGATACCGGAATGTGGCATGTTTGCATAGAATTATGAGCTGTTTTCGCCAACTTATCCGCCATTTTATTTCCCTTAATTCCGCAGTGACTGGGAACCCACTGAAATGCCACTCGATGATTCGACTTCGTAGCTTCCGAGAGTTCTTTTAGAATAGCGTATACTATACGCGCATCAATGTGTCTTGAAGTGGCGTTTTCCACACGTGCCAGTGCTGCCAGAGAGTCTATAATTATCACCCATTTTCTCGGTGTCGTTGACAGTTTAATAAAGCTTATGGCTAGCAAAATCGCTACGAGCTCCGTCATTGTTGAAGAGGAGAGGTGGCCCAACCAACATGCATATTCTTCGTGCAATCCTGGAATTATGAATGCTGATGTCGCTGTCTCTTTGGTGACAGAGCCGTCAGTGTACATGTGAGTGTATCTTTTTTACCTGTCAAACTGATTATGTGATGCCAACTGCTGTGCGGCAACGACTGGCACTTCATGTTTACTGAGAAGTCTTTCTATCGTTGTTTCAATAGTTGGTAGCTCAAGCAGCCGTGGTGGGTAGTTTTGGTCCAGAGGCCAATGTGTCGACACAGGAAGCCGGGAAATGTACTGTTGGTACACATGGTGTATTTGCGTTCCAGCAGGGTTCACGATGTTGGATATGAGCGGATGGGAATTAAGGGTGTTGCGTTACTAGACGAAAGAGGTGCCAACATGTCTCCACATTTCTAATTACTACAAAGTTGGGTTCCTTGCCCTTTCCGCGCCATATACCAGCCTCTTTTTTTGTCCCTTCGTGCTGACATGATTTAGAAACTAAGCAGTGCAACTATCACAAATAATTCCTGGCCGCTTTTACAGTGAATAACGTCTGCAGGCGAAAAAACGTGTCGCAGTGTTTGACAAGACTTTGACACCTTCTTTAATGAAAAAAATGCGTTTAATACAGAAGGAGTTCCCAAAGAAAAAACTGTCAGGGGAACCTCCTGTTACAACAAGTACAAATAACGTAAACAAAGATTGACAACTAAGAAACTGTAACAAACTACTTCAATACAACAAACTAACACTTATTTAAATATTTATCATGAGATATACATACATAGTGAGCATACACACATAAATATAAATATATTTAAACCAATTATTAAAACCGCAGCCGTGGCCTCGTGGTTGAGTGTCCGCTTCGGCTGCGGGAGGTCGTGGGTTCAAACCCGCGTTACCGCCGGTCACCCACCGGTTTTCCAAATGGGCACAGGCGTCCCCCGGCCCGACACTCGGCTTTTTCAGGGGTGAAGCGTCTGGTAAAAGCAGCCTACGCCATTCAAATCCCGTCAAAACATGTGAGCAACCACTGACCTGCAAAGGGAAGAAAAGCTGATGTGAAACACAAGTCGCTCAGTTAAATCACTAAGACGTGCTGCGCTCAGTCGCCGCTGTTCACAAAGAAACCTCGAGAGTGAAGTTTACAAGAAACCTCGAGTGAAGTGTTCTTGCTTTGCTATGGGAAAGGATTCCGCAAAGAGTGTGGGAAAAGACGCGGAAAGGGACGCCGCAGATGTAAAGGATTTAAAAGAGCTGTCGAAGGCATTTGAAAATTTCAAACGCGATTTCAGAAGTGAGATTCGGGAAATTAAAGACAGCATAGCCTTTTGCTCTGACACCTGCAGTGAGGTGAAAGATGTAGCCACTGATATTAAGAATATGAGAGCTGAAATGCAAGAGCTCATAAGACAAAACATGGAATTGAAAGCGGAAAATAAGAGGCTGTCACAAAAATGCGATGAGCTCGAACAATATCAGCGCCTAAACAATCTTGAGATAAAGGGTGCGCCGGTCGAGAATGATCCAGTGGATGTTGTAAGAAAGATAAGCGAAGCTGTCGGCACGGCAGTTGATCTGTCTGATATTGACGCATGCCGCTGGATTCCCACTACTAAGCCTGGTGTGAAGAAAATAATCGTTCGTTTTGTAAAAAGAACAAAACGTGACGACATACTAGCGAAATGTAGAAAGAAGAGGCTCGATAGTTCTATGCTTGGGGATGACAAAAAAACGCCCATTTTTGTAAATGAGCATTTGACGCAGAAGGGCAAGGCATTGCTTGCAGCGGCAATACAAAAAAAGAAAGAAGCCGCATGGAAATTTGTCTGGACATCCGGTGGCAAAATCCTTGCACGCAAAGATGAAGGATCGCGAGCGATACACATTGCGGATGAGACAAGCCTGGCTAAAATTAGAAATTAGATGTGGCATATGTCATAACAAATTGAAAAACACTCCACTATGACTGATCCTGTCAATAACCAAAAGTATTACAGTGTTGAAGACTTTAATAGGGCATTTCAATCCGGAAAAGGCTTGTTTAAAGCATTGCATATAAATTGTAGAAGCATAAAAAGAAAGGTCGATGACATTGCTAATTTTATATGGTCTATAGCTATCGGATTTGATGTGCTAGTTTTCTCCGAGACATGGATTACTTATAAAGAAGATGCGCCGTTCTTTCCAGGCTATAGTCATGAACTTCTCTGTCGTAACCAGCAAAAAGGTGGAGGTCTTGCTATTTATTTTAAGGATACGCTTTCGAGTGAACTGCTTGATAAGTATACTGTTATGAACGATGATGTTGAATGCATTACAATGTGTGTTGGCCCATTCATAGTAATTGGCGTATATAGGCCACCACATGGCCACAAAAAGAAATTTATTGAGTTTCTTAATGTTGTGTTATCCACTGTTCGCGGGAATACTCCTTGCATAGTTATGGCTGACATAAACATTGACCTCTGTTCCAATGATCCTTATGCCAAAGATTTTGAAACGCTCTTACTTACATATGGAAGTACAAATTGTATACGTTCACCGACTAGGATTACATCAACAAGTGCTACGCTCCTTGATATATGCGCCTCAAATTTAAGTTCACAGAATATAAAATCCGGGGTATTTGCGTATGACATAAGTGATCATATGCCCATCTTTTTTCTTGCACGAGTTACTTCTCAAATTGGTCAGAAAACAGAGACATCTTTCCACCGAATTAAAAACAGCAAAACTCGGGAACATTTTTTTAAGCTAGTTCAGAACATAGATTGGACCACTGTTTATAGACAAGAAAATCCTGATGATGCTTATAACACATTCATGACGTTATTGAGTACTAGCTATGATGCGGCATTTCCACTTCAGAAGCGCTCACGTGGCAGAAATAAGAAATGCAGAAAGCCTTGGATAAATCGTGATCTTTACCGGCGCATAAAAATAAAGAATAAATTGTATCATGATTTCATCCGTTCGCGGAACACAGACGCCTTAGCTGAGTACAAGAAATACAGAAACGTTTTAAATTCAGAAATACGGAAGGCTAAACAGAACTACTATGAAAAATTATTTGAAAGCATTTACAATGACCAGAGGAAGCTATGGGAGGTCATAAATGGCCTTACGAACAGAAATAAGGGTTGTAATAGGACACAGGACCTAACAATTAATGGTCAGATTTTCAGTGGTGAAAGGTTGGCCAATGTCATGAATGAACATTTCATAAATGCGGGTTCCTTTATTTTAACGGATGAAAAGCGAGATAATGCTCCAACTCCTGATAAGTCTCCTTTGCCGTATTCTATTTTTCTCGCACCCACAGATCCGGTTGAAGTAGAAAGATTAATCAGAAAACTTAAAAACAATGTTGCATCAGGGATTGATGAGATAGGTTCTGTTGAGTTAAAAATGGTGTCACCATTGATATCTAATGTCTTGGCCTATATTATCAACCTCACCCTCACTAACGGTGTATTTCCAGAGCAGCTAAAAGTAGCAAGTAGCAAAAGTCACTGCAGTACATAAAGGTGGTGATATCAATACTTTAGCGAACTATCGACCTATATCCGTGCTTCCAACAATATCAAAAATATTTGAAGGGGTTATTTATGATAGACTTGCATCCTTTTTTGATAAGCACCAAATAATAACAAAAAGTCAGTATGGTTTTCAAAAAAATAAATCAACAGAACAAGCTCTACTGTATATCAAAGATAAGATAATCGAAAGTATGGAAAACAAAAAATATACTCTTGGGCTCTTCCTCGATCTTCAAAAGGCATTTGACACCATACAATTCAAATCATTGATTCATAAATTATCAAGTTATGGGGTGCATGGAGTTGCACTACAACTGTTTAAAAGTTACCTAGAAGATCGTTATCAATATGTAAAACTGAATAACACTATTTCTGCAAAGATAACGTTGAACCAAGGAGTCCCCCAAGGGTCTATACTGGGGCCATTACTGTTCCTTGCCTATATAAATGATATTGTCGATATACCTCATTCTCCTGAACTTATAATGTACGCTGACGATACGAATGTTTTCTTTTCATCAGACAATCTAATATCACTTGAGGTCAGTGTAAATAATTATCTAAGCAATCTTTCAAATTGGTTAAGGCAAAATGGACTTCGCTTGAATGCAAAAAAAACAACCTATATGATATTCCGACCTATAAACAAACCTATTAGTAACATAGCTGTAAAATTCGAAGGAAATTGCATCGCACATGTTAGGGAACAAAAGTTTCTTGGTGTATGGTTTCAGGAGGAATTAAACTGGAACACACATGTAAATCATCTGATCACTGCATTAGCACGAATAGTTGGTTGTTTTTTTAGAACAATGCACTTAATCCCATTGAGGTTAAAAATAAGTATGTACTATGCACTCTTCCATTCTAAAGTAAGTTATGGGATGTTAGTCTGGGGAACGACATCACAAGGGAATTACCATAAGTTAATAACTATACAAAAGAAAATATTGCGCTGCTTTGAAAATTACAGGGGGAATCTACAAGACTTGCGCACTGCTCCACTATTCATTAAACATTCCATACTCAGAATTGATCAATTATATCATTTTCAATTACTTCAGTTAATACAAAAGACTAAGCTATATGAAGAAAGTTGCACCGAAAGACCACACTACAGTCTGCGAGAACAAAAGAAACGAGCTCCTAGAACAAGAACCAAGTATGGAAAACAAAGTATTGCTTACCAGGTACCTCAGGTTTTAAATACCCTTGCAGATCAATTGAACTTTAGGGCTATTAGTGCGACTTTCAAGAAACAAATAAAGAACTTATTCATAACCACCGGTCTACACTATCGAAACTACGTAATGGAGTCTCATGCCTCTGCAAATGCTTAAATTGTTCATAAACTTCTATGTCAATTATACGAGTGTATACAGCGGAATTCATTGTATCCGCATGCATTTTGTGTCTGTTTTTGAGTTGTTTCATTGATATTGTTTAGTTGTGAATTTTAACGAGAGTGACCTCTAATTCTTAAAATGTGTTATGTAAACTTATTATGCTATTTATGTTTGAATTTTGTGTTTACAATTTCAGGTTGCTTGAAACCAATGTATTGAATATATATATTGTTTGTCAGTGCTGATGTCTAAGCTTTGCACTGTCACGGACTGCGGAGGGACAAGGGCCTTTGTCAGGCTGTTCGCCTTTAGCCCTTTGCCCCTGCAGTAAGCTCTGTATCCGGCTTACTGTAAATAAAAATACTACTACTACTACAATACATATATAAATGCACAAATATGATCAGGCAATGCGTGTGGCTAGTAAAAACTGTTTGAGTTGACGCCGGAAATGATGTAGTGAAGGGCTTGATTTATTGTTGATGGAAGTGAATTCCAGGATGATATTGCAGTAAACAATGCTGTCATTTTACCATAAAGTGTTCACTTTTTGAAGCAGAATGTTGCTATTTTTAGAAAACCGTGTGTTATTATTATTGTGAAGACGTGTTAGGGGAAGTATGTCAATTGGAATGTCACCTGTCCTGCTTCTGAACTGTTTAAAAGTAGAAATGATAGGTAGAATTTTGAGAGTGCTAAAGAGAGGTGCTGCTGTTGCAGTCTGTGAACTATGACTATGAGCGATGATAAGGATTGCTTTTTTCTGAAGGTGAATTATGGATGCCAGGTGAGTGGTGTACGTGTTGGCCCAGAACGAACTGCAATAATTAAGGTGACTGTGAATAAATGCATAGTAAAGTGATTTGAGAATTCGTTGCTGAAAAGCAATGTCTTAAATTAGTATGCGGATGCCATAAGCAGTCTTCTTGACGACATAGTTATTATGAAAGTTAAGCTTAAGGTGAGGATCTGATGTTACACCTAGAAAAGTAACAAAATTTGACGGTGGAATGATGCAGTTATTTATGTGTATTTCTGGATTTATTGTCACATTTTTTTATGTGAGTGAAATAATATGAAAATTGTTTAATCTGGCTGATGTTGAATAGGTTGTTATGGCACCATTAAACAAGATTTCCGACATCTGTGTTTAATTTTGGTAGCATATTGGCGAGATCTTTGTCACTGAAAAATATTGTAGTATCATCAGTATAAAGGATGCAGTCAGAAAAAGTAAGTGACGATGGCAATTCATTAATGTAGATGAGACATAGGAGATGTCCCAAAATTGAGCCTTGTGGAACTCCCTAGTTAGTTGTCAATGGAGAAGATAAAACACTGCAGCAGTTCACAACTTGGGTCCTGTTAGCAAGGTAACTTTGTAGAAGGGCTAAAGTAGGCTCACAATTTCTCAAAGATTCAAGTTTAGCAATCAAGACATAGGGGTTAATGGTATCAAACGCTTTACTTAAGTCAATAAATACCACCCCAGCCCATAGACCTTCATCAATAAACAGTTTTAAGCTGTCAGTTAGTTTTATTAGTGCTAGTTCAGTCAACAGCTTAGCAAAAAAAACCAAACTGCTTAGGTGACAAAAGATTAAATTTTGTTAGGCAGTTTGTAAGCGATTAACAATGAGCTTCCCAATAACCTTACTAAAGAATAGGATGATTGCTATATGCATGGGCGATCATTGGATAAAACTTTTCGGTCTCTCTATTTAAATATAGGTGTAACGTTTCCTTGTTTTAAAATAGTAGGAAAAATGCCAGAGTGAAATGCGGTGTTGATAAGATCTCAAAGCACAGATGATAAATTGGGAGCAAAAAGTTTGATTTTGGAAGGATAAATTTAACCTAAGCCACATCCTGTTGTCTCCACACTTTTTAAAGTGCGTATAACTTCATCGAGTGATGTGGGTTTCATGAAAAGTGAGTAAGACAAGCGAAGCAATGAAGGCAAAGTAGTGACAGTCGATACAGAGTTGCTGCAAAATGATTTGTTAAATGAACTGGCCATAGCAATAGCATTGGTTATAGTGCTGGTGCTGTTCGGAAATACTGTTTGAAGTGTTTCTGGCTGATCAAGATGTAAAAACTCTTTTTTTATTGAAATAGAAAATAAACGAAACAATTACATTCCAGTTTTTTCTACAGTCATTCTCATTCTCAAGCACTTTATTTTGATAGTAGGTCCGTTTAGCTTTTTTAAGTGAGACAGTAAGGGTTTGTGAATACACTTTAAAGCAGGCCCGAAGAGACAAGTTGAATGGCCTGAGCTTTACTTTTTGCAAAGATTCTCTTTTTTCTATGCTACGCAGCAGCCCTCTCTAAATTCATGGGCTTCTAGAGGCTTAGCACCAACGTGATGTGATAGATGCAGACGTACATGAATTTATGAAACCTATAAGTTTCTCGGTCAAGACATTGAATGCTTTGTTGACACAAGGATCTTGTGACAAATACCCCCCGCTGGAGCACGATACCATATGAACGAACTTTGCAGAATCTAAAGCACACTTATTGGCCATTTTAGTTTTGCTATTAGTTTGCATATTTAGTAGCAGAAAAATTGTATAATGACCACACCCGTCTTTTGAACAGATATTACATTACTGAGTACATGGTCAATAAGCGTGTTGCGGCTGGGAGAAATACATCATGTTTGAGAATCAAGGAGAGCATCTAAACCATGCCCCACGTAACAGTTGAAGTATTGAACACAAAAGGTATCGTTAATATTTGTAATGTCAATCTTTATGGCTAAAATGATCACATTGAAATTTTCAGATATAAATGAACTTAGAATGTCATCAAGTTCAACACAGAAGTCACCATAAGACGATGATGGGGACTGATAAATAGATCCAATGATAGTTATTTTGTTACATGGAAGGAAGCCATGGTCGAACTAAAGCCAGACTGATTCGCATTTCGCCACAGAATATATGATATCAGAACGTCTGTGAGATTTCAGTACGTCTGTGAGATATCAGTGCATCTGTAAGATATCAGTACACTCTGTGAAATTTTGGGCAGGAATCTGGGCCGCGAGCGTTTTAAGTACGGGATTAATGCTGTACCGGTGGTCATACCTGTACCAGCCGGAACAGACCTCACCAGAGTCGTTTGCGACGAAACATTTTCTCTAGACAGAGGTTCGTTTTAATTGTAAAAAGTACGCACATATTCAAGGTGTGATAGGCCAGGTTCAAGCATATTACGTTGTGACTCTTCGAACGTGTGCCAATATATACCTAAATCAGAGACTAACATTGCGATTGAAGCTTCGCACGTTCTGCTAACATCTAAACACGCATACGCACACACACGAACAAACCCCACTCCCCACACACGTGCACGCACGCACACACAGAATATTTGGCTTATCTAGAAGAAGTGGTTATGAGAGGGAAAAGAAGAGAAAAGAGCCCTGCAACTGTTTGCATCAGGGTGCGACACCTCAACAGTAGCTCACAAGGGATGGGGTGAGGAGGGATTAAAAGGATAGGATTAAAGGTATATATAGAGAGACAGATGCGCTGGGACAGCGAGCGAGGACATATAAGGGATAGGGAAGATAGGAAATATGGAAACACAGTCACAGGTGTCCGAGGACGAGGCACCACTTCCGAGAGCTCTTGTCAGCATCAGGAGATGGCGTAGGGCAAGTCCAGTTGGTCAGAGCTACGCTGTCGTCGGAAATCGGTGCCAGGGGATGACGTAGGGCCAGCCCAGTCGGCCAGAGCTACGCTGACGTCGGAGATCGCGAGGGTACAACTGGTCAGCAGGGAATCCAGCGAGCGGGTGAACTTCACTTGTATGTGTGTGTACAATATATTGATATCTATTTTCTTATGCCCTAACTGCTAAAGGCACTCTGAAGTGTTGTCTAGTAAGAAGGTGCAACACAGGCAAACGTGCAGACCAATCACAACCTTAGAAAGGCCTACCAAATATCCTTGATGTAAAAAGGTGATGGTCATAAAAACCTAAAGGAGCATAATGAGAAATGTAGCGTAGGCAGCTGTAGTGAGCACAAGTTTTATTGTTCAGCAGGGAGGCAAACAGCGTAAAAATAAAAAACATAAAGCTGAAAAAAATATGCAACGAATTAAAAATATTTATATTGATTCGTTTCGTCTGTTGGTCTCTTTACATTGGCATGACTAAAAGCTAGGGCACACCATGGGATTTTTGCTACTACCAACATAACGCACAACAAAAAATGCATAGAATGAAGAAACATTGGTGGACGTGGACATATTATTATACAATATTAAGAACAATATACATAGTAACCATAATTCTTTAGAAGAAATGAAATAAACTCTGTGCAAGCAATATTTCACGCAAAGAATTGACACATGACACAGCGGAATACTTTTGGTTATATTCTTCAATTGACACGAAGATTATCCTGCACCTTACATGTCATATTATATGCCACATATGTTACCCAAAATTTACAAGAATCGTTACATGCAAAATTGGCTTGTTGCATTGCCGTTCAGACCTTTTGTATCCTTGAAACACGTCTGCAAGTGAAAGGTGCCACCGAAAAGCAAGAAGTAGGCAATGGGAGAAAACGGAATCACTCTGGCACGGTGATTTATATGTCGGGTTTAAGGTCCCAAACCACCATATGATTATGAGAGACGCTGTAGTGGAGGGCTCCGGAAATTTTGACTACGTGGGGCTCTTTCATATGCACCCAAATCTGAGCATATGGGCCTACAACATTTCCGCCTCCATCGGAAATGCAACCGCCGCAGCCAGGATTCGGTCCTGCGACCTGCGGATCAGCAGCCAAGTATCTTAGCCACTAGACCACTACGGCCCAGTGATTATGGTGCGCCATTGCTGACCCGCAGGTCACGGAATTGAATCCCTGTCATATTTTTGATGTAGACGAAAATGTGCGAGGCTTGTGCCCTTTGACCTAGGTGGACGTTAAACATCCAAAGTGGTAAAATTTCCGGAACTACCCACTACAGCATTTCTTATAATCATATTGTGGTTCTCATAATCGTTTATCATGATCACCTTGTCGCCCACAGAAGATCACAGTGTCTATAATGGAGATCCATATTGTTTTTTTGTTTAATTCATTTTCTGGTTGTGCTGATGACTCTACTATTTCAGCGATTGACTCACCTCTTAGTGCTTCTAGAAAATTTGTAACTTAGAGAGCAGCGGTGTAGCCACGCTCGTTTTGACTTCTGAAATTGTCGAGCGCCTTCTTCCGACGTGTGAACGGAGAGGGAACCATGCTTGCACCAAGAACTTAGTGAGTTCTCTTGCCTCAACTTTCTTTTCCAAAAAGCACTCGTGTCTTGCTCCCTCATCATACTTGGAATACGTCAGCAGCTAAGAAAATATTTCTTACCAGTGAGGTTGGAACTTCAGTTAGCCCTTACTAACTGAGGGAAAGCTGTACGTAGTGAGCGCCTGGTTTACATGTCGTCATTAGCAAACGTCGTCTAGTCTCGTCGTGTTGCAACTCGTGGGGTCTTCGCTCGTTGAACACACAAGGCTCAATATTGTCAGGAATTGCGGTTTCGGTGGATGCATCATGCTCCGATTGGTCTTCAGTAGTTTTCTCGGCACGCGAATCGTATTCAGGCAGTGCATAACTACAGTTGGGAACCGTTTTCTCGGCTGCTGTAGTTTTTTCGCCAGTTGTGTGTGCATGGGGAGCAGCGTCGCCTTTCGAGAAATAATCATCAAGCTTTACCTTACGGCGTTTCGGCGTGGCTAGATTCTACTATAGCCCGGCTATCGAGGGGTGCTGATTGACACGGAACATGAACTACCCAGCAATACGTTTAGGCAGCGTATTTCAATGGGGTGACTTCGTGTTGCTATAGGAAGGAACGCTCTCAGCAAAGTTCGGGCAGTGACACTGAATACGAGCAATGAGAACTTTACCGACGATACATGTCGGCTGGTAATCTTCCACATTAAACACTAGCTCTCGTTTTTCCCCTGGCGGAAGGATTCGCCAGTATACATTTCCTCTACTTCCCTTCAGGTGCCGGTAATGTCGCGTGCATCCTAGCATCTTACTCTGCGCGTGAAAGGTCTTGCGTTTGTGATTGCGCCCTTACAGAAGGCTGGTGGGTTCTATTGCGTTGTGGTGCCGTACCAAAAACGTGAATGAACGCAAAGGTGTTGATGCGAGCAGTGAAGTTCCAGCTCCTCGCATCAGAATACCTGAAACAGACAACCGACAGGCACCGATCGTGCATAGTACAACGTAACTAAATTTGTGTTGCACGCGCCGGCAGATCTCGTTGGAGTTCATGCATTCTGAAAAATTGATCACGGTGCACTATGCTCTAAAGAAGACCAGAGTTCTTTCCTTCATCATCAGTGAACCAACCACTCGAGATTTTGCATGGTACGAGGCTGCTCTTTCCTGTTCGCGATGGCATAAGTGCTGCAAACAGGAATACACGAATTAATTAGAACAGTGTATACATGGCATACCCAAGCTATGCTGTGAAATATTCTGTATGGTTATGAATCTGTTAACTTAAAAAGAAATGATGGCTGCACGTTTGGAAACAAGGAACACACCTTGCTGCAACACCATCGTTTCAAGGAGCAGAGCGACGAAAGCTATGTAAAAAAAAAAAACAGGAGAACATTATGTGTTTTTGCACATATTATAGTTTTCTAGGGCATATACGAAGCGAACAACTTGTTTCTATATGGGTAGGTATTGTCGGGTTCCAGATACAATTTGATTGAGTGCAGTAAGCATGTCTCAACAATGATTACCTTGCCCTCGCAGATTGCACGATAAAACCTCTGCGATCGGAGTACTTCATTGATATCAAAAGTTACAGTGCAACTGTAGTGTCAGCCATGGTTGCGAGAAAGTCTGTTTGAAAAATAATGTGTGCGAAATCGCGATGCCAACATGCAGCAGACTTTACAAAAAAAATACTTATTGCATATTGCAAGCATGCGTGCATGCGCGCAGTAAAGTGAAAAATGTTGACTGAAAGTCATCACTGTGGCAGGGCTGCTTGACATATGGAGCTCAAAATAAAAATAATTCCCATAGGCATGCAGTCATTCTCATTTCACGTTGTAAGCGGAGCCGCTCTTGACTTGTGAAATGCACTTCGCCCCAACGAGGACTACGCCAACTACGCTTAACAGAGATTAACAATTAACGATGTCTTCTCCGATCGGGCGGGTCGTCGCAGTGATGCGTTTTCGAAGACTAGTCCATTCACTGGTGCGACGAGAGGCCGTTGCTTGAAATGGCCACTACACCGATCGTTTACCTCATGTTTTACTGCTAACTCTACTTTTGCTTACTCTCTTCACAACCATATATGCATGGGGATTGGGGGGAAGAGGGGGGGAATCTCATTACATTGATATACATGTACGCAACATTCTCAAAATACCACCGATAGTGACGTCACAGAGAAAAGCTGATGCCTGTACCCCCCCCCCCCCCCTGGTCGGGTCGGTGTGAACCCCTCCCCCTTGAAAAAAATTGCTGGCTATGACCCTGGGCCCTAGCTCGGCCTTTATTCCTTCTGTTTCGGAGTGCGATTGTGTGCGGCCGCAGTGAAAGTGGACGGGCCACTCGCATTCTTATTACCCCCCGACTCAGCCTTCCACGAATGGCATGTCGGCCGAGTTCGCTTCAAACGGGCGATGGTTTCACTCGCGCCTCGGACAACGGACAGTGATATGTTTCTGTCGTGGTGTTGATAATGTAAACACTGTTGCTGCATTTCTAAGACTGAATCGTGCTTTTGGTTTGAATAAACAGTCTTGGGTAACTGTTTTTGGCGAGAATGCTAAAGATATGATGTATTTTTCTCTTTTTTTTAGTTGTGTGCTGCACTGGATCGCGGCTCTTCACATTACTGTATTTACTGCTCATGTATCGCGGATTTTTGGGTGGTCTGAACTGAAGATATCAGTTAGGGTAAGTGTGTTTGCAGCTTTATTTTCTGGTTGCAAGAACATCCAAAAGCGACAATGAGCCTCTGTTTCAAGAGGAACTGAATACTTGTTCAATAAATTTAGATGAGAGAATAAATGCGACTTAAGATCTTATGAAACGACAGTTCTTCAGATGAATCTGGTGCTTGAAAAGATACAGCTACGGTTGTATTGGAGTAAAAGCATGTTCCTTGGCGTGTTTCAATGTTATGTTTGTCGCAGTGACAAGCAGACACGAGCTCAGAGTTCCTGAGAAAGTTTGTATATTTAATAAACTTAATGCACTGTGATGAGTCAAAAAAAAGAAGAGTCGCACAATCTATCTGGAAAGGCAAGGGTGCCTGAAATATTTCTTTCCCTTTTTTTTTTGTTTCAGAGGGTCGATGGTTAACTGGATTTCATCCTGCCAAAGAAACCGTTTGCACGTCAACAGTGACGCTAATTGGAAAGACTTTAGATCTAAAGAGCATTGTAGCAGCGACACGCGTTTGCCATCGAATATGTGCCTTCCTTAATTACTACGTGTTTTGAGGAGCTCATTTATCATGCAAAAAGAATGTTTTTCGGCAAGTAGTGTGCTTATTGTTGACTTTTTAAAGGAAAACAAGCTAGATGAAGGACACAATCCATGTTCACTATAATGTAAAGTATTTTGGAAAAAGTAACGAAACTTCCACTGGCACCGAAACTGGAAATAGGCACCACGTGTCTCACTTTTTTATTTATTTATTTTAAATACCTCAAAGGCCCCAGCTGGTGTATTAAATGAGGGATGGGTATTAATTACAGAATAAAAAAAGTGATTCGAGGGCAATCGTGAATTTATGCGGGTCGGAGTGGTGCACGGTAGTTGTAGGCAGACGATTCCAGTCACGTGCAGTTGTCACAAAAAAAGAGCGAAGATGTGCATTACTTTGGGCTGGTGGAGGATACACTGCGCTTGAATGGTTTGTGCGGCTTGATGAGCGATGGACTGGCAGGATGGCTGGAACTTCGATGGGGGCATGATAAAATTTGTGAAAAAGGCATAGTCGACATATGTGACTTCTATAGCGAGTAAGGCCATTGAATGAAATTACCTCTTACTTCTATAATATTAGCTTCATGACTTTTTTATTTGAAGAAAGTTGCACATGTAAAGCAACTTGAGTGTAATGTTATTACATTGCAGCTTCGTCACATCACACCCTTAGGGCCATTAAATCAAGCCTTGTGAGGCCGATAATATAGTGGTATCTATAGGCATTTGAGATCTTAATCTCTAATCGCATTAGAAGCGTCCAAGTGAACCAGGTATTTGAATGTATGCAAGTCAGTATAGTATATTTGCCTGTGTGAACGGGATAATGTTATAGACGGTGAACAAGACTGCGAACTCCTGTTCTGAACATATATGAATGAAAGAAGACAACCACCCCTTTGTAGCACGAAGCCACAAGAAAATTCATACGGATTTCTCCGAAAGAAAGCCTCTCAGTTGCCGAAAAATTCATCCTGGTACGTGGTTCGAACCAGGACCAACACCTACATGGGGCAGTCGCTCTACCAATTGAGCTAACCAGGAAGCTAGCATTTGACAGCGCAAGGGTATGGTCGAGCAGCAGCTATGCAGTCGACTAAGAACCCGTTTTTTCTTCTACTCCAGTTGCTGACGATGCTGGCTTCCGCCCCCTGCAAAGAAGCTCTAACGGACGGCTTTCACCTACCTTCGAAGGGCGCTTCCAACTGGAACGACACGGCGAGGTTCTCTTCGTGGTGCCTCGCGTCACGGGTGCATGTTGTTCAGGGCGGACCGCCAACGCTTCTGCAGTCTTCTTCTTCGGCTTGGAATCATGCTTGGCAGTGCCCCGTGTTTGATAGCACAACAAGCCTGCCTGTTGTCACTCCGATAATCTCCGAATGCTCATCAGCATCGTCATCACCCAGCCACAAGTTTATAAGCAGCCGTCATCCCCCGCGCGACTTCAGTGGGCATGGTCGAGCAGCAGCTATGCAGTCGACTAAGAACCCGTTTTTTCTTCTACTCCAGTTGCTGACGATGCTGGCTTCCGCCCCCTGCAAAGAAGCTCTAACGGACGGCTTTCACCTACCTTCGAAGGGCGCTTCCAACTGGAACGACACGGCGAGGTTCTCTTCGTGGTGCCTCGCGTCACGGGTGCATGTTGTTCAGGGCGGACCGCCAACGCTTCTGCAGTCTTCTTCTTCGGCTTGGAATCATGCTTGGCAGTGCCCCGTGTTTGATAGCACAACAAGCCTGCCTGTTGTCACTCCGATAATCTCCGAATGCTCATCAGCATCGTCATCACCCAGCCACAAGTTTATAAGCAGCCGTCATCCCCCGCGCGACTTCAGTGGGCATGGTCGAGCAGCAGCTATGCAGTCGACTAAGAACCCGTTTTTTCTTCTACTCCAGGTTGGTAAATTTCACTCATGCCACTCTAAAAAGTCAAACAACCTGTGTCTGCTGCTTGTACCATGCCCAAGTGTACTTTTTTTATGTATTTGCGAATGTGTTCATGTTGTGAAACTATTGCTTTTGAGTGGTGACGTCGAATCCAATCCAGGTCCCAATAATTCTTCTAGTCTTCCTGATGAGCTGGCTGAAGTCGTGAAGGCAATTAATGCGCACGTTGACGCACGCCATAAAGAATTAAAAACAGTTCTTGATGAATTGAAGTCCAGTCAGGCGATTTTGGAGCAAACTGTGTCAGATATTAACTCAAGATTGGTTGCTGTAGAAGCTCGTGTAAATTCCTTCGACAAAATGCCTCCAAGTAACCTGCAGCAAACTATAAGTGATACTGTTCGTGGGGCGAACGCTGAATTACGTTCACGCCTAGATGATTTCGAGGATAGGTCACGGCGAGAAAACCTTCTATTCTTCGGAATACCTGATGCTGCAGCCGAAACATGGTCCCAGTCCGAAGATAAGGTTCGCGAGATTATGTCCACTCTAGGTCTCCAACTGCCGACCGATGCCATTTCACGTGCGCATAGGCTTGGTTCATACGCAAATAAGAAGTGCCGTCCTGTAATTGTAAAGCTTTCTAATTTTAAAGTTAAGGAAAGCATTATGGCAAATAAGGCCAAATTAAAAGGTATCGGTGTCAGCTTAAGTGAAGATTTTTGCAAAGAAACTAGGAACACGCGTAAAAAATTGTACGAGTACGGAAAGTCGACTGGTCAACAGTTTGCAGTGCGTTACAACAAGTTATTCATTAACAAAAAATGCTTCGTTTACTGCAGTCAAACCGACAGCGTTTGTGAACTTACCCGTGAATTTACTTCTTCACTTTCCCCTTCAAGTACCAATATTCCTAGCAGTGTTCTTCCCTCTTCCTAGCAATCCCAACCTACTAAACGTGCCACAACACCTGAACCAGTTTCAGTCTTGTTTACAAATATTAGAAGTGTGCTAAGTAAACGTGACGAGTTATCTTCTATAATTGATGACTGTTCTGCGGACATAGTAGTGTTAACAGAAACTTGGTTGTCAAGTAAAATTCGCAACACTGAGGTTTTACACTGCAAAAACACCTACAATTTTTACAGATCAGATCGAATAACAAGAACAGGGGGCGGTGTTCTTATCGCGATATCAGATAGATTTTCCTCTCATATTGTTCCCATAAGTTCGCCACTAGAAATCGTATGCGCGTGCGTTCGATTTGCGTATCAGGACGTGATTTTGTGCGTTTGCTACCGACCGCCTCGCTGCCCCTCAGACTTTTGCGAAAACTTCCATGACTGTTTGCACGCAGTTTCTGTCAGGTACCCAAATTCTCATATATTTGTCATGGGCGATTTTAATTTCCCAGAAGTTACTTGGGGCAGTGGGGATGGAACGGCTAGCTGTCTTTCAGCGGAAGGTAATTGCTTTTTAAACATATGCAATGATTTTAATTTAACCCAAGTAATCCATGAACCCACGCGCATCACAGCATTTTCTTCAAATATACTTGATTTGGTTTTCACAACTAATCCTTCGGTCATTTCATCGATTCACTACCTACCCGGGCTTAGTGATCATCGCATTGTACACTTCACCTGCGCAATGCAACCACAGCGTCCTATGCACGCAACTAAAGTTATAAAAGATTATGCGAAAGCTGATTATGCATCTATATGTACTGAGTTGGAAGTTTTCACTGAAAAATACATTGAATGTGCCGCTGATAACACTGTAGAGGAGAACTGGGTATCGTTCAAAAATAAGTTTAATTCACTTATAGATTGTTATGTTCCTTTACGAACTGTTCGAACGGCGTTCCGCTCTCCGTGGTTCACATCAGCACTTCTTCGCTTACGTAATAAAAAAAAACGACTTTACCGCAGCGCTTCATCATCTGACACCACGGAGAGATGGGCGGCTTATCACAACGCAACATTAGAATACAAAAAAGCTTATGCAGTAGCTAAACATAGTTTCTTCAGCGATACCCTTCCCTCTCTTCTACAGTCTAACCCTCGTAAGTTTTGGTGTCTAGTAAATGGTCCAAAAAATAAGAACATTGATCTTTGTGACGAACTTGGTTTGGCGATTGCAAGTGACAGGTGCTGCGAGGCTTTGCAAGACGTATTTAAAAAATCATTTTCCGTTGACAACTCCAATCATTTACCAATTCAAGCCGATCCTGGATATCCCCGAATGGAACCAATCATCATTGATCAATTGGGGCTATTTCACCTCATATTAAAAATGAAAGCCTCGGCACCTGGCATAGATGGAATCGCTCCCCAATTTCTCAAACAAACTGCCACTTATTGTTCAGTCATTTTTTCACAGCTCTTTTCACAGTCATTACAAAATGCCTCATTGCCCAGTGACTGGAAGGCGGGGAAGGTGGTTCCTGTGCCTAAACCAGGTGACTCATCTAATCCTTCTAACTACAGGCCCATCACCTTGACTAGTATTCCATGTAAGCTTCTCGAACACATAATCTATTCTAACTTAATTATATTTCTCGAAGAAAATAACTTCTTTCACAACAGTCAGCATGGTTTTAGGAAACACTACTCATGTGAAACCCAACTACTTCTCTTCACCAACGACTTATTTTCAGCTTCTGACACTGGCTCCATTATCGATTGCATTTTCCTTGATTTTCAAAAAGCTTTTGACACCGTTTCTCACCGTTTACTCCTACTAAAACTAAGCATGCTAAATATTGACTCAAACACATTACGATGGATCGAATGCTTCTTATCTAACAGAACCCAACATGTAACAGCTAACGATCATGACTCACGCAATTGTTCAGTAATCTCTGGTGTGCCGCAAGGTTCTGTACTTGGACCCTTACTCTTTCTAATTTATATTAATGACCTTCCATCCAGCATTACATCAACAATCAGGCTATTTGCCGACGATTGTGTCATCTACCGCATAATAACTAACTCTCATGATTCATCACTACTTCAATCTGATCTTGACAACATTACATCTTGGTGCTCACTCTGGTCAATGAAACTAAATATTGGCAAGTGCAAAATAATGAGGATCTCTCGAGGAAGTACTGACTGCACTAGCCCTGTTTATTCAATTTCTAATTTTCTGTTGTCGTCTGTCAATACTTACAAATATCTTGGTGTTCACATAGATAACAATTTAACATGGAATAATCATGTCAGTTATGTGATTAACAATGCTAACCGCACTCTCGGCTTCTTGCGCCGTAACTTTTCATTAGCACCTGTTTCATTAAAACTTCTTCTTTATAAAACACTAGTCAGATCTAAACTCGAATACGCCTCATCAATCTGGGATCCTCATTCTTGTTCACTTGTTAATGCACTGGAAGCCATCCAAAATCGCTCAGCTCGCTTCATTGTCGCTAATTACTCCCGTACCGCTAGCATCTCATCAATTAAAAATTCTCTAGACCTTCCTACCCTTTCTAACAGGAGGAAACAGGCCCGACTCTGTCTCTTTCACAAAATTTTTTTTATGAATCCTTAAATAAAGGGCACATTGTTCTCGTCACCTTCTTACGTTTCATCTCGCATCGACCATAACTTCAAAGTCCATGTGCCACTCTGCCATACCAACATATACTTCCACTCCTACGTGCCGAAGACTTCATCCGAATGGAACCACCTTCCTGCCTCCATCGCCAGCAACCCTGATCATGCATCATTCAAGACTGCCATCTCTAACTTGTAACCACTCCTCTCTGTAACGCCGCAAATGGCATTGAGAGTATTTAAATAAATAAATAAATAAATAAAAGGGTGTACTCATTGACAACTCGAAGCATATAGACACAAGCTTTACAAATGTGTGTTGCAAATGTGTCTCATTTGCAACATACATGTAAGTAGCACTGCATACACAGCTGTTTGAGCTGCTAGATGTAATACATACACCGTGCACTGAAGCCAAGTCATTGTACACAGCCTCTCTTCCACCAAGAATAGAATAAGAATGGACAGACTGACAACTCGTGAAAGCACCTTTTTGTTTTGTACGAAGCTGCTTCACTGGAAGTGAATGCAGCTCGAGCCACAGAGCATGCTGTTTCTGCTCTTTAGTATAGCAGTAAGTATGTGAACATGACATAATTATTAGAATAAATCAGGAAATTTCGCCCTCAAGCCACTTCTTGGATTGGAACCACAACTTGAAAACAATGCTGCGCTTACAGGGGGGTCGACCTCTAAGGAGGGGAATGAAAACCCCTGATTCTCGCCCCCTTCGGTGCACCACTGACGCAAGAACTCGGCGACAAGTACATGAGGGCATATAAGAGAGGGGTTATGTCGGCCTCTAGGGGGTGGTGTACAACCCCCTGCCGGTGCACCAATGCTTATTATATTCCAGCCAAAAAGGGCAAGGGGCAGCACAGGAAAGTGAAGGTGGCTTGCACCGCCATACTCTGGAACCACAGAACACCAACGACGCGCTGCGCAGAACTGAGAAGGAATCTAGCAATACAGGGCTTTGCTCAAGGAGACAGTCCATATTTATATAGTATTGGCAAATTTCTCTCCATTTCTCTCAATTTGAACGACTCTTTGCTCTCTTCTCCTCACTAGAGTATACCCCCCCTCCCCTCTTCCGCACCGTGCCATCGCCGATCCTATGAGTTAAAACACCGGCGCACAGGTCTACTGCAGGACGGGGAGTAGCTTTTTTTGGGAGGCATGCGGGATTTTCGGTGTCCGCAGTATAACGAGGCGTACAACCGAGGGGACTCTTTGACAGTCTGTATGGACAAATAGGATTCCAAAGTGGCACAAATATCCAAGACACGTAGAGTCAGGGGAACAAATTGACTTAGGAACAAGGGTGGAGCAAATTCAGACTTATGGTATATCACCATGAAGGGTAGCAGGAATAGGTTGAAGTGAGGAGAGATAAAAGAACAGCTAAGGGAGGAGAAGCTGATAGTATATGGGTTTGTAGACACACATCGTACCTGGAACAACTATCTAGCAATCCAGACTACAAACTGGAATAGTGTAATAGAACAGAAGGCCGCAGAAAGGGGGGCGATATTACGACATTTATTAATAAAAGTACAGACTGGCAAGTGGTCAAGCAGGAATGCAGAAAACATTTATGGCTAAAAGGGAAAGTGCCACAACAGATGATGCTCCTGGGCTTTGTATACTTGTGGACAGGTGTAAAAGCCAAAGAGGAAAACCAAGAAATGATGCAGTACATAGAAAATGACATTGATGAACTAGGAGAAGAGTGCGAGGTAATTACATTAGGAGATATGAATGCGCACATAGAAGATATGGATGGATATACTGACCCAACAGGAAGAATGGTAATGGATATGTGTGAAAGACAGGATTTAATCATTTGCAACAATACTGAGAAATGCAAATAGCAGATAACATGTGTGGTGGGAAGTATGCAATCGACGATAGATTACGCAATGATGTCACATAGGATGTATGATAGGCTAAGGGTGACAACATAGCTGAATATGCGTCCAGAAGATTAGGTAGTTATCACAAACGTATCAAGCTAAGTTTTGGAAGAGAGATGAAAATGGGAAGGAGGCATTACGAGCAACCACATGGTAATATATATATGTATACTTATTCAGAAAGGCAAATAGAAATAGAAACTAAAGAGATTTAGAAAATAATCACCGAGGATACTAAAACAGAATGGACATACACAAATCTAACTCGATGGTTTGAGTTGCAGCTTGCTAAGGTACGCATCAAATCAACTGGGTAAAGGAGACAAAAACCCAAGAGCTGGTGGGATGAGGAAGTTAAGAGAGCCATAGTAAGACGACAGGAAGCCTCCAGGGAACACAGGTATGCTAAACAGAGCAGTGAACCGGAAGATGATGTAAAAAAAAAAAGGGGGATAACTTTTTGAGCTGCAAAAGAGAAGCGTCCAGTGTTATCAGTGAAAAGATAAGAAGAATGGGGCCGAATGGATGGCAGACGTAAACAGAAAAGATAGAAAGGCAGCAGCTCTATTGGAACCATCTAAATTCTCTGAGTAATAAGACAAGCACGGAACAGAGGTTTATAACTACAGTTCAAGGGGTTAGGCAAGAAGGGGATGAGGCAGTAGAATATAAAAGAACAATAATTAGAGGAAAATTTAAACACCAAGGAAGCGCTGCATGCACCATACTGGATGAAGATAGACCATGCAATTAATGCAGTGGCTCCACTGGGACAACAAAAGTGGGAAAGGGCAAAGAAGAGGGTTTCTAATAGCACATCAACAGGCCCTGACAGCATCCCAATTATGCAAATCAAGAAATTAGGACCAAACTCTAAGCAAATATTAAGAGAGGCAGCGAACACAGCAATAATTATTGGTTAAGCCCCCAATGGGTGGAAACTAAGCAGGATGAGCATGATCTCTAAAGGAAAGAGGGAGAAAGCTGACATAAACAACTACCAACCTATAACAGTGACATCAGTAGTTTACAGGCTGGTGATGCAGATAGTTAAAGAAAGACTACAGACATAGGTGGAGAATGAGGGAGTGCTGGGAGAACTACAAATTCGGTTCCGTAAACGAAGGAGGTTGGAGGACAATCGGTTTTCATTGAAGCAGTGTATTGAAATATGGTAGGTGGAAAAGATTACAGGCTCCTGTGACTGGCATGTCTAGATATCAAAGGAGCTTATGATAATGGGATACAAGAAGACTTGTGGGGAATACTGGACACACTAGATGTGGAAGATAAAATAAATAATCTTATAAAGGATATCTATAAAAGTAACAGGCAGTTATAAAATGGGAAGAACAGGTATCCGAACCTTACAAATAGAATGCGGGCTTCGACAGGGATGTCCCTTGTTACCTTTGTTATTTATGTTGTATCTACAGGGACTAGATGCCAAATTAGAGGGGAGTCGACTCGGCTTCTGTTTCTCTATTGCCAAGCAAGGAAAACACGTTGAACAGTCATTACCAGCATTGATGTATGCAGATGATATAGCATTAATAGCCGACAACAAGGAAGATCTGCAGGGATTGTTAGACACCTGTGGTAATGAAGGAGATAGGTTAAATTTGATGTTCAGTAGGGAAAAATCGACAATGATGATTTTTGAGGATAACAAAGGCAGTGAGCATAAGATGCAGGAAGCCACACTATAAATCGTGGATAAATACAAATTTTTGGGCATATGGAGCAATAACGGGGATGAGTACCTAAGGGAGCACGAAAGATACGTAATGAGTGAGGGTAACAGGTAATGCAGCTGTAATGAACAATAGGGCACTGTGGTAGGGCACTGTGGAACTAAAATCGGTATGACATTGTGAGAGCGATTTGGAAAGGTGTCATGGTTTCGGGTTTGACGTTCGGCAATGTGGTCTTGTGCATGAAATCAAAGGTTCAAGCAAGATTGCAAATTAAATGTGGCATAAGTAGACTTGCTTTGGGAGCACACGGGAATATCCCAAATCAGGAGGTACAGGGTGACATGAGGTGGACATCGTTCAAGTGTAGGGAAGCTAGCAGCAAGGAAAAATTTGAGGAGCGATTGAAAAAAACGCCAGGCCTGCACGGAAGGCGGAGCACAGTTATAGTGAAAGCTACAAGAGTGGCCTTTCAGAGCCTTTTCAAAACACTCATTGGGTAATTACTGCAAGCGCACTTGCTTGATACCCACTAAGGTATTAATAACACATTTTTTTGGGTAGTAGGCCCGCATTCGTTATGCTATTTTTCATCATTCTTCTGAGAATTGTGGTATCCGCTAAACACTTGCAAGGGATTTCGTGCCAATTGTTCATGCAGTGGCTGAGGACGATGAAGAATTATGGCTGAAATGGGTATGGGCCACTGTTAATAGGGGAACAATAATAAGCTTTTGTTGCCTTTCGCGTCACTCATGATGCGCATGCATGGGATTCATTCGAGTGTCAAGACAATAGTTATAGTGCGAGAACAGAACGAAGACAAAGAGACGCGCTATAAGTATCGTCATGTCATACCAACTATACCAAACTGCCACACTTCGAGTGTCAAGTTTAGATGTCATATATTTTCGGTTCAAAGAATAAAGCTTTCATTTGTGAGTAAGCGCTCGTGGTGTTCAATTTCTTGTCCTCGTCTTATTTTTTTGAGCTAAATTTCTGCCCAAATGTGTAAACTTAGTCTTGCAAGACTTTTTTTAGCTGACAACTAACAGGACATTATGCTAGCTATCCGACAGTCAGATAGTTGTCTACCAGCTATAAAATGACGTGACAAAGATATCTATTAGCCCTTTCGACTGGTCGTTCAAGACATTCATTACACGTGAAATAGTTTTTTTGTGTGTTTCATGAGCTGGATGTTGCCAACCTTGATTTCGTATGTGAACGAAAACACGTATTGTGCTCGAGGCAAGTGGTGGGTTCGAGGCAATTGAAGTGACGGCTGTGGAATTTGAACACAGTAAACGGAGACGAGTGGCAGAAACGTACTAAGACTACGTCGGCATATTCCGCAGCATTATGCGTCGGCATGTGGGCCGAAACAAGAACCCCGTGGGTCACATTATGGCAGCACAAGGAAGTTACCTAGGCATGACAGGCACGCTGAGAGCCAAACCGTGGCCACCGCCGCGTGGTCAAGGCAAAAGACCTTGACGGCTGTAGCGACGAATGGCAGCTCTAGTTGAAGCTGAAGCATGAAATGCAGGCCCTGGTTCAAGTAAAGCTTGCCAATGCTAATAAACAGACCTTACAGAACCTGCGGGAAGAGGAAAACTAATGGGTGCAAAGTTCTAGAACCATTTCCGGTCACTAAATAGAAAAGAACAGCCAGAGTTCCAAATCATGGATAGCGAAGGAGGACAGTGAGGTGTATACCTTAATGAGTATGAGATGACATATTTGAAGCCCCTCTATTGTGATACAAGCATTATTGACAATAGTACATCGTCGAGACTAGAAGCATGCCGACGTTTCCGCACTTCTCGTAAACAAACTGGGTTTTCTCTAACCTGGTTGTTGAGCAGGCGCTCTCCCGCCTTCGGACACACGGTCAAGCAGCCAGACAGCATAATAGCTCGCATAACTAAGAGCCCAGACTCAGACTATAAGGATATGCTGGCTGGTTTCTTCCCCATGTTAGATGGTGCGGAGACAGGAAAGAAATTACGACTGGGCAAAGTAGCGCTGATCCGCAAGAAAGGGGGCCATCAGGTCGACTGACTACAGGCCGCTGGCAACTCACCTGCACACCCTGCAGAGCCTTCACGCAAATGATCAAATACTGGGTCTACGTATGGGTGGAGTCTATAGGTCGAGGTACAAAATGGCTTCAGAAAGGGCAGTCGGCTGGAAGACAAATTCTTCGTGATAACGGTATGTGCTGAGATTGCCAAAAAGAAAAACCGACGACTGCTTTCTGGATGCGGAGCATATGATAATGTCCCGCATGCCAATCTCTTCAGCTGCTTGAAAGACCTGGACCATCTGAAAACACTACTGCTAACAATTAAGCAGTTGTACAGCGTCAACACTTTTACGACTTTTTTTTATAGAGGCATGACACAATCTGTTATGGTTTCTAAGGGATTTCGTCACAGTTGCCCAATATCACCAATACTGTACCTACTGTATGTGTCCGAACTTCAGCTGGCGATAGAAGGGTCTTGTCTTGGTTTCAGCCTGAAATGCAGCTTCACCGTGTTAAAGAATTGCTAGCATGTCCACGATATGCACGTACCCTGTTGTGAAAGTGAAGGAAGACGACAGGGTGGAAGAAAGGCGCTCGTGCTATTTTTGCCTGTGTGGTGGTTGTAGCCTGTGTGGCTTGTGCGTTTCTTAAAAGTGAAGTATCCTCCTTTAACAATGTCTTGTGTGCTTCAAGGACGCCGCGAAGACAACAATTTCTGAAGAGGGATGGTCATTCCGTTGCCTCGGATGAGCAAACATGAGTTTTATCAGTGCTCGAGACTGGTTAGACCTAAAGGGAACGCATCGACGAATGATTCAACCTGATTGTTGGTGGAGACGCGGACTCACACCGCGGGGACACAATCACGGCTAGTAAACCACTACAAGTTCTTCAAGAAAAAGACAGACTGCTAGCAACTCTGCTGAAATGACTAATTTTGGCTGGGGTAGCAAAACTTAAAGCAGTCCCAACATTCCAGGTGATCACTGGCTTTAGCCACATCATCAGTCCCTTGGACAGCTCCGAAGATGCTCCTTCGGCGCACGAGTAGATTCAGAAAATTAATCGAACGTGTGTCTAACTTCATGGGTTGCCAGCTCTGTACATACTAAAAACCGTCAAGTTCTGAATGGTTAGAGCTGCCAAGCACTTGTACCATTCGAGGAGCTCCCAAATCACATCATGGGAGAATTTCCAGATATGTTTCCTTTGTACCTTTGTCAGCCATGGCTTCTGATTTTACGTGACAGGCTACTGTCTGCTTTCTACCGGAAGTGCGCGGCGGAAGCAGGTGACGCCCAGAGTCTACAGGAGCCAGAAGTCGCGCCTCCTGTAATCCACAAGAGACACGACAAACTCCTCTTTCAACAAGCCCCACCACATGTTGAGAACTCCAGAAATAGCAAAGCACTGACACAAAGGAAGGGGAAGAACCGAAGTTCAAGATATCGGCCGTAGCAACAGTAAACCCAAAAGACAAAGACAAATCTGAAGCCGAGGGCAAAAGAAAGCAGACCAACTCCAAACCTGGTGTTGCGAGAAAAGACAGCGAGGTGGACAGACTGAGAGAAAAACCCGGAAGGGTGAATGTAAAAGCAGGCTGTGAAAAGGGGAAGAAAAAGGAAGAAGACGAAGAAGGAATCTGGGGACTAAAGGCAACACTTAAGGATAAGCAGAAGGAGGGAGAGGTTGCAGAAGACAAAAAGCCAAAGACCAACAAAGCTTAAACAATGAAACGAAAGACAAGGTACCGGAAGAATCGGTAAAAGCGCTAGAGAGCAGACGAGAAGTAAGGAGAAAGAAGAGCCCTGGACCAAGCCGAAGGAAGGTAAGGAGCCAAAACCAACAGATCCACAAAACACCAAGGAGGTCGAAAACACCGGAGGAAATCCAGAGGAAGGATCACCGCAGACGTGCCAAAAGCCGAAGCCGGCTGACCAAGCTTCGAAGCTGAAGTCGGGAAAAGTGGACAATGGCACCATGCGTGTTTTAGATTTCCTTAAGGTCAAGCCAGTCAAGACTGCCAGAAAGTCCAACATTTTGACGAAAGTTTTGCACTATGAACGAGCGAACTTCTGCATGCCCTGAAGGGTTTTACGCATTCATGTTTTTTCTTTGTTATTTTGCTCATTGTTCATCTTGTTTCTATTATGCATGTGTCATTTAGTAAGCAGTTAAGTTAAAGGAGGATGGCAAAACATTTGCATGCAAAAACCATCTAAGTATTTTGGCTGAGAGCGACTTAACGAGAACGTTGAGTCACTTCAGGATGGTCGAATGTTGGAAAATGACAAGCGCGTCCACAGTATGCACGTGCCCTGTTGAACAGTGAAGGAACATGATAAGTTGGAAGAAAGACACTCGTGTTGTTTTCACCTGTGTGGCTTGTGCGTTTCTTAAAGAATTTAGTAAAGTATCTTCATTTAGAACGTCCGGTGTATTTTAAGGATACTTCCTGGGTACAACCGGGATAGACAAAAATCGTAAAATATAGAGTCTTGCTTGTGTAGGTGAAATCGTCTTAGTGGCAGCAAATCCTCAAGACATGCAGGCACTGCTCAACATCTGTACATCGGAAATTGAAGAATGAAGGCTTCGCTATAACGCCAAGTAAACAATTGTACTACACTTCGTGGGTGTGGCACTAGCAACAAAAGCCTGACCCTTGTTTGAAATGCGCTGGAGGTTGCCTCATCGTGCAGGTACCTGGGAGCGACTTTGATTATTTGGATTAATATGGCTGTACTCTTCAGATCGGGTGGCGGCTATTCCACCTAGCCGTAATACTTCGTGAACACAAACTAGATATTTTTTCCCTTTAAATAATGAAGTTAAGAACTGGCGTTTGCAGTGAAAGATTTAATTTTCACTCGTGCCTTGATTGTATTCACCAATCAGATAACCTCCTTTTAGTATATTAGTTTATTTTGCTTTCTTTGTCACTAAACCCCATTGCTTTGAAAAATTCTGCGCCATCATCTTGAACTATAGGGTGACGCCCTTTGCAGAACATTATCGATTGTTCGGCAGTTCCCTCCACCTCTCCACTTGCACGGCATACCGTGTCTACCCCTTCGTATTTTGCCCGATAAGCCTTGGTTCAAATCTTCCCGTCCTGGCCTCAAACAGTAGAGAATACCCCGAGAATTGCCATAGATCCTTTCCTTGGCAATTTCCTGCTATAAGTTCGATATATCTATATTGCCAACTTCTTAATTTTACCTAATCTTCACATGCCAGTCTTTGTTTCCCCCACCTTGTTTTTAACCAATAGTTTTTTTGGTTTGGCCCCTGCTGTTTTCTGAGTATTTACCCGTCAGTTTTCTGGTTCGTTTCCTCCATTTTGTATCAACATTCCTGGTGTACAAATAGCTGAAAACCTTCCTTGCCCAACATTCCTCCCCCACTTCTCTCAATCGCTTCTCAAATTTGATCTTGCTGCTAGCTTCCCTGCACTTCAATGGTGGGAAGGGGTCACGGGTCCTGGCAACAGGCCAGGACCCGTGACCCCTTCCCAAATTCCTCTCACAATATCATACTTATTGTAATTCCATAATGCCCTATTTTTCATCACTGTTGCATTCTGGTTACCTTTAGTCATTACGTATATTTCGTGATCCCTTCCGTACTCGAACCCATTGCTATCCATATGGTCAGATATTTGTATTTATTTGTTATTTCTAGCATGACCTCCTGTGTCTTAATCTCACTACCTTTATAATTATTAAAAATCTTGACTGCTGATTTTTCCTCACTGAATCTCAAATCTAACCTCTCTCCCACATTACCGCAGATGTCTATCAATCCATGCAAATCTTCCTGGATGTCGGCCACTAGAACCATATCATCTGCGCACATCAATGCTGGTAGTGCCTGTTGAAGGAGTTTCCCATGTTCGACGAAAGAGAGGCTGAAGCCAAGTCCGCCCCCCTCTAATTTGGCTTCAAATTCTTCAAGGTACATCATAAATAACAAGGGTGACAGAGGACACCCCGCCTAAGCTTTCGTTTTATCTCTGTGGGCTCAGATACCTACTTTCCCAATTTTATAACTACCTTGTTACTTTTATAGATATCCTTTAAAAGACTATAGTGATTCCCATCTTCCACACCTAATGTGTCCAGTATTCCCCACAAGTCCTTTTGAACCACGCTATCGTACACTTCCTTGATATCCAAAAATGCTAGCCACAGAGGCCTGTGTTCCTTTTCTGCTATATCGATGCAGTGCGTCAGTGAGAACAGATTGTCTTCCAACCTCCTGTGTTTCCGAAACCCATTCTGGAGTTCCCCCAGCACCCCTTCATCCTCTATCCATGCCTGCAGTCTTTCCGTTATAATCTGCATCGCAAGCCTGTGTCGTTTTACGTCACTGCTCATCGCGCTTGCTCAGAAGTGTTTACCATAATCCTCGCGAAACTGCTGAACCTCAGCCAAAGTAGCTTATGCTACAAAAACACTCAGGCACATTTGAGCACAAAAGAACTTTAGGATCCTGGGGTTATTTGCTAAATTTCACCCTCTCCAGCTACAATAAAAGGGTTATCTAAATAAAGTGCATTTTGCCGATGATTAGCTGAACGCATGACTTTCACTAACCTCCTAGAGCACAAGGTTTTTCTAAAACTTGTTATCAGATTTACGTGGAACACCTAGAATAAGTGATCACATGGGATAATCCATAAGTTAGTTCACGCTGTTTCCCGTCTTGTTTTCACCGTCTTTTTGCTACTGCCTAAATTATGGTAAACTAAGCTCGCACAAAGTATTTGCTTTAGGAAATTCTTCATTTTCACCGACAGTCAATTCCAAATGCGACGGAATTGCACGAACACACAGATCAGCGAGTAGCAGCACAATCGGGCTCAGCATCGCACTTAGTAGGAGGGTTATGTATATTCCTTAATCATAAGAGACTATGACGGTACCCACATAAGAGCGACAACTCTGAGCCCATGTCAATGTGTTCTATGCATGTCCTTTCCCATACTCCGTTTCATACATCAAATGCAACGCTATGAAGGCCAGCGAGACTACTTGCTATCAATGCATTCGCACTAAGAAATAGTACGAAGATTTTTGCATTTGAATTGATATATTTTCCTTTTTGTGCACCGTAGATAAAAATACCTTGTTATACGTCTTCTGTTTGTTCACATTTCTTGATGTTTTATTTGTAGGCTTTCGCGACCCTGTGCAGAAGCCTTTGTGTTCGTCTCGCACCAGCGCTTACAACGATGAAAGCCCAGGGCAAGAAGCGCTGAGTCACACATATTTCTGACCAAGCTTCTTGTATAACTTTCATGGCGTTGCACCTTATGTATGAAACGGAGTATCGTATACATCTGCCAGCATAAGAGGGCACACGAGGGGGGCAGGTGGGGCGGCCCCGCCCCCTGGTTTTCTTAGAGTCTGTGCGTAAAGTCTGTCCCGTACTATAGTGCCTAAAATATTCTAGGCATTGTAGCCATACAATGAATTGATTGATAGGGATTAACCATTGCGAATAACCATTTACCCCCCCTTTAAAGGGGACCCCTCCGCACATGTATCCACCAGACGGCACGGCGATGCTAAGGTGGTCAATGAGAGCACCTTGCGGTCACTCAAGGGTGCTTATAAAGTAAGATATATGGCCTCAACAAGCAGTGGCTGCGTAAGGTATAGTTATTTGCTAAATTCCTCATTGTATAAATTATCTAGTTCGCGTAGCGTAAATTGTGCACGTATTTTAACTTTTACATGTTATCCAAGGTTTATTTCTTCCGAGTTCGATCAGTTGCCATCCAGTGCAAAAATAAAAATACACTTCTATCAGTGATTTTAGAATGTACCATGAACATTCGAAAAAAACTATGGCGCTGTATACAAACACTTCCCTTAACTGCTCGGCATGCGATCAGCTCACCACCTTCGCTCGTTTGATGTGGGTGCCCCCACTTGCAGGTTTCAGCAAGGAAGCATCACGCAAACGAGACAGACTTCTTAGAATGTATCGCATGTTCACACCTTGCGAAACAACTCTGGGCGGTCCAAGGAGCCTGTGAAGCGATCGGGAACCTCTGGTCTCCGACCCCGTTGTAAGTGCAGCCCTCGGTGGGTTCTTAGGAACTTCCTTCCCAGGATGCAAATAAAGTGTTTCTGTCTGTCTGCCACACGAAAAAAAAAAGCCGAGTTCGTGTGTCATAATTATGCAACTGTATTATTAGGCACGTAGATACATGTATCAACAAGAATACAATCGACTGAAATTCAGGGGCTGCAATATTTCAGTCTTTCTCCTTCTATCAGTGCCACACGGTTTTAATGTAAAGGCTTCGTTTCAGAGTAGTGTGCTTGCAAAAACGACGCAGTGTTTCAGGAGTGGGCAGATTGGTAAGTATATGAAGCGCTCTTGAGGAGAGATTTCATAAGTAATGTTTTTCTTTTGATATTGTTTTCTAGCAAGCGCGATCACGCCAGCATTTTCATAGAAACCAGAGCGTAAGACGTTTTTGAGAGCGAAACAGATACAGAATCCAGACTCGTCTTATGCTTGTGCTATATCAGCAGGAATACAGCTACCGTATTTATTCTGGAAAGTTGTGGGTTCCCATTATTTTGACTTCGAGGCACCGTCGACAAGTTTGACACTTAGGTTGCCGCAAAAGTTCAGCAAAATGTTCATCAGTACTACAGCACATGTATAAGCAATATTTTGTTCATGTGATCATTCTCACGGGCATTGAAGTCAGGTTATTCTTAGTTGACCAGCTAATGCACCACCAGCTTTGTACTTTGTAACAAACATGTGTTGTTCGGGCATTAGTAGCAGTTCTCACTGCATAGCAACCTGCTTTACGACAAAGTAGCTGTGTGCAACACAGTTATTGTCTGGTAGAGGTATCCTCCTCGGTCGAACCATTTCCAGACACCGTAGCACTCATGAGTGTCATAGACAGTGATCGTCTAATCCGTAGTGAGGGCATCCCTGAATTTAGGAATATTTACCCTTTCTAGGGTCCTGTACATTGTATAGCGCCACGTTGACTAGAACGTCCTGCATCTTCGACAAAGTCTTGCTTCTGTCACATTTTTGCAACTAGGGTGTAATTACCTGCTTGTGTACTCCTTACCAGTACTGGTCAGTGGAAATTGTCAGCAAGATGCTTACAGGCTTACTCTGAAATGCTCGGCAACTGCAGGCTTTGAGGACGTTGACCATCGTGTCCCCTTTGAAGCAGCACTCCATACATATCATTTCCACAGCATGTCAGCGTCCCTCCTTTCACAATCTCAAACCTTTAGGGCACGAGAACACTGAAAGGAACGCGCAAAACACGAGCAGCTGAACTACGAAGGGATGCTCATTACTGTATTATAAAAAACAGCCTGGGAACGCTGGTTCTGCGGACACGCAACGAATGCGCAATCCCTTGGTGTACCGTAACCATTTGCCGCTTGACGAGACGCCCCGCATGCTGACGTGGTTAGAGTGGAAAGGATGCATAACTAAGCCCTCCTTTTTTTACGGTTGGTGTTCGCTACGTGCGGCTATGGTGCCTAGAATTTACCTAGTGAGGCAAACTATGAAACCTAGAGAAATAATCGATGCCAGCTCTACCAGCTTTCTTTGTGTTTAATTGCGCCACAATCGGCAAACGTTTGAACTCTAATAAAACAACCTGCCTTTTTATTTCATAGAGAGTGTTACCACCAAAAAACGCTTGTGAGATTTACGATTCAATGAAAATATTTTTGTTTGAACCACTGGGTAGTCAAGTTAGTAAGTACAAGTAGATACAAGAAACAATATGTCCCTACTAACGAGCAATAGTCGTTGGTAATTAGTGTTGAAAAGAAAAAAAGCCAGTTTCTATAGAACAGGGCAGCAGAAAAATTATCTAAATTCACTGCTGTCTAGTAGGTCCCCTACGATAAAAAGAATTTTCTCTTAATAGAATCCCAGAAAGGGGCCTGCTGCTTCATTATATAGGAGTGCAGAGTATCAGCTTGTATAGTTTTATCGCTTCATTAGTAATGGGTGACCAAGTACAACAATAAACTGCCGCATTCACAGAATAATAATTCAACTTTTTGTCACAGCACAAATAACGTTTGCATGGAAGCTTAGTGTAGTCTGCAGATCCACTAAATAATATGGTTCTAATTTGAAAGGAAAAAATGATGTTCACATGCAGACTTTCATTATTCTGCCCATTTTCATTGGAGCGTAAATACATTACCAATTATTTTATTGCCAATATCTATTTGTAGAAACCTTACATGGCACTTTGTCTAAAGGCATGGTAAATTTCGTTTGTTTTGTTGAACAGTTTTGCCATACTAGCAGTATAACGGAGACTTGCCTTTTGTCCCTCACACCATTTTAATAGCTATTAGGTAATGCTTTCGAGCAGACATTAACACCAGGTGTCATTGGAAAGCAGAGATCTTAAGCTTTCGGTATGATTACTAATGAAATTTATTTGTCAAGCCCAACGAGCACAGTGCATCCGCAAACAATGCGTAATATGCGGAGCGGGGTTCGCCGGAGTGGGACAGCCATATTAAGTAATATTATAGAGCCCCTGTTCAGCACTAGCTTGCTCTGCAGTGCTACAGCACAGGGAGGAAAAAGTCGCAATGAGCCTTCAAGGAAAATCATCGCTGCTGAAAAGTTGGAAAACTATCACTATAATGCAACATTTCCTCGTAATCTCGTAATATTTTCATGTCCTTGTAACAATATAATTGAGTGATTACAGTAGTGAAGGAAAATTTCGCCTTAGTTGTTTTCCCAAGCGTGCAGCTGACAGTGACCACTTTTCCAAGTGGGGGAGCTAGCACCCCCCTTTGCCCCCCCCCCCCCCCCCCCACCTCAGCTGATACGCCTATGCACTTGCTGCATTTAGACTCGACTGTAAGGGCAATGTGTTGAAGGGAATCGGTCTTGCCCAGCTTGTGCTAGGGACAGCTCATAAGTGGAATCAATAGGCCCAGATGATCAGAGCATGACACTTTCAGACTCGATGCAAGAAGTGTACCTGCACCTTGGTATGCGAAATGGAACACAAGAATAGAAAACCAGCGAGTATAACGTTTTCGCAAGCCCAATTTATTCTTTAGTGGAGCAATTGTAACATGAACCCAAATTCTTTAGTACGTACTCTGCCAGCAATTTATTTCATCTCTTCAAAAGGGTCCACTCTGCGATTAAGGTCGAGCAGTTGGTTGACAAAGTCCACGTCCTCATACAGGTCAGCCATTTTCGTGAGGAGGGCCAGTAGGTTGTCGGAAGCCATGCCTATCTGTTGGGCACATTCAGCAACAGCTGGTGGTGTCGCAGCGCCAAATGACCCGAATGGCAGCTTTGCTTCTGTTCTCTGGTCATCCTTGATGTAGAAAAGTGTGAAGACAGGATTGCGGTTGAGCTCGTCCAGCTTGCAGTAGACACCTGCTGTTGGGCCATGGCCGTCGCTGCGTGCCACCAGAGTCCTGAAGTCGTACAGCAGATTTCGTTTCTCTGAGTAACTGAGTGCGCTCTGGAAGGCACCACCAACGTACAGGACATTGTCCCACGTCTTGCTGCCGCCCATGCGGGTTTCGGTCACCCGCCACAGCACGTAGCCTTCACCCAAAGCCTCGTAGCAGTACTCCTTGGTGGACTTGGCCGTGTGCGACTGGACGAAGTGGCCAGTGTGTGGAGCACAGCCATCATCCATGACTACGACTGGAAAGCCCACATGGTATCCCGGGTCCAGCAGAACCAGACCACGACGAGTGCCCGCCAACACACGTAGGGCCACTAGCACGTGCTCCTTGACGCTGGATGCATCATCAGGGGGGTCATGGCTGCAGTAGGACGCCACATCAGGAATCCACTCTTCGCAAGAGACCAAGAAAGGCTTTGCGTATGGAAACTGCTGCTCTATGGCACGACAGAGATGCAGGCTCAAGCCTACACATGACAAGCCATCCTCGAACACCTCAGCCGGGTAGTTGCGGAGAAAGGTTGCCAGGCTGGTGGTGCTGCCTTGACGGTAGTCCCTGTAGAAGCGCAACAGGTTGCCCAGGGTGTTGTAGTGCCTGTGTCGCAGTTCCTTGCACAGCAGCTGTCCAAGTTGAGCCAAGAAAGCCTCCAGGTCTGCCGTTGTCTCAAAGGTCAATGGAGTGCCACTGATCGGGGCCCAGTAAGGCCGTGGCAGAAGCCGTGGCTCTTCAGCATGAGGCTTTTCGGGGGTTTCAGCCCCTACAGTATGCTTCACATTCCGTTTCAAAGGCTGCTCTGGCAGATGGTCGTTCACCTGAATAGATATTAATTGGCTTCTTAGCTTCCAACAATAACAAGATTCAAGAGATAAAAACAGTCAATGAAGGACACAAAGACAGCACTGGGGAGGACCCAAGCATGATGGGGAGGACCCAAGCATGATGGGGAGGACCCAAGCATGATGGGGAGGACCCAAGCATGTGAATCTTACTTCCAGTGTGCTTGGCAGTTTTCGTGAAGGAGAGTCATGAAACGCTCATATATTAACAAGTGAAGTTTTACTGATGTTAACTGCATCCAATTACTAGAGATGTCTGGTGACAGAATGCACATATGAATGCCGTTGGCCAACAGAATACCATCTAACCACCTTGTGCATGAGCAGCTTTGTTTTGCTTTGACTACCGTTCACTTGCAATATTATTCAATTCACTGGAAGTGTAGCTTTCATTAAGTGGCCAAAATAATTAACTTTAGTGCAAATGTTGCTTTGCATTGAGTGTTCAGGACTGATATCCCTTATGGCCAATATTACTTATATGGCAAACAGCATCTAGAAGTTCACAAGTGTCTGTGTCAGGGCTAGATGAAACATCTTGATGGAATAGGAAGGGCTAATGGAATAAGAAGAAAGGAGTATGCGATCTTGTTTTCCCGTCTTGTAAACTTTGCACTGCTTCTCATTCCACCAAGTAGTATGTTGACACTTTGCACTCTCTAAGAAGGTCCCCGTGGTCAAGAATAAGTGTCACTGCCTGCATCTGGGTTTTCTGCAACTCGCCAAGGTCCCTTGAAGATTTAGGAATGGGGATTCCACTGTATACAATTTCTAATAGCTTGTTGAAAAGGTCCTTTGTTCTTCCGTGCAAGTTACCCTCCTTAATGTCATTTTCATCTACCCAAGCTTGTACTTGGCAGTTAGTAACAGTTTTGACCACTGTGCAGGAAATACTTTAGTTGAGTGAATGCCTGGACTACTCGCTTCGAGACTAGGTTTTGCCGACGATGGTAGTGCACAATAGCCTCGTACCATCTTTTAAGCATTATGTGTACCACAAGCCAAGCCAAAGTGGCAAGTGCACAGTGCTGTGTGTAAGTGTATGTTGAGTCCATTCTGTGGCTACGCTATGGGGAGATACAGAAGCTACTTGGCTGCTTTCAAGTTGAAAGTGATTGATCATGCACTAAACAACAGCAAAAGAGCCGCCGGTAGGTACTTTGGTATAGAATTTCGTGTTCGTTATTGGCGACAGCATCACGGGCAGCTGAAAGCCAGCGAGCCTCGCACTAGGCTTTTCGTCTACCTAAGACTGGGATTTTTTTCTTTCCGATCCAAGACCAGAAGGCCACATCGAGCAGATGAAACTTTGCAGCAAAAAAGGCAAAGAGCGGGTACTAACACACTTGTTATCAAGTTTCTTAACATGATACTCTTCCAAGAAGGCCCAACATGCGGCGGTGAGCTTAGGACTCCCCATCCTTACGTTAGAGCAGCCTGCAATCCTCCCCCTATAAAACGGTCGTTCAATCTTTCAGGGCCCTAATGAACTAATAGTATGGAAAGCTGGGCGAGTTGGTTCATAAGACATTCTTGGTAACATTTAGGCACGCACGCAGTGAGCGGGAAAATGAAAGATGAGAAGACAAACAAGTGCCTTTTGTCGTCTTCCATTTTCCCGTTTACTGTGTGCATGCCAAAATGTTACCCCAATAAAGTTTTTCATCCATCCTTCAGAAGGCAATTGTGGATGATTGGGTTTGATGGCCATTAGCGCAAGGTCAACATCGTACGCTAATCTTTCGTGGGCTCCCGTTGAGTGAAGAATACTAATGCTAGGCCAACAAGCTTTGACTATGCTACTATTTGCTTGCAATTTTTCGCATTTCAAAGGAATCTTGCCTTAAGTTGAACCTGTGGTTTTATTATTAAGGCAAGTCTTGATTAGTACTATTAGTACTTTGCAAAGCTCATAGTCATTCGCTCGCACGAGATTTCCCATTTGCGGCCACTAGTTTTCCCCACCTTGCAAGTTTTTGTGGAAAATTTTCCTTGTACATTTCTCGCACCCCTCAGCTTTTTGCCGATTTTCCACAAAAAAAAAGTGCAAGGAACACTGAAGTAAATAAAATATATTTTTTTTAGAGCTCTTGATTTCATTCAATAAGTAGCCCAGTACCCCTTTGAATATAGACAGCTCAGCGTGCTTGGCGAGCTCAGCTCTCTACTTTCCAGACACTAAAACATGACCTTCGGTGTCAGCAGACTGTGCCTATATAAAGGATGAAATGGAGAGCGAAGCGTTTTTCGCACACACTGTCTCATTTGTAGCACCTGGCATTTTCATGTTATCGCACGAGAAGACCTAAAGACTGTTCGGCTGGCAGCCTGAAAAGTTTCTACTTTTCTTAGCAAGACTTGCTTACTGTTGCAGAAGTGCACAAAGCACCTTCTTATTCTTCCATAGCACAAAAACACTTCATTTTCAACGAGCACAAGAAGCGAATAATACCAACAATAATGAAAAAAAAAGCGCATGCACAGCACACTAATGAAGCACGAGATCTGTGAAAAGTGATGTGAAAGGTGGTGGTGATATACGCTTTAATTTGTTGAAAAAGGGGGGAGGGGGACCAGTCAGATTAAAAAACGAGCTTCTGAAAAAAAAAAAGAAAAAGAAGAGAGCACAAAGTGCTCCCTCTGTGTCGCTTGTTCACTTGAAGTCTTTCTTGCACTGTGGCATTGGCCAAGCTTTCCTGTGCTATGCTACTTCAACAGCAGTCAAATCCCCTCCTCCGCTATCTGGGAACGGCTTTCTGGCTTCATTAGCGAATAATATTTGTGCTTTGCTTAACTACAAAGCCTATCGACCGATAATATTTGTGCTTTACATATCTACAAAGCCATTGTACTCTATCTACAAGATCCCTATGCTTCAACAATTTATCAGCTGACTAGAAGAGAGTTGCTCGAGTCAACATACCGTTTGGGCCGCTTCATGGTTGCTGGCCGAGTAGTCATCCCAGGGAAGGAAGAGCAGAGTCCCACACCGAAAAATACCCACGAGGCCAACCAACCTGAAATCGATTGGCAAGATTGAGGCACATGGTACAAACAATTCTGCAGGCAGGCTTTGGGAATACACCACCAGTATGTCTGGTTCAATAAACACAGAGCAACGCCTCCAATTCACCAGCCATTAGTCATCATATGCAATCCACACACTGCTACTTAAAAAAGCAGTCAGCCATAACACACGTGACCAATTGCAGCACATTCACCTGCAGAGAAGACTGAGGGCGACTACAACTACCAATTTCATTCACCAAAAGAACACTGGTGACAGCAAAGCTGTATATTTAGGCAGGTTGCCCCTCAGCGATGTCAAATGCTGCTATATATGATAGCAAAAGAAGCACGTTTCGTGCACGAGAGGACCAGTGAGCTGGTGCAAGCAACTAAACATAAAGAACAGAACACTTGGCTGTTGTACTAGCTTCTTGACATATAATTATTTATATTTAAAGGCACATAGCATTGGTTCCGTAAATACCGCATGCAGGATTACTTTTTTTTTTTTCTGGACAGTGTGGCTCTTGCTGAATCCATGCTGCTTTTAGCATGCATATATGGGTGTCGCACACAATGTGGTAGCCAAGAGTCACCGAATCTTGTAGTTTGGCCTAAATGACAGGAGTGTGCATAGATACATAGCCAGTGAACGTCGTTCGCAACATTCAATGACCTCGGAATGTACCTGGAGCTGGGGTTTCTACAGAGTACGTCTCGAGGCACAGCTGACCCACAATCAAGTATTAAAAAGACTTTCTTTAGCTGCTTTTCCAATATAAACACTTGTTGCATTCACCTAACTTGTTCACCTCATGTGCCTCAACACAGCTATGGCTTGTTTCTTTCTGGGCACATAAAACCCACATTGCTTGCACGAACACGTTTCCAAATTGCTTAACTTGCTCTTTTGTCATAATGACATATTAAAACATAGTAAAGGCAAGACCTGCGACACTGCAAATTGAAAGTGTGTGTATATCAGAGTCTCACCATGATGACAAGTGGAGCCATACTCTGAGTCAAGATGGCCATTCAGACACAAACAGAGATACCAGGGACACCAATGGAGCCAGGTAGTTGCCTTTCAGCTTTAGCTCCTGATCTGAAATCAAAACAAGAAGACCAAATGTAGACAAGAGAAAAACGGAATTCGTGCTATGAATAAGAGATTGCTTGAATATGCAAGGTTTTTTACATGTAGTTTTGAACAGATGCAGTCTGAAGGAACAAAATACAAGTATTCTTGCAAAACAATAACCCATTCCTTGAGGTACAAAACACAAAACGCACATTTCATTAACTGCCCTGTCGTGGTGGTCTAGGGCTAAGGTACTCGGCTGCTGACCTACAGTTTGCGAGATCGAATCGCTGCTGCGGCAGCTGCATTTGCGATAGAGGCGGAACTATTGTAGGCCTGTGTGCTCATATTTGGGTGCAAAATAAAGAAGCCCAGGTGGTTGAAATTTCCGGAGCGCTCCACTACAGCATCTCTCATAATCATGGTTTTGGGACGTTGCACCCCGCATATCAAGCAATCAAACATGTCATTAACTGTATTGAACACACACACACACGCACACACACACGCACGCACGCACGAGAGAGAGCATAGAAAGCAGTTAGCTCATATGGCATTGATAACACCTTAGAGTTACTTTGAATGTGAAGGTAACATCAAGAGCAGTTCTAGTCGTGTCGGTTGAAAAAGTGTTTAGGGCCCCCTTTAACAAGTACCCATGGAATGCATTCAGTGACAAAAACCTTATTGCCCCACAAATTCAAAACCGCACACATTTTAGGAATCCGCACAGCATAAGCGGAGTTGGTAAGAATTGTCGCACGCTATTATCGCACTTTCTCTTCTCTCGTCTCTGCGAAAGTGCTGGGGGCTAAGCAGAAAACGATGGCAGGGGCAAAGAAAATATACCACGCGTGCCTCGCGATCTTGAGCACGTTTTTTTAATCTTTGAATGCGCGGCCTTTTCCGCATGATCGGGCGCGCATGCATGGACAAGTCACGACCTCCAACGGGGATTCCCTGTAACGACCGAGCATGTTAAAATCAGCGAATGGCTGATAGATATCCTTTTGTGCGTGACGATTGAGCGTCTTTCATAATTTCCTGAGAGAAGAGAATGCAATTTTCAGCCGACATTGATAATTTCTTGTGAATTCCAGGCCGCGTGCTGCACTATAATATTGCTACGGAGAGGAAGAAAAGGAAGAGGTGCGACTGACAGGCGCGCGACTGGGCCAATCAGCCATTGTGTCTCTTGCCTGTAGTTTTTACTCTGCAAATACATCTCGCTCAGAAGCAACCAACCTCGTAACATATTGGTGGAGGTGCTGGGTAACCATCAGGCAACGGAGCTCCGCAGCAGACGTCGCATCGCCCTTCCAGCCATGGCCAATGCTCAGCCCTCCGCGTCAACGTCAGCGTCTCCGACGAACATGGCGTCGCAACCGTACGTTTTCACGCCTCTCAAGGAT
The DNA here is from genome assembly GCF_043290135.1 of Rhipicephalus microplus. NCBI lineage: Eukaryota > Metazoa > Arthropoda > Arachnida > Ixodida > Ixodidae > Rhipicephalus > Rhipicephalus microplus. The sequence continues at coordinate 251,667,797 of NC_134702.1, forward strand.
CCCGGTACATTCTGCGGAACCGATGGCGTCGACGTTGACGATTGGCTGGCCATGTTTGAACGAGTGAGTGTGCCGAACAGATGGGATCCCACACTTCAGTTGGCTAATGTGCTGTTCTATTTGAGAGGCACGGCCAAGGTGTGGTATGAGAACAATGAAGAAGAACTCACAAGCTGGGACCAATGCAAAGCAAAGATGCGGGAGGTGTTTGGCAAAACCGCCAGTCGGAAGATCGCCGCCAAAAAGGAATTGGCCTGCCGTGCCCAATCCCCTACGGAGTCATACCTCGCTTACATTCAAGACGTGCTGGCCCTCTGCCGAAAGGCCGAAAGCGACATGACAGAAGGTGACAAGGTGGGACATGTTCTGAAAGGGATTGCCGACGACGCGTTCAATCTCCTGATGTGCAAGGGCTGTTCCACCGTAGACGCGATCATCAAAGAGTGTCGTCAGTTCGAGCAAGTGAAAAGTCGCCGCATTCTACAAACATTCGCTCGACTCCCAAACACCGCTGCAACATCTACTTGCGAGGACCAGTCAACACCACAACGTGCATCGCCGCCGGGAGACCTTACACGCATTGTTCGTCGTGAACTGGAAGCTATGGCGCCCTCGGCGTTCTATTCGCGCAGTACCGATGCCACTCCTGTTACTGTTCCTCTTGTTCAAGCCATCGTGCGCCGGGAGCTTGAAAACATCGGAGTGCATTCCGTGTGCCATGTCACCGCGCCTAGAGTCAGCGAACGCCCTTTCGTGATGCCCTTCTCCGACCGACGGTCTTCTCCACGTACTCGCAACCCGGCTGAGTGGCGAACTGCAGATGACCGCCCTATATGTTTCAACTGCCACCGCGTTGGACATATTGCCCGTTACTGCCGCAACACATGGTCCTCGGCACATCGCGCAACGACCAATATGACCCGTTTGGACGATACCGCCCGCACCTTTCCACCTGCCGAAGAGCCCAATGCCATTGACCATTCTCGGAACACTTGGTACAGCCGCTCGCCTTCACCACGTGGGCACCAGTCTCGATCGCCGCAAACACGTCGCCCATCGTCCCGTTCGCCGCAGCCACGGCGCTTCTCGTCCCCCGTGGCTTCCGGCCGCGTTGTCTCGGAAAACTGAGAAATGCAGCCCCCGGAGGTGGTGCTGCATTGACGACTTCCGCAGCAAATCCTCTTTCCGTTCCCACCAGACGAAGTGTAATAGACGTTAAAGTAGACGGCGAACCTGTACAAGCACTTGTCGACACCGGCGCAAGCATTTCGGTCATGAGTTCAAGCCTACGCACACGTTTAAAGAAAGTTCTGACACCAGCGGCTGCACAAATGCTCCGTGTGGCCGATGGCGGCACGCCGATGGTTCTCGGTCTGTGCACTGCCCGCTTACGTATAAAGGACCACACTACTTCTGTCATTTTAGCCGTGATTGACCACTGCCCTTATGACATTATCCTAGGCCTGGACTTCTTGTCGAATCATTCTGCTCTGATCGATTGTGCTACAGGCGTTCTTCAGCTAGAGTTGCCTCAGATAGTCGCTGACCCCCCCACTGCCCCGCCGCGCCTGTGCTCTCTTCAGGATGTGCGGCTGTCAGCTCAGGCAGCCACCTTCGTCGTTTTGACCGCACAGCCCCAAGTTCCCGATGGTCAATATGTCCTCCTTCCTCTCGCCGACGTCCTCTTGAGCCGCAACATTGCCATTCCCCATACGCTTGTGACTGTTACTGACAATTGTACCTCGCTTCCACTTCTCAATTTCAGCTTGTGCCCTCAAGTGCTTCCTCGTGGCATGTTCTTGGCCAGCGTATCTAATGCTGACGAATTCGAAATAGCAGCGCTCACCACCGAGATTGATTTACTTCAGTCTCCAGTAGCGAACAGCACCTGTTCTCGGCCAGATCGTTTCTCGAAGATGATTGCACCCGACCTCAACCCTGCGCAAGCCAATGACATCCATCGCCTTCTCGCGTCATATACCGACATTTTTTCTTTCGACGACAGACCTCTAGGGCAAACATCCACTGTTCAGCACCGTATAAATACTGGTGACGCCAGTCCTATTCGCCGACGCCCCTATCGTGTCTCCCCCACTGAGCGTAGAGTTATCCAAGCAGAAGTGGACAAAATGCTCAACAAAGGTGTCATAGAACCATCAAGTAGTCCTTGGGCCTCCCCTGTCGTCCTTGTGAAGAAAAAAGATGGTACCTGGCGCTTCTGCGTTGACTATCGCCACCTAAACAAGATCACACGAAAAGACGTGTACCCGCTACCACGCATCGATGACGCGTTGGACTGCCTACACGGGGCTACATACTTCTCGTCTATAGATCTCCGGTCCGGCTACTGGCAGATTTCTGTCGATGAAATGGACCGCGAGAAGACGGCCTTCATTACACCAGATGGTTTATACCAGTTTAAGGTCATGCCTTTTGGACTATGTAACGCCCCTGCCACATTCGAACGAATGATGGACTCTCTCCTGCGTGGTTACAAGTGGTCTACTTGTCTTTGTTACCTAGACGATGTGATAGTCTTTTCATCTACTTTCGATAGCCACCTGACCCGTCTCGCTGCAATTCTCGCAGTCTTCAGAACAGCTGGGCTACAACTCAATTCCAAGAAGTGTCAATTTGGTCACCGTCAGATTGCCATTCTGGGCCATATTGTAAACGCCGATGGTGTCCAACCAGATCCCGAAAAGATCCGCGTCGTCCGTAGCTTTCCAGTGCCCCGTTCTACATCCGACGTCCGTAGCTTCGTCGGCTTATGTTCCTACTTTCGCCGTTTTGTGAAAAACTTCGCTGACGTTGCCCGGCCACTGACAGATTTGCTGAAGAAGGATACCACATTCTCATGGGGCCCTGAGCAGGCTCAAGCGTTCGCCGCTCTCATCGGCTACCTAACTACGCCCCCCATACTTGCCCACTTTAATCCTTCTGCTGCCACAGAGGTTCGCACCGACGCCAGTGGCCACGGTATCGGCGCAGTTCTCGCTCAGCGGCACCACGGTAGACAGTGCGTGATAGCTTACGCCAGTCGCCTGCTTTCTCCCCAGGAGATGAATTATTCCATCACCGAGAGAGAGTGTCTAGCTTTAGTTTGGGCCGTCGCCAAGTTTCGGCCATATTTATATGGTCGCATTTTCACTGTCGTTACGGACCACCACGCCCTCTGTTGGCTGACTTCTCTGAAGGACCCGACTGGACGTCTGGCTCGCTGGGCTCTGAGGCTTCAGGAATTTTCGTTTAGCGTCAGCTACAAGTCTGGCCGTTTGCACAAGGACGCAGACTGTCTTTCTCGATATCCGGTAGATCCTCCTGATCCCGTTGCGCCTGACCTGGAGAGCAGAGTAATGGCGTTTACAGACGTCAGCGATATGCGCATCGAACAACGACGGGATGAGTCATTGCGCACTATCATCGACGCCATCCAGTCTGACAGCCATGACGCTGAATCCCGTATGTTCGTGCTGCATGACGGCATCCTCTACCGCCGCAACGTCACCACTGAAGGCCCTGAGCTTCTGCTTGTCATCCCTCGTCATCTACGGCCTGCCATACTTCAACAACTTCACGACGCACCAACAGCGGGACACCTCGGCGTTTCCCGCACATACGACCGCGTGCGACGTCGATTTTTCTGGCCTGGATTGTACCGCAGCGTACGTCGATATGTCGCCACTTGCGACCTCTGCCAGCGCCGGAAAAGACCTTCTTTGCTGCCAGCTGGATATCTTCACCCAATTGAAGTCCCCTCTGAACCATTTCATCGCGTGGGACTCGACCTTCTTGGCCCTTTTCCGACGACGACACTAGGAAATAAATGGATTGCCGTCGCCACAGATTATGCGACCCGTTACGCGATAACAAAGGCCATGCCAACCAGTTGCGCCACTGACGTCGCGGATTTTCTTCTTCATGACGTCATCTTACACCATGGTGCACCCCGACAGCTGCTTACGGACCGCGGCCGCTCTTTCCTGTCCAAAGTTGTCGATGACCTCCTTCGATCGTGTGCTACAGCCCATAAGCTATCTACCGCCTACCACCCACAAACAAATGGCCTAACTGAACGTCTCAACCGCACGCTCACAGAGATGCTTTCGATGTACGTCTCCGATGATCATCGAGACTGGGATACAACGTTGGCCTATGTGACCTTCGCATATAACTCCTCTCGACATGACACTGCGGGATTCTCGCCTTTTTATCTTTTATATGGTCGCGACCCCATATTGCCATTTGAAACCACCTTGCCTCTCGTGCCATCTCCTTCCGAGTACGCGCGCGAAGCCATTGATCGGGCTCACATGGCTCGTCAAGTTGCCCAGTCTCGCCTCACCAGGTCACAGGATATGCAAAAAGCCCGCTACGACCACCGGCATCGAAATATAACGTTTGCCCCAGGTGACCACGTGCTCCTCTGGTCACCGTGTCGCCGTGTAGGTCTCTCCGAAAAACTTTTGTCCCGATACGCCGGACCCTACCTAGTCTTACGTCAAGTTAGCGACGTAACCTACGAGATAGCGCCATTGCACTCCAATACGTCACCAAGTTCGTCACTAGTTGACATTGTCCATGTTTCGCGCTTGAAACCCTACTTCTGTCGCACTTCTCCGGACTCTCGCCGAGACGGCGCTCCAACGCCCGGGGGTCCTGCTACGGAGAGGAAGAAAAGGAAGAGGTGCGACTGACAGGCGCGCGACTGGGCCAATCAGCCATTGTGTCTCTTGCCTGTAGTTTTTACTCTGCAAATACATCTCGCTCAGAAGCAACCAACCTCGTAACAATATTTGGCTCGCATGTTTTTGGGAGGCGCTAGTACCCATCAGCAGAGTTTTCTGACCATGCTCAAAAAGTGTTGCAGGGCCCCTTTAAGAAATACCAGCATGCTAAACGTCTTTCCTTTTAGGAGCAGCAAGCAGTGTTAGTGAGGATGGACCTTGGCCTTGTCCAGTTTATGTATGCTACTTGTTTGAACATAACAGACCGAGGAGAAACCAATTTTTTCACCCTGGGTGTTGGGACATTCAGCAGATACTAATATGCATAGTTGATCACTAATGCCACAACGTGTGCATTGTATGCATAGTTGCTTATGCCAGTATCCCTGAATGACTGCAAAAAAACGTTCTGGCAGCTGATAAAAAAAAAAAGTACACTGCGACAAACATTTTGACATGACAGTTTTGTCAATAAAAGCTAAACACAAAGTGCACAGTTTGTTTTTAGCTCGTTTTTATATATTTGCTCGAATATGTGCCACACACGAGCCGATACGTATACCGCTGCATTGAAGTTAAACCTGCCCTTCCCGAGTCACAAATGTTGAACACAAATATAATTCTTAAAGGGTCATAAAATTATAAACGGAGATACCCACACTGGTCTCTAAAGCCAAAACACCATTATCTTTAATACAAGATTTCACTACTTCAAGCGATTCCACATGCGGCACAGAATAAAATAGATCCAAAATATCAACCGAGAGTGCATACCCATGCCCTTAGACGTCGAACGAAAATTGGGTAACCTCAGGAGTATTTGTTATCCCAAAGAGATATTCCACAGTTAGCATATTGCCACGTTCCTTTTCTCAAGTTTTGTTATCGCCCCAATACACTACACAATTTTCAGCACAAACCGTGCCTGCTGTTTTCGAGAAGCTTCAGGACTGTAGCGGATCATTTCGATAAGATCACGCCAACTCCGCAAACTGTACAGATTATTCTGGAATCTACGTCACCGCTAGCAATCATGCTAGAACATTCGATGGCAAGTGTATAAATGCCGACACGCTTCGCCGCTTGTCAGTTGATTGACAGCCGACGCTGCATGCACCACTATCAGTGCAAGTGTGCTACCATAACCAGACTTTCTGTTTAGCGGCACTGGTTCGCCCAAATAAACAGTTTGATCTGACCATTCCGTCTCCTTCCTTCTACCATGTCACGACAATATGAAGTTGCTGATCAACAGATATCTGCTCTCCAAATTCTGCGACGAATTTCTTTTACCTACAATACATCGAAAAAGGATTTTCAGGCTTGCGTTTTCAAGATGAAGAACCGACAATACGCCCAGCTAAGTTAAATGAACAGATTAACGCATTAACAGCCAAGTTTCACAGTGCTTGCAGCCCGCAACTTGTTTTCTGGCACTTTGCAATGCAGACGTTTGCTGAAAAAAGGAATCTTGGAGCGTTCCGTCCTGAATGATGCACATATATCGTTTTCACCATAGCTCAACATGAAGGAAGGAGAGGCAGGGAGAATAAACAGAATTGTTTTTCCACACAAAGCAGTCTGTCGTCTTTCCTTTCTGTTAGGCAACTGAAGTTCAAGAAATAGGCAGCTTTGCCAATCGCATTGCTCTCTATCGCCACGGGGGGCACGCCTAGTTCCCACCTCAGGTGCATTGCAACTAATCTGTTTTGTCTTGCCTAAAAAGCCACTGCTGCTTTCAAGCCTCACGAACTTGTTTGTCCGAAATGGGCACAGCGAGTGGTCAGGAGCCCTTCTACCATGTTGAGGTCAAACAATTGCTGCATTCTCGGGAAAACAATTTGCACGACGATTTTCAATTCGCGCATTGCCTGGGGCATCCGCCAGAAACCACTATTTATAAAAATGGTCTGTCGAAAAAAATCTGTTTTTTTTGTTCTCGCCAGAACAAAAATAAATTCGGCCAGATTTAGCAGATAATTAGCTGATTTGGCATCACTGAAAGGAGCACCCTTCACAAGTTGCAAAAATAAAGCGATATTTTCCCCAATTTTGCCCTGACCTGTGCCCACAGGTCGGTAAAGCCTGTGGAGCTCGCCAAGGCTCGCTCATGAAATATATTTGGTGGTTTAAAGTCTCTCCGACTCGTATTTACTAAAAATTTTACAAGCCAGAACCACTAACACTCCCAAAATTTTTTCTTCAGCAGAACTCACTTGGTCACCAAAACATTTCTCACCCAAACTCATACTCGCAACTTGATCCGAGTCGGAGCGAGTCGACTTTGGAATCCATTACGCAAGAATTAGCCGTTTCGACCAAGGTGTCAATGGTCTTCAATACCGATATCTCAAATAACTGATACTCTTCTGGTCAGCAGTTCACACAGTACCTTCGTGTAAGAGTTATTACTGCTGAAAAACCTGTTAAGCTGTTTTTCTTGGAAGAGATGACTACGTAAAACATTTATCAAGAACTTCCCTGGAAGAAATTGAGAGAGGGAAGGAGATGTCAATGCATTCCCTTATGTAATTCACACCTGTAATCAATAAATATTGAAATGATGTATGAACAAGACTGCTTCCGAATAAGTGTGAATAGACGCAAGAATAAACGTTAAAGGGGCACTGACGCAAAAACTTTGGCCTCGCGTTTTTCTGCTGCAATTCATTGCTAGGGGCCTATTAGTCATGACACGGCACATCCTTTGCTGCAGCAGGCGGCAGATAATTACAGGCCCCTCATTATCAGTCAGTTTCAGTTTGAGAGAGTTCCGAAAACTGGGTGCAACTGTCGCCACCTAGCGTGTGCAGCTCTTGATCACATCAGCAAATGAAACTGTGATGCACTTCCACACGGTCCGCAACAAGAATTATTTTCTAATAAGAAACGGGACTTGAATGTCGCCCAAGACAAAACTTTTTAAGCATGTGCCACTGCCACGCACTCGCAACCAGCCACCGAGAAATATAGACTTCGAGAACTAACGCGGCAAAAGAAAAATGGCGGCTATGACGTCGTCATAACTTGTTTCGTTGACCGCAGCGTGGCGACGCGAGGGAAGTAGGGGGTCATCTCGGGGTCACTTTTGCGGGCGCCTATAGCGCTATGGAATCGGTCGCTCACACAAACATCAAAATTAATTTAAAATACCTTCCAAGCTATATCCGCTGTTGATATCTTGCAGATGATATGCTAATGTTCACGAGAATCGACCCCGCAGGCTATCTTGGCCCCGAAATTTTGCGTCAGTACCCCTTCAATTCAGGTAAGGCTGATACGAATGCTGTAAAATAAATAGACCCAAAAGCTGGCTAAGGAAAGTGGAACTCAGTCTGGCTCACTCAAAAAAATGCATGTTGCACTTCGGACTCTCTCGGACTCGAACTCACTCATACACTGAACCATGGCTTTATCCGAATATGAGCGAGTTTACTCATGAGCAAGTTCGCTGACCTAAGCCTGTACTTACAAAAACAATTTCAGCATTGCAACTCACACTGCTCATGAATATACATACTGACCATGACCACAACAAATTATTGTTCAATAAATATGAACAAAAAAACACCACCACAACACCTACGGAAAAGATCCAACACTCGGCCAGATCGCCTTGGTGGACTACTCGGGATTTTCATGGACGGCACAACAGCGATGGTGGTGCTGCCGTGGTTGCCAGCACACATGCAGCCATGATGTTGGCTTACCCTCAACAGGACGGTTTCAGCACACCTGAGTGTGCTTGGCGAATGGGGGCGCAATCTGAGTGTTCCATCAAAGGCACAACTCTGTTACCTAAAGGTACAGCAACTCTATAGTTTTGGACACGCACCTCTGTGGTCTGCAGAATTTTCACTAGACTGCACATTCTAGAAATTTTGTCACACGCAATATTATACAAGAGTATAAGTTGAAAAAAAGAAAAAAAGCTCACCGCAAAAAAACAGCCCCCCCCCCCACCCCCCCACCCCCGTCAATGGTTTTGTGGTCGCTTTGCGACATTCCGCTTAGCAAATCCTCTTGTCGGTATGAGGGCAAGGTCAGTTGGCCGTGACATCACATCAACACAGCGAGGCCATTGGCTGGAAGCAGGTTTTGGAAGACCAAGAGCCACTTCCCCACCTTCCCGTACCCGAGTATAGCATTTTCTAAAATACAAGGCTGAGAATGGCCGAGGAACAGGGCTCGGCAGAGATGCCCAAAAAAGTATTCCGGAATGCAGCTGTACAGTTGGGAAGCCTAAGATATTAATACCAAGAGACATTTGCAAGTGACGTAACAAAACATTTCAGAGATACTCTCCCAAAAAGAGGAAAAAATTATTCCGGAAGACAGATACAGCAATACAAATACTGAAATACTTTTCTTTATGTCGGGGATAGTCATACTCCATACAGGCATTTCATTATCTTATCTCCATACTCTGAGAGCCATTAAGGCATTAAATGGAGGCCGACACTGCACATAATTGTTAATAACAACATATTTACAGATATCAGTTGGAATAAAAACAACGCTTCACGACAGCAAGAGTCACACGCATTGTTAACCGAAATCGGGATACTTGGCGGCAACAGTATTAGCTATGCTAGAAGTAGCACAGTTCAAGCGAAGCGTTGAAACCATGAACAAACAAACTGAGAAAAGGTATGCTTTTATTCACAGCGGTCAGCATGTGTCTCGGACTAAAAAAAAAGGAAAGTAAGGCTCCTGAATCGCTTGCTGCCGCTGTAATGGCAGCTCTTACTTCCACGACCTTCTACTTAGCAGACTAGTGGTTCAAGCTAGTTGATTTCCAGTTTTGCTAAAGTGGCCTAGCGCGAAGCAGGAGGGGAACACATAAACAATGAAGAGGAGCACTTTCTTACAGTTTAAGGTTTAGCGTTTCCTAGAAACATAGCAAAAGCAGAAAGAAGAATGAAGAAAACAAGGAATGCGAAAGGAAATGCAAAAAGACCACCTTCCAATCGCCGTATGGCCATGCTGGCGTCTTCAGAAATGCTTTGGAGAAAGAAGTATTGTTGATGGCACATGGCACCACACCAAATTCTTCGGGTGGTTTGTGGTTTTCACACTAGTTTTTTAGTTGGGTCCCACAAAAAAAAAAGGAGAAAAAAAGAATGTGAGAAAAGAAAGCACTGCTCGTTCGATTGGCAGGAGGGAACATATTGTAAAAACGTTGCTGCTGGTTGGCACCCATTGTGCACAATACAATGCTCCCCGCAATGAAAATATCACTGCTGGAATTCAAAATGGCAGTCTAACATTGTTGGCAAGCTCAAGCAGGCGATCATTTAAACATATTCCAGTGCTGCCTGAAGGTGCACAATGGGATGCTGGTAGCAAAGCGACTACCTTGCTTTGAAGAAGGTACGAGTCAGTTTCACCCTCAGCAGAAATGTAAAAATTGTAGGTGCATATCTCCCGGCAGACTGCCAAGGTCACAGCCGAAAAACAAAACAAAAAAAAAAACATTGTAAAAACGTGTCAGCTCCTTTCAGAAGAAAAAAAAAAGTGTTGAGATACCCGTGTCGAGGATAGTATTCGTTACGGACGATACATCGTACATGTATTTCAATACCGAGATACAAATACATTTTTGAAAAGTATCTCGATACAGCGATACAGACACTCAAACGTATCTAGAATACTACCGCGATACCCTTGTATTGCGATACTGCTCAGCCTTGCCGAGGAATAAGTATATAAGCACATGTCATCAGTAGACAACAATTAGCCTTTAGTTTTACTAGTGAGGTAATGATTTAGATGTGGGGTTTAACGTCCCAAAACCACCATATGATTATGAGAGACGCCGTAGTGGAGGGCTCCGGAAATTTCGACCACCTGGGGTTCTTTAACGTGCACCCAAATTTGAGCACACGGGCCTACAACTTTTCCGCCTCCATCGGAAATGCAGCCACCGCAGCCGGGATTCGAGCCCGCCACCTGCGGGTCAGCAGCCGAGTTCTTTAGCCACTAGACCACCGCGGCGGGGTTTACTAGTGAGGCAGCATAAACATTGACTTTCTTCTTGTGCTCCATGTGAAGTAGCTGGTGCAAGTAGTACCTCTGACAAAGCTGTTCGAGAGCCAATTTCTGCCCATTATGCTGATGCCTCATGGCCACCTGGCCCAAGGTGGATGGCCTCCCCCAAGTGGTGAAGGTGAGCAGCCAATAAGAGTAAGCTAGGCAGAAGGCCAAGTGCTTCTTGAGGGCAGATATGACTCTTGGGTGCAAAGTGGCCCTTAGTTACTGTAACAATGTGGTCCAGAAACCTGTTGCACCGATACCGAATGAACAAGCTTTGTGCCTCAAGTTGAGAGCTAATCTGCCATAGTAAACTATTTTGGCAAAGTGTTCATACGTGTTTCTTTAGCAGATACTCTGTAGCCAATAGTTCGCTGGAAACTTGTACAGGATGCATGAAGTAGTAATAGCCCTAGTTTTACTCGGTATAGGGTACAAATATGCAGGAGGTCCAACAAGCTATAAAAATGTTTTAACAAGTTTGTGTTTGAATGTGCAACACCAGATGCTTTTTTTGTTTATTTGGGAGAACTAACAGCGATTGGGGTCACAATGTAAATTGAAATTGGGCAATGCAGCACACAACTGAACGTCATGATGAGATATGTACAAATGCACCAGAGGGCCGGCTGCACTCATACATTCTTTCCTGAATCGGAGCGCGCAATCAAAGGCTTAAAAAAATTGGGAACAACTAAAGTGAAAAAGGTATAATGTCGCACCATATGATTCACACAATCGCAAATAATGCGTCATACAGTGCGATTCGCAACAAAATGAAAACCACGAAAGGGAACCACAAATGACGAGTCATGCGACAAGCGCATGGTATTGTCAGAGAAAATTTTTAACTATGTAGCTGAATATGGTAGCAAAACGAGATGATTAAAAATAGAGATTTTTCTGAAGTAATATTGAGCGAAGCTTTGCCCGGGACGTTGAACAATTTTGTGGACATATACCCGTGGCACCTAAAGCTACTAGAGATCCAACGTCCTTGTCTGAGGAATTTTAATTGTACGACGACAAGCGGGCGTAACCGAGCCACGCTGGAAGAAAAGGTGCTGCAAGGTCGCAAGCGCTGTCTAGTACCGCGTGACGTCCCTGAGAAGTTCCTGTTGACGTCGCGGCAGCTCGGCCTACGTTCGCAGCGCGATCGCTGCCAACGCGCAATAGATAAAGGCCTGCCGATTCGGCATCCGCGACCGCTCCACGTCCTTGCATTGTTTTCTGTGCCGAATCTTAACGAAATCACTATGTATAGTTACACGCGCACGCACTTGCTGCTTGTGATGGTAACAATAGCGACCGCATGATAAACTGCAATGCGCAGGAGGATTTTGGCGACGGTTGACGGATGTCAGTGACCCCACCTCGAAACGTTTCATGCGTTGTTAAGACTTACCCATACAACGGTGCGCTTCGACAGAGAACCAAGGAAAGAAAGGGGCGCCTGTTGTCGAGACGGCAGCTCTACACGCACACCACACACACTGGTGCTAATTATCAGTCGCAGTTACGGCAGTCCCTTTATACAAAGCGGGCCAGTCCACGTGACCCGCGCCTGCACCCTCTGCGGCTTGTCGCCGATATCGCTATGCCGAGCCGCAGCCGCAGCTGTTTTTCGCCAGTCGATGACATCACAAAGCTGACATCATGAAGGCGTGGTTTGCGCGTGCGCAAATAAAAAAAGGCTGTTGCTTTTCTTTTCCTACGGAGGAACACGCTTCATGCCAAAGTACTGACCTCTGCGTGTAGTTGCATGAAGGCCGCCGCGCAGCCGACGCAGCACCGACCAAAAGGGGTATTTCTGTATATTGCGGAGCATGTAAAGTACTGTTCCTGCATAGGTGTGTAAAAAAAAAAGAACCAGTTAGGGTGCAGCGGCTATAGCTGAAGCTCGAATAGCCAATCCTGAGATGTGCGCGCTCCGCTTTGATAGAATATCTGCATCGTCTGCTACAGCAGCCGCCATGTTCCGGTGGACCGCAAAGGGAGTGTGGTGGGCCGCTTGCGCACAACATTCCTGTCATGCTGCTTTCTATCTTCATTGCAGCATCGAAAAAAATCAGTGTGTGACCTTAGAACCTTCGTTTAGCTGTGCGAGTACCCTTCGATGACCAATACGCAGTATAAAATCTATCCCCAGACGGCCACTTTATTTCATATGGTCTCTCAATGCCAAAATAATCCCAGTATATCGGCCGATCACCATCCTACCACATTCGAGTGGCAGGTGACTCAGTCCAGCTCTGACCCAGTGTAGTAACAGGCCCTGGTCGACCAAGTTCGGACGACGGCAAGAGTTAATGGTCTCCCGTCCAAGAGGTCCAACCGCTATAGCGACTTAATTATTTATTGCCAATAAATGTTTAACATCTCTCTCTCTTCGGAACAAAACCAAAACACAGAAATGAACGAAGTCACAGGTGTGTTCGCCGCCCGCAAGCACTAAGACCAGGCTAATCTATGTCATACCCTTAAAGGGTCCTTGAAACTTTTTTTCAAGTAAACATGCAATGAATTCACTAGAAGAGCATATTGCCTCACGAATTCAACGCCACGATAACTTTATGAATCTGTCCAGTGTGAGTGGCGTTACAAAGGCTTGTCGCAAGCTGCAATTGCATTCTCTCTTCTCTCGTCCCAACGAAAGCTCTGGAAGCTAAGCAGGGATGTATGGCAGGGCCACAAAAAACCATCACGCGCGCTTCGTGGCCTTAAGTACTTTCTTTTTCTTTTTTGTCAATGACTTCGAATTCACAACTTTTTCAGTGTGATCGCGCCCGCACGCGTTAGAGTGCCTCGATGCGCGCGCCCCCGCTTTTTTCAGCGGAACGCGCGGGCATCAAAGCACCCCAGCATGGATGGATGGATGGATGGATTGATATGGCTGTACCCTTTAGATCGGGTTGTGGCTGACGCCACCAAGCCGTAATACTTAATGAACCAAAAATTAGATTTATTTTTCTCCTTTAAATAGTGAAGTTGAGGACTCGTACTTTGCAGTGAAGGGTTTATTTTGGCTCGTACCTTGGCTTTAGCTACCAATCAGATAACCTCCTTCGCGTTAATTCTACCTGCATAAACTCTATTTTGTCCTCCCTGTCCCTAAACCCCAGTGCTTTGAAAAACTCTGCGCCATCATCCTGAACTATAGGGTGAAGCCCTTTACAGAACATTATCAAGTGTTCGGCAGTTTCTTCTTCCTATCCACACGCACTGCATACTGTGTCTACCCCTTCGTATTTGGCCCGATATGTCTTGGTTCGCAATACTCCCGCCCTGACCTCAAACAGTACAGAACTACCCGAGTTTTATGATAGATTCTTTCCTTGGCAAGTTCCTGCCTAAAAGTTCGATCGATCTCTAGTGCGGATTTCTTAACCATGCCAGTTCTCCACATTTCGGTCTCAGCTTCCTTCACCTTCTTCTTAACCAATAATTCTTTTTGGTTTGGCCCCCTGCTGTTTTCTGATTACTTACCAGTCAAATTTCTCGTTCGCTTCCTCCATTTTATATCGACATTCTTCCTGTACAAGTAGCTGAATACCCTCCTAGCCCAACGCTCCTCCCCCATTTCTCTCAATCGCTTCTCCAATTTTATGTTGCTGCTTGCTTCCTTGCCCTCAAATGATGTCCATCCCATATCACCTTGTACTCCCTGACTTGGCGTATTCCCGTGAGCTCCTAAGGCAAGCCTACCTATTCCACGTTGCTTAATTTCTAATCTCGCTTGAACTTCTGATGTCATGCACAAAACCGCATTGCCGAACATTACACCAGGAACCATAACCCGTTTCCATATTCCTCTCACAACATCATACCAATTGTAATTCCACAGTGCCCTATTTTCCATCACCGCTGCATTCATGTTACCCTTAGTCGTCACGTATATTTCGTGTTCCCTTAGGTACTCGTCCCCATTGATTATCCATACACCCAGATATTTGTATTTATATGTTATCTCTAGCGTGACCTCCTGTATTCTAAGCTCACTACCTTCGTTGTCATAAAAAATCATGACTGCTGATTTTTCCTTACTGAATCTGAAATCTAACCTATCTCCCTCATTACCGCAGATGTCCATTAATCTCTGCAAACCTTCCTTGTTGTCGGCCATTAGCACTGTATCATCTGCGTACATCAATGCTGGTAGTGCCTGTTCAATGAGTTTTCCTTGTCTGACGAAAGAGAGGTTGAAGCCCAGTCCACTTCCCTCTAATTTGGCCTTTAATCCTTGTAGGTACATCATGAATAACGAGGGTGACAGGGGACACCCCAGACCAAGCCCGCGTTTTATCTCTGCGGGCTTGGATACCTGTTTTTCCCACTTTTATAACTGCCTTGCTACCTTTATAGATATCATTTATAGATATCCTTTAAAAGATTAGTGACTCCATCTTCTTCACCTAGTGTGTCCAGTATTTCCCACAAGTCCTCTTGAACCACGCTATCGTACGCTCCCTTGATATCCAAAAATGCTGGCCACAGGGGCCTGTGTTCCTTTTATGCTATTTCGATGCACTGCGTAAGTGAGAACACATTGTCTTCCAACCTCATGTGTTTCCGAAACCCATTCTGCAGTTCCCCTAGCACCCCCTAATCCTCTACACATGCCTGCAGTCTTTCCTTTATAATCTGCATCGCCAGCTTGTAGACCACTGATGTCACTGTTATAGGACGGTAGTTGTTTATGTCAGCATGGATGGATGGATGGATGGATATGGATGTACCCTTTAAATTGGGCGGTGGCTAGCGCCACCAAGCCACAATACTTAATGAACCAAAAACTAGATTTATTTTTTTCTTTAAAAAGTGAGTTTGAGGATTCGTTTCTTGCAGTGAAGGGTTTAATTTTCACTCGTGCCTTGACTTTAGCAGCCAATCAGATAACCTCCTTCTAGTTAAATCTACCCGCTTAAAGTCTATTTTGCCCTCCCGGTCCCTAAACCCCAGTGCTTTGAAAAACTCTGCACCATCATCCTGAACTATAGGGTGAAGCCCTTTACAGAACATTATCAAGTGTCCAGCAGTTTCTTCTTCTTCTCCACACGCACTGCATACTGTGTCTACTCCTTCGTATTTGGCCCGATATGTCTTGGTTCGCAGTACTCCCGTCCTGGCCTCAAACAGTTGAGAACTACCCCGAGTATTATCATAGATCCTTTCCTTGGCAAAGCACGCGTGAGGAAGTAGCGGCCTCCCACGGCGATCTCTATAACGAGCGAGCCGCCATGTTCAAATCAGCCAATGGCTGATAGATGGGACTCTGGCGTGTGATTTTTGGGTACATAATGCGATTTGTCGTGAGAAGAGCGAGAACAATTTTTAGATGACTTTGATAATCTATTGAGAATTTCAGGCCGCGTTCTGTGCTATAATATCTGGCTCGCGTGTTGTCAAAAGCTTCTACTACCGATCGGCAGCGTTTTCTGACCATTCTCAAAAAGTGTTGCAGGGCTCCTTCAATACCCATCGTCGCTGAACGATCGCAGCGCCAGTGCCCCCTCAAGTTAATGTTAAAATACCATATGTCCTCTCCTACACACTCTGCACACACGCGGGTATGGTGGCTAGAATTCTAGCCACCATAACGCGGGAGCTCGACCGAGTTCCCGCAATGCGAGCGCCCTCACACGCCGGAGCGTGCTCCTCCTCTCCACTCACTCTCCGCCCGCACGGTCTGCTCCAGTGGCCAGGAGCTAGGATAAGCGCGCGCGCCAGCCACTAATGCTATGCTAGAGCGGAACGATAACGCCTGCCGGTGCACGGATACCGACAGACGCCTGACATGCCTTGATTAAGCAGTGCATTCGTATTGAAAAAAATATGGAAAGGACCACTACAGAGGCCAGTTGCACTATTTCAGATGAGTTCGGCGGGGATCTATTGGGATACCGCGGCCTCCACAGTGCACTGGATGAGTCGGCATTCGTCTTCAGGCTCAGACGCATGCAAGAGGGACTCCCATGACTATGGTGTGTTTGTGTTCTTGTGCGTCCACGTCCACAATATATGTATGGGTGTCACCTGGCCCCACTGTGGTGGTCTTAGTGGCTAAGGTCACAGAACACCTACCAGTTTAGAGAACGGAAACTGTACCTTTGGGCTGTTGTATCAAAATAACATGCAATACGTAGGGGCGGATTACTGAACTGCAATACCGTGAGGCGAGATGGCGCTGGTAGTACTATCATCATCAATAAAGAGACGCATTTTTTTGCTGCAGCCTGCAGGTGGTAGGCTCGCGGCCGGTTCGCACTGCTCGGTTCCTCTGGTGTTTTTTTTTCCTTGCTAAATCGCGCTTCGCGTCTGTAACTACGGCCAGGTGACCTAGCTGGCTTAGACTGGCAAAAACAACGCCAATCAAGTAAGGTTTGCACCGTTTATTGCGAGTGTCCAAGCCGGTACAACCAATCTATACGGTCAGGTCCGAACAAAACAAGTCACTCATACATATAGAAAGCTTTCAACCAATGTGTAAAACTCTGGAAACCTAACAAGCATATGCATACAACTGAACATCGCGATCGCTGAATGAGCGTCGCTCTCATTGTGTTGCGGCGTTCCAGTTTAATAGCGTGGCTTCAGGACAAGAATCTGATCCTGCCTTGAGATTCGGCGCTTGCCCCGTAGTGTTTATCTTGAAGTAAATGCATGATGTGGAATCGGGACGGAAACTTGCACATTGCCGATAGATAGCTCGTGCAGTCAGAGCAATATAGTTTTGCTGAATTCGTTAAGTAAGCAATTGCGGATGCGTGCAGTTCTGAATTTTTCTCGCTTTGCAATGCTACGTTGAGTACTTCACGATTGTGCAATGTCGCGTCGTGTTGACAGGGTAGGCACTAGTTTTAATTCTAAGCCATGAGCCCATATCATAGGCAATATGTATTTAGGTGATGGGCCTAAAAATATTTCAGGCTTGCTACATTTATTGTTACAGTTAAGTTACACAGTTACTACAGCTACAATTTCTCGTCGCAGGTAATGACCGGCCTGCTGAGTATGCAGCGAACATGCATGCTAAAGAAACAGTTATGAGGTGTGCGCTTACAGATCGAAAAGGCCCAATTCCAAGAAAATAAGCTTTAGGCATGCATCGTACATTTTTTTTTTGTTTGCACATCTTTGTTGGTGCTCTTACAGTACACTCTCTGCTCAGCTCTGAGCACAATCTCTTTTTTGCGTAGCCATATCGATAGAACTTGAGCACTCTCTTGCAAGCAAGCACTCCTGAAATCAATTGGAGGTACATGATGTGAATCTGTCCAAATACTGGATCAATAAAGGTCACATTTATTACACACTTGTTCTTGTGTTTACTTTTCCAGTATACTTGTGCTTGAAAGCTGAAGTTGTTTTCTCCCTTCTACTTTTATAGGTTAGGACATGAAATACATGCTATCTTGCAGGGTGGCTGTGGATAAGTCAAGATCATTGTTTCATGTACCTGTGAGATTTCCTAGATTTTTTTCATGACAGTAGTGCACAGAATTTCACTTAGTAGATTAAGGCACTATAGTTATGACAACTTAAATTTAAACAGAAGCACATGTGCTCCCAGGAATCCGGGACGTTTCTCTGCTATATGAAAAAAAAAAAAAAAAAACAAATAGTACCACATCCAATGAACACGATCTTGCTTTTCACGACAGCATTCACGTATTTGAGGAAGCTGTGCAGCAAGTGCTCATCACCTTTATGATATATTATTGCAGGAGCCCATTGAATATGTGTGCAAAGCTAAAGCAATTGAGTGCAGCCTTATGAGCTTTGGCGCAACTTTTTGTAAACTTGCATGAGCTAAACACAGTTAATTAAGACAAAACAGTTCTGGGTGTTGTTCGTAAACTGCCACAAGGCACAACTAAATGTCGGAAAGCCTGTTAATGCCCCTCACTGCGGGGGTGTTCGTTTTGTAATGCAATTAATAATTTCTGACGATTAACATGCCAACTATGAAGTGATCGTGAGTCGTACAATGGTGGGCAAATTTAGATTGATTCTGGCTTTCAGGAGCTAAAACAAATGACGTCGTATAGATTGATTCTGGCTTCCAGGGGTTAAAACAAATGACATCGTAGCCTCGCAGGAGACAATACTGCTTGTCGAAACATTTGCTCTGACACCTTATGTTAACAGATTTTTCATATTTTCAAGCTTTCATCTATTAAGGGTCAGTTTAGTTCACCTGCACCAATCGGAACTGGTTCACAGCTGTGCACTAGAAGTTCAGAACTTGTGCAGCATGAGTTCAGCAGTGTGGCATCGCAAGTGAATGACAAGGTGCCGTCAAGGTGGAATCCTTATTTTTGTTTGCTTAATTTAATTAGGTGCAAACATCTTGGCAAAACACGCTGCGTTTGTAGAGGTGGGTATGGTATACTGCGTATAATGCTATGTTGTTAAGCTGTGCGTGCGGCTCAGACGCACTCGCACTTTCATGTGATCTTTCCTACACACAGCACTTGTTCAATAGCGTAACAAAGGATTGTCAGTTTTAAGCAGCATGCACTGGGACAACACATACATGTTTGTCATGCTTGACACGCGGCAATTTTTAAGGGTTACTTCCCAACTTTCCACGTGAATACAATTATGTTGATGGTGGCTTCCTCAACAGTAAACATTTTATCTATCAATAAATTTTTAATAACTAAAGTAGCTCACAAGAAATTCAGTTTTTAAATGCGAAGCAATCCTTGAGGAACCAAAGGTATTTTGAGCATTTCTATTCACTTATGTACTTATCTGGTCAGCTATGTCTGGTACTCTTGTAGTTGCCGCATCACTTTAGTCTATCCCGAAATCAGCATAGGGGGCACGGGTGTATAAGATTATGTTTCTCATACCCGCATAAATAACGTGAAAATAATCTTCTGTGTTCGTCGTGAAAATTCCTTTCAGCCATGTGTGTCACATACCGGTATGCCACGGGTTGTACGGTGTGTGGGTAGGCGCCTTAAAGTTTGTATCTAGCTAGGAGCAGGGACAACGACGTGAGTAATTTAAACGCGAGAACCTTTAAAAGACCCGCCATCGGCATCGTTGATCCGAGGACTGCAAAGAATAAAAAATCGGGATGCCAGTAGGAATCGAGCCCAAGCATTTCGTGTGGCAGTGATGTCTTCTACCACAGAACCTGGCAAGGCCTTGATTCTGCTTTCGAAAAGGTACTGTGCATAACTCAAGTCGGTGCAAGGTGATTATGGTTATAATCACGTCACAATCAAGTATATAACAAGGAGATTAACAATACATATGTACTTATACTATACAGACGCACGTCACGTCCGGTTAACATCAATTGTGACAGAATGGTGTCTTGAAGGACCAGCTGGTACTGCGACATTCTGTGACAATGTGGCTTCAGTGTCAAGTCTTGTTAATACTAATACGCTCTCATATGATTCAGCAAGCTTTAATCAAGCATCGCTCAGCAAGGAATGAATGTGTCAACAAATGATGTTCACATCATCGCAACATAGCGCGCACTTCGTTTCCATGAAATTTATGTCCGTGCCATAACGTGAGAGCTCACTTTGCGCCAGGTCATAAATTTAATTTTAAACACCAGTGTAGTCGACCACTACTACTCTATTTACAAAAAAGCAAAAAAACAAACAAACATCGATGTACCCTGTAACGCACGTCCGAAAGAAAATAAGGTATGTGGTATAGACAAGCACTCGCTGACATATTCGCATATATAAAACCGATCACAGTTCATGTGATTTCTGCCGAATTTCAAAATGAAGCTGTTGTATGCAGGGGTCTACTAAGATTTCAGCGACGTATTTGCGTTACGGAAAGACGTCGGAAAAAATGTACGCATTCGCTTGTCAAAAAAAAAAAATCTACAATGGGCATCCAGCGGACGGCCTCTCAATCCTCCACCACAAGTGCCGAGCACGCCATCCACTGGGCAACGGCCACATATTATAATTGCTGTACAAATGCGCCTTATGTATGACACATTTTCCTCTAAGAGTGCTCTTAGTCAGCGGGGTAGGGTCGCCCTCTTTGAGGGGTAAAGCAATTCATCATTACATGGCCACGACGATTAGCACCTGCAACGCCTATTCGCAATTTCCAGGTACCTTAGGAGTGTGGCAGCTTGGGCTAGTTGGTATGGCATGACGATAGTTAAAGCGCGAGAACAAAACGACGACACAGAGTCGTTCGTGTCCTTCTTGTCTCTGTGTCGTCGTTTTGTTTTCGCGCTATAAATATCGTCTTTCCAGGTACCGTGGCGTCACTGAGTGGTGGCGTCTGGAAGCTTTGTTTAGATGATTGAAGTTTTGAACCCGCTTCAAACAGCAGACGCTGCTCCTTGTTTTCACGAGTTAGTGATCGTTTTTCAGCGTTGTGAATGGTCTCGATATTACCGTAACCCTTCGAGTTTCTCAAGTTAAGAGGAAAGTAGAAAGAAAAAGCCGATTGATTTCACCATGAGCCTCGACCCTCACAGCCTATATACACCGGGAGGAAAATTAAGCATCTCGTTCAAAATAGAGCCCCGAAAAGCCATCAGGCGTTAAGAGAGTTAAATTTAGCAGGCAAATAACCCAGGCCCGTGAATGTATGCAGCACCCATTTTTTGCACGAGTACAGCAACTTGCAGGTTTGCAATTCTCGCGCTTAGTTCGTCTGCTCGATACGATACAATTTTGCGCATATTTGCCTTCCGAATATGCTAACCGGCATTTATTTACTTAATATAGCATGCTAGTGCTCCCCTACTTTCTCATAAACATATATCGAATGGCCACCGAAGCGCAAAAAATTGCATGCTTCGCCAAAAGTGTACTTTCCACTGTCGTCTTTTCGGGGCGATCATCTCAACGACAGCCATGTTGAATGTATAGTCACGCCACCAATAGGTCGTGGAAGCTGCGAATATTGCTGCACGCCAGCCACATTTGGCATTTTTTCAATACAAGTGTGATTTTGTCACTGCCTTAACGTACCGCGAGGTGGCAGCCTTCGCCCAAGCGTCGTTTTTTTGAGCGCTCCGGATCTACTGCACAGATAAGTGTTTTTGCATGTTTTGAGCTTGTCTTTATAATTATAAGGCAGCGGTTAAAATCTTCGTAGCACTTATTTTATGGTACGGCTTTTTCGGGGGCCAGTCACCAGGTATTTATTAGTTAGCGCGGGTGTGTGTGTTTAAATTTTTTGTTTTTTTTCTTTTGCCACCCCGTGGGGGAGGTGCGCGTACATTGAACACGCAATTTTTTGTAGTAGAGCATAGACTTTCTTTTTTCGTAGTGCAGGGCTCGAGTTTAGTAATTATCGAGTATAGGGACAATTGGTGTCAGAAAGACATGGTTAAAAAGACTGCAAATTGTTCAGGATGTGGAGTGGGTTTGAAAGTGGACCCAAGCGTTGAAGCGGATGGAGAAGAGGCTGACGCGAAGTGTAGGCAATGTGAGGTCGAGAAAAAAATGGAGAAAATGATGATTGTCCAGAGTGAACTGCTGATGAGAATCGTCGAGCTCGAGACTG
Organism: Rhipicephalus microplus; assembly: GCF_043290135.1. Classification (NCBI taxonomy): domain Eukaryota; kingdom Metazoa; phylum Arthropoda; class Arachnida; order Ixodida; family Ixodidae; genus Rhipicephalus; species Rhipicephalus microplus. Next base: position 251,690,071 of record NC_134702.1, read on the forward strand.
CGTGTGCGACAGAGCAAGAGAAAACGAGGGCAATGGGAGAAAGACTGAAGTCCGCGTGAGAAAGCACTAGCGAAGCTGAACAAAGAAGTGGCCTACGGAGAGAACAGTAGGGAACCGGCAACCAGAACGGTGGAGAAGGAAGAGCAAGCAAGTTTGGAAAAAACAGGTTCAGCTGGTTCAATTGTCGCAAGGCCCAGCTTCAGCGAGGCAGTGGTGGGGCTGGGAGGGGACAAAGCAGCCGGCGTCACAGGTGCAAGTAGCCGCCAGGTGCAGGACGCTCCAGCTGAAAAGTCACAGCATGTGATAATCGCTGGGGACTCGAATTTAAATCGATGCACAGAAACCATCAAAGAGAGGGTAAGAGGTGACAAGAGGGTTGCAGTAGGGGCGTTCCCAGGACGCAAGCTTGAAGCAGTCATGAGGCAAGCGAGCGCAAAACTCAAAACTACAGCTGATAGACGAAACCTCGTGATAATTTCAGGTGGTTTAAACGATGTCTTAAATGAAGATACAGCAGGACTAGCAACCACACTGGCGAAAGTCATCGATGACATGCGCGCCACTTCTCCTAAGGTACAGGTAGTAATATGCACGATACTTGAGGTACCGGTGCGTGATAGCAACCTGCAAAGAGCAGTTGTCAACGCAAACCAAGAGATATGGGGGATGAGTCGAGAGAAAGGCTTTGAGGTGGTGGAAATAAACAGAGAGGAGCATAGGTGGGGTGGTTTTCAACGAGACAGAATTCCCTTCGATGGGCAGCTAGGTCATGAGGTGGGTTGGCGATTTGCAGGACGCGCAGTAGCTTTTTTCGGGGGGCAAGCGAGCCCTTCGGGGTGCAGGGTAGCTAGTAACGAGGAAAACAACCAGGGAGACTCTTCGACAGGTGGCATGGACAGATACGATTCCAAAGTGGCGCCAATATTTAAGATAGGTAGAGTCCGGTGCATAAATAGATGTAGCCACGAGCGCCAAGCCAATTCAGACATAGGGTATATTAACATGCAGGGTGGTAGGAACAGGCTGAAGTGGGAAGAGACAGAAGAACAGCTAAGGGAAGAGAGGCCGATGGTATACGGTTTTGTAGAAACACATCTCAGGGACATGGAACGACCTCCGAACAATCCGGACTACGCGTGGGAATATTGTAATACAACAGAAGGCAGCAGAAAGGGGGGTGGTATTGGGGCATTCATTCATAAAAGTACAGACTGGCAAAGGATCAAGCAGCAGTGCAAGGAACATTTATGGTTAAAAGGGAAAGTGGCAGTGCAAATGACACTCCTTGGTTTCATGTACTTGTGGACGGGAGCAAAGGCCAGTCAGGAAAACCAGGCAATGGTAGAGTGTATATCAAAGGACATTCAGGAGTTTGGAAGAGTGTGCGATATAATTATACTCGGAGACATGAATGCGCACATATAAGATATAGATGGGTATACCGACCCGACAGGCAAAATGATCATGGATATGTGTGAAAGGCTTGATTTGATCATTTGCAACAGTACCGAGAAGTGTGAAGGGCAAATAACATGGGAGTTAGGAAGGCTGCAGTCGACGATAGATTATGCACTGATGTCACATAGGATGTATGATAAGCTCAGGAGAATGCACATAGATGAAGGTGGCTCGAGAAGTCTGGGTAGTGATCACAAACGTATCAAGCTAAGTTTGGAAGAGCATTGAAAGTGGGAAAGAGACAAGATGAGCAACTACAGGAAAATTTTTATTCATAAAGGCGAATTGAAATAGCCACTAAACAAATTGAGAAAGTAAACACGGAGGGTAATAAGACAGTGTGGACATACACGAATCTAGTTAGACTCCTTGAGCTAGAGCTTGCTAAGACGCGTGACAAGTCACCCCGGAAAAGAAGACACAAACCGAAAAGTTGGTGGAATCAGGAAGTTAAGAGAGTCATAGCAAAACGTCAGGAAGCCTCTAGGGAACACAGACATGCTAAGCAGCGGGGTGAACCGACAGATGATGTTGAAAGAAAATGGGAAACCTTTCTAAGCTGTAGAAGTGATGCATCCCTTCTGATCAATGAAAAGATTAGAAGAAAGGGAGCTCAGTGGCTGGCAGAAGTACATAAAAAGATAGAAAGGCAGTTGCGAAATTTTCGAAACATCTAAACTCCCTAAGAAATAAGACGAGCCTAGAGCAGAGTTTTATAACTACAGCCCAATGTGCTAGGCTAGAAGGGGACGAAGCTATTGAATATATAAGAACAAGGGTGACAGAAAAATTTCAACAAAGAAGTGCCTTATGCACCACAATAGACAAGGATGGATCAAGTGTAGCAATGGCTCCATTTTCACAACAAGAGTAGGAAAGGGCTGAGAAGAGGGTTCCAAGTAGTACATCAACAAGCGCAGATGGCATTCCAATTATGCTGATAAAGACATTGGGTCCGAAGTCTAAACAAACTTTGAGAGAGGCAGTGGGCAGAACAATAATCGATGGGGAAGTCCCTGATGGATGGAAACTTAGCAGGATGAGCATGATCTATAAAGGAAAGAGGGACAAAGGTGACATAAACAACTACCGTCCTATAACAGTGACATCAGTGGTCTACAGGCTGGCGATGCAGATTATAAAGGAAAGACTGCAGGCATGGATAGAGGATGAGGGGGTGCTGGGGGAACTGTAGCATGGGATTCGAAAACACAGGAAGTTGGAAGACAATCTGTTCTCACTGGCGCAGTGCATCGAAATAGCAGAAAAGGAACACAGGCCCCTGTGGCTAGCATTTTTGGATATCAAGGGAGCGTACGATAGCGTGGTTCAAGAGGAATTGTGGGAATACTGGACACACTAGGCGTGGAACATGTAGTCACTAATCTTTTAAAGGGTATCTATAAAGTTAACAAGATAGTTATAAAGTGGGAAAAACAGGTATCCAAGCCTGCAGAGGTAAAACGGGGGCTTAGGCAGGGGTGTCCCCTGTCACCCTTATTATTCATGATGTACCTACAAGGATTAAAGGCCAAATTAGAGGCAAGTGGACTGGGCTTCAACCTCTCTTTAGTCAAACAAGGAAAACTTATTGATCAGGCACTACCAGCATTAATGTAAGGCAGATGATATAGTGCTAATGGCCAACAACAAGGAAGATTTGCAGAGATTTATGGACATCTGTGGTAATGGGGGAGATAGGTTTGATTTTAGATTCAGTAAGGAAAAATCAGCAGTCATGATTTTTTATGACAACCAAGGTAGTGAGCTTAGAATACAGGAGGTCACGCTAGAGATAACAGATAAATACAAATATCTGGGCGTATGGATAAGCAATGGGACCGAGTACCTGAGGGAACACGAAATATATGTGACGACTAAAGGTAACAGGAATACAGCAGTGATGAAAAATAGAGCACTGTGGAATTACAATAGGTATGATGTTGTGAGAGAAATATGGAAAGGGGTCATGGTTCCTGGTGTAATGTTCGGCAATGCGGTTTTGTGCATGACATCAGAAGTTCAAGCGAGATTAGAAATTAAGCAACGTGGAATAGGTATGCTTGCCTTAGGAGCTCACGGGAATACACCAAGTCAGGGAGTACAAGGTGATATGGAATGGACATCATTTGAGGGCAAGAAACCAAGCAGCAACATAAAATTTGAGAAGCGATTGAGAGAAATGGGGGAAGAGCGTTGGGCTAGGAGGGTATTCAGCTACTTGTACAGGAAGAATGTCGATATAAAATGGAGGAAATTAACGAGAAATTTGACTGGTAAATAATCAGAAAACAGCAGGTGGCGAAACCAAAAAGAATAATTGGTTAAGAAGAAAGTGAAGGAAACGGAGACTGACATGTGGATAATGGGCATGATTAAGAAGTCCGCACTAGAGATCTATCGAACTTTTAATCAGGAAATTGCCGAGGAAAGGATCTATGATAATACTCGGGGTAGTTCTCTACTGTTTGAAGCCAGGACGGGAGTACTGCGAACCAAGACATATCGGGCCAAATACGAAGGGGTAGACACAGTATGCAGTGCGTGTGGATAGGAAGGAGAAACTGCCGAACACTTGATAATGTTCTGTAAAGGGTTTCACCCTATAGTTCAGGATGATGGCGCAGAGTTTTTCAAAGCACTGGGGTTTAGGGGCCGCGAGGGCAAAATAGACTTTAAGCGGGTAGACTTAACTAGAAGGAGGTTATCTGATTGGGGGCTAAAGTCAAGGCCCGAGTGAAAATTAAACTCTTCACTGCAAAGTACGAATCCTCAAACTCAATGTTTAAAGAAAAAAAATCTAGTTTTTGGTTCATTAAGTATTACGGCTTGGTGGCACTAGCCACCGCCCGATCTAAAGGGTACAGCCATATCCATCCATCCATCCATCCATCCATCCATCCATCCATCCATCCATCCATCCATCCATCCATCCATCCATCCATCCATCCATCCATCCATCCATCCATCCATCCATCCATCCATCCATCCATCCATCCATCCATCCATCCATCCATCCATCCATCCATCCATCCATCCATCCATCCATCCATCCATCCATCCATCCATCCATCGGTCTCGCTCATAGCGTCCATCGAAATAAAAAATAGCCTTGCGACACAGGCGTATACCTCACGTGAAAGTAATGGGTAGTTTGAAATAACATGCAAGTCGGCTTACCTGTAAGACTTGTTTTTCAACCAAAAACTCTCGTTCACAGACTGCTCTTCTCGCTCAATGTGCAGCGAAGGTAGGGCGGCTCGAATGGGGAGGTGCACGGTGTGGGGAGGTATGAATACTTAAAAGCGAGCCGTGTTTCCCTCACCGAGCGGGCAGTGGTGCGCGAGAGCTCCGCTAGGTCGTGATTTAGCGCGGCGATCGGAGGCGCTGCTGCTAGCGTGGCACCAGCGCGGCGGAGACGGCTGCAGGTGCAGTGTAAGCCGGGGGAGGCTGCTGGCCACTCATGACAAGTGCTTCTCAGCAGTGCTTGTGTTCCACGTGGTGTGACGACTTTGTTGTGTTTGCCCTTGAAAGACTAAAGGGCTCCTACAAAGAAGAAAAAAACACTGCTGACTTGTTTTTTTTTGCCTAAGTGCAACGCGGAATACAGATCGTGCGCTGAAAATTTTTCTATTTTTTGTGCGCTCTGGCATGCAAAGACAGGTTAGCAAAAAAGGAGCTCACCATCGCAAGGGTGGACAAAGTGCTCCAGGAAAATACTGCCGTCAGCGAAGAACATTTCGATGCATGGTAAATGTTTTGAATTTATTTAAGGGCAGAAAAGACTTGTATGCATGTGTGGAAGGCATCGGCAAGTGAAGATATTAAACACTTTGTGCCGCTCTTAACACCTCGGTCATTGCTTTTCGATAAATACATTTATTTACCTGAAAATTATGTCTTCTCACTTGGTTTTTAGATACAGCGCGCGAAAATTTGTGCATATTGTGGAAGGACAGGAAGAATGCAGCGTGACAAGAAGATCTAATGCAGCGTGTTTTGCTGTTTCTTAATTGATTCCTGTTCATTGTGAGTTGCGTTCTGTAATCACTTGTCATTGGAGTTAGCGTGTTATTCTTGCTTTTAAATTGTTTCTGTGAGAATACAAGGGTATATTCTTACTTTTTTTGTTTCAATTGCATTTTACTGTAGCTCTGTCGCCCTGCTATGTACATCACAATCATTCTCAATTCTACATTTTACAAGAGGTCCCCTTGCAGTCTCTGACTATGGGACCTCTTTCTGTATACCCTGCACATGTATTCTTCTTCATTTAGCACAATAAAACCTTCTGTTCTGTTCTGTTCAAGACTAATTTAAGAGATGATGCTGTACCCACCTTATTCCCAAGCCTGCCTAAATATATATCGAAGAGTTTGCCTAAACAACGAAAAAGACGAAATGCTGCTTCATCGGACTACGTACCAGCAAAGAAGTTACCCGATAACCCTAGCACGTTGGAGGATTGCCCAAATGACTCGACCAGCTGCCAAGGCAGGCGACTAGAGATTGGGACCTAAGGGGACTTCTGTATCCGTCAGAGTCTCTCTAAAACTTGGTAGAGACTGTGGAAACCAAGTTGACACATGTGTTTAGCACAGTGCACCTGCATTTGAATTTAGTAGCCAGTCTTCTACGATCTCTAAGCAGTTTCCGGAAATTTGCTGCGTTGAGCATTGGGAATACTTGAATAAAGCAGTGGTCAGATGAATTTGCGTCACGAGAGTTCTTTTTTAAGGATCTGAACCAAGCAAAAATTGAGAAAAAAGTCAAGCGACTGAAGCCCTTTGTCACGTAAGAAAAATGTGCGTTAGTGACTTACTGTAATACATTTTGTTGCAGCCATAAAACTAAGTGTTGTATCAGTTCCTACACATGTTTCAGAATACTGCCTCAAGTGTAATAGAAGTCCAGCATTGAGAAAATAGCAATGCGTAACTGCACTCGGTAAGTTGCACTGTCCAGACAAATTTAGCAGCAAACGTCACAATCTATCGCGGGTTAGCACAACGTAATGTTGGCAAACTAACGTCGTCAAAGACACCCCGCTTCACTAGAGGAAGCTTTTTTTTTTACTCTGTTAAGAAGTAGTTCAATGTTATAGAAAATGAAACCGTTTTGGCTTCAACAAGCCTATAAAGAGTGGCGCTGTCAGAGGACGCTTCGTCGAAAACTTCGCCCTAATGAAATGTTCGTTCAGCGAAAGATCCGTGTATTCATATTAGGTGAAATAGCTGTTTGATATTTACTTTGACAAAACTCTTCTACTGGCAAAAAACTTGAAACGACCATCGCGGATTTATCGCAACGGAGAAAGCTGGCAGTGCCTCCGACTACAGCGCCACCGCTGCAAGCTCGCGAGTGGGAGCAACTAAGAAGCGGTCCGTTTTTACACCTCCCAATTCTAGCCACCCTAGCGAAGGCACGCGAGTACAACAGAATTACAGTGCACTAAAAGAATTCAGTGCGATGAGCGAAGGGAGTGCCGCCTTGCTTCGCATGTCACAGTGAATGGCACCCGAGGTAGCGGCGCTGTCGTCGGCCACTCTTGAAAGCTACCAGTTTTGTGCACAAGTACGTACGCACGACCGTCTCAATTCAGTGGTGTTCTTGGTGGCTTCTCGTTCTGTGTGGTTGTGTTCCACGCGTGCACTCTCATGTGAACGTGGCCACGTGCGGCAATGAGTGGAAAGCAACGCCTCAATCACTGCTACGCTCCAGGGTGCAGCACAGGGTACGCGCAAACTAACAGCGCGAAGAAGCTGTCGCTATTCAAGGTACCTGCAGACCCGGAAAGAAGATCCACGTGGGAAAGAAACCTTCATAGAACAGACAAGGCGCTGACCCTGGACTGCGCGGTATATGAGCTCCATTTTGACCAGCGTTTTATTGTGAGGGACTAGGTATACCGCATAAATGATGAGGAAGTTCGCATTCCACGTGGGACGCCCACGCTCACTTCGGACGCAGTCCCCACAATTTTGCCAAACCTACCAGCTTACCTGAGCAAGCAGCCCACTCCGAAGAGAAATGAGCGAAAAAGGAAGCGCGATGACGATGTCCCACAACAGAAAAAAGGCGCGTGGGGAGATTGCGGAGGTGACAGATGCCGACGAACCTTCTAATGGCAATGAAGTCTTTGCGGCCGCGACTGTCGCTGCGGTGATGGAAATCGAAACGGCCGGGAAGCGCTGGACGCTGCATGAACTTTACGACGTCGACGGAGTGTGCTTTCCCTCATGTTCCCTCGACTCACTTTCAGGCGAAGTCACTGTGGAAAAAGCCGTCTTCTTCACTGCAAGCAGTGTCGGTGCTTTGCACTCGAAGACGTTCGTGTGTGGTAAACAGGTGGCTGGCGCGTCAGTGACAACAATTCAAGATGCTATAGCCACTCTGCAGGAAGCCCATGACATGTATATATGCAAAGGCGCAGCATTGCGAGCTGAAAGCAGTCTCCCAACCAACTTAACAATGAAATTGCAAGGCCAAATTAAGTGCGAAGGCAGAGCAGTGTACAGTACTAACTGCCAAGACAGGGCAACGAAAGAAGGAATGGCTTGCGTCGTTTGCAAATACGTAAGAAAAGCCCTTGTTAGGCGGCAGTGGCGCCTCAAAAGGCGTCAAGAAGGGAGCCTGAACAGTCATAATGTTAGCTCGCTGTGCCGTAGCCGTCTTTCGAAGAAGCTGCAAGCTCGTACCCGAAGAAATCAACGACTTTTATTGAAGGTAGACAAGCTCACCTTACACATCAAGAAAATCAAAAGCGAGTGCGCTGCGACAGCTGATGAAATACTCGCTAAAAAGATAAGTGTGTTGTCGCCAAAGCAGCAGCTCGCTGTCAGGCAGTGCTTTCAGGCATCCAAAAGGAAGAGCTTGCGGGGCATGAAGTACGACAAAGAATGGATGCTTGAATGCATTTCACTCAAAATGAGAAGCCCGAAGCTCTACCAGTATATGCGAAGACAGAACATTTTGGCACTCCCAAGTGACACAACCCTCCGTAAGTACACCGCTCCGTACAGAAGCGACTATGGGTTCAATGAAAAGCTGCTGAGTGTGTTCCAAAAAAAAAAGTTGCCCACCTGGATGCGTTCCACCGACATGGTGGATTAATAATTGATGAAATGAAACTGGCTGAACATTTATCTGTGACCACAGGTGCGAAAATTGAAGGCTTTGTGGACGTCGGACCGTATACGGCCAAAAAAGACAAAACATTGCCATGCAATCATAACCCCGTCGTAATGTTTGTGCCGTGGGTTGGCAGCTGGACACAAGTAATTGGTGTTTTCGGGAGCAACGAGAACGTGAAACGGGACCTGTTGGCCAAAATTATTCTGGAATCCACAGTTCTAGCAGAAAGAGCCGGCCTCTTTGTGGACTACATAACATATGATGCAGCAGTTTGGAACCGGAAAATGTGGCGCATCCTTAACATTAGAGCTTTTTTAAAGGAAGTGGTGTGCAAAAAACCACATCCTGTTGACAGCAATCGGTTCCTACACTTTTTTTCTGATTTTCTTCATTTAGTCAAGAACGTTCTAAACAGGCTCCTTACTACAACTTTTGACACCTCAGATGGTGAAGTTTTGATGCAATTTGCAAGAGAAGCTCTCAAATGGGACAGTAATGCAGTCACAATGAAGGCGATGCCGGGGATCACCAGTGTCCACATAAGCCCAAAAAATTTCGAAAAAATGCGAACAAGTTATACGTTCCAGTTGTTTGGGCATGGTCCTTTGCGAGCATTTTTTTACCGTACTCAGTTGGAAAGGATCTGTGGTAAAATTGATGCGACAGAGAAATTCTTCATGAGAATGAAGTCACTGATTGCTGTGATGACAGCAAGGTACACAGCCGAAGCTCTCATACCCAACTCTGCAAGTGAAGAAAGCATTAAGGAAATGCTCAGTTTCGTGGACAACTGGGAGCGTCATGTTGATACGAAGAAGTTTCTCAGCGAGTCAAGTGCTTAGGGCTTAAGAGTCACTTTAACACGTACTCTAGAACTCCTCCGATATTTGCGTGAGAAATATGTTTCGCTACTTGTTGACATCCAGGCTGAGCCAAGATAAAGTGGAAAACTTTTTCGAAATCGTGAGACTTTCTTCCGGCTGCAACTCACACCCGACGCCACAGCAGTTCCTGCTCACTGTTCACTGTCTCTCTTTCTATAATTTGGCACACAGTGTTGCAGGCGGGAATGCAGAGGGCGATGTCATTAGTTCTCTTCTTCATGTTGGGGACAAGGAAGAAACTCCAAAGCAACAGCTGATTGATCAAATGAAGCTTTGCGGGGAAAAGCAAGCGGGACCTTCAGGCTCATGTGAAAGTGAAGCTGTGGAACATAAGTACCACATCCAGAGAAGCGACTCAAGGCTGACTTATTACATTTCCGGATATGTGGCGAGAAAGTGCCTGCTTCCCACCAAGTGTTCTGCATGTAATGACAGCCTCCTTCTCCCAGCAGAAGAAGGGCGCCGCTTGCATGCGGCAGAATTCGTGCGCCACAATGATCAAGGTGGTTTGCTCTACCCATCGGTTGAACTCTTCCGCTTTATGTCAAGACTTGAAGATACTTTCACAAGTTGCTTTATTGCACGAAACGTTCACCGGGACAGCGTAATGGACATCCTGCACATGATTCATTGTGCCGCTCCTTTGAAGGTGGAATGCAGCGCTCAAGCCGACAGTCTTACTCCTCGCATAGTCAGCTTTTATGTCACCACTCGGCTTCATTTTTTATGAAAGGCTTGAACAAGGCAAATGTGCGGTCAAAGAGAAAAGCAGCGCAACACCTGAAGCTAAGTAGACTAACTTATCTGTACTTCTACACCGTTAGCTTTGTGCATTCAAGGTGCACGAAAAACTTTTGTGCAAGTGAAAAACACGTGCAATAAAATCGAGTGGGAAGAGTGCTTTTGATGTTTTTTTTTGTACGTATCACAGGCTTTAAAAATTATCGTGCCTGAGTTTAATGCACGTGCCCCTTATAGTTGACATTCCCTACGTTTTTCATTATGACGATTATCACGCGGATATTTGGTTTCACGGATAACATTTGCTTCAAAAATTTAAAGCTCGCCAAATAGCCACAATGCATGAATGCTGCGCTAAGGGGAAAAATACAGAGCATCGTCTAGCCTTCTACTGCTACCAGCTTTTCTTTGCCGAGGGACGCGAAATCATACTTACAGCATAACATACCAATGCGGTTATGGAATACGCGAAGAATAATTGAAAGCCCAGCCACAATAGTGATAAAACAGCGGAGTTGCGTTACCCAACAAGCGTTACATTCTCCTGTTCCACGTACGCTGCCAAGGAGAGCCAGGGCGAGTTTTCAAGAGTGGTCGATGGCAGCGCCACCGCTGCAACTACCACCGCGTGCGTCAGGCAGCGGGGCGCGGACGCGTCACTGGAAAGTGTTCTAATACACTGTACCACAATGAGCGAAAAAGTAGTCTGTGAACGAGAGTTGTTGGTTGAAAAACAAACCTTACAGTATAGCCATCTTGCAGATTATTGAAAACTGTTCATTGCGCGTTCCTCGTTTGCGCGTGCCCCGAGAAACATTGCGGTTGGGCTACGGGGACGAGACGCGTGCTTATCGTTTTCTTAGATACCACAATGGGATGGCGCACTCAGTCCAATGTCTAAGTTAAACTAAATAATAATAATAATAATAATATGTATGGTTTAACATCCCGAAACCGTCATATGGTTATGACAGACACCATAGTGAAGGGATCAGGAAGTTTTGACTACCCAGGGTCCTTTAACGTTTACCAAAAATCTGAGCACAAGGGCCTTGACATTTTCGCCTCCATTGAAAACTCAGTCGCCGCAGCCGAGATTTGATCCCGCGACGTTCGGAATTGAAGTCGATTGCCATAACCACTAGATGCAACGCTGATCTTGCCACCCCGTCTCTTTCTCTGAGTATGCTTTTGTGGTTATCAATCATCTACAGATATCGCAATGGTTTGTTTAATAAATGAAGAATAAATGTTAGTCGTTCAGATGTAGATGTATCAAGCGTCCACGAGGGTACATCCACTTTGAATGGTGCTATAGCCATCGAACACCAAAACATACATTTTGAAAGCCCCCCTTTATCAATGTAAAGTAAACATTAAATTACCTCTGTAAAAGCACGTTTTACTTTCGTGCTAAACCGATTCCTATCTTTTCAATGAATGATTGATCCTATACTTTTTCAAAGTAAGTAATACATTTTCTTGCATATATTAAGGCTTGCGTGCATTAAAATTTGCCTTGTTTGCTGATAGTCAAATGGTTCGGCGCGTGCAAATAACAACATTGCTATTATATTGCCTTTATTATCAACTTCTCAATCATTTTCGTCAAAAAATGCATAATTTGCGGCGTTAGTGGCGTAGTACAATTTTTACACTCATAGTATTTGTATTAACATCTTTTCTTAAAGGGCGCCCAAGAGCACCCATCATTTGTATGGGCGTATAACTACGCCAATACAAATGGTGTAAGTAAACACTTTTTTCAAATAAACAAAATGTGGGAGTTTATAAGTTTCAAGCGTCGGACTATCCCTCGTTGCTTCCTTTCGAAATGGTCGTTAGCTGTATATGATGAGCCTAAACATTCTGGGTCATTCACACAGCACTAGCTCGTTACGCGAGGCACGCGGAAATGATTCATCACGTAAATATTTATTTATTTAGATATACTGTCGACCGTCTAATGAGGGTCTTTACAGAAAAGGTACGACATACTGTACAATCAAAGTAGGCACATAACTATACATTTCACAATGATAAATCAAATGTACATTTATACAAATTCATGGAAACTCTGCATTACAAATGAAAAACGAAACGCACACACCCTAATTCACAATGCAACATATAAGAATATCAATAAACATTACAACAAATCATATAAAAGTAAATAAAGTAAGTGCACAACTTCATTAATATTACCCTCACTGACTATGTTACTCGATAACCCCTTCCAATTTCTGATGAAATCAGGGAAGAAAGCATAACGGTACGCCTTCGTTCGCACAAAATAAGGTTGAGTACTCGTGTGTGGTTTGCCCTCTGGCTTCGTTTCCCAAGTTGTTGTACGTAGTTATTACTGTTAATTTTGAACTCCCCTTTCAACAATTGAAAGATGAACTTCTATATATTTTTACGTCTGCGCTTGTGTAGCGTCTCCAGATCACGGAGTTGTAGCATTTATGTGACTGAGTCGTTCTGCTCAGATCTCGAGAATATAAAGCGAGCCGCAAGCCGTTATATGCGAAGTTTATTTACCAGTACTTTTTGAGGGGGACTCACAATATTGGCATATTCCAGTATCGGCCGTATAAAAAGTTTTAAAAGCAAGAAGTTATACGTCCATACTTGCACCCTGTAGTTTTTTCCTTCATAAGTACAACTTCTGTGAAGCCCTAGAGCAAACATTATCAATATGCGTGTGCCGCTTCAGGTTATGCGTATTGCGAGACCTAGGTACCTAGACGCATTAATTGTCAACAAGGAGTGATTCCCGATTCGGTATTCAAATGACATTATTGTTTTTCTTTCCTAGAAATGTGGGTAACGGTATAGATTTCCAATAATTGATTTCTATTCCCGAAGCTTCACACCACGAGTGTAATTCCTTCAGACATTCGGCAATACTCAACTGGTCCCTCCCACCAGTCACTCGTGCGTAAACTAAACAATCGTCAGCAAACAGTTTGCGCTTTACTCGAGGTTTTGCTATATTTTGACATATGTCAGAAATAATAAGGGCTCAAGAACCGAGCTTTGAGGAACTCCAAAAAACGCTTCCAGTGAGCTAGGCTTAGAGTTGTTAATTTTCACGAATTGCTTCCTGTAATTTAGGTACGCTTTAATCCAATTCTGTAGAAGTTGACAGAATGTAGCACAGCGAAGCTTATACAGTAATCTGTCGTGAGGTACCTTATTGAAGGCCTCAGCGCAATCTATGCAGACGACATCAATTTGTTCATTCATACGTAAAGCAGTCGCAAAGTCATGAATAGTTTCAATAAGCTGTGTTGTAGTCGAAACTTTACTCCTAAAGACATGCTGATAAGGATAAAGGTAATTTTTATATTCCAGGAATGTGACAATATGCTTGACAATGATATGTTCTGATATTTTGCAACAGATAGATGCCAGTTACACGGGACGGTAGTTATTGGCGGACAACCGATCACCACTCTTCAACACAGGGACAAATACAGCTGTGCTCCTGTCAGATGGCACTGAACTAGAACAAATAGAACAAATAGACTTTTGAAAAATAACTTCCAAGTAGTAAGATATCCACTCCGCATAACTCTGCATAAAAGGGGTGGGTATTTGATCAAGCCCGCATGCTTTTTTAGAATCAAGGGACAATAGACTCTTCAATACTCCTTCTCGGCTGATAGTAATATCACCCATCGGCTCAGATAAGTGGTATATTACATCCTGTGTTTCAGCGTCACATCCGCGCCTTGTAAAAACTGACTGAAAATTATGTTGAAGCGCCCTAAAAAAAAACAGACGAACAGAAGAGGCTGACAAGGACAGCGCTTACTCTCAAAACTGAAGGTTTATTAGTCAGAAACATTATTTAAAGCGGATACATGGTCTTTCGCGCTTGTGCATCAGAACAGGGTGCAACAGAAATCACTCGTGTCAGGATTATGAAAATTGTTCATATTATGTGTCATTTATTATATTTTACAAGTACTCGGTGTCGAGATACGCGTATTCTTTATCATGCAGCATAATAGTAGCTTGGCTAACACATTCATGTCCCCTCTTTCGGATGTGGTAAGATTACACTATCTCGCGTGTTAGCTGATCCTTGTGTCGAAATAATGTTTCCATTTCCTCAAAGACAGGGTAACATCTGCAGTTTTTATAGTGATCTACAAGATGACTGTTGCTCGATGCCTTAACAGATGCGAGATGTTTTCTAAGACGGTCGTTCACGCATCTTCCTGACTGGCCTATGAAGACTTTTCCACAAGAAAAGGGTGTCGCATGTACTACTCGTTTTACGCGAACATGTTTCTGTGTTTTACGGAGCAAGATTTCGAACTTATGGGCTTATTAACGCGTGCACACACAAGCTTGCTATAGTTGCTGCTAGCGAGAGCAAGCGCTGTCCTTTTCAGCCTCTTCTGTCCGTCTGTTTTGTAGTGCGCCTTAACATAATTTTCAATTATGAACGTAATCCAACTGGCCCAACCTGCCATCCTGCTGTTGATTGAAAGAAAATGTTTAGTCTATCTGCAATATCAGCATTCTGCGTCATGATTTCATTTCGACTTTTCAGCCGGTCAATTTTATCGCGCCTATAAGACATATAAAGCCAGAACTTGCGAGGCGAATGTTTAACGAAAGAACTCAACTGTTGACCAAAAACGCCCTCTTAGATTTTAACAAGTCTTTCTTCAATTCTTTCCGTGTGCGTGCTATTTCTTCGAAGGCGTGGTTGCGTCTTCTCCGCAGCCTTTCTAACTTTTGCTTCTTTGAATAATATCTCGTGTTATCCAAGGATTACGCTTTTTAGTCTTCTTTACTAGGAATAAGTTTGTTGATGCAATATATAATAATACCTTTAAAACATAGCCACGATTCTTCAACTGTTTCGCCCTCGGATGCGGGCTAAAAATGACCAAATGAATTCCTCGACATGTCAAGAATAGAATTGTCGTCTGCGCTTGTGTAATCTTTTACTTGCGCGGTCTTATAGGTTCTAGCTCGTGAAACACTCAGTGGAATAGTAACAGAGACCAATATATGATCAGAAACTCCCTCATCAACGCATATTTTATAATTGCACATTGTGTTTGAAAGGAACACCAGGTCCAACACTGACCAAAACGAAGATGTTATCCTTGTATACTCGCACACTATTTGCGTTAAGTTAGGAGCGAACATAATATCCAACATCTTTTCAAAAGATGTTGGGAGATGTGACCAGGCAAGAAAGCGTCCCAGTTAATATGGGGTAGATTAAAGTCTCTTTTAGGAATCAGCCTGGTGTTCCCATTTACATAGGCACAAAGAAAGTTATTCAATTTATCAAGACAGTCTGACGCTATTGCGGGTGGTCTGTACACGACACAAAGAAGGTATACTGTGTGAAAAAGGCTTATTCTACACCACACTGTTTCTGGTACTTTGCTATGAACTTGTGAGGCCACAACCCCCTCCCACCCTCGTCAGCCCCTGTCAGATCTAAAGATTTGGTAGCCGTCTGGCACAATGCAGTTATCAGGGACGCAACTGTGTAGCCACGTTTCAGTTATGGCCAACACATCAGGACTTTGCGATAGCAATATGTATTCAAGTTCATTGAAGATGCTTCGGGCATTAAATAAGAGAAACCGGAGCTATGTCTGTGGTGAAAAAAAGGGGTGTTCCTAGCGTGTTAGATAACATACTCTCGTTTATTGTTCTGCTTTTTGCTGGATCGGCAGCCTCAAGAGCATTTCTCTGTGCCTGTTTATCAGCACGATTTCGAAACAGGTATCGTTCTTTTAGAATGACAGCTCAGTTGTATAGATCACCGTTCA
Organism: Rhipicephalus microplus; assembly: GCF_043290135.1. Taxonomy (NCBI): domain Eukaryota; kingdom Metazoa; phylum Arthropoda; class Arachnida; order Ixodida; family Ixodidae; genus Rhipicephalus; species Rhipicephalus microplus. The sequence goes on from NC_134702.1 coordinate 251,706,101, forward strand.
TTTTAATCTTATCATGCACCAACTTAAGCTGTGCACCGTTAGCCCTATCTGAAGCTGCACTTTTCCATAGCTTGCGCCCTATTTCAACCGTGTGTTGGGCGTAGTCATGGCTTATGGTTATATCGGTCTCTTTCTGTTTATTGCAGTTTTAAGAGCAATTTCTTTCTCACGGTAATCATAAAACTTCTTGTTTATGGGCCTATCTTTCCCAGGTTTTTCCTTACCGAGTCAATAGATTTTTTCAATTGTTTGGTTTTCAATACCAAGGGTTTTTTTAAAGATCGCATCGACCGCAACTTTCTTCAAATCAACAACGAAGCTTCCTTGCTTTCGGGAACGCCAAAAACCAGCAGAAGTTAAGATTACTGTGTTTACTGCGATTTTCATAATCTGCAATTTAGCAGCTTGTTTCTGCACGATATTCTCTAGGCTCTGAATTCATTCATTTATTTTCTGTATTACCGTAAGATAGCCGCTTATTTTTGCAGTTCTAGCGTTCAATACACCGATTTCTTTGTTAAGCGCGTCAATTTCACGGTCCGAGGCCTCTTGGTTATCTAGAATAGCTTGTAACATTTGAGTAATAGTTGGTCCAGGGTTTTCCTCTATACCACCCGACAGCAGAATAGAAATTGTTGTACAGCAATGACAAAGAATACTGAAACATCTTTCAGGGCATGGAACCAGCGTGCATAGGTGCAAGCCAAGTCTTAGGCCTGTTGTTCGTCGGATGCGTGCCGTGCCTTTTGAAGAATCTGCTGTAGTGCTCGTCCTTGAGTAGATCCACCACCGATGACGTAATGCGCAGTGACTGAGCATTCGAATACCAGTAGATAAATCCCAGCCTTGTCTCGCTGTCCGTCTCGTAGAACGATGGCAGCTGCGAGGCAGTACGGCGATGAGACGGCAGAAAGACACAGCATAGCCTGCATAGGTGCAAGCAAAGTCTTAAAGCTGGTGCACACCGGCGACTAGCAGCGGTCGCGCGACCATTCGCGAACGGTCGCAAATGTCCGCAAAGCGACTGCTTTGGCTATAGTCGCTTCCTGACCGATTCTTCAGTCGCGTGACTGCGGTCGCAAAGCTGCTAGAACCGATGAGCGATGGTCCATTTTTGTTTGTTGTTGTTTTTTCATTGTCCTGGCCTTCTGCCACCAGATACAAACGAGTGCGTTCCTCTGGGTCTGTGGCACCATGGCCACCATGGAATACTTGGCTTGGAGATGGTGGGGCGCAGCAGTTCAAGCAAAGGGTAGAGCTTACGTGGCGGAATTCGCAAGAAGCTAACAAACGTCAAAGAAAGAGAAAATAAATTGTGCACTATCTTTCCCCGTATTCAGAATCGTTTTTTCTCCTGAACTTTACTTGTCACCGCATTCAATGCAGCGTGTTTGGAACGCGTTTGTGCTTCATGCCTTGGCAACGACTTAAGACATCGCGTTCGAAACGCGTTTGTGCTGTATCGTAGAGTGTGGCAAGTCATTTTAAATTCAACGACGGTTTCTGAATACGTACGACTCTCGATAATACTCCTCGTCGTCTCAGCGCCGCTCTGGAGGTAGGTGACTTGCATGGCCGGCCAACTCTCGCGATCGAAGGGACGGTCACACCCACCACCGGTTTTTTTAAGGGGCGAAGCTCCTTTCAGCGGCACCCGTTCGTCCCTCGTAGTCGTAGTATCAGTATGCAACCAGTCTTACATTTTGACCTCCAAGGTGGTGTCGGTGGGAGATTTTTTTCTGTGCGTTGTTGAAGAATGAAAAATTGGCAGCGTGCGCGTTAACTAAAAGCCGAATACTCCCGTCTCTCATTCCCCCTTAGCAGCCATTGTCGTGTACATTGAGCACTATCTTACAACAAAGGGTTGCTACGTTATACTCGCTGGACGTAACCTCCTTGGTTTTAGAAAGGTTTAGCGAGCGTTGAGCCGCAGTGCCATGAATACAGTGAACTAGTATATACCATGAACTCGAGGTGGCTAAAGGTGGGAAGTAGACACGAAGCGCAAACCGTAAGAAAGTGTGCGTGTGCCTCCTCTCGTTCAGCCCTTGGAATGTCCGCTGGATGCCGGTGCTTCTATATGAGGAATATAGGATGAAAAGATGCGAGATGGTGGTACTTAGAGTGTTGAATAGGTGGACGAACGGACACACAGACAAATGCATGGAAGGACGCACAGATGAACGTGCGGACGCACGAACAGGAAACATCGCACGGACGGGCGGATCGACGCACGAGCGGCCACACAAACGCACGCATGGACGGACGGAAGCAAGAACAAATGGACAGACGGATGCTTCGCCCCACTCTCCATCATTCACTCCGTGGATATGCTGCCATTTTTTTTTCTTTCGAGGCATCTGTGCTGCCAGCGCTGACACCATGGCTCAGCGCACCAGCACCATGACAATCTCTTGTTCTTCGCTTGAATTGAACTCCTTGACGCTGTTGGGAACGCTGTGCGAGAACGGACGAAATCAATAAATGTGGCGCGCTCGGTTTGCTCCACTCACTGAGCTGGTGGCGATCAGCTGATCGGCGCCGGTCTCTAGAGTTCTCGCTGATAACGAGATCCGGAGGGGACTCTCCGGTTTTGCGACTTTCGGTCGCTCGCATGCAGCATATGCAGGTGACGCTCTTTGGTTGGCAGTCGCGAATGGTCGCGCGACCACTGCTAGTCGCCGGTGTGCACGAGCCTTTAGGCATGTTGTTCGTCGAATGCCTGCCGTGCCCTCTCTTATGCATGACCACTTATGCACGACCACGCAAGAAGCAAGAAAATGAGCTATTTTCACCTTGCCGTACTGCTTGCCATTGGTTCTTTGGCACTTAAAATTTTCTGCGGGCCATAAAATTGCCTGCTTGTTAAATTACGTTCCGAATGTCTGAAATGCCGTGGTGTTTATTACAGAGCATGCACATTAAACAGCACTCAAGTTCACGTGCTGAACAATATCCAAAATATTTTGGAATAGCCGGGGAGAATTTCTTTCTCAATGCAATTCGGCTAGGCTATTCGCCGATCACATTAGAAGCGGCTACTTATAGCATGAGCTGGCGCGGTAGATTCATGTAAATATAATAAAATATTTTCGCTTGTATCATAACGGCATTTAGCAGTTTGTGGGCTTATGCATATTTGTGAGCTCATTCTTGCTTAGAAAAAAAAAAGGAAGAGATAGACATAAGCAGCGCTGCACGTCTGCGCTTCTATGCTGTGTGAGTTGTATTTTGAGCTGTAAAGGACATTTAAAGTTGAATGTAAACCAACTTGCCCGATTCCTTATGAAGTATTCTTAGGGCTAGAAACCATGGTCTTTCACCTTCTCCATATCCAGTGAATCAAGTTGCAGGGCAAGCTCAAAAGCTCAGCTTCCCACTGAGCTCGAGTCTACTGCATTATTCGTCACCACTTTGCAAGCTGCTGCCATAGCTCCAAGTTGCCATAAGCAAGGTTGATCAGATTTATCGGAGACTACTGCGGAAATTTTTTTGGCACTTCCAGTACGGCGAAACTATATCATTTAGAAAGATTCGTCGCAATCAGCGGCTCACAGCAGCTTCGACAGAGCAGCAGAGATGCTAATCCTTTTCGATGAAAGAAAATAATTTTCCTGGAGCAGCAAATGCCTTGACCTGTTCATAAGAAGTTAGTAATTTCCTTTCATAACTGCCTCAGCCAGTCGCAGCAGAATAAAAACACGAACAAGCGATGTAATATAAAGCACCTGTTCAGCGCTAGCCTAGCTGCTGTGCAGTGCTACAGCACAGGGCGGAAAGCGTCGCAAACAACCTTCAAGGTAAATTGTCACTGCTGAAATGCTGGAAAATCATCACTACATGATGACATATATTCATAATATTTTAATTTCCCCGTAACGATAAAATTGAGTGATTACAGTGGTGAAGGAAAATTTTGCCTTTGTTGTTGTTTTCTTTAGCGTGCCGCCGACAGTGACCACTGTCCTAACCTTTTTCAGCGAAAAGACTTGCGCCCCCCCCCCCCCCCTGGCGGATACACCTATGAATATTGCCCGGTTTCACTGTCAGTAATTCTCAGCGCAAACCGCTACTGCGGTGCTCGAGAAGCTTCGGGACTGTAGTAAATCATTTTGTTGAGATCACGCCCACTTTGCGAACATTACAGATTATTCTGAAACCTACCTGGCCTCCAGGGTAAACGGTGGAATATTCGATGGCACATGAAGAAATGGCAACGCGCTTTACCGCTTGTAAGTTAATCGACGGCCGCCGCTCATTTGCCGTTCTCAGTGCTTGTGTGTATCGCTGCAATATAAATTTCCCTTCACGGGCATCATCATCATCATCAGCAGCAGCAGCATCATCATCAGCCTGACTAGTCCACTGCAGGACAAAGGCCTCTCCCATGTTCCGCCAGTTAACCCGGTCCTGTGCTTGCTGCTGCCAATTTATAGCCGCAAACTTCTTAATCTCATCTGCCCACCTAACCTTCTGTCTCCCCCTAACCCGCTTGCCTTCTCTGGGAATCCAGTTAGTTACCCTTAATGACCAGCGGTTATCCTGTCTAGGCGCTACATGCCCGGCCCATGTCCATTTCCTCTTCTTGATTTCAGCTATGATATCCTTAACCCCCGTTTGTTCCCTAATCCACTCTGCTCTCTTCTTGTCTCTTAAGGTTACACCTACCATTTTTCTTTCCATTGCTCGCTGCGTCGTCCTCAATTTAAGCTGAACCCTCTTTGTAAGTCTCCAGGTTTCTACTCCGTAGCTAAGTACCGGAAAGTTACAGCTGTTATATACCTTCCTCTCGAGGGATAGTGGCAATCTACCTGTAATAATTTGAGAGTGCTTGTCAAATGTGCTCCACCCCATCCTTATTCTTTTAGTTACTTCAATCTCGTGGTTTGGCACCGCGGTTATTACCTGCCCTAAGTAGACATAGACTTTTACAACTTGAAGTGCACTAATACCTATCTCGAAGCGCTGCTCTTTTCCGAGGTTGTTGTACATTACTTTCGTTTTCTGCAGATTCATTTTAAGACCCACCTTTCTGCTCTCCTTGTCCAACTCCGTAATCATGAGCGAAAACATCTAAGCTTGGTCTTGCAAGACTTCCTTGAGATAATAACCAGTGGGACATTAGCCCAGGTGTCCGACGGTCAAATAGCCGTCTACAGCTATAAAATGTCGTGACAAAGATATCTATTAGCCCTTTCGACTAGCCGTTCAAGACATTCATTAGGCGGGAAATTGTTTCTTTTGTGTTTTATGGGCTGGATATTTCCAACCTTGATTCCGGATGTGAAGGAATCATGCGTGGTGTGCTCGACGCAGTGCAACCTCTATAGACTATGTGCTTGTGTCGCAGAGTCTTTCTCGCCTTCTCAATGCCTTCGACATAGATAAGGAAACATACTAAAGCATTGGAAGCCATGATTATTGTATTAAAGATGAGTTCTGAACTCAATGCCTCTAACCAAATAACCGCATGAGATCCGAGGGTTCAATGCATCTTCCAAAGAAAGCTATTTAGGTGGGGGACGCGGAATGCGAAGACAGTAAACAGAGATGAAAGGTGGAAACGTGCGAAGACTACGTCACCATATTCCGCAGCATTATGCGCTGGCATGTGTCCCGAAACAAGAACCCCGTGGGTCACAATATGGAGGCACAAGGAAGTCACCCAGGCGTGACAGGCACGCTGAAAGGCAAACCGTGCACACCACCGGGTGGTCAAGGAAAAATACCTTGACGTCTGTAGCGACAACTGCCAGCTCTACTTGAAGCTGAAGCATGAAATGCAGGCTCTGGTTCAGGCAAAGCTCGCCAATGCTAATAAACAGACCTTACAGAACCTGCGGGAAGAAGGAAAAGCCACGGGTGCAAAACTCTAGAACTATGTCCGGACGCTTGATAGAAAACAACAGCCACAGTTTCAAATCACAGATGCTGAAGAAGGACGGCAAGTTGTAGACCTGTGATAGTAACCGATGCACCTTTAACGACCTTGTATTGTCAAACAAGCATCAATGACAATCGTACAACAGTCAAGACTAGAAGCATGCCGAGGTTTCCACACTTCTTGGAAACAATCTGGGTTTTCTCTCACCTGGTTGTTGAGCAGGTGCTCTCCCGCCTTCGGACACACAGTCAAGCAGCCAGACAGCACAATAGCCCACATAATTAAGTGCCCAGACTTAGACTGTAAGAATATGCTGGCTGGTTTCTTCAACATGTAAGATGGCGCCGAAATATTGAAGGAATTGTGACTCGGCAGAGTAGTGCTGATCCCCAAGAAAGGAGCCATGCAGGTTGAGTGACTACAGGCCACTGGCAACTCATCTGCGCACCCTGCAGAGCCTTCACGCAAATGATCAAATACTGGGTCTACGTATGGGTGGAGTCTAGAGGTCGAGGTACAAAATGGCTTCAGAAAGGGCACTCGGTTGGAAGACAAATTCTTCGTGATAACGGTATGTGCTGAGATTGCCAAAAAGAAAAATTGACAACTGCTTTGCTGCTTTCTGGATGCGGAGCATATGATAATGTCCCGCATGCCAATCTCTTCAGCTGCTTGAAAGACTTGGATCATCTGAAAACACTACTGCTAACAATTAAGCAGTTTTACAGAGTTTTACAGCGTCAACATTTTTACGGCTTTCTTTTCTGGAGGCACATCAGAATCTGTTGTGTTCTTCAAGGGAATTTGTCAGGGTTGCCCACTACCACCAATACTGTGCCTAATGTATGTGCCCGAAGTCTTGCTTGTTCGATCCTTTCTTTTGTGGCTCTCACCCGCTAAGGGGGATCGGCCAAGAAGCCGGTGGTTAATGCAAGTCAGTACCTTTATGTTTTCCAGGCTAGGGGAATAGTATTACTTTGTTTTGACTGTGAAATTAATTTTGCACAATGTAAAAAGGGGGGGGGGTGGAGAAGAGAAATAATAAAATTTGTTGAATATCTGAGGTGTATTCGTTATATGAAATTCTTCTGTAGGTTAAATCATTACAGTGTAACAGCTAAATAATCAATGGTAGATTGGCTAGTAAAAATCGAGAGCTGATCAATGGCTTAGTAAGGTAATCTTGTTGTGTTACATAGGTATTCGCAGAGTTCCTATCGCTGTGCCCTAATGGTCGATATGTTCGGGTTCATTACAGCTTGAGCACAGAGGGGATGGCTCTAGACCAGACCTATTTAAGTAGAAATTAAGAGGTGGTACACGGCAACGAAGCGTTGTTATAGAGACTTTCAATTTACGCGTGGGACACCATTTATTATTTCATGTAAAGTGCAGGTGCGAGAAATGTGTATTCGGTATCGTAATTTTAGATGAGTCTTCAAGAAGGGAAAGTTTTCTGAACCTCGCTGCTGTTACATAAGCTGTAAGAGGCATGATTGGCACGATCGGAAGATCGAGGGATGTTCGCGCGAGTGTGTCAGCCATCTCATTTATAAATATACTACGATAGCCTGGCACCCATATCATTCGCACTAGACGAATGTTTGCTTGGATTAATGATTTAGGAGTTTTTAGTACTGCTGATGCCGACGACGATAACGAAAATTGTAGCAATCCACGGAGTGAATGATGGAGACTGGAGTGAAGCATTCGTCCATCCATTCGTTTTTGCTTCCGTCCGTCCATGCGTCCAATTGTGTTACCATCTATGCGTCCATCCGCCCGTCCGTGCGTGCGTCTGTTCGTGTGTCCGTTCCTGCGTTCGTCCATGCATCCGCCCCTGCGTCCGTTCATGTGTCCGGCCATACATCTGTCTATGTGTCCGTTCGTCCATCTATTTAACACTCCAAGTACCACCATCTCGCATCTTTTCATCATATATTCCCCATATAGAAGCACCGCCATCCAGCGGACATTCCAAGTACTAAACGAGAGGTGGCACACGCACACTTTCTTATGGCTTGCACTTCGGGTTTACTTCCCACCTTTAACCACATCGAGTTCATGGTATATACCTGTTCACTGTATTCATGGCACTGCTGCCCAACGCTCGCTAAACCTTTCTGAAACCAATAAGGTTATGCCTAGCGAGTATAACGTAGCAACCCTTTCTTGTCAGATAGTGCTCAATGTACATGCCAATGGCTGCTAATGGGGAACGAGAGACAGAAAAATTCGGCTTTTAGTTTACGCACACGCCGCGAACTTTTTATTGTTTAACAAAGCACAGGAGAAATCTCTCACCGGCACCACCTCGCAGGTCAAAATGTAACACAGGTTACACACTATGACTACGACTACGAGGGACGAACGGGTGGCGCTTTAAGAAGCTTCGGCCCTAAAAATGAACACACGGAATACGAGTCAATCATTATCACAGCTGTCGAATGAGTCGCAGGAAGTTTAGGAAGAGCCAATGTGACGGTCGTTAATTCTGCTTCAACTATTGGTGTATAATCTGGAAGGCGTAATGAAAATGACCAGAATAATGAGAGAGAAAAAATACCCACACCTGCCTTCTCGCCCCTCATAGATGCATCTGTTGTAATTACTATATTAGTAACTAATTTAGACAGGTGTTCTTCTAGTAAGCCCATCAAATATTTAGAAGGCAAGTGTTTAGCATTCATTTGGAAGATATCGTCAAATTTTATTTGCACTTGGCCGATTGGCTTGTCAGATGGTCTAATCTCAAATATATTAGAATTTAAAGCATCTAGAAGTGTTTGAACAAATAGCACTTGGGGTTTATATACAAGGGACCAATGCTCATTGAAGAAGATATCGGGTTCGGCAAAGAACACAAACTGTCGCCTTCCTAAAGTAGATTAAAAAAAGTTTTAATTAGGTTTTAACTGTTAAAATGCAGAATCTGCAAGCGAGAGTTGGTATCTGAGCTTCTTGATACAAAACAGCGTTAGCTGTGAATTTTGGCACACCTAAACAACTTTGAAGAGCTTCCCGCTCTAAGAGAGTCAAGGGGTTTATTTTGTATGCTGGTCCACCAGAGAATAGTACACATCCGAATTCAAGAATAGGACGAACGTACATGCGATAAAATAATGATCAGCGTATCTCTTCGAAGACCGGAACGGAAGCGGCCAAGCCTACCTATCATCCCAACAGTGCGTGTAGCCTTAATTTTATTAGGTTCAATGTGATCACGCCAGCTTTGTTTTTAGTCATACAATACACCCAGATATTTAATACAGTTAACTTGGGGAAGTATTTCTTGGTGGTACTGAAGAGAAATAGTGACTGGTACGTCCAATGGAAAACCATTATTGCACTTTTAGTTACGTTCAGATTCGTATGAATTTTCTGAAACCAGGTTTCCAATGTTGCTAACTAAAACTGTAAAGTCGAATGTAGTAAATGAATATCACAGTCAGATGCAGAAAAAAAAACGTAATATCATCTGCATATACATATACTTGTACCTTATCACTCAGTGGTATTGAACTTAACAAAATGTAAAATATCACTGGCGATAGAACAGAGCCTTGAGGAACACCTCTCGTTTGGCTATACTTCGGTGTGGAAACACCTCGTTGGAGCAAGAAAACTTTGTCTTTTAAAATTTCGTAAATCCAATTTGTTATGTACTGCAAGAACGTTAGGTATTTTAGGGCATTGATGAGAATATCATGTTCAACAGTATCATATGCCTTGGCTAAATCAAGGGTTACTAGTGCCGCATATTGTCGTCCGTGGCGAGCAAGCTTTCTACGAGCCTTTAAGTCAACGTGCGCCCACCATACAAAATAACCTGGTCTAAATCCGATCTGGCACGCACGGAGTATTGCATTATCTGTTATGAACTTCACAATTCTAATGTAAAGTATTCTTTCTATTAACTTAACTACTTGTGATGTTAAAGCGATTGGCCTAATGTTATCTATCTGCATTCCTAGTCCCTGTATTTTAAGAAGCGGTGTTATTTTTGCAAGTCTCGAATCAGTAGGTATCCAACTATCTTCAAGTGAATAGTTGACAACGTTAAGGAGGTATTCAGGAGAGGTGTCGAATAATATTTTTAACATTCCTGAAGTGACGCCATCTGGTCCAGGACCTGTGTTTGGCAGAATACGAACGACGTGCGCAAGTTCATCTCTACGTACTTCAATAAAATCATTTCCGAATGAAGGTTTTACAAATTTTATTTTAATTTGTGTTCTAAATGTCTTCTCTAATCTTAATGTAATTTCAGTTAACGTATCTTCCAACTCTTTTGGAGAGAAATTAACTGAGTCAATGTTTACAGGTGCTGCAATAGCTTTATGATTACGGAGAAACAGTGAGTAGAGCTTTCTTCTTGCCGCTCTTGGATAGATAGCTATAGCATTTTTCTTCATTATCGTCTTTCGCTAATGAAATTGTTCTCTTAAACGTAGCTTTAGCATATAAATAATTTCTCCAATTAGTAGGACGTTGGTTGGCAAGGATTTTTTACATTCCAGTTTTGCGGCGTCAATAATCTCTAGCACAATCCAGATTCTACCACGCAGATATGAATTTTCCTTTTGTTGAAGATATAGTGAACTGTGATTTTTTGATTGTACGCTTTAGAGTGACACAAAGGCTCATAGCTTTCATATTTGATTCCATACTGGGCAAAGAAGACAACGTTGACTGTAAATTCTTTTTAAATTTAGAGTAGTTTACGAAGCTTTGCACCTGGCAATCTACCGTCACTAAGGAAATGCTGACTTCAAATACCAGGGGGCAATGATTACTACTTGTAGCGGTATCAAGAACAGTCCAAGACGATATTGTCACATTTGAGCTAACAAATTTCAAATCTAAGACGGACCTCGAATTACATCGAACGAATGTGGGAATTCTCGAATTCAAACAAATAAGGTTATTCCGATTAGTCCAGTCCCACAACCGTTTTAAAGATAAATCAGTGCGGAATCCCCACGACACGTGATGGGCATTGAAGTTTCCCGCAAATAGTATACTGTTTCTGCAAACACTCACAGTTACATCAAGGGCTCTTTGATCTTGTATTCCAGCTGGAAAGTAGTTGTTGACTATAGATAGTGGCACGCATCCGGGAAAGCGAATTTCCAGAACCAATACTTCATAATCGTGTGATATTCGTTTGTAAACTAAGTGTGCTTTAAGACAAATTTTGGATAAAATGAAAAAAAAAAATCCTCCACCACGTGAGTCTCCGTCCAGTCGAAAACACTGATAGTTTTTTATTTATTCAGAATTTATTCAGAATACCCCTAAAGGCTCTCTCACAGGAGGGTATTACATAGGGGGGTGGGGGACTATAACGCATACAGGTACATGAAATGATTAACAGGGCCAGAAACACGCGAACTAAACACTATACAGCTGCTAAATAGATTAGAGTTAACATAAAGTCAATAATATTACCGCATAGTCCTTAATAATCAGAATAAATAATACGAAGGTAAGGTATCATGAGTGAAACAACAATGAAACTATGAAATATTTCTAAAGTAATCGGAACAAGGATGGAAATGGAGTCACAAGAGTACAATGAGTTTGAGTTTGAGTTTATTTAACCACGTGACAAGTACACCGAAATACACTGTATACGTGGTTTGGTGCGAAGGGAAAAAAGCTGCCTTTCACAGCTTGACTGGCCCCTTCACCCAGAAAAAAATTTAAACTACAAATTTACAAAAATACAAAAATTACAGGCAGCGGAAAGCGACAATACAAAAAGAAACACGCATGTGGCCCATGACAGCAAATAATAGAATGACAACTCTGAAATACATACAAAAATATTCATTACAAAGCAATGTATGAGAGAATAAAAACAGAATAACCATTACAGAAATCACCCAACATTCATTTACAACACAATCAGCCCATCCGATTTAACATTTCAGTTTTAGACAATATACGCAGATTACCAGTTGTTAGTTTCCATTTGTTCATCACACTTGGAAGGCGGTAACGTAGTGTTTCAAATCCATAGTTTGTGCGAGAACAAGGTACGTGCCAAGTCTCCGTACACCGAGTAACGCTCGGTGTACGGAGACTTGGCATAAATAAAACGCAATCCAGCTTACTACAAGCACACTCGCCATTAAAGCATAAAGAAATGACAACATCATCAATAGCACGTGTGAAATACTGAATTAGGCAAACACAGCAAAAATAAAACGAACCATGAACATACACAGTTTATACAGAAAACACGGTATGCAGAAGAAAGAGGGGGGGGATACCGCGAAAGGTGTACATGTTTGCATTTATGTCTAGTAGGTTCTGAAATACAGTGATATCGGTGACGGTTGCAATGTTTGATGGTGAGTCATTCCACTCGGTTATTGTGCGCGGTATGAAGGATCTAGCATACTGAAATGTGCGACAAGGGAAGCGTTCGATTTTAGAGGGATGATTGCGGCGTGGAAAGAGAGCAGAAGGTGGCCTAAAGAAGTCCTTGTGAGGTGATGTGTGATGGTAGAGCTCATGAAGTAGTGATAAGCGAGCAATTTTACGGCGATGTGATAAAAGTTCCAGTTCGGCGCGAAGTTTCAATGAAGTGACGCTGGTGGGACGTGAATAATCAGAAAAAATAAAACGTACAGCACGGTTCTGCAGGTTTGCAGGTTTGCACGGTTCTGCAGGTTAGATAGAAGTTTTGATCAGCAGACAACCGAGTCTCTTGTAGCATTATGACGTCTGTAGATTGTTGAAAATGTAGATATAATAAGTCTGTAGTTGCATAAAGAATTGAATGGCAGTTCCCCTGAAGTACTTTAAGGCACCCTATGATAATAAGCAAGCCGTAGCAACTCTTTGATCAAAAATACTGTCTTTTTTGAAGTCCGCTTTAGTCCTAGGTTTTTTCACACTCTTTTTGTTCTTGGATGAGAAGAATTATTAAATTTGCTAGTAGGTGATCTGGTGCATTTCAAAAGGCAAGCATCCATATCTACATCCCGACTACTTATTGATCCTGAATCAGATATACTTTCCTGCTCAGTTGTGTTAGATCGGGAAGACCTCGCTTCATTATCGATAAAGGCATCTATCTGTCTAATGTTCGGCCGGCTTATTAATTGAAGCACTAGGAGGTTAGACACGCTCAGTTATTTGATCAGATACGCCGGACATCTGTGAATCCATAATATTATTGAGTGAGTACGACAGATTGAGTAAAATGTTTTCTAATACTTTTTCTACGGCTTTTCCTACCATAGCTGAAATGGACTGAGAAAGCAATGCATCCATAGCAAGAGGTGGACGAGCTGCTATGCCGGCAAAACCCTGATTCCTGCTTTGAATTTCTGCCATTGCTTCTCTACGAGAGCATCGTCTCCTTTCAATGATTTCAATCACCTGAAGTTCCTTTGATCTTGCAGGGCAGTTAAGATCGTATGCAGCGTGATTTGCCTTGCAAAAACAGCATATCTTATTGTCTGAATGGCACTCAGCAGTACTATGACCAGCCCATATATGGCCCCGCATATGCGACATCGAGTGTCCAATCGACAGCCTTTAGTACTGTGTCCAAAGCGCCAGCATTTAGAACATTGCAACGGAAGAGGAGCTAAAGCTTCGACCCTATAGATAAGCGGCCATGCCTTGATCTCCGAAAGGCGATCCGTTCCAGGGAATGTGACAACGAAAATATGAATCAATTCCGTAGGCTGATTCTGAAAGAACATCGGTCTTCTGTTTATGTTCGTATGAACCCAAATGAGAGCTATCGTGAATTCGTGTCTATGTTCAGGAATCATTACAATACATGTTTTCCTTACATAAACGCTAAGCCTAACAGAAAAATAAGAAAACCTTGGGTAGGGCGAGAACACCTCAAAATGATCAAGAAAAAAACTCAACTGTTCAAGAAACTTTTGCGTACAAGAGACACTGCGGACTTTGATGTCTTTAAAGCCTACAGGAATAAACTAACTGTGTCATTAAACAAGGCAAAAACCTCTTACTATGACCACATGTTTTATAAGATCTATCTACGGCGCGCCAATCAGGTTTGGAAAGCAATCAGTCAGGCCCTAAACAGCAATGCTGTTCAGAATACTTTAGCGGAATAACTGTAAACAGGTATCATCTAGTCGAGCATTTTAGTGAGCACTCTGCTAATACAGTACAACCACTGGGAAGCACTGCCCATGCTCAGATTTCTTACCACAATTAAGACACAATGTTTTTCGCACCCACAGATGAAGCAGAAATATTGCGCACATTCTTATCTTTAAAAAACAGCAAAGCTGTTGATGTCAACGGATTTCAGGTTGAAGCGATTAAGCACGTATTGACCTCCTTGCTCCTTGTTTGGCTTACGTTATTAATCTAGTTCTTCAGTCAGGATGCTTCTCAAATCTCATTAAAATGTCAAAAGTATCCATCATATATAAAAATGGAGATGATAATGATGCTAATAATTACCAAACGATTCCAATTATACCTGTATTTTCGAAGACATTAGAGAAAATAATTTTCTGCCGCCTGAGTAGTTTTCTTAACAAGCACAACATACTTTTAAAAAATCAGCATGGTTTTAGGCAAGGAAAATTCACACAGACTGCGTTGTTAACCCAAAAAGAATTGAAAATAAAAAACATTGAACAAAAAAAAGCTTACACTGGGTGTCTTCATCGACTATAGCAAGGCATTCGAGACCCTTAATCATCGCATTTTACTCTGCAAGTTGGACGCCTATGGGTTACGTGGTGTAGCCAATTCCCTATTTTGTTCATATTTGTCCGAGAGGAAACAGTGTGTTTCAATCGCTAACTGTTTTTCTTCATATAAAACTATTTCTTGCGGTGTGCCTCAAGGAAGCATCTTAGGGCCAATGCTCTTCAATATTTACATAAATGATTATGTCGACATAAATAACGACGCTGAATTTCTACTGTACGAGGATGACAGAAGTCTTTTTGTTTCGGGAAAAAGTTCAGCTGAGATTATTGTCAAAGCCCAAAGCGTATTATCAGGTGTACTGCGGTGGTCTACTACTAATGGCCTGCGAATAAATGCGAAAAAAAAAACGGAAGCTGTCTTTTTCAGATCCAGGGGCACGGAAACTAATCTTCACCAATAGTAAACGCTTGAGGGAAAACACGTATAAGTAGTGGAGAAACATAAAGTTCTAGGTGTAACTTTTTCCGCTCATATGACATCGTCATGTCATGTGGAATCATTGACTAAATCATTATCGCGTGCTGCTGGAGTATTGTCACGAGGTCAGCGCTTTCTTCCGGAAAAGGCTAAAGTGCAAAACCACCATGCTTTGTTTTCCTCGCACATAAACTACAGCCTTCTTGTCTGGGGCACCACAACCTTAGGCAACGTAAAAACTATTCACTTATTGCAAAAAAAAGGGCACTGCGCTACATTGCAAATGTCCCACGCAGCACTTCCGCTGGTACTTTGTTTTACCGCTACAAAATAATCAGCACGCAACACATGTTGATTACACATGGTGACTCATTAACAACTACTTCTTTGCGAAGGAACACTTCCGAACAATTCTTAAAGACTTATCAAACATAAGTCTTCAACACCCGGATTAACGAATCCGAAGCATTGACAGGGGGCTCGTTCCTCGTTCTCGCACGAATTCTTTTCTACAGTCCCTTAGATATACATAACCATCCCTACTTAATAAATATATAAATGATGAGCCCAACTTTTTGATGTTCACAAAAAGAGCATTGCGAAAATATTTTTTCACCCAGGCCTAGTATCTTTCTTTTTATCATGCTATGTTTCATTACTTGATGTATCGCATTTTTTCAGTCTCTGTCATGTTTATTTTGATACTGTTCAGTGTATTCATGAGTGCAGATACGTAGTTATTCGTTTGGTCTGTGTCTATTTGTTCTACTGTTGTACTTGTAGAATATTCGTCTAATTGTTTGTTTTAATTGCCTACTTACGCTACAGCAAAATTTTTAAGAGCTTTTAATTTCGAAACTGCTGCCATGTACGTGGGGACTCAGGCACTCTCAAGTGGTTTTTCAACCACTTTTCGCTTGAGGAACCCCCCAACTGGTTGTAAAAGATTTGTTGGAAATAAAGATTGAATGAATGAATTGCAGTTTCAGTGGAAATTTTCTGTTTGTTTTCCTGTTTAGTACAGCAGTAAACAGAAATAAAATCTGCTGGGAAAAAGACGTCCAAGTCTTCTGCGGCACTTAGACTTGCGTCTACTCCCCGAACCAATTCTTTGCAGCAAGCTAGATGAGGTGAGACAAAAGAAATCACTGGATGTGATGCAAAAAGAGTGCACTTCAGAAGGTCTTGGATAAAAGCCTTGTCTGGTGAGCAGCATAGTATCCCCCCGCGTTCAAACTGACAAACCACTGTTATCAGTAGGGAGTGGGGAGTGATCGCACGAAGTTCCGTTTGGATTGTCTTGGGATCCTCCATACGGATGAACCCACCAGCGGTCGTCACCAAAGTGACAGGAACGCTACGGGTTCCAGGCGGAGAAACAACTCCAAGGGCAGATCTTGAGGGGGAACAGAGGCTGACCAGAGGGTAGGACTTTGGCCCGGAGAAGAAACACACATGAAATGAGATGAAGTTACAGTTAGCAATGCACTCAAAACAGTTGCGAAACAAGAGGTAGATCACATAAAATAAAAGTAACCACCGGCTACTTGACCGCAACCCTGAAGATGGAACAAGAAACGTTGGGACCTGCGACGCAGTCTTTCAATTCTCGTTCGCCGACATGCAGGACGCTCACTTCTCGCGTGCTACGACTTCGGACCAGCTTCGCACAGCTGCTACTACTCTTCAGCGAGCGATAGAAGGGTCTTCTCTTCGTTTGAACCTGAAATTCAGCACCACCGTGTTAAAGAATCGCTACCACGTCCACAATATGCACGTACCCTGTTGTGAAAGGGAAGGAAAACGACAACGTGGAAAAGAGGTGCTCGTTCTGCTTTCGCCTGTGTGGTGGTTGTAGCCTGTATGGCTTATAGATTTCTAATGAGCTTAGTAAAATATCCTCTTTTTACAATGTTTTGTGTGCTTCAAGGACACCGAGAATACAAAATTTTCAGAAGTGGGATGGTCATACAATCGCCTGCAGATGGGTGAACGTGAGTTATATTACTGCTCAGACTGGTTAACCCTAAATACAACGCATCGATGAACGAGTCAGCCCGATTGGTGGTAGAGACGTGGATTGCAACCACGGAGACGCAATAACGGCTCATGAACTACAAGTGTTTCAAGAAAAAGACAGACTGCTAGCAACTCTGCTAGAACGACTAAGTTTAGCCGGCGCAGCAAAACTTAAACCAGCGCCAACGTTCCGGGCGATCACTGACTCTAGTCACATCATCAGTTCCTTCAACGGCTCCGAAGACGCTCCTTCGGCACACGAGTAGATTGACAATATTCGTCGAACGTCTAACCTCACGAGTTGCCAGCTGTGTACATGGTTAAAACCGCCAAGACCCCACTGGTTACAGCTGGCAAGGATTGGTACCATTCGAGGAACTCCCAAATGACATAATGGAATGATTTCTATGTTTTCGTTGTGCATTTTTCAGCCATGGCTCAAGGTTTTACGTGACAGGCTCTGGTCTGCTCTCAACCGGAAGCACCGTGACGGAAGCAGGCGATGCCCAGTGTCTACAGGAACCATAGGTGGCGCCTGCTGCAATTTACAAAAGACACGACAAACTGCTCTTGAAACAAGCCCCACCACACGTCAAAAACTCCGGAGAAAGCAAAGAACCGGCACCGAAGGAAGGCGAAGAAGCGAAGCCCAAAATGTTGGCTGGAGCAAGAGGAAACCCAGAAGACAAGGACGAATCTGAAGCCGAAGGCAAAAGAGAGTAGACGAACTCCAAATATGATGCTGCGAGAAAAGACAGTGATGCGGAGAGAGTGAAAGAAAAACTCAGTACGGGGAAGATAAAAGCAGTAAAATGCGGCGAAGAAGGAAAAAAAAAGGAAGAAGACGAAGAAGCAAGTCGTGGACTAAAGACGAAACATAAGGATAAGCAGGAGGAGGACGAGGTTGCAGAAGACAAAAAGTCAGAAGATCAACCAAGCCTAAACGATGAAACGGAAAACAAGCTACTGGAAGAATACTAAAAAATTGGCAGATCTCACGTACAGTGGGGATCGATGATATGCGAAGCAAGCTTGAGAAATGTTGATATGTCACTATAAAATCAGCACAACGTTACGAGGTGGACGTAAATGGTGCCGTACATGACTTTCGTGTAATGATTATTATGTTTCAATGTGTCCTTTACCTTCGTCATCTATTCACCTCACGTGATACAAAACTCTATGCTATGAGCGTGGTATGTTGCCATGTTCTTACATGACGCGCGTGTCACAATTATCATGTTTGCACCAGTCATATATTTCATCATCCATTGACATCACGTAAGACGAAATTTGGCATATGTGGAGCAAGCCAAACGGCCGCGAGTGCATCATGAAGGGCCCAACGTACTCCTATGTAGCGTTGACGCGTGCGCACGCTGGGCACAGCGACGCTACGTTAGCAAAACACGAGCACTTTGTAGTCTGACGCCAGCCGTGACTAGCGTCCGTCGGCGCGGCCCGATGGCAACCGCTGCGAAATGCGACATGCTGCATTTCACGCCTATGTGTTACCCAGACAACACTGCGTCTCCCTCTGTTCGTGACGAAGGGACGCTGGACGCTCTGAAACGCGCATGCGTCAAAGCAACGCAGTGCGGCGTGCGCCTGCGAGTACCGGTGCCTACGTGGCAACGCCGGCGTGACGCGACGAAATGAACGTCGGCGAGCAAGCGCACTGCATCACGTCGAAATGTAATGGAGCCTTGACTGTGGCATGTAGACATGTTCTCACATGACACGCATCTCATGATTATCATGTTTGCACTAGTCACGCTACATTCGTCATCCATTGGCGTCACGTAATACCAAATTTGGCATATCTGAAGCTAGCGAAACGGCCGCGAGCGCGTCATCAGTGTGGCATGTAGTCATGTTAGATGACACGCATATCGTGATTATCAGGTTTGTATGTGTCACTTACCCATGTCGTCCGTCCGCGTCACGCAATACCGAGTTTGATACATGTGAAGTTAGCGAAACGGCCATGAGCGCATCATGAGCGTAGCATGTAGTCATGTTGTTACATGACACGTATCTAATATTTATGATGTTTGCACCAGTATCATACCTTCGTCATCCATTCACGTACTGTAATACTAAATTTGGTATATGTGACGCTAATGAAACGGCCGCAAGTGCAGCATGAGCGTGGCATGTAGTCCTGTTGTTACATGGCACGCATGTTATAATTTTAATGTTAGGGTCTGTCGCTGGTGTTCGCCATGCAATCGTGCGATACCATACCAGTTTTGCTACATGCCATGTGAACAAAACCACCGCAAGAGCTGCAGGACCATCAAATGTAAATCATGACATTCATGACATATATATAATGACTTTCATGTTATCACTTATCAAATATGTTTTTCATACTGCCATGGTATGCCATGCAAAAATTGGTATCGATACCATTATTCAAACAGCCTGGAGAGCTAAAAGTCTTAGGTGGCTAGATAGATAGATAGATAGATAGATAGATAGATAGATAGATAGCTAGATAGCTAGATAGATAGATAGATAGATAGATAGATAGATAGATAGATAGATAGATAGATAGATAGATAGATAGATAGATAGATAGATAGATAGATAGATAGATACGCTCAAAGTCGCTGAATTTCGCTAAGAAATGCTTCTCATTTAAAAGTGTGGCAGAGCAGACGAAAAATAAGGAGAACGAAAAGCTCCAGACCAAGCCGAAAGAATGTAACGAGCCGAACCAAGAAATCCAGAAGACACCGAGGAGGTGGAAAACACCAGAGTAACTACTAAGAAACAATCACCGCAGTTGGGCCGAAAGTCGAAGCCCGAGCCCACCGATCAAGGATCGAAGCTGAAGTCGGGAAAAGAAGGCATTGGCATCATGCGTGTTGTGGCTTTCCTCGAAATCAAGCCAGTGAAAATGACCGGAAAGCCCGACATTTTCCGGAATACTGAGGTGTAATTCTAGACGCCTAAAGCACCACAGGAAGAAATAATCACAGAGAAAGAGCGTGAACTCGCAACTGATTTATTTGCAGGAGAAAAGCAGGAAATATATAGCCACACACGCAAAGGTGCTGAGAGTCTTTCGGCGTGTGGACGACTTTTTAGTCATTTTAAACGCTAACCCTCGGACGACCACCACTAGTTTAGTGGATGATATTTTAGCACTTGTCAGACAACATGCTTACGGCCTTTAGTTTAGGCATGAGCTTCCCATTGACAATAAATTGCAGTTTTTAGACTTGAGCATCGTGTTCTCGGAGCGACACGTGTGCTGGGCGTATCATCCACGTTCGCGCAAAGAGCTTTTACCTTTTCATGCAGCTCATTCTAAAATTGTAAAAAGAGCAATTGCAACCATGTGTCTCGAGGGAGCGCTAGTGAAATCTTGCCACCACAGGATGCAGAATAGCTACTTGAATCCATTGGTGTCACAGACTGATAGGGTATGGCTCTGTAATTTAGGTGTGTACGTATGATGCTTCTATACAAATTGATCAAACACTTTTTGTCACTACCCCAAGTAGAGCGTGATAAGACCTTTAAAATGTTCGTCGCTTTTAAGCACTTATTTTAAATATTTTATATGTGGTATAAAGGTTAGATTGGTGTCCTAGATTAGGCCTAGAAATTTACGTTCAATGTCTTTCGAAAGATGCTGGCCATGTAGCTCAATATTCGGTACGGAATAAATGCGTCTCTTTCTAGAGAATAAGACGCACGGGCTTTTTTGTGGATTCATTTGGAACCAGTTTTCATCTGCCCATTTGGAAGTCCTGTTCAAACTCAGATGCACCTGCCGCTCACCGCTCACACATTGCTAGGCTACAAGACTTAAAGCCGAACTGGAGATAATCTACATAAGTGCAGTAAACAATAATGCTAGGAATGAAAAAGCGCTACGAATTCATTTTTACAATAACATGAGTGCAGCTCAGTACACCGTGCACTCTGGGGCACCCCTGTCTCCTGGACAAACGTTCGGGACAATACTGTGCCTACTCGAACACGGGGCGTCCGATTGTAGAGGTAACTTTCAATTGTGCTCAGCATTGCACGCCGTGTACCTAATTATGAGAGGTCTCGAAGAATACCAAAGCGCCATGTCGTGTCATAAGCCTTTTTGATATTTAGGAACACAGCAAGAAAGAACATTTTGGAAACGAAAGCGTCTCGAATCTGTGGCTGAATACGTACCAGGCGATCATTGTGAACCTACCTTCTAAAAAACCGCTCTGGTACGGCTGAAGTAAACTGTTTATCTTGAGAAAGTGTATAAGTCGGCGATTTATCATGTTTTCAAATATATATATATATATATATATATATATATATATATATATATATATATATATATATATATATATATATATATATATATATATATATATATATATATATATATATATATTGCCGCGTGCATAGCTGCATTTAGCGGCGAGATAGCGACGACAACGAAGAACGCGGATTCGCTCGAGAGGCGCAGCGCAGCAGAGTGAAGAAGACGACAATCTTAGCGGCCTTCTCTGAGAGCGTCTCTACAAGTCCTACTGTCCGTGTTTTTAAATAAACCCCCTGTCATTTATAACCCGCGACACTGGTGGAGGAGCTGGGTACTACCACCTCATGGTCAGCACCCCTGTGAGAAGCCCCGAGTCCAGCCCTACAAGACAGCCACGCGTGGCGACGCCTGTGCACCACTTAAGCCGTCGCCTTCAAGGTCTTGAACCAGAATTTGGCCTTTTAAAGGGAGCAACACTTCCGACAACCACCCCTACTCAAGAAATGGCAAGGAGTCCTGCACAGGTGACGGTCCAGAATATGCGCATTCCTGAACCATTTCATGGCCGGCCGAACGAAGATGCACAAGACTGGCTTGAGCAGTTCGAACGGGTAGCTAAATCGAACTACTGGAGTCTCGATGGAAAGCTCTTCCACGTATACTTCGCCCTTGAAGACGGCGCGAAGACATGGTTTATAAACCGGGAGGCAACATTGACGACATGGGAGGAGTTTTGTCGTCGGTTTCTGGACACCTTCGGTAACGCGGACCGACGCGAAAACGCACAACGCCTTCTTGAAGGACGTACCCAACAGCTGCAGGAAAGCGTCGCCATGTTTGCTGAGGATATGGTGCGCCTGTGCCACCGCGCGGACCCCAACATGCCCGAGGCTCGAAAGCTAACCCATCTCATGAGGGGAGTCAAAGAGCAGCTATTTGTTGGTCTTGTGCGCAATCCGCCGACAACAGTGGACGAGTTCACCAGGGAGGCCACCGCAATAGAGCGTGCGCTACAGCAACGGTACCGACAGTCTGATCGCCCGGTCACCGGCGCAGCTGCAGGCGCCGCCGCACTTACCGCAAACGACGAGTTTGCTCTACGCCACCTGATTAGACAGATCGTGCGTGAGGAGATCGCGAAGGAGAACGCAAAATACACATTGCAGTCACAGGCGCCCCCGCAGCAGGAGTCCACGGTAGCCTTCGTCGCTGAAATAGTTCGCCATGAACTTCGACAAGCGTTTGCCTCTCCTCAGCAATATTCCGCTCCACCGCACCGTCCAAACTCGTATACCTATGCAGATGCTGTGCGTCGTCCATTGGCTCCAGAAGTATCGTACCAGCCGAACGGATACAGCTATGCAGACGCTATTCGTCGACCCACGCCCATGCCAGCGCCGCAGTACCTCGAACCGTATCCTGTGGCAGCCTGGGCTCAGCAGGATTCTGTCAGGCGACCCTATATGCGGAAGACCGACATATGGCGCACTGCGGATCGTCGACCACTCTGCTACAACTGTGGAGAGCCAGGGCACATTTACCGTTTTTGCCCACATCGCCGAGCTGAATACCGTGGTAGTGCACCTACAGCTACGCGCCGACAGTTCGACGAAAGCCGTGCCCCCATCGACGACGACCAGGCTGGCAGGCGGGAAGGCTCTTCTGCCTTCCGGACGCGGTCACCATCACCGGCTCGCTTTGGTTCACCGAGCCGCCGTAGTTTTGCTGACGCCGTCAGAGGTCGGTCTCCCAGCCGACGACGAGGAAACTGAAAGCAGCGACCTCTGGGGGGAAGGTTGCAAGCCGTCGAATTGCCGAAAAACCCCCACTGCTGCCGAAACACGTGAGAGACGACGATGAAGACTTCGCCGAAAAAACTGTGACTGCCGACCTTGCTGTGACAATTGACGGCGTTGAAGTGACGGCTTTAGTCGATACGGGTGCAGACTTCTCCATAATGAGTGAACGATTGGCAAATGAACTCAAGAAAGTCAGGATGGAATGGACGGGCCCTTATATCCGAAGTGCTGGAGGCCAGATAATGACTCCCACGAGAAAATGTACAGCAAGACTCACTATTGAGAATGTAGCTTTTGTAGCCACATTTCTGATCCTACCGGAGTGCTGCAAACCTATGATTCTGGGAATGAACTTCTTAAGAGAGTACGGTGCTGTGGTCAACATACGCGACGGTGTGATGACATTTGCCGCTGACAAGTCTGTGACCACTGATCCAGACCAAGAACCCAGGGTGTTACGTGTGGTCGACGACGACGTCTGCGTGCCACCACTGTCATGTAGTCTTGTTTCCGTGTGTTGCGCCGTGCACTGTAATGAAAACGCCATAGTCGAACGCATCACTGACCTTCTTTTTCACCAAGGCATCGCCATCGCTCGCGGTATTGTCAGCTTAGTGGATGGGCGCGCAGACGTGCTTCTGACCAACTTCACGAATGAGCGCCGGCACATCGGTAAAGGCACGGCTGTGGCGTACCTCGAAGAGCTGGACTACTCTCACGACTGTCTTCTAATGCAAGGGGAAGCCACAGTTCAATCACCTCCACATACACCACCAGTTGATATCGGTCCGAGTCTAACACCAACTGAAAGATGCCGTCTTATGGAGCTGCTCGACCAGTTCAAGGACTGCTTCTCATCGACATCACGAGTGGGTCGAACGCCTCTGACTAAGCATCGTATAATTACGGAAGACACAGCAAGACCAATCCGACAGAACCCTTATCGCGTCGCTCAGAAAGAACGTGAGGTAATCCAGCAGCAAGTCAAGAAGATGCTAGAGGATGACGTTATCCAACCATCAAAAAGTCCTTGGGCATCTCCAGTGGTACTCGTGAAAAAGAAAGACGGCAGCTTGCGTTTCTGCATCGATTATCGTAAGCTGAACCATGTTACAAAAAAAGACGTTTATCCATTACCACGGATCGATGACTCTTTGGACAGGCTACGGCATGCACGCTACTTCTCGTCAATGGACCTTAAAAGTGGATACTGGCCAATAGAAGTAGATGAGCGCGACCGAGAAAAGACCGCCTTCGTGACGCCAGACGGGCTTTATGAATTCAAAGTCCTTCCTTTCGGTCTATGCTCAGCCCCAGCCACGTTTCAGAGACTAATGGATACCATTCTGTCCGGCCTGAAATGGAAAACATGCCTTGTGTACCTCGACGACGTGATCGTTTTTTCGGCCACGCTTGAAGAGCATCTAAAGCGGCTACTGTCAGTCCTTCAAGCCATACGGTCCGCTGGACTCACACTCAAACCGGAAAAATGCCACTTCGGCTTCGAAGAACTCCAGTTCCTGGGACACGTGATCAGTCGCGAAGGTGTGAAGCCTGACCCAGATAAAACAGCTGCCGTCCCAAAGTTCGCAAGGCCTGTTGATAAGAAAGCGGTCAGGCGTTTTCTGTGTCTCTGCGCCTACTACCGGCGATTTATAGCAGGCTTTGCACACATCGCCTCTCCACTCACCCGCCTTACAAGGGAAGACATCGCATTTGTATGGGGTGAAGAGCAAGAAGCTTCATTACACGAGCTGCGACAGCGTCTACAAACTCCACCTGTCCTCGCTCACTTCGACGAGAATGCACCAACAGCCATCCATACAGACGCCAGCAATGTGGGCCTAGGTGCTGTTCTTGTCCAATGCCAAGATGGTGTGGAGAGAGTGGTTGCCTACGCTAGCACAACGTTGACACGTGCCGAGTCCAACTACTCAGCAACGGAGAAGGAGTGTCTGGCCGTCGTTTGGGCGGTTGCGAAGTTCCGCCCGTACTTATATGGCCGCGCTTTCCAAGTCGTAAGCGACCATCACTCTCTTTGTTGGTTGACCAACATGAAAGACCCATCTGGACGTTTAGCACGGTGGAGCTTACGGCTCCAAGAGTACGACATGGCCGTAGTGTACAAGTCCGGAAGGCAACACTTAGACGCCGACTGTTTGTCAAGGTCACCGATTGAGTCACCGGCTATAGAGGATGATGATTTCCCAGGTTTTTTAGGAGTTGTTGATGCAGCTATCATTTCTCGGCAACAACAAGATGATCGGGAGCTCAACTCGCTTATAGAATTCTTGAACGGACGAGCCGCCAATGCACCAAGAGTGTTTTCGAAGAAGTTATCGTCATTCTGTTTACGGGACGGAATTCTGTACAAAACGAAATTTTCATCAACAGGTAGAAGCTATCTGCTGGTAGTTCCTGGAGCTCTCCGCAGCGAAATTTTACAAGCCTGCCATGACGAAGCCACTGCGGGCCACCTTGGCTTCACCAGAACACTGACACGCATCAAAAAAAAAATATTACTGGCCAAGAATCGCAGCAGAGGTTAAACATTACGTCCGAACATGCATTGACTGTCAGCGGCGCAAGGTACCACCTGTCAAACCCGCTGGGCTATTACATCCTGTGCCCGTGCCAGAAACCCCGTTTTCTCAAATCGGAATGGATGTGCTGGGCCCATTCCCAACATCGGACAGCGGCAACAAATGGGTTATAGTGGCGACGGACTACCTCACCCGATACGCGGAGACCAAGGCAATTGCGAGTGGCACTGCAGCTGAAGCGGCTCAGTTCTTCATTGAGAACATTGTTCTGAGACATGGTGCTCCAGCTGTCGTCATAACAGACAAACGTACCGCGTTTACAGCCGAGCTTTTGCGCACTGTGCTTACGCTCAGTGGCACAGCGCATAGGAAGACGACAGCTTACCACCCACAAACTAATGGGCTTACAGAAAGACTTAACAGGACAATCGCTGACATGCTTTGCATGTATGTCGACGTAGAACACAAGAATTGGGACCGAATATTGCCGTACATCACATTCGCGTATAATACGGCGCGCCAGGAAACAACAAAAATGACGCCGTTCGCACTAATTCATGGCAGAGAAGTTACGACAATGCTTGACGCCATGCTGCCTTACGATTGCAATGATTCAGAGACAGACGCCGCAGACTTCACTGAGCGCGCCGAAGAAGCAAGGCAGCTTGCCCGCATCAGAATAATGAACCAGCAGCATCTTGACGCCCAACGGTACAACCTTCGCCATCGATTCGACATCTATCAACCAGGAGATAGAGTCTGGGTTTGGTTTCCTGTACGACGACGAGGCCTCTCAGAGAAACTTCTACGCCGATACTTCGGACCCTACAAGGTTCTGCGTCGTCTTAGCGACGTGACGTACGAAGTCGTGCCCTACGCCTACTCCTGTTCAAAACGTCGCCAGCATCTGCCTGAAACAGTGCACGTGGTCCGCATGAAACTTTACCACTCTCAGTGATGTAAACACTCGATGGCCACATCTCTACCTGTTGAGCGTCGGGACGACGCTCACTCTGGCGGGAGGGTAATGCCGCGTGCATAGCTGCATTTAGCGGCGAGATAGCGACGACAACGAAGAACGCGGATTCGCTCGAGAGGCGCAGCGCAGCAGAGTGAAGAAGACGACAATCTTAGCGGCCTTCTCTGAGAGCGTCTCTACAAGTCCTACTGTCCGTGTTTTTAAATAAACCCCCTGTCATTTATCACCCGCGACAATATATATATATATATATATATATATATATATATATATATATATATATATATATATATATATATATAATGTTACGGGTACCTTATTTAATAAATTAAATACGATGCACCGTGCTCGGCGAACAAGATGGCGACAGTTCATCAACAACCAACAACAATTTCTCAGCAATGCTTGTAACTATACGCAGTTTCCATTATCTATCTTTGTCTTGTATGTGCTTGAATTCTTATACATTTTTAGTTGACTTATGTTGCCTTCCTGATTTGCGCATCTGATACTTGTTTCTTTATTTTGTCTTTTTTCTTGTGTGTTATATATGTTGTACCCACCCCCTCTGTAATGCCCTACGGGCCCTGAGGGTATTCTAATAAATAAATAAATAAATAAACCAGCCACCAACGTCGTCTTTCTCTTTCTTGCAGACAGGCTGTGCCGGCTGTTGCGTATCATAACCCCCCGGTGGCATAAGCACCGTCTCGGTGCTTGAGCAACTCGGATGCGGTAGAAGGAGGGTGATAAGGCTTGAGTCGAGCTATGTGCACGATGTCACTCGAAGGTGACTATGATGACGTTGAATCGGCTGGAACGATCTCGTATGTAACGTCAGTCACCTGGCGAACGACGCGGTATGGTCCAGTGTAGCGTGACAGCAGTTTTTCAGAAAGCCCTAAACAGTGGGGGACCAGAGGAGGACAAGGGAACCCGGTGAAAAGTGCACGTTTCGATGATGGGAATCGTAGAGCGGTCTTTGGTGCTCCTGTGAAGCCTGCAGGCGGCTGCGGGCGAGTTGGCGTGCGTGGTCGGCTCGCGCGATGGCTTCGCCGGCATACTCAGTGACCGAGGGCAGCAAGCTGTCAAATGGTAGGGTGGGTTCTCGGCCGTATAGAAGATAGAATGGTGAATAGCCGGCAGTGCCGTGACGTGACGAATTATATGCGAACGTCACCAATGGCAAATGAACGTCCCAGTCCTGGTGGTCGGCCGCTACGTATTTAGAAAGCATGTCGGTTATGCTGCGGTTAAGGCGCTTCGTAAGGCCGTTCGTTTGCGGATGGTACGAAGTGGCAAACTTGTGCTTGGCAGAGCAAAAGCGCAGGATTTCATCAACGACAGCTGATAGGAAGATCCGGCTCCGGTCAGTGAGAAGTTGGCGTGGAGCTCCGTTTACTAAAATAATATCATATACCAGAAAGTCCGCCACATCGGTTGCGCAACTCGTCGGAAGTGCTCGTGTGATAGCGTACCGTGTCGCATAGTCAGTGGCGACAGCAATCCATTTGTTGTCTGAGCTGGAGATCGGGAATGGGCCAAGCAGGTCGAAGCCAACTAAAAAAAAAGGTTCAATGGGAATGTCGATCAGCTGAAGGAATCCAGCTGGTAGGGAAGATGGCTTTTTGCGGCGCTGGCGGGGCTCACAAGCGGCGACGTAGCGTCGAACAGAGCGGGCAAGACCAGGCCAAAAGAAACGACGACGTACACGGTCGTATGTGCGAGAGAAACCCAAGTGGCCCGCCAAAGGAGCGTCATGAAGTTGGTTGAGAACAGTCAAACGAAGATGTGCTCGTATGACGGGGAGCATGTCATGGCCATATTGATCGAAGTTACGGCGATACAGGATGCCGTCTTTTACCAGGAACATTTGTAGAGATGCGTCGCGAGGCATTGACTCAAGCTTGTCAGTGATGGTTCGCAGGGAAGCATCCAGGCGTTGTTCGTGGCTAAGGTTGAGTAGCTGCGTCACAGACAGAAGGTCTGGAAAGGTGTCAGTATGGGCAGCCTCTTCCACAGGGTAGCGTGATAAACAATCAGCATCTTGATGTGACCGCCCTGTTTTGTACGTTTCGGTGAACGTGTATTTTTGTAATCGTAGGGACCAACGAGCGAGGCGTCCTTTGGGATCCTTGAGTGAGGCCAGCCAGCAGAGCGCGTGGTGGTCGGTGACTACCCGGAATGGACGCCCGTATAAGTATACATGGGCGAAACTTGGCGAATGCCCACACAAGAGCGAGACACTCACGTTCCGTGATTGAATAGTTGCGCTCGGCTGTAGATAGCAGGCGGCTTGCATATGCTATAACATGGTCATGTCCGCGTTGATGTTGCATTATCATTGCCCCGATGCCATGCCCACTAGCGTCATTGCGAACCTCGGTTGGAGCTGATGAATCGAAATGGGCTAAAATCGGCGGTGTTGTAAGGAGCGTCGTGAGCTGGGAAAAAGATGATGCTTGATCAGCACCCCAGAAAAACGGAGTGTCCTTCTTCAGGAGGTTTGTGAGTGGGCGTGCAATGATTGCGAAGTCCTTAACAAACCGTCGAAAGTAGGAGCACAAGCCCACAAAACTGCGAACGTCCTGTGTTGACTTCGGAAAAGGAAAGTCCGTGACGGCGCGAATTTGCGCGGGATCCGGGCGGACTCCTGCGGCATCGACGATGTGGCCAAGTACGGTTATTTGACGACGAGCAAAGTGGCATTTCGACGAGTTCAGTTGAAGTCCGGCTCGACGATAAACTTCAAGAATCGCCGATAAACGCTTCAGATGGGAGTCCAATGTGGGCGAGAAAACGATAACGTCGTCTAAAAACATAAGCAGGTTGACCATTTAAACCCTTGGAGCAATGAGTACATCATTCTTTCGAATGTGGCCGGCGCATTAGAGAGACCAAAGGGCATAACTTTGAAGTGATAAAGCCCGTCAGGAGTGACGAATGCGGTCTTCTCACGGTCAATCTCATCCACAGCGATCTGCCAATAGCCAGATCGAAGGTCGATAGTGGAAAAATACGTAGCACCGTAAAGGCAGTCTAAGGCATCGTCGATTCTAGGCAACGGATAAACATCTTTCTTCGTAATTTTGTTGAGATGCCTATAATCTACACAAAAGTGCCATGTTCCATCCTTCTTTCTGATCAGGACGACAGGAGAAGCCCAGGGGCTACAAGAGGGTTCGATTATGTCTTTTGCAAGCATCTTTTCGACTTCCTGTTGTATGACTGTGTGCTCGGACGCGGAAACACGGTATGGACGTCGGTGAATGGGACTCGCGTCACCAGTATTGATGCGATGAGTAACAACACTCGTTCGACTTAAAGTCGTGCTGGTGAAGTCGAAAATGTCACTATAGGACTCCAGGACGTGACGAAGGGCTTCCGCTTGATCAGGAGCGAGGTCTGATGGTACCATGTGGTCAAAGTCGATGCCCGATGAACGTGATAGAGTTAGTTCATGGTCTGAGGTGCAGCAATCATCCACTCTGAAGGGTTCAACCGTACGTTCTTGTAGAGTAGTAATTTCGGCCAGAGAGATACCTTGTGGAAGAATTTGGACAGTGAGGGCAAAATTGACAATACGAAGGCATGTGCGTTTTTCAACGATTGTCAAAATGGTCTGCGGAACAGCGACGCCATGCTTAAGCATCACGGCATGAATTGGTGCCACCATGTAATCGCCGTCAGGTACAGGGGGTGTAGAGAACAGGTCGATATGTGTGACACAGTTAGGCGGAAGGCGTTCGAAATCAATGCAGCAAAGCCGACTTTGGGGTGGGTTGGTCAGATCAGAAAGTAGAGGCATTTCAAGGTCAAGACAGCCGGATGAACAATCTATAAGGGCCGAGTGAGCCCTTCTTGCAGACAGCCTGTCTGCAAGAAAGAGAAAGACGACGTTGGTGGCTGGTTGTTGATGAACTGTCGCCATCTTGTTCGCCACCATCTTGTTCGCCGAGCACGGTACATCGTATTTAATTTATTAAATAAGTTACCCGTAACATTATTGGGGGAGGTGCTGGGTAGGAGGCCCAAAGCGTGCCGGCAGAGCCCAGTGATTGCGGCAGTGGCGAGCAATATGGCCGACACGTCGGCAGTTGAAGCATATGGGCTTGTCGTCCAGTGTACGCCATTCGGACAAATTGCGCTGTCGAGAGTAGTTGTAACCAAATCGAGGAGCGGAGGGACGACGATAAAACGGCTCGGCAGAGTAGACTGGTTGAATGGGGTGTAGGCCGACGTTCGATAATTATTGACGAACGACGGCTTGTATCAGTGAGATTGTGGTCGGTGAAAGATCAGGCGTTGGAAATGGAGTAGCTACTGGTTGGGCTGCCTTGACCTCACGACGAATGATGCGGGTGAGGTTGTCACATTGAGGAACTGGGCGGACGACGTCATCACCACAGGAAGTAGCAGCTGTGTTCGGCAGGCGCGTGATGCCGTGGGTGACGCGGCGGGCTTTAGCCTGTTCTAGACGGCGGTGTTTTGTCAGGATCGTGTCGATGCTTGTGGCATTAGTAAAAACCAGCAGGTTGAAGGCATCGTCAGCAATCTCTTTGAGGACGTGATTAACTTTTTCTTCTTCTGACATGCGCTGGTCGAGCTTGCTACAAAGCACCAAGACGTCAAGAATGTATGAGACGTACGATTCAGTAGACGTCTGTGCGCGAGTGGCGAGAGTCTTCTTGGCAGCTAGCTGACGATCAGATGAATCGCCGAAAAAATCACGGATCTTCAGTTTGAAATGATCCCAGCTTGTGATTTCGGCTTCGTTGGTTTCGAACCATGTCCGCGGCGCGCCGTCGAGGTAGAACACAAGATTGGCGAGCATGAGCGTAGGGATCCCAGCGGTTGGTAGCAGACTCGCTCGTACCAGTGCAGCCAGGAGTCAACATCGACGGTGCCGTCAGCGGAAAAAGTTCCAGGATTCCGCAGGGGTGGCAGGGTGGCGTAGGTTGTCGACTCGGATCGAGAGACTGGTGGGGATGAGGCACTGGCAGTTGAAGTAGCCGAAGAGTTTCCGGTGTTGCGACCACTGCGCGTCTCCATCTAGGTACGAGAGTCGTCCACCTCCACCAATAATGTCACGGGGAACTTATTTATTATATTAAATACGATGCACCGTGCTCGGCGAACAAGATGGCGACAGTTCATCAACAACCTGCCACCAATGTCGTCTTTCTCTTTCTTGCAGACAGGCTGTGCCTGCGGTTGCGTATCAATATATATACATATCAAAGGCATCTGGTTAATGTCATGTGTAGGCCCGTGTGCTCAGATTTGGGTGCACGTTAAAGAACCCCAGGTGGTCTAAATTTCCGGAGCCCTCCACTACAGCGTCTCGCATAATCATATAGTGGTTTTGGGACGTTAAACCCCACATATCAATCAATCAATGTCATGGGCCTGTAGCTAGTAACGAAGGATGAATCCTTGCCCTGTTTCAAAACGGGAATGACTATGACCTCTTTCCAAGAGGGAGGGATGATGCCGCAAAATCAGGTGGCATTGTACAGGGAAAATGAGCTTTTTTGAGTTTCTAGAGGTAGGTTCTTCAACATTTCAATGATTACATGGTAAGATCCTGGGGCGGACTCACTGCAGCAATTGATAGATGCCTGTAGCTCAGCGAAGCAGAATATTTGACTATTTGCCTCGTATTTAGTACATTTCGTGTCTAGTTTACGTTTCTCCACACTTGTCTTGTAGCATTAGAACTCTAGAGAGTAGTGTGAAGAACTCGAAACTTGCTCGAAGTGTGCGCCCAGGTAATTTGCCTGGTCTTCTAAGTTGTCCCTTTGTGTGTTTGCTAGAAAGAGTAGACATGTTTGTTTTCCTTCTACTCTTTTCAACCTGTTTGTTCCATACGTTATCCTCTTGTGTATATGAGGTAATGCCTCATAAGAATTTATGCCAACTTTCTTTTCTAGCTTGTTGGCGTGTCTTTCTGCCTTAAAACTTAATGTTCTTGAAGTTTATAAGATTATAGGACGTTGGCAAGTTTCAAAATATCACCCATGCCTTATTTTGTTGCTTCCACGCATCACGACACTCGTTATTCCATCATGGAACACGTCGTTTGCCCGACAGTCCACTTGTTTGTGGAATACATTTGGCTGTAGCGTCGACCAAAAAAAAATAGCAGTGAAGTAATCCACAGCAGCATCTATGCTAAACGCACTCATCTCATTCCAGGTTGAGAGAGTAACTTTTTGAAACTGTTTCCAATCAGCTGTTTGGGTGAGCCACTTGGGAACCTGTGGTGGACATTCGTTTGCAATTGTGGTGCTAAGAACTATAGAGAAACTATCACTTCTATATGGATTATTGATGACTTTCTATTTGAGGAGCCTAAAAAGCGATGGAGATGAAATGCTAAGGTCTACTGAGGTGTATGTGTTGTTAGCGATATTGTAATATGTTGACGTTTTGCAATTCAAGAGACATTCACCAGAAGAAAAAAAATATGTGCTCGATTAGATGACCTGGCGCATCGCACTGCGAGTTTGCTCATAAACTGTTATGCGCGCTGAAGTTTCCAAGCAGAAGATATGGCTCTGGAAGTTCATCAATACGGGCTGAAATTCATGTTTATTGAGTTAGTGGTACGGAGGTATATAGATACAACAAATTGTCACTATTTTGTTGAAACAAAAAACCGTTCGAAC
This sequence comes from Rhipicephalus microplus, assembly GCF_043290135.1. Classification (NCBI taxonomy): domain Eukaryota; kingdom Metazoa; phylum Arthropoda; class Arachnida; order Ixodida; family Ixodidae; genus Rhipicephalus; species Rhipicephalus microplus. The sequence goes on from NC_134702.1 coordinate 251,739,407, forward strand.
AGCCACTGTCTCAAGCGATGTTTCAAGCAGCAAATGTGTACAGGCTGTTTCTTTTTAAAAAAACTATAATGGCAACACCACCGGATGACGTGACCTCATCCTCTCGGTCCCTTCAAAAAATTATGTAATTGTGTAAGAGCTGGTGTGTTTCGTTTTTAGGTGTGTTTCTTGTACGCACAGTACATTTTGTGTATTTTTGTGTAATAGTTCTTGGATAATCTTCATTGATTGATTGTGAAGTACCAGAGACTCTCAGGTGCAGATTAACTTGTGACAGTGCTGTTTTACTTATTCGAGTTTTATATTGGCCACTCTCAAGCTCCCCTGACTTTCTGAAATGCTTGAACAAGTTTTTATGTGAACATGTAAATGAGAACACAAAGTTGGTAATGACTGAAGATTTTAATATTCCACATATAAACTGGAAACATTTTTCTTACAGTAATAGGGAACCAGTAAACGCTGAAAAAATGCTAGAAATGCTAGAAATCTGAAGCAAATATTGCTTGAGGATACCAGAATTACGCCGGTGTCAAGGTCGTTACTAGACTTGGTGCTCCTATCCAATAAGTTAAGCGATTACAAATTGACGGTGGAAGATAGTATATCGGATCACAGAATGATTTGTCTTGCGCTGCCTCGAGCAACGCGATATGGTAAGAGCTATACACAAGTAAATAATCAAAACGATGCTAGGGCTGACGATACTTCAATTCTTGACTATTTGGAGGTCCAATTTGAAAGCTTGGAGACCACCTCTGGTATAAAATTGGTAGAAGAGCTATGACAAGAATTTAAATGTGTTATAAGTTACTTCATAGACAATTACGTTCAATCGCGTGTTAAAAAAAACAAAACAAAGGGGTCCTTGTATCACCCGAGACATAGTTCATATGAAAAGAAAAAATTAAGAGACTGCGTAAAAAGATCAAGTTCCTGCAGTGGCCCTGAAAATTATAAAAATTGATCTTAAACATGCTTTGGGTAAATGAAAAAAGAAACGTTCTTTGAAAAAAAACTATCAGTGATTTCCTTAAAAATTGGCTCGAGAAATTCTGGAGGTATTTTAGCGAGAAGACAGAAGTAGTCGACGAAATACATGTTGGCAGTGATATTACATAAAAAAAAGATGCGATAGCAAACCATTCTAACCAATTTTTTCGGTCTGTATTCACCCTGTCAGAAACTAAAGCAAATACAGAAGAAGCCTTAATAATTTGTCCTACTATTGCAATGGAAACACTTGAAATAGCTAGGGAGGAGGAATTTCCGCAGCTACTTACATTAGATACGAAAAAATCGAGTGGTCCCGATGATATACCAACTCTATTACTCAAGTGATACGCAGAATGAATGTCACATTATCTAACTATGATATTTAGGAAATATTATACAATGCACTCACTGCCACGAGATAGGCGCACTGCATTCGTCATTCCTGTATTTAAAGGCGGCAATCGAAAACTGGCAACAAATTACCACCCAGTATCACTCACTTCTGTTGCTTGCTAAGTGTTTGAACACATAATTGTAAAACACATACTCGCATTTCTGGATCAAAACGCTTTGCTGTACCTTTACCAGCATGACTTTAGGACGAGGTTATCAACCGTGTCCCAGTTATTAGAAACAATTCATCATTTTGCGAGTGCTGTAGGTGTATGACAACAGGCTGATGTGATATATGTGGATTTCGCGAAATGATTTGATAAAATATCCCATGTCCAATTAATCGTCAAATTACATCGTGCAGGAATAAATTAACTTGTAATAAAATGGATTAAAGCTTATTTAACACAACGTACGCAGGTAGTAAAACTGGATGGTCACTTATCACAACCCTTGGCGGTATTTCCGGGAGTGACCCAAGGCTCTGTGTTGGGACCACTATTGTTTCTCCTGTACATCAATGATATCAGTAGCGGGACAGAAGAGAGTGTTCAAGTTGAACTCTTCACAGATGACTGCTTAATCTATGCCGCAATTACCAAACTAGGTGACCAAGTAAAGATTACGAACTCTGTGCAAAATTTACGTAAGTGGTGTAGGAAAGAGAAAAGGACAACAAATTATTCTAAATCTACATTTACACACATCAGCAAAAAAAAAACAATTTTTTTTGTACAGAACTGGTGAACACTTGTTCGTAAATACGACCCAGTTCAAGCACCTTGGGGTAACAATTACGCAAAAATTAACATGGAATCAGCATATAGATAACGTTTGCACGAAATCCTATCAAAAGTTATATTTATTGAGGAAGAAGCTGCAGGATGCATTGCGTGCCGTTCAACATATTGTATAGACCGCCTTCATTAGGACAGTACTACAATATTCATCTTTTGTTTGGAGCCCCCATCAAGTTACTCATAATAAGAAGCTAGAAAGAATACAGAGACTAGCGGCACACTTTATTTGTTCAAGGTAACGAAGGAAGGAATCAGTCAAACTGATGTTACAGAAATGAAACCTAGATCCTCTTGAACTACATAGAAATATATATATATATATATATATATATATATATATATATATATATATATATATATATATATATATATATATATATATATATATATATATATATATATATATATATATATATATATATATATATATATATATATAGGCTGAAAGTATTGTTCCTAATAATGCACGATCTACTGAAGATAGATAAGCTAAAATATTTACATTCTCCAGGCAAAAGAATTCTCCGAACTAACCACGATTGTGTCATAAAACCTTACCGTACAAATACTGACATATTTTGATATTCTTTTTTACCAGGTGTCTTAAAAATGTGGAACAAATTGCCGAACGATACTGTTGTTTTAAAAGATGTCGCTGATTTCTAAAATGCAGTAGAAGCGCATTTACGTCATTGCTAAATTATTTTTTTTTCAGTGCCAAGTGATGTGAGCGACTTCATTTCATAGCAAACGTTTTGAAAAAATCACTGTGGATTTTGAATTGTTCTTGAATTGTTATTTCAATGTTGAGTTGTTAGTTATTATAATACCAGTTTTCTTTATGAGTTGTCAAGATATTAAGAAACTTTATGAACATTGTACATTCTTTATGTATGTCCTCTCTGTTACGGCCCTCTATGAGGGCTAACAGTATTACCAAATAAATAAATAAACAAATAAATAAATAACTAAAGATCGTTTAGGTCCCTCAGCAGTACACTGACGTTACATTGTAGTATTTGTGTCATTTCGAAATGTGGCGCTGTGCGCACAAAAAGTGTTGCCTAAGGTTACAGGACCTTTTGGGCGCCCTGTAATTTGGAGTTTTTCTTGTTTAGCATGCTCCAAAGAGTTGCGCCTATTCGTCGGCGTCTGAGTCACCTGAGAATTGTAACTTGTATCCATCACCTCTTGTGACGTGGTGAATGGTACCTGCCCGGCAGGCACCTTCTTCCGATGGAGGCGGAAATGTTGTAGGCCGGTGTGTTCAGATTTGGGTGAACTTTAAAGAACCCTGGTGGTAGAAATTTCTGGAGCCTTCCACTACGGCGTCTCTCATAATCATATGGTGGTTTTGGGACGTTAAACCCAACATATCAATCAATCGGCAGGCACGTTAACAGAACTTTCGGACCTAACTGCGCTTGCAGTGGTGCGGGATCTAGCAGACACGGGTGTCTGTCGGGCCTGTTTGTCAGGTGGCGGATCTGCCCTGTCATCTTCCCTTTTCCGTTTACTTCCAAATTTCTTGGCGGCCAAGGTTAACCTTGTGTAGTTCCTCTACCTCGGGTAGTTATATTCGGTTATGGCGGCGGTGTATGGCAGGCGTCTTCAAGTGCTGCACCTTGTAGCGTTCCCTTGTTGAGCTCGGTGGTTGGTGGCCACCATCGCCGCCAAGCTTAGAAACTTTTTTATGGCAGACCCTTTACCCGCCCAATCTGATCGCCGCCCGAAAAGGTGGCGCACCGACGAACTGTTCACTTTTGTGCAATCGAAAGAATCTTTCCCCAAGTACCACGTCATCCACAATCAACACGAAACAAAAACTGTCCCTGGAATTTCACCATTCCTCGTATCTAAGTGTCTCACAGAAGCTATTGGCCCATGTTATAAGGTATCATAAATGGGGAGCAGTGGTCTTCTGCTCGAAGTTCATAACAAGAGCCAGTATGACAAGCTTTCGAAACTCGTGGCGTTTGGCAATATACCAGTATCAGTGGTCCTACATAGGTCAATGAACACAGTGCGCGGGCTAATCACTGACCATTACCTTCTCGAAATATCTGAAAGTGAACGGCTGGAAGGCTGGCAAGATCACAAGCGTGTTTCACTGCACAACCCGTCTTATCCTTCCTTCGCCGATGTAACACACCGGGGCGCCACGCCACACCTTTCCGTGCCCGCAAGTGTCACACAGAGTGGGACCACGGTCACGCCATCAGCACCCCTGGCTGGAGTGATAGATAAAGACAAAAGATGTAGGGAGAGAGATACCAAAAGGCGATAGCCGATTCCCCCGAGATGGGTCCGCCCACGGGTGCCGTGTACGTGAAGCCGGGGCCAAAGGGTTGTGTTGCCTCGGCCGGGAGGCTTTAAAGGTCCAATCACCCGGCATGGGCTCAACCCCCAGTATCCTCTTTTTGCCAGACACAGCTCAGCCACGCATAGCTAGGCGTGGGAGAAGTCGAAAACTCTCGTTAGCTTGGGTGTGTGGTGTCGCTACACACCAAATGCCTGCTTGTACAGACGCCCCTACGGCGGGTTAGCTTCGTTGAGACTATGTAAAATCAGAACAAAATGGACACTCAGATACTTGCATGTATGGATACTTGTATGTATGGATACACTTAGATAATTGTATGGGCTTGGCGGCATGTAAGCAACGCCTCACGCTCTTGCGATCCGCTTGCCTTTAGTGCAATCACTTACGCTGACGTGCCTACTGACATCCTTCCATGGGCCGTCCTGCGTAGTCGATGGAGACCCGATGTTCATGGGCCACATGTCGCTGCATCCCTGGACAACAGCAGTATTCATTCGACCAGATTCTGGCTCCGAAACGAGCGGTATGCACATGATGATCTTCGGAAGCACACCCCTGCCTACGTCATCGCTCAGCCGCCTCACACCTTTTTCTTCTGTAGATGCTTCACTGCTACGTCCATTACACTGCTGTCACCGCAGCACTATATGAGGCCTGACAAAACGTCACCTGCTTCCAGTGGGCTTGACAGCATGTCAGCAACGCCTTACGCTCACGCGATCCGCTTGCCTTTCGTGCAAGTTGTTCATATTCTCTCTTCACCCGCCATACCCAATCATGGCACTAGTCGTTCTGCCAAGCCCACGTTGGGTAACTGCAATGATTTGGGAGTGCACTCATGTTATTCTAAACCTCTTGCTTCTAGTAGGCAATATTGACGAAAACCCTGGTCCAAGACTCGATCCACTTCATCACAACCATCTGAAGATGTCTTCAGATGGCTGTGATGAATGTCAGCTATGAATGTCGCTGTGAATAATGTCTGCGCTGAGCGCAATTCAGGCCGGACAAGCAACACTTTTAGATGAAATGATATCAATGCACTTAAAATTTTTAAAAAATGGCAAAGCTCTTGACGACATAAAAAAAGACTAGGGAAAATAGAGGGCGTTTGTTCTTCGATCTCCTAAGTCGAAGAACAAATCAATGAAGTTCGAGGCATGGCAGAGCAGAGCACCAAGTTATTTACGAATTCGGCTACCAGACTGGATGACTTCGAGGATAGGGCTAGACGCTCAAATCTAGTGTTTTTGGACTGTAAGACAAAATGAAACATGGAAGCAATCAGTTGAAGGCTAGATAATGTCGTCGCGTAGCATTTCGCCAACTTGTTTCTTTGTACCCTCACGTTTTCGGATTGAAACTCTATAGGGACTCTGACGGAGTAGCCTGGCACCTTTTGCGATTCGATGTTTCGCAACAGAGGTCCATCGACGGAAAACAGTTCTTGTATTTCAGGAGCAAGTTTCTGAGCTGTTCTTGTTTGTGAGTCGCAAGGCTGGGATTAACGTCGAAAGCTGGTTGAAGGAATTGAGTCGCCGGAAGAGATTCAGTAGAATCGGTGAGGGCGGTGAAAGCGTTGCCGGCTTAGAGTATCTTTTTGATGTAGGCAACCGTATTGTCTTTGTTCGCGTGCTTGTACTCGTTGATGAAGTTCGTGAGCACCACTCTTGCCGTCCTTTTTCGCAGCTAGGTTATTTCTCTGGCAACGCAATGTTCGCGGTTGGTCAACACGTGCTGGTGGCCTTTAAAGACGCCTTCTATATTTGTTGATTTTTGTTGGCCCGAAGCCCTGCTAACGCTGGAGTGAGGACAAGTGGTGACTTAGCTTTCCAGCTTATGTTAGGCGTGCCTTTCTTAAAGGGCCACTCACCAGGCCCCATACCAAATTTTAGTTAGACAGTGGAAGTTGTTAGGTGTCTGTAGAGGAACATTTTGCCACAAAACATTTCTGAATCGGTTCTTCACGAGCGGAGAAAACAGGGCTTTTGAAGCGGCGCGAAACGAGTATGAGAGGAGGCGAGCTCGAAACCCTTGCGGCTCCTCCGCGTTGCCTTCGCAAGCCAAATCTTTTCCCCACCCACTCTAGCATCTGACCAAGAGGTGACGTGCGCATGACGTGCCCAAAGAAGTCCAACCCCGCAGCACGCGAGTGGCGTTGCTTTGTTGACCAGCGTACTATTGTGATCTTCTGCCTGTTTCTGCGGGATGGTTTGAAAACGCTGGCTTAGACGTGGTAGAAAAGATGAGCACAATGAGTGCGCGAACGCGTAGGAGCGTTCCACTGCAGTCGTCTGCTTGATGCGCTGACCGTGGGGACGCGAATGCACGCGAAACGCCGACACATTAGGCCCGCGTCTCGTTGAAATTCACGGGAGAAAAATGAAAAAAAAAAGAGGCTCGTATTCCCTCGTTGCGTCTTATTATTTTTCTAGGGCTTTATTAATCTCTTCAAACAACAAATTACACAAACTGCGTATGCCGTGTTAAATAATTTTCGCCATGTCACGTGCCACTTTTTGCAACGTCAGACCAGAGTCATCTACGTAAAGGACCAACGTCACTGCATTGCCGTGTACGTAGGGCCATTCTCTACGCGTGCACCGGCAGAGGGGAGGGAGAGCAGCGTTCTTAAAATTTGACCCATTTCCGTGGCGCGTAGCGTGGCGATTTTTGGCAGACGTGATCATGAACGCCTCGTCCAGGCATTGCGCTTGTCATCTCGAAATTGTCAAACCTGGTGAGTGGCCCCTTGAGCCTTGTGCAGCAGCACTGCTTTTTGCGTAGATGAGTTATTGACTTTGTTGTCAGATCAATGACGGCACCATAGAGGCTTAAGAAGTTTATACAAAGGATTCTACCTCTCGAGCAATGCTTTAGTACCACGAAGCTTGCGGGATAAATCTGGCGGGTAATGGTTACTGTGGCTGTGCAGATTCCTGCCGGCGTGGCAAGGGGACCACCAGCTGTACAGATTTCGGGGCCTTCCCAAGCGGTCCTAACTTTCAACTTCGCGGTGAATGCCCCACTGATGACGGAATTGTCCGCTCCGGTGTTGACGAGACCTGTGATGCTGTGAACATCGACGGGAAAGTCGAGGTCGCTTGTTCGTCACCTCGCGTTGCAGTTAGGTCATGGCGTCGCATGTCGGCTATGACGATTTGAACCGCTGCTTAAATGTTGCGTAATCAGATTTCCTCTGTCCGCGAAGTTTTGACGTCGGGACTAGGTAGACGGTGCGGCGGTTTCTTGAGGTTTTTCCGTGGCGTCGTCGTCGGCGGTGAAAGATCTTTGGCAGTTCGTCGTACAACAACTGCACCTCCATCGGTTGTTGCTCTTAATTTTTCGAGTACTGGCTAGGCGATGGGGCCCGGATTGGTCCAGTGTAGAGCCGGTGGTGAGGCGACCTTGGGGCGTCCACTGCGCTGCTGCCGGGTAGTCGGCAATGTGGCGCGGTCTAAAATCCCGCTGTGAACGCGGCGCTCCTTAAGACGGGAGGGGGGGCGTAGTAGTAGTAGTAGTAATAGTAGTAGTAGCAGTAGACGTAGTAGCAGGTAGCCACCTCTTATTTAGTCCTTGGAAGGTCCGCTGGATAGTGGTACTACAATATAATAAATTTGTGATGAAAAGATGCGAGATGACGTACTTGAAGAGTGTTCACTATACGAACGAATGAACGCATGGATGAACGCAGGGATAGACAGGCGGACGCATGGACGGACGCGTGGACGGAAGAATGAAAGCCTGGATGAACTGACAGATGCTCCGCCCAACTCATGATCATTCAATCCGTGGATATGCTAGGATTTTTCAATGACTATCTAAATCCGCGCTTCTCAGTGGGAGCTGTCGGTCCACCTTAGTTCAGGAAGTGGTCGTCATGAGGCGCTATATGAGGGGTCGCACGGCTCGCGTCAGGTGTGCTTCCGAGCGCTTTCCTCTTGAAGATGTGACAGACATGTTTCGCACTCCAATATCACACGTCCGTCATATTTTTTCTTTCGGGCTCCTTCTTCGTAGCTCGAAGCATTGACGCTGCATGATCGCAGCGCTCTCAGAGACGGCGCATGCAGTTGCGTTGCAGTAGTGCTTCCCATTGGTTGCCTGCATAGCGCCACGAATGGCGACACGCTACCTTAAAACACCGTATCTTTTACAGAGTCAGCGTGAGAGTCAACACTATGAAGACGAGGAATGCAAGACGCCACCCCACAAATCTGTATGAAACCTAACTAAAAATCACTTCAGATGATTTCCATCAAGAGGCACTATTAGCCGCAAGAAATCGGGGTGGCACCGCCTAGCGGGAGGCTTGGGTGACGTAACAGCACGAACTCTTAGATACCAGCTGCGGGGCGTCTACATAATATTGCGCTCGCTTGGACGCTGTTTGGCTGTTTGCGATCCTCTTGTGCTCATTTGAAGCTGGAGATGAATGTGGCGAAAACAGAATTGGTAATGTTCCTGAAAAAAAAAACAATACGAATTTACTTTCGCTTCTCGTCTTGTTCTTGTCCCTTTGTCGTCGTTCTGCTCTCGTGCTATAACTATCGCCATGTCATACGAACTATCCCAAACTTCCACACTTCTAAGTATTCTGAAGGCTGTGAAAAAGAAGAACACGCTTTTGTTTGAATGTGCTCATATTTTAGTGCACGTTAAAGAACCCCAGGTGGTCCAAATTTTCGGAGGCCTCCACTGCGGCGTCTCTCATAATCATATGGTGGTTTTACTACGTTAAACCCCACATATCACTCAATACAACGCACTTACTGGCACATATTCATGTGATTTTGAGACGCAACATGCACGCCACATTCCGCAAAGGTAGACGAAAGGCTAGAGCAGAAGCTTTTTAAGGAAAGTTCAGGCAAGACACGAACGCCCGCTATACCGACGCGGCCAAGTACCCACGTAGAAACACGTATGCTATCATCGTCGTCGACTCTCAAGGCCGAGAGTTAGCGTCGGCCACTGTCAAGGCACGCAACTCAGACGCGGCGAAATAAGCGGCATCGCTCTCGCCACCACCACATGTTAAGACGCCGCGGTGATTTTCACTGACTCGCAAGCGGCTTGCCGGAATTATGTGAAGGGCCGCGTCTCAGCCTACACAATTAACATCCTGCAGCGGCGAAGCTCTCCACTTCCATATACTGCGTAATCTGGGTTCCTGGACACGAGGGTCTACAGGAAAATGAAGCAGCTCACGCCGCTGCCCGCGAGCACGTCAGCCAGGCCGCCCTAGAATGAAAGGATACCCGATCCGTGGCTGCAGAGATGGAGGTAATAGAAACTCGTCACTACTTCAACACTACACAGTGGAGCGACGGGTGTACCCTCCACCCCATCCAAGACTAACCAAATAAGAAAGCGTGATTTTCAGACGCCTACAAAACAATACTTACATACATGACATATTACTGCACCACCTCTACCCAACGACACATGGCTACATGTGCCCGCTCTGCAGCGTACCAGACACCCTGGCACACTTGCCCCTGGAATGCCAGTGCCATGCAAACCACGACGTGCCACTGGAGCGGGACCAAGCCCCAAGAATAAACGACGACCACCTAATAGAAACGTGGGAGGCCAAACTTGTCCTCGAGGACCTCGAAGACCAGCGACATCTCGTCGCCAGGACCAAGAGGGCAGTCAAAGCCAGAAAGTTCCTGGACTAGAAAACCCTCCCACCTTAGGGTGACACCGGGCCTCACTCGGAAGTATGTTTTCTAATTAAACGTTTATTTCTCTCTTCTCTCTTTAGACGCAACATAACATATTTAAATTATTAAGCTGAGCTGTTCCTGTGATTTTTTTAGTAAATTTGAGGGTTTACGCTCCTCTAGTAGTGCTTGTATCTGAAAAGTTAGTATCTATGTACAATGCTTTCACTGGTGTGCCAAGCCTCGCACTCGCGTGCAGTATCGAATCCCGCGAAATATCTTGAATGCACTCGCCTAGAATACCTACGTCTGTTCTCGTGCACTCGCTCACGGAACAAGCTGTTAAGTTTCAATCTTCTCTGGCAATATTTTTGGAGCTCCATTTCACAGAAATTATTGATGTTAAGTGTGGTTCAGGTTGTGTGCGGAAATTCTTCTTTCTGTTAGATTCTGTCTTCGTGCAGAATCGCAGCAACAATGTTGGCACACTTGTAGCTACCAGTGTAGATATACAACTCATAAACTAATTTTCCTCGCACTTGATTACGTGGACATGGCCTGCGAGGCTGGTCGTCAACTCATCAGGGCGAAGGTTTTTCAGTTATCACTCGGATCACGCCGTTGAGTGCGTGATCAAAAAGTTCACTGAAATTATCTGGCATTTGGGTTCGAATCATTGCTTTGCGGTGCTCCCACACGATGTGCACATCATCTATGACGCGCCAGTAGATCATCCTGGAATTTCAGGCAAATCAGAACATATGACGACAAATTGCGTGGCGACTGTTGATAAGGAACATGTACCATCATCAGCCTGACTACGTCCACTGCAGGACGAAGACCTCTCCCATGTTCCGCCAGTTAACCCAGTCCTGTGCTTGCTGTTGCCAATTTATACCCGCAAACTTCTTAATCTCATCTGCCCACCTAACCTTCTGTCTCCCCCTAACCCGCTTCCCTTCTCTGGGAATCCAGTTAGTTACCCTTAATGACGAGCGGTTATCTTGTCTACGCGCTACATGCCCGGCCCATGTCCATTTCCTCTTCTTTATTTCAACTATGTTATCCTTAACCCCCGTTTGTCCCCTAATCCACTCTGCTCTCTTCTTGTCTCTTAGGGTTACACCTACCATTTTTCTTTCCATTGCTCGCTGCGTCGTCCTCAATTTAAGCTGAACCCTCTTTGTAAGTCTCCAGGTTTCTGCTTCGTAGCTAAGTACGGGCAAGATACAGCTGTTATATACCTTCCTCTTGAGGGATAGTGGCAATCTACCTGTCATAATTTGAGAGTGCTTGCCGAATGTGCTCCACCCTATTCTTATTCTTCTAGTTACTTCAATCTCGTGGTTAGGCTCTGCGGTTATTACCTGCCCTAAGTAGACATTGTCTTTCACAACTTCAAGTGCACTATTACCTATCTCGAAGCGCTGCACCTTTCCAAGGTTGTTGTACGTTACTTTCGTTTTCTGCAGATTAATTTTAAGACCAACCTTTCTGCTCTCCTTGTCTAACTACGTAATCATGACTTGCAATTCGTCCCCTGAGTTACTCAGCAATGCAATGTCATCGGCGAAGCGCAAGTTACTAAAGTATTCTCCATTAACTCTTATCCCTAACTGTTCCCATTCTAGGCTTCTGAAAACCTCCTGTAAGCACGCGGTAAATAGCATTGGGGAGATTGTGTCCCCCTGCCTTACACCCTTCTTGATTGGTATTCTATTGCTTTCTTTATGAAGCACTATAGTAGCAGTTGATCCCCTGTATATTTCTTCAAGTATGTTTGTATATACTTCTTCGACGCCCTGATTCCGCAGTGTCTCCATGACGGCTGATATTTCTACTGAATCAAACGCCTTCTCGTAATCTATGAAGGTTATGTATAGTGGTTGGTTATACTCTGAGCATTTCTTTATTACCTGATTGATAGTATGAATGTGGTCAATTGTTGAGTAGCCGGTTCGAAATCCTGCTTGTTCCTTTGGTTGATTGAATTCTAATGTTTTCTTTACTCTGTTAGCAATTACTTTTGTAAATAGCTTGTATACTACAGAAAGCAAGCTAATCGGCCTGTAATTCTTCAAGTCCTTGTCATCTCCTTTCTTATGTATTAAGATGATGTTAGCGTTCTTCCAAGACTCTGGTACTCTTCCCGTCAGGGGACACCTCGAAAACAGGGTGGCTAGTTTTTCTAACACAATCTGTCCTCCATCTTTCAGCAGATATGATGTTACCTGATGCTCACCAGCAGCTTTGCCTCTTTGCATGCTCTCCAAAGCTTTTCTGACTTCTTCTATCATTACTGGTGGGGTGTCATCTGGGTTACTGCTAGTTCTTATAGTATTAAGGTCGTTGTCTCGGCTACTGTACAGATCTCTGTAAAACTCCTCCGCTATTTTGACTATTCTATCCATATTGGTAGTTATTTTTCCTTCTTTGTCCCTTAGTGCATACATTCGACTTTTGCCTATCCCAAGTTTCCTCTTCACTGCGTTGACGCTTCCTCCGTTTTTCAGAGCGTGTTCAATTCTCTCCATGTTATTCCCCCTTACATCGCATACTTTACGTCTATTAATCAACTTCGAAAGCTCTGCCAGTTCTATTTTGTCTGTTGTACTTAACACTTTCATAATTTGACGCTTCTTAATTAGGTTCTTCGTTTCCTGGGAAAGCTTGCCAGTGTCCTGTTTAACTACCCTGCCTCCAACTTCCACTGCACACTCCGTAATGATACTCGTCAGATTATCATTCATTGTATCTACGCTAAGGTTGGTTTTCTCACTAAGAGCCGAGTACGTGTTCTGCAGCGACACTCTGAATTCCTGTACTTTCCGTCTAAGTGCTAGCTCATTGATTGGCTTCTTGCGTATCAGTTTCTGTCGTTCCTTCTTCAAGTCTAGGTGAATTCGAGACCGTACCATTCTATGGTCACTGCATCGTACCTTGCCAACCACTTATGGATGTGGGGGGTAGTGGCCAGATACTGCACCAGGGTGGCCAATCCTTCTCTGGTGAGGGATTGCGTTCCCGGCGGTGGTTACCGGTGAGGCCGCACCCCAGGCCTCTCAATGCAGTTCCATCAACACGCGGATTTTTTAAAAATCCGGTTGGGAAAGAAACATGTACATACGATACAAAAATGAACATATCTCAACATTTCCGAGATGTTTGTCTGTCCGGCACTATTATTTTGTTAGCTTTCCGAATACGTTGGATGAGTGCTTACGGCAGTCAGGTTCATGTAAAGTCTCCTGTTAGAGAAAGCACAATTCTGTCAAATCAATTAGATTTTTAGAAAATGCGAGTGTAACCTATTCCGCAAAGTGCTAAGTGTTTAGTAAACTGAAAACGTTTACATTCGTTTGTGATACTTCACCACACATATGATCTGAACCCCGAGTCTATGCCTAGTAGTAATCACGTTACCGCCAGTGAAAATACTTTTTAGCACTCATTTCTTGTACGCAATGAAAACGGTGGTATTTTTGTCCTGCAACACCATTTTGAAAATAAGTCTTCCATTCGAACACGAGCTAAATCATCAACACTTTATACAGCTTCGTTAAGCTTCACTAGTTATGAAGCTTTTAACCTTGTACCTTGAGAAATTCGCGTCACGAATATTAAGAGTAATCGCCAAAGTTTCGCTAAAGAGCGGCTACACGGCGGGCGCAGAAAATGGAGACAAGCGGTGGCAGAGTACGAGAATCCTTGCCGTGATGTCAAAGCACCGTGGCCGCAGCGACGCCAGTGTTCGTTCTCGGGGCTAATACGACGTGATGGGCTTCCTCCATGACCGCAAAGCACTCACGAAGGCTAGGCGATGGGAGAGAGCAGGGAAGGGCTGGATTGGTGGTGAACGGCTGAATTGGGCGCATCTGGCTGGCATTGATAAAAAAGAGGAAGCGCTGCTGTGGCCAGCTTCTTCACAGTGGCAGCAGAGAGGTCGGTGGTCGGGGGTAGGGCACACATAAGTTTTCCTCGGAGCGTTGCCCTGGCTGGCGGGTAGACAGTATGCGTTGGGCTGCGGCAGCGTAGCTCATCGTTTACGGGTGAAGTTAGGGTTCTTTGCGAACGCAGCAAACTCATCCCCAAACTTCGCAAATCCTTGACCAGCTTTTTCGCAGACGATCTCGCCAATCGATTTCAATTGGGCTGAGATGAAGGCATCAGCTTCCGTAGCTTCTCCCGCTCAAGCGGTCGGGTCGTATCACGTATGTTGTCGGAACCGAGGGCGTGTACAGCTGCGCTGTCTTGCATCGATAGGTGATTGCACTGGCGAGTACGCACTTTCAGCGTCTTCTGGATTGTGGTACCATCTGAGAAAAAGTCATGAACGGTATTGGGTTGGTTTCGCACCAGCCCAACGAACAGGTCTTGCATGACCCTTCGAATGACCACACGGAATTTCTTCTCTTTGGTCATGTCAGGGTTGGTGTGGCAGAACAGATGACTCATCTTTTCCGCAAAGATTATGACGCTTTCGTTCGGAAGCTGAGCCCATGTTTCCAGCAATGCAATGGTTCTTTCCTTTTGAACGACGTTTGTAAACGCGGCGCGAAAGCTGGTCCAAAAGATGCCCCTTGTTGTCATAAAAGAGGTCCTGTTCTTTAGGAAGGTCTTTGCTGCGTTCTGCATGTGAAAATACACAAGACACAGCTGGTATTCAGACTTCCAGTAGTTAGATGCCGATAGCCTTTCGAATTCACTTTAGCCCGCATTTGAGTTGTTCACTTGGCGATCAGTGGAATGTTGGTGGCTCCTTGGGGGGCAGCATCACGATCGCGTGCTGTGGCGCAGCGTCTCTCATTGTTGCCGCAGTCGAAGTCACGGCCTTGGTCTTCTTGCTCTTCTCGGGTGGAAGCCCTTCCTAGACCTTATGGCGTACTGCCGATTCGCATCTAGTGGTTACCTTCAATGTCTTCTTTGCTACGTGGACTGGGTTGACGGCTTGACAAATGCGTCGAGTACATGGGAAACGCAGCACTTCGACCAGATGTCGCGGTGTCTTGATGCTGATGTAGGCAGGGTCGTCTTGTCGAAAATTAAACTTTATTAGGCTGAAGTTGTGGCCGGTGAATGAAAAGTCAGGTTACAGTGATACACACTGGGACTGATACCAGTGAATAGAGCGTCGGCCATCTATCAACTGGCAAACTATGAGGTGAGTCAGGATTTACACACGTGCCATCAAATATTATAGCGTTATCACTAGCGGTCACGTAGGTTCCAAAATAATGTCTAATGTTCTCTAAGTGGGCCTAATCTTAACAAGACGATCTACTAAAGTCTCAAAGCTTCTCAAACATTTCAGGCATGGTTTGCGTTTAGCATAGTGTAAAGGGACGACAACAAATCTTGAAGGAAGACTCTGGCAATATCGTAGTCATCAGCAAATTTCTTCGCCGTATACCAGCAAGCAACCTCATTGCACGAGGGATTGACGAAGTATCTGTTGGCCCGCCAAGAAGGCAGACTGCCGAGATGAATCGAAAAAGATAGGCCGTCTTGAATGCAACAGAATTAGGTACAAGTAGCACTCTGCAAGAAGGAGCATGGGGTTTGGAAGTGAGTGCATTCCATGCTGCCGCTAGACGCACTAATGCTCTCTGACACCAACAGTATTTGCTTGACTTATGCAAATTTCCGAGGAAGGCCTCCGTCTGCGTCAAGTCACATAACCAGTCGACTGGGCCTGTGTACTCTGATGACCATGCAACCTTACTATGAAACCAATTTGAAATATTTTATTGGCAACGTTCGTCATTAATAAACAGCCAGACCTTGCCCAGCATGCAGTACTCACAAACAACACAAGCATCTCGAGTTTCCAAAAGCTTTGCCAGGGGTACTTTAGGAACTGAGCAAAAGCCGAGCCTGGCTTAGCCCCAGCCCGGCACCTCAAACCTGGGCGCGACCCTTGGGTATGAAGTTGAGGCTCGAGTGCTTCGTGGAATATACATTACTTGGCGCTGCCTAGAGCGTAGGCCAGGCTGTTCAGGGTTTTCGGGTAGCTTCGAGCCCATTATGGTGCTCAACACCCGACTGAACTGTTTGATTTTTCTATCATTAAGAAAGGCTACGTGTAATTACGCTGTCGTAACTGGCGACAGCGTCTGGTTCGGAATCTGAGCGTTTCATTCGTAGTGTCCAAACTTCGGACACCGTGGTGGCTTCGAGACTAAGAGAGAGAGAGAGAGAGAAATAGACTTTATTGGGCCATCCAGCTTGGGGAGGGTGGGGGCACTGCGCAGGGTTCCGCACCCTCCTGTCTATCTAGATCTCAACGACGGCAGGCCCAGCGCGAGCTACTAGGAGTTTGCTCCGATCGCTTTTGCCGAGCCAGGGCCGCGTCAAGCCGCTGGATGGCGTTGAGCGGCGCCTCGTGATCGGGTGAGCCTATGTGGTTCACGATGTCTGGTGGTAGTGCGTCGGTGATCGCTCCCGCCGCACACGCGTCACACCCCCCCCCCCCGCACGTGGACCGACACGTGGGCCCCGGGCTCTACAAAAATGCTAAGTGCAGTATCTGTGCGCAAGAACTGGCAACACTGACTCAAGACTGAGAGAAAGTGCAAAGGCAAACACAAAGAAAGACTAGGCAACACGAGCGCCTCCTTTCAGAAGTCCTGCCTCACTCTCTCTGGGCCGATAGCCTTAAGGCCTATCACGAGTCTCGACGACATCACTGCTGATCACTTCGATTTTCAGAAAACGTACCGTCGCTATAAAGGTCACTTTTATTGGTCTGGTCGGCCTGAAAGCGTTGCAAAGTACGTCGCTTCCTGCAACCTTGCAACCTTGGTCGACGCCGAAAGCTTCCGACATCAACTGAAAGGGGAAAGTTGCAATCACTTCCGTGTACGTAGGCACCTTTAGAAATAGTTGGCATCGATCTGTGTGGTCTTGTTGCCACGATTTCCACAGGCCATTGATGGGTAGTGACAAGCTGTCGACCACTTGGCACGTTACGCAGAAACATCCTGCATGACTTCAGCCTCCGCATCAGAGACGGCTATGCTTCAAGCCTTGATCTTGTGTCACGGTGCTCCTTGTGTTATTTTGAGTGACCGTGGAAAGATTTATTCTCGAAAATTGTGGATGAATTTCTCGGAGCCTCCGGCACTACATACCAGGCAACCTCCAGGTATCATTCCCAAGCGAATGTGCTGACTGAATGATTTTATCGCAACTTCTCCGACATGATATCCACGTACATTGAATGAACCATACCACTTTTGCATAAATTACCACCATACACCACAGAACTTGCTACTTGCCATTCTATTTTGTATACGAAGGACCTCCGCCGTCTCTTTACGTCTTGTTCTTGATCACGCCCCACCTGCCCCCTCTTCTGAACAATGTGTGCCCCGCCTCCGTTAATGTCGTCAGCTCACCAGACTCTACACTTAGTCAAGACAAGATCGTAAGAATTTGATTGACGCATCTCATAAAGCTGTGTTCGTCCGCGCCAGCGGCAAGGTGCTACTCCAGACACCAGTTCACACTTCAGGTATGTGCGACAATTTTCACTTTCAATTTATCGGCCAATTCAAATTCTTGGAGCAGACTACTCCCGTTGATTATAGCATTGATTGATATGTAGGGTTTAACGTCCCAAAGCCACCATATGATTATGAGAGACGCCGTAGTAGAGGGCGCCGGAAATTTCGACCACCTGGGGTTCTTTAACGTGCACCCAAATCTGAGCACACGGGCCTACAACTTTTCCGCCTCCATCTGAAATGCAGCCGCCGCAGCCGGGATTCGAACCCGCGACCTGCGGGTCAGCAGCTGAGTACCTTAACTACTAGACCACCGCGGCGGGGCGCGAATATAGCATCGAACCTGCTATTTCTTCAACTGACTCGTATCATAGTGGTAGAGATAGTGAATGTCTCGAGTATGAAAACAGTCACAAGGTGTTCTCCACGCCTTCAAGTGCGGGAAATTAGTGTGGGCTTTCACAAAACACCTTTTCATCACTTGTGCATAACCATCATCATATAGTACTCTTCGTAATCGCTTGTAAGAACACCTCCTTAGTTTTATTTGTTGCTTCGCCTGTGACTAGTTTCGCCTAGTCTTGTAGGCCTAATAAAAGCTTTTTTTATGAAAGAAATATGAATGCAAACCAATATGAACCCTAGCTAACTAGACCGACTCTGCTTTCCTTCCACTGCAGGGAGAAATAGTCTATTTGAGAAAGGCTTGTGAAGCTGGGAAACTCCCTTGTTACAGGAATCCTCTGACTCCTCTGGCAAGAAAAACGAGCACATATAGGCGCATGTTCTTTGCGCCGTAGCCAATATCCTTAATGTTGCGGATAACGGCTTCATGACTCACAATATCAAGAGTGTCATTTGCTTCCAGGGCTAGAACAAGAGACTTGGTGTGTATGCTCAAATGGAAATACATTTTCTACTATATATAAGACGTCTTTTGTGAAGAGCATTTGAAAAAAAAGACAAACATAATGTTCTTGTAGTGACAATTTTACTCGACATGTGTGGTGAGCCGTTCGTTGGCTCTCTCGGCTCAGAACGTAAGAGAGATGGGGCAGGGATTAGCTATGAAGATGGGCTCGTTTGGTTTTGGTACCACATTAACTTACGAGTGCTTCCAGGTATTTGGTAGCTCGCCTTTCATCCAGCAGCCGTTATGGTGCCGGAGAAGCGCCATCAAGTAGCTGTCTTTTCAGTTACTGTCTTTTCCTGGGC
This sequence comes from Rhipicephalus microplus, assembly GCF_043290135.1. NCBI lineage: Eukaryota > Metazoa > Arthropoda > Arachnida > Ixodida > Ixodidae > Rhipicephalus > Rhipicephalus microplus. The sequence goes on from NC_134702.1 coordinate 251,758,308, forward strand.
TCATATTGCGGGTAAGCTTAGCAAGACTGCACAACTCGAAAATAAAACGGGGTGGCACGTGAGATTGAATGCCCATCGAGGATTTAAAAAAAAAGGGTTGGATGTGATATTTCACAAGGTCTAGCAACCTTGTGCAACACGTTGAGCGGTTAGCGACTCAGGTGCCTATTTGGTCTCGATTCATGTGCACAGTTAATGGGTCGATGTAATATGATGTTGCATTTTATAGTCTATTTTATTATCTAATCACCTTAACTACGTCGCCAAGTCCTCGCAACAACTGATATTTACACTGCTTCCGCTTAGTCTTAATCTGTACAGTTTACCTATATGTGTGGATAGTGGGTACGGGGCAAGATAGCTGGGCCTACCAGGAGTGAAAGAGAAAAACGACAACGAGTGAGAACGTGATCGGTTAGAGAAGCATCTACGGAGGCAAGAAAGGCGAGTACGTTTTGGCAAATCCAGCCACGCAGTGATTGGAGCATAATATATCCGAATCAAGATACACAAGAAGCGATAAACATTACAGCACACAATATATTGCGACACATGCTTCTTTCTGTGTTTATGGTGCGGGATCATCGCATGTGCGGATAGTTCCTTACGCAAATAACTACAGAGTGTCTGCGAATATTCGTTGTGCTTATTTGCTAGGTTTGAGCACGCAAACTTGAGCAGCTGCGCTGACAGAGACAATTCGCATCCATCGTCGTGCCAGTGAAAGTGGTTCCACAATGTGACTTATGAAAGTTCTTCATTGTGTACGTGGGGCCACTCGAGACAGAACTCAGCACATAGCAGCAAGACAGTTGTATTTCTTTACTTTGCAGCTCTATTGGGCGCTCAAAAAAGTCTTGCATTTTTACGTGTACTTCAAACGCTAAGCGCCATCTGTGTCTACATGAAACACTGATGGTGTGCCTACGTCCCGTATCACAGCGTTACGACACGCACGCCAAATCAGACTTCTTCGCATTGGGGTGCATGTGTAGAAGCTCCACTCCTATAGCTTTCCCGTCAATGCCAAGAAAAGTTGTCGCCGACTGTAAAGATAATGCTCAACGCCGTGTGTATAAACGCCGAAGCACCTTGCCGTGGATCCAATTATCGACGGTCGACGCTCTGTTCACTGATATCAGTGTAGAGTGTGCATTGCTGGCTGTTTCCAGTTTGCGTTGACCCGGTCGCACGTTCAGACAAATAAAAAGTTTCACCTTGGAAACGCTGACTGCTGATTTCGTCATCGTCAGAGGATGTGACGCGGCTCGTGCAGCTGTCAAAGGCCGGCATGTCGTGTTCTGATGACTCCCTATCGAAGATGAGCTGAGCTCGTCCACCCAGTTTGTACCACTTCTAGCGAAGACGAGATTCAGACTCGTTCGCCATGAAACAAGTATGTGAGAGCCCAACGTTAAGCTGCTCTAATCTATTTTGCTGTGCGATGGTTCACTTCAACAGATAACACCGTAAAATTTACGAATGTGCTCAGACCATGCATTTTGTTTAAAAAGAACTTGAATAATGTAAAGGAAATTACCATATCACACCTTATTCTGCGTGCAAGCACTGTGCACGTGCCAGAACGTGGCGTATCGTTCAGAAAACTAAGGTACTAGTTTGCCATAGCTTTGTGGAATAAGGTATTCCAGATTTTGAATCCGCGTGGCAGTGACGGCACATAGCAGCATACTGTCTCAGCCCATCGGATTTGGAGGAGGGATTTGCTGAGTTTTCAAGCTTGGGGTTACGTGTTTTTCGCTCCCTCCTGTGTGTTTTCTTAGCGCTGAGTACGCCTCTCAGCGTGAGCAGCCCTTCTGAGGGTTACTAATGGGACCCCCGTTCTTTAAATACCTCCCTACCTAGATTGAAATCCCTCTAGAATTGGTGTACAAAATCGCGTCACTAAGAATACGCAAAACAAGAAAATGTTAAGAAACCGCGTTCTTGACAGCGTCACCGTTGCTCACACAACATAAGCCACCCGCAGATGCGCAAGGAAAGAAAAGTGTTATGGGCACCCCTTCTCGAACAGATACATCGACCACGGAAGCATCGCCCGCCTCTAGTTTCTCCTGGGAACATAACAGACTATCCTGGGCGTCACCCACTTCTTCGGAGACGACGTAGGAGGAGACTGGAGTGCCAGCGACTACTTTTCCTCACCAAGCATCAACCCGGCCACAGACCGGGTTGATGGAGAGAAGTTGGGTGCGGTAACAAGATAGCAACCGGCCTCACCTGCAACTGTGGGGGAAGACAGCGTCGGCAAGCTTTTAAAAACCGTAGTCTTACTTGGGGACCTACGACGCAAAAATTTTGGTGTATCTATCTGTCTGTCTGTTTGTCCACCTTTAATGGTATTCTAGACGGCACCAAAGTGACCAAACGATACTCCAAATGGCCAACCCCATCGGCAGCGCCCACACAATATTGCTCTAGGTTCAGCGTTCATACTTGTACAATTGTAAGTTCAAAAAAAAAAACAATTATAGCGCATATCTGAGGCACCATAACAACATGTCAATATAATGTGTGTGTATTTTGTACTAGAAAAGGCATACATAAGTTTTTAACGATCGTAGCCTTTATAACGCTGCGCTGGCCGTGCAACGCATGCATGAAACGCAAGAGTATTCAACGCTTTGCTAAGAGAACGCCGTGGTGGTACCTACCCATCACCTTGCGTTCTACACCTTATCACCTCAGAGACGGGTGCGCACGGCGCGTGCCCCGTTTTCTAGGATAACTGCCAGATAGCGTTCATGTCTCACATGTGATGTGACTTGATACGCTCGTTCGCCTCCGCTGCACGCTCGAGGCTCTCTAACGCAGCGCCTCCAGAATACCAATCACCGATGGTTTTGTGAAGAACATCAAATGAACGTTTTGTTCGCTCTATCCAGGCGCAAGAATATCGTCATTCAAAGACATTTGCTGTGTAACGTGCAGATACGGAGCCAATTGTTTTGGGTCAGTGAGAAAAAAAATTAGACTTCCTTGCTGTGTCAGGATGCCATCGCGGCATTCCTCGCTGGATTCCCGGCTACGCAGTGCGTCTGCGTCAACTTCCACCACTACCTCGTGGTAGGAGAAGTAGTGGACATTGAGTTAGATGTTGAACCTCTAATGAATGGCGCTGTTAGCATGCGCGCGCTAGAGTTACTGTATATGCTACCTTTAGGTATACAGTGACTCAAGCGTGCGCGCCACCTCACATAGGGTATTAGCAGGGGGGCAGATCAGAATAAAGGAGAGGGGAGTTCTATGAGGGGTGCTCGTGTCCTTACTCGGCGTCTCTGAACACGGCCACGGCATTGGATGCTGGATACTAACGCACAGTTACGAATGCGACTACTGGTGTAGACACCCAACTCAACGTCGTTCACGTCGGTACGCCAAGACTTCAGACTCCGTCGCGGCTCAACTTCAATAGCCGTGGGAAATGGACAACGTGGATAACGAAGTATGAAGATTGCGACTTCGCGGCTGGACTCAATACAGTCACCGACTAGGTGCAGGTGCGAAGTCTTTTAAAATGCATGTGTTCCCCAGCACGTAGGATGTTGTCGTCGCTAGGAATGTCTGCTCCCCAAAACCTCCCGTTTGCGGAAGTCAAGGCTAAGTTCGCTTCAGATTTGGTGCACCCTGCCAACGAGATTTACGAGAGCCCTTGATTTGACCGCCGAGTATAACAACAAGAAGAGCCGGTTGAGGTTTTTTTTTCTACCACGCTTCGGAATCTTGTCAAGCGTTGGGGGTACAACAACGCCGAGATCGAAGACCGCCTAATGCGAAAAAAGTCTGTCTTTGAATTGTGGTACAAGATGCTATTGCAGAGTGGGGCTGATGTACGAAACCTTGATCCGAGCAAGTATTGTGCCAAGCGCGTATTAACGAATAAGCCGAAAAAGAGCGCCTATCACGCGTGAAAGCAGTGCATTCGCTAGCTCAAACGCGTCACATCGCAGCAAGTTGGTGCAGCAAACTCAACCTACCTGCGATTCCTGCGGCCGTGATCACCACTCTCGAAAAGAATGCCCAGTTCACAAGGCCATACGCAATTTCTGCAAGAAGCAAGGTCACTTTACTGCTCTTTGCCGGGCCAAGCATCGGAAAGAGCTGTTTGGCTCAGTGGAAGGTTCCGCGCTCAGTACGCGTCGGGTGCAATATGCCGACAATCACATGAGTGGTCACCTCACACACTTCAACATAGACTCGGAAGTAATGATGGTTTCGCCTTATTTCCGGGGCTACCAATTGATTTGAATAAATTGAATGCCGAGCTGTTTGTACCTGGAATTCAAAGGTTGCGCATTGTGAAAACTTTTACTGCTAACTTGCAGGGGTGCAAAAAAGTGTCAAAAAGACTGTATGTCACCACGAACTAGAAGATACACCTTCTTTGATTACCAGCACTTGAAGACATTGGCATGAATCAGTTTTTGGACTCTTCGGATGGTATTCCGTCACCCCAAGCGAATATCTTTCGTAGGCTTGGGAAGCGCAAGAAGAATACCACATTCGCGTCGCTAAACATTCTCGTCCGTTTTCTTTAGGTGCTCCTGTATTATTACCTCTGCTTCTTCTCGAGAAAGTGAAGAAGGAATCGAATGAAATGGGAGCCCAGAGAGTCATTTACAAAGTTGACAAGCTCACCGTAAGGTGTACAGGCATCGCCGTAGTGCCGAAGCCACCGAGAGGGCAGAGGCTGCGTGTTGAACTAGATTATTTAGTGGGAACGCTGCATTCTGCCAAAAATCAAAAACACCTTAGGCCAGCTTAAAATTGTGGAAGAACAGTTTTCAACGCTTGCTTCGGGGTGTGGTTAACTCTTGGCTTGTTTAACGAGACTTTTCGCAAGTGGCGCGTGTAGTATAATAAGCTTCAACATCGTTCGTAATTAGGTACAGATATGAACACGGTCTTTCTTTAACACAAGTTTCTTATCGCAATTTCTACTTGCGAGGTCATCTTCCTGTGAGAGCTTCACAAAACGGATGGCACTAAAGTGACTGATCAGCCATTAGGTAAAATGTTGACATTGCTAGCCCATTAAAAGCTTTCAATTTTAATAAACTGCTTTAGTAAATATGGACAAGGGGAAGTACAATTTTTCCTTAAGTTAGAAATATGTTGCCTTGCCATTTGCAGCTATACACTGAGTCATGAAGAAACAAGTCCTTGAAGGAGAGGAAGGAGAGTCCGGTAGCCATAATGCAGACGAATCGTGAGTATTGGGCATGTGCATGGGTTGATGAGGCATGCGCGGTTACTCGCCAGCTGCGCAAATGCTCGAAGTTTATGTGTGCGAGACTAGTAGTTGTAATAGACGTTCTTGTAATCAGCTTGGAACTTTGGTTTTTATGGCGGAGCGGTTTAAGCTTGGGCCCCGTAGTGTTTCCTTCACCATGAGTGACCTTAAGTGACATTTTGCACCGTCTAGCATGGAAAGTAGAAGAGGCGAGAGCAGTACGTTATGTTCGGACAGTTGGTGAAATTGCAACTTGGGAGGCATGGTGCAAGGTTAAAACCTTGATGAAACAAACGAGAACGCCAGCGAGAAGGAGATAAAATAATCAGGGAAAAAAACTGCTGAGCTAGGCGAGATTCTAACCAACGTACCCATGGTCTCATGCCGTGTGTCATTACCACCCGACTCTCCAGGCATGCTAGCAGAACAAATACATTATAATGGGGATTATAATTAGTTGGAATACAAGAGCCCGACGTAGAAAAGGACTAGATAAGACACGTACAGCGTGTCTTATTTTTTCACCGTGTCTTAATCCTTGTCTACGTTGCGCGCTAACCCGACACCGTGGCCTGATGGCTAAGTCACTCAGCTGCTGACCTGCAGGTCGCGGGATAACTCCGGGCCGTGGCGGCCGCATTTTTGTTGGAGGCGGAAGTGTCTGAGGTTCATGTGCTTGGATTTAGTTGCCCGTTAACGAACCGCAGGCTGTCGAAATTTCTATAGCCCTTCACTATGGCGTGTCTCATAAGTGTATGGTAGTTTGGGGACGTTAAACCACAACATCTATTACGGTCTAGGTTACGCGCTCATGTTTCAAACCTCCATGAGTCATAAACTCGCCCAATCGGTCATTTCAACAAATTATTGCGTTGCTATGGGCGAGAGAACGAGGAAAAGACAGGGAGCAAACAGACATAAAGTAAGTGTTGCCTGAATATCCGGAGACAAACGTAGAACAGTAGCAAGTACTTGGTGCCACATTGAGCCGCAAGAATAGGGGCACAAAAAGCAACAGCTAGCTGAGAAACATGTGAGCTTTATAAGTAATCACGGTCGAGTCACGCGATGTGTTCCAACGTTAGCTAATCGCTGCCAGAAAGTGTTGCCAGCCTAGTTAGAAAGTTTTCGTAGTAGTTTGCGGCTCCGAATTGAGAACGAAGCTGCTCCTTGCTCTCTGGCGTGGCTACAATGACATCAGTCTTTCTGCCTTGGAATACCTGCCGTCGGCATTCAACTTGTGCCCCACGTAGGTCAATTTTCTATGAAAAAAAAAGCGCGCGTCTCTGTCCCGAGTTGAACTCCTCTGCTGTCCAGATAGGTTCAAACTGTTTCTGAGTTCTGTAGGTGTTCGGTTCAAGCCTTTGCAGTCTAAATGGCATGCAACACTTTTGAGATCTTTGAGCAAGGTGTAGATTCTTTATTGGAAAGCACCATGCTCAGAAGACACACCGAAAGGTTTACTGTGAAAAGTAAATTCGTCATATTGATCGTCAGAAGAGGAGGCACCGGTTGCAATTCAAACTTTAATCAGTGAACCGCTCATCGATTTAGCTTTCAATTGAATAATTGCTTTAGACGTGCTGGCTACTGCGCCACTGCGTTGGTGTAGTGGTTACGGTGTTCGGCTGCTAACCTGATGGTCGCGGGATCGAATGCCGGCTGCGGCGGCTCCATTTCTGATGGAGGCAAAAATACCTTAGGCACGTGTGCTTAGATTTAGGTTCACGGTAAAGAACGTCAGGTGGTCCAGATTGCCGAAGTCCTCCATTACGTCTCTGATAATAATATCGTGGTTTTGGCATGCTAAACACTGATTACTCTTATCATTAATAATATTCTTACGTCTACGAGAGGGGTTTATTCAGAGCCGGTGTTACGGCCGACTGGACGGTATACAGCAGTGAACGCGCACCAGCGAGCTCTTGCCCCCAACCGAACGTCCTCTCCTTCTGCCATCACCCTGTTCCCCGTTACACAGGTGCACATACCTAAATTACATATGCGGTAACATTTCTCTTCGCGCAGACGAAACCCACTGGGCGAGTCAAACAGTCCCTCAAGGAATAAAGCACTTCAAACGTGCAACATGGGCAAGTTCAGTTTTTGCAGACCGTCGGCCGTTCGAATGGAGACGCGCTGCGCGGTAAACTAAATCACTGATACGGTCTAGAACGAGATAGGGCACCGCATACTGCACTAGCAGTTTCTCGCTCAAACCGCGTTTTCTAGTTGGTGTTCACAGAAACACTAGGCCGGCGCGTTTGTACGTCATGTGTCGGCGTCGGTGGTCAAAATCTGCCTTCGAGCTGTCTTGCTAAGCAAGAGTGCGCAAATAAGCAAGGCGTCTAGCTTATTCGGCCCGACAGATGATCTCGGATATGCAGGGATCATGGTGGTCCAAACACGGGAAGATGGTATTCAGGGTATGACGAGGTGGTCGAGCATATAGAAGAAAAAAAAGGACTGTAGCCGGTAGTTTAATGCTGTGCGGTGTTGAATGCATATGTGATAAAAGGTAGAATACTGTCCCAGTCCTTGTAATCTGATGCGACATACATAAACAGCATGTTAGAGAGTTCTGTTCGATCATTTAGTCAGACTGTTCGTTTGTGGATGATATGGTGTAGAGTGCCGAAACCTTGAGGCACAGACACGAAGCATCTCTTCCATCATGTCTGCTGTGAATTGTCGGCCACGGTCACTGATTACAATTTTGGGAGGTCCATGTCGAAGAATTACAAAACGTAGCATGAAGAAAGACACATCTGCTGCAGTGGCCGATGGTATGGCAGCTGTCTCGCAGTACCGTGTTAAATGGTCGCTGCAGACGACTATCCAGCGATTTCCACTAGAAGACCGGGGAAAGGGCCCAAGGAGGTCAATCCCGACTTGCTCGAATGAAGTTCAAGGGGGTGGCATCGGATGTAATCGTCCTAGAGCAGCACTTGTTGGGCGCTTATGACGTTGATACTCGTTACAGCTAGACACGTATTCTTCCGTCGTCTGGCGCATTTTGGGTCAGTAGAATCTTTCTTGAAGACGGCAAAGAGTTCTCGCTTTGCCTAGATGACCGGATGTTGGGTCATCATGCCTAGCCTGTAAGACATAAACGCGAAGACTCTTCGGAACCACCAGAAGATATCGTGAGCCGGTGCTGGTAAAGTTATTTTTGCAAACTAGCCCGTCTGGGATGCAGAAACGTGTAGGCGATGATTTTGGTTTGGTAGCAAGAAGTTGCTGTATGGCGCTGTGCCTTTGTTGCTCATCCTTAAAGGTCTTGGCGTCACGAAATGGTTGATCCAGTGATGCGATGTTGGTGCCAAAGTTGTCCGCGTCACATTCCGTCGTTGGAAGCGGTAGTCTCGAAAGACAATCTGCGTCAGCGTGACGTCGGCCGCTTTTATAGGAAACCGTGAAGTCATATTCTTGTAGACGAAGTGCCCAGCGCGCCAGCCGACCAGACGGGTCACGCAGGTTGACCAACTAGCAGAGAATGATGGTCTGTCACGACGGTAAAGGGGCGTCCGTACAGGTAGGACCGGAAGCGCTGCACTGCGAAGACTACTGCAATGCATTCTTGCTCTGTGACTGTGTAGTTACGCTCGGACCTGCTGAGTGAGCGACTTGCACACGCTACGACGCGTTCTTGGTTATCCAAGTGTTGAACCAGGACAGCACCTACACCAATACTGCAGGCGTCTGTGTGAAGATCAGTGGGAGCCAGAAGATTGAAGAGTTGAAGAATCGGATGAGACGTCAAAAGAAACTTCAACTTCGAAAAAAGCAGACTCACATTCAGGGGTCCAGTCAAACTGCGCACCTTTCTGAAGCAGACACGTGAGCGGCTATGCAATATTGGCAAAGCCAGGAATGAATCGGCGAAAATATGAGCAAAGTCCCAAAAAGCTGCGCTGTTCTTTCACCGAGTGAGGTAGCTTAAATGCTTCCACTGCAGCCGTCTTGGCGGGATCCAGTCGTATGCCTTCTTTGTTTACTAAGTGTCCAAGGACGAGTGCTTGGCGCTCTCCAAAACGAGATTCTTTGAGTTGAGCACAAAGCGAGCTTTGCTTAGGCAGTCCAGCACGAAACCAAGGCGTGTGTTGTGCTCACAAAAGGTGCGCCCAAAAATTACAACGTCGTCCAAGTAACACTTACACACTCTGCCCTTTAATCCACGCAGAAAGTTGTCCACAATGCGCTCAAAAGTTGCAGGTGCGTTGCAGAGTCCAAACGGCATCGCACTGAATTCTAAATTCAAATAGTCCATCTGTTGTAAGAAATGCCGTTTTTTCCTTGTCTTCCTCGTGCATTGGAATCTGCCAGTAGCCTGACCTCAAATCCACAGACGAAAAGTAAGAGGCCGATGATAGACAGTCGATAGCATCATCAATCTGCGGGAGTGGGTATACGTCTTTTTTAGTGATGGCGTTGAGACAGTGGTAGTCAACACAAAGTCGCCTTGTCCCATGCTTCTTCTTCACTAGAATTACTGGAGCGGCCCACGGACAACATGATTCTTGAACTACATTTTTCTTGAGCATCTCGCAAACCTGTTCATTGATCACTGCGCGTTCCGAAGGCGATACACGATATGGTTTGTGTCAAAGAGGTCTGTGAGATATCGTGTCGATTCGGTGCTTTATACGAGAAGCAAGGAATGACGGTGGATCGTGCTGAGCGAAATCAAAAATACCGGCATGTTCGTGCAGAATACTCGCCATTTCATTGTGTTCCTTGGTGTTGAGTGACTTGTCAATCATAGCCATAATAGTGGTGTCCCCGGCGTGCGGATTATCGCAACGGTTCCTATCCGGGCAATTGCTGCTTTCTGCAAGGATGACAAGCGAGAATACTTGGTGTTCACAAATCTCTGCAAGGTTCAGACCCTCCGGCACCACTGTTTGTTCGTCAGAGCAGTTAATCACCCATAACCCAGTATGCCCTTGCCCAACCGACAGCGTGCAGTACGGTATTAAAATTGTATTCTTTATGCAAATGAGATGCACGGGCTCCAAAGTTGCGTCAAATGTTTCCTCACTTGCAGGTGAACAAACAGGGAGACATTTAAAAAATTTACACTCGTGAGAAGTTAAGACTGGGATACCATACCGTGAACTACTTTGGAAATAAATAACAAGTTGGTGCAATTTTGTTGGCAATGGAGGGATGGCAACGATAATAATCTGGCCGTGTTGGAACGAGATCTACACTCACTTCTCGCGTAACCATGATTGTAAATGCTTAAGAACGTTTACTGGACACGCTCAATGGCGTAACTGCCAGATTCAGCAATGTCACTGCACATCACAGATGCATATTCAAGCTGAGGAAGACACATTTTGTTGTAGGCTGAAGGAGAACTGAATACTCGAGAGATTGATTCTGCGAACGCAGCTGAGAGAACGAAGGCCTCACGTGGCAGTGTGTTTAGTGGAAGTAGAAAAAATTGAGCATGCTATCAAACATTGGGGGTTCTTTAAGCTTGTCCTTTGAGAGTTGAACGCGATAGTGAAGTCCAGCCCCTAGTGCGCCCTTTTGAAGGCGCATAGTGTCGCAATGCCTCACAGATGGCAGCACATTATCTAGCATTTGCTGTTTGCGTAATAAACGCCTCTAGAGAGGCTTATGTTTTCTGCTAGATGGACATAGTTCTCCATTTTGGAGCTCTTTGAAGGTTCCTGTGTGTCTTTAGTGGCAGTGGCTGCACTATCCCAGCCTTTTACGATGTAGTTTGATGGCCTCCTAAATGCGCCTACAATTTGCCGAATAAGCTCGTTTTCGTCATGACACCTGTCGAAAGAAATGCTTTAAGAAGACTACTTCCACTGCATCGAATTTATGTAGTGTTTTTTTTTCCGAAGCAGCTGCAAGTTACGTCGTTGCTTTGTGGTAGGACATCTGCTTGCCACGTGGACGGCCTGAGTTGGATCCTCAATGGGACCGAAAATGTTATTTTTTATTTTATTTGCTTCTTTCTAGATTTTTCGCGCACAACGAATGGGGCCGACACCGATGGCGGAATTTCTGCGGCACGAACACTCTAACGCTATAGCGTTAAAAAGAACAACAAGGTCACAGAACTTCATAAACCGTACATAATGATACGGTATTGAGAGAGTGTAGAAACGATAGGGTACATGTTTTGCGAGATGAACTTATGAAGTTGGTCTTTGAGGTCGGAGAAACAAAAATCTGACTGCAGCAAGCGACAGTCATTAACTAAACAAATTTACTTAGGTATCTTTGTCATCAGTACACAAGAAAAAAAGGACAATAAATCTCAGAAGAAACAACATAAACTAAATATAAGAGTCGGCCTAATACCAATGCATGAGAGACTGCAGTAGTCAACTTGTACAAGGAAGATGTTTGCCCATTTACGGCAGCATAGCATGATCTATACGCATAAAGCTGTGCAGGAGATTCACAACAGGCGGGTCCACATTAAAGTTCGCAAGTTTAAACTAAAAAAAAACAGTCGGTGGCTGACTAAGTCAAATGCCTTGCTTAGGTGACTGTAGACCACGGCAACTTGTCCTCTCTGAGGAAATGGCGAAGAGATTTGCGTGTTGAAACTGGCAAGATTTGTTGTAGCTGAGTGGCCAGGGTGAAACCCTTGTTGAGTAGGAATCGAAGAATTATTCACGCTAATAAACAATATACTATGAAGAGCTAGCTAAAAGTTCTTGAATGTGGCACGGTCGGGAAATCAGACAATGATTAAAAACATGAGTTTCACAGTTCTACTTAAATACCGGAAAAACACGTACAGTTTTCCGCATGTTAGGAAATTTTGAAGTGTTCAGACAGTTATTGAAATGTTGTAGTCTATAGTGGGGCAAATACACTACGATAAACCTTATTATGGCGGAAGGTATGCAGTATGGGCCACATGATAAAGATTGTTTGAAGCGCTCAATGCATAAGCATATGAGCTTTTCATTCAGCGATAGACCATTATATGCGCTAACTGCGTTGGGTTGTTGTTTCCTAAAGTCTAAGGGATTATCAATGAATGGAAAATGCGCGGCAAAACAGCCACTGACGGCAAGTGCTTTGGCACCACCCAAATCCAGTATAGTGAAGGACTTACCGTTTTTGCTAGACCATTTGCGTACGTGCTTCCAAAACTCAGCTGGCCTGTCAGAAAGAGCAATATATGAACTGTGGTTCCGTTTATATAAGCGTTTGGAAAGAGTTGGGAAAAAGCTACTTGACATGACTCGAGAATACTGAGAGATACCGGTCGAAGAGAGCTCTCACAAGCTTACCGCATTCGCGCCTACGAGTGACCTATACGCATGGCACGTATTGCCGCGTGGGCTGCGGCACTCTGCCGCGACTTTCCAAAGCATTAATAATGAGGTATTGCAAAAGCATAGAGGCTATTCATGCTCTTATATAGACGACAGAGCAGTATATTAGGATAGACCGGAGTCGCATGTACGTTACCTGGATGTGGTGTTGGCCGCTTTAGTGGGCGTAGGTCTAAGGATTAACCCGCAAAAGTGCCTGCTTTTGTACTTGTGACACGTGGTTGGTTCAGGGTCTCATTTCTTTGACCCTGACAAGGGTTTGTGAAATACAATTCACAAAAGTAATTTCTAACAGAGTAAAGAAAACATTAGAATTCAATCAACCAAAGGAACAAGCAGGATTTCGAACAGGCTATTCAACAATCTACCACATTCATACTATCAATGAGGTAATAGAGAAATGCTCAGAATATAACCAACCACTATACATAGCCTTCATAAATTACGAGAAGGCGTTTGATTGAGTAGAAATATCAGCCGTCATGCAGACACTGCGGAATCAGGGCGTCGATGAAGTATATATAAACATACCTGAAGAAATCTACAGGGAATCAACTGCTATCATAGTGCTTCATAAAGAAAGCAACAGAAAACCAATCAAGAAGGCTGTAAGGCAGGGGGACACAATCTCCCCAATGCTATTTACCACGTGCTTACAGGAGGTTTTCAGAAGCCTATAGCGGGAACAGTTAGGGATAAGAGTTAATGGAGAGTACCTTAGTAACATGAGCTTCGCCGATGACATTGCATTGCTGAGTAACTCAGGGGACGAATGGCAACTCATGATTACGGAGTTAGACAAAGAGAGCAGAAAGGTGGGTCTTAAAATTAATCTGCAGAAAACGAAAGTAATGTACAACAACCTCGGAAAAGAGCAGCGCTTCGAGATAGGTAATAGTGCACTTCAAGTTGTAAAAGACTATGTCAACTTAGGGCAGGTGATAACTGCGGAGCCCAACCACGAGATTGAAGTAACTAGAAGAATAAGGATGGGGTGGAGCACAACTGGCAAGCACTCTCAAATTATGACAGGTAGATTGCCACTATCCCCGAAGAGGAAGGTATATAACAACTGTATCTTGCCGGCACTTAGCTACGGAGCAGAAACCTGGAGACTTACAAAGATCGTTCAGCTTAAATTGAGGACGATGCAGCGAGCAATGAAAAGGAAAATGGTATGTATAACCTTGAGAGACAAGAAGAGAGCAGAGTGGATTAGGGAACAAATGGGGGTTAAAGATATCATAGCTGAAATCAAGAAGAAGAAAAGGACATGGGCCGGGCATGTAGCGCGTAGACAGCATAACCGCTGGTCATTAAGGGTAACTGACTGGATTTCCAGAGAAGGCAAGCGGGTTAGGGGGAGACAGGTTAGGTGGGCATATGAGATTAAGAAGTTTGCGGGTATAAATTGGCAGCAGCAAGCACAGGACCGGGTTAACTGGTGGAACATGGGGGAGGCCTTTGTCCTGCAGTGGACGTAGTCAGGCAGATGATGATGATGATAATAGGGTTCATGAAATAGCGCCACTGACAACACCACGCACAAAGCGAGATCTGCGAAGTGCGCTAGGGCTTTTTAATTATTATCGGGAATACATCTGTAGCGTCATCATCATCGCCATTCATCATCATCGTCATTTTTCTAGCCACCGCGCTGCGCCTCTCGTGCAGCTCACGTGAGAGCTCGAGGCGCGATGTGGAGAACGAGCTTTTGGCCTGGCGGTTTGGACGTGGCAGCCGCCGCCGCTCCGCTTCAGCAAATCAACCTGGATAATAAAGTGGCGAGAGAACGACACGACCACGTTGGCCGCCGTCCCGTCTTCTTCCCTTGCTTCGGTAATCGCCCTGGATAATTGGTGTGTCGGACGTGGACAGCCACTTCGGCTCCGTTTGAGGCGTGGAATAAAGTGGCGAGAGAACGATACGACCACGTTGGCCGCCGTCTCGTCTTCCTCTCCCGCTACATTGGTGACCACGGACACACGAACAAGCGACCGGCGCTGCACTACTGCCACCTAGCTACGCGGCCATGCTCCAGCCAGCTCAAGCCTGGCAGCCTCAATTCGACCCGCCACTGCCCCCGTTCCGGACCTCTCGCCTAGAGTCGTGGTTCGAGGAGTTTGCGGCGGCCTTGTATCACAACGGCATCTGGATTTAAGTGCTCATGTACGAGGTATTGGAATACCATCTTCCACGTGACCTCAAACACCACCTCACCTACTTCTCCTAGAGCCCTCGCCCGTACGATCACTTGCGAGATGCCGTGCTCAAGTTTTACGGCCTTAAACATGCTCCTTCTTCTGAAAATGACACAACTGCACCTGGCTCATCACCCTCGAGGACGCCTCTCGCCCCACAGCCAGTCCAGACCAGTCTCCTGCCGGCAACTGGCCACATAGATTCGACACCAGCCGCTGCCCCGTGCACCGTCACATTCGCTGCAGAGACTTGGTCGGCTGAACTGTCTGTCCCGGGCAATTTGACGACCTCAGCTGGGCCAGCTGACCTCCCTGTAGACTCCCCGCCTGTCCCCGCACCTGTGGAGGCTTGCGACACCACTCACACTATGGACCCAGAGCCCGCTGTGACACTGCACGCCATCAGTTTCCCCTGCACACCGGTGCCTGCTGCTCAAATCCTTGTGGACGGCCAGCACCTCCTAACATCATCCTCGATGTATCCTACAGAAGTTCAAGCCCCTGAGCATACACGGCTGAACGTGCATGATGCTGTTACGATGTCAGGAAATCCCGAGGGCCGCACGCCTGGCTCACCACAGGTGGAGCACACCGTGCAAGCCCCAACAGATACGCAGTTAAACCATCCGCCTACCACTACGTACGCGTGCTTTAGCGTTTCAATGCCGTTGACGGCCCATGACAACTGTTACACCACATACCCGCCGCTCGATCTCGCATCACCAAACGTCGGCTCTAGCTCGAACAACGCGACGACTCATCGGCGTACGCCTACGCGTTACACGTCGTCAAAGGTCGGAAAAAGCAATCTATCAGTGCCCTATGAGCCGGCTCGTTATCACTGTAAACCATGTCGCACTTCATCGGTCCAAAGCGCACCGTTTACAACTTATCTGCACCCTACTCGGCCGACCAGGCGGCCGCCGCCGCCAGTAATGTGCCACCGGAAGCGATGCTACCAGCACGGTAAACACACTACCAGGTTTGACCGCACTCCCTGTCGACGTTCCCACCAGCTCCAA
Organism: Rhipicephalus microplus; assembly: GCF_043290135.1. Taxonomy (NCBI): domain Eukaryota; kingdom Metazoa; phylum Arthropoda; class Arachnida; order Ixodida; family Ixodidae; genus Rhipicephalus; species Rhipicephalus microplus. Next base: position 251,774,104 of record NC_134702.1, read on the forward strand.
CAAGGAAGTAACACTAGACCCTCTGGACTGGCCGGACTATGCTTATGCTACAGTCCATCTTTTAAACATCAGTGTCCGAGTGCGCGCGACAATGGACCGCACCGAAACGGCACTTGTGTGTTTTCGGCCCTTGACCATTTTCACCTTGTCGTTGGTACTCGCTATCGACAAAAGTGTTCCTTCATCACGACCCTCGCCCGCTCCTTTCAACAGCGTGCCTGCGTAGCCACCCTCGTCCGCTGCGCCATTCCCAGTGTCGCCCGCCAGAGACCCACTGGTTGCCGATTGTCCCTTCCAGTTGACGACCTGGACTGCTCACGAACCCCGTTTCGTTTTGCAAACCTAACTCGCTTGTATATACGCTCTCATTATTTTCATTCCGGCTTCATTTCTGCGGGGGGGAGTAATACGTAGCGTCATCATCATCGCCATTCATCATCATCGTCATTTTTCTAGCCGCCGCGCTGCGCCTCTCGTGCAGCTCACGCGAGAGCTAGAGGCGCGAAGTGGAGAACGAGCTTCTGGCCTAGCGGTTTGGACGTGGCGGCCGCCGCCGCTCCGCTTCAGCAAATCAACCTGGATAATAAAGTCTCGAGAGAACGACATGACCACGTTGGCTGCCGTCCCGTCTTCTTTTCTCGCAACACATCCCCGCGTACCAGGAGAAAGTGCGCCCTTTGATTGACCTCACAAACCGCTGCGTACTTAGCGCCATCCCATAGAGCGTAGAAAGTGAAAGCGCTTTCAATGCTATTAGGCTCACCCTGAAGGATGTGCCTTCGTTAAGTGCTCCCCACATGAACAAGGAGTTTGTGCTAACTACTGATGCTTCTGAAAGGGGTGTAGGAGCTTGTTTGGTTCAGGCGACAGATGGCGATCAGAAACCTCTTGCCTTCCTCAGTAAGAAGCTCACTCTTCAGCAGGTAAAGTTGTCTGCGATTTAAAGAGAGGCATTCGCCGCTGTGTGGGCGCTAGGTAGCTTGACCACCTGGCTATTAGGCGCCAAAATAAAGGTAGTGACTGATCGAAACCCACTAATCTACCTGACCCGCTCCATGTCATCTCGCCTGGCCCACTGGGCCTTGACAATACAGAAGTACGACATCTCATTTTCTCACATACAGAGAAATGCGCCGATGCGTTGTCGCGATTGGACAGCGAGGATCAGTAAAGAAAGCTGAAGAGGACAGGTGGAAGATTTTTTCTTCTTTTTTGACTAGTACTACAAAATGGTCACGTTGTGAAATAACAGTATGTCAATTCGTTGGATTTGGGCAGGTAGCAAGACCATGGTTTCTGTAAGTTGAATAATTGCCATGGTGCACCAAGGAATGTACGGGACAGGGGCAAACCTGGGAGTCACGGTCCGACCAGTGCACACGTGTGACTAACTGAGAACATTTCTTTTCAACTTTTTTCGTGTGTGTAACCCCTCCTAGTGGTACTCTGAGTGACATTGTGCAGTTGAGCGACCACAATTTGGAAGGGACGCTTTCGTGATAGTGCTTCGCAACGATATAATGACGTTAGGTGAATCCCCTTAACTTGTCGTTGTTTTGTTGTTGTTTTTGGTTATTTTTGTGTCATGCTTATGCAGAAATTGAAGTGTCGGCCGTGCAGCTAAATGTGACCGCCATTCTCCCATATGGGTCTTCAAGTTGTATGTACTGTAACGAGGGTAGTGGGCATGGAGCTCGAGTATAGAAAAGGAAGAAGACTTGCTGTGATCGCAGGCTTACGTTCAGTTAGCCCTTGCGCTAAATAAAGCTCTTGTTTGCTGAGTCAACTCCTACTTGTTCAACAATCCGTTTCAAGTGGTGAAAGTGCTGGGATACATCTGGCCCGCACCCTGGAACTTCGCAGCCGCACACTCCAACGACCTCCTACAATGACTGATCCGGGGCCATCTCAGGCCGCTACTCGAGATCTCGCACCTGTGCCTGTCTTCTGCGCTGGCGCTCTCCGGCAGCGCGACCCCCTTATATTTGGTGGCACAGAGGACCAAGATGTGGACAACTGGATGCCGAGTATGAACTGGTGAGCGCATACAATAAGTGGAACGCAGCCGATAAGCTCACAAATGTGAGTTTTTACCTGACCGACGTGGCAAAACTATGGTACAGAAATCAATAAAGTGATTTCAGTACCTGGTCGGAATAGGCAAAAGCCCTCGCGGAAGTCTTTGGCCGTCCTGCTGTCCGCCGCCTTAATTCGTGCTGAACAGCGATTGCTGGGCAGAGTACAGAGAGCAGATGAAAGTTTCACGAGCTACATCGAAGATGTGCTATTTCTCTGCAAGCTCGTCGATTCGACTCTGGACGAGGCAGGCAAGATCAAGAACATCATGAAAGGAATCGACGACGGTGTATTGCAAATGCTGGCTGCGAAGAGTCCCCAGACGGTCGCCGAGGTGAGTCAGCTCTGCCAAAGCTATGATGAGCTGCGTAGGCAGCGCGCTTCTACACGTTGCACTGCTCAAGGCACCGCGGACATCTCTTTCCTCGACTATCGCCATGACACCACCGACCACTCTGCGTTGATGCCACTCATAAAGCAATTCATACGCGAGGAGGTATGAATTCATACGCGAGGAGGCAAGAACTACCGAGCCAATGGCACCCTTGTCGCCTTCGCTTCGCCAGGCCATTCAATCGCAAGTTGCCGAAGCATTGCCGCCAGCTCAGGCTCCACCAACTGTTACCGCACCACTAACGTATGCAGCTGCAGTTGCTCGGTCACGTGCGCCAGTGTCTCCGGCCATCTACGAAGCTACTCGCCACGTTTATTCGTCGACACCACCTTCCCGCTCGCTGACCGTCTCATCTCCGGCTGTATACGAAACAGGTCAGAACGTTTATATGACACCGCCGCCTGCACGAACATTTACGGTACCTTATTCAGCGAACAATGCCCCTACCGTAAGCCAATGGCGCACTCCGGATAATCGGCCGATATGTTTTTCATGTGGAATCCCAGGCCACGTAGCTCGTCACTGCCGTCATCGCAGCTTCCCTTCTCACGACATTGCAGGGGCCTCACATTACATGCCCACCATGCCCACTCAGCCGCGATATCTCGTTCCTGCCGATCCACCTCTAGACGTACGTCCCCATCGCCGACCATCCGGCGCAAGCCGTTCACCTTCTCCTCGTCGTCGATCTATTTCTCCAATGTTACGTCGCAACAGCACACAACGAGGGGAAAACTGACGGGCGCAGTTCCGGAGGCAAGAACTGCGTTGGCAGCAAAAATTTCAAGACCTAACTGTTGTCCGCCGAATGAAATCGAACTCTATAATGATGGCATTAAGGTGCACGGACTTGTTGACAATGGAGCTGCCACATCTGTAATTAGCGAGAAACTGTGCCGAAACTTGAAGAAAGTGACCACGCAACGTACTGACCTATCTTTGCAGACAGCTACGTCCTATCATATTCAGCCTTGAGCTTTGTGCCCTGCATGAGTCGTCATTCAAGGTGCGATGTACGTGTCTCATTTGTAGTTTTATTCCGTTCTTTGCATGACGTTATCCTTAGGTGGGACTTTCTTTCGTTAAATTTTGCTTTGGTCGACTGTGCTCGTTCCGAACTCGCGTTATCTGTGCCGTGATATGACCCCGACGATGGCGCTTCGTGTAAAGTGTTTGCTGTTTCTGACGTTGACATTGCGCCTTTCTCAGCTGTTGTTGTCTCGGTGTCGTGTGCCTCCCCTCCGAAATCACCTGTGTTGTTTATGCCATCAGTCCCATCTGCGTGCCGTCGAAATATCATGCTTCCGTTTGCCGTCGTCCTTTTTCGCAATGGTCACGCTGCCATTTATGTGGGCAATCCCTCGGACAGCCAGTCATCTCTACTACGTGGAGAATGCCTGGGAAGCTACGAACTTTACGAGGGCATTCTTCCGGCTACTATACCCGATTCTACGGTTTCGCTCCCAATTTGTGCTGTCACTCCTACCAACGCGCCTAATGATGTTCTGGACGTATTCTCGGATGCCATCGACTCTGATCTCGCACCAACTAAGCGCGAAGAGATTATAAATCTTCTACTCCGCTTTAGCTCTTCATTCGATCGTGATCAGTCAGGCTTAGGCCGAACCTCTGCGGTCGTTCACCGTAACAAGCCCCGCTAAGACAGCGTCCGTACCGTGTGTCATCTGCTGAACGCCGTGTCATCGACGAACAAGTGGACGACATGTTGAGCCGTGGCATCATCGAGCCCTCCAACAGTCCCTGGGCTTCACTGGTTGTTCTCGTCAAGAAAAAAGACGGATCCATCCGGTTCTGCGTTGACTACCGCCGCCTCAACAAGTTAACGCGCAAAGACGTATACCCTCTGCCGCGCATCGATGATGCTTTGGACTGCCTACAAGGAGCAGAGTTCTTTTCTTCGTTAGATTTACGCTCCGGCTACTGGCAGGTGCCCATAGCAGAGGGTGACCGCCCGAAGACAGCCTGTGTAACACCGGATGGACTATATGAATTCACCGTTATGCCATTTGACCTCTGCAATGCGCCTGTCACTTTCGAAAGGATGATGGATACCGTCTTGCGAGGTCTGAAATGGAAAACGTGCCTTTGTTATTTGGACGACATTGTGGTATTTTCAAGCGACTTTGCGACCCACCTCAGCCGCCTCGAGCAAGTTCTTACGTGCCTTTCCACGGCGAGACATCAACTTAACTTGAAGAAATGCCACTTCGGCGCTCACAAGCTTGTAATTCTCGGCCATGTGGTTTCTAAGGACGGCATTCTCCCGGGCCGTACGAAACTTAATGCAGTTGCGGCGTTCCCAAAGCCAAGTACCATCAAATAGCTTCGAAGCTTCATCGGACTATGCATGCCGGCGCTACGTCCGCAATTTTGCCTCCATTATTGCCCCTTTGACCAATCTTCTTGCCGGAAGTTCTGATTTGTCAGCGTGGTCGCAGGCGTGTGATGATGCATTTGAGGAACTCTGATGGCTCCTCACCACGCCTCCCATACTCCGACATTTCGATCCGTCTGCTCCAACGGAGCTGCATACGGACGCTAGTGGTGTCGGGCTAGGGGCCATACTGGCCCAACGCAAGGATGGCTTTGACGAGTATGTCGTTGCCTATGCCAGCCGCACGCTCAGTAAAGCCGAGAAGAATTACAGTGTAACTGAAAAGGAGTGCCTCGCCATTATATTGGCAATCGGAAAATTTCGGCCTTATTTATATGGACGTCCGTTTGATATTGTAACAGACCACCATGCGCTTTGCTGGTTATCTTCACTAGAAGATCCTAATGGTCGGCTCGCTTGTTGGGCATTGCGGTTACAGGAATTCGATATCCGTGTTATCTACCGTTCTGGCCGGAAGCGTTCCGACGCCGATGCCCTGTCGCGTTCGCCATTGGCTTCAGAGCCTGTCGGCTCGCCAATCTCCACCAGTGTTGCATTGGCCATCAGCATTTCGGACATGCCTTCCGAGCAACGCAAAGATGCTTGGGTTTGTTCTCTTTTGGACTTTCTCTCAAGCCGGACGCCCGCTTCAGTTTCTAGGACGCTTCGCCGCCAAGCAGGACACGTCGCTATTCGGGATAACCTGCTTTACCGCCGAAACTACAGCTCGATCGACCGTAAGTGGTTGCTCGTCATCCCCCGACATCTGCGCTCTGACATCTGTGCCACGTTCCACGATGATCCGCAATGTGGCCACGCTGGTGTGTTAAAAACATACACTCGCTTGCAGCTGTGGTACTACTGGCGCGGTATGTACCATTTCGTTCGCCGTTACGTAAGGTCTTGCCTTACGTGCCAGCGACGCAAAATGCCCATTCAACATGACACAGGTCCCTTGCAGCCGTTGCCATGTCCAGCACGAGCTTTCGATTGTGTCAGAATTGACCTTTACGGTACGCTTCCCTATACTTCGAGTAGCAACCGCTGGGTCATTGTCGCTATCGACCACCTAACGCGGTAGGCTGAAACAGCTGCGTTACCTTCTGCTACCGCAAAAGACGTTGCATGTTTTATACTGCAAAACCTGGTTTTAAGGCATGGAGCACCTCGGGAGTTACTAAGCGACCACGGCCACGTTTTTGTTTCCGATGCCATCAAAGCGTTGTTGAGCGAGTGTCGCATCATACACCGCACTACCACAGCCTATCACCCGCAAACTAATGGGATGACAGAGCGTTTTAATCGTACACTTGGGGATATGCTGGCCAAGTACGCTTCATCCGACCAGTCAAATTGGGATAGCATACGGCCTTTTGTCACATATGTTTACAACACTGAAACGCAAAGCACCACTGGATTTTCGCCTGTCTTCCTTCTTTATGGACGGGAACCATCATCAACAATGGATACCATTCTTCCTTATCGAGCGGACCCTTCAGAGATGACTACCCTTTCTCGAGCAGCAGCACACGCTGAAGAATGTCGGAAGCTTGCTCGTGTGTTCACGTCACATGACCAGACGCGTCAAAAACATCGCCACGACGCGTCAACCATGCCTATGAGCTTTGCTCCGAACTCACTGGTGTGGTTATGGATTCCTTCTACTCCTCCAGGACTCTCACACAAGCTTTCGTCCAGGTACCATGGCCCTTATTGACTTGTACGCCAAACATCCTCTGTCAATACCTTGTCGAGCCGCTGGATGCATCTCCGGAAAGCGCCGTCGGGGACAAGAAATCGTACACATCTCTCGGCTCAAGCCATACCATGACCCTTCTGTGTACACCTGTTCTTAGGTCGCCAGAATGGCTCCCTCATTGCCCGAGGGTGATTGTAACGAGGGCAGTGGGCATGGAGCTCGAGTATAGAAAAGGAAGAAGACTTGCTGTGATAGCAGGCTTGCGTTCAGTTAGCCCTTGCGCTAAATAAAGCTCTCGTTCACCGAGTCAACTCCTGCTTGTTCAACAACCTGTTTCAGTACAACAAGCGTACATACAACATTCCTGGGTTGGAAGGAGTTATGTTTAGGCCAAGCGAAGGATGGCCAGTCAGAAGGCGCCTGACGAAAAGGAGAGATAATGAAAAGTGGCTGCGCAGACGGGGTACTAAGCTGTTCTTCTCCACACGCGCCTTTGTTGAAACTTCGTGAGATTTTGTTCTCCGCAACTGTGTTGGTGAGTCACCCACACGGCGGAAACGTTCTCACGGTGAGCCAGTCTGAGAAACAAGGGGTCTTTGTCGCAGCATGGTTCCCGACAGAATAACGTGCCGGCGTGCTGTCACAGTAAGGGCGCACAGACGGCATCATCTTGTGTACTAACTCAAGACAGCCGTCCGGCTGTCTAGACAGACTTGTTGTTGCGCGAATGTATTATTAAGCTGTATTTTACGAACTGATGGAGTTCTTTAGGTGATTATTTGGAGGATGAGGACAACAAAGTGTTAAAACGCAGAGGTGGAGATACGTCTCTGAGGAATGGAAAGGTATTTGATGTATTATTAGACATTAAAAAGGGGTTCGTGCCACGAGGTGGTCTCAAATGAGACGGGAAGTATTCAATGGAGAGAAATGAAGAGGAAGGAAGCTTGATGCTCGAGGACGAGATTGAGAAGCGTGGACAGAAGTTGTGCATGGTACCTACCGACTCTGGGCCACCGTTTGATATTACATCGAGAAATTGGTGTTGATGTGTGCAGTAAACTAAGGGCTTGGTAAGTAGCGCTCACATTAATACAGCCCAGTGCCTACTGTGCAGTCGGTTTAGCGGCCACCCCGGCTTTTAATTGTAAATAGGTGTCAGTGTATAAATAAACTAAAGTTTAGGAACTGAAAAACCGGGCCTGTTCAGTCCTCCCACGTGTCGTCATGGTCATCTGAACCATCAGGATTACCCCCATCATCCCAATCCTAGCGCCCACACTACGCTCCTCTGTTCGGTAAGCTTGCAACCGCGTTTAAGCGCTTCGCCAGATCTTCAGCCATTCATTACACGCTTGTTACAGACGTAGGCGACTTACACCAGGTGAGGTGCCATCTCAAAACTTACCGCAAAGGCTCTCAGACAGGAAGCCGATGACGCGAACTCGGAATAGCCTCGGGTAAGCGCGTCTCGTGAGCTTTGTTCACGAGGCGCGCTCACGAGACGTGTATATAAATTGAAAGATGTAGGCAGACTTTACCAGGCAGGGTGAGCAGAAGCTTTTGTTCTGCGATGTCTTCCTCGGCTCAGAACACCGACGAGATGAAACGATGATGATAGGTATGTGCAAGTGAGAACGTTGAAGTGTTTCGAATGTGCTTCAAATCGCCCCCCCCCGCTCCTCGAACGGCCAACCTGGCCACCACACAGAGATCGGCTGAACGAGTAATAAAAAGGCTTCATGCGCAAGACGTGAAAAATTTTTGTGCTGCACAGGCGGTGGTCAGTGAGGAAATGAAGTGGGGTGACGAGGTAGCTAACTGGGGATGTTTGCCGTACAACGATGTATGGGCCAATATACCAGTGAAGAAATTTTTCGCAAAGCCCTGACGTTAGAACCGGGGTCCATAGTAAAACCTTATCGCCAGGATCAAAGGTCACGTCGCGTTGTTGGCTAACGCAGTGATGTTTGCTCTCGTTTTGGGTTTCTACCGTGTATTTGCGAGGGATTTTACGGCAATGTGTAAGTCGGGCTACGAGCTCTTCTGGGAGCGAGGTACTGCTCGGAGCACGTGCAAAGAAGAATGCGGTGTCGAAGACTGAGGAGGCAGATCGGCCATACATGAGAGAAAACGGGCTGTAGCCAGTTGAATGTTGTATCGCAGTATAGGTGAAGATGACAAACGGTAAGTGTTATCCCAGTTTTTGTTGTCAGGATGTAAGTAGATGGAAATGATGTCATAGAGTGTTTGGTAAAAGTGCTCGATAAGGTCATTCGTCTGCGGATGGTATGTAGAATTGGTTCTCTGCTTTGTATTACACGCCCGCAGGACTTCCCCGATAACTTTGGGAATGAAGGGTTTGTCACAAGAACGCGAGGGGCTCCGTGGCGCAAGACGATGGAGTACAAAAAAATTCGGCAATTTTAGTGGCGGTAGCAGAATGAAGAGGTGAAGTCTCGGCGTATGTTGTTAGATGGTCGACTGCAAGGGCGATTCAGTGGTGACCGGAAGACGTCAGCGGCAAAGAACCATAGAAGTCTATTCCGACGAATTCGAAGGGTGTGATCGGAGAGAGAAGTGGGTAAAAGGAACCAGCGGGTGGAGATGTGGATTGCTTGCGGTGCTGGCACGACGCAGACGAGTCCACGTATTTGGCCACCGTAGTGGACAAGCCAGACCAGAAGCAGCGCATCTTGATGCTATCGTAGGTCTTGTGGAAGCGTAGATGGCCAGCAGCAATGTCATCGTAGAATGCTTCCAAAACTCGAAGACGAAGGCAGCGGGAGGAACTGGAACCCACTTGCTACCGGTGGGATGGTGAATGTAGCTCTTGAGCACACCGTCCTCAAGGTGAAATTGTCGAAGATGGTGTCGCAAGCGGCAGTTGGGTGGTTCAGTGACACCACCAAGGTGATCTATGAAAGCCCGACAGTAAGAATCTTCAGTCAGGGGTTCTTTAAAAGTCAGGGGTTCTTTAAAAATTTCAAATGCGGACTCGCAGTCGTCGGACTATGAGAAAGGAGCACTGGTGGCCAATAAATTATTTAGCGGAGCCGCTGGGGTAGCAAAGGTGTTACCGCAGCGGCTCCAAAAATAGGACACGGGTCCAAGAAAGCTGCGCAACGTCTTTTGGTTGGATGGTCAAGGGAACTGTAGCACCGCTGCGATCTTCTAGCAATGTGGTTGGATTCCGTCTTTGGAAACGACTTGGCTGAAGACTTCGATATTTTTGCTGGCTGGCAAATGTGCACTTTTTTGTATTTATCTAAAGGCCAGCCTTAGAAAGACATTGAAGTACCTCGTCTAATCGTTAAAAATGTTGGAAAAGGGTAGATGAAAAAATAACGATATAATATAAGTAACATAGGCAGGTCTTTTATTTTAGGCTTCGAAGAACAGTATCAATCATGCGCTCAAACGTGGCTAGACTGTTGCACAAGCCAAACGACATTACAAAAAATTCATGAAGGCTGTCTGGTGTAGCAAATGCAGTTTTATCTTTGTCAGCCTCGTACATGGGCATTTGCCGAAAGCCTGATCGTAAGCCAGTGCTCGAAAAATATTTCGCCCCTTGCAGTGTGTCTAAAGCGTAATCAATTCGAAACATAGGATATACGTCCTTGCGTGTGATCTTATTTAACGTGCGGTATTCAATGCAGAAACTAGCAGAGCCATCTTTCATTTAAACTAAAACGACTGGAGATGCCCAAGAACTCGTAGAAGACCGTATTATATTTCGCGGTAGCATCTCGTTCACTTTTTTTTCAATGATTTTCTCTCTGACTGCGATGGACGTCAGACTGTGCCCAGGCGGCGCTGCGAAAAATGTCGTTACCAGCGCTCACATTGCCTACCCGGCTATGAATGGGTAGTGCACAGACAGCCGTCCGCGAGTGAACGTGCATATAGGCGCTCCTCTTTCGTTGTTCTTAAAGCGCGGTTGCCTGTAAATCAAGGACCTGGCAAGCTTCTTCTTTCAATCAAACGTCGCTCCATAAAATAAGAAGCTCATCAAAACAAAATGCGGGCGCAATGGGGTGCAATGCAAAAGATGTTTTATTTATTTTGGCATGCTGCAACGGACAATATAAATGCAAGCGAGCATCACATGACATTGAGTTCGAGGCAAGCATTCTGACGTGCGCCATATAATGCCTAAATGCGTTAAACTTCAGCACACATGATGCGAAAGCGAGGAAGTGCATACACGAACCATCTATGCAGTCAGTGGCACGAAGGTCGCACGAATGACCCTGGCAATTTTCGCTTTACGGCTGCACTCTCTATCGATTTCTCGCTTTCTGTGCATTGAACAGTTTCATTACGCATGCTCGAATGCTCTGTTAACGGTTGTACTCTGTTTGCATATGCTGCAACTGAGGATACATGCGTGTCCACTTTCTCGGTGTTCAACGAAAGACAAAACGAATGCGTCAGAGATAGCCCCGGTAATCGAGTAGACTAAAGGGGGAAAATACAAATGATTGATTTGTGGGGTTTAACGTCCCAAAACCACCATATGATTATAAGAGACGCCGTAGTGGAGGGCTCCGGAAATTTCGACCACCTGGGGTTCTTTAACGTGCACCCAAATCTGAGTACACGGGCCTACACCACTTCCGCCTCCATCGGAAATGCAGCCGCCACAGCCGGGATATGATCCCGCGACCTGCGGGTCGGCAGCCGAGTACCTTAGCCACTAGACCACCGTGGCGGGGCGGAAAAAAAATACAACTCGATTGTTCCTGGTTGCGATAATATTGCAATTCACCTGCATAACGCACGTGTTCGCATTTCCTAGTAAAAACTCCCAAGCATTTCTCTGAGGGTGAACATGGTTAAATGCGAATGCACGGAGTGATGCTATGAGGAGGAGTGAAGTTAAAATTTGTTGGCATTCGCCAGTGAGTTAAAGTAAACTCCCCCGTGTGATCACATTGTGATTCCCAGGAACCATTAGACCCTCTCGGGAAATCTGGGTGAGTTTGCGCGTATATGTGAGAGTAAATTCGCACTATACTGATGTTTATGTCCGCGGCCTGCTTCGCCCGCTTGCGCTCGGCATCACGGGCCCTTCGCCGCGCTGCCTTGTCTTCAACCGGCGCGACATCTTCAACGACACGTGCGATGCTCGTATTTGATCGCGTTGTACTCGTTGTTGGAGGTATCGCAGTCAAGGTTGATGCCTGCGGTGGATTCATACCTATGATGACTTTCCGATGTCGAGCAAGTCGTGGCACGGAGCGGAGGGCGGAGCGCGCGCAATCACGTGGTGTGTAACATCGCTGCTCCGTTGCTACAGACGCTCCTCCGCTCCTCGCGCCGTTGCTAGGGGGGAGGAGGAGGCGCACCGCAGATGGCGGATTCAGGGTCGCTCATAAAGTGCATTCGCGCTTAAAAGCCGGGACAAAACTTTCAAAGCCCTACGTGCGTAATGCTGGGTGTAGGCGACAACTTCAGATTATCGGTGGTCGCGATGTGTGTGATGACCCGCCAGACGTCACCTGTCTACTGTCTACTGTTGCACGTTGCGCACCGCGGCCAGAGGGTCTGCTAAGCTTCATAATAAAAGTCACCGCGGTTCAAGGCTACTCAAAACAATAGCAGGAGACCTACATTATCACACTTACTTATGCGAACGGCTGTGGAGAACGCAAGTAATTCGCTTACCCAACACGTTCGCTATGGGCTGTAATTAGCGCTCTCGCCATTCTGCTTTGCTATAGCTGTGGAAATCAGTAAAACTGAAGTCATTTACGTTCGTGGTAATTCAGAACGCAACAGTAGCGTTGACTGGAGTCTTTTTTTTTTTGTAGAGCGCGGAGCTGTTGCGTCTGCTCTTGTTGTCACCGTCGTTCAGGCGAGTAAACAAGCAAGCACTTCATGGCGGTTAGGTGACGCGACCGACTAGCGGAGAGAAATTCTTAGCTCTTTTTTTGTGTTTTTGTTGCGCAAATACACCTAATATTTCGCTCAATCTTTGTTTCGTGTGCTGTAATTCCACCTGGTTGCACAGCAAACTTTGCAAGGGAGTTGGGCTTTGCAGTACTCAAAATTGCGCCGAAAGCTGGCGCTGCGTGTCCGCAAAACTCCATTCTGACGTCTATACCTGATATGGCCAACGGTGTATCACGTGACAACAGTCCGTTTTAATGCAGTGTACAGCCGCGGAAGTCTGACTCGGTGTTGTGGCACAGCTATCAAAGCAGGCTTTGTGCTTAGATAAAAGGGTCAGTAGCACTTCAGACTGTTCACGTGTGAGGTCTGAACCAATGACAGCTCGAAAAAAAACGAGAACATGGAGGTGGTCCTGATGATGAAGTCGGGCAGAGTACCGCGATGGAGGTCAGTGGAAAGGTGTTTATCTTTGCCCCAGTCATTTTCTTGGGCAGCAGCATAGATTCCGCAGTTGTGTTACAAACGGGCAGTAAAGCGCGGTCAGAGGAAAAACGGAGGAGGCAAGAGGCGACGAGAATTCCACGGGAAGGGCAGCAAAAAGAAGGAGCCACTAGTGCATCACCATCGGTTACTTGGGTAGATGCGACAGCTATCACGTGTTCATCATCAGGCAGGACGCAGTCTTCAAAAATGACCAAGTTGGAGATCGAGGGTGGCGAAACTGGAATGGGTGCATCCATTGTATCCGTGATGTGAATGACGTTCTCTTTAAAGGGTATAACAGCGGAAGGAGAATGCAGAAAGTCCCAACCAAGGATAAGTTCATGAATGCACGTGGGCAACACAGTCATCTCAGTATGATGACTGAGGATACGAGGGGGCAGCACTAATTGCACTGCGCACAACAGCTTAATGGCTACTAGCAATGTCAGTAGAGCTAGATGTGGCGGGATCAGGTGGAATCGCAGCGATCTCCCCATAAGTCGGCATCACAGTATGAGCAACCGATGCTGCCGGTGTCGACTTGGGCGTCACATGAGCGTATGTGGGCATCGGACGTGCTGGCGGAGCGGACGGGGGTGTCAGTGTCACCATTGCCGCTAACTCCTGCTTAACAAGATTTCGCAGGTCGCACGGTGGGGACGTAGTGGAGGTGACAGTGGACCGCTGCTCTTCGAGGTCTGGAAGTTCTTCCCGGATAATGGGAGGCAGGCATAAGGCGAGGGTCGCTGTATTGCTGAAGCCGAAGGGACTGCAACCGGTCAAGGCGTTCGCATGTCAAAATGATGTTTTGAACCGTAGAAGGATTGCCAACAGCCAAGGCGTTGGATGTAATTGGACCGATTCGTTTGAAGATGTCTTCCGTTATATCACTGTTCGCACAGCGACAGAGGGCCAGAACATTCTCAATATACGAAGTGTATGTATGACTCATGTGCAAGTTGAAGGTGCGCAGCCAGCTTCTGTTTCGTGGTTTCTAAACGACCCGATGAGCATTGTCACAGTTTGTTGCAGTTTGTTGCAGTTTGTTGGCAAAGGCTGACCAATCGACGAAGTCAGCTTCTTTATTGAAATACCAGGTTTTGGTAAATACGAGGTGACAGTGAATGAAGAGCGGGCAGCCGCTGGCATAGAGACTGTAGCGGTAGGGCTAGGTGTTAGGTCCAATGTCTGCATACCTGTGTGGGTGGCCGGGCGCAAGCAGTGACAAAATCAGAGCTTCGACCCACCTCCGCCACTCTGAAAGATGCAGGCAGACTTCGCCAGCCAGGGTGACCATATATATATATATATATATATATATATATATATATATATATATATATATATATATATATATATATATATATATATATATATATATATATATATATATATATATATATATATATATATATATATATATATATATATCAGTGATCAAGACAAGCGCTCGCCTAGCCCAATATTTACCACAAGATTCACGCGCGAAACATGCTGTCGCTGTTTAGTGCACATTCACTAAAGATTGTCACATAATAGTTTGTGGTCCTGTGCAGTATTAATAAAAACTACATCTTAATGTCGCTCTCAATGAGCAAACATTATTGGGACAAACTGCAGTCATTTTCATCAGCCAGGGTGCGCAATAAGGCGGAACTTGCCCCCTTTCCTAATCACACGAGTACCTACCACTCAGGACTACTCTTACTGAGGTACAACACGGGATTGCGCCTGGCCAACGCCCATAACTGCAATTAAAAGACAATTATCTCAAATTTGGTAATTTAATGCTACTTTGCAATTATAGTAGGTGCCATGATCGGTAGATTGACTTCCGAAGCACCAATTTAAACAGGTGTTCTGCACTAATTATCTCATGTGTTGTTTGTGAATGCCACAGTGGCAGAAATCAGTAATTATCAGACATATTCTCGTGTTAACTGTCACTATCGTCGCACTGCAGAAAAAATATTCTGAGGGAAAGGGCGAACGTGCCCTCCTCTTTAGAATTGGTGTGAAAGCTAACGTTATTTTCACGTGTGGACGAAGCACACTTAGGCACAGAGCAGTACTTCACCATTTCTCAGCACTAGATAACCATGGGGACGTTGTGTGGCAGGTTCACAAGTCCACGTGTTTGCAGAAGCAGAGCTGCGACGTTGATGCGATCTCCAGTGACGGCATCGGCGGCGCACATTCAACTACGTGGTCTGTTCATACACTACAACACCGTTGATGAGACACCGTGACGTTTCGCTAGCTGTATATACATGCTTGTAGAATAAAGATAAAGGCACGCTTTTTGAAGTTTTGAGACATCCGTACTAATTAGTATGGCATGGCGAAAACTGCATATGATGAGGGAGAAAACTCACACATACGTGGCTTCATTTTCTTGCCAGAAATTCAGAAGGTGGCATCGGCGTGCTCATCGGCCATCTGGGAGGTTCCTTGGCTCTGTAGTTTGGGCTTCAGTACAACAACAAACTCACAATTGCGCTTGAAAACATTCGTTGAGGGCGTTAGTTCATCCTCGCGAGGCTGTTAGTTCGACAATGTTACCGCCAGAAGCGGACGATCCGTGCACAGCAGCGGTGGCTGCTACAGGGCCGTTGAGGCTGGAATCCATTAACTGACGTCGCATGCGAGAGGGTGCCAATCCAAATCGAATCAAATAAAATTAAAATCAAGATTTATTATTTCCTAATAAGATATGCAAAAAGGAGTATACAGAAGGAGGCCCCGTAGTATATAGTGAAATGGGACCTCCTATGAATTGTAAACAAGTATTTGGTTGGCAACAAATGTGGCGAAAATATTAGAATACAAGGTTATAAAAAATCAACTACACTTACAAATAAATGACGGTGCTAACATCAACTACATGCAATCCCAAATGTAAACTGTAAAATATATTTATATAATTATAAATAGCATAACACGATAAATAAAAAAAAAGAGGCGGAAAAGAGAAAGACATGGTGAGGGAGAAACCAGTTAGGCAGAAAAGTGAGTGTCACATAACAAAAACTTTTTCAATTCATGAGGAAATTTATGCGTTCTTGAATTTTGAATACAATCGCAATGTATTCTGTAATGATATGGTCGCAAAGTGAACTGTCTGTTTGCCATAATTAGTTCGTACTCTGCGCAAAATGAGGTTGTTTTGGTGTGCGAAACAAGTTGGGTTAGTGTTTACTGAAGACGATGAAGGAATTGATGATACTGATATTTGTTTATTGATTAGTTTGAAAAGAAAACTGGCGAGATTGAGTTTTACAATGGTGGCAACATCGAGAACTTATTTTCTTGTAGCAACTGTTTAGCATTGGGGGGGTCGGGCTAAACGTGAATAATCGAATTGACTGGTTCTGAATGATGTGTAGTGGTTCCAGGTTAGCGGTGTACGTGTTACCCCTTGAGGTTGATTGATATGTGAGGTTCAACGTCACAAAACCACCATATGATTATGAGAGACGCCGTAGTGGAGGGCTCCGGAAAGTTTGACCACCTGGGGTTCTTTAACGTGCACCCAAATCTAAGCACATGGGCCTACAACATTTTCGCCTCCATTGGAAATGCAACCGCCGCAGCCGGGATTCGATCCCGCGACCTGCAGGTCAGCAGCCGAGTACCTTAGCCACTATACAACCACGGCGGGGCCCCCATAAGGTTGCGCAGTAATTGATGTGTGAGTGTACAAACGCGAAATAAAGTGACAGTAAAACCAGACGTGAAAAAAGAAATAGACGTGCTCTGATGAGAATGCGTATTCTGTGAGATAACTTCCTTTTAAGATGTACTGCGTGGTTTTGAAATTTCTTGTTATGGTCAATATTACGCTAAGTAAATACATTTTTAACTTTCCAATAATGCGTTCTTATCAATGAAAATGACCGGAATGTGCAGTGATTTATTTTGTGATGAGAACAAACGAAAATTACTTTTAGAGGGATTAAAGGTAAGTCTATTTGTTTTACACCAACCTAAGAAGTTGTGAAGATCACTGTTAAGCTAGGTTACTACTGCTGATAGAGCTTCATTAGATTTATAATTGTAGTGTAATCAGCATATAATATGCACTCTGAGAAGGCAAGACAATTAGGCTGGTCAATAATATAAATTTAAAAAATAGCATGGGGCCAAAAGTGTAGCCCTGCGGTACACCCAGATTAGTAATATATACTGACAACTTGATACCTGTCTCATAAATAGTCACGTAGTAGCAATAAAGGAGGACCAGTTATGACGATTGAGTCTAGTTTAATATTCAGAATGTCATGATCGATGGTATCGAATGCCCGGGTAAAGGCTACGAATATAGAACATGCAAATCTACCGTCATCGATGGCTTTCTTTAGTTGGTCAATAAAAGATATAAGGGCTAAGTCAGTAGAATAACTTGATATAAATCCAAAATGGTCTGTTGAAAGTATAATAAGTTTGTTTAAATATTTAACAATCGTTTCTCAATTATTTTTTCAGTGAACTTGATTAAAAAACGGTGAAACACAGACTGGCCTATAATTAGATACTAATGAGCGATCTTCTTTCTTATAAAGTGGAGTTATTCTACCTCGTATGTGTTCTTGCGCAAATACTCCCGTTTCAAACATGAGGTTGATTATGTGAGACATGAGAAAACATGAGACATGAGACATGAGAATTAATTTGATATGTCCCGGATGAATGCTATCCAACCCAGCGCTAGTTATTCTTAAATTATCAATTACTGTTGCAACCTCAATGGGAGCAGTTAGAAACATATATAATGATTGTGAAATGCGTTGGGGGGCGTATAAGGTTTGCTGTACATGTAGATTGGCATCGGAAAATGAAAAATCTCCAAAAGCATCTGCAGTCGTAAGTGGCGCAAGAGGAGAATTACTATTGTGGGATATTTGTACGCGTTCCGCATAGGAATGGCTGACACTGCTGCATGGGACCATTGTGGCAGTGATGAAACAACTTGGCACATTCTTTGTGAAAGCCCACAATACTGCTCACAGAGACAGTCACTCTGCAATGCACTAGATGAACTGGACAACCGGCCTCTTTTGGATGAAAGAATCCTGCGCTGCCGAAAGGACTTTATGCCGTAGAAGAAGGCTGTGAAGGCGCTGCTGCGCTTCTTGCGTTCAACCAGCCTGTCCAAACGACTGGGATCGGAACTCCCTGAATGTGTGCGCATGTGGTTTTTTTTCTAATTTAATTTTATCTCTCTATTTCTATCCTCTTTCCGACCCTTTTCCCCACCTCCGTACAGGGTAGCAAACCAGTTCGTCCATAGGTTAACCTCCCTGTCTCTTCCTTTTATTTATTTTTTCTCTCTTTTGCTACATTATCAGCTGCTTGTTCACTATCTAAAAATGAATTCACAATCTCCCATTTCTCGGTATCACGATGCCAATAGCATAGTTTCATGGGGCTTGCGGGAGATAAGTCTGCTAGTATAGTTCATGTGGGGATTCTTTCCAGCAGGCGTTCGTAATGACTCCCCTGACAGGAGCTTTCATGGGTTGTCACGTACACCGTCATTGCATACTTATGGTGCTCGTAAGTGATGCGACTTCATATTCCTCAGAAGAAAAGGGCGGTAGTTTCTTTACCTTTTGTGCAGTTGCATGGAAAATGCAAAGCGTCGTCGAGGAGCTCTGTAGAACGATCGTTCAGATGGTCTCCCGCCACGGACTTGGCGTCTTTCGCACGAAAGGATCGGCGTTGTTTTTGTGGGATCTTATCGCAGGTTCAAATTGCTTTTTGTGTTTCCTGGAGTTACGGCCTTGAACCCATGTCCGTAACCTGCAACTGAACCTCCATACTAGCTTCAGGTAAGGAGGCGGCTGTGCGACCAGTAGCAATACTTAGCACAGCGGCAACGCGTTGGGGCCTGGTATTTAGGCCTGGTGGTCTTTCTGAATTTCACCCAAACCACAAGAAGGGTCAGTAGAGAGCGCTCACCTCTGCGGACCCCTCGTGCTTTTGAGGGAATCTCGAGATATTATTGATTGGAAATACTCGCAGTGGTCATGGGACAGAGCCGAAACGGAGTGCAGCCGAACTCCGAGGCCTATAGCGTTATACAAAACGACGACAATCCACATAGGAATCTCATGCCAGATTTATATGTCGTAATAAAGAGCACAGACTTCAGAAAATGACTATAAAACTTGGCTGATCTTTCTGTCTGAGAAGTGGTATAGCACGAAAGTGAAGCCTGTCTTCACAGAGGCGTTTGAGCATTTATGATGCATGGTTTCGCCATAAGGGGGAAGGAATGATAGCTGCAACACTCGCGTAAAGAACGGCAAGCAGCTCTAAACTTGCAGCGCGCACTTCAAGCGGAGTGAACGCTCGAAATGAGCCCACACAGGACGAGCACAGACTGTCACAGCTTGGCACCTGTGGCGTAGTGCTCAGACAGAAATAAACATGCACGAAACAAACGTACCAGTATACACAGTATGAGTGCGAATAACTGCGACAATCTTTCGTGTGTTTTGGAGACGTGTACCAGACAGCGACTGATGTGACCGTCCAGATCTCTTTAACCACTGTAACTTCAAAGCAAACTTCAGGTAGTTGCAGAAGCAGGTACAAAGCGTCACAAGCGCTAGATCAGAAAGAGTGCACGAGTGGCCACGCCCCTTTGAGGTGCGCCTGCATGACAATGGGCAGGGCGACAACCTCTAGAGCTCACTATAAGCGCGTCCAATGAACCATCGCGCCATATTCTAACTGATGACAAAAACGCGTTGAAGTTGCTGAGCTCCGAAGAACGCCAATGGTATAGGGTATGCATAAATAGCTCGCAGTTAGCAAACTGAGCAATGTACGCTGCATGGCGTAGTGGTTCAGCGGCATGCGCTGTCGAGCGAAATGTTGCAGATTCCGCGGCAGGCTGTGAAATTATTTATTCATTGTCTTTTTTTTCTTTTGCAGTCTGTTCAGATATATCTTACGTCAGATTCGTGATGTAAGTAAGTCAGCGGAGCCGTGGTGGACGCCGACCTAAACACCTTTTTTGAAGAAAAACTTAATAGAGTTCTATCAGATTTTAATGAAGTGTTCTGTAAAATAAGTAGCCGCATGCCTTGATATCTGAACTTCAGTCATAGGTAGAGACGGCATTATTGAACTAAGAGGTTCTGCGTTACGTGTTGTGGAAGCATTGAAACATGACAGCATTGAATGATGGTAGTACTCTGTGGGCACAATCATAGAGATCCATCGCGTTAGAGTTTCGGTCCACTTATCTTTTCGGTGCAGTATTTTTTTTGCACTGCGACTTCATTTTCAGGGGCCTTGAGACACAGAAAACCTCTGGAACCGGGTCTTCAGCCAATACTACAGAAAAATCACCGGTGCCTCGAGGGGCTACTGCCCCCACATACCCAAAAGGCAATGGGAAGGTAATTAATGAGGGTTCGCTATCCTTGAATGTTGTAAGATTACATTGACAGGCTTGATCAGTGCTAAGGTCCTCACCTTCGTGGGCCGCCCGCTAAATTATTATGCTGGGTCATGCTCGTCACTGAAAAGTGGTTAACACAAGGCCAAGTGGCAAAGTTTTCGATTGAGGCGGTAGAGAAAACTAAAGGTACCTTTGCCTATGAGCTTCTATTTGTCGTTTTACCTGGAAACGTAATGGTTGAAGTGCTTTATACTATCATGAGTATTACCTCGTGTCACCCCACGTCGACAGGAGAAGCCCGAGAAGATTTCCCAGAGATACGAAAAGTCGGAATATCGAAAGTGTCCACAGTTAACGTATTAAAACAATATCGTTATAGAGCTCGTTTCACAGAAGTTCTGGCGTCGGTGTCAGCGTCGTTTGTCGTGAGCGAGGAAAAGCATAATGTCCGTGAAAAAAAGTTAAGAGGTACACAGATAAAAAAAATGAACATCTTTGGTTCGAGCGAGGATCAAACCGAGGCCGTCTGCGTGGGAAGCAGGTGTCTGTCACAGAGCCATGTTTGAAAGTGCTTCGCGAGAGAACAAATGCCACGCAGTGTAAGGAGTCTTCTGAATGTTGCGTCGCGTGGCTGAACAGTAGAATCACGCCAGATGTCAGGACACATGAATTGAGCAATCAGTTATTAAGCGCTGAGACGTAAATTAATCGTCAGCTACAAAAAAGGGATTACCAAGTCAGCAGGTGCGCATGTTGGCGTGTTGCCTTGCGGACGCGTATTGCGTCCTATGCTGATTCGCAAAAGGGGGAATTACGAATACTTAGCAATTGTATTTGCTGCCGGCATAATAGGATAGCCTGAAACAACCGATGTTGCTCGCGCAGTCGCTCGCTGCCTTCCGGCAGAGTTGAGGTAAGCACTGCAAACCGATGTGAGGCACGCAGTTGAGAAAGCGATGTGCACGAAGCCCCATTACGCTATTGCATTCTACAATTGAAGGCGGAGCTCAAGCGTTGTCCGAGTTTTTCTATTGTTGCGAATCAGCTCCAGACACTTCGTCCGAGCTGATTGCGGTGCTACAGTGCGTTTTCAGTAGGGCCAACACTACCTAGGTGGCGTTGGCCCTACTGAATACCAGCATCTAAACGGACGCCAGCACCAAGAAGTCCTATGCCAACGCCACCTAGGTGGCATTGGCATAGCGCTTTCTGGTGCCGGTGTCCGTTTTCAAAGCTCTAGGGTTTAGGGACAGGGAGAGCAAAATAGACTTTAAGCGGGTAGAATTAACTAGAAGGAGGTTATCTGATTGGTGGCTAAAGTCAAGGCACGAGTGAAAAATTAGACCCTTTACTGCAAAGTATGAATCCTCAACCTCACGATTTAAAAGAAAAAACAAATCTAGTTTTTGTTTGATTAAGTATTACGGCTTGGTGGTGCTAGCCACCGCCCGATCTAAAGGGTACAACCATATCAATTCGTTCATCCATACATCCATCCTGGTGCCGGCGTCTGTTTAGATGCTGGCATCAAGGTGTCGTAGTGGCGACACTACCGCCACATTCTTTGTCGGGGTTAGTGTCATAATGCCATAGTGCTCCTTTCTTAGGCAGTGGTTACACTGCCCCTAGAAACGAAGAACGCAGGTACCTAGTGAAGATTGCAAGACATATAAGGCACGTCTCAAGGACACTTTAGAATAGGGCCGATAGCTTTGTTGGTTAAGCGCCCGCTCTTTATTATCACAGAGCGAGATGTGGGTTGGATTCTCGGGTTTCACAGATATGCCTTTTTTCTGGTGGTTTCCGTAGTTTTTCTCTGTACGTTTTAAAGAACATCACATGCCTGTCAGAAATACGCCAGTAAAGTATTGATGGACGCCGGTATATAACACACTCGAGGGTAAACATGATCAGTGGTACAAGCTTCGGTTTGTGAAGTCAGAAAAATGTTAAAAAAACATTTTCGGTGCATAAACTAAGATCATGTGTTTGAAAAAGCTTGAAAGTTGGACCGTTCAAAGATGCTTGTGCAGGTGGACAATGTACAATTGTGCTGAGTATCAGCTAAAACACGATATGTGTAATCAACAAGGCACTGACACTGAGATGTGGCTGCTTCAAAGAAAAAAAATGGTGAAATTAACTCTGTCAACTAGCGGTTCTTTGTGAGCAAATTTAACGTTGGTCTGTGTCATTGTTTAGGCTTTAGGTCACTTTAATCACAGACAGCTTGTTGTAGCTCACATTGAGCGTGGCTGTACATGAACTCGAAACGCAAGCGCACTCGCACACACACATGGTGTGTGTTCAGTGTTTTACAAGTGCTGAGAATATTCAAGGTAAAGTTCTTCCCTAGGAACTTCAATGTAAAGTATC
The DNA here is from genome assembly GCF_043290135.1 of Rhipicephalus microplus. Classification (NCBI taxonomy): domain Eukaryota; kingdom Metazoa; phylum Arthropoda; class Arachnida; order Ixodida; family Ixodidae; genus Rhipicephalus; species Rhipicephalus microplus. Next base: position 251,796,842 of record NC_134702.1, read on the forward strand.
ACAATGACGCAAAGCTGCTCTTGGTGTCTTCAGAAGAATATCGCAACAATGAGAAAATAGCAGCATGCATAAAACAGCAATAATAGTGGTTCATATCAACTACCGCACTCTAAAGCAAGTTGGACCTATAAGATTACGGCTTGAAGAAACTGCGTGGGACTTGAAAGCACCTAATGTTTTGCATCTTGTTTTTCCGTTATTAGATGCACCGAAATATGCCTTCTTTTCTGTCACTAGAAAGAAAAGGTGTTAGGCTGCACCCTATGTAATTTGGCCAGGGGTGATTTAACCCAACAGAGTAAATTTGTGAAAGAGTGCAAAAACAATAATGGTTGTAACCGCAGCAAATACAGTCTTAAAAAAATCAGGACTGCACTAAAATGAAATAATAATATTACCATTTAGTACACTTGACGGTAGACCTACCTGAAATCAGGCATTTGCAGCAACTTTGCAAAATGGCTTTTGTTGCTTTTTTTGTTACGTGACCTCTAAGGCCCATTTTTATTTATTTAGTTATTTTTATGTTTTCAAGACCCAGTGGATGGTAATGAGAGAGTGGGCACAATATGAACGCCGCAAAAGTGATAACAAGAGCAGTGAAAGAAATAAAGCAAATCAGAATACTGAAAAACAACAGCAAAAAACACAAGAACAGGCAAAAAAAACAGTAGCCTGCAGTCACGCCGTTAGCTGTTTTGAAACTGCGGACTTGAACAGTCCTTGGTCCTTAGTGACAGCCATGGACGGGGAAAGACGGTTCCAGTTTCTGCTTGTCTTTGGAAGAAAAAAAATGGCCGAAATTGGTTGGTGTGGCAAAAAGGAATGAACAATTTATTCGGGTGGTCCACATGGGATGAAAAAACTGCAGGATCCAAGAATAATTCCTTTCTAATTATTTGATTATAGAAGAAAGTTTTGTTAAATAGTGACTGACGAAACATTTTTATTCTAGATGCTAGATCAGGAAGTTGTAGAGTAGACTTCGTTAAGGACACGCTGGCAGTACGAGCATAGTTGTTATGCATGAAGTGGGCTTTGCGATTTTGGACAGCTTCTAAAGCCTCAATAACGTTGATTAAGCTGGGTCGCAAACGACAGATGTGTACTGTAATTTTGGTTGGAATTATGTTTGGTAGAGCTGTAATTTAAGGTGGGGGAGTGCTTTGCCGAAGTTTCTTCGGAGGTAACCAAGAGATTGATTGGTGTTATTAATAAATTATGTAAAGTGAGAATGCCATGATTGACCATTTGTTATAAAGACACCAAGGCTTTTGTAGCTAACAGCATGCTCTAACTTAGTTCGATTCGTTGAAAAGTTTCGGAGTGATAAAAGAGCGTGTGATTGTAATGCTTCTTTATATCGAGTCAGCGGTACGAACATTGAGCATAACGCCTATTACGTCTTGTGTCAGCCATTTCTTTTGCAGAGCTCTGAGGAGGATAAAGTGGGTCATTGTTTGTTTCAAGGTGACCGGGGAGGAAGCGGGAAGCATGGTATTTCCGCCACTGGACCTGCATATGCCGCTACCAGGCGAGCGGCCCGAGCACTTGGACGCTGCGCCAGATATTCCGCCACCATTGAATTTTGAAATGCCCCTTCCATCTCCTCCTGAATCACGTCGAAAATCCGAAGAGAAGCCGGTGATTGATGAACCACCTGCACCGAAGCAGAGGAAGAACGCGTTTAAGTTTCCTTTCTTCAAGAACGGAGTAGCTGCTCCTCAGCAAGATGATGATGCCACGTAAGTTGGAGTGGTGCCTCCAGTGCTCCTGTTGGCACAGTTTCGTACAGGTATAGTACAGAGAACTTTGGGGCTAGTGTCTATGGGAGTTGCAGTGTATGGCGTTTCAGCCAGCTTGGAGTGATGGGTAGTAAATGAATTTGTCTTAGCTTCATTCGTTCGACTTCCTTTAGTTCTGTGTGACCTGCAGCCATTTCGTGGTAAAACGTATCTCACCAAATGTTCAGCACTTGCACTTCACCACCTTTTCTGTTTAGGCTCACTGATTCAAATCTGTTTACGAAGTTTAAAACGATCAATTGGTTGATCCGACTCAGAAAAATAGCACAAAAATAAACAAAGTCATAAGTGCGTTGAAGATCATGGTACAAATATTAGGCATTTGTGTGTACTACGCATCAATTTTAAAGTTGCTGAACAATCACAGTGTTAGAGTTCTCTGTATTATATAATACAGGAAACTTTATGAATTTTCCTACATTTAGTGATGCAACATTTTACATTGTGAAAGATAGGCACTGTGTTTCTTGCAGTGAAAGCACTAGTATATAATGACTCAAGAGGTAGGAGACTTAGCGAGACCACATGATACCTCGTGAGACTTCGCGAATGTATGAAGTTGGCAAACGTTCCCTGACACCCAAGTGAACGGATGAGTGCCTCGAGTACGAAAAGTAACGTGGCGTCAGTGTCATATCACATCATGAAGGACATTACTATGTACTAGCAACCCGATGAAAAATTGACACACAATTGCGATGTTATTAATACTTCACCTGTGAACGTAATTTTGACATCCGCGCATGATGAAAGGTCGACAGCTTCCGCAGGCAGTCCTACCCCACGTAAAGCGCAGAAAGCTTTAGTGGACATTAACAGAACTGACTGCAAAAAATGGCCAAGAATACTACTACAATTGTCTTAGGATGAATGCTTGAGGGATCTAAAAGTCGATTTGTGCTCAGTTCTATCCAAAGTGCTCCCATCGTGGAAAATCAGATTTAGCAAATTTGGTATCGAAATTTGTGTGCTATGGCTAGTACATAAACATGCACTCAAATTCTGCCCATAAAGATTGCAAATCTGTTCCAGTGGCGCGAAAACTTATTTAAAAATTCTACTCTCTGCCATTTTCAAAGGTATATTCGCCCTGATATTTAGGTATGCAGAGACGTCTGAATGAAAAAAATTCAACTTCATAATTGTGTTTCACGACCGGCTATGCATTTTCACTGCGGTGAAAAGGAATTATTGCTATAACGGTTCATCCTCTTCAGCAGTGTTGCCGAATGGGCGCCTCCATATCATTTCAATTCTATGCCGGGAAATGAAAACTCGGCGTAATTCAGTTTCCTTCAATTCCACGGGTGGATGGATGGGTGGATGAAAAACATTTATTGGGGTCCTGAAGAATTCCACCCCTATTATTTTATAGGGGTAGGATCGCGGGCCGCTCCCACGTTGGGACGGGAGGCCCAGCCTCACTGCTGCATCGTGGGCCTTGTGGACAGCCTTGAGCTGTATGAGAACCGGACTCGTGAGCATTAAATGAAAGGAGTTTCCAGAAAATTCTTCATTTTTTGTAAAGAGGGGCACCTCCAGAGCATGTGGTTAAAATTACTGCAATTCTGGCAGTCCGGACAAAGTTCTGAAATATCTGAGTAATGGGTATAGGTCACGAGGCGAGGATATGTTCCCATCTGAAGCATGCGAAGAGAGATTGACTGTGGCCTAGACAACTTTTCGTGTGGCAATGGAAAGGAACTACGACCTAATTGATAGTGCTTCGTGATCTCGTTGAAAGTAGTCAAAATGTCCATAAAATGAAGGCTGGGGGCTGACTCCTCTGTCTGAGAAGCAGAAGCCCCGGCACGCTAAGTGAAGCCTCGCGCCTTGGAGTGGGCTAGCTCGTTGACATTGGGAAGGCCTCCGACCCTCAAGCCAAGGTGAGCAGAGAACCAAATAATAGTGTGGTGGGTGAGTTCCTTGTGAGCGAGAGTTCTCAAAACTTTGTTACACACGGAACCAGAAGCGAAGGCCCTAGCAGCGAATCTAGAGCCTGTATAAATATCAGTCCTTTGCGGATCAAGGAGTGCTAGTGCAATGGCCATCTGTTCTGCTTTGTAAGAAGAAGTGGTTCGAACCGTCGCCGAGGATGAAATCTGACCCTTAGTGTCTACGGATACTACCGCAAAGCGAGCAGAAACGCCGTACTGGGAGGGATCAACAAAGCATGAAACAGACGAGTGGGTGTGAGCTTGAGCTAAAAGAGAGGAGGCTCGAGCGACACGCCTGCCCACGTTGTACCGTGGATGCATAATTTGTGGAAGGGGGCACGCTTTATTGTGATAGCGTATATATTCATCAAGTGGCGTATTTTGTACTTCGAGCGTCAGGGGGCTGACTCCAGTGTCAACCAGAATCGTTCTCCCCGCTGGTGTGATCGAAAGCCTGCCAAACTGTGCCGTTTGTTGAGCCTCGATAACTTCTTCGAGCGTGTTGTGGACTCCAAGTTTCATAAGGTTCTCTGTGATTGTGCGCATAAGAATGCCAAGAACTTTCTTGATGCTTTTCCTTATGAGGATGTTCAATTTCTTTCTTTCATGGAGTTGCCACCGTTGCATAGATGCGACATAGCTTATGTGGCTCATCAAGAATGCGTGGAACAGTCTCAGGAAGTTGTGCTCTCGAAGACCACCCAGACTGTAGGAAATGCGTGAGATTAGTCGGATGACCCCTTCCGCCTTGGAAGTAAGATGGTCGATCATGCGGACGTTCTGTCCCTTAGCCTCGATAATCGTGCCGTGAATTTGATTTATTTTTGTTGTCATTTTTGACCAAACTACCATATTAGAACTGTACTGTTTATAATAATTTGTTCAACTTGAATTATACACACTCACAGCGTATTTTTTGCCCCCCCCCCCTTATGTAATGCCCTCGGGCCTTTAAGGATGCAATAAATGAAACAGCGGAATGAAACAGAACGCATATGAAGTTCACCCTTGGAATACATGCCGTCTGCAGCCTAATGTATTTGTCAGCCAGTGGTTGGCAGTTTTTCGGTTTGGGTCCTCGTCTCGTGGGTCGATATAAGAGAAATTTGGACTTTGCTGGCGAGAGCTGGAGGCCCATTTTCTTTATGTAGACTTCAACACAGTCGACGGCCTCTTGAAGAGAGCTCTCCACAGAGCCCTCCAAGCCACCGACACTTCATATGGCGATGTCGTCCGCGTAGATGGCGAACTTGATGCCTTCTTGGTTTGAGCGCTTGGTAGCAACGCCGCACGTTGCAATGTTTAACAGCAGTGGGCAGACGACCGAGCCCTGCGGGGTGCCGAAGAAACCGAGATTGTAGGGCTCAGACTTGAGATCCCCAAGCTGTATAGTGGCTTTTTCATTCCTGAGGAACGAGCTGGTGAACCTGTGAAAGTTGGCTTCTAAATTGAGAGAAGAGACGGAGGCGAGTATGTAGGAGTGCGAGACATTGTCAAAGGCCTTTTCAAGGTCGAGACCGAAAATAGCTCTAACGTCTTTCGTCTACTGATCTATGATGTGATGCTTCAGCATTTTCATGACGTCCTGAGTAGATAGGTGTGGTCTAAAAACCTACCATGTTGTACGGGAACAGGTTAGTATTCTCTATGTGCTTTGATATTCGATCGTTGATGACATGCTCGGCGACCTTGCCTATACAGGACGTCAGTGAAATGGGTCGTAAATTGCTAAAACTGGGACTCCGGCAAGGTTTAGGTATGAGAATAACCGACAACCTTTTCCATTGCTCAGGGAAAGTTCCCGTCTCCCAAATACGATTGATTTCTTTGGTGAGGTAGGTGACAGAGTCATCGTCTAAATTACGTAGTGTCTTGTTTGTAATGCCATCCGGGCCCGGGCTGGAGTTCCCATTAAGATTGTTTAAGATGGTGCGGACCTCTACTTCCTGGAAGGGCTTGTCCGATTCGAAGGCTGGTGATCCCGTGTATTGCGCGTAGCTAGAAGGAGGCAGGGTTGTGTCCAAAGAGAGGTATCTCTGTGCCAGACACTTCGTTTTTCCGTTTCCGAACCTTCTGAGTGCAATATTAGGTCTACCAAGCGCATCTGGTTGGATTTAGATTTGGTCTCCTTGCAGCAGGTGTTTGAGGAGGTTCCATTTTTCCTCAACTTTCATCTGACCATCCACCTTGTTGAAAATCTCGTCCCAATGCTGTTTTTACAGCGTCTGACAGCAAGTCATTATTTCCTGGTTAAGACTTGCGATGCGTTTTCGCAGTCTTCGATTCATACGGTGTGCTTTCCACCTGGCTAGGAGGGCGCTTTTAGCCTCAAGAAAATGAGCAAGTCTGCTATCCATTTTATTGACCAGAAGATCAGTCTCTATCGTTTTGGTGGTCGACTTGACGTCTTCGACCAGCTGAGACAGCCACTTGTCGAAATTCGGTGAGTCATTAATCTCCTCTGCACTCTCCGCTCTGATTTTACGGAAGAGGTCCCAATCTGTGAATTTGAAAGCTTTAGGGAGTTTTGCTTGTATTTGTAATGTCGTACTCACAATATAATGGTCGCTCCCCAAGTTTTCTCCCAAGTTTAACCGTGATACCTCCCCCGTGGTTGCGACAAAGGTGAGGTCTGGGATAGTATCCCTAGAGCAAGAATTTCCAGTGCAGGTAGGAAACGTGAGGTCAGTGACCGAAGTAAGATTCAGATCCGATACTGCTTGCCAGAGCTCGGCTCTCTTGGCAGTGGTGCGAGGGTAGCCCCAAGCTTGATGGGATGCGTTGAAATCTCCCACTATAACTATGGGTGTGTCCACTTTCCTAGCGATCGTAACGGCTTTCGATAACAATGAGGTGAAGCGCTGGTGCCTGCCTTTTGGAGAGCTATATATGTGGAGTATGAAAATGCTATCTTTAAGGTTGCTGCCAGGTATAATTTCTAAAAAAGAGCGTTCAATCTTGCTATTTGCCATGTGCAAATTGTGCTCAATGTAAGTGCACTTCTTGGACACAAACGTGCAGATACCGCGGCCATCTGGAGGTTTCGTGATGTGATGGGTGTAGCCTCGCAGGCTTATTGTTTTCGTAAGCATCTCCTGTAGCATAATAACATGTGGTCGAATTGGCTGGGATTTAATATACTGCTGGAGAGCTGCATTCTTTGATTGGAAGACCCAGCAGTTCCACTGCCAAATTACAAAATTGTTAAGGTGTCCCGCCATTGTTGGGACCCTCGAAAGCTCTCTCCTGAGAGACACTACGGGTTGCCACCCTCTGCACGATCCTGACCTTAGGTATTACTTGGACCGGAGTAGCCTCAGCAGATTGTAAAGCTTTAACTTCGTCAGCTTCGATCTTTGTGACTCTGCTGTCCAGTACCGCAATCGACTCGACCACCGCCCCGAGAGCATTTTTGATATCATTCAAGGTATCCTTGACCTCTGTTTTGAAATCTCTGTCCTCGTTATTGGCCAGTTGTGCTAGCGCTCTCCTTTTTGTTGGTTTTGCCCCTGGATGGACGTCCACGGGTACCTCATCGTGACTTGCATCCAATTTGGTCTCTGTACAGGGAACTGTGTTTGAAAGAGACGGAGACGAAACCTGCTGTGATTTCCTTAAGTTGGCTTTTTCAGCCCTGAGTTGCTCGACAATGGCCCTGAAATTAGCATTTTCCCTTTGCATCTGCGCATATATATCTGATTGTGCTCTAAATTGGTGCCCCACTTTACCTGTGGTTGGGAGCCCTTGATCTTGGATGCCCAGGTCTGGTGATGATTTCCTTGCTGCACACCATTGCGGACGGTAGGCACCCGTGAGTTAGAATGGCCCTTGAATCTAGAATGTCCTCTGGATCTCGAACGGCCCCTTGCTCTGCCTCTGGAACGGGATCGCCCTCACAGTGGTTGTAGCTGTTGGCTGACGTCACGCGGGCGCCAGCTGCTGCTCGGGCGCTCAGTCGTAGCGCGGCCGCCTGCAGCGGCTGGTAGCGATAGGAAGTCTCCTCCAACATCTGTGAAGTTCATGTCGTCGGCGTCTTGTTCCGCAAATTCCATCGTATATTGCATCCGTCGCTCTCGTCTTCTTCGACGGACTATGTAGGGCACTTGGAAACAATGCTTACACATCTTGTCTGCCGTGAGATGTGGACCCCCACACAACTTGCATTCTGGAGTGCAGACATGATCCTCAGAAGGAGATGACATACCACACCCTCTACAGACCGCCTCCTCTGGATGGGGACAAACATCGGCTCGATGATCTAGCTTTCCACAGGCATAACAGACATCCGTCTGTCGACGATACAGGGTGCAGCGAACCAAACTATTTCCACATATGACGTAATTCGGGACATTTAGTCCGTCAAAGAGGATGATCACCGTGGTGGAATTCTTGATTCTTTTCACTTGGAGTGCAGTCGAGTTCCTTGGGTGTACAAAAAGTGAATAAAGTTGTTCTTGACCAATGTCTGCGTCAACACCCCTGATGATACCTTTGCAGGTGTCATCGGGGGCAGCTCGGTAGGAACTAACATCAAAACTGGCGGTACCGAGAGTAATGGCGGTGATCTTGGAATACGCTTTGGCGTTCCTCTCCGCTGGAGTGCTTATAACTGCAATGCTCTGCATCATATTCGAGCATACTACGTCTTCCGTGACTTCTTCCTCACTGAGCACTGCAGCCACTGCGAGTGCCTTCGCGAACTTAATTTGACTCGAAGTTCTCATGTCCAGGCCATTTCTAGGCGTCACGATGATTCGATGGTGATCTCTTGGAAGGTGAGGAAGTCCAGAAGCAGCTATAAGACGCTTCTTCACCACAGTCCGGGAGGGCTGAGGCAACCACGCGTCGCCGTGCATGGAGACGCTTGCTTGGGTCTCGGTCCTGAGGGTATGCGTCCCATGAAATTTAACGTTTAGTGGTAGCCACAGACCATCCAGAATCTTGAAGATCATCGGGAGTGATATCCTCCCCATCGACAGAGACTTGCATTGACATTCCGTGCGTAGAGCGCTGACACACCCTTCCGAGAAGGGCTGGCGGCCGCTCCGCCGTAGCCTCAGCCGAGCGCTCAGCTGAGGAGATGGGTAACCAGAAGAGTCTCGAAAAAAGGATCCAAAGCTCACTCACAGTGAACTACTTGGTATTGATGTAGTCCGTGTGGTTTTTTGCGTCGACTGGCACCAAAAGACACTCAAAAATGCACGAAAACCTGTTCAAAATATTTTTGAACGCAGAGCCGATGTTTTCACATCCACAGGAAACGGCGTCTCCCTGGTTATTCGCCCAATTCCACGGAATAAAAAATGGCCCATTCCCATTCCAGCAATTGCCGGGCAACATAATTCCATTCATTTCATTAGTCAGCAGTGGAAAGGGATAATGATAGTTTTTTCGAGTTAAGAATGAGTGTTTCATAAAATTTATATAATCAGATTCACTGAAAACAATACATTTACACAAAACACGTTGCCAAGGTCGAGGCTTAGTAGCTCCTTAACATATCACGTGCAGTAAATATACCCTACTATTTCCATAGGGACAGTTCTACTGCTGCATATTACTACCCGCACGTAGTGGGTCGAGGGCAACAATGGCCCTCACCCTGAAAGAAAAAATGTTCACGTGCTTGTTTTTCTTCTGTGCTCGAGAGCCAGCAGAGACGAACGCAAACTCCAGGAGTTAGGTACTCGGCGGCTTTATAACCCTCCCTCTCCCCCAAGTACTTCTGAGGCTCTGTTTAAAACTGGTGGAGGTACTGGGTAGCCTCACGGATGTCGCAGACGCCTCCAGGTAGCCGTTATAGGAGCACAAGGCCAGTCAACACTCCCGTGCCAGCCACCGAATCAGGAGATTGCGTCCAGAAGTCGACGATACTGTCCCACCACGTAGACAAACATGACCAGCGCTTTGGTGCAAACCTCGTCTACTGACAAGAAATGCACAACGTCGAAACGCTATACGTAGGAAAGTTCGTGTCCCGGTGACATTGCATGGCATGGAGTGCAAATACGTTGAGGACCGGTTGGCAGACTTCGAGTGCGTTGCCACCCTAAACCATCGAGACGACGTGGCGGAAGTGGGTCATCTCTAATTCTACCCGGAAGACGGGGCTCGTAAGCGTTATGTAGTTAGCGCCACAGGGGTCCGGCCTAATCGAGACAAGCCTGCCGCTGTTACCGAATACCCAGCTCTTCTCTGTGAAAAGCCGTCCGGTGTTTCCTTGGCCTGTGCGACTACTATCGCCGGTTAAGACACGGGTTTTCACAGATAGTGAAACCCTGACATGTCTCAAAAGGAACGGCACGTCATCTGTCTCGGAAAAGGAGCAACAATCAGCTTTTAATGAACTATGACAGCGCATGCAAATAGCGCCTGTTTGAGCATCATTTCGACAATGATGCTCACCCGGAGGTGCATATCGACGCACGTAACATTGGTCTTTGTGCAGTGCTAGTTCAGCTTACGCCAGCCGCTCCCTATCCTGTTCTGAGGCGAATTGTTACACTACATGGAAAGAATTCATTGCAGTACTGTGGGAAATCACACAATTTCACCCATAATTTTATAGTCGTCCCTTCAGAATAGTCATGGACCACCACGCCCTCTTTTCGTTGGCAAGCCTGTGTGACCCTTCAAGACTAATAGCACAGCGCAGCTTGTGGCTGCTGGAATTTGACGTCACCATTGTTTTTAAGTCCGGCCGTAAGCATGACTCAGAGACGATGGTGGCACACTGTCACGCGCACCCCTTCATCTCGTCAGTCAAAAAGCAGAGGACGATGAAGGTTTCCTGGGGGCCATTAGCTCATCTGACTTGAGCCGACAGTAGCGAGATGACGTTGAGATCCATCCAACCATCGATCATTTAGAGGGCCAGGACGCAATCACACCGTGCCATTCATCCCGCTTATTGACCTCCTACTGCATGTGAGACAGTGTTTTGTACAAGAAAAACACTCGTTTGAACAACCGTGCTTATCTCCTGGTGGTTTTTTGAGGCATACGAGACAGCATACTCTCGCTTGCCATGACGAACCCACATCCGATCATCTGGGCTACTCACGGACACCTGCCAGATTGAGGGAGAGGTACTACTGTGCCAGACTTACGGAAAGCGTAAAGAAGTAGTGCCAAAAGCAAACATCTGTTAAGCCAGCTGGTTTTTTTTTCATACCAAAGAAGCATTTTGCTCGCCGTTCGAACAAGTCGGCATATACATTGTTGGCTCATTTTCCCTGTCTACAGACAGCAACCAATGGGATATCGTCCCGTCTGACCGTTTGGCACGCCACGCTGAGACGCAGGTGATTCCACGAGCCACGCCTTCTGAGGCAGTGCAACTTTTCATGCACCACATCGTGCTACGTCACGATGCTCCTTCCAGTATACCATCGGAGTGAGGGATGGCATTGTTGGCGCAGCTTATGGACGAAGTGTTCAAACTAGGCAACACGTACTCGACACCAAAAAACAACTGCGTACCCCTGCAAACCAGTACACTTACCAAGTGACTGAATAAAACCCTTGCAGATATGACCACAGTGTACATCGACGTACAGCACAAAACATAAGATGTGGTCTTGCCTAACGTGACCTTCGCGTATAATACCGCTTTGCGAGAGAGCACGAGACTCACACGAAGTGCAGACCATGCGGGACTCTATACTACCGTGTCAAGACGACAACAAATTGGGAAGTTACACCAAAGAGTTTGCAAAGCATGCTGAGGAAGCTCGACAGTTCACGTGATTGCACATCGGTCAGCAACAGCAGGCAGACGTACGAAGCTATCACACCCGCCACAGGAAGTGTTCTACAGCCCGAAAAGTAAGTTTGACTGCGGACAAAAGAAACATTTGGGCTATATGGTAGTGGTTCATTATTGAAGATATTAAAGGGGGCGCAGTACTTAACATGAACTGGATGAAAGAACAACAAAAGCGCACATTCGCAACTGAAAGATTATTGAAGGTTGAACACAAATATAAAGCTTATATAAATTGTCACATTATACAAGTTATCTCACCTAAAAACTGAGAAACCATCGCCATTCCGCAAAAAGTCATCAAATTATTGGCACGTTCAATTTCTCAAGTTTTGTTATCGCCACAAAACACTACACAATTCTCAGCGCAAACCACGCCTGCAGTTTTCGAGAAGCTTCAGGACGGTAGTAGATCATTTCGATAGGATCACGCCCACTCCGCGAACTGTACAGATTATTCTGAAAGCTACGCCACCACCAGCGATAACGCTAGAGCATTCGATGGCAAAAGTATAAATGCCGATGCACTTCGCCGCTTGTCAGTAGTTGATCGACGGCCGACGCTCCGATCGCCGCTTACCTGGTGCCGGGATTCCCGCGACCAGGCACGCTGCTAGTCGTCGACTCCATCTTATCGAGCATCAAGCAAACCCCTGGACAACCCCCGGCTCTGTCCAGGCCTTCATCGTAAGCCAACGCCCGGGCACCACAGCGCAAGCCGTGGGAGCCAGGGCCAGGACGAAAGTGTGATGGCTTTCGCAGCGCCACCGCCGAAAGCTCATTGCTTCAACTTCAGCGCTCCAGAGGGGAGCACCGTCAATGACATCATAGATGCCCTCGAAGCAGTAACCAGCCCAGCCGGTATCAAGTCCCTCCAGCACATGGGAGGTGCGAAATTTGGCACCGCAGCCACAAACGTCCATGCAGCCACCAAGCTGAAGAGCCGGGGCACCGTTCTCTTGAACGGCGAATCAGTTCCACTAGTCAGCGTAGGTCTTGAAATAGTCCACGTCAGTCTTCCGGGTACCGCTGTGGGTAAGCGACGCAGCCATAGCGACTTCTCTTTCTGCCTACGGCATCGTGACACATATCTACGAGCCAGTGTTCAAGGGCCGCCCTGGGGTTGGCACTGGTGTCCGTGTGGCGCGAGTGGAAGGGAAAAGCCAAATACCGAACTACCTGACAGTCCAAGGCTACAATGTCATGTGTGACTACCGGGGTGTCAAGAAAGTGTGCTCTAAGTGCAGGAATGCTGGCCACATCGCCAAAAATTGTGCCACGCCCCGTTGCACGCGCTGCAACGTGTTTGGACATGCCACAGAGGGATGTACAGAACCATGCCGCAAGTGCTCGGGCAGCCATGCAACAGCTGACTGCGTACGTCTGAAGTCCTTCGCAGCGGCTGCAGCAGCGGCAACCGAAGAAGAAGCGTGCACCGACCTCACGCCCGCATTGCAAGATGATTATCCGGCGCTCGAGCCTGCGAGCAACACTGACTCAAGCGACACTGACGCCCTTGCTGACCCACAAGGCGCAGGAGACCTGCCTCCCCTGTCTGAGAAAGCCTCGTCAACCCTACACACCTCGTCCGAGACCAGGGACTTCTTGCCGGACGCCTATGAAGAACACGGCTCATCCAAAGCCGAAGCCCAAGTGCCCCTACTTAGCAGAGACCACGAGAGCTACAGCTCTGAAACAGTTGGCACCACCAGTAGCTCTGAGGCGCCGAGAGCTTCGATGGGACGCGGCAACCGAACGACGGGACGTGCAGACGTTCCGATCATCGGCCCAGACAAGACCACAACAGTGATTATGCCACCGACAACGACGAGCACCCGCGCCAGTAAGTACTCGGCTCAGACCCGCTATCTGAGCCTGTCAAACCCCATTTACCAGATTACAGGTGAGGCCGCCGGTGCGAGTGTCGGTGCCAGCGCCGTGGAAATAGACCGTTCAGCCACCTAACGAGCCCACCCACCGACCACGGACTCTGAGGGCTCTACGGACAGTAGTAAGCCCCAAAAACTCGCTAATGCTCTGATGACGTCAGAGCATTTCTCTCTTTAGTTATGTTCACTAGTTGAGCGCTCCCCCACCATCTGCGAGGGGTTTTGCTGAAGTTTGCGCACACACTCCCTTTTCAAAATGGCTGCGGTGCATTTTCTCTTCTTCAACGTCAGGGGTTTCAGACGCCAAGATAAGCAGAAGTCATGCACTTCGCAAGGTTACGTCATGTCGACATCCTCTTCTTACAGGAATGTAACTTTAGAACCCCTTATGATGTGCAATCCTTTTGTTCACATTTTGGAGTCGAGGCCTTTTTTTCACTGACTGATTCAAAGATGTGCGGAGTCGGAGTTGTTTTTTTTTTGACACCAGCGTTACGTCGAAGAGCACACTGTGTTTATGGTTTTGACGGCCGCACACTAGTAGTAGGCTTTGACCTTCACGGCAGACGAGTGAGGGCGCTCGTAATATATGCCCCAGCTCAACGTGGGGGCACGGCCGACTTTTTCAATTCGCTCGACTCATTTATGTTTGACAGTTACCCCACTTTCTTAGTAGGAGATTGCAACTGTGTTGAGGACACCGACAGAGATGCGCGCGGACGCAGACAAAGCAGACAATATAGCGGAGTTAGCGCATTGTGACAACTCATCCCCAATTTCAAGCTCAGGGATGCGTGGGTCGACACTCACGGGAATGACTTCGTTGCAACCTGGCAACGGGGCCCCAACATGACCCGACTAGACCGCTACTATTTTCCAGAGGTGCTAGCCACTCACGTCCTTAGTTGCGAGGTCCTGCATTTCCCACCGGACGTTCCATGCATTACAGACCACTTTCCAGCGTCTGTAAAACATTTCTTTGAACAATCCACTACATTTAAAAACCATTGGAAAATGGACACCACACTCGTGCACGACCCGGAAAGCGTAGCATTACTGTGCAATGCACTAGAGCAAGCGTGCGATAGGCCGCCTGAACCCCGAAGCTGGGACGCATTCAAACACAGTTGGCGCGCCTAGCTTATCAAAGCGGGGCGCGAAAGGAAAGCGCGCCTAACGACAGAGATAAACAACACGCTACGAAAAGCGCGCATTGTACGCCGAGGCAAGACGCTGACGTTCGTAATGCACGACTATCTCGATCAAATAAAGGCGCGGTACGCACTTTTGCTACGTCTTAGTTCGCGCACGGCTGCGCAGTCTTTAATCAACGGACGACCGGTTTCAGTTCCAGCGGTTCTTCGAAGTGTTCGCAACGGCTCCTTGGGTGAATACATGCATGTTCCTTTCGTTCAGTTGCCGAACGGCGAACAGTCTACAGAAGCAGAAGACATAATGAGGGTCTTTGAAACACATTTTTCGAATCTTTTCAGGGTGGAGAACGCGAGCACCACCATAGTTAACTACACCACCATAGTTAACGAGTTTTGCGCGGGAATTTCCCACGTACCGGAGGAGCTCCGCGTTGGTCTGTGTAGCCCAGTGACGCTGGATGAATTACGCTTTGTGCTTCAGCACATGAACGCAACCGCTGCCGCCGGCCCTGACGGGATACCTTTGAGTTTCTACAAAACCTTCCTTGAAACAATACAAGACCACCTTTTGACAATGCTAAATGGG
Source organism: Rhipicephalus microplus (assembly GCF_043290135.1). Taxonomy (NCBI): domain Eukaryota; kingdom Metazoa; phylum Arthropoda; class Arachnida; order Ixodida; family Ixodidae; genus Rhipicephalus; species Rhipicephalus microplus. The sequence goes on from NC_134702.1 coordinate 251,811,978, forward strand.
CGTTTTGCTGACGGAATCAGACCGAACACGTTTCATGAGAGCAGAGTTATACTCTTGCTTAAAAGCGAGGGAGAGCCGTGCGACCCCAGGGCATGGAGGCCCATTTCCCTACTTAACTCGGATTATAAGATATTGACAGACATCCTTGCAAACCGCATAACAATCATTCTACCGGAAATAGTAAGCGACATACAAACATGGCAGGTCGCGGGTTCGTATCCCGGCTGCGGCGGCTGCATTTACGATGGAGGCGGAAATGTTGTAGGCCCGTGTGCTCAGATTTGGGTCACGTTAAAGAACCTCAGGTGGTCAAAATTTCCGGAGCCCTCCACTACGGCGTCTCTCATAATCATATGGTGGTTTTGGGACGTTAAACCCCACGAATCAATCATCAATCAATCAATCGATATACAAAGATGCTGCGTCCCAGGTCGTACGATCTATACCTCGCTTGCGCTGACTCGCGATTTATTCACAAACGCTACAAGAACACAAATATATGGCGTTTTCATTTTCCTGGACCAGGAAAAAGCTTTTGATCGCGTAGAATGCAACTATCTCTTCGCTGTGCTTGAGTGTTATGGCTTCCCAGCAGATTTAACCGACACCCTCCGTTTACTCTACACAGACTTAGAAACGTCATTAGTAGTGAATGGCTATACATCTGAACCTATTGCAGCAAGTAGGGGCATTCGACAAGGCTGTCCCCTCTTCGCAATTGTCTTTGTATTACGCATAGGTACATCATTGAAACAAATTCAGAAATGTACTTCGATACGTGGTTTCCCTCTTCCAGGCTTGGGCGAAGTGAAAGTAGCGGCATAAGCCGATGATATCTCGTTGTTTATTTGGAACATAGATAGCTACAGAGCCTTTCTGCGAATATTCCACACGTATAGTTACCTGTCGGGAGCACGTCTTAATCCCGGAAAAAGCAAGGCATTGTGCTTTGGGATGCACCTTGAAGAGTTCCCTGATGGCGTCCAAATCGTCCAAGGCGTTAAAGCCTTAGGTGTAACTTTCCTCTCAACTGGCGAGGTAGCCCGCACCACATGGAAAGAAATCCAACACAAAGTAGACAGACGCATTGAAGTTGCCAGAACGTTCCAACTACCTTTTACTGAAAGAGCTTATCTAATTAAATCCAGCATAACAGCGCCACTGTTTTATGTAGCCAGAATTGCTCGACCACCTCGTCGGGTTCTGCTGAGAGTAGCTACTGCGTGCGGCTCCTTTTTTTGGGATGGCCACGCCGAAGCTGTTGCCAGAACCTTGGTCCGCCTACCAGTAAAAGGAGAGGGCTTAGTGTACCAACCTTGATGTAATGTGCCGCATGTTTGCCCTCATAAACACCTGCGCACTCTTAAAGAACTCTTCGTATCGAGGCAGGCAACTCCTAGTGTATCTGCTAGGAACCTCTAGAAGATTTTGCGGTTTAGTAAACGACACGGGACCAGCTACCGAACAGCCGCCGGTGTATTACACACATTTTTAAAATCTTTGCAACAATGGCGAAACGATTTTCCAGTTCAAGAACTTTTGAAAAAGTCCCCCACCGACATGAGTGAATTAGTAGCATTTAAAAGCCTATCTGAAGAACAACGCCAGAAATGCCGGGCGAAAAGACGTTGGACTTTTACAAACACGTCTCTCCCCTCTGAGGTGCGTGACCTAAACTGACTTAGGGAGTGGGAGGCTTTACCAACGGCTGACCGCCTTGCGGCGTGGGGCGTGGCGCCCTCCGCCACATGCCCGCAATGCGGTCGCGTCGAAACACTGAACCATGTCTTCCATGAATGTATAGTAGCACGCACCTTTTGGCGCATGGTTACCACGATGTTCCAAACAAGTATGCAGTATAGCCACAGGGATAACTTTGTCGTACTCTTAATGGCTATCGGAGCCTTCGTCTTATGGAAACGAAGGGGACTGGCTCGCCTGAAGGGACGCCCCCAGAGAGCCATGTTTCCTCTACTACATCGGCTAAAAAACATAATGCTTATGCATCTTAACACAGAACTAGTCATGCTTGGAGAGCAGGCTTTCCTCCGACGTTGGTCTACGCAATTTATTGTCGTAAAAAACAACAGAGTGTCCACGCCTTTCCTCCCCTATCAAGGAGGGGGGCTAGAGCTTGTACCACTGTGACATTACAGTGTGTATTTTTCTTTTCTTCCTTAGAAACATGTCCTTTTGTGCAGTATTCTTCTTGAGCGCGAGAGCAAATTGTCCCCATAGGTGAAAGCAAAACATCACCCTTTACTGTGAATGACCTCCCCTTGTTTGTTCATATAGCTTTACTGTTTATTTAAGTGTAGTCATCTCGATGGCAAGAATTCCTGTCTTTGTTGAACAATTTTTTGCACTGTACGTCACTGCATACACTATAAGTTCTTTCGCTGTATATAACAGCTTCTATTGTACATACGCGTTCACCATTGTCCATTTTTATGTGTGCACATAGGCTGTGTATGACATATCCGGAAATAAAATTCTCCTAAACCAAGACTGCTACTGTAATCGGACTTTCCGTTTACCGGGCACAGGTTCGCCCAAATAAACAGTTAAATTTCAACACAAAGTCTCCTGTTCGGCCACGTCATGACTCCGTGACATCTGTGACATCTGGTGGAGGTTGTGGGCCTGCGCGCCTATTATAGGCGGTTCGTGAAAAACTTCGCCCGCATCGCCGATCCTCTCGCTAACTTTACCAAGGCCGACGTGGAGTTCAAGTGGGAAATGCCGCAGAAACACGCTTTCCAGGAGCTTAAACATCGGCTACAGACGCCTCTGTTACTTGCCCATTTCGACGAATTCGCCGAGACAGAAATACACACTGACGCAAGCAGCTTAGGTCGTGGCGCCGTTCTTGTGCAGAGGGCTCACGGACTTGAAAGGGTCATTAGCTACGCCAGCCGATCGCTATTCAAAGCTGAAGCCAATTATTCCACAACAGAAAAGGAGTGCCTCGCCATCATCTGGGCTACGTCGAAATTTCGCCCCTACCTCTACGGCAGGCCCTACAAAGTTGTGAGCGACGACCACGCCTTGTGTTGGCTAGCCACCTTGAAGGACCCTTCAGGTCGCCTCGCACGATGGAGCCTGAGACTTGAAGAATAATGCATTACTGTGATTTACAAGTCCGGCGAGAAACACTCCGACGCCGACTGTCTCTCTCGTGCGCCTGTCGACCAACCACCACCCGACTACCCGGATTTCGACTACTTGGGAACGATAACTACCGACGACTTCGCTGAACGACAGCGGGCCGACCCGGAACTTAAGGCCCTGATAGAATACATCGAATGCAGGACCGCCGAAGTCCCGAAGGTATTCAATCGCGCACTTGCGTCGTTCTTCCTGCGAAACGGTCTTTTCCAAAAGAAAAACTTTTCACCGCTCCGAGCCAAGTACCTCCTTGTGGTGCCTTCAGCTCTGCGACCAGAACTCCTGCAGGCCCTGCATGACGATCCAACGGCAGGGCACCTCGGTTCTTCTCGCACGCTCGCGAGGATACAAGAAAGGTACTACTGGCCACGTCTTACCACCGACGTCACTCGTATGTGAGGACATGCCGGGACTGTCAGTGACGCAAGACACTGCCGACAAGGCCAGCGAGACTTCTGCAGCCAATTGAACCACTTTGCCGACCTTACCAGCAGGTTGGTATAGACCTACTGGGGCCGTTCCCGACGTCGTCTTTCGGAAACAAGTGGATCGTGGTAGCTACCGACTACGTCACTCGCTACGCCGAGACAAAAGCCCTTCCCAAAGGCAGTGCATCCGAGGTAGCTAAGTACTTCGTCGAAAATATCGTCCTACGTCACGGCGCCACGGAGGTCCTTATCACCGTCAGAGGAACTGCATTTACTGCCGACTTAACTCAAGCGATCTTGGCATACAGCCAGACAAACCACCACCGCACGACAGCGTACCACCCACAGACCAACGGCCTCACCGAGCGGCTTAACAAGACGATCGACGACATGCTGGCAATGTACGTCGATGTCGAACACAAGACGTGGGAAGCCATTCTTCCGTACGTGACCTTCGCATACAACACGGCGGTGCAGGAGACGACGTAGATATCTCCATACAAATTGGTCAATGGAAGCAGCCCGGCAACGACGCTCGATGCCATGTTACCCAACGTCACCGACGAAGAAAACCTCGATGTGAGTGAATACCTTCAACGCACCGAAGAAGCCCCACAACTCGCGCGTCTCCGTATCAAGAAACAACAGAGGACCGACAGCCGCCATTACAATCTTCGACGACGCTTCGTGGAATACCAGCTCGGTGAACGTGTTTGGGTATGGACGCCGATACGCCGACGTGGACTAAGTGAAAAGCTTCTTCGACCGTACTTCGGACCGTACAGGGTGACTCAACGTCTCGGCCCACTTGATTACGAGGTTGTCCCCGACGGCATCACGAACTCTCAACGACGCCGATCGCGACATGAAATCGTCCATGTCGCGCGCCTCAAGCCGTTTCATGCGCGTTAACAAACTGAAACAGTGTTTTTTGAATTATTATTGTATCGTAATTTATTCATTGTACTTTCTTGCATTATTGTTGTACCTTCATCTTTAGTTAAAGCATCGGGACGATGCCTTTTTCAGAGTGGGCAATGCCACGTTCCATTTCTCAAGTTTTGTTATCGCCCCAAAACACTACACAATTCTCAGCGCAAACCGCGCGTGCAGTTTTCGAGAAGCTTCAGGATTGTAGTAGATCATTCCGATAAGACCACGCCTAATCCGTGAACTGTACAGATTATTCTGAAACCTACGGTACCACCAGCGATAACGCTAGAACATTCGATGGCAAAGGTATAAATGCCGATGCACTTCGCCACTTGTCAGTAGTTGATCGACGGCCGACGCTCCGTTCACCGCTATCAGTCCAAGACTGCTACTGTAATCAAACTTTCCGTTTACCGGGCACAGGTTCACCCAAATAAACAGTTAAATTTCAACACAAAGTCTCCTGTCTTCGGCCACGTCACGACCCCGTGACAATATTATCAAGAGGCATGCGCCTAAACGGAAAAATTAAGCAAAAGTATACATAAGCGGATGAAATAGCCAAAAATTATTGCAGAAGTTTTGCCAAATATAAGTACTCTTTCTCTGAAATCACAATGAAGGGGTGGCTGACACATATTTGTCCGCATTTTCTAATGTGCAATGACTCCATGAATTCGTGGGTGGTCGTATTGCTATGCCTTGATAGCACTGTCGCGCCAACAAAAAAGGGGGTGCAGCCGCACAAAATGCAATGCTGCGCCAAGTGTGCTGCAACCTTCGAGGTCATCGCTCTGTAACGAATATTTAAAGACCGGCTGGTTTGGCGAACGTATACACAGCCGGATGAAAGTGGAATCAGGTACACAACACCAATCCCAACAATGAATACCGCCTGAGCAATAACGTGAAATGGGAAGTGACCCGTCCAGCCCTGGACAGAGCAATTAAACGCATAGGAGCACACACACCGCCCGAGGGCTGGACGGCATACCTGTGTGGCTGCTCAAGTGCTTTGGAGACGAGACCAGGCAGAAGCTGGCAGATATCTTCTCGGGCTTCATGGCAGGAGAACCAATACCAGAGGATTGGCGATGTGGCCGAGTGATCCGGGTGCCGAAGAGAGAAGGAGATGCAGGATTGCTACGTAAGTGCAGACCCCTCACAGTTAAAAGCGTGTTATACCAAACGTTTGGAGAAATCTTACAAGACATGGATGGGCGGGGGACACGACGAAAAGTTGACGACGCTGCAGAATGGTTTCCGCAGCAGACGGCGTTACGAGGACAATGTATTTGTGCCCACCCATACTATCGAGATAGCATGAAAGGAGAAGAGAGGTCTGTACACATGTTTTCTCGACGTCACGAAGGCACATGATAGCGTACCGCATAAACTTTTGATTCACTGCATGACGCAGATTTGCGTGCTGAGGACATGGGTTAGTCTGTCGGCAGGTGGCGGGTGGGAGCAAAGAATTACACCCGCCGGCGGTAGTATCTGTCGCCCAGGTTGACGCCATCGCTCTAATTCAAAGAGCGCGTGTCAGGGCACGGAACTTCCCCACTATTCGAGAAAAAAAAGAGTTAGTCTGCAGCAACGGCTTTACACGGACAACACGGTAGTGGCGTGTTATGCTGAAGCCCAAGCCAAATCAGTGACAGTGAAGCGGGGTCTCAAACAGGTATGTCCACTGCCGCCGCTGCTGTATATGCTGTATACGGTCAGCCTCGAGAGGGCGCTGCTGGCTGATGGAGGTATATGCTCTCTTGCTCACTCTTATGACGGAGGACCAGTGCCCTTGACGCTTCGGGACTTGGTATACGCGGATGATATTGTCCTGATGGCTGACAGTATGTGTGACCTGCAGCACCTCGTTTCATTATGAGCGAATCGCCTGAGCAACCTTGGACTCTGCTCAATGCCAAGAAATCAGCGGTGCTGGTGTTCACAGGCACAGACCTAACTGCGGCAGTGTCGCTGCCAGAGGGTAGGCAGATTCTGTGCAAGGAAGAGTACAGATACCTCGGTGTCTAACTCAGCACATCAGGGCATGTTCTAGAAATTCACGAGTAAAACATCCGCCAAGTATCACGCAAAGCGGCGAACGTTATGCGCAAACGAAGTCTTTGGAGCTGTAACCACTTCCTGCTGGTTCTGGAAATGTGGAAGTGTGTGAATGTCCCACGATGTCTGTCATTGCTGTACTAACCTTCTAACGAGGAACCAGACAGTGGCTGGAATGAGGGCAGCGAGAGGTTGGCCGACGGGCCTTGGGATGCAATGGACGAGCTGCTATAGTGGCCATTCAAGGAAACGTTGGATGGTCTTCGTATGAGGCTCAAGAAGCCAGGAGCAAGATAGCCTACGAAGGCCGCCGGCGTCTCATAAATGACAACAGGTGGGCAAGGCACTTGTTACAATAGACCAGCCTGACTTGAATAACGACACAGTGGACTGCGCGGGTGTACACCCTGCGCCGATAGTTTGGTTTCTTCGCGAAACTCGTGAAGGCAAGCACAGAGTGCGGATGGGCCCGTGCCGTTCAAGAACAGGTACTGGAGGAAGAGAACGAGCAGTGGCGAAGGGCGACGCGTTCCAAGGCAACCTTGATAATATATCGAAGTTGCAAGAATGAAATAAAGAAGGAGCGCATGTACGACAACAATGGTGGAAGTGGCCATCTGTTCAAAGCGTGGGCTAGGGCACTACGAACGCTTCTGTACGACGCCGATTCGACGAGAATACTGATGACACGAATGTGATATGCTGAGTGTGCGGGCAGGAAGAAGAAGCCATCCCCATCTAGTGCTACCCTGTACGTGTTTGGGCCCACACCAACGAGAGGGCCCCCCACTGCCCGAGGCTCTGGGGTTCGTTTACAAAGATGACCCGGGGCCACCCGCAGGCAATGAAGCGGCTGGTACAGTGAACTATGCAGCAGTACGCACCGCCAAAACAAGGCTGGTGCAGTGGTGGCGCGCGACGCAACAGTAGTGATTTATGTCAACAAAATTGAAGGCGTGCCGATACGGGGTGTGCACGCCTGTGAAGTGTTTTTGTTTATTTACTTTTTAAGTGTTTTTTTTCTCCGGCTTGGGCAGATTAAGCGTGCCCGCCCGATACAAAGGGATCAGCCTCAAATTATCATCATCGACATCATCAACGCTCGCTCGGCTGAGCCAAAGCCACTTTGACGAGAGAAGGCCCCCGCGCGCCCTCCTCTCTCAGGCTGCTACGTCACGGTAGTGAGATGGTTGCGTAGGATGGGGAGTCACACAACTGGGTGGTTACAAACTGGTCATACAGAGACATACATAGACAGACTCATGACTTTAGGCACTTTGCCTCTAGAACATCGGATGGCATGAAGACAATGCTCGTGCCTTAAAATTCAATAGACAGGAGCTGAAGTTGAAGTTGAAGTTGAAATTTTATTTCACCACAATGATACACCGTGATTTACACAAACAAGAAACAATTGTGGCATGGAAAGTAGGAAAAAAGCTGCGCTATATCAGCTTGACTAGCCCCACCTCCCATTTGTACAAGGCAACAGAAACAATGGCACACAAAACTCCATACGGTGCTCTCGTATGATTGAAAGAAAAAAAAGAAAATAACATTCTAGTGGTTGTTTATGAAGTACAGAATAGATGCACACTTGGGTGTTTACAAACAAACAATTATTGGGAAAAAAGGCAACCAAAATAAGACGCTATAACAGAAAGGGGTACACCCAAAATTTCATACATTTACAAGTACTGGGTGAAATTTTTCTGGGTTTATAGCTCCTTATACAAACAGGTTTAATATATCACTACTTGAAAGGAGACGCAATTGCTGTTCTGTGAGCTTGAACCTATTTAGTATATGGGGAACAGAGTGCTTTAGCATTTGGAGTCCGTAATTTGTTCGCGGTCGGGGGATGTGCCAGTGTTCAGAACTCCGCATCGGACACAACAAAATTATTGACTGTAAATGTGCTAAGCCTCTCAGGTTTGCGCAATTCTTTCGAATTTCAGACCTCAAAGACAACAACAAGTTATGTTCACATGACACAAAATTTTAAAACTTTAAACTTGACAAATAAATGGGATGTGTGTTCTCTGTAACCTATATTTGCAACAGCCCGTAAAGCGCTTTTTTGAAGTGTATACAACTTTTGTTTTGATGTTTCAGTTCCAGAAGCCCATACCAACTGACAATAGCGTAGATGAGAACAAAAAAGCGTATTAAAGATAAGAAGTTTCTGGGGGAGCGGTAGAAACGACTGACGCCTTCTCAGCACGCCAAGGGCTTTTCTTAGCTTAATACACAATTGTTCAGTGTGAGAATTCCAGAACATATGTTGAAAGTTTTGATGGTGTCTGAAAGTTCGATATTGAAATTATTTAGCATCAGTTTTTGTGTGCACTTACATGTCATTCCTTTCGCACGGAAAAGAACGGCTTTGGTTTTAGAGCTGTTGATCTGTAACGAATTTTGGCAGGACCATTTCGAAAACTCGACTAACTTTTTATTAGCTGCTTTTATCAAATTGTCTATATTTGTTCCCGTAAAGAATAAGCTTGTATCATCTGCATAAATAATGTACGTTATTGAGTGATCCACATTTACAATATTATTGATATAAAGATTAAATAGAAGAGGTCCTAATATGCTTCTCTGTAGTACACCGCGTTTGATTTTTTTGGGCATAGATGTTTGCCTATTTATAGACACACACTGGTACCGATCACTAAGGTAGCTTTCTATTAAATCGAGCACGATGCCTCTAATCCCGTAATAAAACAATTTTTCTAACAAGGTTTGGTGATCAACTCTGTCGAACGCCTTCGTAAAGTCCATGAATACGCCCAATGTTAGCTTTCTTGCTTCAATGTTGCCCAGTATCAACTCTTTTTGATGAAACAGCGCTGTCTCCGTCGATACGCCAGACCTGAACCCATATTGTGCTGTTGTAATCACAGAATGCGAGTCCAAAAATTTATACAATCTAGTGAAAATGATTTTTTCTAGAGCCTTTGAAAATATAGGTAATACCGATATTGGCCGGTAACCACTCATTTCATTTTTGTCACCACCTTTATAAAGCACTGCAACTTTGGCATTTTTCATCCGTTTAGGGAACATACCTGTGCTTAAAACAATATTATAAATGTGCGTCAGGCAGGGTGATAATAAATCAACAACAAGGATAACCGCCGGTTCCATTTTTATGCCGTCAATGTCCTCACTTTTGCTTTTTTTAAGTTTCATGAAAACGTTGTTTACCTCAGTTTGCTCCGTAGGGTCAATAAATATTGAGGGGGGCTATAGGTGTTGGCATGTAACTTAATGCATTTCCGTCGTAAGTACTTTCTGACAAAGAAGTAAAGTACCCAATGAATTTATTGGCTAATGCTGTTCCTTTAAATACATGATTATCAATTGTAATTTCGTCGACACCGGGCGTCCTATTACTTGAAGATATAATTGTGTTTAGTTTTTTCCACATTTGCTTGACATCTACGATACCGTTAAAATAGTATGGTAATAGTCGCGTTTGGCTTGTCTTAAAGTTTTTGAAAGACTGTTTCTGTAGGCCCTAAACGCTTTCAGTGCATTCAAATCGCGATTTTTCAAGAACACCTGGTACAGCCTGTTTTTCGTACGTATCATTTTCAATATACTTAACGTTACCCAAGGCTTACGTGCGCGGTTTGGCTTAGTTATTTCTTTGTACGGAAAGTGTTTTTTATATACCAAAGAAAAAATTTCTATGAAATGTTCATATGCGGTATCAGCCGTAGAGCACGCAAAAACTGCGGTCCAGCTTGTTCTGGCGAGTTCATCTCGAAACTGCGACAGTGTAACCGCATTGATGTCTTGATATATTATATTTACAGAGAATTCTTTTGCCGTATTGTACGTATCAGTTACTAAATAGATAGGCAAGTGGTCGCTAAGTGTCACATTAATGGTACCAGAAAATAGGTCAATAATTGCTAGGTTAGTAATAAAAAGGTCGATAAGAGTTTCACTAGTTGCAGTAATACGTGTGGGGGTGGTTATTACATTAAACAAAAAATGGGAATCGACAATCGCGGATGATTCGTCCTGTTTAGGAGTTTTTGTCAGCATATCAATGTTTAGGTCACCTCCTAAAACTAAAGAGTATTGGTTTACGTTTACAAACGAAAAAATAGCCTCTAGAAACGTGAAAAATTCGCTCAAGTTACCATCAGGTGGCCTATACACGACAGCATATACAAAATCGTCGCATTTTGTACAAATTACCTCAATGTCCGTTGTGGACCAAGAAAAGTCATCGAGGAGGTCATAGGTAAATTCCAGTTTTGTGAACATGCATACGCCGCCTCTCCTTTTCAATTTCCTATTCGAAGAAACGGCACTGTAGCCGTCTGAATGTATGGTATCAAGATCAGAGTACAACGTCTCAGTCAGCATAATAACCGAGAAGGAAAACCCGAACTCGTTTATTAAAATGCAAAAATCATCATATTTTGGGCGTAATGACTGCATGTTCATATGTAACAATGTTAATGGTGATTTACACTTTTCAACATTATCCGACTTGAGTTTGGTTGGACTAATACAAGATAAAGTCATTGCTGATTATTATGGGTCAACATAGAATTGCTGTCAGTTTGCAGACAAGTAGTGACATACTTCCAAATGAGAAACAGACAACGAAAAATATCACTGTGCCTACCGATTTCATCAACAAGGGCAGAAAAACGCAGCCAAGTTGTTTCCCAGCTCATGTCGCGATACAAGCATAAACGCAAACAATCCAGAAAATAGCAAAAGCGGCAACTACAAACCAGTACTTCCAAAATTCAAGCACACAAGACAAAAAAAAATAAAAAAGCAGGCAACAAATTTCGGAAAGAGAACAAATGTGTGGCGAACAGCGCATGCGCACATGGCCTTTGCTCCGGGTAGACTATCGCAACATATACAACTATGTGTCAGATTTGGGTGCACGGTAAAGAACCCCAGGTGGTCGAAATTTCTGGAGCCCTCCACTACGGCGTCTCTCATAATCATATGGTGGTTTTGGGACGTTAAACCCCACAAATCAATCAACAACTATGTGTCTCCTTAACACATATGAACGGCAGGATAAGATGCGCCATAGCACCACAAAGGGCTCCTTCAAAGCTTGAAACATTGGTCTTATTTTCCAGCTTTCATAATGGGTTGACCATTTTAGCAACGTCCCCACTGCATGAAATCTTTATTTTTGGAGCGTTGTCCCTGCGCCGTGCGAAAATTTTGCCATTTTGCACCCAAACGTATTTCCAACCAGTTTCGCGTTTGCGTGCAGTAGCCTGACCTAGTAGACGTTTCAGCTCTGGGCATAGGTGCTCGTTAACAAAGAACGGCTCCTCCGAGTCAAAGCCTACGTCAGAGCACTTGAGTCGGGCAGCACGCGCATTCTCGAGGAAACAGTTCCTCTTCTGCCTCCGTGTGAACTGAACTACTACGTTCTTTTTTGTTAGATTGGAGGTTGGTACTCTGTGCACCGACTCAAAATCGGCTTCCTCAAGTGGTACACCTACTTTCTCGCCAATTTTGATCACTGTATCTATAAGGTTTTCAGTGGCGTTGTACGGGATACCTTTGAGCTCCACATTTGCATTACGAGAATACTGCTCAAGGTGTAGCAGCCTACTCTCATGATCTTTCACCTTTTGAGCAAGATCAGCGCACGTGGCCTCTAGCATAGCGTTGGTTGCCTTGAGCTTTACATTTTCAGCCTTTACTTCTTCACAATCAGTATTTAAGGAAGCCACAGAGGACTTAATTTCCCTCAGCTCATTACGAAAGTCTCGCTCGAGTGTTTCCTTGAAGCCTTTAAATTCAGCCCATAATTCACGCTTAAGTTCCTCGAAAAGTGCTCTTATCTCTTTCGCCATGTCTCAATGAGTCAATACAGACAACCGAACACTTGTGGCAGCACCAGCAGCAGCAAAACGAAACAGGCGAAAATTCAAGAAACAAGCGGGAATTTGGGCACAAACCTGCGTGAAAGATGTATAGCGTTTTAGTCCTCGAGCTTCACTGCCACCTCTGCTGCCATGTGAAGGATGGCGGCGTTGTTCAGACAATTTGTAGTTTTTCGTCGGGGTCGAGGAACCAATGCGAGTCGATGGTCCAGGCAGCGTCACAATCACATGAGGGCTGACGTGGAAGGGCCTTTCTTGAAGTAGATGAAGATAGCTGGGCTGATGTCAGCGCATCCAAACCGCCGCACGATGCCGGAACGAAATATTCCACAGCCCTGCGTGAAAGATGTGTAGCGTTTTAGTCCTCGAGCTTCGCTGCCGCCTCTGCTGCCATGTGAAGGACGGGGGCGTTGTTCAGTCAATTTGTATTTTTTCGTCGGGGTTTAGGAACCAATGCGACTCGATGGTCCAGGCAGCGGCTTTGAGAGGCAGCTATGGCGGCTTTGAGAGGCAGGAAGCTAGTGTCGGTGGCAAGAAGCTTGCCGACCCTACAGGGGCGTCTCTGCGAGCAGGTGTTTGGTGTATAGTGACACGACGGACCCATGCTAACGGGTGTTTCGACCCCTCCCACGCCTAGCCGTGCGTAGCTGAGCCGTGTCCGGGAAAAAGAGAAAAGATCCTGGGAGTTGAGCTGACGCCGGTTGATTGGGCCTTTAAGGCCCCTCGGTAGAGGCAACACACCCATTTGGTCCTGGCTTCACGTAGATAGCACTCGTGGGCTGACTGATTCAGATGAAACCGGCAGTCAGCTTTTCCTATTTCTCTCTCTCCCCACATCTTCGCCTTTCTCTCTCTTTTAATCTTTGCTGTCATCTCTTTTCTTCAAGTACTTCTGATTTCCCTGGCGGCAAAGTTTAACCTGGTGTACAGTACCCAACCTTGGGTATGCTATATCGGGTTATAGTAGTTTCGTGCAGCTGACGTTTGCGATGCCTGCGGGTCTATGCAGCATTCCTGTGTTCGGCTCGATGGTGGGTGGCTGGCCTCGCTACCTCTTTTCCACACCTTCCCAATCGCCTTTTGTTCTAAAAGCGGGCACACCGAAGTAAGCTTCCAGTTTCTTGCAAAGAACACTGAAAATTTCCCACATTTCAACATCATCCGCACCGAATGTCCTGACATAACGGCAAGGTCACTGTCACCTTTCTTAGCCTCAAGGGCCTTACAGGTGCCTTTGGACCAAATTCGCAAGAATAGCCAGTAGAGACATTCTTCTAGAATTTAAGCACAAGGCCCAGTATGACAAGTTGACACTCCTTTGGTCCTGGCTTCACGTAGATGGCACCCCTGGGCTGACTCATCCAGGGGAAACCCGCAGTCACCTTTCCCTATTTCTCTCCCCACATCTTCGTCTTTCTCTCTCTTTCAATCTGTCTTGCCATTGAAGTACTTCCCCTCAAGTACTTCCGATCTCCTTGTTGGCAAGGGTTAACCTGGTGTACAGTACCATCTTTTAGCACTACTCGTATACCTATACCAGCCCACAGTGCCTTGAACACTCCGTGGTGTAATATCCGACAGTGACCTCCTAAACCTCTCGGAGGCTTAACTCCTTGATGAATTGAACGATCGGAATGCCATTCAAATGCACAGAAACAAAAGAGGGCGCAACGATCAGGAAGCACCAAAAAAGCACCTAATTCTCGCCTTTACACTGCCAAACTCCCGGAACATATTCAAGCAGGCTATATAAGGATGCGCGTCCGACCATATATTTCATGCCATCGCAGGTGCTTCAAGTGCCAGAAGTTTGGCCACAGCTCGCAGAGCTGCTGTGGCTGCATGTCATGTGCAAATTGTGAGTCTCAAGAACATGAAGTAGGAAAGTGCACCTCTGATCCACACTGTTTAAACTGTGACAGAGATCACCCTGCTTACTCTCGACCTTGCCCTGCGTGGAAGAGATGATTTGATGATTGATTTGTGGGGTTTAACGTCTCAAAACCACTATTTGATTATGAGAGACGCCGTAGTGGAGGGCTCCGGAAATTTTGACCACCTGGGGTTCTTTAACGTGCACCCAAATCTGAGTACACGGGCCTACAACATTTCCGCCTCCATCGGAAATGCAGCCACCACAGCCGGGATTTGAACCCGCGACCTGCGGGTCAGCCTGCCCGGAAGAGAGAGAAGGAAATTATGACTCTATAAGTCAACGTAAACGTCTCACACGAAGAAGCACGAAACCAACTTTCATTCATCTCACTTTCTTATGCCTATGCAGCGTGCAAGGGGATGGTGTCACAATGACCTTTTGCATCTGCGCGCTTTCCGCACAGTGGTTCGCGAGCGATCTCTACCCCCGCAACATCATCCACTCCTACAGCGGAAGCAGTCGGTGCTGCTCTGCCACCAACGAACATGCAGGCCTCTGTGTCTGCGATTCCCGGGCCTTCTGCCGAGGCAAAGAGCCCTAAACCTCTCCCACCCAAATGCGGACACCACGAGTGGGCGGCCAGCGTCTCTACCAAGGGGATGGACACAACAAAATGTCTATCGGTGCCTCAGACGCCGAAAGATTTGCGTGGCTGTGAGAAGCCTGATTAAAAGGAAAAACCATGTATTAGGGGCCTGAAAAGGCTTTCCAAGCTAAGGTTGTCTACTTCAACGCACAGCAGAATAACTCACTCGAAATGGCTAAACAAATAATGGACTCGAATGCTAGGGGCTTTTCCCACAATCTCGATGACGTTACAGAACTTTTACATAAACACAATCCCAAGGTGCTTTGCATTCAAGGGACACATTTGAAGGCATCACAAACAAAGTTTCTTCGACATTATGCTATGTTCCGCAAGGACCGGGATGAGGGAACTGCTTCGTCCGGTGGTGTAGCAATAAAGTAGAAAAATCTGTCTCTTGCCAACCTCTTCATCTCGAGACGACGCTCGAAGCAGTGTCAGTCCACGTCATTCTAGTTGACAAACTAGTCACTGTGTCCTCACTATACATACCACCAGACTACAAGCTTAACCGCACAGATTTCCATCACCTCCTTGATCAACTGCCGACACCCTCCAGTGTTGTCGGTGATTTGAGTGCTCAAAACACTCTGGGGGGGGGGGGTGGGGGGCGCCCGCTGCGATGCGAGAGGCCAACTGATAGAGCAATTCTTCCTGTGTTGCGGAGCATGCCTCTTCAAATAAAAAAATACAGCCTACCTAGTACAAAATTCATCACAAATCATATTCATCGATAGACTTCGCGCTTGGTTTTCCCTCTCTCTTCACTGAGTTAGAATAAAACGTGGTCAAGAATCCGCACAGCAGTGACCACTTTCCTGCTACGTTAAACTGGTCAAGATCAAATGGCTCTCTTCCTCATACTCCCTAATAGAAAATATCATCCGCTGACTGGGAGAAGTTTGAAGAATCAACACTATTACTTCGTGACTTTATCACAAATCGTGATATCGATTGCGCAGTAGCATTCTTCAGTGCGTTTGTTATTGATTCTACTGAAAAGTGTATCCCACAAACAAATGGTCAATCGTGTCAACGACATGTTCGCTGGTAGAACGAGGACTGTAGGAATGAGCGTAAGAAACAAAATACAGCCTGGGGCGTCCTGCGATGATATCCTAATGCAGAAAACTTTATCAAACTTAACCCATATATGCCGAGTGTCCTACATGTACGACGCTGAAAGTTTTAGTGTAATTCGAATGTTTTTGTTGTAAAAAAGGTAGTGCCACTTAAGGTGTGTTTGCGATGCCCTGTCCTTGTCATGTGCAAGTATATGTGATCGCTGGGCTACAAATACCAACGTGGTTGCAGTCACAAAATGGCTATTTTGCGTGCGTTTAGCTGAGCGCCATACCGAGAAAAATTATCTATTGTTCTCGATGCTGCTAATATTTTTGTCGATTGTTTGTAAGTTATTGGGTGTGCAGTAGCTTTTGTATGACAGTGATAGGCGCTATTGTTTATTTATTCACAGTGTATCAAACATTGGTGTCCTACATGTAGTGCGGCTCCAAAATCTTTGTTGGAAAGAGTTTTTTTTAATAAAAGCGCTCTTATGTTTTACGAGGCTGTAGAAGCACTCATTCTGGGAAAACAAATTAGTTTTGTTAATTTTATCAAGTTCGGGCATATATGAGTTAAAAAAGGGAAATCAATGGTTAGGCGAACATGATGTTAGGCAAGAAGAGAGAGTTGAGTGAACTTTATTTCTGAAATTATTTCCTACACTTATGATAAAAAGTCTGGGGTATCTATAGAAGTATGAAGGGACAGAAGGCACATCCCGTACCATTGGTGATTCAAGGAAACAGTCTGGGGCAACAGGACAACAGTCTTGGCGAGCACTTCCAGTGCATTTATAGTTTCGCGTACAGTCTGGGGCAACAGGACAACAGTCTTGGCGAGCACTTCCAGTGCATTTATAGTTTCGCGTACTACTCGAAATCTTTCTTACCATATAAAAAGTGACAGGACGCATAACACTTGAGTTGAAGTCTAAAACAAGCGAATAATACACCATAAAATACTGGCGACCTTAGGGCGGACTTGATTGCTGGCCACAGTATAGCTTCAGGACAAGACAGTGTAATGTATGACATGCTCAAACATCTTCACGATGACACCGAAATCACTTTAGCTGCCCTGTATAACACTTTGGGCCGCCGGGTACCTGCCGTCTTTGTGGAGGGAGGTCATTGTTGTTCTCATTTTCAAGGAAGGCAAGGAGCCCTCTTCAGTTACAAGTTACCGTCCAATAGCACTTAGAAGCTGCTTGTGCAAGGTGCTTGAGAAATTTATAAACAAAAGACCTGCATTTTCTAAAACCCACAAACTGCTTGACCTTTTTCACTGTGGTTTTAGAGAGGGCCTGTCTACTACGGACCATCTCGTACGCATTGAAACATACATTCGCGATGCGTTTATTCACGAACAGTACCGCCTCTGTGTGTTTCTCCACGTGGAAAAGGCATATGATGCCACATGGCACTGCGGCATCCTTAGAGATCTGTCACACATTGATATTCATAGAATATGCTGAATATCATAGAGAGCTACTTATCCGAGAGAACATTCCATGTTCGTGTTGGGATTGTCTTGTCCAGGCTACTTGTTCAAGAAACGGGAGTACCACAGGGTGGTGTCCTGAGTTGCACCCTTTTTATTATAAAAATAACTCATTACAACTCTGCATTCCACATAACATGTTCTATGCTGCATATGTCAATGATATCCAGGTAGCCTTCAGGTCATGAAATCTTGCAGTGTGGGAGTGGCATGTTCACTTCTGCCTGAACAAAGTGTCTAAGTGGGCTGACGAAAACTAGTTTAGGTCAGGTATAGAGAAGAGCACCTGTATACTCTTTTCTAGAAAGAGAGGCCTCCACCCAAATCCCGAAATCGACTTGCATGGGCAGAAGTTGCCTGTAAAGGCCGAGCATAAACTTCTAGGCCTAATTTTAGATTCCAAAGTCACAAGTACATCACAGATTCAGTTTTTTAAAAAGAAGTGCGTAAAAAAACAATGAACATTCTGAAAGTACCCTCACGCGCATCGTGGAGGAGTGACCGAAATTGTCTGATCAATCTTTATAAAAGCCTCATACGCACGCGCGTGGAATATGGGTCAATTATATACAAGTCTGTCACCCCAAGTGCTTTGAAAATGCTTAACCTGGTCCAGCATTCGGGCATCTGTCGGTCTACGAGTGCTTTTCACACTAGTCCCGTGGAGAGTTTGTATGTCAAATCCAATGAGTGTTCATTGCACTTGCGAAGAACGTACATGTATTTTATATATTACTTAAAATGATGCAGAGAAAGAACACTCTTCATACACGACTATCAATGACTTGTCAACTTGTACGCTTTTCGAAAATTGTCCTTTGTTTCAACACTCCGACTCTCTTCGTGTGAGGAGCCTCATTGCAGAAACGGGTGTGCCACATGTTGAACACCATCTGATAGCTACCACTCTACGTCTGCCGCCGTGGCAGCGGTAGCCTATAGACTGTAATGCATCCTTTGTAGAAGTTGCGAAGCATGTGCCTATAGCACATATACACACGCACTAACTCGAACTGCCAAACAAATACAACTGTCCTGAATTCTCTACGGAAGCTTCCAAGTCTAATAGTGGCGTGTCCTACAATGCCGTTGGTCCATTCTTTTCAGACTCTGGCGTTTTCCACCCTAATTCAAGCACATTCACAGCAGAAGCTTATGCATTACTTGTGGCCACTAAACACATAAATGAATTAAAATTACAACGTGCAGCAATATTCACTGACTCTTTGAGCGTCATAAAAGCTTTGAAAACCCTCAAAAACATAAAAATCCGGTAGTTTGAAGCTTTACTTCCTTTTATGCACCATCTACACACTAAAAAAAAGTTCTATTGTGCGGGACGCGAGGCCACCGCGAAATCCGGAAAAATGTGTTGGCGGACCAACTGGCCGCCGGAGCTCACGGCAACGTTGACACTAATACAGCTATGGCTGTCGCTGCGTACAAACTAAATCACCTCGTAAAACAGAAGCTCAGAACATATTGGGGGCTTTCGTGGGATAAGCAAAGACGAAATAAATTACATGTTACCAAACCGAGCCATGGAACTTGGCCGCCAATATCAAGGTCACGCCACACTGAAGTAACACTCACAAGGCTACAAGTAGGGCACACCCACAGCACTCATTTATATAATTTATCCGGTGGTGATCCTTCCATGTGTGACAGATCTGGTGAGCCACTCAGCGTGCTTCATATTTAATTGAATGCAAGGAATTTGATGCCCTTAGACAAAAACACTTTCTACTTCTCCACCGGCATCAAATACCACTGCATCCGTCAATGTTCATAGGTAGAGATCCACTTTTTAAGCGGAAATCATTGCTCGCATTTTAAAAGATATAAATAGTTTTCACGTCTCTTTCCGGGCAATGCGTAGCACGACCTCTGAGGGGAGGTTGCTGCTGCGGTAGCTACATTAAAAAGCACCTGTCTTGCTGCCCTTGGACACAAGGGTTGTTGATGAGGCAGTCCCGCTGTTATCCTCCTATGCTTTTATTACTAAGATCACTTGTCATTCATTCTCACTCTAAGCGTCACATCATTTTCATAATTGTAGCATCTATGTGTTTTACCCGTCTTAGGGCGAAGAACTTTAGGCCGCTATACAACCACGCCACATTAGCATAGCCGACATCCCTACATACCATCGTTATAAACCGACGATTATTACAATTTTTCATTTTTTATGGCACTCTTTGGATAAAAATGGCGCTTGCGCCTATAAAACCTACGTAATAATAAGAAGCAAGTTGCCGACATGAGGCCTTTCTTTGTCGGTAGACGGGGCATCACAGCATACTGACACATTCTCTCACAAAGTTTTCTGATGACCCCGTTACACTGTACGTATTTCTTAGCGTGAACCGCACCTGCAGTGTTGTAGAAGTTTCGGGAGCGTAGTAGACCTTTTCGTTTAGATTACGCCCAATTCGTGAACTTCACAGATTATTCTTGAACCTATGTGGCCTCTATCTGTAACGCCGTGAGGAACCTCCTTTACAGAGAATGCTGAAGGTATAGCAGTGCAGAGCGATTCCATGAGCAAGAATACAACTATCTCCTTAAGACGTAGCCTCTTCACGAAAGTTATGCTTCAGCACAGTTACCACAGAACAAGCCGTCACTCTATTAAGGCGACAGATCTTATTCCGTGATTGAAATACAGCAATTTCATTTGAACCAGGCGTTCCTACGTATTGTATACGCTATTGGAACTAATACAAAAAGTTTGTATTGTTCCACACAACAGTCTGCTGTATTGTTCTGCAAAGCAGTATGGTGTATTGTTCCGCACAACAGTATGCCGCACCTAGGCTGTGCCATGCAGCCTGCTTGCAAAAAATAGCAATAGAGGATTTCATTTATGCTCTGCGTGCCTGTGAATGTGAGTTATTTGTGTTGTTTGAAGGAGAGTTTTGTTGCCTGGACACGCTGTTGATTTGGTTTCTAGGCACACCATCATCTGCAAGTGAACACAGGGTTCATAGGATGATTACAATGCTTTATATGTCTTGCACAGGTAGCATGATTTTGTGGAACGAATGCAGTACTTTATGACTAGCTCCTTAAAGTACCTGTGTGTTATGTACACAACACCAAATTGAACAGGAGTCCAGTTTAACAAAAGTCTACACAAAGAACATAAAAATGGAGTGTGCAGCAAACAAAGGCACAAGGAGCACATGACATGTTTATAGAGCTAATCGCGGCACCGAATTGACGAAGATGGGACAGGCCGAGCATACACAAGTCTGTCCCATCCTTGTGATTTGAAGTGCTACGCTGAACTTTATGAAAATGTACACAAACAAGGCCAAAAATTTACCCGTGCTAAGTTCAAATGACATCCTCCCTTTCCCCATTATGGACATTTATTTTTGTTGAGCCAATCTGTGCATGCAAAGATGTTCCGAAATACGTGTGAAATAATGAGTGTAAAAAGTTTACTTGGACTTGCAATTAATAAAGTTGCATGAAAGTGTTCCCACCTAAGCAGATGGCAGTTGCAGAATATGTTGGCAACAAGTCAGTGAAGGTTGACCAGTTCTTTAGCAATATGAATCCTTGTGAACATGTTGTTCTTGGAAGGTAATAGTTTACAACAAATAAACCAATGTTCCAAGCCCCCCCCCCCCCCCCCAATCTGTCTCCGAGCCACTTTCAAGCACTGTTTATATAGAAGCTATGCCTTGTTGTACAGCAGTTAAACTCAGTCTTGGAAGAAGCTGCACTGGTGGCAATAGCAGCACCCCCCTTTCCAGTCTTCACACGTCTGAACTCTTTCTGCCCATTTTCCCAATAGGAGTGGCGTTGCAGTACACCAGCGTACTTTGTAAAAGACCTTCCTCCGATCATGTGCAGATGTGCGGTCCGCGAACGTATATCCCAAGGTACACCAAAAGGCCCTGAAGATTTGGGTGAGGTAATCGGTAAAGTATAATGCAAAGATTGCGACGCCACTTCATGGGCGAAAGAAATAAAAAATGGTCACAGAAACGTAAAGAACGTAAAAAGAATGTGGCTTAAGTTTTTCATGCAACATGTTCTGACACACAGCTTGTTGAACGCTGCTGAGTAACAAGACATAGCCGCTGCCTGAACAATTTGACTCTGCCACCTCTTGTACAAAGATGAGAAAACAGAAAACTTTTTAAGGGCGAAGCTCCTTATAGCGTCACCCGTTCGTCCCTCGTAGCCGTCGTAGTAGTGTGTAACAAGTATATCATTTCAACCTCCTAGGTGGTGCCGGTGATAGATTTCTTCTGTGCGTTGTCGAACAATAAAAGATAGTGCTCAATGTACATGCTGTTGCGGCTCCCAGCACTGAGGACCCGTTGTTGCGGACCGGGGTCTGCCCGGTCTTTTGTGGTAGCGTGGTGTAGCTTCGGGTTGAGGAAACGAACGCTCACAAGATGGGGATACGAAAAACAAACAGGTTTATGGCACTAATTACA
Source organism: Rhipicephalus microplus (assembly GCF_043290135.1). Taxonomy (NCBI): domain Eukaryota; kingdom Metazoa; phylum Arthropoda; class Arachnida; order Ixodida; family Ixodidae; genus Rhipicephalus; species Rhipicephalus microplus. Next base: position 251,834,012 of record NC_134702.1, read on the forward strand.
CTTATTTACAGCATGGAGAGGTTGAAAGTTCACACAAACCACGAGCGTGGTGGTTGAACCGTTTCATGGTTCAGAGCGACGTCCCGCACTCTGCGGCGTCCTTATAAGCCCTGTCGGGCTCCTCCTTCTTGAGCGGAACACCAATCACACACAAACAACAGGCGAGGGGTACGAGCATGCATGGCCCACTTGAGCATTCAATATTGAGTCGTGATCACTGCACTCCAAAGTGGCCCCAGAGGGGCTCTTCCTCGTCGTGTGTGTGCCGCTGGTCGAGGGGTCCCAAGCTCCGGACAGCAGACATCAAACGGCCCGCCAATCTGTCCGCTCAATTAGCAGGGCACTTTGTGGCGGCGGCCGCCGTTTCATCCAAGGAAGACGCTGTCTTTGTTGTCATCTCTGGAACGGCTCACGGCGTCATGGCGACACGACGTCTCATCCTCCGGCTAGCAGGGACAATACCTGGTGGGCTTAGGCAGCCGGCCAGTCGGCTACTTGTTTGAGGATTAAAAGAGTGCCGCTCCCCCGTCATCTCTGGACGCTGGTTCCGAGAAAACTGGGTTCCAGGCGTGGGAACGCTGCCCGACTCCGCTTCTCAGCGACAGCATGGCGCCTACTGACGGCGGTCACAACAGCTTCCCCCTCGCCAGATGAGTCACGGAGGGCAGCAGTCACCGCTGCTGCTCGCAGAGACGACGAAAGGGTCCGTAGTCGAATCCCAGGAACTGGCCTTCGCTTGTGGCATGGTCTGGGTAAATGCCGAATCTTCGACACCGTTTCTGAAACTGCACCACATGCACAAGCAATCACTCGGACCCTTCGAACAAACCCAAGCCAAAAGAGGGATGGGAAACCAATTTTTCATTGCTAGCTTTATTAAAAAGCTCGCACTCAAAACTCTCAGGACTCACTTGCGCTGAGAAACCAAACGTGCTACCTTACATATTTTACATGATAAGTTGCACGAAAAAAACTAAAATATCAATTTTGATACACCAAGAGCACCCCAGAATGGCTTAGAAAGAGCGGCTGAGCGCGTCAACGTTTCCATTCAATTTGCTCTTTACAATGCCAAAACTATATTTTTGAAGGATCAAGCTCCGCCTCACAAGGCGACTGTTCTACGATGTCATGGTTTGCAGCCAAGGGGACAATGGTCTGTATCTACTTTGAATTTAGCACCTCCGAGATAACGCTGCAACTTAGAAATGGCCTACACAAGGTAAGCGCACTCCTTTCCTGAAGCGCAGTACGTTATCTCACGAGAGCCCAATTTCTAGCTCAAGTAAAGAGCATCTTGGCTCATTACCACTGTAGTCCTGACATAGAATGGCTGTCTCCTTCTTTTCGTCGCTGACGACTTTCATCTGTTTTGTCCCGCTGAGAGCATCGGTTCGGTTCCGGATTCAGCGAGCGCTAAGATTGTCCTAACGTCCGTTTTTGTTTACGGCCGCCAATAACCGTCTACAACTGAGACATGAAGCTCACCAGCCTCCCGAAAGCTTAACCGAAACTGTGACCTAACGGTCTACCTCAATGGTTTGGGAAAGCCTGATGATATGCTCATATGATCAATCGATCAATCGTCTCCAAAGAAAACCAACAAAACATAGGAGACAAACACTGCTTTCTGGAAGGTTCATTTGGTTAAAGTTATCTGCCTATGCTAACGCTTCTGAGAAAAAAAAACACTGAGCGCTCTTGAGCGTTTTCAATGACTCTCAGTTCTACAGCACTGCAAATTACATGGTACTGTTAACCAGACGCATAATCCCTCACAGTTTGTCTTAATGTTCATTCGAACGTTACGTTGTAACACACCGTGTACAACACAAAAGTAATCCTAGGTGCAATACTCATTAAAGCACCTCCCAACAATTGCATAGGTTTTATGCTAAAACAGTACACTAGAATGTTCTCAATACTACTAGCGCGTAACGACAACTCTGCCATGTCACGCCAAACTTAATCATTTTACGAAATAACTTGGTCTATGTTAACATCTTCCTTCAAATGCTCGTTCAATCCAAACCCACTTGACAGTGAAGGCATACGATATAACACTATACTTTAAAAACACTCGAAAAATGACACATCTTCTGTGTTTTTACCGTACGCAAATTTTCGCACTCGTGATTAAACTAATTCGATGTTGACTTTCAGCCTTTAGGCTCGGCGGTTTTCCTTCTGAAAATTTTCCACCGCATCAAACTTACCAAATTTTAAGTGGATCAAATCTGCATCTCCAATGCAATACTGAGTAGACACCATTAACACGCACGCACCAAAAATACTCAAACTGACCGCCCCCTTTTCTCAATTAGATTCGCTTGAATTGCACACGATGGGGTCGCGTTCCCGGCGGCTTTCGAGCACGCCAGAGGCTACAAAATGCACAAACTCTAAGCAGTGCACTGCCGTCACCCCTCATTTTCCACTTTGGCCTGTTCTCCTCAGGAATTTGAAAGGGACGCGAGGAGCAAGGGTGAAACCTGTGCCATTTTTCTTTTGTGTTCTCCTCTACGCGGTATTTAGCCACTCTGCGCTTTCGATTTTGACCCATCGGGCAAGGCCGTTTTCCCGAAGTCGTCGAATGCAACCCCGTTTTTCGTTGGGGTAACGCACCTCGTTTCCCCGCTCTACACCTGGCTCACCGCTTGTACCTCTCTGAACGCCACCATTGACGTTTCCTGGAACGGATTAATGGCCTACCCTCTCGTCTTTCTTGCGACTGAGTGGGGCTTGACCTAGGCTTGCGCAGTGACGAATGCCTCCGCTTCTTCCTTTTTCTGGGATGTTTGCAAACCATCTCGGTATTATCGCTGCACTGCTGAAGCGTGGCGTTCTTGCTCTTATCAGCCACTGCGCAAACCATGCCTAAATTTGACAATGGCGAAAGGTCCCCCTGAGGCACGAAGAAGGTTTTCAGCTCATTACTGGGCCAATTAGGGCTGCTGGCACCTTCCTAATTTACGCAAGGAGCGTCTTTCGACATCGTCCCCACCTCCAGACCGGCCACGGCCTCGTTCTCAGCATATTCTACCTTGATGGATTCCAGAATACGCGGGCCCTTCTCTGGCACGATCTCTGTTTCTAGCGCTTCATGACGCGCCTCAACTTCCAGCGCTTTGTGACGCGCCTCACTTTCAGACTCCGGTGCGAGTCTTTCTTTCTTTTTGCTAACAGAAGTTCCGAATCTTCTGATCAGCTCTGCTTTGATAACTTCATAGTTGTTCGCGTGCTGCTCACTGAGTCGCGCAACAACATCCGCTGCCTCGCAGGGCAGAACCGTGCGTAGCTTCTGAGACCAGGTGTCTCGCTCACACTTCAGTTGACTACACTTTCGTTCAAAGAGTCTAAGATACAGGCCCATATCCCATGATACCTCATATGGCTGCATGTACCTAGACATCTCGAACTCTGCCTCATTTTAGAAAAGTACCCCTCGCTGGGGTCCCAACCTCATACTCAACTCATAGTCTTGTTCGAAAAACTTTATCTTGAGGTCTTCTCTTTCGTCTTCACTCTTTCCTTCCATCTGAGCTGCTCTTAGTTTTCTTTCAATAATGAGGTCCCATTCTTCACTTAGTTCCTCATCATAAGCCCCCAAATCATTAATCGCTTGAATGATTATGGGTTTCCGTGCCAAACCCTTTGTATCGATACCAAATTCCTCACACAACAGCAACAAGTCTGACTTCTGCAGCTCCCGTAAGTCCATGATCGTACTGCTGCTAAAGGGGAGTGAGAGACAGGAGAATTCGGCTTTTAGTTAGTGCGCACGCTGCGAATTTTCGTTGTTCAACAGCGCACAGAAGACAAGAAAGGGTTGCTACGTTATACTCGCTGGGCGTAACTTCCTAGATTTTAGAAAGGTTTAGCGAGCGTTGGGCCACAGTGCAATGAATACAGTGAACTAGTATATACCATGAAGTGGAGATGGTTAAAGGTGGGAAGTAGACACGAAGCGCAAGCCGTAAGAGAGTGTGCGTGTGCCTCCTCTCGTGCAGTCCTTGGAATGTCCGCTGGATGGCGGTGCTTCTATATGAGGAATATATGATGAATTAATGCGAGATGGGGGTACTTGGAGTGTTGAATAGGTGGACGAACGTACACACAGACAGATGCATTGACGGACGCAGGAGCGGATGCATGGACGAAAGCAGGGACGGACGCACAGATGAACGTGCGGACGCACGAACAGACGCACGCACGGACGGGCGGATGGACGCACGGGCGGCCACATAGACGCACGCATGGATGGACGGAAGCAAGAACGAATGGACGGATGGATGCTTCGCCCCACTCACTATCCATCATTCACTCCGTGGATATGGTGCCATTTTTTGGAGTCGCGATCCATTCGTTACCATGTACCAGCTTCTAACAACCTCGGCCTTCTATCTATAAATGTTTTACAAGAAAATATGTGACCAGTGGACTGGTTGAACTTTGCACATTTATAGGCAGCGTATACTGAGAACGTTACCTACATAGATGGCAAAGCTTTCATGTCATTTTGTTATTATTTGTTGTGCAAGGTCAGAGTAAACAATATGGAGTTAAGCCACAAATCGAGAGTGTATGTGGGGGTAGTTTGTGTGTATGCACTGTGCTGCGTTATCTTGCAGAAGTGTGAGTCATACGTGCCGCAGCATGCCAAATGAACAATGAAATGCACTACTACACACTGTTTTGAACACAACTTTGACAGATGTATTCAGAAACATAATTGTCAAAAGCGCTGAAAGCCCGCTTATGAAACTTCGTGCATGGCACATGAACAGCTCCACTTGGCTCCTTCTGGTATGTCTGAAAAAGAAGTAGAAAAAAGATTGCAGCCACAGCAATGTTCAGTTTAAACCACAGTGGTGTCTACTACGTACATCACCTCTGTTCACACCACTATTTTATGAATCACAAAAGCAGACGATACTTCTGGACAAGAACTGATCACCTGCAGAACGAGCAGCAGGATGCTACGAAGACCTATTGCTATAGTAGACAAGAACTCAACGTTAAACACAATATATTCTAACTGCAAAAGAATTCATAGACTAGCGTAAGAACTTCTGTTTAATTATGGCCTGGTGTGGCAGTTGCCATTTATGTAACTACTAACACCTTTCAGAGTTATGTGGGGTGAACAAAAGAATTTCGCATTAAATTATGAAATCTTACACAAGACAAAGCATATTGTAGACCACTGAAAAGGCCTATGTGAGGTAGGGAACATATTGTAACGGCACCTTTGGAGCGGGAAACAGGAGCTGTGAGATAAGAGAATGAGGACTTAGTTGTGATTTCCGTGACCTCAACCCATCACCCATCCAGCACTCTGTCACTGTGCGTGACAGGGCTGAATGGGTACACGCCGCCTTATTCATAACATCATGGTGCAGGTATTAGCCTGATGAAGACAATGAATAATGAATCAACACAAACGGTGAACTATAAATTAGGAAGGTAGGCTTGCGTATATAGTATCTTGAAATTCAATAAACACTACATGACAGTTGTACATATTATTACGGCAGGATCTAACATGAAGATGGGCGCTTGAACGAGTGTCTTGTCGCTAAATTAAGTGTGTTGTTCGAGCCAATGTTTGAATAAAACAATTTGTCTCAGTTATGGCAGCAACCTTGATGCAGTTTGGGGCCTCGGTAAAGAAAAGTTCTTTTGTCGAATAACAAGCTCTAACATTCGTTCAATGATTTGTTTTCATCAAGTATACATCTCAGCACATTCATAAAAAATCTGCAACTTTAACAATTGCTTCTATTGTAGTGATACTGGGTGCAAAACTAAGCTGCAGAGGACAAGGCAATTAGCACGGGAATGGCTGCTCAACAGTTTTATAACCCTATGTCCTTGATGCTAAAATGATTGGTTCGACAAGAAGACATCCATTAACCAGAGCAGCAAGCCGTATCAAGTTTACTGCCACGACTTAGACAAACAAATTTCGTTCAAACATTCCAAACAATCTAATCTCAAAAAACTTGATTGGCTCCAAAAACAAACTTTTTTATTTGACCCGCATTCAAGCCCCCCCCCCCCTATCATCATCTTAACTTCTGTCACAATAACACAACTGTAATGTAGTGTTTGGTAGAGCTTTAAAATATGGATAGTAAGCCTTTCTTCTCAATTTAATGCTCAGCCTTTACGTTTATGCTTTAATGACTGTCTTGTCAGCCAAAGAACCCATGGTAAGAATGTGTGAAGGTGTCTTCAAGTTTTAGAGTCAGAAGTATTTTTAGCTCCTGATAAATGCGCTTAAAACAAACAATGTAATTTTATTCTACAAGAAAAGATCACTCTTGTAAAATGTCTACAAAACACTGCATTTTGCCATTTTCGATTTGACAGATATGTCCAAAATTACAATAGAATTAGGAGAGACGTTGTAATGGAGGGCTCCGAGAGTTTTAACCACCTGTGGTTCTTTAAGGTGCACTAAAATCTGAGGACACGGGCCTACAACCTTTCCGCCTCCATCAGAAATGCAGCTGCCACATCTGGGACTCAATCCCGTGACCTGTGGGTCAGCAGCCGAGTACCATTTGCCATGTTTCCTCACGACCATCATTCGGAGAAATAGAAACACAAATTATTTCGATACCATAGCCATGAAATTTCGCTCACAAAAAAACAGACTGTGGTAAAAGCTTGAAGCAACAATCATGTGTCAGTTATTTTTTTTCCCATATCTCAATTTCTGAGCACTTGGTTTGAAAGGCCTCTGCTGTATTAAAAAGTTTTCACCCAAAAACAGTGTTGGAACGACTTCTTCCCACATTGAGGCATCAAAGCACCAGTTTTGGAAATAATGCAATTGGTCAAGAAACCACTTCACAGACTAACATGAGAGGAGCGTGAACTCGCAAATACTTACAGGTCAATGTACAGTCACACTTTCTGAGGCAGCCCGAGGGCTTATGTGTGTCCGTCTGTACTGCCTTCTGTCTGCCTTTGGTCCGGTTTTTGTAGCATGTCTGCCAGGAAAACAAAAAAAAAACATTAAAACAATTCACTTTTTCTAGCATGCCCTATGTAACACAACTTAAATTTCTCGGCCTCATGAGGTAGCAGTCTCGAAAGCATACTAAGAGGAGGAGGAATAAATGAGGAAGGACAGGGAGGTTAGCCAGACTAAGAGGTGCTGCTTTAGGTATGTATATCTCACCCCGCAGGGGCGCCTGCGCAAGTCGGCGTTTGGTGTGTAGCGACACCATGGACCTGAGCTAACGGGGGAGTTTCTACTCCCTCCCAGGCTTAGCCGTGAGTGGCTTTTCCGTGTCCGGGGAAAAGGGGATCGTGGGGGTTAAGCCGACGCTGGGTGATTGGACCGTTGAGGTCCCCCGGCAGAGGCAACACACCCCTTTGGCCCCTGCTTCACGTAGACGGCACCCCTGGCCTGACCCACCCAGGGGAAATCGGCAGTCGCCTTTTCCTATCTCTCTCTCCCTACATCTTCGTCTTTATCTCTTACTATTTATCTGTCCTGTCTTCTACTCTTCCGTTTACTTCCAAGCTTCCTGGCGGCTAGAGTTAATTCTGTGCAAATAGCCTACCTTGGTCTAGGCGCATTGGGTTATAGTGGCGTTGTATGGCTGGAGTCTGCAGGTTTCAGCATCCGCAAACTTGTAGCGTCCCCTCGTTGGGCTCCATGGTGGGTGGCCGCCAACGCTGCTGAACAAAAATAAGACAGGCATGCATAGAGCACTCCCCCAACTGTCTGATCATACCGGCTTAAAGCGGGTACGCACCGATGATATAGATTTTTTCAACCAGCCAAAAGAGACATATCCTCACTTTCATGTTATCCACTCTGAAAAAACGGAAAAGCAAGCCAGGACCGTCTCTCCTTTCCTAGTTGCTAGATGTCTTGCCGAAACTCTTGGCACAGGATACAAGGTAACCAAAACGGCTAGCGAAGACCTTCTCCTCGAAATCCGTGACAAAGAACAATTTGAAAAGCTAGACCGTCTTTCAGATTTCGGTGGCATACCAATAACCATAACACCACATAGATCAATGAACACAACTCGCGGAGTGGTATCTGACATGGACTTATTTGACCTGACTGAGACGGAACTTTTGCAGGGGTGAAAGAGCCAAAATGTCACTAATATAGACAGAATTATCAGAAGAGACAGTAATGAAACACCAACAAAACACCTAATACTCACGTTTGCATCCAGTAAACTACCAGAATCTATTCAAACAGGGTACACGAAGACATCTATCAGGCCGTACATTCCAAACCCTCGTCGTTGCTTCCAATACCAAAGGTATGACCATGGCTCTAAAACCTGTCGTGGTCGTTAGACTTGTGCACAATGTGGCGTCCTAGGCCACGTGTTTGAGAACTGCAAACAACCGCCACACTGTGTAAACTGCGAAGGAAACCATGCCGCATATTCACGCTCCTGCACATACTGGAAAAAAGGAAAAGAAATAAATACATTGAAGGTGAAGGAGAACATTTCATTTAAGGAAGCACGGCGAAGAGTCGCACCATTCTATGGACCTACATACGCTGATGCGGCGAGTCAGGGGGCACCGCCGCACCAGCCCTGGCCACTCCTTCGGCCCGCGCATATCGAGCCGGCGGCTGTGGCACCTGCCCCCAAGGCGGCTGTAGTCCAGGCTACACCGCCTACTTCCAAACAGAGACCGGAGACTCCCGAGTCTTCGGGTCTCAAGGCCTCCCCTCACCAGGCGAGGCCCGAAATCCGAACTAACAGCCCGCATGTGTGGGCATCCAGTGCCCCCGAGGAGGCAATGAATACGTCGGTACCCTTGGTGCCGAAAGAGCGGCGTGGCTCCTTGGAGCGCGCCAAGAAAACAAAAAAGCAGACAACAGGGCCTGGTGACGGTTCTGTTAAGTGAACTCAAACTCCCTGTCTAAACAGCCACTCGCTTTTCGTACACACGGCACTATTTTACATTCACCATGAACACTGAAATTACACAATGGAACGTCAGGGGCCTTCTCAGAAACCTTGACGACATCCAGGAACTTTTACACGAACACTCACCAAAAGTGCTGTGTGCACAAGAAACACACCTTAAATCAAAACACACAAAATTTCTTCGTAAATACGTTATTTTCCGAAAGGACCGTGATGATGCCAAGACATCATCCGGAGGTGTTGCCTTTATAGTGAATCAAGGGATTGCATGCACAAACTTACAACTCCAAACATACCTTGAGGCAGTGGCTGTTCGAGCAATTCTTTTTGATAAACTGATCACAATCTGCACTATTTACATTCCTCCTAGCTATAAGCTGCAAAAACGTGATTTACACTCTTTAATTGATGAACTTGCTTGGAGACTTTAGTGCGCATAGCAGGCTATGGGGTGACTCTCGGTATGACGCGCGAGGTTGACTGATTGAACAGTTCCTTCTCTCGTCTAGCGCGTCTCTCCACAATCGAAAATAACCAACCTATTATGATCTCGCTAATAACACCTACTCCTCCATAGACCTAAGCATAGTATCTCCATCTCTTGTGCCTCTACTCCAGTGGAAAGTCGTCAGTAATCTGTACGGAAGTGACCACTTCCCCGTAGTTTTCAGCACAACTACAGTAAGTGAGTGTGCACCACGTGTTCCCAAGTGGCTCATAAACAGAGCCAACTGGGAACAGTTTTATACCATCGCTCGTCTAGGTTAGAATGACATATGTACTTTGAACATTGATGTTGCTGTCAACTACTTCACAGCGTTTTTGATCGATGCTGCAACAAAATGCATCCCACAAACAAATGGACACCCTGGAAAACGGCGTGTGCCATGGTGGAACCCTGAATGCCGAAACGCGCGCAAACAGCAAAACAGAGCTTGGAGGCTGCTTCGGAACTCACCGACAGCCGAAAATCTTGACACCTTCAAGAAAATAAAGTCTCAAGGCAGGAGAACGCGTCGGCAGGCCAGAAGAGAAAGCTGGCAGAAGTTTTTGTCAGGGATCAATTCATACACACAGGAGGCTAAAGCCTGGAACATGGTCGGTAGGAAAGCAGGAAAACAAGTACACACACTTCCACTCGTAAACACTCAGGGTGATAAATTGGAAGATCAGGCAAACTTCCTCTGTGCAGACTTCGAACAAGTGTCCAGCTCATCCCACTATACTGACACTTTCCAAAAATACAGAACGAGAATAGAAAAGCAGAAACTCGAACACAAATGCACTAGATACGAGGCATATAACCAAGCTTTCCGTCTAGTTGAGCTACGAACGTCTCTAAACTCTTGCAGTACTTCTGCCCCAGGTTCTGACCATGTGGTGTATGAAATGTTAAAAAACCAACCGATCGAAACACAAAAAACCTTACTTTGTTTGTGCAATGCTATCTGGTTTTCTGGCACCTTACTTTGTTTGTGCAATGCTATCTGGTTTTCTGGCACTATCCCTCCCTCCTAGAAAGAGGCTATTATTATTCCCATTTTGAAAGAGGGCAAGGACCCTTCTTTACCTTCGAGTTACAGGCCTATTGAACTTACAAGCTGTTTGTGCAAAGTCTTCGAAAAAAAATGATAAACTGCCGATTTGTATATTTCCTTGAAAAAAACAATTTGCTCGACCCAATTCAGTGCGGGTTTCGAGAAAGTAGATCCACCACAGACCACCTTGTTTGTATCGAGACAAAGATCAGGGACGCCTTCGTCCATAAACAATATTTTCTCTCTGTATTCCTCGATATTGAAAAGGTTTATGATACAACATGGCGTTTTGGAATTCTAAGAGACCTGTCCTACCTTGGCGTGCGCGGAAGAATGTTTCAGATAATCGAACGTTACCTGTCAAACCGGACATTCCGTGTCCGAGTGGGCACGGTTTTCTCCCAAAAATTTGGCCAAGAAACAGACGTGCCACAAGGTGGTTTACTTAGCTGCACACTTTTCTCATCAAAATGAATTTCTTGCGCTTGTCCCTTCCTCGCAATATGTTTTATTGTACATATGTCGATGACGTCCAGCATGGCTTTAGATCTTGCAATCTGGCAATGTGTGAGCGGTAGGTTCAGTTAGGTTTAAACAAGGTCTCCAAATGGGCAGAGGAAAACGGATTCTGACTGAACCCACAAAAAAGTACTTGTGTCTTGTTCTCCCGAAAGAGAGGCACGCACTCAGAACCCGACATTGAACTGAACAGTCAACGTCTGCCTGTTAATGCGGAGCATAAATTCTTAGGATTAATCTTGGACAAGAAGTTGACCTTCGTACCGCACATCAAGTATCTAAAAACAAAATGTTTAAAAGCCATGAATGTTTTAAAAGTGTTGTCACGTACTACGTGGGGTAGTGACAGGCAATGTCTCAAGAACCTGTATAGAAGCCTCATTCGCACCCACTCAGATTACGGGGCCGTTGTTTATCAGTCTGCCACTCAAAGTGCTTTGAAGATGCTGGACCCCGTGCACCATTTGGCCATCCGCCTTTCTACGGGTGCTTTTCGCACCAGCCCCGTAGAAAGCCTTTATGTTGAGTCAAATGAGTGGTCGCTTCATCTGCAGAGAACTTACATGTCCTTTGTTTATTTCCTTAAGGTGAAAGTAGACAAGAAGCACACCTCATACTCTACTATTAATGATTTGTCGAGCTCAATTCTGTTTCAAAACAGGCCTTCGATGAGGCAGCCCTTCTCAGTTCGCCTGAAGAGTCTAGCTGAGGAAACTGGAGTCTCACTTGAACAAAGTTTAATGGCCCCTGTAGCATACCCGCCACCGTGGCAATGGCAGACTATAGACTACGATGTGTCTTTTCTAGAAGTTACAAAACATGCGCCTATTGCCGATATGCGAACATACTTCCCGGAACTTCAACACAAATACGCACGCCCTGAGTTCTTTACAGATGCCCCCAAGTATAACTCCTCTGTGTCCCACGCTGCTGTCGGCCCATCCTTTTCGGATGCTGGCCCTCTACATTCAGGCACAAGTATCTTCACAGCGGAAGCTTATGCGATACTTGTGGCGGCTAAACACATCAAGCAAATACAAATACAAAAAGCAGGAATTTATACAGACTCCCTCAGTGTGGTAACGGCCCTGCACACTCTTAAAAAACACAAAAACCGAGTCCTTGTCCCACTTTACTTCATTTTGTGCACACTCTACGAACTCAAACAACATGTTGTAGTGTGCTGGGTGCCACGGCACCGTGAGATTGAAGACAACGTGAGGGTGAATCAGCTCGCTACATCCGTCCACAAAAGCACTGCCCCTACACCCATATCAATCCCGGCCCTTGATCTTAAGCCGTCTCTCAAACGAAACCTCAGGGACTACTGGCCGAGCAAGTGGGATACACACACACAAACCAAACTACACCTTATTAAGCCCCACCTTGGTCATTCGCTGCCCGTATCGAAATCGCGTCATACAGAGGTAATACTAACGAGACTCAGGATAAGACACATATACACGACACACACATATCTTTTGTCCGGTGGCGATCCACCATTGTGTGACAGATGTGGTGAAGCATTAACAGTCCTTCACATGACACAGTGCAAACACTTAGAAACTCTAAGAAAACGACATTTACCATTACCCTACCGACAACATATACCTTTACACCCTGCAATGTTCGTCGGTAGAGAACCGCTCTTTAGACATAAATCATCGTTAGCGTTTTAAAAAGAAATTCATAGTTTTTATGTCATATACCCGGGAATTCCGTAGCACGACCTCTCCAGAGAGGTTTTTGCTGCGGTGGCTATACAAGAAAGCACTTGCCTCACGGCCCTTGGACGCAAGGGTATGAACGAGTGAGGCACTTGTGCTAATGCCATACATATCCACCATCGTTTTTTATCATCACCAACTTTTGTCATCTATTCACACCACACAGACCTTTCATGGCATGGTCATGATTTTATTACTTGTATGTTCTTACGCGCCTTACCGCGAGGAATTTTATGGCCCTTTTACAGCCGCTTACCACAATCATTGTCCATACATTTAGTAAGATGAACTGGCGCTCTTTGGCCGTGAAATGGCCCTTGCGCCACAAAACATCAAACATCATCATCAGTATGTATATCTCATGCCCCATTAGCAGGATCTAAAATAATGCTCAGTCATTGTTACCCATAAATTCCCAGTAGGAGAAACACTTTTCAAAACTTCAAAATATTTTTGGCCGTGTTCTTAGAGTCACTAGGAGCACAAGTGTTCAATAAAAAGCTTGAAGATATAGTCCGCAAAATAATAATTGGATGCTGCTATTATGCAACAATGTGCGGTAGTGTAAAATGGAGGCAAGGCCACGTGAAAGAAACTTTTTTTGCCGCTATTATTTTGGCGAATTTTCAAATTGAAGAAAGCACAAAGCTCAAGCATAGCTGTTTGCCGCCTACTGGTGGAAACTTACAAAACAGTTACTGTCTTTGTTGAAACACAACATCACCTTACACTTGGCACACGAAACATAGTTGCACCTCCCTGGGCATGTTTTGCAGTGCTTCCGTTTTACATTCCATGTGAGCCAGTGCTCTTTGTGGTCTCTTTTGACATCACAGGGGACATTTAGGCCACTTTCTTGAGTGGGGTGACCTTCTGAACTAAAGGGCGCCCTGGTGGTCGTTTGTTGAGCAAGATCAGACTCGTTGCGAGCTCAGAGAGGAATTCTGTCAAGAGTGCGGGTGGCAATTGGAGCTGATGAAGAATTCTCTTGTGTATAAACCATGTACTAACAGCAGCTATTTTGAGCGTGTGCCAAAACAAATACATATACCAGCGTTTAGATCTGATAGAAAAGCGATATGAGAAGCACATTTTGTCAAGAAGATACACGCTACCCCTTTATCTGTTGTAGGCAGGAATGATCGCTGGACAATCGACAAAAATGTGCTTTTTCTCCCTGCTGTCCCATCTTTTGACTGATGTAAGCGGGTAAGCACCAATGCATTTCGAAAGAAGAGTAACAGTGTGGTTGTCATGCCACTTCACTGCCACTATTGTCTTCTGGCCACACGAAGTGATTGAAGTATCACAGGTTCCCAGATCTCGCTTTTTCATCAATTTTTCATCCATCAATTTGCTGCAGCTGAGTCTGTTTTCAAGAACCGTGCCAATATAGGAAATTCCCATTCTTAAAAGCTCCTCTACAAGCTGAGGGCCTGTGAAGAAGTTATCAGCGACGACTAGATTGTCGTCTCGCTTCGGGGGGCTGGAACGTAGCTAGAGCACGACCCCAGCTCCCAACCCAAGCTGGTAGCCACCCTGGCTGCCATAAAAACCTTTGTTTCAGCGCTGGTAGACATCAAAATCATAACACAGACTTGATTCCCCAGAACGTGCCCAAAGTTTTAGATCCATTTACTTTTCGGTTTATTAGGCATGTAGAGACGAATGTAACACCACCCAAGGAAGGGGATCAAGATTTCGTCCACACCATTTTTTTTCTTGGGAAAAGACAACCTTGTTGCTGCGCAAAAAACTGAGCCATAGGCGACTTTTCCAGCATTTGTCTTCTTTTACTTTGTTATTGGCCGCTTCATTATCGAAAAAATGCAGGTACGTCACTTGTTATCTTTTCAAATCTTTTACGGGACTTTACCTGGGCTAATAATTCATATCTACTTCCATTTTTCCAGTAAGCACGAAGCCTGTGCATTTTTACGAGTGTCATCCTGAATAACATGCCCTGCACAGATGTAAGTTCTTCTACAGTGAGGTTTAGAGTGGTTCTATGTTTTTGGAAGTAGTACTTATTGCTTTCATCGATGACAGCCTTTAGCATAGATCGTGAAACAAACATGTCGAAGTATTCCAGGGCACTCAGCGGCTCTGCAGGTGGCAACGGAAATTTGTTCTCGAAACTACCTGCTTCGATATTAAAATCTTTCTTACTCATGTGCACCCCCTTTTCACATTAGCGGTTTCCGATCTACCAGGGGCACATCTGTCGAGGTAGCAACCTCTTCCTCAGCTTCTTCTACTTCAGTTTGGATGGCATATTCTTCATCACTGCGGTCTCCAGACAATACCTCATCACTTTTTTCATCAGCGGAAAAATCGCTCTCGTTAGTGTCGATAACATCCAGCAGGTCTGCATGAACAAAGCGTTTCGGCCTCTCTTTTGGAACAGAATACAATGTTGAGGTTGGAATATCAGTATGTCCCTGAAAAATTGTTAAATCAGCAAAATTAGCAAACAAATATCGGCTCAAACACTCCACATGAATGCACGTCACGATATACAAGACGCGGTTCAAGCAGAAAAGCAATGTTGCATATCTGCAACAATGCAAATTGTGTCATTTAGTTCCCACTGTTGCATATGTGCAACACACCACGTGCAAAAATATTTTCTCGAACAGAGAAAGCGCAAAACTAACTTTTGAATTCTAGATTACTGTCAAGAGTGTTTTCAACACATATTCAGTGAAAAAAGCGGCGTAGGTTAACTTGAGGGCTCATAAAAATATTTACAGTACCTTGTTTGCGGAGCTCGACGATGGCCTGGATGCTGCCGTTTTGTAAACTGCATTTATGGATGGATGGATATGGCTGTACTCTTTAAATCAGGCGGTGGCTAGCGTCACCAAGCCATAATACTTAATGAACGAAAAACTAGATTTATTTTTTCCTTTAAATAGGGAGGTTGAGGATTCGTACATTACAGATAAGGGTTTATTTTCACTCTGTCATAATATGTGCTGCGCGGGCGCGAAACAGAAACTAAAAAAAAACGACAATAGTGTGCCGTGCGGTGGCGAAGAGGATGTGATGTGTGCGTGTATGTGCCGGGCGGTGCCTACGAGGAAGACGACAGCTCGTGAGGCGCGGCCTCGAGCGTGGGTGACCCGTGCCTTCGGCAGTGCGAGAGGTACGTCATTCGAGGCAGGACTACCTCGTTGGGCGTCTGGCCCATAGGTACGACCCAGGCCACGTCGCGACACTCGTACTAGCCGAGTGGACAGCTCAGCCTCCGCTAGACGACCGGTCTAGGAGAGCTGGCGCCAGGTTCCTGAACCTGTCCTTGTCCCGCTGGTCGTGGAGAGCTGGCGCCGGGTGCCTGAACCTGCCCTTGCGCCGCTGTTCCAGGAGGGCTGGCGTGGGTTTCCGAGGCGGACTACAGGTGCTCAAGGGCACAACTCCCTGCCGCCGGAACACGTGAGTCGTCGGCTCCAGTTCGTCGACAGTGGCGCTGAGCCACTGGAGTTCGACGCGGCGACCCTGCGTCTCCCGACTTCGTCACTGCAGGTGACGACGCCGCCCAACGTCGACTTCGCCACTGAATCCTGGCCGACGGGGCATCAACGACGGCCCAGGCTACTACCCCGACGACCTGAACTGTAGGCCGAACGTTCTACTTATTCATTTAGTTTAGCCGCGTGTTTTTGTGTTAGGAATTTCGTAATGTGTGGGTTGTCCATGTGTGAAGGGTACAATAGAAGTTGGACGTGTGTTTGTGCACTGGCGTGCTGTCTGATTCTTTCTGGAGCGGTCCTGCCCCAATAACATCACACACTCGTGCCTTGACTTTAGCAACCAATCAGAGAACCTCCTTCTAGTTAATTCTACCCGCTTAAAGTCTATTTTGACCTCCCTGTCCCTACACCCCAGTGCTTTGAAGAACTCTGCGCCATCATCCTAAACTATAGGGTGAAGCATTTTACAGAACATTATCAAGTCTTCGGCAGTTTCTTCTTCCTCTCCACATGCACTGCATACCATGTCTACGCCGTCGTATTTGGCCCGTTATGTCTTGGTTCGTCATACTCTCGTCCTGGCCTCAAACAATAGACAACTAACCCGAGTATTATCATAGATCTTTTCCTTGGCAATTTTCTGCTTAAAAGTTTGATA
Source organism: Rhipicephalus microplus (assembly GCF_043290135.1). Lineage (NCBI taxonomy): Eukaryota > Metazoa > Arthropoda > Arachnida > Ixodida > Ixodidae > Rhipicephalus > Rhipicephalus microplus. Next base: position 251,850,851 of record NC_134702.1, read on the forward strand.
GATCTCTAGTGCGGACTTTTTAATCATGCCAATTCTCCACATATTGGTCTGACCTTCCTTCACCTTCTTCTTAAACGATAATTTGTTTTTGGTTTGCCCCCTGCTGTTTTCCAAGTATTTACCAGTCAATTTTCTGGTTCGCTTTCTCCAGTTTGTATCGACATTCATGTACAAGTAGCTCAATACCTTCCTAGCCCAACGCTCTTCCCCCATTTCTCTCAAGCGCTTCTCAATCTTTATTTTGCTGCTAGCTTCCCTGCTCTCAAATGATGTCCATCCCTTATCACCTTGTACTCTCTGTTTTGGTGTATTCCCGTGAGCTCCTAAGGCAAGCCTACCTATTCAGATACGACAAATTTGGCCCCCAAGCGACTGAAAATGGTACTGCGTAGAACGAGCAACCCTCAAAGCAGCATAGTAGGAACAACTTTTACCGGTGAATTAGGATCCTTGCAATTAGAAGGGCTTGAGCAAGAAGTGTAACAGAAGAAAACAGAAACAACATTTTACCGTAAACATAAATTTAGCTTCCTAATACTCACTCAATAACCTATTTTCCTTACGCATTATATGCATACATGTTGAAAAGACTGGGCATGCAAACAAGGCCGCAGGTGAGTCAGGACACTTCAAATGCAAACTAACAATGAGAAGGCACACTAACACAACATATAAAACATATAACCAGAGGCCCATCATTAAACCTATCTCTATATCCCAACGTAAATGCATGCCGAAATTCGAATGATGCAAATTCGTTCAAGCACAGAAATGAATAAATTCATCTAATGGTTGAGGCTTGGCATAGCGACATGTGGTAGTGCGTGTGTGAGCCAACCATCGAATAACTCAACGAAGAAATCAAATGCTGAACAGTTATCTCTCACATAGACCAACAGGCAGGCCGTCGTAATCGGTATCTCCACTTGCCTTGTTTTGTTTCTAGCTTAATGTCAAGTTTTCCAGTTGGTGTTTGTGGTGTCTTGACTACTCTCTCAAGTCCATGTTTGCATGCCCTGCCTTTTTAACATAAATACCAACCTACTAAGCATCCCACCTCTCCTATTTGAAATATGTATACACTCCAGAATTAGCACTTTGTTCACTTGATGTAACAATAATAATGAGGTTTTGAATGTGAATGTCAATTCAAAAGCACTTAGGCCTCTAGCATTTTCGCCTCCTTCAACAGTGCTACTGCTACCCTAAAGATCAAATCCACCCAGTGCGGGGTTTGTTCACATGGTAGCATAGCTGTAGGAAACGCAAGATAAGTTTTAGGGCTATAAAAAAAAACTCTAAGTAAAAGCAAGGCACACAACTAGCAAGAAGCCACATATTATCCGACCTAGAATCTATTTCTGGTAACCTAGAAAGTTGTGGCGCAGGCCATGCACCTCGTCAACTGTTCAGCTTTTTTTTCTTAATAAAAGCTTAGTAGGGTCAATATTGATATCTACAGATTGCTCTGAAAACAGCAGTTAAGTTGTCTAAACGTAAAAGCCAAAAGACCTAAAAAAGCTGCACGACTAATAAACTATTGAACAATTGATGATGCAAGTACACCCAAAACACCGTTTTAGATGCGCTGGTTTAATAGGCATTAGGTAAGCAAAGCAGCAAAGCAATTAACTGCCAGCTATGTAGCGGCAAAAGGGGAGAAAGCAGGTGGCTCTAGTGCCATGAAATATCCATGAAAGTAATATCAACTGGAAAAGCTTGGTAGATGTTGAATCCACAACAATTGCGTATTTCCGCTGCGTCGGTACTTAACGCTTCTAATTAGACTGGTGACAGCATAGGTCGGAATGCGATGTGCAGTATGGAATATTTCTTTCAAAATTACATTCTCAGACAAACTGAGAGTTTAGATTCATAGAACATTTCGTGTGCTGCAAGATTTTGCTGTGTATGGTACATATTGAACATACACAATGATTTGTACAATGAACACACAAATATTGACAGAAGCTGCAGACTATTTCACAGATGAGCATTGCAATATATAAATCAACAAAGCCATGCAGTGCATAAATTGACCATTAATAATCTAATTGTAAAAAGCTACTAAACAACCCCACTGTCTGAAATTTCTGATACCTGCAAAATTTCAAAATGTAAGCACATTGCCACAAATTTTGTGTTGACATAATGAAATGATGAAGTCAAAGCCAATAAAACACACATTGTAGCTGGTTTCAGTTTCTCACTCGGCTTCTCCATCATTCTCACCATGAAGAGGGGTATGCATGTATTACCATCATGACTGCAGTCACATTGCAACAAAGCATGAAGCCAGTGATTGTGCAATCAACATGCCACCATCAACTAATGAATGCCTCGTTGATGTGCCACTGTGCTAGATCGGCATGGTGAGGAAGTACTGTGCAAGGCCTAGGTAATATAAACAAATATGCAGTATGGCTCACAACGACACAATCTATACGGCGTAATTTTAGGGCCAAAACAATATTTCATATTGCACAGAGAACCAATCAACAGTCAGTGCAAAATCACATCACTTCGCTAGCGAAAAGTATACACTGGTCGGGCAATGAAAGGGTCACAATAATTGTTCTTTAATATGAAGTTTCTGTGATACTCACAATGCGATTGCTGCAGCACTCTGTATAAATTAGCACGTGGTCTGGAAGTGATAAAAAAGAAAGACAGAGCCAAAGCTGCCTAATGACACTTTTAGAGAGTGTACAACACACTGTGTAAGGAATTACTTTTGCAGACATGTCCCTATGAGCTATAAAACGGACGATTAACATGTTCACTCTATGCAACATAGAAATGTCTCACACCTTTCCAAGAACTTTACTGTGGCGGCTGCACTGTCTGTGTAGGCCAGAAGCAGCCGGCCTGTGGCTCTCAGGCATCTGATCTGTTCGTTGAAAAGAAATTGGGGCTCACATCCATGTAGCGTTGCTTTTGGGAGGTGATTCCTGCGATAACAAAAGTAGTACAACACAATTATATTCTGTAAACACTCACATGAAATCTACAATGGTGATTTTTTTAAAAAGGTTTCAGCTATAGACTGAACCACAGCAATACTCTCTTCTGTTATAATGGTGCTTCTTATTGCCTTCCCTGGACTGGTTTTCTTGCTTTCACCCATGAGAAAATCCAGCAGAAGTTGAGCTTTAGTTGGGGAGGAAGCAGTTAAAAAGCATAAATTTATATACAATAAAATTAATGGAATAATTTTGAATGATATAAGAAATAATAATTCTTGTAATTTCCCACCTCCAAAAAATGCGTGAGCAAGCTGTGACGTTAAGGTGTCACAAAATAGTGGAGTTTCTTGAAAATGCAATATACAGGTAATTCTGCTATTGAAATGTACTCTCACTACTGACTCTGCAGCTGCAAGTGCTTGCTGAAGCTACTCGAGTACACTTATTAAACCTGTGTAATATTATTTATAGATAGAGAAAAACCCAGTTCTCACTTAGCTGCCCCTATCACAGCACCATGTTGCTTCACATAAGGATTCCTGGAATGTAGGATGCAGATGCATGAACTTTGTGGCTATGTCGTACCACAGTGAATGTGGTCGACATCTGCTCGAATGACATGAGGAGCTGAAAAATGCTCCATTGTGCAATTTGCTGCAACAATGCAGTATAGCTAGCTACCAGTCGCTTCGCCGTACACCCACAACAAATTTTGGCACCAGCAAGGTTTCGCACTGTATACAAGCTTCTAAATATAGTATTCAGTGCTACCAGCTGCATTCTCTATTGTTATATCTAGATGCATAGAACGTGCACACAGTAGCCAATAATTGTGCAAGTAGAAGAGACCATTTTAGGTATTCTATAAAATTTATAGATAAGAATCAGGCACATCACTCTAGCCCGTTTTTTAGCATGAGAGGTGAAAGTGTGCTTCCAAACACACACAGAAAAATTAGCAATTGACCTTGAAAACTGGCATTAACTAGGTTTATGTTTGCCAGAAACAAATCGCATACAGTACAGACAGTCAGAGACACTGCTATGATACGGGTTGTATATTTCAAAGTGGGCCACTATTTTTCATACTATGCATGCATTTGCAAGAAAGATAACAATGCTTACTGCAAGAAATAATAAAGTTATACAGTTTTTGTGAAATTCCACTGGCCAGTACCCCATTTTACAGAAAAGCAACACTTTGCGAAACCAAGTCACCTTTCCAGATGAAATGCACTTGCCATGGTGACAAATAGGTAGAGTACTATTCTACAGCATAATTTGTTAGAACTAAAAGCAATGATAACAATATTTTCTTACCGTAGCGAGCAAGAGCCTTTCTACTGTTGTTTATGTGAAGCAATTTTATCTGAGGGGGACGTCCCAAAAGGAAGGGCCACATAATAATGAGCGCAAAAGCACAGTGGCTAGTTGTGCAGCAATTTCCAACTATGCTAATTCATGGAAACCACTGCACTTCTCCCTCAAATAAAGGTTGCACATAATTAACATTTTAGCATGGATAATGTCAAGTTGGTAGGTAGCATACATCCTGTTGTTACTCTGTATGCCCTCACTTCTTTTGCAATATTTTCATTTCGACATGACTAGCTCAAAACAACACTCTTCTTCAATAAATGAAACTTTGTACATTACCCTTGAGTTAGCCACAGATGCTGGATAAGCACCCCTTATGGGACGCTTAGCTCACCGTGTGGTCAGCACTGCCCAGTTCTTCAGGGCATTTCTGTTTGCTACCTGCAGTACGCAGCAAAAACAAAACAAGTATGGCAGCAGCATTTCGTTCTTTGGAGATAGAGAGGGGTAGGGGTAGTGCAGCATTGTTTTTCATAAGCTACACACACATGCATTAACGGTTCTGGCGCATAAACAGTATAAAAGAGTGGAAATGGTTAGAGGAGACAAGCGTCCACATATTTGAAATCCCCCAAAGAAGGCAGAAACACTCACTTGGGATTTTACAGTATATATTCTGTGCCATCTATAAGAAGTATGCAAAATGCTGAATTTCAATAGCTCTTGCACACTATTAAGCAATGTGAAACGACAACGTATTGCCCTCGCTTCACTGTCCAGCTGGTGCTTCCGAAATTTCCTGAAGTTGCACAGACAGCAAAGTGGTCTGGCCAAGTTAGTTTACCCATTCCAATAAGCACCGCTGGCTCCAACTCCAAGTGACAGCATCAAATGAAGTCATTTAATAGAAGCGTGCGACTAATGCTAAGTACCTAAGCGTTTGAATAAAATTATGCATGTGTATTTCAGTTTCTTGTTTGATTTCTATTCTGAATGTTTCCGCGTGGCCCCTTTTCTCTCATGCTGGGTATCAAGATAAAGGCGAAATATTTTTAAAATACAGTATTACAATGTGTTCACCAGCAACAGTCAACTCAGTAGTGCTAGCGATATCACTGCCAACATTGAGAGCAATGACAACGACATATCTCAGAAACCTTCCCAGTCTATCATTGATCTGCAGTTAAAGGCGGCAGCCGCTAAATGAATTAATTACTCGACGTAGCGCGTTTAGAAACATAGGACAAGGGAAGGGAGAGAAGGGAGCGGTTACTTCCAACAAAACTTTGTTTCGAGGAGCGTACAACATGCCCAACTTTATACTTTAGTCAATTCGCTAAATGAACTTGAAACCCCTTTTTTTCAGAAACCGAGTGAGCAGCTTTTCTTCAAAAAACTTGCGGGCGCAAGATGCAGAAATTGACGGAAGTAGATGTAGCCCCGGCTATGGGGACTATACCGCTCGGAGTCGAGGCACTCTTGCCAAACCGTTACAGCGAAGGCAGCTTCTTCAACCCTTTTGAACCTATGAGCTTGAAAAGCGCCCGTGCTAACGCGCTGTGCATGCCTCGGGGTTTCTCGAATCAAGCGATCTTTTCCGTATGGTGTTTCCGTTTTGTTCTTTTTTCTTACATTTTTTCCATAGCCAAATAGCGAGAGCTGTGATGCGCCACAGCATAGGTCACTGCTGCCCAGCTGAGACGAGAAAATCACTATCGTTCACTGTGAAAATAGCGAAAGCCAAAAGAAAAACAAGCTGGACCTAACTTAAGCAACTACTACCGGCACAACACCTGCAAACGGTAAAATAAACGTTGCCGGCAGAATATGCCGTGCTAATATCAATAAGTGCATTATTGCAATCAGATACAGCCCAGCTGTCACAGCACTGCTACTTAAAGTGGCTTGTTTATTTCTCTACACGGAACACGCCCACTGAACTTCGTTCGGGTCGCCTGATAACGCAACTGCAACGAAAAAGATGGGATGCGAAGTTTCGTCAGTCACTCACACGGGACGTAGAGGAATTTTTGTCAAGTATACTGCAATGCGCACTGTTACACGACACGTTACAGAAGCTATCGAGCTCACACCACTAAACCCCTGGTATGTAAATACATGGTCAGGGGCAAGCGACACCGTTGCACAGAATTTGCAAATACGCCAAAGCTACGCGCACACAAAAATCGCTTCCAAGTAAGGCTCTGTGCGACTTCGAAGCAGCGTAAACATTCAAGGCATGAGCATTTTGTCGGCAGTCGAACAGGCCGAAGGCGGGGAGAATTCACGAGAGCCGTAAAATAGGTATTACCTGACAGCGAAATCCACAAAACGTGTTCGCTGGTCAGCTTGGCGGCAAAGCTTTGACACAATGATGACTCGAGGCAGTGAAGTTAACGACTCCTTGCGCAAACTTCTGGTGGCATATTGTCCTACTTCACGTAACCACAGGTTAGCTGATCAGAATAGCACAACGAATACACGTCTTGGTGTCACAAATCGGCGTTGAACATAGTCGTTTCAAACGAGTCCTTGACCGCGACGTTTCGCCGTGACAAACGTCCATGTTGGCTGGCGAGCGCCGCACATACGCGAGCTTGCATGCGCCGAGTCCATACATCACGTGACGACGTCGGAGAGATGTGATCGCGAGCCGGCCCGCCGACGCACGGTCGCCTGGATCGGCGCACGCGGCGGTGATCTCGTGTCGCGAAGGGGCCCTCGTTCTGGAGAGCTTTGCGGTTGCGGTATAAGCACGTTGTATTCACTACACAATCCGTTGCTGTACAATAACCTGTGTACTTGAGAATAAGGCAGTTCGTAGAAATGGTGAGGCTGTCATAGTTATTTTTCGCATGCAAAAACATTAAAGTACACAATGAAATTATATGTACGCGCTGTCTGACTGACGAGATGAACTCGCGCATTCAGTTGCTCAAAGCACGTATAAGCTATTTTTTTCACCTGCAATTCCGACCACTTTTTTATTGTGAAGCGAATAAAACAAAATTCAATTTCAACGCACTTGGTTTTTTCTTTGTTCTTGTACGCGCAATCTGACAACCCTGAAATGCTTGATGACAAGACATATGAATTTTCACATCAGAGGGATCACAACAGTTCAAAAATTTCTGCAAGCTCATAACAACGTGTGGAACCCATCACTACATCGATACTGGTTTCAACGACATATAAGTGATGATACTAAAATAGAACATCCTATGTTTATTTGCTCTATTTGGCAAAACAACCCGCTTACAGCAATGCCGCTGTGCCGCATTATCAATTATATCAAACACGTGTGACTGCTGTGTGTTCATGCCAAAAAAAAAGGGGGGGGGGTAATGCGCGTAGCGTGTAATCCTCGAAAAGAAAGAAGAGAACGAGAAATGTTTGCGGCCCAACACCCCTCTATTATTATGAGGGACTCCGTGTGGTAGTGGTCCTTAAAAATTTCACTATCTGCCACTTGAAGAGATAAAAAATAAAAATTATGTAAAATTAACGAAAACACGGAAATTCTGTTAAGAAGGCACGAATGTTCCGCTGAAGAAAGTTCACTTATTTCTGAGTAATTTGGTTGTATTTTTGGTAGATTGTCACCACGCGGCGGCAGCACGCGACCCTTGCCATCACATTCTCCGAGGCGCACGCAGGATGCAGGAGTTCAGACCCTTCTCTTCCCTTTTTGCACTTCTCCTTTCATCCCACTCTTTCCTTACATAAAAGCACTGATGTTTTAGCTCCAAGCCTGGAGCATTACTCGCTGCCAGTGCCATTCGTAGCGGGGTCATTCCACGCCAAACATACCAGCTATTTTGGCGACCATCTCAAATGGATTCGACAAAATATCCTGCTGATTTACTGCATTGAAAGGAGGGAATCACCAAAATATTTCGGGAAGAAAAAAATTGTGGTCACGTGAGTGCTTTCTGAATTTATCCAAATGTCGTATGGCTGTTCGGGAAAAAATTATCTTTTTCAAAGTGTCACTCCCTCGTTCTATACCAAATTTATTTTATATAATAGGTGATGGTGACTGTGCAAGGTGTTTTAAGGTAATCATTATTAGTGCAATGTTTTGGCCACATACACCTACAAGAATTTAGCCGAAAGGAATTATGTTCGCAGTTTTTTATTGCAATGTTGCTCTTTCATTAGATATTTGAGAAATTATTAATTACTCCATAGAAGGTCTTTTTGCAAAAAAATTACAATTGCACCCCTCAAGTCACAATACTTTAGAAGAAAAAATGACAAATTTCCCAAAATCATCAACTTCGTCCACATTGAGGCAAATTAGGACCACGTGATGATCTAATTAAAGATAACATTTATATCCAACTGAAAAGCAAGTAAGCAGTTGTTCTGATATTCCTAGTTTTATCATTGCAATTTTCGTTTCATGGAAGAAAGTAGGTTCTGAAGTTTTCAATTGGCGGCTATCTTCCCATTCAGTTATATGACAGCTTTCCTCTTGTTACCCGTGGCCCCGGCATTCCTCAAGACAGATAGGGCGTCTTCCCTCTGCCTGAGTATAAATCGACGACATGCCTCGCACACGGATGATGTTATCGCATGCGCCCTTCGTGCGACTGAGATGGGTCGGCTTGCTTCCCCTTTGCTTCAGCCGCGTTCGAAGTGCTCGCTCGCGTTCATTTACCCGCGGCTAGAACACACGATTTCCGAGTGGCTGCTATCGATTTGGACTTTATATGGTGCGTGATGGCGATGCTGATATCGCAAACACGTCAAGAAAATTCATATCACACTGAAAAGGTTAAAGAGGAGCTATGAAAAAACGAATGCTAGTTACATGCACCCAGGCTCTCTGTCAACACATCGTGTCCCCCCAAAATGTGGCCTGGTAGTGTTTGCGTAGAAAATAATTAACCAGAGCAGCCAACTTCTAGACTTTTCCACGAGAACCACTGATCAAGGACATAGTCTACATACCTACAATAACAGCACTACGTCCGTTGGCGTCCACAGCCATTTTCTCCTTCTTCCCACTAACTGAGAGGCACCCGTGAGTTTTACGAAGGTCTTTGCCGTGCCTCTGACGGATTGTTTATACGATGAAGTGTATTCGACTGCACGTGTATATGGGCCAGCGCGCATCACCGCTTGTGAGTTTTTGATGGACGGCCAGCGCTCTGCTCAGCACTATCAGTGCCTTGCTGTAATGCGACTTCCTTTTTACAAGGCCACAATTTCGGCCAAATAAAAAGTTTAATCTGAACGTCCAAAGTTCTCCCTTCGTCCGCGTCATGACATCGTGACAATACGGAAAGCTCCACCACAGCACGAGTGTAGTCAATGACGGCATTGTGGCGCGACAAAAAAGGCCGCCCACATCTTACCAAGGGGGAACTCGACTAAATGCGTCGCACAGTGGTCGGGGCATTGCATGAATGTTGCATAATCAGGTATGGTTTGGAAATGTTTTGTTGTAATGTCGTTGTCAATATTTATATTTATTGGATTAGGGAGAAAAGTTGTCGTTCAGGAGCGGTGGGACGCCGATGCGTGATCCATGCCTACGTATATGGTTGACCAGTGAACGGTTATGCAACTCGAGCAGTCAGTTTTCACTATACTCGGTGACAGCTTTCTGTGGCAGCGCAGCCAAGCCTACGAAATCCAAGCACGCCCATTTTTACTAGGCTTCCTGCATGTAGACCACGAACGCTAACTTTTGTATACTGCGTAGCCTGATAAAAATATAAAAAAGAAAGGATGTAATTATTATGTTCAAAATTATTCGCATTAGTATTAGGCAGCATCACCCATGTAGGTTTTTCGTTATTTTCAGTTTCTAGTTTTCTGGTTTTCTTGGGCCATTTCACGTTTTCCTTATTCAGGAAAACAACGATGGCGTCACTCGGTTGCGGCAAGTTCCTATCGAAGCGTGGAACTGGTGACCTGCCAGTTTTCAGCAACACCAGGTGCTTGAAAGAAAAATTTCGATTGGAAACTGTATGTAAAACCAATGACCTTTTCCCCAAATTGCGTTGCATACGTGGTTTGATGTTTCAGCCGCTGAATATTGTTCATACGATAACGCTGAAAATCGCGCAGCATAACACCACTTCTGTTGGCGTCTGCAGAGGGAGTCATTTCTTAAGCCTTGTCTGGGTAACGGACGCGCTCATGTGTATTACTCTGTTGACTGGGCAAAAACAGCGCTCTCGGCCGAGCAAAGATTGCGTTTTACTCCATTGAATTTACGAAGGTCAGGCGCCGGTCATGACTAATTCGTGCCAAGATTTCTGTTTCTCATCGTTGCAATCGCGTCTACTGAAAAATAACATGAGCATCTCGAGAAAGTTCTTGCGCCTCTAAAAGAAGGAAAACAATGATGCCGCCCAAGTATGCACTGAAATTGAGAAGGTGGTTTCTTGGCTTTGCGTTGTTTCAATCGCCCAGTACCTGCTTGGCCATATGTTTTTCATTTCTGCAATACATCTCAACGCTTCACAACATCTTCATGTTCTTTCCCTTAAAAAATTAACATTTGAATTATTTCCTCCCAAAAAATGTTAGATATATTGCATGGTCATGCGAAAAAGTACGTGTTGGATGCACTTGTGAAACCGAAACTGAATTCGCACGAAAATGGACTACTTGGCGCAGAAACACATGTGCAGAAGCTCCGCTCACGTAGCTTTGGCTGGGCTGCCACAAAAAGTTGTCGCCGAGAATAGCAAACGTGGCCTACGTCAGCCTTGCGAGGCGAAAGAGGGCAGGAGGGAGAAAGCAGTTGGCAAGATAGGCGAGGCACAAGCATGCGTAATGGGGTTGTGGGTATCACCGCCGACGCAGAACGTGCGACATCGAGCGACTAAAAAAATGGCAGCATGGCACGGGGTGAATGATGAAGAGTGGGGTGAAGCATCAGTCTGTCCTTTCGTTTTTCCTACCGTCCGTGTGTGTCCGTCTATGTGACTGTCCGTGCGTCTGTTCGTGCGTCCGCGCGTCCATTCGTGCGTCCGTCGCTGTGTTCGTCCATGCATCCGCCCCTGCGTCTGTCCATCTGCCCATCCGTCCGTGCAGCCATCCGTGCGTGCGTCCATGCATCTGTATGTGTGTCCGTTCGTCCATCTAGTAAACACTCACCACCATCTCCAATCTTTTCATGATATATTCCGCATATATTCCGCACCGCCATCCAGTGGACACTCCAAGACTAAACGAGAGGTGGCACACGCACTTTTTCTTACGGCTTGCGCTTCGTGTCTACCTCCCACCTTTAACCACTTCGAGTTCATGGTTTATACTAGTTCACTGTATTATAGTCTCTGCGGCCCGACGCTCGCTAAACCTTTCTAAAACCAAGGACGTTACGCCCAGCGAGTATAACATAGCAACCCTTTCTTGTCAGATAGTGCTCAATGTACATGCCAATGGTCGCTAATGGAAAATGAGAGACAGGAGAATTCAGCTTTTCCTTCATGTCTACTTCCCACCTTTAACCACCTCGAGTTCATGGCATATACTAGTTCACTGTATTCATGGCACTGCGGCTCAACGCTCGCTAAACCTATTCAAAACCAAGGAGCTTACGCCCAGCGAGTATAACGTAGCAACCCTTTCTTGTCAGGTAGCGCTCAATGTACATGCCAATGGTTGCTAATGGTGATTGTGAGAGGGGAGAATTCGGCTTTTAGCGAACGCGCACGCTGCGAATTTTTTATTGCTCAACAACGTACGGGAGAAGTCTCCCACCGGCACCACCTTGAAGGTCAAAACGTAAGACTGGTTACGCACTACGACTACGACTAGGGACGAACGGGTGCCACTTTAAGGAGCTTCGCCCCTAAAAATGCTGCGCATATACACATCCCATCCGAGTATCACGTCATGCGAACACGTGGCCAAGAAGGGCAAACTCTATTTGATACAAAACGTCTTCAATGACGACTATGGCCATATATGCTTCAATTGGTTGAATTAGTTGCTCGCTTGATGTACTGAGCGGCAACTCGGAAGGTGACGTGATGCCTTTCTTTTTAAAGGGACAAAGATTTTGACTCATCACAGTTGGGGCAACTCCGGTATCATCTAGCGAAATAGTACGCAAACCTTCGACAAACACTTCTGTAGCATTGATTGGGGGCATGATTGCCGTCTACAGTGGGTTTGGTCGATGACGAAGGAGTGACAAAGATCTGCGCCGTGGTGAGTTTGAACGACAGGAAGAAAACTGTCGGTACTCGGAGGTACGTCGGCGGTTTCAGTCTGCTGGTAACTGTCCACGGCCAAGTGACAGTCGGTCATGTTGTGGAGGAAGTTCTTGTTGCGCGTCTTATACGGGACCAGGTAAGAGTAGTCGGGGTATTTCGGCGTAGTGGAGGTCGCTGCAAAGCGCTGACGACAGAAGCGCGTGACATGGCGCGATACCCGCTCACGTAGGTAATGGGGCGGTTGTCAGCTGTGCGCAAGAGGTTTGCGCAGCACTGTTGTGTACTGGGCGTCTTTGAAATTCGCAAAGGTGGCGACATTGGCACAAGTAGTGGTCACGGCTGCAAGGGACCAGGAATCAGCGTGACAGCAGGTTTGTCCATCAGGCAGCCAATGCTGCTCACTTTATTCAGTCAGTCACATTTCATTTATAACACGCTCCGGGCAGCGCCCCCTTAGATGAACGAGCAATAACACCTTGAACACTCGTGCGACACTCCTTAAGCTTATGTTGCGTGGCGCATGAGTATATCGCCATGCGTTACATCCTCTTTTCTGAGGAAAACAAAGACACTGAAATTATTTACTCATGCGGAAAACATGATTGCTCGAAGTGATATGTACAACAAATGAAGAATAAATACACATAGGACCACGGAGAGTTTAAGCAAGTTCTGTTCATATCGTAACCGTTCTGCGGTCTTTTCTGTCTGAGTGACCTCCTGGGTGCAGACGTTGGGCCACTCGATATGCCCTTGGTAGTTAGGTCATTAGTCGGCGCTGTTTGCTCTACGTGCTGCTCAACCATCGAACTGCTTAGTTCTGTGTTGCTCCCGTTGGGAACGAAGTCAGCCTAGAAGGCTTCTCCCGTAAGTACTATCCTTGGTGATTACATGGTATGATCGAGGATGTGCTGACTGATTCAGAACCCGGGCTTTAGTGGCCCACGAGCCGATCTGGATGCACCTGTAGCGCCCTCGTTCGGGCGGCGCGCAAACCGGAGAGCGCGCGATGGCGAGAGAAGAAAATAAAAAAGGCGCTAGGCCGTGGCACGTGAAGCCACGGCTCGCGTTCCTGGCTGGCATCGGTTACCGTTCAGGCGTGTCTTTCTTTCGCTCCTGTGGCATAAGCCTACAAGTGGTGACCTCGGACGAAGACAATGACTGACTCGAATGCACCCTCAACCGAACAAGCCTCACGTCCGCAGGACGTCTCGGCCGTGCAACTGCGTCTCCCATCTTTCTGGCCACAGGACCCGCAAGTTTGGTTTCTTCAGGTCGAGGCGCAATTCTCCCTGTACCGCATCGCCTCGGAAACGACACGCTACTACCACGTAGCCTCCGTCCTTCCTCCTGACGTTGCCAGCGAGCTCTCCGACGTCCTCTCCAACCCCTCGGACACTACGCCATATCAGCACCTTAAAACCAAGGTGCTGGAACGATTCATGCCTTCGGAACGCGTCCGCCTACAGCAGCTCCTTGCAGAGGGGGACCTTGGCGACAGGCGCCCCTCCCAACTACTGCGCCGAATGCGACAGCTTCTTGGGAAACACGACGTCTCTGCCCACTCAGCGTTGCTTCGCGAGCTCTTCCTCCAACGCCTTTCTCAGCCAATCCGCCTCGTCCTCGCGGCGGCCGGTGACGTCAATCTCGACCGCCTGGCGGAGCTCGCCGATCAGGTTCATGAAGCGACCTCCCCATCTGTCAACGCTGTCTTACCACCAGCAGACACAGCGATTTCGCGCCTTGAGGCCCGCATCGACGAACTCGCCGCCTCCATTGCCGCACTCCGGAGCCCCCCGCAGGAGACTCGTTCGCCTCGTTCCGGTCGTCGAGCTCTTCCACGCACACGAGATGCTCGGAGTCCCAGCCCTCCACCCCTCTGCTGGTACCATCGGCGTTTCCGACACCGAGCCACGAAGTGTACACCCCCATGTTCGTGGCAGTGAAACGCCTGCCGGGATCACTGACAGTGGCGTGTGATCTCCCTTCTCGTCCCAGCCGCCTTTTCATGGTCACGGACCAGCTATCAGGCGCCAGGTTACTTATAGATACGGGCGCGGAAATTAGCGTTGTGCCCCCGACTAAGGCTGATCGTTCAAAGTCACAGGGGCAAGTGCTTCGTGCTGCCAACGCCTCGTCTATAGCAACGTATGGGCTCCGATCTCTCACCCTCGACTTCGGCCTTCGCTGCATTTTCCGGTGGGTTTTCGTCATCGCAGACGTGGTTCAACCGATCATCGGCTCGGACTTCCTCTCATACTTTGATTTGGACGTCAGCGTGCGGCGGCGCCGCCTCATAGATGGTAAGACTCGTCTCTCCATCTCGGGAGTCCTGTCCGACATCGCTCCAATGGCCATCCGCATGCTGATACCTTCCTCACCGTTCGAAAAAATCTTGGCGAGTTTCCCGGAGTTAACTAAACCGTGCAACCTCACTCAGCCGCCTAAACATACGGTGACACACCACATCGTCACCCGGGGTCCACCGGCAGCCGCTCGACCACGCCGCTTGTGCGGAGACCGCCTAGCTATTGCTAAACGGGAGTTTGACCACATGCTGCAGCTCGGCATTATCCGCCCGTCGTCAAGCGCTTGGGCTTCCCCGCTGCATTTGGTGCCAAAGCGTGATCCTGGTGACTGGCGTCCTTGTGGGGACTATCGAGCGTTGAACGCCAAGACTGTCCACGACAGCTATCCTCTACCTCACATCCAGGATTTTACATCGCGCCTCGACGGCTGCACAATTTTCAGCAAAGTGGACCTTGTTAAGGCGTACCACCAGATTCCTGTCGAGCCCGCCGACATACCTAAGACCGCCATCACGACGCCCTTTGGGTTGTTTGAATACGTGCGGATGCCTTTTGGACTCCGCAATTCGGCTCAAACTTTCCAGCGGTTCATTTCTGAGGTCACACGGGGTCTTCCTACTGTGTTTGCGTACCTTGACGATGTCCTCATCGCCAGCCGCACACCTGAAGATCATGAGCACCATCTACGCGCTCTGTTCCAACGTCTTCAGCAGTACGGCCTCGTTGTGAACGCCTCTAAGTGTACTTTCGGCGCATCTGAGCTCGAGTTCTTGGGCCATCACATATCATCCAAAGGAATACGCCCTCTCCGGTCCCACGTTAAAGCAATTCAGGATTATCCTCAGCCTACAACACTGCGCCAATTACGCCAATTCCTGGGGCTTGTGAATTTTTCCAGGCGCTTCATACCACACTGTGCCGAACTGCTACGACCACTCACCGACCTCCTTCGGTCGACCGCCGGCCCGTCCTCCGCCATTCCTTGGTCGTCAGAAGCCCAGGCCGTCTTTGCTGCTGCTAAGCAAGCGGTCGCTAACGCCGTGCTTCTCATTCATCCACGCAGCAACACCCCTACTCGGTTGATGGTGGACGCATCCAGCGTGGCCGTCGGAGCCGTCTTACAGCAGTGCATTAACTCCGAGTGGAGACCCTTGTCGTTTTACTCTCGGAAGCTACTTCCTGCTGAGACCCGCTACAGCGTCTTTGGCCGGGAACTACTAGCCATCTACGCTGCAATACAGCACTTTCGGCATTTCCTGGAAGGATGCTCGTTTTACGTGCTGACTGACCATAAGCCACTGGCGTATGTTTTCCGCACTAACTCATCCAAGTACGTGCCGCGTGAACTCCGCCATCTGGCTTATATATCGGAGTTCACGACTGACATCCGCCACGTGAAAGGAGCTGACAACACCGCCGCAGATGCCCTTTCTCGTATAGCCGCGGTTGACTCTCCACCGCCAACCATCGACTGGGCCTCATTCTCCTCGGCACAGCAGGATGATAGAGAGCTTGCCGCTTTTCGGGAGAACCCCCGTTCTCTCCGACTGCGCCTGGTGCCTCATCCATTATCATCTGAGCGCTTGTGGTGCGATGTCTCAGCTGACCTTCCCCACCCTTTCGTTCCCGCTTCATTACGACGCACCGTTTTCCACTCCTTACACGACATCTGTCACCCTGGCATTCGGGCTACTCAGCGTCTTCTCACCCAGCGCTATGTCTGGCCCGGAATCAACGCTGATGTGCGCGCTTAGACGCGCATGTGCCTGCCCTGCCAGATGACAAAGGTCTCCCGTCATACTAAGACGCCGCCCCAACCTTTCCTTTCACCCGGCCGTCGCTTCGACCATGTTCATCTAGACATTGTGGGCCCTCTACCAGTGTCTCAGGGGTACCGTTATATATTGACCATGGTCGATCGCTTCACACGCTGGCCGGAGGCTGTTCCAATTCAAGATATCACAGCCGAGACAGTTGCCCGCGTTTTCATTTCTACGTGGGTATCCCGTTTTGGCTGTCCTGGCACCGTGACAACAGACCGTGGACGTCAGTTTGAGTCCTCGCTGTTCACTTGCCTTAATCGCATCCTCGGAGCCAGACATTGCCGTACCACGGCTTATCATCCCTGCGCCAATGGCATGGTGGAACGCCTTCACCGACAACTGAAGACCGCCTTCACTACCCGCCTCAATAGAGCCACCTGGGTTGATGCCTTGCCACTGGTGCTCTTAGGTTTACGAGCTGTCATCCGGGCAGACCTGCAGTGCTCAACAGCAGAGCTGGTGTATGGCACTTCTCTACGGCTTCCGGGAGACTTCTTCACATCAACGAAGCTACCAGACCAGCCACAGCAATTCCTACAACGCCTCCTCGACTGCGTTCAAGACCTCCGGCCCACTCCACCCAGACCTTCCGAACACAAGACCATATTCGTCCACCCTGATCTGGCCACTGCAACACATGTTTTCGTGCGCCACGACGCGGTCAGACCACCTTTGACACCAGCCTACGACGGACCATTCCGCGTCCTTCACCGCACCCCCAAAACTGCCACTCTACTTCAGAACGGCCGTGAAGAGACAGTCAGTTTGGACCGACTCAAGCCGGCGTACCTGGAGACCGCCCTAGAAAGCCTCTCATCTATGACTGATCTTCTGTTGGAACACCACAAACGGCATGTCACATTCCGACTTCCAGTCTACACGGGGGGCCCTGTAGCGCCCTCGTTCGGGCGGCGCGCAAACCGGAGAGCGCGCGATGGCGAGAGAAGAAAATAAAGAAGGCGCTAGGCCGTGGCACGTGAAGCCACGGCTCGCGTTCCCGGCTGGCATCGGTTACCGTTCAGGCGTGTCTTTCTTTCGCTCCTGTGGCATAAGCCTACACACCCCACAGCACCTTCACAGAGTGGAGCGAGTTGGTGCGTGGCTGATCGAGCCTGACGATGTTTGACGACTCGACGGGAAGGGCCACACTGGTAGCCGTGTTTGTAGCTGACGACCCTAGAGGACCTCTGCAGGGGCTAATCCACATTCCAAGGAAAGGTCCTGTAGGGCAATAGAGCCAACCAGAAATCCTGTTTATCTTCGGTAGCTTTCTTCAGAAGTCTCTTCGCCACCTGCACCCCCTTTTCGGACAGTTCATTTGAGCGTGGAAACCCTGGACCCGAGGTTATGTGCCAAAATTCGTAAGTACGTGCAAATGAAGCAAATTCATGGCTCGAAAATTGAGGACCTTTATTCGATAGCACTTCCAGAGGTATTCCATAGCACGCAAAGATTGCACTAATCGCATTAGCGATGGTCCTCGCAGTTGTGTCGCGGAGACATTCAACCTCCGGGAAGTTTGACAACGCATCACAGACGCTCAAGTAGGACTTCCCGCCCAAGCAAAGAATGTCTATGCCTACGCGACAAAACGGCTGGTCAGGCACGGGTCGCATCATAAAAGGTTCCTTTGGCTGGCTGCATGTATATTTTTCGCATGTCGGGCATCTTTTGGAGAATGACTTGATTTCCCAGTTCATGCCCGACCAGAACACAAGCCCACGAGTCCTAGCTCTACATTTGGTGACTCCTAGGTGTACTTCGCGGATTCTCTGCAAAGTCTCGCGCTTCATGTTGGCCGGATTTACTACCTTGTGCCCCGCAAACAAGGCGCCTTTAATGCAAGAGAGCTCGGGTATAAAAGGCTTAAGCGGGCCCTGTAACGGTTGGCGCGTTGTCCGCTTTTGCAGCACTACCTTCGAACAGTCGTCTTTGGCAGTTTCCTCGGCAAGGCAATCCCATGTTTTGTCGCTGATAAATGAAGATACTGTACTTACGGCATCTACTTCTGCGCTATTCGTTGTGACGTCACCGCTGCTTTCATTGCTGGGTGCTCTCGACAGCATATCTGCAAGCATGAGCTGTTTCCCTGGATTGAAATGCAGGTCAATGCTATATCTGAGCAATCACATGAAAAAACGTTGCAGCTTGGGTGGCATGTCGTCGATGGGTTTGTTTGATATCGCAATCAGAGGGTGGTGGTCTGTTTCAATGATGACTGTTCGGCCAAACACAAATCAGTCAAAGATCTCGCATCCGTAAACAATGGCGAGGGCTTTTTCTTCTATCTGCAGATAGCGCATTTCCACCTCAAACAATGTTCTTTACCCGTATGATATAGGCTTCCATGCGCAGTTGTGATTTTATAACTCTGTGGCACCTAGGCCACTAGGGGAAGCGTCAAATAGAAGCTTTGCTTCACTTGCCGGATCGAGCACCGCCAAAAATGGTTGGCTACTCAAGCTGGGACATACCTGACGCCATTCTTTTGCGTGATTTAGAGTCATTTCGAGTACCGCATCTTTCTTAATTATGTTGCGCAGTAGCTTCGTCCTTTCAGCTAACGTGGGAATGAACTTGCCGAAGTAGTTCACCACCCCTAGCATTCGTTGTGCTGCTTGCTTGTCGCGTGGCTCTGGAATATCCTGCATTGCCTGAATAAGCGACGGATTCTGCCTGATGCCTTCTGATTGATTGATTGATTTGTGGGGTTTAACGTCCCAAAACCACCATATGATAATGAGAGACGCCGTAGTGGATGGCTCCGGAAATTTCGACCACCTGGGGTTCTTTAACGTGCGCCCAAATCTGAGCACACGGGCCTACAACATTTCCGCCTCCATTGGAAATGCAGCCGCCGCAGCCGGGATTTGATCCCACGACCTGCGGGTCAGCAGCCGAGTACTTTGGTCACTAGATCACCATGGCGGGGCGCCTGATGCCTTCTGCTGAAATTATTTTGCCTAGGAAGCTTATATGAGTTACGCCAAGTACGCATTTTGCTGAGTGGAACGTTAGCGCCACTTTTTCCGCAGCCTTCAACGGTTATCTCAGTCGTTCATCGTGCTTTTGCCTGGATGATCCCCAGATAAGTATGTCGTCGACATACACCTTTGTTCCAGCCACAGCCTCGAATATCTCGTTAAGGGCTTTTAGGGGCGAAGCTCCATAAAGCGGCTCCCGTTCGTGCCTCGCAGTAGCGCGTAACATGTCTTAAGCTTTGACCTGCAAGGTGGTACCGGTGGGAGACTTCTCCTGTGCGTTCTTGAACACTTAAAAATTCGCAGCCTGCGCGTTAACTAAAAGCCGAATTCTGTTTCTCATTCCCCATCGGCAGCCATTGGCAAGTACATTGAGCACTATCTGACAAGGAAGGGTTGCTACGTTTTACTCGCTGGGCGTAACCTCCTTAGTTTTAGAGAGATTTAGCGAGGATTGGGCAGCAGTGCCATGAATACAGTGAACTAGTATATACCATGAACACGAGGGGGGTTAAAGGTGGGAAGTAGAGAGGAAGCGCAAGCCGTAAGAAAGTGTGCGTGTGCCACCTCTCGTCTAGTCTTTGGAGTGTCCGCTGGATGGCGGTGCTTCTATATGCGGGATATATGATGAAAAGATGCGAGGTGTTGGAACTTGCAGTGTTGACTAGATGGACGAACGGACACGCAGACAGATGCATGAACGGACGCACAGATGGCTGCAAGGACGGATGGACGCATGAATGGATGCAGGGGCGGATGCATGGACGAACGCAGGAATGGACGCACGGATGGACGCACGGACGCACGAACAGACACACCCACGAATGGGCGGATGGACGCATGTACGGTCACACAGACGGACGCATGGAATGACGGAAGCAAGAACGAATGGACGGAGAAGGGTTTAGCGAGCGTTCGCTCGCAGTGCGATGAATACAGTGAACTAGTATATACCATGAACTCTTCGTGGTTAAAGGTGGGAAGTAGGCACGAAGCGCAAGACGTAAGGAAGTGTGCGTGTGCCACCTCTAGTTTAGTCCTTGGAATGTCCGCTGGATGGCGGTGCTTCTATACGCGGAATATATGATGAAAAAATTCGAGATGATGCTACTTAGAACGGACACACAGATGCATGAACGGACGCACAGATGGCTGCACAGATGGATGAATGCATAGACGGACGCAGGTGCGGATGCATGGACGAACGCAGGGATGGACGCACGGATGGACGTGCGGACACACAAACAGACGCACGCACGGACGGGCGGATGGACGCATGGACGGACCGATGCTTCGCCCCATTCTTCATCATTCACCCCGTGGATATGGTGCCATTTTTTTAGAGGCTTCAGAGGCTGCTGATATTCCAAACGCTAATCGCGAAATACGGTATCTACCGAAAGGCGTCGCTACCGTGCAGATTCTAGACGTTTCGCCATGTAGTGGGATTTGGTAGAATCCAGAGTTGGTGTCTAGTCGTGTGAACACACTTACCTCCCGGGAGATCTGACTCGATGTCTTCATCCTTGGCATTTCGAAGTGTTCACGCTTTACAGCTTCATGAATTTTACGCGGGTCCATGCCCACGCGCATTTTTTTGTCCTTCTTGCGCACTATGACAAGTGGACTCAGCGATTCTGTTGGCTGCGTGACTTTCAATTAGGCCTTCCTTCTCCATGCGATCCAACTCCTTCTGAAGCGGCTCTCTGAAGACCAGCGGTACTCGATTTGCTGTTTCGATGACTGGGACTGCTCCTTGGCGCAGGATCATGCGGTAGTGGCGTTGGAGACAACCCGTGACAAAAAAAAAAAAAAGATGGCAAAACTGCTTCATAACTTGTTCGTAACTGCTTTGTGAAACGTTGCCTACCAATCGCGCGACTACTCCAAGCGTCTCGCAGGCCTGCAGAACGAGAATTGCTTGAGCTCCTTTGCGGACTATGAAGAAGTCCTGAATGGAAGTACGATCACGCATGGTCACTTCTTGCCTCACGATACTCGAATGTTTGATCTCGTTTCCATCGTAAAAGCGTAAGGCGGCACTGCTGGGCTTTAACTGTGGTTTGGGGTTCATTTTTGCGTACAACGCCGCCGGCAGCAAATTAGCCTAGGAGCCCGTATCCACTTCGAAAGTAATAAGCCTTCTTCCAACTACTTTTGCCATGACGATCCAGTCTGATTGCTCCTACTGCCAATCGTGGGAACTTCAAAAGCGTCTTCGTTGCCCTGAAGCTCATTTGCTTGCGGCATTGTTTTGCTGCACAAGGCAAAGTGGTGTCTCCTATGGCACGCGCGGCATGTTTGACCGTACGCTGGGCATTTGCGTGGTGCGTGCGCCCGACCACACTTTCGGCATATACAAATTTTGTGTTGCTTAGCTCGCGAACCGCCACGCGTCTTTTGCACGGCGTCTACTTATTTTTCCTCTCGTGTCTAGAATTCTTGGTTTGCTGCAGGTATCTCAGTTGCCTTAGATACTTCTGCATTTTGCAATGTTAACTTGGTAGAATCCAGAATTGGTGTATAGTCGTGCGAGCACTGTAGCTCCCGCGAGCTCTGAGTCGATGTCTTCTCTCCTTGACTTTTTGAAGTATTTAGCGTCACTTGTACCAAAAACGATTTGGTCTCTTATCATGGACTATACTTGCTGTCGAAAGTTGCATGTTCCTGCCTTCGTCTTCAGGTATCGTAAGAAATGTTCAAAACGCTCACCTGGCTTTTGCTTTCGTGTGCAGAACAGATAACGCTGATGTATCTAATTGACTTGTGAAGCGCAGTTGTCGTCGAACTTCTTGGTTATACGTCACAGTCATCCTTGGCCTGGTCTTCAGTGAAGCTAAATGTGTTGTACACCTCGTTGGCTCCTTCTCCAGTGATGCTCAACAGCAACGCAGTCTTAGCCAGTGCCTCTCGTTTCTTCTCAGGTTCTGTGGCTGTCAAAAATGACCACAGTTTCCCGAGTGGAAACACTGGTTAGCATGCGGAGCATATATGTTCAGCTGCGATAAATGTGGTTCGTAATTTGCGACATGCGTGTGTGTTATGAGTGAACAGGAGTGAACACGAGTGAGCACGAGTGAACACGCACGCACGTATGCTGTGAAAGACGATGTTTATTGGTGAGACGCTTTGGGTATTTTGAGCAAGATGGCTTTATGGTCCGTAATGTGAAGGGTGAGTGGGTCTGGCTGCAGTGGTCAAAGGTCGAAATTTTCAAAGACGTGGTCTATGCACGTCCCGCGAACCATGGTCGGATGATGTTTGCCGTCGTGCGTTGCTCGTTTGAGCGAGTGCTGCGACTCCATGTAGTCAACCACCCAATCGTCCTTGATGAAGTCGACGTTGAAGTCGCCAACTATCACGAAGGGTCGTCGTTGCGGTCATTGTTTCAGGTATTCTTCCACGGCTTCGTCGACGTACTTCTCCACGGCGGCACGCGATATGTTGGGCGCGAGGTACATCGTCATGACATCCACTCCGCAGACGCTAGCCACAGAGTGCTCGCTGTTAGCGCGTCGTTGAGCACCGGGTCGCAGTTGGAGGTCTTCTACCTTCTACGCAGTCGACGTCGTCACGCTTGACGTAAATTCCCACGCCGCCCGCAGGTCGTTGGAACCCATGCGTGCACGTGGCTGGAGCGTATCCCGAGGTATATGGTGGGAAAGGCGTACTCTTCGGCGTACTCGTCAAAGAAGAGCGAGATGGGAACCTTGTTCTCGCCCGGAGCAACGTGCAAGCTGTAGGTGTCGTCCACGAGCCTGCGAGCGTCTTCGTCGCTCTTCTCCGCTTGACGCTGACGTCTCGCAGCTGCTTCACGTTCTCGGAGCTGGGGATCTTCCGCTCGACGCCGACGTTTCCGTTCCGCATTGAGAGCTCTTCTCAGCGCGGCCTCTTCCACGGACGAAGTGTCTTCGGAATTGCTTGTGGTTCCGCCAACACAATGGCTGACGCTATAGCAAGGGACGTCAGTATGTGTGTTTGCGGATTCGTTAGCATACATTTTTACCAGCGACATCGGACGTGAAAAGATCGCACAAACCAACCGACGAAGGGCGGCACGCCCCAACACTCGGTTGGGGCGCGCCCCAACCAAGTGTTGGGGCGTGCCCCCAAATGCACACTAACCCCCAAATGCAGCGATGTTACTTGACTCGTACTTGATTCGTTCTTGACTCCAGACAGTCTTGCCGGTCGTCATAAATCGTTCTCCAACTTGCGAGCAACTTGAAGGCGACTTGGCTCGGTCCGAGTCAGGAGAAGTCAGGAGAAGTCAGCTGCGGGGCTGGCTTGAAAGCGACCTCATGCGTTATTCCAACATGGCCACCTCTCGAATGGACGTCACGCGGAGGGTGGCCGCTTTTGAGTTTGCTTGCCTCGCCATAAGCGTAGCATTTTCTGAGGCGCACTGCCTGCCGAAGATTCTTGGACCCGCTTTACGTGACCGAGGAAATCCGATAGAGTTGTACGACGAGCAACAATGCCACGCTCGGTACAGATTTACGAAGAACGCCGTGCGGCAGCTGCTTGCTATGTTGCCGCTCAGTGAAAGTGGGGACAACCGAAGGCAGTCTGTGCCTCCATTGTTACAGCTACCGATGACTCTCGAGTTTTGCGGCGCTGGCACATTCCAAACAGTCACCAGGAATCTCGTGCGCATTCCGTAGTCGACAGTGTACCGTGCAGTCGGAAAAGCTACGGTACTCATCGCGAAGCACCTGTGCGCGATGCAGGTGCGCTTTACGCAGGCGGCAGCACTTTCTATATTTATGCGAGACTTTTAAGAAGTGGCTGAAATCCTTGGCGTTACAAGTGGTGTCGACTACACAGACGTGCGTATTAATAGTCCCGGTGGTGACGACGCCACAGTGTTAGGTAACAGCGAAAGCTATTTCTGTTTTTCTAAAACACGACAACATTGTCCGTCTATTTCGCTACAAAACTGACTCGGCTATGTGCCTGTGTACCTCATCTATCCTTTCGTCTCGTCTAGGGCGCTGTTTATCGCTTAGAAAGCCATTGCTTGCAGCACAACGCTATGTAAAATTCCACACACAAAAAATAGGTGTCCCTATCACGGTTTTTTTGATCCCCTTCACCATCATGCAGCGAGACATTGCTGCACCCCGCGTGACAAAATTCTGCTGAGGGCAATGTTGTGACCCCTGCTTTTTTTCTTGTTTACCAGCTCAACAAAAGGATACGAATCACATTTGTTCCCAGAATTTCTTTTTTTCGTATATAACTGCAACCTAGCCCGCTGTAAGCATGTCCACAGGCGAACAGAAAGGCAAATACAGTGAAAATCACGTTACCTCGTGAGCAAGTTCGGCACAAATACACGCCTTGGCGTTCGAAAAAAAAGATAACGACAAAAAAACCCAACGCATTGCTTGTTTCGCCCCCAAACAAGGAAGCGTTGAGAAACGCACTGCATTTGGGTGGCCACTAGAACCGGCGGAAAACAAAGGCTTTACAGAAGCAACACTGCGCATCGCTGTGGCGGCAGGCACCACGGGCCGCTCGTTAGCCACAAAACGGCAAAAATATGTTTGTGGCCCTTCCTTTTTATAGTTATTTTAAAACGAACGGTCTTTTTTTTGCTGTAACACGTGCATTGCGCGAACAACTTCGTTATTAACATCGTTAGCAGGCTAGCAGTGTGTTTCTGCTTTGAAGCTCATTCTTGACTTGGCCAAGCAAGACAGACAGAGCATCTATGAAACACGAAGGCTGACTTGGGCGTTTTGAGGTCCGCTGCTTGCTTCACGCCGACTTTCTCAAGTCAAGTCGAAGGCGCGAGCCTAAAGGTTGCGCGGCGCGCGGAGGGGAGAAGCGAGCGCAGCGCGC
Organism: Rhipicephalus microplus; assembly: GCF_043290135.1. Taxonomy (NCBI): domain Eukaryota; kingdom Metazoa; phylum Arthropoda; class Arachnida; order Ixodida; family Ixodidae; genus Rhipicephalus; species Rhipicephalus microplus. Next base: position 251,876,280 of record NC_134702.1, read on the forward strand.
GCTGTGTTGAGAGGAGGTAGGGATGCACAGATGGCTGGCGGAAGAGGAGGGCAGGCTGCGGACAGTGACGGCGCATGACTAGTCCCTAGTATAACAAGCTCCGCACGTAAAAAAGGTAGAAACGTTCCTTGAAAAGGTCCCAGTGCTTGCCTATATTGCCGTCGAACCGCAGCGGCTCTGGAGGTTTCACGAGTTCCATGGTGGCGTTCGTCGGATGGGTAGCTGGAAGCGTCGCTTAGATGCTACAGACACCGTATATGGAACCAGGAATCAGCGTGACAGCAGGTTCGTCCATCAGGCACCAGTGCTGCTCACTTTATTCACTCAGTCACATTTATAACATTCTCCGGGCAACGCCCCCTTAGATGAACGAGCGAGAACACGTAGAACACTAGTGCGACGCCCCTTAGGCTTATAATGCGTGGCGCACGAGTATGGCGCGATGTGTTACAAAGGCGGGCTTTGAGCATCAGCCGCGTAAGATAGAGGCGCAGCGACAGCGGTTGCCTGAGAGGCGGACGGCAGTGTCTCGAATACTTGGTCTTGTATCACCTGTTTGGTGGCGGGTGCGAGACATCCTGTTGGTAAATACGACAGGCGTGAAAGCTGTCGAACGACTTCACCTCGAACAAGTGGCTTGATTTCTGACATTATCGTTGGTTTTTGCTCACCAACGAGGGCCAACGCCATGAGAGGTTCACCTTAGCTGCTGGCTGCCGTGTCGAGACCCGTTGTTTGCGCAGGTACATGAAGCTATGACACAGAGTGGCTAGCTGACACGGTTTGTGGGTCCTTGGTCAGCAGCTCTCGGAAGGCGTCATCGTTTATGCCCTTCAACAAATATTTATTCTTTTATGACTGAGCCATCGAAATGTTAGGCTACTTTTGAAGTCGAGCGCGTCCTAATAGTAGCTCGTGAAGCCTTCTCCCTGCAGCTGAGCACGCCTCCATAGCCACTGTTCAGCACGGAGCTTACGTACCTCGGGCCGGCTGAAGACATCCACAATTCTTTGCTTAAAGGCACTCCAAGCGACGAATTTAGACTGGTGGTTGCTGAACCAGAGGCTCACGACTTTTTAAAGTAGAAGGTAGCATATCGAAGCTTCAAAGGATCATCCCACTTTTCGCTCGCGCCAACCTTTTCAACGGTCGACAGCCTATCTTCCACTTGTCCATCTGTGTCGTTAAAGAATGGTGGGTCATGCACGCGTAACGCGGTGGGCACAATGGCCATCGGAGGCTGAGTCTGAGCCGTGCCTTCTGGCTGGGTGTTCGTGTCAGTGATTTCTGGAGGAGCAGGCAGTCTTATGTTGCGGAGTTACAGGTTGAATACCGCGCGCTTCCACGACTCTGTAATCGGCTTTATTGGTACAGCACTTGAGCAGGAGGCTTACGGACGCTGAGAGTGGTTCGCGACAATTGGCACACGATTGACAGCGTCAATCACAACAGCTCGCACTCGGCTCTTCAGACTAAGTTTGGGGCTCACTACGGCCTAACGCTCTTCTTCTTCTTTACAATATGTTTACTTCCGACAATCAACAGCTTTTCTTCCTCAGGCAGGCTTTGAGAGTGACAGCACCCGTTTTCTTGCAGTTAACTCAATGATGTAGCCTGTACTAGATTACCCATGCATAATTTGATATTCTTTCACAAAAAAAAACATTGCTAAAGTACAAGGCATTCAAAGGCGGGTGGTTCGATGTACTATATACAACAGCTTTGGACGCACTTCGATTACAGCCTTCATAAAAGAGCTAATCTACCAACCTTCACACAACGAAATCGTGTTCTCAGACTGAAATTTTGTTTAAACAAATAATGAACACTACGGCGTACATATTGTTGAGATAATCTTGTTTTCAAAGGGTTATGCTACAAGAAATGGCATGCACTAGCAATCATCCCCTTCACTATTCGCAGCAACTGCTTTTGGTACTCATTTTTTCTCAGGGTTATATGCTAATGAAATGAACCTTCCAGCATTGTGGTGTTGCAGCTATCACTGAATCAGTTGAGGTCAAATGTTGTGTAACTTGCCTATTTTCATTTTCATGTGGTTAGCCATGGTACTTCATGTATTGTTTCAATCATACTTGAACCGTACTTCACCTTATATCTGCATCGTCTTTGTACCAGGAGTAGTGTTTTCTTCTTTTAATTTTCGAATATTTTTGTTTGTCCTACTAGCCGTATTGTATATTTCATCCCTTCTTGCAAAAATCTTTTAATGGTGTTGCAGTATATGTAAATGCATCAGAAAAAAAATCATCCTTATGAAATAGTAAATAACACATCAATTAGAAGAGATGGCCGTTACCTTAGCACAGCAATTTGCTGCGTTTCGAATGATTGCGATGGGCTCGGGAAGGCAATTTCTATGAAATATTGCCTTTTTCACTGAAAACGTTTTAGACGATTTGTCATTTTTTCAATGCAACTGTAAAACTTTAAGCTTTCCACTATCTCGTTCGAATTTGGTGTGAAATTTTCTTCCACAAAACGGCACTGTTTCTAAGTGGAATAAATAAATACCATTTCAAGGAGGCCAACAGCCGCTTAAGACATCCAAGGTTGTCGTGCAGAGGTTCGAGACAAGAAACGCTCTTTTCTTAACATCATTCATGTTGCCATTTGGCTCAAAGTACCACTTCATGCAGGTAGCACATGGAGTGAACGTATCGTTTACTTTGCCGAATTGCAGCGTTTGTACCCATAATTCGGCAGATGGGGGCTCGTTCAATGCTCATCCCTATCGCTAGTACACCTACGCTACAGGTGCTGACCATGGGTGGCAGATCGACGACAGTTCGCAGACTGCCGTGACACTCAATGCTTCTTTCTATGAGATGGGCCTTTTATAGCCTTGCCTCGGAAAAGGACAACCACATGATGGGCCATCACGATACAAAGACGGCTGACTACTAATATCAAGAATACACTATCAACAAGGTAATAAACAGCAGCCACACAGTTGGAATGCTCCAAGTAAAATTTAAAATGCAAGAAAGTCATGGTGAAAAACATTTAGCGTGTCGTATCCAGTTCTGCTCGCTGATCTCCGGCGTTGTAACTCACGGTTCAGAGACTAACCCATACTGCGTTATGTGGCTCCTTTCTTTGCTTGCAGGACAAGTTCGGCGGAGCCTGTGATAAGTTCCCAGCAGCCAGTCACGGTGTTTCCAAATTCCTCGCCACGGAAGGATTCCTTGCTATCTAGGATTACAAGACTTGTGAGAAAGAAGTCCACTGAAACGAAAGAGTATGGCACATTCTCGCTAACAATAACATTAGGACATCGTTTGGTTGTGGTATGCAGGTTTTTCATACTATAGCGCTAAATGGGTTGTGAGAATGCTTCATATCAATGAAAATGATGCGATAGATGAATCCAACTATACACTTGCTCACATTCAGAAACTATACAAAATTCCCAAGAGTCAGAACCTATACTTGTCGTGAGGCTCTGAAGCCAGGTAAATGAGCAATAGGCTCGTTGTGAGAGCCACATGCCGGGTATGAATTATAAAAAGAAATAAAATCCACCTGATGAAGTTTATTTTTCGTCTTGTCGCACAGAAAGAACTAAAAGAACCGTCTTTTAAAACAGCTTGACTAATTTACAGCTGCATAAAAATTACATATATAAAATAAAAGTTGGAGCAGTATTAGCACCAATTTATGCATACGTAAATGACCCTTCACGGGCAGTGCGTTACCACAAGGTGAACACATATCAATTGTGACTTTTATACATATATGAAGTGCAAATTGAAAACGGAAATAATAAACTATGTGGAAAACATAGCCATTACAACGTGATTGTGGTCCAGAAACTAATGTAAGACAGAATTCACTTCATACAGAAAGACATTATATTGCCGCATTGATTAGGGAGCACCAAAAGAACAATTAAGAGCATACGCAGCGAGAAAAACGAGCTTCTCAACCGATGAGTCTTCCCAGTGCTGTCGTGTAGTTAAAGCGAGTTGTCCTGCTGCTGTTTCTGCGTTGTAACACCGGTGGATATGCTGGGTACGTGTTCGGGACATCTGACAACAGCCCCGCATCTAGCCCAGAAAGACTTTCGCATATCAACACCCCCGTTCACTGCAGCAGCCGCTGCCTGTTAGTCCTCGACCCGGAATTCGGTCCATTGCCGGGAAGCGTGACCACGCCAGAAAACATGACGGTGCCTGGAAGCACTGGCCAGGTGATTTTTTGTGGAAGCACTGAACAGGTGTCTGTTTTCAATTCTCGAATTCCGGTTGGATTCCACAGAAATACATATAAAAACGCGCATGACTGGCTTGAGGAATTCGAGTACACAGTAAGCGTTAACGAGTTGAACGCCACACAGAAACTGGGCTACGTGTATTTTACCATCCAAGGCGGAGCCGAACATGGTTCACTAATCGCGTGTGGTCGTCTTGGGACGAGCTCTGGCGGAAGTTCCTCGACACGTTCGCAAGCACCGAAAGATGAGAGCTTGCACAGAGTCTCCTCAAGTCACGTATTCAGAAACCAAACGAATATGTCATGGTGTTTGTTGAGGATAGGACACGGCTGTTTCGTCGAGCAGATCCCTATATGCCCGAATCCAAAAAGGTTAGCCACTTCATGTGCGGCCTTGAGGAGCGGCTGTTCGCTGGTCTCATGGGAAACCCGCCTACAAGTGTCGAGGAATTTTCCAAGTGGGTGACAGCCACGGACCGCGCACGGCAGCTACGTTACCACCGAACCCACTGGGCACCACCGAACTATCACCACCAGACTCTAAGGGCACCAATCAGCGCGGCAGCCATGACCACAGCAACGTCACCCGACGAAGGTTCTTTGCACCAACTGATACGAGAAATCGTACAAGAGGTCAAGAAGCTCGTCGCCGAGCTGAATGACTGCGCAAGTGCCTCAGTCACTGGAGTGCGCCAGATTAACCAAGTGCTTTCACTTCCTGAGCCGAACACCAAAACCCCAGGGCAAGCTATGCAGGGGTAGTCCGCCGAAAGCCAGCCAACTTACCGACACCGCATCAGTACCACCAGCAACATACGCCGACAGCTCCTTGGTACTACAGAGAAACTTTGACGCCGAGTCGACCACCACTTCGCAAAAGCGACATCTGGCGTACCCTTGACTATTGGCCCTTGAGCTTTCATTGTGGGGAAGCAAGCCACATCGCTCAGTATTGCCTTTATCGCGTCGCGGGGTATCAACGATTTTCTTCCATTATTCATCGGCGCCATTTCAATGAAACGCCTTTCGTCGACACGAGTTTGATGACCCTACGTGATCTTCCTCCTGGGTTTTGGTCGCGTTCACCCTCTTTCGGGCATTATTATCCGTGCTCTAAACGTAGTACCACTCACATGCTGAGAGGGAGATGTCCAAGTCCACGCCGGGGAAACTAAAAGCAGCGAACTCAGGGGGAAGGTTGCGAATCGTCGCAGTGCTTAAAACCGCCAATACTGCCGAACGAAGAGACGAAAATTTCCAATGATTCGACGAAAGATGAGGTTATTACTGCCGACATTGCAATTGCGATTAACGGTCACGACGTGACGGCGTTGCTAGATACTGGCGCAGACTTTTCAATGATGACTAAGAGTCTGGCAGACAAGCTCGAGAAGATTAAAATGGGATGGACGGGACCGCATATTAAAGGAGCTGGAGGGCAGCTACACGCATCCACTGTAAAGTACGCCGCAAGAATTAAGATAGGGGATGCATCTTTCGTCGCAACTTTCGTTATTCTTTCCGAGTGTTGCAAACAGGTGATCTTAGGGATGAATTTCTTGCGTGAATGCGGTGCCATCATCAGTATAACGGATGGTGTACTGACCTATTCAGCGGATCGAAGCGCAGTGCTTCAGCGAAAGTCCCTGCACGTCATTGACGACGCGACCGTACCTCAGTTGCCACGTCGCCTTATTTCTGTCACGTGCAATGCACAGCATGCTGGAGAAAGAATCACTGAACAAGTATCGACGCTTCTACTCTCTGGCGGTGTGGCGATTGCCAGAAGTATCGTCAATATTATGTGCGGTAAAGCGGAGGTTCCGTTGACAAAATTTAGCTACGAGCGACGACACATTACACAAGGCACTACAGTTGCCTACTTAGACGAGATCACCACAATCCGCGAGGGCTGTGCAGTGCAACAGGGCGAGCCGAGTCAAGACAGCCCCACCACCTATTGACGTGTGCATGGATCAATCACCGGTGCAGAGACAGCGTCTTGTACATCTTCACCAGTTTGAAGGCTGTTTCTCATCGACCTCGAGGATAAATAAAACGCCACTGATAAAGCACCGGATAATAACGGAGGAGACGGCAAGACCAGTACAACAGAACCTATACCGTATAGCACTGAAAGAGCGTGAGGCAATCAAAGAACAAGTGAAGAAAATGCTCGACGATGCTGTAATCCAGCCGTCAAGGAGCCCTTGGGCGTCGCCGGTAGTGTCAGTTAAAAAGGAAGACGGAAGCTTGCGCTTTCGTGCCATCTACGACAAGCTGAACCATGTGACAAAGAAAGCCGTATACCCGTTATCGCTGAGCCTCGACGATTCACTCGACAGGCTCAGGTATGCACGCTACTTCTCGTCTATGGAGCTCGAAAGAGGGTATTGGGAAATTGAGGTCGACAAACGAGATAGAGAAAAACGGCTTTTGTAACGCCTGACGGGCTCCATGCATTCAAAGTCTTGCCCTTCGCGTTGTGCTCAGCAGCCGCAACAATTCATGCGCTAATACATACTTTCCAGTCAGAGGCTAATGGATACACTTTAAAGACTAATGAATCAAGCCTTAAGTGGCAGACGTGTCTGGTCTATCGCGACGACGTCTTTGTTTCTTCAGAAACATGTGAGGAACACATGAGAATGCTGCTATCGGTATTGAGAGCAATACGGTCTGCCAGCCTGACACTGAACCCGACAAATGTCAGTTTGGTTAGAAGGAGCTCCAATTCCTAGGCCATGTTGTGAGCCATGAAGGCGTTCGACCTGATCTCGATACGATAGCGGCCGTAAGCGAACTTCAGGTGCCAACAGATAAGAAAGCAGTTAGGCGTTTCCTTGGCCTCTTTGCAAACTATCGAAGGTTTATTGCCAATTTCTCACACATAGCCTCGTCGTTAACTCGCTTCACCTGAGAAGACGTTCCGTTCACATGGGGCGATGATCAACAAGCGGTGTTTGGCGATCTCCGATAATGCCTGCAGTCATTTTCTGTGCTTGCTCAATTTGACGAGGACACTCATACCATGGTCTACACAGATGCCAGCAACGTGGGTTTAGGACCTATTCTCGTCCAGTGGCAAGACTTAACCGAGCGGGTGATCGCTAATGCTCGTAAGACGCTCTCCCACTCCGAGTGCAGCTACTCCACAACGGAGAAAGAATGTCTTGCTGTGGTATGGGCAGTTATGAAGTTTCGTCGATATATTTAGGATCGTTCCTTCCACGTCGTCCGCAACAATCATTCCCTCTGCTGGCTAACCAACTTGAAAGACTGGTCTGGTCAGTGCGCACGGTGAAGCTTACGCCTTCAAGAGTTTGATATGATGGTTGTGCATAAGTCCGGGCAACAGCACACTGACTCTGATTGATTATCAAGGTTACCGATAAAGCTCGATGATGACACAGAAGATGACGACACGGTGTTTGTTGGAGTCGTCGACACCACTACGATTTCGTGCAAGCAGAAGGAAGACAGCGAGTTGCTTCCCCTTATAGAATTTCGTAAAGGCCAAACAACAAGCATCCCTAGAAAATTTTCAAGAAGCCTGCTGTCATTCTGCTTACGCGATAGTGTTCTTTATAAGAACTTTGCTCCCAGATGAAGTAACCATCTAAGTGTCGTCCTGACGTCAATCCGTGAGGGAATACATAGTGCTTGCTACAATGAGCCAACGTCCGGTCACCTCGGATACACACGCTCATTGGCCAGAATCCAACAAAATCACTACTGGCCAAGGCTTCCAGCTATTGTAAAAAATACGTGCGCTCGTGCCTCAATTGTCCACGGCGAAAATCGCCATCGTGAAAATTAGCTGGACTATAACAATCAATTCAAGTTCCCATGGTACCTCTTGCTGAAATCAAAATGAACCTCCTCGGAGCCTTTCCGACTTCCCATGTTGGCAACAACTGGGTAACAGTCGTCACCAATTATCTTACATGCTATGCGGAAACAAAAGCTTTGTCGACTGGCAACCCTGTTGAAAGACACGATTCTTCGTAGGCGATATCATTCTGAGGCACGGTGCTCCGACACTGATATTAACATTTGAGTTACCGCTTTCACGGCCGCGCTCTTGAAGACAGTGCTTGACCTCAGTTGAAAAGCTCATCGAAAAACCACTTTTTATCACCCGCAAATGAACGGCTTAGCAGAACGCCCCAACAAGACTGTTGCAGACATGTTGAGTATGTACGTCGACGTAGATTACAAGGGCTGGGATGACATTATACCGCACATCACGTTCGCATATACTACAGCGCAGCAAGAAAATACACGAAGAACGCCGTTTAGTCTTCCTCATGGACGTGAAGTAACGGCAATGCTTGACGCCATGTTGCCGCACGACTGCAATTATACCGATTTGGGCGCGGCCAGTTTTACTCAACAAGCTGAGGAAGCGAGGCAGCTTGCGCGCGTCCGAATCACCCAGCATCAAAATTACGACGCCGAACGTTATAGTCTGCGACACGGACACGTATTCTATGAGCCCGGCGAGAAAGTGTGGTTATGGAGTCCTATCTTCCGCGGGAAATTATCTGAAAAATTTCTGGAGACGTATTGTGGCCCCTACAATGTTGTACAACGCCTGAGTATCGTTATTTACGTGGTCGTTCTGGACAGTCCCTTGAGAATTAGCCAGCAAAACACAGAAGTCGTGCATGTCGTCCAAATGAAGCCGTATCGTTCAGACTGATTTTCACCATACATATACTGCAATGTCCTTTGTAGTAGAGCATCGGGACGATGCTGTCTGGAGGGAGGCTGATTCCGCATTGATTATGCAGCACCAAAGAAACAATCAAGAATACGCGCAGTGAGAGAGAAAGGCGAGGTTCCCACCTGATCAGTTTTGCAGTGTTCTCGTATAATGAAAGCGAACTGTCCAGCATTCAACTGCTACTGTTTCTGCGTTGTGACAATATAGGTTACCGTTCTAGAAGTACCTGCATATAAAAGTAAATAGGTATCCAAGAGTTTCGTTTAGTCAATTTACCGCATTCTTTCCTCATGGGTCGAGGTATGCGGAGAATAAAAATTGGCCCCGTGTCTGCATGTTAATCTACAAATGTCGTTGAAAGACGATAGCCTTGCGTCTGAAGAGAATGAACAAAACGTTAATTTCAAGTTCTGCGCAAGAAAATTGGTGAATAGTATTCTGGAGTCGCTGCGTTAGAGTGCCTCGAGCGTGCAGCGGAGGCGAACGAGCAGACCAAGTCACGTCACGCGTGAGACATGAGCGCTATGTGGCCGTTATATTGGAAAACGAAACGCGTGGCTTTGAGACGGGCGCGCGCGCCCGTCTCAGAGGTGATAAGGTCTGGAACGCAAGGCGACGGGTAGGTGCCACCACCTCGTCGTCTTGGCACGGCGTTGAAACACTTCCATTTTCGTGCAAGCGTTGCATGGTCAGCGCCGCGTGATAAACGCTACAGTGGTTAGAATAACTTAGGTATGTCTTTTCTAGTAAAAGACGTACACACAGAATGTGTACATGTTGTTATGTTGCCTCAGATATGCACGATAATTGCTTTTTAGTAGACAATCGCACAACTACGAACGCTGAATCTTGAGAAACATTGGTGGGCGCTGCGGATGGAGTCGGCCATTTGGGGCCATTTGCGTTTAGGGTTCGGGCCATTTGGGCGTTTGCTGGTGCCGTTTAAAGTGCCCGGTACTGTTAAGAGTGGGCAAACAGACAAATAGACAGACACACAAACCAAAATGTTTGCGTCGAAGGTCCCTAAGAAAGACTACCGTCTTTAATAGTGTGCATTCAGCACACGCAAATTTGTACCGATTGTCCCTAGCGTTTCTCTTTCCTGTCGAATCCCGTCACCTTCCCGAGATTCGCCTTGCGATGTCGCTGCATTTCCTGCGACATGTGAACGCAGTCTCATAGACTCCCGGGGCACTAAAGAGGCTTGGAGTGTCGTATACTGTCGCTTGGCATCGCACAAGCACATCGATACACGGTGAAGTAATATATCGCAAGAGCAGAGTAGGATGTAACAAGTGCGTGGGAGAGGTAAGTGTCAGTGAGCACGAGAGAACGGAAGAATGAAAGAACACTGTACAGACATATATGGTGCCGCATAGGCAAGACTAAGCGCAGCAGTCTATAGCATTGTCATCAATAGTATTGACCCGTGTCTACATGTGGACAAAAACGATGATGGGGGGATTTAGCGGACACCAGGTAGTGGGCCTCTGGCTTGACGCGAGAATGAAGAAGATCTTGCGGCTCAGCTGTTGAGAACACGCTGCTTTCGCTGCCTCAAGGCGTACTTGTGCTTTGTTCGCGTTGTACTGCGACACTGGTGGAGTTGCTGGCTCGCGACCCCGCCTGATGCTCCAAACTCCCACGGGGAGCCGTTCATCCAGCCCAGAAGCACCTGTCGATACTCCCGTGCATCGCTTCAGTCGTCGCTTGCGAGGCCTCCTTCCAGAGTTCACCCTCTCACAGGAACACTCTACAAGGTACCGCTCACATCTACCAATGGCCACCGCCAGTCCACAACAGTTACTACGAGACAGTAGTTTGCCAACCCCATCTCAGGTAACCCTTTTTTCACCGCTGGTGCCTGATCGCTTTGGTGGTGGAGCACATGAAGACGTCGAAGAATGGCTTGATCACTATGAACGTGTCGCTAACACCAACCAGTGGTCCCTTGAACAAAGGCTTTCCCGCGCCTATTTTTATCTCGACGACAGCGCTAGAACCTGGTACGAGAACAGAGAAGGCAGTTTGTCAACGTGGAGTGACTTTGAAGAGGAATGATTGACACATTTGCCGATGTCGACCGGCGCAAACGTGCGCAGCATTTGCTCGAGCTACGGGTTCAGAAACCCAATGAAACGGTTGCAATGTTCGCTGAGGACATGGCCCGTCTCTTCCGTAAAGCTGACCAGCAGATGGCCGACGAAAAAAAGTTGCGCTATCTCATGCGCGGCGTTAAAGAGCAACTGTTCGCTGGACTTTTGCGGAACCCGCCAAGTACCGTGTCAGACTTCATCAAAGAAGCTACGGCTATCAAACGGGCGCTTCACCTACGATGCCGACAATACGATCGCTTGTCCAGCAGCGCCCACATGCAAGTCGCCGCTACGACATCGGACAATCAAAGCTCGTTGCGCGATTTAATAAGAGAGATTGTTCGCGAAGAGCTGCTGAAGCTGCGGAATCTGGTCACGGAACCCCCCATGGCGTCTGTCGCTGAAGTCGTCCGCGAAGAAATATGCCAAGCGGTTTCAACAGCTGATCCTACTGACGATCAGCGACCTATAAGCTACGCAGCCGCGCTTCGCCGCCCGCCGCCCGTTGCGCCGTCGTACCGCCAGCCATCGGCAGCCGTTCCTTGGTCACCACCACAAGAACAGACACCGCGGCGCCCTGCCGTCGTACCGCCGTACGAAATGCCGCCGTACCAAGAGCCGTCTCCCAACGAGACACGGCATTTGCCACATTACTGAGCCCAGGCCTCCATGCTCTTTTTTTAAGGGTTCTGTGGAGGCACTGGTGCTCCATCCCAAGTTTTTATTTCACATACATATCACTTTTAAACCATTTTATGTCTTCATAGCACACATCATTTGTCATTGCCATAATCTTACTTTATATATATTTTTACGCACCTACAGCGACTGTTTTTTAGGCCCATTTACAGCCACATTATATCTGTTTTATCTACACTGCACATCGTACAATTCATTATCATCGTTCTGGCGCTCTTTGGCCACATCTGGCCCTTCCGCCAATAAACTCCACTAATCATCATTGCCACATTACGAGCCGTTGCGGCGTCCACAGCCTCGTAAAACAGACGCCTGGCGCACTGTAGATAGGCGTCCGCTTTGTTTTACCTGTGTAGGGGTGGGCCACAGTTCCCGTCATTGCTGGCACCGCGTAGATATGTTTCGACCTCTTCGGCAATGGCCTGACGATCGACGCGCCAACGACGGCTACGCACCATGCTGGGACGCTCATTCTCAAGGACCCCCCCTTGTCTCAGTCCCATTTTGACAACTGCCGTGCCAATAATGACGACAGTGTGCCTGATTACCAGCCAGGTTTGGGACGTCGACCACGCTCTCTGTCTCCGGCATATTCGCCTTCGTCGCGCCAGCGAACTACAGCCGACGTCAGTGGAAGGAGGTCACCAAGTCCACGCTGGGGAAACTGAAGGCGGCGACCTCCCGGGGTGAGGTTGCAGGCCGTCAAGGCGACGAAAAAAAGCCCCTGTTACTTGTACTACAGGACGCCGTAAAGCCGAGAAGTTGTAACACCGACGAAACTGTGACCACATATCTTACCGTTTCGGTAGACGGACAGCAAGTAACAGCCTTAGTTTACACCGGCGCCGACTTTTTTATCATAAGTGAAAACCTTGCCGTACGCCTCAAAAAAGTGAAGACTACGCGGACGGGCCCTCACCTGAGGACAGCAGGCGGCCAGCTGTTGATGCCTGTCAGAAGGTGTACAGCAAGACTCGACATCGGGGGCTCTTCTTTCGTGGCGACGTTCGTCATCCTCACCTCGTGTTGCAAGGACTTGATCATAGGGATGGACTTCTTAAGAGAGTATGATGCCGTCATCAACATCCCGGACCGTTCGATTACATTCCGCAACAGCCCTGGTTTAGTTGACTGTTCAGACGCAATACGCAACACTTTACGTATAATTGATGATGATGTGGTCGTCCCGCCCCGGTCATGCACTCTTGTTTCGGTGGAAGGCCACGAAGCGTTTGATGGCGAAGGCATTGCTGACCAAATTGGCTCGCTGCTATTTAGTCATGGCATTTCGGTCACACGAGGTATCGTCCGACTCACTGGTGGACGCACAAATTTACTTCTGACGAACTTTAGTGCTGAGCGCCGGCACCTTCCGGAGGGCACAGCTATCGCTTCGTACGACAATATTGTAGAAATGCGAGGCAGTTTTTGTTTGTCGGTATTGGATGAAGCGCCAAATCAATAACCAGAACCTGTTCTCGATGTTGGCACCACTCTGTCAAAGGACGAGCGAAAAAGACTTCTTCAGCTGCTAGCCGAATTCCACGACTGCTTTTCAACGACATCACGAGTTGGTCGAACACCTTTGACAAAGCACCGAATAATCACCGAGGACACGATGAGACCTATCCACCAGAACCCTTATCGTGTAGCTTAAAAGGAACGCGAAGCCATACAACAACAGGTCGCGAAAATGCTTGCAGATGACGTCATTCAACCGTCACAGAGCCCCTGGGCATCACCTGTAGTGCTAGTAAAGACAAAGGACGGCACCCTGCGTTTTCGCGTGGACTACAGGAAGCTGAATCCGGTGACCAAGAAAGACGTGTACCCGCTCCCACGTATTGATGACTCCCTTGACAGACTTCGGCACGCTCGCTACTTTTCTTCCATGGACTTGAGGAGTGGATACTGGCAGATCGAGATAGACCCAAGAGACCGAGAGAAAACCGCTTTTTTGACGCCAGATGGTTTATACGAATTTAAAGTCTTGCCTTTTGGTTTGCGCTCCACGTCCGCGACTTTTCAAAGGCTTATGGACGCGGTACTATCGGGATTGAAGTGGAAGACGTGCCTAGCCTATCTGGACGACGTTATAGTGTTTTCGACCACTTTTGACGAGCATCCCAAAAGGCTGGAAGTTGTTTTACGTACCATACGGTTCGCGGGCCTTACATTGAAACCAGAAAAGTGCCATTTCTGTTTTCACGAACTTCAGTTTCTTGGTCACGTCGTCAGCAACGCAGGCGTCCGGCCCGATCCTGGAAAAATTGCCGCCGTCGCACAGTTCCCAGTACCTTCCAATAAGAATGCTGTCAGACGCTTCCTAGGCCTTTGTGCCTATTATCGCCGGTTTATCGCAGACTTCGCCCGCATCGCGTCGCCACTAACTCGTCTGAAAAGAGACGATGTTGCCTTTGAGTGGAAAGAAGAACAGGAGGCTGCCTTTAATGACCTGCGTCAGCGTCTTCAAACGCCCCCTGTGCTTGCCCACTTCGACGAAGAAGCACCGACGATGCTTCACATAGACGATAGCAATGTAGGTCTTGGGGCTGTGCTTATGCAACGGCAAGAGGATACAGAAAGAGTGATCGCCTATGCAAGCCGAACGCTAACACGCGCAGGGGCTAACTATTCAACAACAGAGAAAGAATGCCTCGCCGTAGTATGGGCAGTAATAAAATTTCGCCCATACTTGTATGGCCGGCACTTCAAAGTTATTAGTGACCATCACTCCCTTTGCTGGTTAACTAATCTAAAAGATCCCACCAGCCGATTAGCGCGTTGGAGCCTAAAACTGCAAGAGTTTGACATGACGGTCGTGCACAAGTCAGGCAAGCGACATATGGACGCTGACTGTCTGTCCCGTTCACCCATTGAGTCGGCAATCCTACCTGAGGAGGAGGAAACGGCATTTCTCGGTGTCCTCGACACAACCGCCATTTCGCAGCAACAACGTGACAACACTGAGTTGCTTGACCTAATTAACTACTTGGAAGGCAGATCTTAGAAGGCGCCAAGAGTTCTCGCAAGAGTGTTTTCATCGTTTTGTTTGCGGGGCGGAGTACTCTACAAAAGAAACTTTTCGTCGACAGGATCCGCCTATCTGCTCGTCATACCAGCAGCCCTTCGTACCGAAGTACTCAAAGCATGCCACAACGAGGTGACCTCTGGCCATTTGGGTTACATGAGAACGTTGGCCAGAGTACAGCAAAGGTATTACTGGCCGACACTAACCACAGCCGTGAAGCACCACATTCGTACCTGTCTCGACTGCCAGCGACGCAAGTCACCACCGACTAAACCAGCTGGCCTTCTGCAACCCGTGCAGGTCCCAACAGCTCCATTCTACCAGATAGGATTGGACATTTTGGGCCCACGTCCTATTTCTACTGCAGGAAACCGCTGGGTTGTCGTCGCGATGGATTATCTGACGCGTTATGCCGAGACAAAGGCTATCCAGAGAGGTACAGCAGCGGAGGTGGCCAGATTTTTCATCGAAAATATTGTACTGAGGCATGGCGCACCAACCGTGCATCACAGACAGAGAAACCGCATTTACGGCAGCTCTTTTGGATCACGTCCTGATGCTGAGTGGAACAACGCATCGTAAGAGCACTGCCTACCACCCACAAACAAACGGGCTGACGGAGCGTCTGAACAAAACCATTCAAGATATGCTTTCGGTGTACGTAGACATTGAACACAAAAATTGGGGTGAAATCTTGCCATACACAACCTTTGCGTACAACACGGCCAAGCAGGAAACGATCCGCATGACTCTGTTCAGCCTCGTTCATGGACGAGAAATACGAACTATGTTAGATGCGATGCTACTGCACGAAAGTGATGACATCGACCCAGACGCCAACACGTTTACGGAACGCGCGGAAGAAGCTAGACAACTGGCACGTTTACGGATCCGCCAGCAGCAAGAGTACGATGCAGGCCGCTACAATGCTCACAGCAGAGCAGCTGTCTATCAAACTGGCGAGAAAGTATGGATTTGGACACCCGTACAGAAACGAGGACTATCAGAAAAGCTCTTAAGAAGATACTCTGGGCCATACCGAGTGCTGAGACAACTGAGTGACGTCACTTACGAAGTTGCTCCCGACAATTCGTGTAGTACCAAGTGTCGCCAGCACCATCCTGAACTCGTTCACGTCGTGCGCATGAAGCCTTACTTCAGCGAATGATTACGTGAGACTTATCTTTTAACAAAAACTGAATTATTGACTTCGCATCGGGTCGATTCTCTTTGAGAGAAAGGCAAATGACCCGTGTCTACATGTGGACAAAAACGATGATAGGGGGATTTAGCGGACACCAGGTAGTGGGCCTCTAGCTTGACGCGAGAACGAAGAAGACATGCGGCTCAGCTGTTGAGAACACGCTGCTTTCGCTGCCTCAAGGCGTACTTGTGTTTTTTTCGCGTTGTACTGCGACAGTATGTAATAGATGTAAGCGTCGCAAGTCTCATTCTTGTGTGCGAAAGCCCACACATAACGGGTGGCATGATCATCAACTGAGTGAATTAATCTTTTGGATGAGCCGTAGTTGCTGAAACCTCCGATAGTGTCCATGGCCAGAATATCATATGGTTGTTTCGCTGGTGGCAAAGACTCCAAGGAACCAAAGCGTTTGGTCTGCGACTTCTTGCAGCGCTGGCAAGTATCGCAGTGCCGTATGTACTCGCTCACGTCGGTGATGATGTCGGGCCAGTATTACTGTGGAGGGAGAAGCCGCAACGTCTTCTTCACTCCTACATGACCGTAAGCGTCATGTGCTTTTTGGAGAAGAGAAGACCGGAGGGCAAAAGACACATAGAGTTTTCGTATTCCTCTGCGTGTCACTATCTCAGTCCGTTCTCAATGGTATGCTTTCCAGGTGGTTGGTGGTTGTGTTGAACTATCGCGCTTTGAGATAGTTCATCAGCTTCAATGTTGTCAATGCCCTTTTGGTGTTTGATGGTCATTTCGTACAAGGAGAGTTTCAAGGACCAGCGGAAAAGTCTGCCTCGGGGATTCTTGATGCTTTTAAGCCATTGCAACGCTGCGCGGTCCGTGATCACGGTGAAAGGTTTCCCGTGTAAATAGCAGTACCAATTATCAATGACATCTATAGTTGCTAAACATTCGAGATCTGTGATGGCGTAATTAACTTCGTGTTTTGCTAATTTCCGTGAATGATAGGCAATTGCGTGTTCTTTACCTACATCATCATCATGCTTCAAGATGGCGCCAATACCTCTGTTGGATGTATCGCAGTATAGCACACAAGGTTTGCCGGCATCGCAGTTCTTCTGTCACGCATTTCTTGAGCTGAGTGAAAGCCAGCTCACACTCCGAACCAAGTTCCAACTGGCGCCTTTGCTGAGCAGGCGTGTCAGTGAGTGAGCAATTTGACTGAAGTGGTCGATGTATCGACAGTAAACATTGACAGTGCCGAAAAAACGCTGCAACTCTTTCGGGGCGTTGAGGTGTCAGAAACCGTAGAATTGCGTCCACGTTGTTTTGTTTTGGAGTGAGGGCGCCATGCGAAACATTGTGTCCCAGGTACTCAATGAAGGTTCGAGTGATTTGACATTTCTTTGATTTCAGCTTGCCGCCTTCGCTTTTGAAAGCTTTTAAAGCGCCCTCTAGACGCCTCAGATGGTCTGGAAATGTGTCAGAGTAGACAACGATGTCATCGAAGTAATTCGTTAGTTTGGCAAACGGTATTTGGCCAATAATATTTTGACAGCCCGTTCGAAGGTGGCTGGATCATTTCAAAGAGCTGAAGACATGATGAGCCACTCGTAGTGACCGGTACGTGTGAC
Organism: Rhipicephalus microplus; assembly: GCF_043290135.1. NCBI lineage: Eukaryota > Metazoa > Arthropoda > Arachnida > Ixodida > Ixodidae > Rhipicephalus > Rhipicephalus microplus. The sequence goes on from NC_134702.1 coordinate 251,893,861, forward strand.
GAACGCCGTCGTTTTGGGAGTTTCATCAGGGTGAATCCTCACGGGCTAGTAACCTGACGTCATGTCTAACGTCGAGATGTGCGTAGATTTTCCTAGAGAATTGAGAACGTCATCGATGCGAAGAATGGGCTGATGATCAGGCACCGTCAATTCGTTTAGATTGTGGTAGTCGATGCAGAAGCACACGTGACCTTCCCCTTTTTTCTCTGCCAGAAGTGCAGGAGCAGCCTATGGGGAGGTAGATAGTCGTATGGAACCTTGCTTGAGAAGGTCGTTGATCTATCTGTCGATTTTAACGCTGTCGGTTTCTGAGCATCGATAGGGAACTCTACGAATGGGAACATTGTTGGTGAGATGAATGCAATGAATTTCGCCAATAATGCAAGTATAATGTAAATGCAAGGTCACAAGCGGTATCAGCGTCGGTACAGAAGCAGCGAGAGCTAGCCGGATGTACGGGCAGCGTCGCAGCAGCAACCAGGCAGTCTTAGCTCGTGCCTCATGCCAACGTGTCGATGTCGCTGCAGTAGTGGGCATTTCTCTTCACTACACTTCATCCCCTGTCGGAAAAGGAGCGATCCTTGCGACTCACGGTGAAAAAAGTACGAGCGGATCGTAATATGGTTACAGCCAATGTACGTGAACAGTTTCACGTCCCCGAAGCGCTGGTCTGTGGATGGCGTAACGGGTTCGACGATGTGGTTAACTGGTGAAGTCTGCGAGACAATGCGGTAGGGTCCCTGGTATTTTAAAAAAAATCTTCGAGGAAAGGCCTGTAGGCACACCCGGAACCCAAAGCCACACAAGAGTGTCCGGAACAAAGTTAGGGTACGGTTGGTTATCGTCACGCCGAGAATTTTGTCTCCATTGGTCGATGATTGTGAACGACTGGGCGAGCTTACGGTATTCCTCGGCGTGGCGGGCAGCTTCAGAGATAGGCGTAGACTCGGAGGAATCGGGGTGGTAGGGCAGAATGGTATCTAGTGTGGTGGAAGGATCTCGGCCATATAACAGGAAAAATGGTGAAAAGCCCGTAGTCGCCTGTGGAGCAGTATTGTAGGCGTATGTCACGAAAGGCAGAATGAGGTCCCAGTCGGAGTGGTCTGAGGCAACATACTTTGATATCAAAACCCCTAGGGTACGGTTGAATCTTTTCTTCAATCCATTCGTCTGCGGATGGTAGGCGGTGGTAGTCCCGTGAATGATACGACATTCGGCAAGGAGTGCGTTGACGACTTCAGAGAGGAATACACGTCCTCTGTCGCTGAGAAGTTCACGCGGTGCGCCGTGACGGAGAATGAAGTGCCGCAGGAGAAAAGAAGATACGTCGCGTGCCATGGCAGCAGGCAAAGCGGCTGTTTCTGCGTATCGCGTCAAATAGTCCACAGCGACAACAATCCAACGGTTTCCGGAAGCCGTGAATGGAAGAGGCCCGTACAGATCAATCCCAATGTGGTCAAAAGGCCTGGCTGGGCAAGGGATTGCCTGGATCGGACCAGAGCTACGATGAGGCAGAGCTTTCCGTCGTTGGCACTGCTGGCATGACTGAATGTACTTACGCAAAAAGGGGTACATGCCTCGCCAATAAAACTGGGAGGAAAGCCGAGCGTATGTTTTGAAGATGCCCGCATGTGCGCACTGGGGGTCAGCGTGGAAAGCTGAACATATTGCGGCACGAAGATGGCGAGGTATGACCATTAACCACTTTCGGCCGTCAGACTTGTAATTCCTGCGATAAAGGAGGCCATCGCGGACCTCAAAGTGAGCCGCTTGACGGCGCAACGTTCTATAAGACGGAAAAGTCAACGGATTTGAAAGAAATCGCAGAAGAGAGCTGATCCAGTCATCCTTGCGCTGCTCAGACGCCATGTCACAGTTTTCTGGGAACGCAACCATTTCGTCCATGGCAGATAAACATGCAGAGCTTTCGGAGGACATAGGTAAGCGTGATAGAGCGTCGGCATCAGTGTGACGCCGGCCAGACCTGTAGACAACACACATGTCAAACTCTTGCAACCACAAAGCCCAGCGAGCTAAACGGCCGGAGGGGTCCTTCAACGTGGATAACCAACAAAGCGTATGGTGATCGGTGACTACGTCGAAAGGGCGACCATATAGGTACGGTCTAAATTTACCTAGAGCCCATATAATTGCCAGACACTCCTTCTCTGTCACAGAATTGTTCTTCTCCTCTTCGGTGAGGGTACCGCTTGCGTATGCGACTACGTACTCATGGAATCCCGATTTGCGCTGCACGAGCACGGCGCCGAGTCCAACACCGCTGGCATCGGTGTGTACCTCCGTCGGGGCAGTCGGGTTGAAATGACGCCAGATTGGCAGCGAGGTTAACAGGCGGCGCAACTTTTCGAAAGCATCGTCACAGGTGGGTGACAAGCGTAACTTTTCGAGTCACTACGTAGAAGTTCAGTCAAGGGGGTGGTGATCAACACGAAATTCCGAATAAAGCGGCGGAAATACGAGCAGAGGCCAAGAAAGCTGCGCAGATTCTTCAGGGACGCAGGTTTAGTGAACTCTGCAACTGCCCGAAGCTTGGCGGTGTCAGGAAGAATACCCTCTTTAGATAAAACATGACTGAGAATGGTGAGCTGACTTGCACCGAAGCGGCATTTCTTCAGGTTGAGCTGAAGGCCGGCGTCAGTTAGGCAGTGAAGCATTTAATCTAGCCTGCGGAGATGCGTTGAAAAATCCGGTGAAAATATAATCACGTCATCCAAGTAGCACAGGCATGTTTTCCACTTCAGGCCACGGAAAAGATTGTCCATCATCCGCTCGAATGTTGCGGGTGCGTTGCAAAGACCAAAAGGCATGACACAGAATTTGTAAAGGCCATCAGGTGTGACAAAGGCCGTCTTAGGCTGATCTTCAGGTGCCAGAGGGACTTGCCAGTAGCCACTCCGTAAGTCAACAGAAGAGAAGAACTCCGCACCTTGGAGGCAGTCAAGGGCATCGTCAATTCTCGTTAACGGGTAAACGTCCTTTTGAGTTATTTTGTTAAGACGACAGTAGTCAACACAGAAGCAAATTGACCCGTCCTTCTTCTTAACGAGAACGACTGGAGGTGCCCAGGGGCTGTTCGAAGGCTGGATGACACCACGCTTGAGCATGTCAGCTACTTGGCCATCGATAAGCTGGCGCTCGGCTGCGGACACGTGATAGGGTCTCTGACGCAATGGCGCATTGGTACCCGTGTTGATGCGGTGACACACGGCTGACGTGCGGCCGAGGGGAGTATGCTGGCAGTCGAAGGAATAACGGAACTTGTTCAGCAGTCGTAGAAGCTGAGCACGTTGCGAAACGGTTAACGTGTCGGCGATGAAGCTGCTCAGTACGTCCGTCCTAGTAGTCTGCGGCGAAGAGGCACAGGCCACTCCGGCGACTTCATGTTCGGCGGAAGGACCAGCCGGCATGTCGATAATTGCAGAAGGGTCGGCACTGTAAACACGCCCGACGCACTCACCCTGAAGTAGTGTTACAGGACATGACAACAGGTTCGAGATGAGCAGTCTGCTGACGCCGTCATGAAGTTCTAGAAGGGCATAAGGTAGCGGCAAAGACTTGCGACGAACGAAAAGAGCAGATGCCGTGAAAAGGGCACTAGACTCGCCGAGAGAGTTGCAAGACACCATGGTAAGGACAAAAGTGTGCGGTGGTATGATGACGTCTTCAGCAACAAATTGTGTGTCCCCGGTTTCATGAGCATCATATAATGGAGCGTCGTCAAAGACTTCAAATGCCACCTCAGCGCGGGAGCAGTCGATGACGGCCATATTAGCGGAGAGAAAATCCCAGCCCAAAATGAGGTAATGGGAGCAGGAATCCAACACTACCAAATAAACGACATAAATGAGGCCATCAATTGCAATGTGAGCAGTACAGGCAGCGGCCAGTGTGACGTGATCTGCGCTGGCTGTACGAAGTGATATACTTGCTAGTGGCGTCATAACTTTTTTTGAGCAAGCGGCAGAGTCTAGCACTTATCACTGAAACTGCGGCACCAGTGTCGACAAGAGCGCGTGCAGTGACGCCGTCCACATGTACGTCCAGAACATCCGTTGGTGAAGTGAGAGGCCTTGGTCTTTTCGCTGGCGACGCAGTTCCTGCCTCTGGAATCGCAGCAATTAGTTTTCCCGCTCCGGCGATGAAGGACGACGACGCATCGGCGATAGCGAGCGGTATCGAAGTGATGGCGAGCGGCGGTTAACAGGAGGGCGGTGGTCGGCGTACGATGACGTCTGGTCGGGGTGCTGAGAGCCTATGAACGAAGGGCGCGGTGGCACATAAAGGGCAGGTTCGAAGGTCTGGTCGTCGCTCTGGCGGTAGACAGGGACGCGCGACGGCAGTAACGTGCTATGCGGCCAGGTAGCCCACAGGCAAATCATATTGGGCTATTGTCGAGTGTACGCCATTGTCCACTACTCTGGACGGACTTTGGCTGAGCGAACCGAGGAGTGGGTCGGAGCAGCAGGGCTGAGGGAAGTGTCGGAAAAGTCTGAAGAGGTGGTCGAGCCGCCACTTCAGCATAGCTTAGAGGTGCATTTACCTCGGCACAGGCAACAGGGCTCGGCAATGATGAAGTGTCACGGGCAGATGGCAGAGCCGCGCAAACTTGCTCCTGGATGACCTGGCGAATGTTTGCTGGCAGAGGTGACGGTGGTTGGCCGGCTGTTGATAGCAGTGACAGCTGACGAGCGGCCTCAGTACGAACAAACTCCTTGATCTGCGATAGCAGCGACTGAAGGTCAGATGTGGTGGTCAGGCTTGAGAGGGTGTCATCCGGGACGTCAGGGCGTCGCGTGAGCAGACGCTGTCGTCGCAGCTCGTTGAAACTTTGACACAACTTGATGACGTCAGAGACAGTACAGGGTTCTTGGAGAGCAGCATTTGAAAGGCGTCGTCGGAAAAGCCTTTCATGATATGTCGCACCTTGTCAGTTTCTGCCATTGACGGGTTGACACGCCGGCAGAGGTCGAGGACGTGCTCTATGTAGCTGGTGAATGTCTCACCAGTTTGTTGAGACCGGCCTCGTAGGCGTTGTTCTGCGCGAAGTTTGCGCACACCAGGGCGTCCAAAAACATCTGCGATGCAGGTTTTAAAGGTGGTTCAAGTGGGGATATCCGCCTCATGGTTTCTGTACCACAGCTTGGCATCATCCGTTAAATAAAACATCACGGTACCAAGCTTTGTGGGATCGTCCCATTTGTTAGTAGCGCTGGCTCGTTTATAAGATTCCAGCCAATCCTCAGCGTCTTTCTCGTCTGTTCCACTGAAGATGTCGGGTTCTCGAAAGAGCTGGGCACCGGGACAGCTCCTGCGTGGCGAAGCCGGTGTGTGTGTGAAGACAGCGTCGTCAGGCATGACGGACGGCAGCTTTCGGCTACGCAGTTCCAGGACTGGGGATCCATCGCACAGTGTTTGCACTCGCGCACGGGTGTAAGCACCGGGATATTACGTGGACGCTGACGAATGCTGTCGCTTGTTACGTTAATCTGTGTATTCCGAGCTGGTGGAAGGTGCTGCAACTTCACTCTATGCATGGGGGGATCTACACGAAGTGCTGCTGTAAGCCCTGCCGCTGGCGTAGACGAGGTAAGCCCAGCGAGCGCCACTTCCGTATGCGCAGGAAGGCCGTCGATGAGCCCTGATATAAGGTGCGCGTTCCTTAGGTTGGCGAGACGTCCGAGAGACATTTTTTCATTATGGTATTCCTTCAGGATCTGACCTGGTTTCAAACGGCAATTAATGATTTGGCGGAAAGAATCCGTGACGCCACTCTTTAAGCGTTCCTTCAGGCGTCCAGATACGCTCTCTCAAGACGCGTCAGTGTCAAAAAACCTTGGTGAAAAACCATCGCAAAGCCTCACCTTCAAGGTAATCGGAGAAGAAGCACAGGTTGTCTCGCTCCGTCCATGCTGCGGTCGCAGTCCTCACCTCAAAGAGTCGGAGCCACTTGTCAAAGGGGACGTCCTTAGATGCGCGCGAGTACTTCGGGATGTAGATGACTTTCTTGGATGTCGCCATGACATCCAAGAAAGGGCACGGTAGATCCTGTCGACTAGTGTGACACAGAAGACGTGATGGCTATGGCTATATGATAAACCGTTTGTTTTCGTCTTCCTCCTGATCTACTGCACTACACTACCACACCGTCCTCTCGTGTGGTTTGTCGCGCGCACGCACGCACACGCACGCACGCACGCACGCACGCACGCACACACGCACACACACACACACACACACACACACACACACACACGCACACGCACACGCACGCACACGCACACACACACGCACGCACGCACGCACACACACACACACCTACGTGACTTGTGTTTGTGAAATAGGAATAAGTCCTGCATTACGAAGGAAAAAATACTTAGCAGTATTCAGGCACAGAGCATGTTGCTTGTGCATGTTTTGCTGTATTGAACGAATAAAATATTTAATGTATTAAGTAATCTTTCAAAATTATTATTTTTCTCTCATGAGGACACTGCCGACCATACCAGAGGACCACGTGCTTGCTGAGTCGAAGTCAACGCCAACGTATCATTCAGGAGTGGAGGGTCGTGCAACTGCTGACGTCGAGGAGCCGAAGTCAACGCGTAGATACCAATCAGGCGTGGAGCAGCCGTTTGTTGAGCGGCCACCGGTGCAAGTATTCCAGGCCATTGCTGGTGAGTTTTTCCTGCTTGAAATGCAGCATTTAAATTCCATCAGAGCATTTTCTGTCAAAGCGGAAAGCTTCAAATGCTTCTAAAGCATAACAAGCTTGGTTACCCCTAATATACACTTGTTAGCCGACAATTTTGTAACATTTATAGAAACAATTTCACTCCACGATATATCTGCTCTTCAGTTCAATCTAAATAACGTTTTAAAGTGATGTCAACTGTGGCGAGTGGAGTTTAGCATTGGCCAAAGTAAATTTATGAGAATATCTACAGAGACCGGCCAGTATACCGTCTGAACAACATTTAAATAAAACTACGAACCTATAAATACATGGGTGGGCATATTATGAAGTCTTGGTAGTCTTGGCTGCGTCAGCGTTTATTTGAGGAAAGACCTCGCAAAATGAACGGGCAGAGCCAGTACACAGACGATGACGATGATGATGACCCAGAGTGGCAATGAGGACAAAGAGACAAGCGGATGATGGTGATTGTGATCATGCAGGGATGAAAACGATGTAAGTAAGAAATGCCCACACTAATTCCTCCCACTTCGAAGCGGACACCCTGGCCGCCGTAAGTCAAAGTGACGGGGAACGTCGCGTGTAAGGTTTCATGCGACAAACGTGGACAATCTCTGTGCTGCGGTAGCGGCGGTCTGTTGGGGCGATGAGTGGTGTCACATGATAATTAACTGGTGAATTATGTTCTAAAACAATGTATGACCCGATGAAGCGTGGTTGGAATTTGTCACAGAGACCAGGAGCGCGAATAGGTGCCAAAAGCAGCACCTCGTCACAAGGTTGGAAGGACACAACGCGGTGGGATTCATCATAGATGATCTTCCGCTCGTGCAGTCTCGCTTCAGTATTGATGCGAGCCTGATGGCGAGACTGGGCCAGGCGGGAATTGTATTCTTCGCTAGAAGACTGACATGAATTCCCATGGCTCTAAAAGAAGGAAACGTCGAGAAAGGAAGTCGTGGTGTATCCGTACACGAGGTAAAACGGTGAGTAGCAAGTTGGTCGCTGAACGGTGGTGTTGTAAATGAATGTCAGGAATGGTAAAAGAGTATCCCAGTTTTTGAGGTCGGGTTAGACGTAAACGGCTATCATGTCTGCAAGGGTTCGTTAAAATCTTTCTGTGAGACCATTTGTCGGAGGGTGGTAGCTTGAAGCTGTCTTGTGAGTAGTTCCAGAAGCGCGCAGTACTTCATTTACCTTTTGTGACAGGAACACTTTGCCGCGATCACTAAGAAGTACACGAGGAGCCCCATGACGCAGGATTAGGGCGTGAAGAATAAAGTCTGCAACTTCCACAGCTGAGCCTGTAATAACAGAGGAAGTCTCAGCGTAGCGTGTCAGGTGGTCCACGGCAGTCACTATCCATCGTTTGCCAGCAGATGTGACGGGTAGAGGCCCGTAAAGGTCAACACCTACAACCTCGAAAGGCATTGAAGGGCACGGAAGCGAGCGCTCGTAGAGGTCGAGCTGGTGCAGACGTGGAGAGTTTACGACGCTGGCATGGGTAGCAGGAACCGACGTACCACGATACACTAGAAGAAAGGCCAGGCCAGTAATAACGACATCGAATGCAGTCAAGAGTTTTTTTAAAACCAAGATGACCAGCAGTCAAGTCGTCGTGGAAGGCTTCGAGCACCTGAAGTCGAAAAGAGCGTGGCAGTACAGGAACCAGCGCTGACCATCAGGGTGGTAGACGTGGCGGTAGAGAACCCGATTGTCCAGCTTAAAGTGCAGGAGTTGACGACGGAGTCGCACGTTTGGTGGATGAGAAACTCTCGGAAGGTGGTCCATCATGCGTCTGCAGTATGAATCGGACCGCTGGCGGGAGATAACTGTTGGCTTGTCATTCGAAAAGGGTTGCCTTATTGATGCGAGCGTATGAACATTGGTAGATGTGGCGGTTGAGTTCTCACCAAAGCTGATATGAGTAGTTGGAAGCGGGCAACGAGATAAAGCATCGGCGTCTTGATGTTTTGTGCCTGACTTGTATGTTATGTCAAAGTCGTACTCCTGCAAGTGTATTATTCACCGACCCAAGCATCCGGAGAAGTTCTTCAGTGTAGAAAGCCAGCATAAGGCATGGTGGTCCGTAACGATTGTGAAGTGACGGCCGTGGAGATAGGGACGGAACTTCTGGACTGACCAAACCACAGCCAAACACTCTTGCTCAATTATCGTGCAGTTTTTTTCGGCTGGGGTGAGTACGTGACGGGCATATGCAACAACTTTCTCTAGCCCTTTCTGCCCTAGTGGTGTCAATTGACACCACTGTACAAATTTTTCCCTAGTATCTCGGAAACGTAACCAATGCAGCTCATTTTGGGGGCATAGTTCTTCAATGATCTCCACTGCAATTGACACCAACATTGCGGCACGTTTGTGGAGGTCGCAGCCGCAAAGAAGAGGAAGCGTGACCGTGGTCTTCCGTGAAGCCGAGGCGCGTAAGTTGAGGCGGGTAAGCGCCATTTTTGGGACGACGTACCGAAGCTGTTTCAGTGAGTGTTAGGCTGAAAAGTAAGACGTTGGTTTCCATTTTGTGTGCACCATTGATTGGCGGAAAAAAATAAGCCACTTTTTCAATTTACAATCACAGGGCCATAATTACCTAATTTGATGCCACGTTAATTAATCCGAAAATGCTTGTACCAGTGGCTCAATTTTTTGTTTGTAGTCTTCTGAGGTCCTAACTACAAGAAAAACGCACACAATAAGTGCATCTGACCGAAATAAAAAATCCAGGGCTGAAAGGGCTAGAGAAGACTTGTCGCGTTGTAGAAAAACGGCTCCTATACCAAGGCTGCTAGCGTTGGTATGGAGGATAGTCGGTTCGGCTTCGTCAAAGTGGCAGAGCAGAGGTTCAGACGTGAGTGCCCTCTTGAACAGGTGGAATGCCGTTTGACATTCTTGAGACCACAGAAAGGGGACGTTGGAAGTGAGTAGTTGGTGTAATGGAGCAGCAATGAAGCAAAGTTCTGGATAAACCGGCGAAAATAGGAGGCGAGGCCAAGGAAACTGCGAAGCTCCTTTTGTTTTTCGGGACGCGGAAAGTGAAGGACTGCAGAAATCTTGTCAGGGTCAGGCCGGATGCCATCTTTGATGATGACGTGTCCTGAGACCTTGATAGATTTACTAGCGAAAAAGCATTTCTTAGTGTTCATTTGAAGCCCGGCGCCGGCAAGGCACGTCAGAACTTGATTCAATCGTTCTAGATGCCCAGGAAACGTTGATGAAAACATAATAAACTCGTCCAGGTAGCAAAGGCAACTTTTCCATTTCAGGCCACGCAGCACGGTATCTATCATGCGCTCAAAAGTAGCGGGTGCGTTGCAGAGCCCGAAAGGCATCACGTTGAATTCACATAGCCCGTCGGGGGTTGCGAACGCCGTTTCCTCCTTATCGTCTTCATGCATGGGGATCTGCCAGTACCCAGAACGCAAGTCGATGCTTGAAAAGAATTCCGCGCCTTGTAGGGAATCAAGGGCGTCATCAATGCGTGGCATAGGGTACACGTCCTTGCATGTGATCCTATTGAGGGCCCGGTAGTCCACGCAAAAACGCACAGAGCCATCGTTTTTACGAACCAAAACAATAGGAGACGACCAAGGGCTAGATAAGGGACGGATGACTTCCTGTTTAAGCATGTCCGCAACGTTTTCTCCTATAATTTTTCTTTCAGCTAGAGACACGCGGTAGGGTCGGCGGTGTACGATAGATGTCCCAACAGTTTGAATTAGATGTGTTGTAGTATTAGTGCGGCCCAGCTTAGACGAGTAAATATCGAAAGAATTTGCATGTTTCTGTAACAATGTGAGCAGCTGCTGGCTCTGTCAATATGTCAATTCGCTGCTGATAGCGGTGGTAAAGGCAGAGGAAGAAACATGCTCACCGAGGGAAGGTTCTTTGGATGCGATGACCTGAAGTGGCGTGACAAATACAGGCTCAAAGTCGTCAACACGGGCCACAGTAGTGCCCTGTGGCAGTAAGATCTTCTCCGGTGTAGAGTTCACAGCGGTGACAAGTGCAGAGCCATTGCAAAAACGAACGACACCAGACGGAAGAACTATACCTTTACGAACGCAAAGTGGTGACGGTGAGACCAATACATCACCGTGATAGATGTCGTTGGACATACTGCTGACAATTTGCTCTTGTAGTGGCGGCAGTTCTGTGTCTTTCACAGTGACCAGACGAAGTGACTTCTGATTGTCGTCATCAAGCATGTAGTCGGTGTCAGCGAGGTGAACGACGCGTTGTCCACAACAAATAGCCGCGGAAGCAGATGATAGAAAATCCCACCCTAAAATTAGTTGGTGAGAGCAGCGGGACAGGACAGCAAACTGGACATGATGGTGGATGCCGTCGATGAAAACACGCACAGTACAAAACGCAAAAGGGCTAATGACGTTCCCCTGGGCAGCAACTAACGTGGGGCCATCCTAAGGCGTCATTAATCTCCTTAAATGTTCACACAAATCAGCACGTATCACACACAATGTCGCACCTGTGTCCACCAAAGCATGGACTCGCACTCCTTCCACTTCCACAGAAAGCATGTTACACGGGCCTGATGGAGGAATTTCAGTTCTAATTCCGAATGCAGTTTTTCCTTCACAAACTGCATCACTTAGTTTCCCGAATGAATATCAGAGGAGAATGGGGCAGGCCGAAGTGGAGAAGTAGAACGGCGGAAGGGCGAAGGTGAGCGGCGTCTCGTGTTTCGGCTGTTTCGTGGTGCAGTCGATGCCGGAGGAGATGGAGACCGGTGCGGGGGAGACGAATAACGCCGACCTTTATAAGACGCCCCAGTGTACAAATCCCGTTCGCGCACGTCGTTCCGACGCTCATCTTGCTGGCGCTTGCGGCAGAAACGAGATATGTGGCCGCAATAGCCACAGTAGTAGCATACAGGGTGAGACGAGCGCCACGGTGGGAAATAGAAGGCATTCGGGGCATCTGGAGATAGCGCGGTCAGGTAGGCCGAAGGGTCAGGGGGCACGGAATGGTAGTTTACCGGGGGAGCGGCAGCAACTGACGCGTAGGATGGACACGGCAATGTCGCGGGGGCGTCACTGGGAGGCACGGCAGCAACTTGAGGGTACGTGGATATAGGGCGAGAAGCAGGTGGCTGTGCGGGCGCAGAGCCAGTCGGGGATGTAAGTTCCTCCCTGATGATGTCACGTAAGGGCACTCCCGAAGGCTGTATAGGACGCGGTGTACGAGGTGTGAATCCCATAGACCGCAATGTTTCGCATATAATGTCCCGAATGAGGTCACGCAGATGGCCATGTGACGTGGAGTGGTGGTCACCAATGTCCGGTTGGAGGCGAACAGAGTCCAGTGCGTCAAGGCGCTGGCATGTCGTCATGACATCAGCGATGGTAGCTGGGTTTTGCACAGTGAGAGCGTTAAAGGCAACAGGCCCAATGCTTTTCAATACATGGCGCACTTTGTCCGATTCCGGCATGAATTGATCGACACGCCGGCACAGTGCGAGGACATTCTCGATGTATGAAGTGTACGATTCACCCGGATGTTGCGTCGAGTATCGAGTGTCGTCTTCGCGACGGCGGATCGTATGTAAGGTGTCCCAAAGAAGTGTCGCAGCTACTACTGGAAGGTAGCCCAGTCGGGTAAGTCAACGACGTGGTTAAAATACCATGTCTTCGCGACTATGGTCAGATGAAAAGGCACGTACCACAGTTTGGCGGCCTCGTCCCACCTATTAGCGGCACTTACGCGGTCGTAGTCATCGAGCCAGTCTTATACGTCTTCTCCCCGAAGACCAGCGAAGAGCGGGGGTTCCCGCTGATGTCCGTGTACGTAAGTAGGAGGGGCAGCTTGCGGCGGTGCGTGGTTGATGACATCGGCGCCGGCAGGCTCAGGCTGGGACATGCTGCCAGACTGTGGGCGCAAGCGGTGGCCTGAACGAAGCTCCAGGGGGTATAGCGGGCTGCGGGAGGTCAGAGGACCGAAAATCCACCTCCACCACGTATGAAGACTTGGTAGTCTTGGCTGCGTCAGCGTTTATTTGAGGAAAGACCTCGCAAAACGAACAGGCAGAGCCAGTACACAGACGATGACAATGATGATGGCCCAGAGTGGCAATGAGGACAAAGAGACAAGCGGATGATGCTAATTGTGATCATGCAGGGATGAGGGCGACGTATGTAACAAATGCCCACAATATAATATTTAGCTTGACAGGGAATAAACCAATTGAATAGATAAATATTCAGCGCAACCGTTTGTTGGGCTATTTGTACCGTAATGTTTCTCACGCTCCATCATCATTAAATTTGCCACTCCATAAAACAGTGCTAAGGCCAAACCTAGAGTACGTTTCAACGATGTGAAACCGCTATCATGGCCGCCTTATTCAATCTATTGAACTAATCCGAAATATCTTGTCAATATAATATATAGGACTACAACCGAACATCCAGCGTATCTTTAATGAAATCGCGCCTGCATCTAGAATTATAGCTTCACGACATAAAATTTTTCACTTATGTTTTTCTCAAAGACTGTATCACTATCCCACCTTAGACCGGGAATTCATGTGACGACCATAATACTTATCTCACTGCATCGATCATCTACACAAAGTTCAAATTTGTGGGTGTAATACCACATGTTTTCTAAAATCAATCATACCTCGTACACCACGTGATTGCAATGACCTTCAAGCTTATAATGTGAGCAGTATTAACAATGAGAATTTTCGTAAGGCATCGCACATTATACTACAGTAATAGACGCTTTTTCGAACTAATGTCCACAATTTCATTGCATACTATTAATGCTGCACCTGTCAATCTCACCATCCCATTCTAAGTACACCTGCAGCTTTTGTAGCATCAATGTATTTTGCACAACCAGCTAACACTGCATAGAAAAACCTTCACGCAAATTATAATTATATGTGTTTCGCTGTACGTGACATTGATTACACTCAGGTGACATTTTTTCAGTAGTAAACTTTGTACTAAATGTGAACTTTGTTGTTCATTGCTGCCGTTCATTTTTTTGCCCTGTAACCAACTCCCCTAAACCAATGCTGAAAGGGCCTTAGTGTAAATGAATGAATAAATAAATAAATAAAAATAAATAAAGAAATTGTTCACACTGATAATCTTGCCTCCTCTTTTCAAATCGACCATACGCTATTAAAAAAGTATGACATCAAGATAACCTCTCACACGACAACTAGAATACAAGGTAGCTAAAATATGGCCTCAAAAGCACAGAAGAGATAAATATGAGAAAGTCAAAGTCATAGAATCAAAGTCAGCTGAAAGATTTCTGTTGCAATCTAGTCATATTCAGTCAGGTAAACACAACGTACCTGTTCCGGCTAGGAAAGGTTGCTCCGACACCTGTGAAAATGTTATTTTCAGGGGAGCACGCCTACCGAAAAGGAATCGATAATGTCCGCTGTTCTAATACAGCGGATAATGTCCGCTGTATTAGGAAGTGACTTTCGAAGCATGTGTAAATTGGTGCTTGTCCTAGAAGCTGCGGGTGGGATCACGACCGTTATGCTCTGTGTTAGAGGCACGCTGTACGTGGGCCCCTAGCATGAGGTCTAGGTATATATACATGAGGTCTAGGTTACATCACGCTCTACAGAGCATGATGTAAGTGCACATTAATGAACTTCAGATTATCAAGATCACGAGGGGCCATATACTACGGCGTCTGTGATAGTATGTGTGACTTAGAGACACTGAACGTCAAAAACCAGCCATGTATCTAATCACTTGAGAGGCGACAATATATTCATATAGGAAATAAGTAACCACTACTCTAGGGATATTTTCTGCGGAATTTTCAAATGCGGAGCGTTTTATGGTAGCACCTACCCGTGAATCCGGCGTGGCGGTGTCGTAAACACTCCCACTGCGCATTCTGGCATCGCGCAGAATGCACATTCGGCCCACTGCGCATTCTGGCGTTTCGTGCCGCATGTTCGCGTCTCTTGCCACCTTTATATCGACAAGATATATTTGCGAGCAAACGCATACAATGCTGCAGCAGTCTAAGCAAATTCCGTTCAGCATTTCATCGTCATCATGGTCATCATTCCAAGCTTTCCATTCAGCCCAACACTCGCCGGCAGCAGAAGCACCGTCCCGAGATGACTTTTAGAGTTCCAGCAGGAATCGAACCCAAGCATTCTGCGTGCCAGTGAAGCATTCTACCACAGAGCTACGCCGGGTCTCCAAACTACTGTTAAAAGAGGTGCTAATCTTCGCGAAACGTCAATAGTGGTTGCAGTGCTGCCTACCCAATTTTATAAACATTACATATGTACTCCTTTCATGCCGCCGCCACATTGGGTTCACGTCAATTGTGATTAGGTGCCATGCGCTGAAGTTGGTTCATGTATCAGTGTCCAGGGCCAGTATCTTCGCGAGCATCAGCGATTCACATCAGCTTCTGATGTGGCTAGTACGCATGTTCCAGTTAACATCATTGCGAAAGTGCAAAAATCTGCTTATATAAACTACAGCAACCCTTCAATATGGGTGTGTGCGTGCAACATTTGTACATATATTTTGCGTCTATTTATGACGTGTCGTGCAATTGAAAATGCAATACAGGCACCTTCCTGCCGCGTGATTCGCATAACGTCGATTCCCAGGTACGTGTGATTGGCTGAATTTTTTTCACTGCGTATACCGGAAGCAATGCGCTTGTCCCCATAACACGTCTTGGCCGACTTGGTTTTCACATTAATAATGGAACTAATGTATGATAGCCAGCCCTCTGAAGTAGCTGATGAGGCCCCGCCGCAGTGGTGTAGTGGCTAAGGTACTCGGCTGCTGACCCACAAGTCGCGAGATCAAATCACGGCTGCGGCGGCTGCATTTTCAATGGAGGCGAAAGTGCTGTAGGCCAGTGTGCTCAGATTCGGGAGCGCGTTGAAGAACCCCAGGTGCTCGAAATGTCCGGAGCCCTCCGCTACGGCATCTCTCATAATCCTACGGTGGTTTTGGAACGTTAAACCCCACATATCATGAAGTAGCCTATCGGAGACTCGTTCAGGCCGTCTACACTCTAAGGCAAAAGGATGTCTGGTTCGTGCTTTGGGACTAATGTGGATGCCACAACCATTAATCCCTTGAAGGACTAACGGCACCGGGTCTAACAGTTATTCCCCACAGACTAGCTCGAAGAACTAAAACTTAGTCCTCACATATACACCTTAGAAGGCAACTGTTAGCCGCTCAAATCAGCTCAAAGGACCAACATTCAGTTCTCACATATACACCCTATTGGGCAACCATTAGTCCCCACATTTACATCTACTGGGCAAGCGTTAGTCCTCACAGTTGTTCTTTGCCGGACTAACGGTTGGTCCACTCAAATACTCCAGTCGGATGAACTTTTTATCCCGAGTTTAAATAATATGCTTCTATTTACTCTCCGCCAGGCCTAATACTTTTTTCGCCTGTTTTTCTGCGCAGTGAGTAACATATGACGGAGAAAACAACACGCAAAAAAGTATTTAGCCATCTGGGTGACAATGCTTTTGCAGTCCCTGCAACAACGAAAGACAAAAATGAGACATTGAAATCTTTATATATATATATACACATAAATGTTCTCTAATCTTTAAGGGCGTTCATGGTGAAATGTACAAGTCCAGCCTCGTTGTCACATCTTTTACAGCCCTTGTGAAGCTCCTTCAACAGCAGCGATAGATGACTAGGATTGCAGACGCTAGCGCACACAGCCTTCTGCATGTTGTGCGCCCACGGAGGACAAGAACAACAGGAGAGAAGGCAGGAAGGTTGTACGCCCATGGCTGTAAAATAACGCAGTTAGTTAATCACGCGTGACAGAAGATGAAGATGCACGCATACAAGTACGTGCAAGTTGTTATAAAAGCATGTGTAAAATACGATGCAAATACCTACCTTCACATGTCCTACAGTCCCTCTGAAGCTGTTCCGACAAAAGTGGTAGATGGCAGGCACTACAGACGCCAGCGCACACAACCACAGCCTCCTGCGTGGTTTGTGCCTACGGCTGAACAATAAGATTGTAAAAATAGTCAAGCACACGTGACAGAGGACGAATATGCACGCAACGACAAGTGCGTGCAAGTTGATATAAAAACATATGTGTAAAATAAGACACCCAAATAACGTGTTACAAGCTGCCACTCAAGCGTCGCCAGCGCGAAGTCGGTGACGGGAATGACAGCAGGTTAGTTCGTTCCGTACGCAAGCAGAGACAGTGAAGAGATCAGAGACGTGAGAAAACAAAACAAACTTTACTCTATTGATATTGCAGCACACGGGATCTAGTACAACACTTCAATACCACTCACAAAATACATCAACACTGGATACAACAAAAATACATATAAAGAACAGTAAATCAGCTTACGAGAGAGAACTATTACAAACTACACAAACTAACAACAATAGAACTACGGAGGAGAAACTTCGAAGATATAAACAGGTGAAGGCATACGTGTGATGACCGGCAGCGTTGCGTCCCCGACGATCGGATGCGAGAAGTCGAAGAGAGTTCTGGCACGACTGCGATGTCGGCGGTGTTGCAACGCTGGTGGCTCCGGAAGGCTAGTGCTTGCAGGTGACCTCGGGCAGGTTGAGCTAACTCGAGGCGAAGTCCTGATGTCTACGTTCAATCAATCAATCAATCAATCAATCAATCAATCAATCAATCAATCAATCAATCAATCAATCAATCAATGTTTCTTAATTAGCATCAGAAGTGTACATTGTGAGTAAGTTTGCAGGAGGAGGTCCCAAGGTAGTAAACCGCAGGCGGGACCTCCTATGTTATTACAATGAAAAAGCTAAAATATGAATAACGAAACAGCAAGTCACGGAACATTTCGAACTTTTTTTTCTACAAACAAAGCAAGATATCAAAACATAACAAAATCTAGCAGTTATACGTTTAATAGAGACTTTTTTAATTTCCTCTTGAAAACATGAATGGGCATTAAGTCTTTCACATCATGTGATAAAGAATTCCATAATGAAAGTGATGAAAAAACATTGCTCATTTTTCCATAATTAGTGCGAACTTTAGGTAGCAACAGGTTATGGGCGATAGCGAATCTAGTATTATTGGAATTATCCAACAAGGTAATATGAAAGATGTCGATAGTGAGGGTACGGTGGAAAAGTTTGAAAAACAAAACACACACATTGTAAACGTACATTTGGGAGATCGGTAATACGTCAAGCTGGCGAAAAATCTCATGTGATGGTGCTTGACGTGAAGCGAAAGTTATGAGTCGAATTGCTTGTTTTTGCAATACCTTTAACGGCCAAATTTGCACCGAATATGAATTACCCCATGATGTAATGCAATAACTGAGATGACTGTGTATGAATGCATAATACAATGACTTCAGAGTTTTGATGTTAAAACACATTCGTGACTTGACCAATGCCCTGATACCGTACGAAATCTTTTTACAAACAGAATTGATATGTTGGTGAAATTTCAGATTTGTGTCCATTATAACTCCTAAAAATGGCGTATGGTCACTTAAAAGAATAACTACTGAGTTCACATAAAGGTAAGGAATAAATACTTGTTTTTTGTTTGGTGAATAAAAAAGCATAAACAGGTTTTGCAAGGATTAATCAACAATCTATTAGAGTTGCATCAGTCAACAAGACAATTAAGGTCAGCTTGAAGTGTTGACACGAGAGTCGCTAAATCCAAGTGATGAGAAAAGAGAGTCGTGTCATCAACGTAAAGTAAACAAGAAGAGTAATTAAGACAACGTGGTAAATCATTTATGAATAATAAAAATAATAACGGACCCAAAATTGAACCTTGCGGAACACTTCTCATATTGGGGGTGGGACTGGATGTAAAATTATCGACCGAGACCACCTGCAACCTATTAAGAAGAAAGCTCTGTAATAGCGTTAATGCGGGACCAGTTATGCCATAGTACTGGAGTTTGCGAAATAGAATGAAATTATCAATACTGTCAAATGCTTTAGTAAAGTCGACGAAGACAGATCCTGTGATGTTAGCATTATCAATGAATGATCTGATTTTGTCAGTGAAACAAGCAATTGCAGTATCAGTGGAAAGACCAGCCCTAAAACCAAACTTATTAACAATATTAACGTTGCAGACGTTAATACCGCGCCACAACTAGATGAACGGCTAAGTTTAGGTGGCCAGCCGATACAGAGCCACACTAAAAACTTCTAGAAGAGATACTTGTTGATCTGTTTCTAAACCATGGATGTTTCTCAGCGACTAGTCTGCCTAGCAGGGCAAAATCCTGCGCTTAAATCCCCCTCGTCTCCCCTCGCTCTCTTCCTTGGGGACAAGAGACCTCTACATGGGTCCAATCATGCGCGTTTCATTGATGGAAACTCCGCCCCAAAAATATATTGACCCCACCCCTTTTTAATTAGGAGAGGGCTTTCAACTAGCGAGAGTGACAACCTGTTGGGGTGCTGTCATACGGCTTGGCCACCAGAGGTTTTCCCATGGTTTTCCCTTGGGATCGGTCAGACTGTTTGGCTCTCAGCCGGTGCGTCCCGTAGTCTAACCCTTGTTCGGGGTACATCGCGGCCTTCCACGACCCTGCAGACGCCGCCGTAGGTACAAAGGATCAAACGTCGGCGGCGACGTTCGAAGAAGAGCACCCCATTCTGCACATCCCGGCTCTCTTTCATGCGCCCGCCGTTCCCACGATCAGCGGGGGAGTACGGCGCCCGTTAATTGCCGTCACGGCGGGTCGCAAAAATGGCAGTCCGTGACATAACCTTACCTTCACATCTCGTGCAGGCCTTCTGAAACTGCTCAAACGAAAGCGATAGATGACAAGCATTGCAGACTACAGCGCACACAGCCAATCTCTGGCGCTCATTAAACACCTTATCAGCACAAACTTCAATGTAAAATTTCAGTGGATACCATCCCATGTTGAAATCGAAGGCAATAAAAAAAGCCGATGCCTTTGCACGCGAAGCGCGAACTTGTGCTCCAAAAATAGCAGCTTCTTAAAATTAACACAACAACAAGACGTTTATACGCAATCACTTCAGGGCGATCCACAAGTTTCCGCATCAGTCATGCGTAATCAACAGACTTTCGAGAGAACAAGCAACGCTGCTTCATTGGATAAGAACCGACTCCACATACACGCTGGTTTGGTCATTCAAGACTCAGCGACGTGCTTCCCCGTTTTGTGCTGTTTGTGGTGACATCGGTGACATCGAACATTCCATTTGGTTGTGCCCGCAGTTTGACAGAGAAAGAAAGGAGGTAATAGGTAGCTTGCAGAAAGGTGGTAACATGTGCGGGGCATTGGAAAAAGTCATTTTTTCTGAAGGACCCACGGAGACGAGGAAGAGCGTGCAACGTATCTTGATGACTTTCCTGCGAGACACTGGGCTTAATGACATTTGGTGACTGACCGCTTTATTTTAGGAGGTGCTCAGGCGGAACAACTGTCGGTCTTTTAGGCCAGGATATCTCCACCTTCGCGACACCACCACCACCAGCCACAGCCTTCTGCACGGTGTCTGCCCATATCTGCGCAATAAGGTTGTAAAAATAGTCAGACACTTGACAGAGGATGAATATGCATGCGTATGACATATACGAGCAAGGTAAAATAAAAATATACGTGTAAATATCACAGGCAACTAATTTCACTATGGTGTCACACATCACCAACGACGTATTTCAATGCCCGTAGCACCACAGCTTAAATGCGGTGGCGGCAGTCATATCTACGAGGCGCCGCGAACCACCGTGCCGCCAACAAGTCGGGAAAGTTCTAAACGAGCGATGTCGTTCAGCTCGAGCAAGCGGATGTGAGACCAAGGAGAGCGTTTCACGCAGAGAGTCTGCCCTAAGCGAACCTCGAACAGGAGAGCGAGCATGCTAGGTCACCGCCACGACCAGCGCCCAGCTGGTTTGGAGTGAGCGCCAAAGAAACCGATGGTAACGTGGCCCTTTTCTACTAACTCGAGCGAGTGCAGTGAGAAAACATGACTCCGTTACCGCGGCTGCCACAAAACGGCCGGCGCCGAGATACTCGAGATCGATTGACGGGGAAGCCAACTGTAATTACGACCGATTTTCACCGAGTTCCGGCACTAGCGAAAGCCCCGCAAGCCCGTGCTGGTGCACTTACAGCACGCAGCGTCCAAGCTCGTCGTTACGAGCAACTCCTACGTTTTTTGGATGAATCGAACACAACGACCTGGTCTCCGCCATCGTGAGCCCAGAGCTCATTACGGCGGCGAACACAGGCGAGCACTCGATGAGCCAGCGTCCGGGCCAGGACATACTCTACTCCTGACCTGCCTAAAGAGCCCCTCTCCAGCACCCACTTTCTAGTTGATTTCTAGTGATTTCTAGTTGATTGATTGATATGCGGGGTTTAACGTCGCAAAACCGCCATATGATTATAAGAGACGCCGTAGTGGAGGGCTCCGGAAATTTCGACCCTCTGGGGTTCGTTAACGTGCACCCAAATCTGAGCACACGGGACGCTCACTTTCTAGTTCATACTTCTGAAGCTAGAGTCGTAACCTACGAGTGGCGTGGGTCTAGTCAGCACCTGCTCGCTGACGTCGCCTTCAGCGTTTGTAGGTATAATTTGGCCAGCAGAGCACTCATAGTACGTATTTATTATGTACAAATAAAAAATAATAAGTAAATATACTAAGAGCTATTCAGAATTTTTTCCACTTAAACGTACGCAACACCACATAGGCTGTCGTACACCATGTAAGTCTACGGGTTCCCTCGCTTGTCAACCAGTGTGCAATAAATACTTAAGCGTACTGAACAGCTTACTTTACCAGCCATCTAACTGAAGAAATAGTTACATATATGCCGGCAATTCTTCACATAATGCAGGAATTTTTACTACAGCATCGTCGAAACAACGGTAAAATAGCAGACGAACAGGTTATAGGTAGCGCCACTGACGGTGAGTTGTTGAACGAGAACGGGGACACGCGCTTCCGCAGGAACCTCGCTATCTGGGCAGGTCAGAAATACAGTAGGTCATGGTTCGGGTGGCCGACGACAATTACGACCAATTTTCAGGCGGTCACAAAGCATACGCGAACTGCAAGCGCCCAAGCCGACCTTCGTGGTGCATTTCGTGCATGTGATAAACAACACAACCGAGCCCGTTCCCGGCAAGCGCGGTGCGTATCACACGCGCGACAAGTACGGGAGAATGAAGAATGATATTGATCACCTACTTGTGAAAGAATCTAGCAGTGATTTTTGCCCTGAGTCAGACTGAAAGAATGTATCCGATAGGCCTGCTTTGTTCTCGGCCTCCATGTTGGCCTTCATTCCCAACCGGTGGTGTCGTGAGTTGGTCGTGGCCATCTAGACTAAGCCAGAGATGTAGAGCGCGGCGTGGCGACGTGTCGAGACTTGCTCCAGACTTCATGGATGAGGCAAAACACCACAGCGCACGCTCATCCAAGCGTACAGACAAAGCACTGTGGCGTGATTCTTAGATTGTTGAGCTCTCTGAAGGTGCCGCAACACCAACCGTCACCAGAAAAATAGCCCGCAGGGGCGCCTGCGCAAGTAGGCGTTTGGTGTGTAGCGACACCACGGACCCGAGCTAACGGGGGAGTTTCTACTCCCTCCCACGCCTAGCCGTGCGTGGCTTTGCCGTGTCCGGGGAAAAGGGGATCCTGGGGGTTGAGCCGACGCTGGGTGATTGGACCGTTAAGGCCCCCCGGCAGAGGCAACACACCCCTTTGGCCTCGGCTTCACGTAGACGGCAACCCTGGGCTGACCCACCCAGGGGAAATCGGCAGTCGCCTTTTCCTATCTCTTTCTCCCTACATCTTCGTCTTTATCTCTTACTATTTATCTGTCCTGTCTTCTACTCTCTTCAGTTTACTTCCGATATTCATGGCGGCAAGGGTTAACCATGTGTAGGTATCCCACCTTGGATAATTACATTGGGTTATAGTGACAGCGTACGGCTGGCGTCGGGAGGGCTTGTTTCAACAAGTCCAACCGCGTCCCCTTGTTGGGCTCCGTGGTGTGTGGTCGCCGCTGTTACCGAACACATTCATACTTGTGTGGCTTTACAAGCATCCGCCGACCTTGATCGGTCTCGCAAGAGAGGCCGCACCGAAGCAAGTTATCACGTTTCGAAAGAAACTAAATTTACTTTTGCGAAGTACCACATTATCCACAGTGACAGCACACCTCTAAGAAAATTATCCCCATTTTTGGTGGCCAAGTGCCTAAAAGAAAAAATAGGACCCACATACAAAGCATCCAAAATGTCAAGCGGTGACCTTCTTTTGGAGCTAACCGAAAAAGACCAAGTGCCTAAGCTGTCCCAACTAACCAGCATTGGAGAAACAGCTGTCACCGTTTCGGTCCATCGCTCTCTAAACACCAGCAGGGGAGTAATCTCTGAGGAAGACTTCTTAGGCCTTAGTGACGAAGAGCTCCTCGAAGGTTTCCAAGACCAAAACGTCATCAAAGTCCAAAGAATTGTAATGCGTCGCAATAATCAGGAAGTACCCACCAAACACGTAATACTAACCTTTGGAACATGTGAAATGCCCACCTCTCTTAAGGCTGGGTACTTAAAAATAAATGTCAGACCCTACATTCCCAACCCCAGATGCTGTTTCAAATGTCAGAGATTCGGACACGCCTCGCACTCTTGCAGAGGCAAAGAAACATGCGCAAAATGCAGCGCAAACGACCACAAATCAGAAAACTGCTCATCCTCACCCCACTGTGTTAACTGTGACGGGGAACACCCAGCGTATTCCCGGTCATGCCCATGTTGGAAAAAAGAAAAAGAAGTGATCGCTCTGACCGTCAAAGAAAAAATATCATTCAGCGAAGCGCGAACACGGCTATCATACCTTTTCCACAGAAGTTACGCCGATGTGACGCAGTCGGGGGCAGCGTCACAAAGGCCTCAGGAGTCGACCGCTACCACACCCAGTGGTTCTATGGTGACTCAAACCGCCCCTGTAAAAGAAGCAGCGCCAGCTGCTCCATGCACATCAAAGGGCCCGCAGACTCCGGTCTCCCTGGGCCCTAAACTCAATAGAGTGCCAAGGCCTGAGATTCATTTCTCAGCGCCTCACTCTCGATCTTCCAGCGCCTCAGACAAGGCAATGGAGATCGACCACAAAACTCCGGTGTCATCGACACCAAAGGACAAGCGCTCTCTCGAGCGTACCAAACAGGACAAGGACAAAGTCCCTGTAACCACAATAAGTAAGCGATAACCGTAATGGTTATCGTATTTCTTTCTATTTCCATTTCTTAATATTGTCACCTATCATCTTTTATACCAATCAATCCCCAGAAGTATATTTACTTAATTTTATTCTGCCATGGCTTTTATCGTACATTGGAACTGTAGAGGCTTAATTCATAACTTAGGTGACATAAAGGACATCATTAACAAATTCTCACCAGTAGCTTTTTGCCTCCAAGAAACAAATCTTGGTACGAAACACAGCCACTTCCTAAAAGGCTTCAAAGTTGCCCGAAAGGACCGCGAACATTGCAACCGTCTTTCAGGAGGAGTAGCCATAGTGGTGCCGGGCAGCACTCCTACGCGAGATGTCCAAATAAACACATCTTTCGAGGCCGTAGCCGTCACCATCCTATCATACAAGACCATCACCATCTGCTCACTGTATATCCCACCCCACACCCTTTTCACCACCAAAAACTTAGAAAATCTAGTGGAACAGTTGCCAAAATCATTTATCTTAGTTGGGGATTTCAATGCTCATTCAACCCTTTGGGGTAGCGACAAAACTGACGCAAGAGGGCAAGCCGTGGAAGATTTCATTTTATCAAATGACATCTGCCTTCTTAATTCCGGTGCTTTTACCTACTTTTCACCAACCTCGCGCACTTTTAGTTGCTTAGATCTCGCCATGTGTTCATCGTGTATTTTTAATGATTTTAAATGGGACGTCCTCAACACGTCTTATGGTAGTGATCATCAACCCGGCATCATAAAACTCATACCATCTTACCCAACTCTAACAAGCAGGCCACGCCGGTGGAAACTACAGCTCGCGAACTGGCCAGTTTTCACAGAAAACGCTAAGCTCGATGAAGTTTTCTCATCGGAGCTTTCTGTTGAGGAACTAAACGAAGAGTTCGTCAAAGTGTTAATCTTAGCAGCAGAAAAAGCAATACCGCAATCATCCGGCATCGTACGCAAGAAATTCAACCCTTGGTGGACAAACGAGTGTACTGATGCCAAAAAACTACAAAATAAGGCCTGGGGAATTCTACGAAGATACCCCACGTACACCAACCTCATCAACTTCAAACAGGCAAAAGCCAGAGCCCGATTTATTCGAAGACAGGCAGAAAAGGATTCATGGCAAAAATACATATCATCAATTAACAGTTCAGTCACATCTAAACACATCTGGGACCAGGTGAGGTAGTTCAAAGGAGAGTACTCCTCCTACACAATACCGCTGCTCACAAGTCCAGACACACAATCAACACTAGAAGACCAGGCCAACCTATTAGGAGAACACTTTTATAAGGTATCATGCTCAGCAAATTACACCAATACATTCCTGAAATATAAAGAAAATGCAGAAAGACAAAGATTGCCTACTAGCAGTACCTCAAATGAAAGTTATAACCTTCCGCTTACGCTGCACAAATTGAACAGGGTACTCTCCGCCGGTAAAAAAACGGCAACAGGGTCTGACCAAATACACTACGCAATGTTGGCACACCTATCCCAAGCATCCGCACGGGCACTTCTCCAATTCTTCAACAAAATATGGGACTCTGGCATAATGCCTGAAGATTGGAAAAAAGCCATAGTCATACCATTCCTAAAACCTGGTAAACCCCCAACAACCCCAAGTAGCTACCGGCCCATTGCATTAACAAGTTGCCTTGCAAAAACTTACGAAAGCATCATAAATATTAGACTTACCTTCACTCTGGAATCGGAGCACCTAATAGACGCACACCAGTGCGGATACAAAAAGGGCTGTTCCACCACTGATCACATTGTTAGGCTGGAACAAGAAATACGACAAGCATTTCTACACAAACAGTTCTGTCTCTCGGTCTTCTTTGACCTAGAGAAAGCATATGACACAACTTGGAGATACGGGATTCTGAGAGATCTAGCTAACTTAGGGATTCGCGGAAGAATGCTGAACTGCTTACACGATTTTTTATCGAATAGAACTTTTCAAGTACGTTTGGGTACGGTACTGTCACGAACATTTGTCCAAGAAAATGGTGTACCACAGGGCTGCGTTTTGAGCACCACCCTGTTTATAGTAAAAATGAACTCCATCAACAGGGCTATACCCCGTACAGTCATGCACTCCATCTATGTTGATGATCTACAAATTGCATGCCGAGCCTCCAGCCTATCATCCTGCGAAAGGCAACTCCAAATTACAATAAATCGGCTTACGAAATGGGCTGACCAAAATGGTTTCCGCTTTTCAGCCCAAAAAACCACTGCTGTTCTCTTTACACAAACGAGAGGACTGTTCCCTGAACCCGCGCTCAAACTATACAACATCAACATGCCGGTAAAACAAGAACACAAATTTCTAGGAATCACAATCGACCGAAAACTAAACTTTCTGCCACACATAAATGCACTGAAAACTAAGGCAAACAGAGCACTCAATGTGCTCAAAGTACTCTCCCATAAACACTGGGGTTCCGATCGATTCTGCCTTATACGTATTTACCGATCCCTTGTACGCAGCATTTTAGACTACGGATGCATAGTCTACGGCTCGGCGCGAAACTCATACATCCGCCGTCTTGACCCTATACACAACCTCGGTCTCCGTCTGTCAAGTGGTGCTTACAGAACATCACCTGTGCAAAGTCTATACGTAGAATGCAATGAGCCCCCTCTATGTGATCGAAGAGCATTACTAACCTTGTCATATGTTTTAAGAATAAGGTCGTCACGTGAACACATCTGCTATGAAATTGCCGCAAAATGTGACTCGCGCTCACACTATCTCAACAAACCGAACCTAATCAAACCACTTGTCCTACGTTTCGAGGAATACTGCCGCTTTTATACCATCCCTGTTGAATCACTAGATGTCGCTATTAAACCACCAAGACTGCCGCCATGGTTTGACCTGTCACAGCTATGCGAATTTTCACTTAGCCGTTTCTACAAAAAAAGCACCCCACCAGAACACATAATCCAAGAATTTTATACACTTCAGCACGATTATAGGGATTACGAAGAATTTTACACAGATGGCTCAAAAACGGAGGACCACGTGGGTATTGGGATTGTGACGACGAAAAGCGCAATTTCTGTGAAAGTACCTCGTAGTTTTTCCATTTTTTCAGCTGAAGCTTATGCCTTGAGTGAAGCAGTTCGGAAAATCATCGCTGAAAAATACAAGAAAGCAATCATATACACCGACTCACTAAGCACACTAAAAGCACTACATATAAAATCCGAATGTGAGCCTATAGTAGGCGACATTCTAAACATGGTATACTTAAACAGCCAGGCAACCTGCATCCGTTTCTGCTGGGTCCCAAGCATGTTGGGATACCTGGAAACGAAAAAGCAGATAAGTATGCTTCCCAGGCAGCCCATAAAACAGTAACAAAAGTAAAAATTCCCCTTAAAGATATCCAGAAAACAATTCGCCTGGCCCTACTAGCAAAATGGCAAAAGCAATGGGACACCTGCACGAACAATAAGCTCCACCTGGTGAAACCCACACTCGGGGAATGGAAGACCTGCCGTCACCAGCAACGGTTTATTGAAGTTGTATTATGCCGACTTCGCATTGGACACACACACTTGACACACAACTTCTTACTCGCAAAGGAAGAACAACCAACGTGTGAAAAATGCCAAGAAGCGTTAACACTTATGCACATCCTAATCACATGTCCTACCATTGAAACACAGAGACAAAAACATTTCAGCAAGCTATACAAACAACACGTACCTTTACACCCTGCTTTGTTCCTAGGAGATGACCCTCTAGTACCTCTGCCTGACTTGCTAAACTTTCTGAAAGAAAGTAACCTGTTAATTCCATCTTTTTAGTGTCCATTCCTGAAAGTCTTGTGTCTGGCGCAGCATAGCCTTAGCTGCTTTTGCGCCATAAAAAACCAAATTAACCTAACTTAACCAGAAAAATAAGGGGGAAGACTCAGCCATGAGAGAGGAAAACGGCTAGTTCCCTTGACAACAGTATGCGCACAGCTCGCTTCTCCCGCGTGGTTAATCTCTTTGGAGAGTAAGTGGTTTCCACGTGGCAGGCATTCTTTTGTGGTTACTCCTCAATGGTTGATCCGTTAATATCGCGCGCCTATTGGGCCCCGTTACTGCTTTTCTCCGGTAATTTTGCCTTAGAGTGTGCCTGCTATCCGCCTCACGTGCTAATGCTTTGCTCTGAGCTTTACAGCTGGATCACCCTTGGCGATCCTTGACGAAAAGTGGGTTCGCGTGGCTCATAGAAGCCTTGCGCAAAGTCGAAGCATCCTGCTGCTTTTGCAGTTATTTTTTATTCGAATTTAACATTTTCACTGTCGATGCGGCTGCCAACCATGACAATTGTTACGTCAACTGTGCTAATTGATTGGAAATGGCAGCCTGTGTGTGCTATCTGTGTTCCCGCACAATGCACTACATGCATTTCGTACGCGAATGTGTCTGAGCTGCTGTTTGTAAAAAGAGGAAAAGAAAACATTTGCTTGCGAAGAGCCCAGCCTGTCTTGTTTTTTCAGCGAATCTAGCTGATGATTGCACACCGTGTCTTAGGCTACTAAGAGCCGAATATGATGAACGATTGTAAGACCTCGCCAAGGGACGTATATGGTATGATGTTGCCCCGTGCGCTTAGTGTGGAGCAAGTACGACACATTCATTGATATGTAGGGTTAACGTTCAAAAGCACCGTATGATTATGAGACACCGCAGCGGAGGGCTCTGGAAACTTAAACCGCTTACGGTTCTCAAACATGAACCCTAATCTGAGCGCACTGGCCTACAGCATTTTCGCGTTCATCAAAACTGAAGCCACCGTAGCAGCCGAGTACCTTAGCCACTAGACCACCACGGCTGGACAAGCACGGCACCTCGCCAAGATGAGGGTGTGAGTGCCGACATGCCAGCAATGAAATATTTTTAATCGAAATGTAAACCGATACCGGTATGCATCAGGTGCTAATCCTATTTCAAACAGGGCAATGAAACTTTTTGTTTTCTCTTTGTCTAACGCAAAAGTGGATCGAGTGTTCGCTATCGTGCCTCTTACAAAAAGCGACTTAAAAAATCGAATATCGCACGAACTTCTCGCAATCTTCAGGATAAATTTAGAATATGTCTGAAAGGCGTTGCAAGTTCTACATCAACACGAACAAAAAACTGCGCCACACGTTTTACAAGATACAAAGTGCTTTGCTCCCTCTAAATTGACAGTGCCTCGGGGCATGCTGGCGAAAGTAAACTTGATTACGCACACTTGACTGTCGCTGCCCTTTTTACTGCCAATTTTCTATTGCCTCCTGCAAGATGTCACTCAATCTTTTTCTACTATATTTTCCTGGGGTAAACAATGGCGGGATGTCTAATTTCGTAGTTTTAAATGTCAGAATGTAGTGAAAATTTAGCTGAGCTGAAATTTCGTTTGGCTACTTTTCTTGCTCTAAAATAAAATAACGGATGCTAGTTGGCTACTGTTCTGGTTACTTTGCCTAATTTTATGACCGTTTTGCTCTTAGAAGATCTGGACACCCTGCGTCCCCGTTCGATCTATCCTCGGAGTGTGAGTAGTTGGTTTAATTATCAAGGCATTCACTAAATCGGTCACGACTGAAGCTGCTGGTGACCTAAAATGGAGTGTAGCAATCTCATGGGTGATCTAGTTACCTTTCATAGGAAACGGTAAGGACCAACAAATCTGGACATCAGCATTTTGCAGAGACACGACAGGACACGACGTGATCGTAACCATGTGAAGACCAGTGACCACTGAGAGTACTGTACGTTGCGGTGCCAGTGATTTTAAACGCACTTTTGATTAACCAGCGAGGCACCCAAACGATCCCGGGTTAGCGGGCGTCAATGTCAGCATAGGCCAGTGTATGACAAGCCCAGGTATTTTATGAGCCGGAGTCTAAATGAAGCATCACATCCATCGTTAAAGGCGAGTAATAACCAAATAGTAGGTAAAATATTTAAAAATCCAGCTGTAAAAGGGCATTAATGCGAATTTAACGAAAAGTAAGTGGATGTCCCGCTCTCAGTTGTCCTCATAGACGCACATCGCTTGCACGTTTTGTCGTGATATGGTTAGGGCTTTTGGTGAGGCCTTTGATTTGTGTGTGGTACGCTGTAGCGAACTTGTGGTGGATGGAGCAGGATCGCAGTAGGTCGTCGACTACATTAGATAGAAAATGGCAGCTGCTGCTTGCGATTAACTGATGAGGGGCACCATGACGCAGAATGTCATCAAGAACGTCAGTTGTATGTACGTATGTTACAGCATACCACGTTGTGTATTTAGTATTCGTGGCAATTCAATTATTACTAGTGGTCGACGCGGAGAAGTTCCTAGAAGTCGAAAGCAAACACGGAAAAAGAATTCCTCTGGTATTTCAATGAGCTTAAGGCTACCGGCTGGCATCAGCCCAGATATCTTGCACCGGTGGTAGAGGTCACACGACGCAATTACTGTCGAACAGAAAGGTACAGGCCAGGCCGAAAAAATTGTCAGCGACCGCACTCATATGCACGCGACCCCCTCCCCCCCCTTCTAGGTGTCTGGATGTAGGTGCAGCATGAAGCTGGATCAGAACGTCCCAGCGAAGATGCGTAGGAACAACCAGCAAAAGCTTAGCACCGTAAGGGCAGGCACCCATTCTTGTGTTTTCTTCGTTTCGAGTGTAGTGCTGTTGCGTCATTCGTAACCATGAACCCACACCAACTCATTCAACTATCAGCGTGCCAGGACGAGAAGTTTGGTGAGATTGGCTATGAGTGACGGAAAGACGCATGCTTGCTGTTGGCCTCAGGTGAATTAAATGTCCATTTTGTGTTGGCAGGTTACAGAACGGACTACGCCAACGAAATTCTCGACGAAACGACGGAGGTATGAACACTGTCCCAGAAAACTTTGGACGTCCTTGGACGAGTTGGGTATGGGGAAGTCATGAACTGCTCGGAATTTTCCTTTGTCGAGTTGTACGCCGACAGCCTCAAAAAAATAGCCGAGTACGAAGATTTAACGTTGACAATATGAGTTAAGTTGCAGCTTCGCACGTCAAAAAACATTAAGCACTGTGGACAGATAGGTAAGAAGGTTTGCCAAAGTAGCCGAAAAAACTGTAACATTGTCGAGAGACAAAAATCAGACCGACCATTTTATGCCTCGAAGGAGAGAGTCCATCATGCGCTTAGTAGCGGCGGGTGCATTACATAACCCAAAGACATCACTTTGGACTGATAAAGTCCACCAGAAGTCATAAAGGCCATCTTCTCTCTGTCTTGGTCGTCCACAGCAATCAGCCGGTACCCAGAGCGGAGGTTAATGAAAGGGTAATATTTGGCGTCGTACGAGGAATCGAGTGCAACATCTATGCGCGAAGGAAGGTACGCATCTTTCTTGATAATATTGTGACGTGCTTGCTCAAGAGAGGCGATGTCAGTTGTGCATGTGCCACGAAGGTTTACGAAATGGCCGAAAAAGAAGATCTCACT
This sequence comes from Rhipicephalus microplus, assembly GCF_043290135.1. Lineage (NCBI taxonomy): Eukaryota > Metazoa > Arthropoda > Arachnida > Ixodida > Ixodidae > Rhipicephalus > Rhipicephalus microplus. Next base: position 251,925,330 of record NC_134702.1, read on the forward strand.
TGCGCGTTCTAATTAAAAGATCGACCTGCTTGTGGTGTCGCAATCTCTGCGGCAAGGCCTCTGCTTTGACGTCGTGACACTGGTGGAGTTGCTGGAGCCTACAACCTGATGCAGGACAGTCTTCGTCGGGCCCGTTCACCTAGTCTAGAGACTCAGCCCCTCGTCACGACTCGGGTGCACCGATTCAGTCGGCACCTACTAAGCCTAAGTCCGGAGTTAGCACCTGTTCCGCTACTTACCAGCATGGCTGCTCCTACCACATCCACGCTTACCGTTTCATCGCAGACCACTCTTCCCTTGCAGGTGACTCTTGAACATCCTCGCGTTCCTGAAGTTTTCCGTGGGGAAGAGTACGAGAATGTCGAGGACTGGCTCGAACAGTTCGAACGGGTCGCTGTATCTAACCATTGGAGGGAGCAGCAGAAACTTGGCCGTGCATATTTCGCACTGGAAGATAGCCCTCGCATGTGGTACGAAAATCACGAGGCTACTTTCCAATCTTGGGAAGATTTCTGTCGAAAGCTCCTCGGCAAATTTTCGAACTCGGACCGACGGGATCGCTTACAGTAACTGATTGAGGCTCGCGTGCAAAAACCCAACGAAACAGCTGCCATGTACGCACAGGGTATGATCCGTCTGTTTCGACGAGCTGACCCTTACATGACCGAGGCGAAGAAGGTGCGTCACCTAATGGAGGGTGTTAAGGAACCAGTGTTTGCAGGCCTCGTACGAAATCTACCTACAACAGTGTATGAATTCCTAAGAGAGGCGCTGTCATCGAGCGCGCACTGCGACAACGGTGCCGACACTTTGACCACCTGCCGAACCACACGGCAGTAAGTGATGCAGCTCAGAACACTGCCATCTGCGAAAGTTTCTGCGACAAAGGGTTACGGAAATACTGCGTGAGGAACTTCGGGTCCTCTGCGTTCCCTTTACCCAACCGCCAGTCGGATCTGTTGCCGAAATCGTCCGCCAGGAGTTGAGGCAAGCCGTTACACCACCTGCGCCAAGTCTTGGGCCACATCCACCGAGCTACGCTGATGCGGTCCGTCGTCCTCCACCGTCATTTTTGGTGACGCCCTTCCAGCCACGACCCGCTGCCGTACCTTGGTGGCAACGGGGTTCTATGATACGACCACCAGTTCACCGAACTGATTTATGGCGCATGGCCGACCGTCAACCTATTTGCTTCCGCTGCGGAGAACTAGGCCACATAGCCCGCTATTGCCGTCATGGTGATTCTGGGTTCGGAAACTTTTCTCGTCCCGCTTCTTTCCACTCTGAAGACGATCGGGCCCATGATGCCGATCAACTGTCGGCTGGCCAAGCAACTACACCGCGCCGCTGGCGATCTCCATCTCCTGCGCCTCACCGTGACTTCTCCCAGATATACGCGGACGTCACCAGAGGCTGTTTGCCTAGCCCACGCCAGAGAAACTAACTGCTGCGACCTCCGGGGGCAGCCAATAGTAAAGACACCGAAAAGTTCCCCCCACCTCCCCTATCATCGCAAGAATATATGACGACAACGACGACGAATACGACGACGAATACCACGACGGTGTCGACGACGAATACTACGACGAATATGACGGCGAATACTAATGCCGAAGAAGTTGTACGTGCTGATCTTGGCGTTATCTTTGACAGACATCACGTTACAGCACTGGTCGACACTGGCGCCGACTTCTCAATCATGCGACAAGAGCTTGCTGACCGCCTTAAAAAGGTCAACACACCATGGACAGGGCCGCACATAAGGAGGGCTGGTGGTCAGGTGATAAATCCCACGGGTAAATGCACCACTCGACTTGGCATTGGAGATTCTAGCTTCGTGGCCACTTTCTTCCTGTAGCGAGAATGCTGTAAAAAGTTAATTTTGGGCATGAATTTTCGTCAAGATCATGGCGCTGTTATCAACGTCCCTCAACGTATGGTGAAGTTTTGCACACATTCGTATGCCCACAACAGCAGCGACGAACCACGCGGCCGTTTGCGAATAGCCGACGATGTGACGCTCCCACCGAGATCCTGCTGCCTTGTGTTGGTGTCCAGTGGGTGGCCATTTATTTATTTACATTTCACCTACACTGCCGTAAGGCATTACGTAGGGGAGGTACACATAATAATTGACTATATAGTTTTCAATCAAAACATTAGATACAACAAATACAACAGCACACGAGATATTTTAGGAGAAAAAAAAACACTCACTCGATCATTGGTGAGCGAAAACAACGTCACAGTCATGCATTTGTAAACACCCACTCGCTTCGAGACAACAAATTATTATTAGTGGCAGTGATATTGTAGGCGTTGTTACAAGGAAGAAAAAAAATATTCATTGTCAGTTTCATTGACGATATTATCCGGTAGACGGTTTCATTCCTGTATTGTTTTTACGAAAAAAATTGCCCGCAGCTTCCCTCGGGGGAACACTGAGGAGGATGCGGAGCATATAATTGCTTAACGGGGTGTTAAAGTGCGACTTACTTGGGTCGATGGCTAAATTGGTTAACGTGGTTGTGAAAGGGGGTGTTAAATTGCGACTTACTTGGGTCGCTGGCTAAATTGGTTAACGTGGTTGTAGGAGGGGTGTTAAATGAGTGAACACGTACGACACGTATGCGAAAGGGCGGTGTTTATTTATTGCGCCGAACTTTGAGCACGATGGCTTTTAGATGCCACTTTGGCCGGCGCTGGTCGAAGGGACGTCGATCATTGCGACCTCGGACGTCGACGCGCCGTACAAACCAACCGACGAGCGGCAACTGAGCGAGCGAGCACCGACCTTGAGTATATATACAGCGCGACGGCGCATGCACTGTCAGCTGTCGAATGTTCGAGAAGGGGGAGAAGCGCAACGGCGCATGCGCGCGCGTCAGCTGCCGATGTTCTCGAAGCGCGACGGCGCATGCGCGCGCGTCAGCTGCCGATGTTCTCGAAGCGTGACGGCGCATGCGCGCTACATTATACAGCTAGCGAATGTTCGTGAAGAGGAGAAGCGCACGCGGTGTGTAGAGGAGGAAGGGTGCACAGATGGTGGAGGAGTGAAGCGCGCGCGGTGTGTAGAGGAGGAAGGGATGCACAGATGGTGGAAGAAGGAGGAGGAAGCTTGCGGACGGCGCCGCACTACAAGCCTCGAGTATTAGATGCTCCGCATCTAAAAAAAGAACTACCGGAAGTGTGGGTTTTGTAGTGGTATTGTAATATTTGCCGTGAATGGCCTTGACAATTAGAGACGTGCGTTGTTGTGAACAGATAATCAAGAGGGTCAATGGTATTTCCATTATATTATATACAATGAGGAAATTTAAGCCTCAGTTTCTGCCTCTTTACGATCAGTGTCTCCCATTTCAATGCTCGTTTCATTATTGTGATGCTTGCAAAGGAATTATAGTTTTTGCTAACAAATCTGGCTGCTTGGTTTGGAACTTTTTCCAATGTGTTAATTAAATATTGCTGAATCAAAGGCCTCGCTATAAAGATGTGATAGCGGAGCACATAGTCGCTCTTTTGCTCACGCAAGGCACTGACATCGCGAGAGGCGTACTGGCGCTACTGGTGGACAGGCAGAAGTACTCCTCACGAACTTCAGCAACGAATGCCGTCCAATCCAGAAGGATAACGCAATTGCCTACTACAACAACATAGACCAAGCCGGGGATTGCTTTGCTTTGCAACCAGACGACGTGACTATCTCTGCTTCAACAACTTTGCCGGTGGACATTTGCTCCACGCCACCGCCCTCTGATAGGAAGTGCCTGCTTGAACTTATACACCTATTCGAAGACTGCTTTTCGCGTACGTCAAAGGTCCAGCAAACACCATTGACAAAGCACCGCATCATTACTGAAAACAACATGCGACCGATTCGGCAGAACCCCTACCGCGTGGCTTCGAAAGAACGCGAGAAGATTCAGAAGCAAGTACAGAAAATGCTCGCGGATGACGTCATACAACCTTCGAAAAGTACTTAAGCGTCCCCCATGGTTTTGGTCAATACGGCAGCTTGCGCTTCCGTATTGATTATCGCAAGTTGAACCAAGTAACGAAGAAAGACGTCTATCCACTGCCTCGCATAGACTATTCACTCGATCGGCTGCGTAATGCGCGGTATTTCTCTTCATGGTACCTCCGAAGTGGCTACTGGCAGATAAAAGTCGTCGAGAGAGAACGTGAAAAAACGGCCTTTGTAACGCCCGATGGCCTTTACGAATTTAAGGTGCTTTCTTTTGGGTTGTGCTCGCGTCTCTTGGACACCGTACAATCAGGCCTAAAGTGGCAAACAAGCTTGGTCTATCTGGACGATGTTATTGTATTCTCAGAATCATTCGAGGAACATCTCAGACGCTTATTCACCGTCCCCCAAGCCATACGCTCGGCCGGCCTTACTTTAAAACCAGAAAATGTCGTTTTGGTTTCAACGAACTCAGCTTCCTAGGTCACGTCGTCATTCACGAGGGTGTTCGACCTGACCTGACCAAAATAGACGCTGTAGCGCAATTCCCTGCACCACGTGACGAAAAGGCTGTGAGACGCTTCTTAGGGTTGTGGGCTTATTACCGGAGATTTATCGAGGACTTTTCGTCTATTGCGGTGCCATTGACAGGACTCACACGTGAGGACGTCCCCTTCCTTTGGGGTGAACAGGAGCAAATTGCATTCAATCAACTACGACAACGCCTGCAAACACCTCCAGTCCTTGCGCACTTCGACCAGGACGCCCCTACATTACTTCACACTGACGCCAGCAATGTAGGTCTGTGTGCCGTTCTGGTGCAGTGGCAAGATGGATGTGAAAGAGTAATAGCCTACGCCAGCAGAACTCTCTCTCGCACGGAGGAGAACTACTCGACTAGCGAGAAGGAATGTCTCGCCGTGGTGTAAGCACTCATGAAATTTCGTCCGTATTTTTACAGCCGCTCATTCAAGGTTGTTAGCAACCATCACTCTTTGTGCTGGCTCACCAACCTTAGAGATCGATCTGGCCGTTTGGCGTGCTGGAGCCTAAGACTTCAAGAGCTCGACATGACCTTCGTCTATAAATCTGGGAAGAGGCACACCTACGCCGAGTGTCTCTCACAATCACCAGTGGAAACTGTCGCTTCCGATGATGAAAACATCGACGTGGCATTATTGGAAGTTGTCAGCGTGGTCAATATTGCACGAGAGCAGCCGATTGACCTTGAGCCCTTACCACTGATTGAATATTTGGAAGGACGTTGTAAACACGTGCCGCGGTTATTCGCTGGAGGACTGTCATCTTCTTGCTTGCGAAACGATGTTCGCTATAGAAAAAACTTCTCGCCAACCGGTAACCCGCACTTGTTCGTCGTGCCTGCTTCTCTTCGAAGAGAAATTGTGGAAGCGTGCCATAATGAAGCAACTTCTGGTCATCTAGGCTACACCCGAACATTGTGCCGACTACGATGCAAGTACTATTGGCGTAAGTTACCTGCTGCTGTTATCCATCACGTGCGAACTTTCACCGACTGCCAAAGACGCTAAGCGCCTCCCAGCAAGCCAGCCGGTCTTTTACATCCAGTCGAAGCACCCTAAAAGTCGTTAACACAGATTATAATGGATTGCCTGGGTCCCTTTCCAACTTCCACAACAGGGAACAGATGAATTATTGTGGCCACTGATTACCTGTCCCGTTATTCAGAGACTTACGCGATTCAGAGACTGCTGCACGGCACAGCAGCAGAAGCCGCTCAGTTCTTCATCGAAAACATTGTTCTTCGGCACGGCGCTCCGAGAGCAGTGATCACAGACAGAGGACCTGTCTTCACCGTAGAGCTTTTGGAGTGGGTTCTCAGACTCAACAGTACAGCTCACCGGAGAACAACTGCATACCATCCGCAGACAAACAAACTGACGGAGCTCCTCAATAGGATACTCACGGACATGATCAGCACGTACGTTGACACGGAACATAAAAACTGGGATCAGATATTGCTGTACGTGAACTTTGCCTATTTTACCGCTTGGCGAGAAACCACTGGAATGACACCGTTCAGTCTGATCTACGCTCGCGAAGTCACGACAACGTTGGACGCCATGTTTCCGCATGAGTGTGACGACATCCATGTAGACGCCGAAGAATTCACTCAGCGCACTGAAGAAGCCAGACAGCTCGCACGCGTGCGCATCTGTCATCAGCAGCAGCAAGATGCGCGACGCTACGGCACAGTTCACAAGTTTATTAGCTACATCTCGGTGAAAAAGAGTGGTTCTGGGTTCTGATACGTCGACGTGGACTGTCTGAAAAACTGCTAAGATGGTACTTTGGCGCATACAGAGTCACGCGACGCTTGAACGACGTGAACTACGAAGTTGTTCCCGATTCTGATTGTAGTTCTAAGCGCCAAAAGCATTTACCCGAAGTCGTGCCCGTCGTGCGTATGAAACCGTATTTATCTAGTTAATTAGCTCCCGGTCGCTGTTTTGGTACGACCATTTCATACGCCTGGTAGAGCACCTAAGGTGCGCATCGGGATGATGCCTCTTTCGGGGGGAGGCAAATGCCACGTGCTTGCTCAAGACGATGTCAGTTGTGCATGTGGCACGAAGGTTTACAAAATGGACGAAAAAGAAGAACTCGCTTGCGCGTTCTAAATAAAAGATCGACCTGCTTGTAGTGTCTCAATCTCTGCATCAAGACTTAAGTTTTGACATGACAATATGGTTGACATAGTGGTAATACACGCGGAACCTTTTCTTATATAATGTCCTTTTTTAGGAGCTGACTCGGCAATATACTTATGCTTGGGCCTTGTCTGGCGGCCACCGGTACGGGTGCCAGTGTTGCCAGTAAACACTTCTCTTGTCGTCGCTCCGGTCGCCTCTCCAGTGGTTTCAACAATGCTCACTAGTTAGCGTGCCGCCACGAAAAGGCGTCGGTTTTCGATGGCCCTTGCGCTCACATCGTCGCTATTTCGTCCATTTCGTTCTGGTTACTTCGTAGACATGGCAGCACGTGACACGTTTCTACGATCAGTGTTGATTTGTTATCTTCTTTACATCATTTGAAAGATACTGTTTTTAGAAGCTACCGTTTGGAATAACTTCAGCACATGAGTTATTCAAAAGAAAACGTCACCGATTCTGAAAGGAATCCCAGGCGTAGTAAACTTGACGGATGATGTGGTCATTTATGACTGCGAGCAAGCGCAACATGATGATCATACGCGTCTTACTTTATACCGTCCAGTGAGTGCTGGCGTTACGCTAAACAAAGAAAGGGCTTATTTTGGAGTAACAGCGATCAATTTCTTGGTTGTGTTCTAAGTCGAGACGGAATCAGGTGGACCCTTCCAAGATCCGGGCCATCAAATAATTGCCGATTCAAATACCGTGTCGTAGTTTCGACGGCTGCTGAGTATGACTAATCAGCTGGCAAGATTCATACGAGATTTGGTTTCAAGAGTGGCGCCGTGACGTCACTTGCTTTGAAACGTTCTGAATTGACATGGGAATCAGCTCAAGAGCAAGCGCTGTCGTACAATAACGACGTTATCGGTTCGGCACGCGTCATAGTTTACTAGGATGCAAAATGTCCTCCGATTCTTTCCGCCGATACGTCGCCATTTGGTTTTGTGGCGGTACTGATGCAAGTTCAAACAAACAACAACAACAAAAACGGCCCGTTGCCTTTGTATCGCACTCTATGACGCCTGCCGAAGCAAGATATTCAAAGATTTAAAAAGAAGCACTAGTGATGACGTGAGCGGCAGAACGATTCCAAGGGTACAACAAGGGTTTGGAAATTGTGTTTGAAAGTGACCACAAGTCTCTTGTAGCCTTGCTACAAGAGACTTGTGGTCACTTGTGGTCACTTGTGGTCACTAAAACATCTAAAGTTTCCTTTAGATGTTTTACCACCTGGAATTCAGCGTTTTCGCATTGGGCGCATGCGGTTTAGCTATGAAGTAGTGCGTGTCCCGGGCAAGGTCCTAGTTAATGCAGATGTGTATTCGAGGGGCGCAATTCACGGAAAAGTGATCCTGAACTGTCTGTTAGTGACGTCAGCTAGCAGGTTCCACGATGCTTTTCAAACGCGGTAGAGGCTAGCGTCTTCCAGAGAGTGAAAGCAGAACAAGCCGCGGACGAAATTTGTCAAGCACTCTTAAAACTCAGTCTGAAAGGGTGGCCGAAATTCTCATCGTTCCGATGGTCTTGTGTCCATATTGGCAGGAAAGAGTCATGCTTACAGTTGCCGAAGGCCTGCTATTCAAAGGTGTGAGGGTGGTTGGTTGTTCACCCAGAATAAACGTGCCTGCTGTATCTATAAGCCAACTAACCCAACTACGCGCCTAACCTACAAGAAGCACTCTCTGCAAGTATTTCATAGTGCGAAAGGAGCAGAGTGCGTAAGACAAATTGATGTGTTGATTACATTAAAAGCATTTCTACTCTTTTATTATGTTTTTAAACGTTTTGTAGGTTGCTAGAAAAAATGAATCTCTTTGTAGCCACTGCAATTAGAGTCACCGAAGGTTTACCGTAATGTAGTGGTGAAGGTTGGCTACTGAGGTACTTAGCAGAAGCTGTTCGTATAGGCAAAGGGGTAAACATAACAAGAAATTCAGAAAGGAGAATAAAATCATCGAATGATGGGGTTATTTGTTGCTTGGTACAAGCAGCTATAATATTGTTCGTTTCGCTTGGCAACACAAGTCAGCGATTTGTTTTTTGTGCTAACCTTCCCCAGTGTGTGTTCATTGTCTGTTGCTCACACACCAAGCTGATCCGTCATCCACTATCCGCTATCTAGTATCAAGATTCCATATCAAGCATTCACTACCAGCATCAATATACAGTTTTCTCTATCCAGTAGCCACCTGCTACATATTGGTTTTCACCATGTCGACTATTTAAATTTTTCCAACAGGGGTGCCTGTCCGTTCCACCAGCCTTTTGACTGAGACAATCAACCTGAGAGAGTTGGGAAGCCATAATACGAACGCCCGACAGCGGCAGGGTAGGAACTTCAACCATCGTCATAGGGCTACTTCGTTGCGAGCAGTCGAACCGAGCACGGTAGTATGAGTGACGGCTGCAAAGCAAAAGCGCAAGTCTGGTGACTTGATGAGCGGCCGAGGCCATATGTGTTTAGAACTTTCACTGGTGTAGCTCTAGAAAGAAACCGGAAATCATTAGCTCACTTTGTTTGACAGCCAAAAGATGGTGAGCATCACAAGGTAGCTATGATTTTCTTCAGGCAAATAATATTCGGGTAGAAACGAAATGGAAATCTAATCGCGTCACAGAAACATGCCACCTGCCGATCTATGTAGCCTTTCCTTGCCGGGAACTGACCTTCTGAATACTGAACGTGATCTTGTCTTCCTGTTTGACAGCTGAACCAATGCGGGTTCAGCAATTGACTGCATGGAGGCGGAAATGTTGTAAGCTCGTGTGCTCAGATTTGGGTGCACGTTAAAGAATCCCAGGTGGTCAAAATTTGCGGAGCCCTCCACTACGGCGTCTCTGATAATCATATGGTGGTTTTGGGACGTTAAACCCCACATATCCATTATTCGAAAAATAACTTGCCGTGCGCAGGAATCGAACCTACGACCTTCGAAATTCGTAGGTTTGATTCCTGCGCAAAGTGGCCATATATATATATATATATATATATATATATATATATATATATATATATATATATATATATATATATATATATATATATATATATATATATATGGCTTCTGTGTGTATATATGTTGTCATGATTTTGTAAAATTTAGACAGTTTAAAGTTGGCACTTGTGTTATCCTCTCTGTTAGTCATTGTATTACGCAAAATGTTTACACTACGTTCTATTGTGAGCAATATGAACTTTAACACACGAACGTGGGGCGGATAGCCTTGAAACCTACGTCGGCTTAATCGCAGTCACCACTTTCAGAAAGGAAGTAGAAAGAGTAGTGTGGTTCCATTAGCCATCGACACTTTCGCCTCAATATTGGAGCTAAAAAACACTGCTTATAGCATGTCAGTGGCGGTCAGCAGCAATATGAGCTAACATCAGTGCGCACAGCCACAACCAATGACCCAGCAGACTAAGTAGCTACAAAGATTATGGCTGTGACGTATCCTGCTGTAATGCTCAGACCATGTTTTATAACATTTAGATGATGTTCACTGAGCCTTTTGATGCGCAACTTGAACTTATTTTGTTTTTGGTGCATTTTCTGTTCGTCTCATTGTTGCTAGCAGCCGATGGCACGCGATCATCACCGTTTGCGTGAGTGCTGACTGTCAGCGGAAGAGTACCCTTCTTTTCTTCGTGGTTGCGGCAGCGTCTTCTGCTTATCAGGTTACCTTGGTTCACAGGCTACACTCTAAAAAAATATCGAGTAAAAAGGGTGTCTTTTTGTCACACAACAATAATCGTCATCAGGCTTGCGTGCGCTTCCTTTCTTGAAAACTGGGCGCTGGCCACTTTCCTATTGAGAACGCAATGTAACCCTGATAATGGGCTTGTCAATCGTGACCGGAATGTACCGGGCGCGGGGCGATAGCGCAAGGATGGAACGCAATATAGATGACAATTATTGTTTTGGGACAAAAAGACACCCTTTTTATTCGCTCTTTTTTAGAGTGTATTTTGCACGCGCTCGCGTGGTCGAGCTCGTATTGCTCACGCTATTACAACCAACTGGCCCCTACCCTGGCTCTTCTGGCTGGTGAACGGAAAGTCAGGTTACAGCAATACACGCTGGCAGTGGTAGCGGCGAAGAGAGCATCAGCTGTCGATCAACTGACGAGCGATGAAGCATCTCGAAATTTGTACCTAAGCTGTCAAATATTCCAGCGTTATCGCTAGCAACCTCGCAGATTTCAGAATAATCTATTCGCAATTTCTAGGTACCATGGCGTTACTGAGCAGTGGCAGCTGGAAGCTCTGTTCGGACTTGCTTCAAACAGCAAATGTTGCTACGTGTTTTGCTGGTCTGTGGTAGTTCTTAAGTGTTGTGAACGACTTCTAAATTGCCGTCACACTTTGAGCTTTTCAACATAAAGGGAAAGTACAAAATAAAAAAATACGACTGATTTCATTGCGAACCTCAATGCTCACAGCCTATATACTCCGGGAGGAACAATAGGCCTCTCGTTCAAATTAGAGCCCCAATAAGCCATGAGAGGTTAAGGGGGTTATAGCCGGCAGAAAATCAAGGCCTTTGACCAAGGCCGTGGGCAGAACCCAGTTTGTGCACGAGTACAGCAAGTTCCAGGTTTGCAGTTCTCCACTTGATACGATTGCTGTGTGAACAGTACCTCAACTAAATTAGAGATGAATTTCGCCTGTAGAATGAAATGGAAAGACTGGTTTCAAAACGTTCATCGAATCATTGCACATCTGAGGTGGGTGCGAAGTGCTTCCCTGACATTCACATTAGCAAAAATTTGTGTTCGGGGATACTTGCTGATGACGTATTGTTTTTTTTTTCGTTTCTGCCCCACACTGCGCTATCGTTTGTATTTCTCAAACACCGAAACATAGAATAGTATACGGGAACATCTCCTCTTAAATGAGCAAATTGCATATTACCTCTGGTTTCGTTTGCTGCTTGCCGACTTCATTTTGTTGTTGTTGTTTTCAATCAAGAAGGCGCATTCCAATTATATTGCCGGAAATATGACATGCCTCAGTTGGTGCATATGCTTCGGTGTAGAAAAATAATTTTGACGTCTATTATTCTACTTTGTGCTTTTAAGTGAGCTGAAGAAGCTTCGCGCATAACGCAATGCAAGCAAAACTTTAAGATAAAGCACTGTGCCAAAAATATTTCTGGCATTACTGCGAAATTTGTACTAAGCTTCCCAAATAATACATTACCAAGATAACACCAGGCGTTGCGCGCGATTACGCACAGCCAGCAATGTGAAACGCTTACGTGTGTGCCTTATTTACAATTATGCACATATTTATCTACACAATGTGCTACCCGGCATTTATTTAATTAATATTGCCATGTTCCGTTTCTCAAGTTTTGTTATCGCCCCAAAACACTACACAATTCTCAGCGCAAAACGCGCGTTCAGTTTTCGAGAAGCTTTCGGACTTTAGTAGATGATTTCGATAAGATCACGCCCACTCTGCGAACTGTACAGATTATTCTGGAACTTACGCCACCGCCAGCGTTAACGCTAGAACATTCGATGGCAAGAGTATAAATGCCGACGCACTTCACCGCTTGTCAGTAGTTGATTGACGGCCTACGCTCCATTCACTGCTATCTGTCCAAGACTGTTACTGTAATCGGACTTTCCGTTTGCCGGGCACAGGTTCGCCCAAATAAACAGTTAAATTCCAACACAAGGTATCCTGTCTTCGACCACGTCACGACCCCGTGACAATATGCTATGTTACCGCTCTCGTAGTTTCTCAAAAACATAAATTTTAGGCTGCCAAAACACGAAGAATTGCACTGTTCGCCAGAACTGTACTTTCCGGTACCGTCTCTCTCGCTGCAAGTTTGTTTGAATGGCGGCCAAAAACTCAGTGTGCACATTCGTGCAGGCTTTGTGATTGAACAATAAGTGGTCATTTGATTTCATTGTGGTGCATATTGCTGGAAAGGTTCAGTTTGCTGGAGACACTACCATGTTTGATGATTGTTCGACGTGGGGTGTTCCAGGAGCAATGTAAAAAAGTATTTTTTCAAATACAACCCCCCCCCCCCCCAATACAACCCAAAAGAAAGTTTGCATGTATTTCGTGCCTAATCGTTCATTTTTTGCAGCTACTAAAGCTGACTGGTGGCTAAACAATAAGATAATTAGGTACAGACTCATTAACAATCATTCTTGAGGCTCAAACTGAGCAACACTTTCCTTCTGATTTAGAATGATCTAACGTGAAATGTAATACTGAGTAGTTGGAAATTATCTCACGCGAATTTCATGCGTTTATGACACTGCATATATTTCGTGACTGACGGTGCCTCTTGTGACGCAAATCTGACCATTAAAGAATAGGTGATGATAGCTCTAGACGACGACTACATCGTTTTAGTCATTTTCGGTGTCAATGAGACTGACCACACCGGAGAAAGGCGGAATGGGCGTAGTCCTCCACGACCGATGCTGCTTGCGTCAGGCTGACCTCAATGCTGACAAGAGAACCATCGGTTGCCCATAGCGTGATGTCGTCGCCTTACGGAGCGTGTCAGGCACCGGGAGTATCTGTCAGCAGTGGTGGGATATAAGCCAAGGCGAGAGTAAACAGAAAAAGAGATAGGACCCCTCTCTGTGGTGTTGCTCGAGTACCCAGAAAATAGGGGCCATACTCCTTGTTTTGGATGCGGAGGCATGCTTGTTGTTCTGTCAGGAACTAGCAAATGCACCTGAAAATATGAAGCCAACAGTCTGTTTGGGACAGATGGGAAAAAATGACTTCGTAAGTAACCTTATCAGACGCCCCTCTGAGGTTCAAGGTGAAGGCTACATTATCATGAATGGGAGGCTCTATTGGCTCAATAATATCGAGATGGAGTTGCAGGATTATGTCCGAGCAAAGCGATGTGAATGAAAGCCACATATTGCCACTGTAAAGGTGTTGAGGGCCTCGAGGTAATCAGAGAGCCGGTCTCTAACATTTGTTTCCATAAGCTTCCTCTCAAGCGAGGTTAAAGAAATAAGCCATAGATCTTTTATGTTATTAGGCCTGCCTGTTTTAGGAACAAATGTTACGAAAGCTGTTTACCAATAAATTGGTTGCGGCTCGTGCCCCTACTAAATTTGATATGAGCAGTCGCGGAAGTGATGGTATGGCCGGTCTGGCAGGTAGGCTAGAACCTCCAATCCAAAGACAGGAGAGAAATCGCGTTTTTTTTTGCTCACCGCGCCAAAAACGCAACGGAATGAAATCCGCGCTTTGGGGCTTTTTATACACAACAGCCGAAAAATCAACACAACACTTGTCAAGCTACGTATAGTGTAGGATCGGGTAGGCCGCATGGCCCCTTGGGTTTCGAACACGCCGGTCTCAGAAGCCGCGATGCTCTGCGCGTCGCCAATGTTTTAGTGACCAGTGGAGTCCTGTATTCGACGCTCTAGTTGAGTTTGCTTCACTGTGATGTGAACACGCTTGATTTTATTTTTCTTCAAGATATGCCTGACCACCCGATGTCGACGCTCAATTAGTGTCTGCAAGACCATCAGGTACAGGGAAATAAAGATGCCCATCTCAACAACCAGTATTTGAGCCATACCCAGTCGCATGCTGGGAGAAGTCTTACACCGCTTCCATATCTCCTACACCTATTAGACAGAAGAGCTCACCATGATCCCAGAGGACTGCCTTTTTACGTTGTTTATTCATGCTCTTGCCCAAAACAAGGTTAGGTACGCTCACGAAGGCAGGTGAATGGTGCGGGTTACAGCTTTGCATGAACGCTATGGGTCCCGTTCTAGCGTCTTTTACACGGACGCATCTGGCCCTCTCCACGGGTGGTGGTACATGGCAGCTGTAGTTCACCTAACGTGCCTGTTGAAGGGCTCACTTTCCGAGTCCCTGACATTACCCACGCAGAAGTCACCATAGCTCGCCGCAGTGGACCCAGCATCCAAGATTATTATTAGCGATTCGCACACTGCGTGCCGAAATCTTACGAAACGTCGCATAACCTGTTAGAATTGAGATGGGCTGTTATCTGGACCACCCAAGCACACGTTTAGTCACCTGGGACCCAGCTCACGTAGGCTAGTTGGTCACGAAGCTGCTTATTCCTCATCCCATGAGCTTGATTCTCGCGAGCCTCTTCGTCCTTCATCGCCTGACGATCTAGAACATAATCTGCTCCCCAACTTTCGCAATATCACAGTGATGTAGAAATCGAACAGGCTCTGATTTCCGTCCCCGGTGACGGACCTGAATAAGGCTGATGAGCACTGGCTCTTACGACTATACACAAACATAGTATTGTGCCCGGCAATACTTGCGTATTTCAATCTGGCCTTTCCGGGTAATGCCCACACTGTGACCCGACACTTCCGATTACTTTCCTGATGGTGAGGGCATGTACATTTCACCCGGCGCTTCCCCAATCACTTCCTCTTCACCTCTTACCCTAGAGAGCAGGGAGGCTGCCCAGTTCGGCTGCGTGGCCTTGAAGGGTCAAGGAGCCCTCGGAGCGCGTGCCGCCGTGGAAGCGACAGAAGTCCCGGACAAGGGACCCCATCAAGACTTTGTACAGTGTCGACACTTGAGGCCACTTCACTCCCTTACTTGCAAATACTTTAAAAATTATTTTTCACAACCACCACCCCCGGCGTCTTGTAGCGTGGAAGCCCTTCTTCTGAGGTTTGTGTTATTGATCCAGACCTCAGGTTGATGACGGCGCTATGTTGACTTAGGAAGGTCCATCCTAAGAATGGCGTCCCGGGGGCACTGTTGTATGATAACAAAGCTCGTAGGATAAGTGCGGTTGTTGATTGTCACTCTGGTTGTGCAAAATTCTACCGGCGTTATCAGGTGACCTTCAGCAGTCCGGAATTTGGATCATTCCAAGCAGTCTTTGCTTTCTTCAGCTTGGCGGCGAACGGTTCACTGACAATGGAATGGTTGGTGCCGGTGTCGACGTGATAGGTAACTTCGTGACCGTCCATGAGAACGTCGAGGTCACTTGTTTGTCGTTGTGCACAGCGGTTGGATAGGGGCATCAGGTGACGGCTACGTCGGTGTGCTCCGCTGCTTCCGCGCCGCGTCGTCAGGTCTACCAATATATACGTCGTAGCTGCGTTCGGAGTAAGGCAGGTTATTGAGGTTTCGTCAAGTCACCGTCCTCGGTTGTGGTTGATTGATTGTTATGTGGGGTTTAACGTCCCAAAACCACCATATGATTATGAGAGACGCCGTAGTGGAGGGCTCCGGAAATTTAGACCACCTGGGGTTCTTTAACGTGCACCCAAATTTGAGCACACGGGCCTACAACATTTCCGCCTCCATCGAAAATGCAGCCGCCGCAGCCGGGATTCAACCCCGCGACCCGCGGGTCAGCAGCCGAGTACCCTAGCCACTAGACCACCGCGGCGGGGTTCCTCGGCTGTGGTGGCGGATCATCTTCGGTAGTTCATCGTTGAGTAACCGCACTTCCAACGAATGCTGCCTTAGTTTTCCGAGTTCGCCCAGAGCAGTGCTGGCATACGGCCTGTGATGCGTTTATGCGTAGTGGCCTGGCGATGGTGAATAGTAAAGTCGTTGGTGTTTCGGCTGCGCTCCATCGAGATGGCCGGCCATGTCGTGCAGGCGTTCATTCCTCTGTGGACACGGCGATTTGACGTCGAAACCACACAGTCCCATCTGGCGGTACTGCCATCAGTGATAAGTGTAGCCAGCTTCTCCACACTGGCAGCAAAGAGGTCGTAATGGTCGGGAAAATGCCACACGAATTTTTCCTCGGAGCGCTGCGCTCGGTGGCGGGTGGACGGTATGGGAGTGATGGCGGCGTTGTTTATCGCCGGAACTGTGAGGGTGCATGCTCTTGGCGTGACCGTATAGAGGAAGCGTAGCGTCACTCTGCAGCAGCGTAGCTCATAGACAATGGCTTTGCTTGCAGATAAATGCCCAGAACTTGCTAGGTCTGATGGAGCATGACGTCAGCAATAGAATCTACTTGAAAAGGCGACGTGGGCAAAAAATTTCGTAGCTCTTTTGGCACGATCACTCTGTTTCTCGCAGGTCGGTGAAGCAGCGTTCTTGAGTACTTGCAAAATGCGTCGTCGAATGGCGTACTGGCGGTTGCGCATGTCCATGGTCTTCTGAAATGCAAATAGTCATGCTGAAAGCAAAAGATAAATTATTTAACGAAAGGTTATCTAAACTCATCAAAACAGACTCCAAAACATTTTGGAGTATTGTCAACCCCCAAAGCGCCCACTCAACACCAGCATTCCTATGAAGAGGGGATGTCGCCTCGTCAAGCTATTCGCTGTAGTAGCTTTTTGTGACAGCTCCTATCTTTCCTTTTTTCTTCGAAAGGTGAAGGAAAATTTCATTTCATTTCATTTGAATATACGAAAAAAAGCAGCACCTTGTTAGTACAACACTTCTCTGAACAAAGCGATTCTGTTTCACTATCACAACTGCCCAATCAACACCCTTCTCCAGTGATCCTATAAATGGAACACGTGGTAGCTAGCGCTATCTACCGACTTCCCCTGGAAACCAGTCCCGGCCCGGATGACATCAGCGCGAGACTTCTCAAGTTAACCTGTAAACACTCGGCTTACATGCTTGCGTTCATATTCCAGCTATTCCTTAACTCTGGTTGCATACCAGATGATTGGGAGTCGGCTAATGTGACACCTATATTTAGGTCTGCTAACAGGAATCACCCCAGTAACAATAGGGTGATTTCACTCGCATTCATTTTGTTTAGCTTACTATAGCGCATCATAGAATTCTAGGTCATGCATAATCTCAAATGTATTATTTTACTTCTTCACGCCAACATGGTTTTCGAGAAAAATCGTCATGTCAGACTCAACTTTTCGAATTTTTGACAAAGCTACACCCAGCTCTTTTAATATCCATTTGATGCAATTTTCATAAACCTTTAAATGCTTTTGACTATGTTCCCCATAACCGGCTGATGCTAAAAGTAAGCTACTCCAGCCTCGACCAGGAAAAAGCTGCATGGATTCAAAAATTTCGAACAATAGGTGTGTCAGTAAGTCTTGATGGCTACAAATCTCATCCGACCTGAGTAACATCCGGTGTGCCTTGTGGCACACCACATGTTCTCCTCTTGGTGTACATCAATGATATCGCATGTAAAATAAATTCATCAATCCGTCTGTTCGCGTATAATTCTTTTATTTATATAAAAATAACTTGTATATGTGAAGGTATAGAGATACAAGCATATCTCACCACGTCAAGGACTGTTCTGTTTCGGCAAAGTACTGTTTATGACAATAGGAACATTCGGTCATGTAGACAACGTTTCTCCTGCCGCAGGCAAAACTAGGTTTCATATGGTACACATAACTTTATTGCTTTTAACTATCATGTCATCTTGAAGGCGTTTGCAAGTCCTGCATCTTGGATGAAAGCAAGGCGTTGCTTGGGCAGTAGAATGCGAGTTTACTTTTGCATGCAATAACAAGTCCCTAAACTTTCTATTGCGGTGATGCATCACTTTCGGTCCTTTGGGAAACGTTTTTCAAAGGTGCTCTTTGATTGCCATTATTGGATAATACTTACGAGGGATATTGTTTACGTTTGGGAGCGTCTTTAAGTATTTGATTTGTAAATGCTCGTGGCTGGATGGGTTGGGCCACTGAATTTTGTTGCTCACGTTCGTTTGCTATCTAGTTTACACGGTTCGTTTTAGATCTTTTTATGGTGTTTGGGGGGTAAGTTTTTCAACTCAAGAATCTTTAGTTTACCTAAGTGGGGGCGTACTCACTGCCGTCGCTATACAACTTTCTAATAAGTCTCACTTATCTTGCGAAAGTTCCTTATTGTCTCTGTTGCGGGTGGTGACTAGTGTAATGTAGATGTCGGCTGTTTGTTGGTTTTCTGAAAAGTATCGCCTTTGATGTTTCTGTTTTAATAGATCCTGTTGTGTCTCTAAAGCATACTTAATTTTGGAGGGAAAGGTGCTTAGTAAAGCTAATACTCAAGTGAAACTTGTTAGAATGATCAATAATGCTTTTACTGAGCTTATCTCATGCTCCCATACAACACATATATCGTCTATGTTGCGGACATAGGTAGAATGCTTAACTGGAGATGATTTTAACAGTTGCAATTCTAAGTGTCTCAAAATTTTGGCGTAACTAAACATTGCAGGTAGTTGAACGGGTTAAATTTAAAATAATTAGGCGTCAGGACAAATAAATTACAGAGAGATAAACTTCAGCATTATGCAAGCTTGCTTTCTGTGAGTGACTTTGACACCATTTGAATTCTTTCGGATATGGGTCTATAGAACTAAAGAAATTGAGTTATATATATGTAACTACACAAGAAAGATCTGTAGAGGGTGCCGAAACCGAATAAAAAAAGACGTCCACAGTAAAACTAGGTGAGCGACAATGAAAAAAAGTGGAGAAAGCCGGCAGTACGCTTAGCAGCCATATTGTAATCGAACGTCACGAAGCTTGGGATTGCATACCAGTTCGTGTGTTCGGGGTGAATGTACGTTGTGGTCTCGTCCGAGAAGCCTTGATGAACACATCCTGCCAATCTGTTGCTCTGCAAATGGTAACTATATCTCTTGTGAACGGTGTTGGACCCCCGCAACACAGAAAGACTTGGCCCAATCGCTGAGGGGAATGCGTGGCGATCTATGGCGTAAAAAAGATATTGCGTGGTCAGAAATAGGTGACTTCAGTGGCAGTCTCCGATCGCAGAGGAGCTGTTTCCGCGTAGACAATAACATGGTCAACGGCCACGACAATCGAACTATTCTTATTAGATGTTATAAGAAGCGGGTTGTACAAGTTGATTCCGACGACTTCAAGTCGGGAGCAGGAAGAGCTTCCATGGAACCAGAGGGAGCATTTGTGGGTTGCCTTCCCCGTTAGTGCGGGACACATAAAAGGACGTATTTGACGACGGGTGAAGAGAGGCCAGGCCAGGAGCAACGATGTGGTATTTACCCTAGATGACCTGCGGTTGAATCATCGTGAAGAGCTTCAAAAACTCCATATTGCAGAAAACGCGTGGTGAAAGGTACCCACTTGTTTCCATCGACATGGCAAACGTAGTGGTATTAAATTGTGGAAGTCGTCGATGGAGTCGGGCGTTTCGAGGAGAAGTAAAGGCGACCGTGCTTTAAACATTGATGCGGCAGCATGGATCGGCAGGTTGTTGTGAAACGAGGACAGATTATGTGTCGGATAATAGAATATTTACCACTGTGATCGGAGAGGCGATGCCATTTTTTAGTAGCGATGGTGCCTGAGCAGGGCAGAGAGTAGTGTAATAGAACATTAGCGTCTTGGCGTTTCTTACAAGAACTGCAGGCGATCTGTAGGCGAGCCCTGCAAGCGAAGCACCCTGTGACCGAAGCGACGTGATAAATGTTTGAGCCATGAAAGCCAGCATGGTGCGTTATGGTCGGTACCAACTGTGAGGGCACGGCTGTAGATATATGGTCTAAATCTTTATACTACGCAAACAACACTCGTGCTTGTGATGGTGTTCTTTTCAACCGTGATAAGAACACGACATGCGTCAGCAACGATGCGTTCCCGTGAGGCGGTGTTGCGCTGCAAGTATCCGCACCTAGACTATGACTGTTAGCGTCACTGAGTGATGGCGGGCGCGCCTGATTGAAGTGGCACATTACCATATCGGGCGTAAGGGGGTGCTTCAACGCTGTGAAAACGCTTTCGCAGTCTTCGGACCAAGTGAAGGTTGTGTTACTTGCTAGGAGTTGATGGAGCGGAGATGCAAGTTCTCTGATGCCGCCTATGAAGCACCTGAACTAAGATGTGAACCAAGAAGAGCTGTGCAGGCCCTTTTCACGAAGTGGACAACGTAAGTAGAGGACGCCGGCAAGCTTCTCCGGATGGGACCGAATTCGTTTTTCGCTGGCTAAGTGGCTGAGAACTTAGGTACATTTCTTTGTATAAGCTGCAGACCGGCTTTTGCCCGGCATGCGAGGACTTTGTAGAACGGTGCAGATATTGCGAGAACACCGGCTAAAACACTAAAATATCGTCGACATACCATAAACATGTTTTCCGTTTCAAACCACGCAATACACCGTCTGTCACGCATTCGAAGGTGGCGGGCACATTAAGCTCACAATAAACTTGTACAATCGCTTTGCCATCGAAAAGGCGTTGTTTTAAGAATCCGACTGTGTTATTTGCCACTTACTCGATCGAAGGTTAAGGCTACAAAAAAAAAAAAAAACTGGCCTCGTGCAGTGTATCCAGTGCATCGTTGATCCGAGGCAGAGGATAAACATCTTTGCGCGTTAATTCGCTTCGCGCACGGTAATCGACGAAGAAACGAACTGTTTCATCTTTGTTCTTTACGAGAACACCTGGCAATCGCCACAGATTTGGGCAAGGCCGTATGATGTTGCGTTTTATAAAGTCTGAGATACCTTCTTTAATGGCTTTGCGTTGTATGAGAGACACGCGATATGAACGACGATGTACAATACGAGAGCCGTCAGTCTGGATGCTATAAGCATCGGTTATAGTCATGCTGAGGACAGGCGAATTCACTTCGCACAAAGAACGTTATCGGTTCGACAGGGCGAGCAAATTTTGGCTCTGGGCAGGTGTTGGGTCAGTGCTTATGGTTGCGACAAACCTGTAAAAGAGGTATTGAATGGCGCGATGCTGACTCCGGCCCATCGGTAATTGGAAAGGCAACAATTGCAACGCGTTGATTCATATAGGACATGCTCAAAATATGTACAGGGAAGTAGGAAGAAAATGAGTGATGTACTCGCATAGTGTTTGGCAGCCATGTGTAAATATGTCATTGCTTGATATTATCACTTAGGCTAAATGTAGAGCGCGCAAGTGACTGTTGAGCTGCAGGATAGCAGTAAAGATTTGTGGACATGGTTTCAGTAGAACTGTCGGAGGATGGAGTGTGCCCTGGTGTAATCACAATGCCTGAGCGTAAGGTACAATAAGTACGTCGCCATTCACAATGTCGTTCGAATCAACGTTTATACTCTCGCTAACGATATGGCATGCTCGTTCACAATTAACGCTCACAATATTGGCATTAAAAAGAAGATTGAATACCTGTTGCACTTACATCAAACATTGGTATTAAAACAATTTACATTGATAAGTGGTTATCAAAAGTAGAAGCCTCAGGATGCACGTCCTTGATCAAGTAGGCTCACATGTGTGGACGAATGAATGCGACCGACAGGTCACGTGGCTTTGCTTTGTTTTGTCGGAAAGAAATCTACCATGGCAAGCTGTAAGAGTTGTTTAAGCGGGAAACAGAGGGAACATTGGCACACGTTTCTGTTTCTGTAAAATGAATCGGGAATTCAATACTTCTACAACAACGTGGTAGCCATCATACTTCTGTTTTGAAGTCCTCAGTTAACCCCAAGGAATCTGCTGGGAATGTCTCTGGCGGCGTCCCTGTGGAGCATATGTCTGCCACCAAGTATGCATTTTTTCGTAAATAATTTTGAGGTGCTAAAAAGCTTAAGTATAACAAAGGACACAAGGCAGACACCTATCTCGTCGTCTTTTTTCCGGAGCGCTCCACTACGGCGTCTCTCATGATCATATAGTGGGTGTGGTTTTGGGAAGTTAACCCCATATATCAATCAATTGATCTCTCGTCCTCTTTTGGGAGTGTTTTTTACGCCTTAAAATAAAATTCTGAATGCACACTAACCCGCCTAACAAAAAGTTCTGTTAGGCACTTATTGCATGCCCTTAATATCAAATGGGAACAACAATTAGGACTGAGGGCATGCTTGATTGCTTCAGTAATCAAAGAACTTGAAATACCTTTTTGAATTTTGATCTTGTTAGATAGATTTTTATGTTGTAGTCGTACATAACTTTCGAATACATGTTGCGCGGCTTCACACACCATATGAAGGTGAGCTGCAGTGAACTTAAAGAAGAAGAAATAGTTGAATGCGGCACTTCTTAGAAGTAAAGAAAAACACAAGTGTTCGTCCATGCCCATAAGTGCATGTGACTGGTCCTCCTTCAATAGTCCTCTCGGTGGTGGCTCGGACTTAAAGAGCTACAAAATTCTTTATTAACAAATGTCCAGGTTTTCTTATACTAGAGTCTTACGTACCTCATGAAACACGAGCGCTGAGCATCGATGAAACTGCGTAATGTCATCACGGCGTCACAGTGACGTGAACTGGCCTAACGGAACATGCATTGTCATTTCATAATGTCAGACTTTGTCCACAGGTGTGCCATTCCCGTAGGCGATGCAAACCATATTCGGAGAGGAGCGGGGCAAGATGAATGCACTCGACAGAGAAAAACGAGGTGGTTTTCGTTTTCGAGTTGTCTTGGGCATAAAGAACCTTGTGAATTCATAATTTTTTACTTTGACAAAAATTACCAAAATCGGTGAAGTTAGCGTCAAGAACGTTCACCGAATAGAGGTTAAGAATTGTAGCTTTGCCTATGTGATCTAATTAGATGCTTAGTGACTCCGTCATGGACTAAAGCTATGAAAGCTTTTCAATAATAAATGAGAAGTCTCCCTGATGAAGCTCACTAAAACGAATTCTTCCAGGCACGGAGGCACCATTAGGTTGGAAACCCCCGGCAGCAGGATCTACTTCTGGTCAAGGAACTTCTTCTGTGCAGTCAAAGGAGACCAGCACTCAAGAAGAAAGAAGGTATGTTCACTGTAATAATGGATAGAAAACAGTGTCCATCCGTCGGTATGCAGTGTAATTACGTGTACCTCAATACCTCAATTAGGCAAAACAAATAATAATGAAATACTTGAAAATCGTTCGCGTGGTGCAAGGTTACAGTAGGTTATGGTCCGAGTTTCTGATCTACTTCCATAAAAAGCTGAAGTTCAGGGGCATACGGAGGCCTGAAGAGACGAGAAATTGTGAAATATTGCTGGATGCAAGGGGGCGCTTTTTGTCTTCGTCAAGGCTGCTGCAACTACCAAACCTAACAGCGTGTATGTTTACGCTTTGCTTACTCTCCACTGAACGAACATACGCCCAGAAAATGAAAGAAGAGATACGAATAAGTTTCAAATGAGGAAGGTGATGTCAAGGTGAGGAAGGGCAGGAGGGACTAATAAGGTAGGCCGGCTTGATGAATTTGGGCGTGAAGGGCCAAAAACTATACATAAAACAGAAAAGACAAAGAGGAGAGGACAGGTACCCGGATTGTATTTTGTTCCTTTTAACTGGGTAAAAGAGAGAACCCTCAGGCATGAATCAGATGGCGTTTCGAAAATTGGGAGACCCATAAGTTTCGACTTTCACAGTTGAACGTGATAGAGATATTCAGTCCTTATTGCGTACTTCACACGCATAGTGCATGAAATCTTTGCGGACCTGTTATGCCCCAACTACCTGATTCTAAGGGAATGGGTGCAATAATGTGTGCGCCTTTTGCTGTGTGTTACTGCCTTTAAATCATGAAGTTTTATAATAATCACATATTCTGACGCCCAATTGCAATGTACGTTTGTACCACACATTATTACTGCAATATTTTATGCTTTATAGGAAGCGCATGTACAGGACGCGTGTGTGTGGTGAAGCGTAAAAGTAAGACTTACTGCATTTCCCAGCAGAGGAAGTTATTTTCATTGTGATCACAAGTAGACGCGTGGCTGAGCGCTTGTGCATGTTGCACAAGTACTTTTGCAATGGATAAAAAATGAGGCGTTCCTGCAACTTTGTTGAAGCATAGACGCCAAGAACGCGCCATTCACTGGCATGGTAAGCACTGTCACACATTAGCGATCGGCCTGACAGAGACGCACATACCTTCTGTAGTGTCATACTAGGCAATTTTCTAAGATAAAGAATGCAACTCCCTGATCTACCTACTGCTTGGCTCACAAAGACAAAATACTGTGACGTGAACTTTCATATCGTGCTCTCTGTGTCCTCCTCTGTCTTGACTTTCATCTCCTGCCTTGCCACTGTATCGAAATTTTCCTCCAACAATTATCAATACACATGGCCTTGTTTCTTTCTGGAAGGAAGGCATCTAGCATTCAGAGTTGCAAATCTAAGAAATATGGCATGATCCATTTTAGCGTTGCTGGTGAGGTGGATCCGGAGCATGTAGATTATGTAGCACGTCTAACGCAACGCTACAGACGCCTCAGGGACCACTCGGTGGGCTTGTTTCGCTGCCAAATGGGAATAGATTGTCCGCAGCTTTCTTCTCCCTAGCAGTACCAGGTGTCGCTCTGAGGCTAGTGCATCTACCAGTCAGCATCTTCACCGGTGGTTTCTCCTCGCTCTTCTGACCATCTTTGTCTTCTTGGCTAGAGTGTATCAGAAGTGTTTAGTAATGAAACGTGCCTCGCCACCTGATGCCTTCGGCGTCGACCATAGCGGTAGTGCTGTAGTGGACAAGTAGGGAAAGCGCCACGTACCGCACGCAAGAACTGCTATATGATTCGGCTCCCTTGACGCGCTGTATTGATGCAGCTTTCTTTGTGCTTGTCGATCATTCAAGTCTAGCACTCTGACATAACGCTTAAGAGATGACATGCCAAGGTACTGAATTTCATTTTCATAAAAGCCCCTGTTATATATTAAAAAGTATTAATTTATTTTTTTGAGGTTATATCGTTAGGGGACTTTCGGTAGGCATAAAAACTATGCGAAATATACACCTGATTGGCACTGTGAAGCTTTATAGCCTCGGAATAATGACACACGTTACCTGAAGTTAGATGTGATTTAAAGTTCTTTTGTGCAGTGGTGCAGTGGCGAATGTACTCGCCTGCTGACCTCCAGCTTATGGGATCGAATCCCGTCTGGAGTGGCTGCATTTTTGATAGAGGTGAGAATGCTGTAGGCCAGTCTTCTCAGATTAAAGTGCACGCTAAAGAACCTCAGGTAACCGAATTTTCCGGAGCCTTGCACTTTGGCGTCTCTCATAATCACATGGTGGTTTTGAGATGTTAAGCCCTAAATATCAATCATCGCCATTTAAAGTAGTTTTGTACTGTGAACGCTGGCATAAGCACGTGGTCTAAGAAGGTTGGTAACGCGTTCATTGAAGCGCACAGTAAGTCTGTAAAGAACCTTATTTCACGGCTTCGAAGATTTTCACAGTCATAAATATTGGCGATAAAATAATCCCTTTAAAGCACACGGATACACTCAAGAGGAAACAGGGAACGAAGGGACAGTTAGTGAGTAAAAAAAGTAGGCTAAAACATAAAAGGAGGGGGGAAGTTGAAGAGAAGGAAAAAAAGAAAATCTATAGCGTGATGGGAGGAGGACATGCTTCAACGTGGCGAGCGGCTTTTAAAAGTCCCTCGGTGAAGCTTGTGTCCTTATGAAAGTCGAGTAAAGCGGCAAGGGAAGAGCAGTGATGGTATTCGTAGCTGGTGAGGTGTAGGAGGTCCTGCATGGTCGCACATGGCAGTCCGACGAGACAGTATTTTTTCACGAGCCGCTTGTGCGCTTCACCGAGAGCAAGGCACTCACACATTTAAGAGGTGAGACAGTGCTTCCAGGGCGCTGCAGTCAGCGCAGTTCGGTGAGCTCACGGCGGGCAGAGGGTGCCTCTGTTCCGCTGGCCACATGGAGCCGGTCATTAGGCCTAGGAGGAGCCCTCCATCGTGGCGGGTGAAACCAGTCACTGGCATGGGAGGAAGGGGGCATCCGGCCGCGACCTGAGCGTCAGGATGCTCGCGCGGTAACTCCCAGCGAAGGTAGTTGCGTGCCGAGTAGTAGGTGCTAGCGTAGTTTGTTAGCGGGGTCTCGGCGGAGTATGCTCGTTTGGCAGGTGCGTCTGCAGCCGCGTTCCCCCAACGCCCACGTGTGATGGGAGCTACCGAAGCACAATATCACAGCCGCGCTCTTGAAAGGCCAGTAGGTTGCGTGCAGCGCACTGAGCCATATGCGGGCCACGTTCCTCCCACGCGAGCTGGCGGGAGCATTTGAGTTGCAGAGTACTGCTGCGCTCTTGAAGGCTGGCTACTCGTGTAGGAGGTCGGCAGCCAACAAAAGCCCGACTAGGTCAGCTGTTGTAGAGGATGCACAATACCGCAGGCGGCACTGTCACTCCGTCTCAAGCTGAGGGGCTATGCAGGTGGCCGCAGCCGAGCCATCCTGCAGGACGGACCTATCACTGAACACTTGGGCCCTTTCGGCCAGGTCCCTGTACATTGGGTCCCCGTACATGGGTGTGGCGCTTTGATCGGACTCCCAGCAAGCGCAGGTTCACTCGAAGGGGTACTCGCTGGTGAGGGGGTGGGCAGCGCGAAGGGCGCGCGGGATTGTCAGCCACAACGTCATCGTAGACGTCCAAGACCTAGCCGACATGGGAATCGGACACAGCAAGTCAACGCGTGAGCAGCGGGTCAGCATCGGGTGCCTGGTGGACACGCTCAAAGTGACACAGTGCACGCCGGTCCGCCGTGATCGCCACAGGCTATGCGATCCAGGGGTCGTAAGTAGAGGGGGGTGAGAGGGAGGAAATGTGAAGCCTCTGAACTCTGAAATTTTTTCATGCTTTAACTTTGTAGGAAATACTAAAACAGTTTATACGCATTCGCAGCGGCCATTAATAGTGGCCGAAGTTAACCGATTGTGCTTCCTCAAAAAAAAAAATGTATATATATATATATATATATATATACGCAGAAGAATAACTTCGGTTGCCGCAAGGTTATAAATATGAAAGTGGATGTGCTTTCACCGACAACAATGCCAAGAAATGTATAGGGGAGTTATTAGAGGCAATGTAATGTAAATAAAAAAAAGTGGGTGCCCCGCAGGGGCACCTTCGCAAGTAGGCGTTTGGTGTGTAGTGACACCACGGACCCGAGCTTACGGGGGAGTCTCGACTCCCTCCCACGCATAGCCGTGCGTGGCTTTGCCGTGTCTGGGGAAAAGAGGATCCTGGCGGTGGAGCCGACACTGGGTGATTGGACCTTTAAGGTCCCACGGCAGAGGCAACACACCTTTTTGGCCCCGGCTTCACGTAGACGGCACCCCTGGGCTGCCCCGCCCAGGGGAAATCGGCAGTCGCCTTTTCCTATCTCTCTCCCCTGCAAAATCGTCTTTATCTCTCGCTTTTAGGCTGTTCTGACTACTTCTTTCTTCTGTTTACTTCACATTTTCCTGGCGGCAAGGGTTAACCATGTGCAAATAGCCTACCTAGGCCTAGGTGCATTGAGTTATGGCAGTGTTGTACGGCTGACGTCTGCAAGCTTTCAGCACCCGCAAACTTGCAGCGTCCCCAATGTTGGGCTCCATGTTGAATGGCCGTCAATGCTGAACAAAAATAAAACTAGCATGCATAGAGCATTCCCCCTACTTACTGATCGTACCAGCCTAAAGTGGGTACGCACCGACGAAATAAATTTTTTCAACCAGCCAACAGAAACATTTCCTTACTTCCACGTCATTCACTGTGAGAAAACTGGAAAACAAGCCAGGTCCGTATCTCTTTTCGTAGTTGCCAGGTGTCTTGCCGAAACTCTCGGGGCTGAATAAAAGGTAACCAAATCGCCTAGCGGAGACCTCGTCCTTGAAATTCATGACAAAGAACAATTTGAAAACCTAGACGGCTTCTCATCATTCGGTGACGTACCGATCACAATAACACTACACAGATCAATGAACATAACTCGCGGAGTAGTATCTGACGCAGATCTACTTGACCTGACTGAACTTTTAGAGGGGTGGAAGAGCCAAAATGTGACTAATGTACAGAGAATTATCACCAGAAGAGATAACAGGGAAACACCTAAAAAACACGTATAACTTACGTTTGCTTCCAGTAAACTGTCGGAGTCCATTCAAACAGGGTACAGAAAGACCTCTCTAGGGCCATACATACCAAACCCTCGTCGTTAGTTACAATGCCAGAGGTATGGCGATGACTCTAAAAGCTGACGTGGTCATCAGACTTGTGCACATGGTGGAGTCCTAGGCCACGTGTCTGAGAACTGCAAACAACCACGATACTGTGTAAACTGTGAAGGAAACCATGCCGCATATTCACGCTCCTGCGCACACTGGAAGAAAGAAAAAGAGATAATTACTTTTAAGGTGAAGGAGAGCATTTCATTTAAGGAAGCCAAGAAAAGGGTCTCGCCATTTCATGGCCCAACATATGCTGATACGGCGCGTCAGGGGGCACCGCCGCACCAGCCCTCACCACTCCTTCGGTTGGCGCATACCGTGCTGGTGGTTGTGGCACCTGCCCCCAAGGCGGCTGTAATCCAGACTACACAGCCTACTCCCGAACAGAGACCAGAGACTCTAGGTTCCTCAGGTTTCAAGGCCTCACCTCACCAGGCGAGGCCCGAAATTCGAACTACCAGCTCGCACGTGCAGGGCACGCAGTGCCTAGGAAGAGGCAATCTGAAGATGAATCGGCACCCTTGGTGCCGAAAAAGCGGCGTCGATCCTTGGAGTGCGCCAAGAAAACAAAAAAAAAGCAGATAACAGGGCCTGGCGACGGCCCTGTTACATTAACTCAAACTCCTCGCCTAAAGAGCCACTCGTTTTTCATACACACAGCACTACATTACATTCACCATTAACACTCAAATTATCAAATGGAACGTCAGGGCCCTTATCAGAAACCTTGACGACATCCAAGAAATTTTTCACCAACACTCACCAAAAGTGTTGTGTGTACAAGAAACACACCTTAAGTAAAAACACACAAATTTTCTTCGTAAATACGTTATTTTTCAAAAGGACCGTGATGATGCCATGACATCATCCGGAGGTGTTGCCATCATAGTGAATCAAGGGATTTCATGCACACACAACTCCAAACATCCCTTGAGGCAGTGGCTGTTCGAGCTGTTCTTTTTGATAAACTGATCACCGTTTGCACTATTTACATTCTTCTTAGCTATCCGCTGAAAGAACGTGATTTACACTCTTTAATTGACGAACTTCCGGAGCCGTATGTTCTCCTAGAAGACTTTAATGCTCATAGCAGGCTATGGGGTGACTTTTGTTGCGACGCGCGAGGTCAACTGATTGAACAGTTCCCTCTCTCGTCGAGCGTGTGTCTTTTAAGTCGAAAAGAACCAACCTATTATAATCTCGCTAATACTATGTACTCCTCCATAGAACTAAACATAGTATCGCCGTCTCTTGTGCCTTAACCCCAGTGGAAAGTCATCAGTAATCCGCACGGAAGTAACCACTTCCCCGTAGTTTGTAGCCAACCACAGCAACTTAGTGTCAACCACGTGTTCCCAAATGGCTCATTAATAGAGCCAACTGGGCACAGTTTTATAGCATTGCTCTTTTAGTGTAGAGTGACATATATACTTTGAGCATTGATGTTGCTGTCAACTACTTCACAGCGTTTTTGATTGATGATGCAACAAAATACATCCCGCAAACAAATGGACACCTTAGAAAACGACGTTTGCCATGGTGGAACTCTGAATGCCGAAATGCGCGCAAACAGCAAAACAGGGCATGGAGGTTGCTTTGGAACTCACCAACAGCCGAAAATTTCGACACCTTCAAGAAAATAAAGTCTCAAGGTAGGAGAACGCGTCGGCAGGCCAGAAGAGAAACTTGGCAGAAGTTTTTGTCAGGGATCAATTCATACACACAAAAGGCTAAAGCCGGGAACATGGTTGGTAGGGTAGCACGAAAACAAGTACGAACACTTCCATTCGTAAACACACAGGGTGATACCTTGGAAGATCAGGCGAACTTCGTTGGTGAACACTTCGAACGGGTGTCCAGCTCGTCACACTATACTGACGCTTTCCAAAAATACAGAACAAGAATCGAAAAGCAGAAACTCGAATACAAGTGCACTAGACACGAGGCATATAACCAAGCTTTCAGTTTAGCTGAGCTCCAAACATCTCAAAGCTCCTCCAATACTTCTGCCCCAGGTTCTGACCGTATGGCGTATTAAATGTTAAAAATCTACCAATCTGAACACACAAAAAACCTTACTTTGTTTGTACAATGCCATATGGTTTTCTCGCACTATCCCTACTTCCAGGAAAGAGGCTATTATTATTCCCATTTTGAAAGAGGGCAAGGACCCTTCTTCAGTTTCGAGCTATTGGCTTACTGCACTTTCAAGCTGCTTGTGTGAAATCTTTGAAAAAAAAACGATAAACCACCGACTTGTACATTTCTTTGAAACAAACAATTTACTTGACCAATTATAGTTCGGGTTTCAAGAAGGTAGATCCACCACAGACCACCTTGTTCGTATCGAGGTGCAGGTCAGAGACGCTTTCGTCCCTAAACAATACTTTTTCTCTGTGTTCCTCGATACTGAAAAGGATTACGATACAACATGGTGCTTTGGGATATTAAGAGACCTTTCTCATCTTCACGTGCGCGGAAGAATGTTTAACCTAATCGAAAGTTACTTGTCCAATCGGACATTCAGAATTCGAGTAGGCAGCATTCTTTCCCAAACATTTGTCTAAGAAAGAGACGTGCCGCAAGGTGGTGTGCTTAGTTGCACGCTTTTTATTATCAAAATAAATTCTTTGCGCTTGTCTATCTCTCGAAATATTTTTTACTCCACATATGTCGGCGACGTCTAGTTCAGTTTCAAGTCTTGTAATCTAGCCATGTGTGAGCAGCAGGTTCAGCTTGGTTTGAACAAAGTCTCCAATTGGGCCGAACAAAATGGGTTCCGGCTGAATGCACAGAAAAGCACGTGTGTCTTGTTCTAATACATTGGTTCTAATAACTTTCCCTATACATTCCTTGGCATTATTGTCTGTTAGGTTTCATTATTAATGTGTCAAAACACGGCAAAAAGAGCCCTTAGGTATACACTTCTTTCCCTTATTCATTAACAAGGTCTCGTACTGGCAGACTTGGTGCCGTTAGGTTGTATATGAGGGACTATTGGTCAGCTGCCCGCTCGTAATATGTTCACATGCTACGTGACGCCACACAGGCTCATAAGAGGGTGTTCCACACTCGCCGCTATGGCTACAGGTGGCACTGACGGACACTCCCATGTTCGAATTAACATATAAACCCAATAAAGTGAATGCGCTGATGGCCATTGTGATAGCTCAGTAATTAGAACATGAAACGCGTTATTCGAAGGTCGTTGGTTCGATTCCTGCTCATGGCAAGTTATTTTTCCACCCACTTTTCTTTCTTCCTACTTACATTACATCGGTTCTAATAACTTTCCCTATACATTCTTTGGCATTGTCTGTTGGATCTCAATATTATATTGTCAAAACACGGAAAAACGAGCCCTTAGGTATACACTTCTTCCCTTATATATATATTGTAAGTGCGACAAGCGAATGACTCTTTATTCGCTTTGATATCATCATCTCCTGTACATCTTCTTCATCTGAAAATATCATCACCAGCGTGATATAGCTCGAGCCTGGCTGAATAAACCGGTTCCTCACAAGTGGTGGACTGTGCTTTTCGTTCCCTCAAGTCCTCTCGCCCGTTCTCGCTGGAGCTCCGCTCGGGTCGTCGCATACAACCCCCTGCCATGGCGGCCCAAGAAAACCCTGGCCCGTCCAACGTCGCCGTCTTACTGCAGCCACCGCCACCCGCTCCGCCCAACAACACTCGCCTGCGTGATCCACCTGTGTTTTCCGGTCTCCGAGGCGATGATGTCGAAGACTGGATCAAGAACTACGACCTCGTCAGCAATTTGAACAGGTGGGACAATCCACAGAAGTTGCGCAGCGTACCATTTTACTTGTTTGATGTTGCGAAAACTTGGTTCTGGAACCACCACCCGGATCTTTCCGACTAGGACACTTTCGAGCAGCAAATTCGTCAGATATTTGGTGCCCCTGCAGTTCGCACTGAGGCAGCAAAGAAGAAACTCGCTTAACGCACGCAGCTGCCGGGTGAATCGTACACCTCTTATATTGAGGATGTCCTTGCACTGTGCAATCGCGTTAACACCGGCATGTCTCAGAACGACCAAATACGCCATATTATTAAAGGCATTAACATTGTCGCCTTTAACGCCCTCGCCACGCAAAATCCTGCCACCACACAGGACGTGATAACCATCTGTCAGTGATATGACGAGCTTCAATCTCTTCGCCTTTGCTACGATGCCACCGACGTTCGTTTGCCTTCACCCCTCGACTTGCGTGCGCTTATTCGCGACATCGTTCGTGAAGAGCTGCACGGGCGCTGCTCTTCCTGTGCTGCGGAAGTTACTTTCCCTTCTGAAAAAGATAGCTTGCGAGACCTGGTTAAACAAGAGATCGCCTCCGCATCACGTCCGACGTGTTCCAACAGTCCCTGCGTGCGCCAGACGCGCACGTACGCCGAAGTTGCCGCGCTCTCTGCCGCACCCACCGTTTCTGTGCCTACAGCAGCAGCGCATACGCCTGTGGCTTCGTTATCACCGCCAATGCGTGCACCACCTTACTATGCACCTCAGCGCCCATCTCGACCAATCTGTTACTACTGCGGCTATCAGGACATATCGCTCGGTATTGTCGAAGGCGCCAACAAGACGAGCAACGCGGCTACGCTCTCGAAGAACATCGAAGCTTCCGTCCGACCATGAACTACCTACGACCACCCTCCCGATCGTCCTATTACCGTTCACCGTCTTTTACTTACCATACGGACATGCCTGGGAATTCCCGTACGTCTCGCCGCAGATCGCCTTCGCCAGGTCGCCGTTCAGTGTCGCCTCTGCGGCCCGCCTCCCATTCCACGAACGCCCACGCGGAAAACTCCCCAATGCAGTTTTAGGAGGGGAAACTGCCTCTCTTGGACAGCTAACAATTCCTCCAGAGCGGCCATCGAATTTGATAGTAGTGTTTGTAGAAGGTGTGCGCGTTGAGGCTCTTGTAGACACTGGCGCTGCCGTTTCGATTATTCGTGCTGATTTTTGTTCCCGCCTTCGAAAAGTCACCACAACTTATGGCGGCCCACTTCAACGTGCGGCGACCAACGCTCTTATTCGTCCACTTGTGCAGTGTACTGTTCGTGTCTGCATAGAAGGCATTCGTCATCACATTGTTTTCGCGGTATTTCGTGAGTGCATCCGCGCTCTCATTCTTGGGTGGGATTTCTTGTCTTCTGCGTCCGCTTTCATATCATGTCATCAGCGCCTCCTGCATCTATGTGCCACTGAATCTTCTCCGCTTGTACACAATGGACGCATCCGCCTTGTCACCAAGTCAGATTATGTACTTCGGCCATACATCGAAGAAATTATAAGTGTTAATTGCACCGACATTGTGGATGATGACGTACTAATTCTCCCTTACTGTCATACCCTACGTAGGGGCATTGTGATCACACCAGAGCTTATTCGCTTCTTCGATGGGTCTACGTACCTAACCGCCACAAATCAAACGCCCGAGTGTGTACTGCTCCCCTGTGGCTCAACAGTATCTTGCGCGGTCGACAGTGAGCCTGTTGCGATTGTTACTCTTCCGAACAGCAACCACAACGATGTTCCGAAGTCACAATCACTGCCATTCAATGCCTCTGCCAAACCTGTGTCGGCAACAATAAGCAATGACTTAACACCTGATGAAACTGAAGATTTGCTCGCCCTGTTAAATAGACACCGTTCTCTATTTGACGTGAACTCGCCCGCCCTCAGCATGACTACCAACGCTACTCACAGCATCCAGACTGACGGCTCTCGTATTGTACATCGGCGTCCATATCGCGTGTCTCAGGCAGAACGCAAGATCATCGAGGAAAAAGTCTCAGACATGTTACGACGCAACATCATACGCCCTTCCTCGAGTTCCTGGTCATCCCCAGTTGTTCTCGTTCAAAAGTAAGATGGGACAGTGCGTTTCTGCGTCGATTATCGTGCGCTAAACAAAATAACGCGCAAGGATGTTTATCCCCTCCCTCGGATCGACGATGCACTGAATTCATTACAGGGCGCAGAGTATTTTTCTAGCCTCGACCTTAGGTCAGGCTACTGGCAGATACCAATGTCGGAGTCTGACAAAGAGAAGACCGCCTTTTCAACGCCAGATGGATTGTGCGAGTTCAATGTGATGCCTTTTGGACTGTGTAATGCACCCGCCACCTTTGAAAGCACGATAGAAGGCGTATTGCGTGGTTTGAAATAGAAAACATGTCTGTGCTATCTCGATGACATAGTAGTCTTTTCATTCACGTTCTCACAGCATCTGCAACGTCTTGACGAAGTCCTCACATGCCTTGCAAAAGCCGGTCTACAGCTTAACACCAAGAAGTTTACCTTTGCTAGCAAGACAATCAAGGTTCTCGGCCACCTTGTCAGCAAAGAAGGAATTCGGCCCGACCCCGAGAATCTTGCCGCTGTCCTCGATTTTCCTCGTCCACTACGTCAAAAGGACCTGCGCAGCTTTCTTGGGTTATCTTCTTACTTCCGGCGCTTCATACGCGGCTTCGCCAAACTTGCGTCTCCACTCCATCAACTCCTCGCAAGGAATGTCCCCTTCATTTGGTCCGAAGACTGCGAAAGTGCTTTCACGGCATTGAAGCGAGCCCTCACGTCGGATCCGGTACTGTGCCACTTCGATTCCACCGCACCCACCATCCTTCACACCGACGCAAGTAGTCATGGTCTTGGTGCGGTACTCTTGCAGCGTGACAAAAACTCACGCGAACGCGTCGTTGCTTACGCAAGTCGTACTCTTACGGCTTCAGAAAAGAACTACACTATCACCGAGCAGGAGTGCCTTGCTGTTGTTTGGGCAGTGCAAAGATTCCGACCATATCTTCACGGCCGTGATTTTACCGTCGTGACCGACCATAACGCCCTATGCTGGCTTTCATCGCTGAAAAACTTATCGGGTCTCCTCGGTCGCTGGGCACTTCGCTTGAAGGAGTATGTTTTCGATGTCGCCTACAGATCTGGGAAGAAGCATTAAGATGCTGATGCTCTATCATGCTGTCATTTGCCCAGCGGAAGCCACTCACCATCGATACTCCAAAACGACAGGACCTCTCCAATCGCAGCGCTAAGTTCATCACCTGCCACCCTATCCGTTCTTGTTTCACAACAACGTGTCGACCCATACTGCCGCACCATTGTTGACCGCTTGACCGGCTCTACTACTCCTCCAAATGCTAGACTCCGTCGACAACTTAAACAATTTAGGCTTGTTGGTGATGCTTTATGTCGCTACATTTACCACATCGATGGCAACAAGTGGGTACCCATCATCCCACACAGTAAAATTTTTACACCCATGAGCTTGTCCCGTGGACGACAGCCTAAGGGTGTTAATTCAGCCCCTTCCAAAAAGCGTGCTTTTTCATGCACCCTTAGAAGAGGGTGTACATGTGAAAAAACTGTAGGGTGTTACAAAAACACCCTTGAGGAAGGGTGCCTTCGATGTCCTTCACTTTTTTAGCACCCCCTGAGGAGGGTGCGAGAAGGGTGCACAAGGGTGTTGAGTGCCGATGGCAGGGGTGCCAGTATTCTTTTAGACTGCACTAATAGATATCAGCATGCACTGATTACACACTACTTGAAGAAAGTGGTCCTGATTATCAATGGTGCGCCACCTGTCGAGCTCCATTCATTGCGTGTGGGCAAAAATATAAACACGTACAGTCGTGTATGAACTTGTGCTGGATCTATATATACTTCACAGTATAGGTATAATGCGCGTTACAGAAAACGAAGCTTTGCTGCCCTTGCATATTGCGTTTATTTAATAGGCAAATAAAACTTACAAACTTTTCTTCTACCACACAACTTTTTCACCAGATGTGTAACATGTTCACGTATACGTACACTATACATGCAACACCTCAAATGTTTATTATATTTTTTCAGTTTACTTTATTGACAGTTCTTTGCAACATACAATCACACTGGTTTCAGTTTAGTATACTGCTTCAAGTACATTGAGACTATGAAATACACGCTAATATATCCCTATAATTCTTTCAAGTATCTACAATCCCAGTGGTTTCCAGTTTAATACTCCTTCATGTACACAATCGGTTAATAGGAATGAAATACAGGCAAATATATACTTATAATTTTTTCAAATATATACAATCACCATGATTTCACTATATACGCCTTCATGTACACAACCGTTCCGAAGAAGTGATGCACACAAAAATATATACGGATAGTGTTTTCAAATGTATACAATCACAGTGGTTTAAGCTTTGTGTTCCTGGATGTATAACAATTGGTTATGAGAAATGATGTACATGCAAACATATATGGGTTTTCGCACATTTAACTTTAGCGATTACTTAAAAAACCAATACAATGATCAGAAACAGAATAAGCTAAAAAAACACAAAACTGAATCAGGACACACAAAAACAAAAGAGGTAATTCATAATTATAGCTAATGACACAGCTGGGTCACTTTATGCCAAATGTCCCAGCCATTCTGGCAACCATCTCAAATGTATTCGAAAAACTCGTGCTGCATTGAAAATAGTGAACTTCTGGAATATTTAGGAGAGGAAAAATATTTGGTCACGTGGCTGCCTTCTGAACTTCCTGGAATGCCGTCTAGGTGTTGTATGTGAAAAATTTTATTTTAAAAGCACCACTCCTTCTTTCTATACGAAACTCGGTCTAGGTGTTACGTGACAAGAGCTTAATTTGGGCGAGTTGGTTCATCGAGGTTGTGTGCTAGTCACAGCGTGACAACTTCAGGAAGAGACAGAAAGGACAGGAAAAAGCACCGACTGTCAACTGAATTTATTGATTGTGCTACGAGCACTTTTATACGGAGTACAAGAACCGTGTTTATGCGCGACGACACGTGTGAGCACTACAAAATAATCTTAACTGTGAAAAGAATACTCCCTCTCCGAAAGCATAAGTGAACGTGTAGTGATGTACTGATCATTGGTTTACCTGATAAAAAATACTTCTACAAACATTAAAAGTGCATGCTTCTACAAGCTTTCAAAAGTGCATTTACTTACAGCAACTGGAATAGTCAATCTTGCACCATTTGTCACTAGAATATGTTTACTGAATGCCAATCTAATGTGTATGAGATGCCGGTAACATGTGGAAAAGTAAACATAGGACAAACTGGGCAATGCTTCAATGATCAAGCAAGACAGCATGCTTTAAATGTTAAGAAGGGCTATAGTAGTCTCATGACCAGACACCATAAAGAATGTAAGTATGTGTAGTGTAAGTGTAGTCCTAGGTTTCATAAAACACGGTTTTTGAAAAAAAAGCAAGCAGAAAAACTGAGAGATTTTAGAACTCTTTATCAGGAAGGCCAAGGATCAATGCATCAGTACACCTTTACTTATCTTTTCCGAAAAAGAGTCTTTTCTCGGTTAAAATTATTTTGTCATGGTCCCACATGTGTTGTTGCAGATGAGCCCTGTTTTTGTGCTCAGTATAAAAACGCTCGTAGCACCTTCAATAAAATTCAGCTGACAGCGCTCTTTCCCGTCCTTTTTGCGATAAGATTTTTATTATAGAAAGAATTTCATTTTCTTACAATTTGGGTATAATGATGAGTTTTCATTGTATCACAACATGGAGCAAATTGTATCTCAATACGGACAAAAATCACGATTTTGTGAAATTCCTGATATTTTCTCGTATATTTCAGCAGCTTGAGAGGTCTAAAGATATTTTTTCCTCAGATTATACCTTCTGTGGAGTAAGTATTCAGTGTTCAGATATTCATACAAAGTTCAATATTGCAATAAACAATGCAAACATAACACATTTTGGCTTGATTCTTGGAAGGGAATGGGGCAAAAAATTGCACTAACAATATTGAGCTTTAATGCCTTACACAAGCACATTTGCTTAACATGTAGACCGAATTTGCTTGAGAAAAAATAAGCGGTAGTTTTGAAATGAAATTTTCCACAAACAGCACACAGATGGCATTATGCCAGGAAGTTCAGAAGCCAGCCACATGAACAAAACTTTTTCTCGGTGAAATATTC
Source organism: Rhipicephalus microplus (assembly GCF_043290135.1). Classification (NCBI taxonomy): domain Eukaryota; kingdom Metazoa; phylum Arthropoda; class Arachnida; order Ixodida; family Ixodidae; genus Rhipicephalus; species Rhipicephalus microplus. The sequence continues at coordinate 251,963,891 of NC_134702.1, forward strand.
TAGCAGTTCACTGTTTTCAACGCAGTAAGTCAGCACATTTTTTTTGCAAATACATTTCAGGTGGTCGCCAAAGTGGCTGGGACGTTTGGCATGGAATGGTCCAGCTATATTTAAGCAAAATAACTTACACAAATAACAATATTTGTTCATCTACCATGACCACATTAGAAGAAGTAGTTCAGGCATTGTGACACTAAAGTTTTCAGCGTCATACTGCCTGAACAACTTCTTTGATAAACTCCAAACTCACGCCGAAAAAAAGCCGCTCAATCACGGTGGTTGTTGAATGCCTTGCGACCGTAGACAATGTTGAAAATAAAAAAAAATCAACTTATTAGTGCTGTCACTCCTTCTTTGTCATTACTGACACGGAAGATTTTTCGGTCATCCATGTGGAGGATCAGGAACTAGGCTTGCTCTAGGCTGGGGCCGGGGTAGACTACGCAGGACGTCAGCGGCACCCTCTCATCCTGTAACAAGAGCAAATATGACTTCTCATAAAATGATGTTCGTGCTGTTCTGGCAGCACCATATATGAAGAATGTGTAGTGTGTATCCTTTGAAATGGCGTGTAATTGACATCACACTGAACGCGAAGCATACAACGAATGGAGGTGAAGTGTAAGACTACAGCTCAAAAATGGCACTTACGAAAGCCTGAACTCACCTAAGAATCAAATTCCTTCTAGGGTAGTGAGCCAGTGTAAAAAACAATTCTTAAAGTACAACGTTCAGAACATGTAGCATTAATCAAAACGCACAAGAAACTTACCTCTTCATGTACAAACAGTGAAGGCATCTCTGCTTTCTCTTTTACACGAGAACAAATGATCTTGGGCGTGGCACTAGCGAAGAGGTCTGCAAAAAAATGTAAAAGATTTACTGACTTTAATCACGCCTCTAACAATCTGAGGAATTGTGACAATTCAGCAATCAGTGCAATTCTGACTGCCTTTATAAGGGCATCATAAATGAACAATTTTCTCGTTCTTTCTACCCTCACAAGAAGTTCCGTCAATGGCATCTAATCCAAATTTGACGCTGTGCTTCCTATTTGCCTGCTTTCTAGACGTAGGGCTGCGATCATATATTTTGTGCACGTAATATAGCACAAAAATTCGTCATCTATAATTCAATCATCCTAATTCATTGTAATTTGATAAAAGATGTAATAGCTCGTCCAGTTTTTAAAGAGTGGCGGGCCTGCAATAGGCACTGCCTAGCACGTATGAAAGTATTTCTTAAAAAAAATTCTTCAAAGCTTGCTTTCAGAAAAAGCGTCTGGCATATTTTGACAACCAAGCCCATCCTCTGATGGCAATCAGGGGCACGCTATTAGCGATTATTGATCACGGTATTTACACGTAACCCGTGCCTAAATACTCAGTTAAACACAATCAAGCAAGTAGGAGCGCTCGAACGACACCAACGCGCGCGGACGCCGTCTACGTTGCAGCAGCCATTGCTTGTGCTAGAGCTACCGCACATAGCTCCCACAGTCACGTTTACTCTCTCGATTCTGTTATAACGCCGAACGTTATCGCAGGTGAAAGCAAAGCACGAAAACAGCAAACATCAACGAGGGAAGACAACGCACGGTGATGGCCACAACAACGCGCCTTTGGAAGTCTACTAGATCTTTCCCTGTTGCTGGTGGCACGTGTCCTAAATATTTTAAAAGACCAACGCGCACGTGCTGGGAGCATCACGGCATATCAGCACCGCAAACTGTAACGTCTTTAAGAAGAAAAAAAGCCATTTCGTACAGTGCGCCTGTGTACAACAATTTTTCTTTTGCTTTCTTTTTTTACGCTTACACCTACAGAAGCAAGCTGCACATTTGAGTATTAATTGAAATTTTATTACGATGTAGCCTAAAGCGCATCTTGAAACAATATCAATCACTTTCAGCAGTGTAGAGACACTGTGCGATCAGCAACGAATCGCACCCTTGTTAAGTGTTTACATCACTCACTGTATAAGTGACGCAGGCACTTACACAACATCGCGCATAGCAGTGTGAACTCGTTAAGTCACACATTTAATCGGGCATCTGCAACAGGCCCGCGAACGCATGCTGTTTGTAAATGGCTGGCAGCCTATTTCGGCAGAGCTGCTGCAGGCGCCCAGCTAGCGCTGTATGCTTACTACCTACGAAAACAGTACACTCACCGTTAACAGGCCCACGTTGTCCGTGTCCGCCGATCCATGAATATTCTTTAATCCGAGCGTCACTTCGAACACGGTGTCATGCGAGACCACCATTGAAGATGCGCCTGTTCGCTAGAACTCACACAGCGACCAAGACCCCAGACCAACGCAACGCATTTGAAAGACGGATGAGACAGACGAGAGCAACGTTGAGAGAGAGAGAAGTAGGAGGCACTGGCGGTGGCGCCGCAGCTGTCGACGCAGGTGTTCGGTGACGCCACTATTCGCTTATCTACACCGCCGTTGTGGGGGCAACGCTGGCCGGGGTGAGCGGGGGGGGGGAGCAGGAAACCCGCCAAGACGGCGCCGAAAGGCAAATGCTATGGCGCATACGGCGGACAGCGGCTCGATGCGGAAGGCAATTGAATTGCGCTTCAAGAATGACTCCTTGTAAATGGCAACTCTCCTTCCAGCCAGCCGCACAGCGACGCAGGTTATTTACCAGCCTCGGGTTCTTTGAGTATTTTGACGGAATGCGATTGCAGTGGGCGAAAAATAGTGAAGCAAAACTTGCGGAAAACGAAATGCACCATGGAATGGCAACAAGAAATAATTATTTCGTCCTCGGTGGCATTAGCGGGAGAGCATCGCTACACTTTTTTCCAGAGGACTTCTTTTCGCATTGTCTGTGTCTGGCCATTCCGCGTATGGTGCCGCAAACACTGAATGCGTAGTCGAAGCTGGAACAAATTAATCCACAGTCGCAGATGTTTAGAAGGCTTGTCACGCACCGCGAAACGTGCCGAGGTTGTTATAACAAAGTTTTTGCTAACCACATGATCAGCACATAATTCCATATGGTTGCCCAATGAGCTAGCTAAGCACCTGTAGCAAAGGCAGGGCACGTTCTTGTTTAATGTTGTTAATATAAACGATGGTTGTGCATAAGTTCAGTGACAGCTTTCCGTGTGAATTGGTCATAACCCACGTTTTCGAGCGTAGAATCGCCTCAGCATACCTAATCAGCTACCACAGCAAGTTCGCAAGCAATGATGAGGTACGAGAATGTGCAGATGTTTTTCATGTACTGAATAGTCCGTGTACAGTGCGTTGACCACCACCACTCGTTAAGCTACCTCCCATATAGACTCCCAGTCTGAATAGGTGTGGGACCTTAAACACTAAGAAGAAGTGCCCCCCCTCCCCCGCACACACACACACACACACACACATGAAATTCGAGGGCGCACGGGTTGATACACACGCATATTTATTCACAGGTGCACACACATACACGTATACACACATACGGCTACACACACACGCGACCGTAAACACACGCATGCATGGGCGTACACATGTGCACAGGCACGCTTAACACAAGCACGGGCTCGCACATACACGCGCACGCACACACGCACGGGTGTGCACACAATCGCGCTTACACACAAACACATGCGCAGGCTCACGCACACACACCCACACTCGGGCGAACATAATGTTCCTGTATATAATCCATAGCAAACATGTAGCTTATAACCAACGCTAAGGTGAGCTTTCGTAACGTGGATTGCAGTTAATTGCCATTATAGATGAAACGCGATTTGCTTCTGCTGGTATTGTGCTGTATTCGGAGAGCACCTTCACACATTCTAAGTCTAGGCCGTCATTTAATGCGAGGTCCACATATTCGTGCAGTAGCTACGCTTCTCAGCCGCCAATCCGAAGGTCGCGGGTTCGATGCCGGCCGTGGCAGTCAAATTAAGACGGAGGCGAAAAGGTAGAAGCCTGTGCACTGTGCGATATAAGTGCCCATTAACGAACACCAACTGGTCAAAATCTCGACCTTTCCACTACGACGACCCTCATAATCATATCGAGGTTTTTGAGACGTAAAATCCCAAATATAATAATTATGTGTTCTTTTAATGCTGCATATTCCATCTGATGAATCGTCACATACACCCTTCTAAGGCACAAAAGCACCCTTAGAGCCTTTTTCAGGGAGCTATCGAGGCAAGCACCCAAACAAAGGGGTGCTTTTTTTTCAATCGACCATTTATGGGTGGTAAAGGGTGTTGCAAAAAATGCTTTCTCGTCAAAACACCCTTTTTACACCTTTTTGGGTGTAAAATTTTTTACTGTGTACGTTCTCTGCAACGTGAAGTTCTGGAAGCCTTTCATGATGATCCAACCGCCGCTCATCTAGGCTATCACAAGACTTACCACAAAATATGAAGTCGTTGTTTTTGGCCTGGCCTCTCTTCAGCCGTCGGTAAGTACGTCGCCTCCTGTGTCGATTGCCAATGGCGAAAACGACCGACAACTGCTCCGGCTGGCTTAATGCAACCTCTTCATTGTCCCGCCTCGCCTTTTGAAGTAGTTGGAATCGACTTGTATGGCCCTCTTCCTATATCATCCAATGGGAATCGCTAGATTGTCATGGCCGTCGACCACCTCACCCGCTACGCAGAAACAGCTTCTAAACCATCTGGGACTGCCACTGAGATCGCCGATTTCTTTCTTCGCCAAATCTTTTTGCGTCATGGAGCTCCACGCATTCTCCTGAGTGATCGTGGCAAAGTCTTCCTCTCTTCCTTTGTCGAGCAAGTTTTGCGTACCTCGAACATTGTTCACAAGACCACTTCTAGCTACCACCCGCAGACCAACGGATTAACTGAATGGTCTCATCGGACCCTATCGGACATGATCGCCATATAAATTCACCCCAACGACACAACTGGGATGTAATTCTACCCTTCGTGACATTCGCCTATAATACGGCTGCTCAACGCACTACTGGCTTTTCTCCATTTTTTCTCGTCCATGGTCGCTCACCGAGTTTCGCTCTGGATGTCTCTTTCCTTTCGGCCCCTGCACCCTCAACGGCTCCTTTCTCTGAAGAATTCCTACCTCGTCTCGCACACTGCCGTCACCAGGCCCGTGTTAACACCGGCCTCTCTCAAGGCAGTCGAAAATCTCGCTATGACTCGTCTCGCCGTGTTGTGAGTCTTTCCCCTGGTGACGAAGTTCCTTTATGGACTCCACTACGCGTCCCCGGCCTGTGCGACAAATTCATCAGTCGCTTCATTGGGCCGTACACGGTGTTCGAACAGACATCTCCTGTCAATTACCGCGTTTTTCTTCTTAGCGCTAGTCCTGATCATCGTTGCCGAGGAACAGAGATAGTGCACGTATCTCGTTTAAAGCCTTATGCGCGACGCATTTCATAATACTGTGAAGCGACCAGGCGGCCGCTTTCACCACGTGGGGGAATTAGTGAGCGCGACAAGCGAATGACTCTTTATTCTCTTTGATATCATCATCACCTGTACATCTTCTTCATCTGAAAATATCATCACCAGCGTGATTTAGCTCGAGCCTGGCTGAATAAACCGGTTCCTCACAATATATATATATATATATATATATATATATATATATATATATATATATATATATATATATATATATATATATATATATATATAAGGGAAAGAAGTGTGTACCTAAGGGCTCGTTTTTCCGTGTTTTGACACAATATTAATTCCTTGGCATTATTGTCTGTTAGATCTCATTAATACCGTGTCAAAACACGGAAAAACGAGCCCTTAGGTACACACTTCTTTCCCTTATTCATTAGCAAGGGTCTCGTACTGGCAGACTTGGTGTCATTAGGTTTTATACGAGGGACTATTGGTCAGCTGCCCGCTCGTAATAAGTTCACGTGCTACGTGGCGCCACACATGCGCATAAAAGGGTGTTTTACACTCGCCGCGTGGCTACAGAGGGCGCTGACTGACACTCCTACTTCTATATTCACATATAAACCCAAAAAAGTGGGTGAAAGGAAGGCCGCAGTGATAGCTCAGTGGTTAGAGCATCGAACGCGTTATTCGAAGGTCGTAGGTTCGATTCCTGTTCACGGCTGGTTATTTTTTCACCCTCTTTTTTCTTCTTATTTAAATTCCATTTGTTCTAATAACTTCCTTGGCATTATTGTGTGTTTGATCTCATATATATATATATATATATATATATATATATATATATATATATATATATATATATATATATATATATATAGTAAGAATACATTGGACATCATCTTTCTCATCTGTCAATAACCATCAGCAGACTTCGTTCCGTGCCTCTTGATCATCGGCGCCATCTTGCTGTTGCTTGAATAAAGCGTGAGGTGAACCAAGGTATTTCAACTGGTGGAAGGTGCTTCCCGATCTCTTCGACCTCTCTCCATCCAAAGCCAGCTCCTCAAGCTCCGTTCAGGACGTTGCTTACGCCAGCAGAGCACCATGGCACAAGAGCAAGCCCAACCGAAGCACCCGCCAGCGCAACCACCCGCGCCAACCCTAGCCCGGTCAACAACCCCCTCGGGAACCTCCAATCTTCTCCGGTCTGCCTGGGGAAGATGTTGAAGACTGGCTCGACAACCATGACCGCGGAGGTGTCTACAACAACTGGAACGAGGCATCGAAATTAGCACGCGTCCTGTTTTACGTCTCTTCAGGTGGCCACGACGTGGTTCCTAAATCATGAGAGCGACTTACGCGTTTGGTGTTCGTTCAAAGACCAGTCCTGACGCATTTTCAGCACACCGACCGTTCGTTCAGAAGTTGCTTGGAAGAAACTGGCAGAACGCGTTCAACATTGCGGTGAGTCAGACACTTCTTCTATTGAGGATGTGCTTGCACTTTGCCGCCGTATCGATGACACCATGCCAGAAGGTGATCACGTCCGGCACCTTCAGAAGGGTATAGGACCGACCGCTTTCAAGGCCCTCGTCGCGCACAACCCTTCGATGGTTTCCGACATCGTCTCCGTATGCCAGCGGCTTGATACCTTGCAGTCGATTCGCCTGCGACCCGGCTTCTCTGAGAACCCCCTGGCAAACAGTATGGAGCCCCGATCCATCATTCGAGCCATAATTCATGAAGAATCGCAAACCTGTAGTTTACCTCCTTCTAACAATGTTCCCGCTCAACCCGCCTCTAGTGATCTTCGTGGCATCATTAGGGAAGAAATGTCAGCGTTTCAAAGCACCCACCGTGCTCCACCATGCCCCCAACCCGCTTCGTATGCACAGATTGCTTCAATGCAACCCTCGTCATCTCACGTACCACCAACTGTGCCTGATCCCGAACATCTCGCACCTCTAGTCGCCTGTCCACCGAACCCTACCTACCATTCTTCCTGGCGGGCCCCACGGCCTATTTGCTACTACTGTGGAATTCGAGCACAGATTTCCTGGGTCTGTCGGCGTCGGCAGCAAGATGAATGTCGTGGTTATGCCGCTTTTGAACTAGACGACACATGTGCTCGAGGTTACTACCGTTATGCCAAGAGTCCTTCCAACCACCAATCCCCGTCTCCAGTGCGCATTTACAACACGACCAACAATACACGTGCCTGCCGACCACGCTCCCCCTCGCCAATCCGACACTCTGTTTCACCACTTCCGCCTGTCTCTCGACTGGCTGCGCAGCGATCGGAGAACTAAACAGTGCAGTTTTTGGAGGAAAAACTGCATCCAGGCGAAATGACCCAAATCCTCTTAAATGACCGCCAAACATGTTATTGGTGACTGTGCAAGGTGTGCGGGTGTTGGCTTAGGTGGACACGGGAGCAACTATTTCAGTTATGCGTGCCGACTTGTGTTCTCGATTGCGAAAAGTAAAGACACCCTACCTTGGATTATGTTTGATTGGGGCCAACGGAGCAATAATTAGAACATCGGCCCAATGTACAGCGCGTGTCTTCATTGGTGGTATTCGCCATCACATCACCTTCACTGTCTTAGTTTCATGTGCTCATCAACTAATTTTAGGTTGGGACTTTCTCTCATCAGCATCTGCATTAATTTTTTGCCGTCAACTTGTAGTCGAGATGACCGAAACCGATCACTGCAGCGAACGCGTCGACGAAAAACCATTGCGTTTTTTCGCAGCTTCCGATTCCAGACTGCTCCTGGGTCAGTAGCAACTCATCACCATCACTTCTCCGAATTTTGCCATTGGGCACGTCCTTATCACCCCTTTCAGCCACTGTCTAGCTCGCGGCGTTGTAGTCCCCTCCAGCCTGGTGCGGTTCAAAGAGAGTGCTGTGATATTCCTTGGCCTGAACCCTACCCCGGAGCCTGTCCTCCTACTTCAAGGTTATGCCATGTCATGTTATGGGGATACCTAACTGGTATCTTTGGTCTCTCTTGACGCCTTGACAGCTCAGCCACAACAGGTTCACTCTGTTACTTCCTCCTCCTTTGCTCCCGGGATAAATCCTGACCTTTATGCTTCTCAACAAGAGGCGTTACTAAATTTGCTAACGAACAACCCGGCCTCCTTTGACGCCAATGCTTCAGCACTAGGACTGACCACAGTTGGGCATCATCGCATCGACACTAAAGGTCAGACTGTTGTACGCCGTCGTCCCTACCGAGTCTCCTTGGCCGAGCGCCAAATAATCGAGGAGAACGTGACCAATATGCTAAAAAGAAACATTATACGACCCTCTAACAGTTCTTGGTCATCACCCGTTGTGTTGGTAAAAAAGAAGAATGGATCGGTACGATTTTGTGTTGATTACTGCGCGCTCAACAAGATTACCCGAAACGATGTATATCCGATGCCCCGTATAGATGATGCACTCGACTCATTGAAAGGCCCCCAATACTTTTTCACCCTTGACCTCAGGTCCGGGTATTGGCCAATACCAATGGACGAAACAGACAAAGAAAAGACCGCCTTTTCTACGCCGGACGGTCTTTACGAGTTTAACATAATGCCATTCGGCCTATGTAATGGTCCCGCCACATTTGAAAAGATGATTGACACTGTTTTTCTTGGGCTCAAGTGGAAAACTTGTCTATGCTACCTCGATGATATCATCTTGTTTTCTTCCACTTTTGCTGATAATCTGCAACGCCTAGATCAAGTGCTCACATGCCTCTCCAATGCTGGACTTCAACTAAATAGAAAGAAGTGCAATTTCGGCAACATAGCTATAAAAGTTCTAGGACATCACGTTAGTAAAGATGGCATCCAGCCCGATCCGGGCAAAATTTCTGCAGTCCTCAACTTTCCGCGACCCTTTCGTTCCAAAGAACTACGCAGTTTCCTTAGACTCGCATCGTATTTTCGCCGATTTCTTCGCAACTTTGCCACTATTGCCGCTCCTCTCCACAAGCTCATTTCTAGTACCGGTTCATTCGATTGGAATGATCAATGCGAAGCCTCATTTCAAGAACTCAAGCAGGCACTGACATCCCCACCGGTGCTTTGTTATTTCGATGACAAGGCCCCTACGATATTACACACTGACGCTAGTGGACAAGGAATCGGCGTGCTTTGTTATTTCGATGACAAGGCCCCTACGATATTACACACTGACGCTAGTGGACAAGGAATCGGCGCCATACTCCTCCAGTGTCACCATGCCTTTCGCGAGAAAGTTGTCACGGTTGCAAGCCGCACTCTGACCACTGCAGAGAAGAGGTACTCGATAACCGAACAAGAGTGCTCGGCTGTTGTCTGGTCTATCTAAAAATTTTGCCCGTATCTACATGGTCGACATTTTACTGTTGTGACAGACCACCATGGTCTTTGCTGGTTGTTCACAATAAAAAAATTGTCGGGATGACTTGGCCGCTGGATTCTCCGATTACAATCATATGACTTTGACGTCATCTACAAGACTGGAAGACAACACCAAGATGCCGACGCTTTGTCACGATGTCCTTTGCCGCAGTCTTCCGAGCACGTCACATCCCCTTGTCCAATTGGCTATACGGAGGACGCCTCGTGGATATCATCCATTTCTTCCCGACCTTCATCCACCCGTCCGTCAGTACTTACCACTCATCAGCGAACCGATTTTTATTGCACTGACAGCATCGGTCGGCTTACCGGCGCTTCATCTTCCCCAAATGCCAGGCTCCGGAAACAACTCCGACTATTCAAATTGGAGGACGATGTGCTATATCGATACATTTTCCACCCGGAAGGCCACCGATGGATTCCCGTCGTACCACGCTCACTACGCACTGAAGTTCTGCGCGCTTCCCACGACGACCCGACGTCAGGACACTTGGGTTACTACGAAACATACGAGCGTATCCACAGTCGATTTTTCTCGCCAGGTATTCCCACGATGGTAGCTAAATGTATTGCCTCGTGTGCACTTCGCCAACACCGCAAGCGGCCTACTCCTGCTCCAGTCGGGACCCTACAACCACTTCCTTGTCCATCAGAGCCGTTCTCTGTCATCGGAATTGATCTCTTCAGGCCCCTCCCAACTATATCAGACGGCAAGAGAGGGGTCGTCAACGCGGTTGATCACTTGACCCGGTACGCTGAGACGGCCTCGATCACTTCAGGAACTGCTTCGGAAGTAGCAACTTTCTTCTTCAATGCTATTTACCTACGTCACGGAGCCCCTCGTGTCTTTTTGAGTGACCGGGGCAAGGCATTTCTTTCAAGCACGCTCACTGAAGTTCTTCAAGCATCAAAAACAGTTCATAAAACAACATCTAGCTATCACCCACAAACCAATGGCTTAACGGAAAGATTTTATCGCACGTTGTATGACATGTCATCCATGTATATCCGACCAGACCATCGCAATTGGGATGACATACTTCCCTTTGTCACTTATGCATATAATACGTCAGTTCAATGAACCACAGGCTATTCTACATTTTTCCAAGTATACGGACGCCAACCGACATCACCACTCGAATTTTCATTCTTTTCTGGCCCCGTCAACTCTTCACCTTTCGTTTGCGACCAGTTTCTGTCCCGTGTTGCTCAATGCTGTCGTCTTGCCCGTGTAAACACCGAAGCTGTCCAAAAAGATCGCAAACATCGTTACGATGGCACTCACCGCATCGTTCTCTACCACCTTGGTGACGATGTACTTCTGTGAACTCTTGCGCGAACACCTGGCTTATGCGAGATGCTTGAGACACGCTATCTTGGCCCCTACAAAGTTGTCGAACAGACCTCACCGGTGAACTACCGTGTCACACCTGTTCATACCCCCACTGACCAACGCGTCCGCGGGACAGAGATTGTGCATGTTTCGCGTCTCAAGCCCTATCGTATGCGTTCCACAGCGTAATTCGCGGCCAGGGTGGCTGCTTCCGTCAACGGGGGAAATTAGCGTAAGAATTCATTGGACGTCATCTTCCTCATCTGTCAATAACCATCTGCAGTCTTCGTTACGTGCCTCTTCATCATCGGCACCATCTTGCTGTTGCTTGAATAAAGCGTCAGCTGAACCGTGGTAGTTCAATATATATATATATATATATATATATATATATATATATATACATATATATATATATACATATATATATATATATATATATATATATATATATATATATATATGTAGAATAAGAACATAAATATATATATATATATAGGTAGAATAAGAACATAAATCAGCTCAATCATGGTAAGTCACTGGGGTCTGACGACCTGAGGGCTGTGTTTCACAACACATTTAAATGTGAATTATCCAAATAGCTTGCAGTAGTTTTTAACGAGTAATGTAAACTGAATTGTCCGCCTCGCTCTTTTAGTGAGGCATCATACTACTTTAATACCAAAGAACGAAGAGACAGACAAGTTAATACTAGTTCAGTCATATGTTCCTATATCACTAAGTAACTGTAACTACAAAATCTTGATGAAAGTATTGGCGCGGGGACTTTAGGCTGTCAACAAGCATTGGTTGGTTCTCACCAATCATGCGGTATTACGGGATGTTCTATAGGGATTAATATACAGAAACAGCGATGTGTTCTCGAGTGGTGCGACGCCACTGATGGTGCTGTGGCGATTCCGCAACTTGATCTTCAAGTCATTTGACTATGTCTCTCATGTCCTGTTGCTTGCAATACTAGATCTTGTCCATGTTACTTCGGTAATGGGGGAAGTGTGGCTTGACATATCGCAACTGCATGACATGTTTACATGCCCCCATTAGAATTAGGCCTCTCACCGTCAGGGATACCTGCTTGGCCCTCTTTGGTTCAGCATCTGTATACAGACAAGTTAGGCTTATCAATGAGAGAAGAAAGCAGCATTCACACTTACAGGTTGCAAGCGCCATAAGTTAGAGTTCTGGCATATGCGGATGATGTCGGAGTCTGTTACACAGATAAAGCATATGTGGCAGAGGTTATCACTGTAGTGAAGAGTTTCAGAAATGCCACTAGTAGTTGGGTTAGCTGGGAAAACTGCTTTGTTTTTCTGCGCAAAGAGTGGTCATTCATACAGAACATTTTTGAAAATATTAAGTGGGGCACAACGCCTATCAAATATTTAGAGGTACCACTAGCACGCTACAAGGACAATGTTGACTATTGACAAGAACAAGCAAGAGAAATTCAGTTGAAGGCGAGTAGGTATAGTAATCATCTGTCCAAGATCTCGAGAGATACTGTTTGCAGTTTGTGCTTTGTCTAGAAACTGTGGTGCGTGATGCAGGCTTTGCATTGTTCACGGGACAATATAAAGAAATATCATCGTGTCTTCGTGGTGTTCGTGTGGGCCTCAAGTCGGAAACAGTGCAGTCGAACGTGCACAAGCGGTTGATGATGGAGTTATGGTAGTGTCGCCACAATCACACAATACCGCCTCAGCAGGCACAGGGCTTTCAAGAGTGCTGGTGGAACGTGACCGCCTAATAATATCGTCCCTGTGTGGCAGTGAACAGTCGCACCACACGCCCTCAATAGGTTCGTTCTAAAAATGACATCCTGTGTCGCCCGCGGAATAATCATGAACTTTGTTGTGATAACGTTGCCTTCGAGAAACACGTTTGCTCGACACACACCAACAGGCTGCAATGGCTCACCACTCTCTGCAAAACTTGAAAGCTTGATCCCACAAATAAAACCTTCCGTTCCAAGGTATCTTTAAAACGCGATTCCATGCTGAAATTATTGTCTCCGTGTCCACCAAAGCCATCGCCAGTGCATCGTCGACAAAAACACGCACTTTGTTCTTGAGCATCAACAAAGAAGAAATTTCTGATGTTGGCGCATCTCCAGCGCCCTCTTCTCCATCGGCCACGCTTGCTAGTTTTCCTGTGGCAAAGGAGACGTGGCGCCACGCTGCGGTGAGGGAGAACGGGGAACACGAGGCAGTGAAGGCGTGAAGCTCCTGTCAGTTGTAGGGGAGTGATTTCGAAGGCTGCGTGTTCAATATTCTCCGCCAGGTGGCAGGTGTTTAGTTCTCAGATCATTGTGCGGTCAATGAGACGATCGTGTAACCTATTGTGGTGGGCCCTAGTGCGTTGCTCGTGGGTCGTCGTGAAGTGGTTTGGAAGGTCGTGCAAATTGTGGTGGGTGACCATTCCGTTGAGCTACACCTCTACGGTTGCAAAAGCGCGAATTATGTCCTGGAACACCGATGGAGTAGGAAACTGGCAGAGCTCTAAACACTGTTCATCGATGAATTGAACATCATGTTCCCTGGCGTAGTGGGTTGGTTCATCCCGTATATCATAGGGATGTATTGGGTGTCACAAAGAAAGTGGACGCTGAGGGTGCCGGTTACGGTAGAGGAGCTGGCGAGCATGGAGTTCTTTTTTGCTGTGAAGGTGCGCCGTACTCAACAGCTTCTGCACTAACCATCGATCGCGAAGGGGCCGTAGAAGGCGGCGGTGCAGTCACAATCTCACGTGGTGCATATTTCAAATGTTGGTCATATATCGAATGGTAATCGACTGCTGATTGTGATTCTTCATAGCGAGAAAGTTCTTCGTGTGCAATCTGTCGGATAGTCGAAGACATGCCTGAGCAGGATCTCGTGCCGATGCTGGCAGTCGTTCTAACATTCGTGAGCCAGCCAAACTTTGGGGTAATCTTGCGCATTTTGAGCTGTTTAAAGGTTCGGCATTGCCGAATGACGCCGGACACATACATCAGGTGCTCTTTTCCGATTAGGAAATCATAGACATCCTCGGCTATGCCTTTCGGTAAATATCCGACTTTGTCTTCTTCTGACACTTTACCATAGCTTCACCACATCCTCTATATACGTGGTGCATGTCTCACCTGGCAGCTGTGTGCGTTGAAACATTGTCTGTTCAGTTCACTTCCTTTTGACGCTCGAGTCGCCGGAACACGCCTTCAGCTCTGCAACAAAAACGTCCAGCGTCATCAGCGTGTCCTCGTGGTCCTCGTCATCAGTGTGTCCTCGTGACCACATAAGCGCAGAATCCGCAAGGCAAAAGACCGCATTGATGAACAGAGCGGCGGCATTCCAGCCGTTGTACTTGCTGACTTGATTGACCTTCTCCCGATTTTCCTCCGAAGGGTGGTGGGACTCGGTAGTATGACAAGGAACCCACCGAAGTTGACCTTGAAGCATTAGATGGCTGGTCTTGGGCCATTACGATGGGCGCAGCTGGGAGTCCGGCAAAGCGGTGACTGTGGCGTAGTCCTGCAGTGAAGCTCGCGTGATTGGGTTTGTCCAACCCCACACCTCCACCGAACTGTTACGCACGAAAAAAATCCAGGAAGTACGCGGCTGAAGGGGCCATTCATTTGGTCGCGAAGGGAAGCGCCGGAGCAGCCAACAGGTTGATGATCACAGCGTCGTCGTCTTTCTTGCTCGAACTAGGGGCAGCCACAACGTTCTCATCCATTTTCGTGTGCTTTCCAGGAAACAATATATATATATATATATATATATATATATATATATATATATATATATATATATATATATATATATATATATATATATTAAAATGAGGCGTTTTAGATTGGCACTCTTTTATAAAACAGGAGAGTGGTCACGACACGTCAAGTGGTAATGGTGGAACCAGTCTGACTACGCAGCCAACCAAACGTCGTCTTTTTCACCGACTGAGTCATACCCCTGCCTTTCTGAGTAGCACTCATCTTCTTCACTACATTTTCCTCCCCTCTGGAAAAGAGCCATCCTGGCGACTCATGGGCAGGAGACAATAAAGGGATCATAATACAGTTTTAGGCGGTCTATGTGGACAGTCTCACGTCCGCGGCGTCGTTGATCATGGGGCTGCTCTAGCGGCTCGACGATGTAATTGACGGGTGAAGTTTGCTTAACCACACGGTAAGGGCCGTCATACTTGTACGTCAGTTTCGTTGAGAGACCAGGGCTGGTTGAAGGGATGCGAAGCCAGACAAGGTCATCTGATGCATAAGAAGCCGGAGGCGTCGGGCTAATACGGTGGTGTTTCTGGCGTTGCTGTTCAGCACTTGTGAAGGAGCGGGCAAGCTGACGACACTCTTCCGCGTATTTAGCAGCTTGTGACATCGTCGTCGACTCAGCAACATCCGGGTGGGGAGGAAGCATGGTGTCTAGCGTGCAGGAGGGCTCGCGACTATAAAGGAGGAAGTATGGAGAGAAACCAGTGGTTGTCTGGACAGCAGTATTGTACGCGTATGTTACAAAAGGGAGAATACTGTCCCAGTTGGTGAGATCGGTTGCGACGTACATTGACAGCATATCTCCTAATTTACGGTTGAATCGTTTTGTAATGCCATTAGTTTGAGGATGATACGCGGTGGTGGTGCGATGAATGACTTGGCATTTCTTGAGGAGCGATTCGACGGCGTCCGACAAAAACACACGCCCTCGGTCACTCAGGAGTTCCAGTGGTGCACCGTGACGTAAAATGATCTGATGCAATATGAAACGACTGACGTCACTGGCTGACGCAGAAGAGAGTGGTGAAGTTTCTGCGTAGCGCGTAAGGTGATCGATAGCGACGATTACCCAACGATTTCCAGCCGGTGTAATTGGAAGAGGTCCATACAGATCGATACCAACATGGTGAAATGGTCGGGCAGGACAAGCTAAAGGTTGTAGTGGAGCTGGAGAACTTGGAGTGGGATTGTTCCGGCGTTGGCAAGCCAGACAGGAACGTACGTAGCGACGAACGAAGTGATACATTCCACGCCAGTAGTAGCGGTGGGACAGGCGGGTGTAGGTTTTTAACACTCCAGCATGGGCGCATTATGGGTCGGCGTGAAAGGAGGCGCATATGTCCGAGCGGAGACGACTGGGAATGACTAGGAGCCATTGGCGTCCTTCGGAGAGATAATTCCGTCTGTATAGCAAACCATCTCTGATAACGAAGTGCTGTATTTGACGGCGCATACCTCTAGGGATATTTTGCGAGGGAGCTCGACTCAACAAGTTGATAAGTGAAGCGATCCAAGGATCTTTTCGTTGCTCCTGTATCATGTCACTGACACCAAGTGCAGATACGCCGGGGGCAGGTGAAAAAGGCGACTTGTCACTACATCGTAGAGGTGATCGAGACAAAGCGTCTGCGTCGGAATGTTTTTGGCCAGATCGGTAAACGACGTGAATGTCGTACTCTTGTAGCCGAAGCGCCCAACGTGCTAGCCGGCTGGTGGGATCTTTTGACGAGGAGAGCCAACATAATGCATGATGGTCTCTAACCACGCTGAATGGGCGCCCGTAAAGATAGTGTCGAAACTTGACTATGGCCCATATGATGGATAGACACTCTTTTTAGGTGACTGAATAGTTGGCTTCTGCTTTTGTGAGTGCATGGCTGGCGTAAGAGACAACGTACTTATCAAATCCAGGTTTACGCTGGGCGAGCACAGCACCGAGGCCAACTCCGCTAGCATCCGTGTGTATTTCCGTCGGGGCACAAGGATTAAAATGTTGCAGTATAGGAGGTGACGTAAGAAGGTGGCAGAGTGTGGCAAATGCATCATCACAAGCTGACGACCAACTAGAAAGGTCATTATTGTTGGCAAGAAGGTCAGTCAAGGGCGATATGACGGAGGCGAAGTCGCGAATAAAACGACGAAAATGTGAACATAATTCGAGGAAGCTGTGAAGTTCTTTCAAGGTCTTCTGCTTAGGAAATTCGGCAACGGCACTTAGTTTCGTCGGATCCGGAAGAATGCCATCTCTAGATACAACATTGCCCATAATTAGGAGTTTTTGAGCGCCGAAGCAGCACTTCTTCAAGTTGAGCTGTAGACCGGTGGAGGTGAGGCAAGTAAGCACTGTCTCGAGCCGCTGAAGATGCGTTAAAATGTCGCTTGAAAATATCACGACATCGTCTAAATAACACAGACATGTCTGCCATTTCAGGCCATGGCGTATGTTGTCGATCATGCGCTCCAAAGTGACAGGCGCATTGCGGAGCCCGAATGGCATGACGTTAAATTCGTATAAGCCATCAGGGGTAACAAAAGCCGTCTTGGGGCGATCAGCCTCCACCATGGGAAGCTGCCAATAACCTGAACGCAGATCTAGTGACGAAAAAAACTCCGTGCCTTGTAAGCAGTCAAGGGCATCGTCTATGCGAGGTAGCGGGTATAAATCTTTGCGCGTGATTTTATTAAACCGGCGGTAGTCGACGCAGAATCCTAATGAACCATCGTTTTTCTTGACTAGAACAACCGGGGTGCCCACGATCTGTTAGAGGGCTCAATAACGTCTCGCTTCAACATGTCGTCAACTTGTTCCACGATTATGCGACGCTCAGATGCCGATACCCGATACGGACGCTGACGTAAAGGAGCGTAAAGGCCAGTGTTGATTTCGTGAGATACCGTGGAAGCACGGCCCAAAGTTAGTTGCTGGTGGTCGAAGCTGGCGTGGAAGTGCTCGAGGAGGGCGATGATGTCGTTGCGCTGCTGGGTCGTAAGGCTGGTGTCGATGCAACGCGAAATTGCGTCGGTGAATGATGGGGAAGAGGATGACGCGCAGCAATCAACAGCATCAATAGGTAGCGTAGTCGAGTGGTCAGGAACTACACGTGCACTCGAGGAATCAATGTCATCGGCAAAGCCCAAGCACTCTCCGCACAGTAACTTGGAAGGCGAGGGAAACGGATTTGAAACATAAATTGCATTTGATGCCTCGTGAACATTCAGAACGGCGAAAGGAATCGGGAAGCACTTGCGGCGAACAGTGGTTTCAGAAGGCGTAAAAAGAACAGTTGAGCCACTAGAGACGTCACAGGGAAGCGGAACTAGGGCGGATGAGAACGGGGGTATCGAAGTGTCGGCGGCAACGAAAACTTTTGCAGCTGAAAGGGACGATTCGAGTGAAGCAGCGTCGCATAATGGCGCGAACTTCACTTCGGCGCGAGCACAGTCGCTGACGGCATGATGAGTGCAGAGACAGTCCTAGCCTAATATAATGTCATGGGAACACTGCGGGAGCACTACAAACTCGACGACATAAATATCGTCAGCAATAGCGACACGTGCTGTGCATGCAGCAAAAGGGCGAATTCGTTGCTCGCTCGCACTGCTCAAAACGAAGTCGTGAAGAGGCATTGTGACTTTTTTTAGTCAACGGTGAAGTTTTTCAGTCATTACAGACACTGGGGCGCCAGTATCGACCAATGCAAAAAATAGGTATACCTTCAACAGGGACAGCAATGACGTTGGACGGCGAAAAACAAGGTCTTGTGGAGTTCAAAAGATCCGCAGTTGTTGCCCCCGGAACTGCGGCCCCTAGTTTTTCTCAGGGACAGGGCGAGGTCGACGTAGCATAGGGGAAAGGGAACGGCGTTGAGGTGAAGGCGACCGGTGTCTGTTGAAGTTCCGGCGAGGTGAAAATGTGCCCATGATCGCAGTCTCGCCAGATACAGCAGGCTCTGGTCGTTGTGGGAAATCATAATTGTTGGGCCTGACGTCGTCACGCAGGAAAAACTCACGCCGTCGACAAAACTTTGCCACGTGACCCGCAAGTCCACAGGCGAAGCATATGGGGCAGTTGTCTTGAGTGTGCCGAGGGTTCTGAAAGCATGGAGGAGCTGATTGGGAGTAAGGGTGGGCAGCCTGGTACGTAGGCTCGATCGGTACGACAAAGGGGCACGTGGACGTAGGCGTTCGCGACAAAGAAACGTGGCCGTTCGCGACAGGCGGACGTCGGGTTCCGTTCAGTGCTTCGGAATAGGTCAATGGAACAGCCACAGACGGTGCGTGAGCTGTTTGTAGCGCTTCGGACACTTGCTCCTGGACTACTCGCTGTATTGATGGCGCTAAAGTAGATGGGGCACCTTCGGAAGTATAAGGCACGAGGGACAACTGGCGAGCGACCTCCTTTCGTACAAACTGCTTGATCGCGACAAGCAAAGTTGTGTGGTCTATAGCAGATTGTTGCACATGGCGTGCTGGCACGACGAGTGGTGTCACGCTGTTTCCAGAGCTCATCATAGCTCTGACAAAGTTCGATCACTTCCGCTACCGTTTGCAGGCTTTTGGCGAGAAGCATCTGAAATGCGTCGTCAGTCACGCCTTTCATGATATGTTTGATCTTCTCGGTTTCTGTCATGGCCGCGTTGACACGCCGGCAAAGGTCGACCCCATCTTTGATATAACTGGTGTAATTCTCACCATTCTGCTGAGCCCTAGTACGCAAGCGCTCTTCGGCCCGTAGTTTGCGAAGCGCTGGACGGCCAAACAAGTCCGCGAACGCCGTTCGGAAGGCCGACCAGGTTGGGAGGTCTCTCGTGACTACGGTGCCACAGACTGGCGACGTCGGTTAAATAAAATTAGACGACAGTAAGCATGTGCATCGTCCCACTTGTTGTGCTTGCTCACCCGGTCGTATTCGTCGAGACAAGCGATTAGCGCCACCTTCCCGAACCAACCTCGTTCTAACGCATTCTGCATCTATTCCTAACGTGTCGCATATACTCAGAAAGCATTACAACATACTGACACAGAGCGATCGGCTTAAGGACATCTTCACTGAATCACCACGGGTTGTATATCGGAGATCAAGGAACTTGCGCGACATGGTAACTTCTTCCAAGACTAGATTCATTGCTCCCGTTGGTTGTCACCCCTGTAAAAAACACGATGTAAAGTTTGTGCGCACATGACCACTGCAACTGTTGCTAAAAGCACGGCATCTAACTTTTCACTTAGGATTAAAGGGGACTTAAACTGGGATAGCAGCAACATCATTTACTTACATGAATGCTCAATCTGCCACATGCAATACATCGGTCAAACCGAGACATCTTTTCGCATCCGTTTCAACAACCACAAATCACACGTAAACAGTTTGCCACATCTTCCATTGTCCAAGCATTGTCATCTACCAGGTCATTCGTTTGACAAGACTATGGTAACACTATTAGAATCTGGCTTTAAATCGCACCATGATCGCGAAATTCGAGAATCGTTCTTGATTCACAAGTTCAACAGTCTGTTATCCGGCATTAACGAATGCGTAGGAAAAGTGTCATGCCTTTCTACGATGCCCTGACGTCCGATATTTAAAGAAATATTTAAAGAAGCATCCCTGACGTGTAATATACTTCCTAAAGGTTATCACATATTTATTTTTTTCATGCGTGATCCTTGTCGTCAAAGGTGAATGTTAAAAATGCCTTTTACATGCCCACAATCTTGTCTATTGTATTAGATTTTAATGGTTTGTAGTGTAGTCACGGCTGTTTAAAAGAATTTTTGTGACACTCACATGCTGATCGCACGTGTTTTGTACTGACGTGTTCATGCCTGCCCATAAAAGCGGCCACATACTCGTATTTATGTTAATCCTGACGAAGGCCGTGCCACGGCCGAAACGTAGAGTAAACAATTATCAAATTTTCGTAAGTGTGCTCCTTTATTCTTAATTATATATATATATATATATATATATATATATATATATATATATATATATATTGTAAAATGGCGTCCAGGACCCACAAGACTCTTTTTTACTGTCTTGAGTATGTGCCCCACAACCTAAACTGCAGTGGTGATGATGAGTATGTACAGATAAAAAGATGGGGCGCATAAATAATGCTCACACTTACTTTTCCCGCGCACTTGTGTGGACGGCCGGGCCGAGACTTAGGCGGGAAAGGTACGGTGAAGAAAGGGTTTAAGACGTGAAACGTAGACTATTTCAGAGGCACGGTGTCGACGGTCTGAGAAACTCTCGACTTGAGTGAAAAGGTTATTGAAAGAAGATTTATGATCACAAACAACGTAAGGTCAGAGGAAGCGTGACTGAAACTTTTCCCACGATCCGGGTGTACGAACAGGCGTCCAAAGTAGTATTTCACCTCAAAGACGGAAGGTGACGTCTCGACGAAAGCTGTCATAGCGTTGCTTGTGGTCTAGGTGATTGGCCTCCGCGTAGAGTTGAGCACGTCACCGTGTGTCAGCGAGCCTGGAGACGAAATGTTCTGGCGTAGTCGCGGATATTTTCATCGTTACAGAGAAAAAAGAGGCGTCAATGGTGAATGTCGGCGCCCAACCGTAAACGAGAATTAAAGGTGAGCACCCGGTGGTTCGTTAAACAGAGGTGTTGTGTGCAAACGTTGCTAAGGGCAAGATTTTGTCCCAGTTATCGTAGTTCAGACCGATATACATGGATATCATGTCGATTAGAGTCGGGTGGCATTGCTCTGCCTGGCCTTTGTCTGCGTATGGTAAGCGAATGTTGTGTTATAAACTCTGCCAACCGTTTTTTAAGATTTCGTCAAGAATTGCAGACAAGAAGGCCTTTCCTTGGTCACTCAACAAAGCGCGAGGTGCACCATGACGCAACAGAATGGCTTCTTAAAAAACAGCGACGCCTCTGGCAGAATTAGAGCGTAGAGAAACGGTCTCCGTGTATCGTGTGAGGTGGTCGACGGCTGTGACGATCCAGCGGTGGCCCATTGGCATTACGAGAAGTGGTCGGACGAGGTCCATTCCGACAACGCCAAAAGGTGTTTCGGGACATGGAATTGGTTGTAATAGGCCAGCAGGAGCTGAAGTTGGTCGTTTCCGGCATTGACAAAGGTCCCAAGAAGCAACATAAATAGCCACAAAGGTAGAAAGACCAGGCCAGAAGAAATGGCTCCTAACGCGGTTGTAGGTCTTCTGAAATTCTAAGTGTCCAGCTGATCCTAAGTGTCGTCGTGCAATGCTTCGAGGTCTTGTTTTCGCAGTGAACGAAGTACTGGCATCCACCAATGCCCATCCGCCTTGTAAGTATAACGCTGCAGGGCATTGTTCTGTAGCTTGAACTGCCGTAGCTGACGACGTAGTCTGGCATTGGGTGGAGAAGGCGAGCCAGTCAAGTATCCGATGATGCGGTAACAGTAGAGGTCGTCACGTTGGCACGCGGAAAACTGAGCGCTGCTGTTTATAGCTAGCGACACAGCAACTGCCAGGGGTGAAAACGGGAGTGAAGAGGAAGCCGCTTGATCACCTGAAGGGCATTGAAGATGCGTGGTTGGAGATGAAAGTGGAAGAGCGCAGCGAGAGAGAGCGTCGGCATCCTGATGCTGTTTGCGAAACCTGTGCACAACGTCAAAAGTGTACTCTTGCAAACAGAGTATCTAGCGACCGAGGCGCCAGGGCAGATTCTTCAGCGAGGACAACCAGCACAGGGCATGGTGGTCGGTAATCACAGTGATGTGGCGTCCATACAGATAAGGTCAAAATTTCTCGATGGCTCAAACGACAGCGAGACATTCGTGCTCTGTTATCGAGTAGTTTTGTTCCACAGGTGTTAGTGCGCGGCTGGCATACGCAACTACTAACTCATGTGAAGTGTCGTTGCGCTGGAGAAGGACAACAGCGATTACGTGGCTGCTGGCATCTGTGCGCAGGAAAGTAGATGCACTGTCATCAAAGTCATGGAGATTGGGGTTTGATGTCAAACCACGCTTAAGGGCTCGGAAAGCACAGCCGCACACAGCAGTTCAAGTGAAGGCCGTTTCCAACGTCAGAAGCTTGTGTAACGGCCCCGCAATGGCAGCAGAGTGACTGATGAAGCGGCGAAAGTAAGACGCCAGGCCCACGAAACGTCCCAATTGTTTTTGATTGCCCGGACGTGGAAAACTAATTATAGCAGCAACCTTGTCGGGGCCGGGTCAAACGCCATCTTTGCTCCCAAGGTGACCCAATACTTTCATGCTCATGCTGGCGAAGTGGCGCTTCTTTGCATTGAGCTGAAGGCCAGCGTTCGAAATGCACGTTAGAACTTTGTCTAAAAGGTTATGATGCTGAGGAAAAGTAGAAGAATAAATTAAGATGTCGTGTAAATAACATACGCAGGTTTTCCACTTGAGACCACGTAAGGAAGTATCTATCATGCGCTCGAATGTTGCTGGAGCGTTTCATAAACCAAAAGGCATGACTTTGAACTCGTGTAGTCGATCAGGCGCTGCAAACGCTGTTTTCTTCTTGTCTGCTTCCCGCATAGGTATTTGTCAATACCCGAATCGGAGGTCAAGGCTGGAGAAATATTTTGTGGCTTGTAGGGAGTCAAGAGCATTATCTATGTGTGGCAATGGATATACATCTTTTTTTCGTGATCTTATTGAGCGCTCTGTAATCAACACAAAACTGGACAGAGACATCCTTTTTCCGGACCAACACCTCAGGAGACAACCAAGAGCTAGATGAAGGTGGAATAATATCCCATTTGAGCATGTCAGCGATGTTTTCCTCAATGATTTACCGTTCTGCCGAAGACAGATGGTATGGGCGGTGGCGTACAATAGAGCTGCCTTCGGTTTCAATGTAGTGATCTGCAATGCAGGTGCGGCCCAGAACTTTAAAGTGTACGTCAAACGAAAGGCTGTGGTTTTGGAGAAGGTCTAAGAGGTCTCTCTTTTTTGCTCGGCAGTGAGGTGAGGACTTATGGTAGCATTTAAAGCAACAGTGGTAGCCTTGATATCAGTTGTAGCACACAAAGACGGTGATTTTACGTGAAGGAGAACTAGCGAAAAAGGCTCGCTGTCAAGAAGCTAACAGCAGTGTCTGGGACAGCATCACTGGTGAAGCAGTAGGCTTCAAGGTGGTGATCAATGCTTTACCGTCGTTAAACTTCACAAGGCCGGGTGTAATAGTAAGCCCCACAGGTTTGGAGCGAACTGATGGAGCTATGAGCACGTCACCAGTAACTATAGTATCAGAAGCGATCGTGAGAATTCGTTAACATCCTGGCGATATGAAACAATGAGCGGCAGCAACGAAACGGAAGCTGAATGGATCGACATCAGATGAACTCTCAATAGCTGACATACGAGTATACTCGCTGACGACACGATATGAAAACTGATGCCGAAGAAAGGAAGTTTCATCCTAAAATAACTGCGTGAGCGCACAAAGGAACTACAACAAACTGAATGTGGTGAAGGATGCCATCCTTGAAAACGTGGACTGTACAAACACTTGAAGGCTGAATAGGGACTCCACCTGCACAAGGAAGGGGACGGCCATCGTATGGCATCCTAAGTTTTTTCAAGCGGGCACAAAAGCCTGCACAAATTACAGAAAGCGACGCGCCTGTGTCTACCAGTGCCCCTGTCGGTATACCTTCAACATACACCAGTAAAATATTTGATGAGCGGTTCAGAGGAGTTTGACGCATTCCGAAAGATGAAGCTTTCCCTCCCGAAGCTGCCCTGCTTAGTTTCCCAATTGGTGGTCGGGAATTGAAGTAGAAGGTCGAAGTGGAGGAAAGGAACACCGCATCGGTGAAGGCGAGCGACGACGCGAGAAACGGGAACTGCCAACTGAGCCGAAGTTCTGCGGAGACGGTGACTGACGTGTACTGTTTTGATACAGTCGGCGATAGGGTGGCCTAGTGGGGTAGAAGCCATCCTGTTGAAAGTCATCGTAGCTTCGTCTTTCGTCTTGCTGACGGCGTCGGCAAAACCTTGAAATTTGACCATGGATGCCGCAAGAGAAGCAAGTCGGCCGCCTAGTGCGCCAGGCGTTTTAAGGCTGGGAAGATGGTTGCGGTGCGAGTGAGTTGAGCGAACCATGCACTCCCAGCGCTTGTAGCTGCATTGGGCTTTGCTGGGGTGCAGGTGTCTTAGCAGCAACCTGAGCATAAGTTTGCATGGCCAGAAGATATGAGCTCGGAACAGTTTGTGATGCAGGTTTACGATCGAGTAAATTGTTGCTCAGAGAGAAAGCCTCAGAGCTAAGAAATGACGAAGCCGTTTAAAGTACGAAAACAAAATAGAAACTTTAAGCATAATTAAGAGAAAAAAGAGTTGAAGTTGCAATGTATAGACGCAGAGTCTAAGCTGAAAAACTAAAACACGTCCTATAAGTTGTCCAGCTATTATGTTTATGAAAATCGACAGTCACCGTTGGCTTTGATGGTGGCGGTGTTGGTGGGTTGAGGCGGCGGACGCTGGTGATGTCTCAGCAGCTGGAGTTACACGCTCACCAGCACGTCGACGCTTGGCGGAAGATTAGGTAGCCCTTGCCTTCGCAGGAACTGCGGCTGCTTACCGATGCTAGCTCATTCCGAGGAGTTGATCATCACCCAGAAGGTTGCGCCTTCCACGGGCGGTTCGGGACCGGAGTCGAAGCCGGCACCTGGGACGTGACCTTGAACAGTCACTGCCGGAACCTTGAAAGTCCGCGTACCCCCGAGTACACCATGGGCAGCTGGAGCGTCCTGGACTTGCCTGACTTGTCGCGTTCGGGTCCGAAACCCGACACCACAGTCGCGCGATACCCAGGATCTTCACTCGAGCCTGCCCGATCTCGTTCTCCCCTGACTCGTCTTCCTCTTCTTACGAAACTTACATAGAACGCACGCCGCTACGCCTTACCTGCTTATATTTTATCATTTATGCTGGTGATATGAAGATGCGTGTGCTAAAGTCAACTCTAAATTTTTTCTACTGCGATCTACTTATAAGTTCTTGCCTATGTTCACTTTATTTTCGCATTGTTTAACCGTGTTTAGACGATGGCGTTCCAGACACTGCGATCAGACTCAACTCCGTCTTTTAGGTATAAGGCAAAAATACTTGTTTATTTAACTGCGTTCGGAAGCGCTCTGCTGTCACTTGAGCGTCCCCGCGTCCCTCGCTCGCGCTCTTCTTCTTCTTCGTTTCCTTGTCCCAGCCCAGAACGTGAAAAATAATCAACATTCCTGGCCGCGCAAAGTTAAACACATAGTTCAAGTGGGTACAGTCTTTGTATCGGCCTGATCGCAAGGTGACCACCTTGCAACTTGATCTTGCAAGAACGAATGACACCGTCTGCACTGCGGTACACTTCTGTGACCCTTGCAAGCTTCCATAGCTGGCGTGGAGTGTTGTCCGCATGCACGAGAACGATGTCCCCTTGCTTCAATGCTGTATTTGATTTCGTGTCGGCAAAGTGTGCAGATCGTAATTGCAACAGGTATTCTTTTTGCCAACGCTTCCAAAAACTTTCAACCAGCAGCTTCCTGTAGTTGTGTCTGCGTATGGCGTCTGATCGTTTGGAATTACTGTTGACTTCGTCAGCGGTCGCATACGGTATGGAAGTCAATCTTCGTCCAAGGAGAAGTTCGGCTGGCGTCAAAGTGCGAGGTTCTCCTGCATCTGTCTCGATGAAAGTCGGAGGCCTAGAGTTTACGACTGCTTCTACCTCCGCCAGCACTGTCGATATTTCTTCGTAGTTCAGACGAGCTTTGCCGATAATTTTTCGCAGCGGAAGCTTCACTGATTGTACAAGGCGCTCCCACCATCCACCCCACCAAGGAGCATTTGGTGCTATAAACTTCCACGAAATGCCGTTGGTGCTGAGGTGACTAGCGACGTCCTCTTCAGAGAACATTCGGTTTAGCCGCTTTATGTCTGCCGATGTCTTGTGAAAGCTTCGTGCGTTGTCAGAATAGATCACCCTAGGTAATCCTCTCCGAGCTGCAAATCGTCGTAGGCACAGCAGGAAAGCCTCGGATGTCATTTCCGAGACAAGCTCGAAATGCACGGCTCTAGATACGGCGCACGTAAAAAGTGCAACGTAGCACTTCGTGTCCCCTTTCTCCGTGCGTGCATACAGAGGGCCCGCGAAGTCGACTCCTACAACTTCGAACGGGTTCGTTGGTGTCACTCGATGACTTGTTAACGGAGCAGTCTCAGCAGTTCCTGGGCCCGCACTGAAACGCTTGCATATATTGCAGCCATGCAGCACTCTTTTTACCAAAGAGCGAGCTCGACAAATCCAGTAGCGTTCCAGAAGCTGCGTAAGTGTATCTCTAACTCCTCCATGTAAGACTTGAAGATGGGCTCTGTTTGCCAAAAGTGTCGAAAAGTGGTGACTTGACGGCATTATGATTGGGTGCTTGACATCTTGTGTGGAATGCATGAGGGATAAACGGCCTCCAACCCGAAGAATTCCGTCTTTGTCTATGTAAGGGCGTAGTTCAGCGATTCGAGATGTAGACTCAACTGGTTGGCCGTTGGTCAAAGTGGTGAGTTCTTCAAGAAAGCCTTGCTCTTGTGTACATTTTATCCAATACTGTTCAGCGTTCAGGATTTCTGTTGCTACGAGATGTCCTGTATGATTACTTCTTTTTCTGCATCGGTCAGTAAATCTGAAAATCCACGCAGTGACTCTGAGTAGCTGTTGAAGCCTGCTGTACCGTTGAATATCAATTATCGGAACTGAGAAGCGTGTCATTAGTGCGACGTGGACTGTTGTAACTTCACCTTGGGTGGCTTCCACTATGTCTAGTTCACAGAACTGTAGGGGCCATTCAGACATCGGTTTAGTTAGCCACTCGGGACCATGCCACCATTTCGAGCTGCACATCAGTCTTTCAAGCGTCGCGCCACGTGTGAGTAGGTCAGCCGGGTTGTCCGTTCCAGGACAGTATTTCCACTTTGATGGATCTGTAGTGCACCTAATTTCATTGACTCTGTTGGCTATGAACTGTTTCCACTTTTTGACGTCACCTTTTATCCATGACAACACAATGGCGGAATCTGTCCACATCGTGTAGTCAACTTGAACATTCCTCAAAGCCCTTTTCACGTATGCCAACATTCTTGAGCCGATTAAGGCAGCCAGCAGCTCCAATCGCGGCAGCGTTGTCTCCTTAATGGGTGCTACACGGGACTTCGCAATCAACAGTATCGGCTTCTCAGGACTTGATACGACGTATATCGCTGTTCCGTATGCCGCTGGACTGGCATCGCAGAAAACATGTACTTGAAGCACATTGGTCTTCCTTGCTCCGCCGCCCAGATAGCGAGGAACGACGACGTCTTGCAGTTGCGGCAGCTGGATGACCCAATCATTCCATTCTTTTTGCAGGTCATTGGGTAGGACTTCATCCCAGCCGATTCCTCGTATCCACAGCCTCTGAAACAATATTCGTATGGCAATAGTATATGGTCCTACAAATCCCAACGGGTCAAATATTCTTGATGCTGACTGCAAGACAAATCGTTTTGTACCCGTCTGTGCTGTCAAAAACCGGAGTAGGTTTTCAACCGAAAAGTTGAATTCATCCTTTGCAGGATTCCAAACCAAACCCAGAACCTTGACCGACGTCTCGTGAAGAACGACCATCTCATTACTAGTAGATTCCACTTGATTTTCAAGCGTGCGCATCAAATTTGCTGAATTTGTTGTCCATTTTCGCAATGTCATGCCGCCCGATTTCATTATTGAGCGCGCTTCTCGGCATAGTTTAGCGGCTTCCCCTTCTGTGTCGGCACCAGTGACTAAGTCATCCACGTAAAACGACTCGGCAAGAGTTTGCGCAGTTTGTGCCATGACAGCCGGTGCTCTTTTTACGGGGTAGAGAATAGTAGCTGTGAGCAAAAATGGGCTACATGTGGCTCCAAAAGGCACTCGTGTCATCCTCCACTCTTGCAGCTTGCCCTTGGATAAATCTCCTTCTGCAAACCAGAGAAAGCGGAAAGCGTCTCTGTCGTCCTCCCGAATCGCAATTTGAAGGAATGCCTTTTCTATGTCCGCGATAACTGCCACCGGGTGCGTTCTGAAGCGTAGCAAAATTTGCACGAGTTCTTGGTATAAGTTGTCACCCTTTTGAAGGCAGTCATTAAGTGACTTGCATCCTTTGGCATGTGACGAAGCGTCAAACACCACTCTCATTTTCGTCGTAAGTGCTTGTTCACGCATGACTTCCTTGTGCGGCATGTAATATAATTTCGTCACCTCTGCAGGTACGTCACTGACTACTTCGGCGTGTCCTGCCCTCAAGTACTCCCTTATGGTACGGTCATACGTTTCGAGCAGTCCTTTTCTGGAGTTGAGACGGTTGACAAGCCTGTCCAGTCGAGTAACGGCTACTTGCCTGTTGCTTGCAAGCTCGAAATTATCCTTCCAAGGGAGGGTCACTTCATATCTTCCGTTTTTGAAGCTGATCGTTTGCTCAAAATGCCTCATGGTGTCGCTCATTTCAGGTGGCTTGTTTATCGCGTCCGTAATTCCTATGTTTTCAAGTTCCCAAAAGGAGCGCAATATCTCGTCGGAATCGGTAGCTTGGGCTTTTAGCACGCACACCATCATTTGTGAAGTAGTTGGGTGGGACACCAAGTGCGATGTGCTTCCCTGGAAGGTCCATCCAAGCTTGGAGTTCAGTGCGATCAATGATTCGTTGCCTTCGCACCGTGAAACTTCGCCGGTCAACACTTTCCACATCTGATCGGACCCGATAAGTACGCTGATGCCACTCTTAGTTATGATAGATGGATGTTGGAGCTCATCGGCAACATCGTTTCCCAGCTTCTTGAAAGACGCAACGAAGGCTACGTCCATTGCAGTCTCTGCGATGTCTTGGCAGATGCTTGGGATCTCTATGGCAGTTAAGACTATTTCCGCGTCGAAAAACTGGCTTCGCAGTCGTAGTTCTACTATGCGACGCCTCTTAGCCTCTTGGTCCGATGTATTTGCGAAAGTATTGAAGGCTATTCGAGTTGCTCCCACGCATTTCAGCTTGAGGTGCTTGGACAGATCTTCAGTTACGAAAGTCATCTGACTGCCACCATCGAAAACGCCTCGTATGTAGCGGCAGGTGTCATCATTCATGGCCCATGCTCTGAAAGTCTGAAGAAAAACAGAAGTGGTAGAGTCTTCCTTGACGGGTCTTCTTCCAAGTGATGCACAGACTGTCGTAGTTTTTTCGTGGTTCTTGTTAGCATAGTTTGATTTCCGCGAACACCTATCGGGATCGCACATGCTTGTAGCGTGTCGAGCTTGGCATTTGGAGCAGGAAATATTTTTTTTGCAGTCCCGTGCCCGATGTCCTTTGGTGGTGCAGCGGAAACACCTCTTGTCGTTGGAAAGCAGTTGCTTCTTCTGCGTCAGTGACAAGTCAGCTGTGCAGGTTTCCGATCTATGATGGCTGGACGAGCAGAATACGCAGTTGTCCTTTTTTTCTCGTACCGAGTTGCTGTGAAGCACAGATGAGGTCGGTTTCCCACGCCGAGAGTACGTCGACTGACTGGCCACGGGGAGTGTTCCATGTTCTCGTTCTTTGGCATCCTTAAACACACTCTTTTCCAGGCTTTCCAGCTCAATACAAAGGAAGTTGAGCACACGGTCCAGTCCCACGGATGTAGCTTCAGCTCTCGAGTCATATGCCAACTGGACGGCACATGATCGATGATACTGCACGACTATATCCCGTGGAAGAGCACGCAGTAGGATGTCGCAGAGCATTGACGAAAATGACGACTTGTGCACACCCAAAGTCTCTAAGCCTCGGATATTCACGAGAACTTGGTCGAACAAGCTGCGTAGCGCTTTGGTGTCAGTCGATGAACGGACAGGGCTTAACATACGTAGCTTGGCAAAATATTCTTGCTCCAGACGCGTCTTGTCCCCAAATCGCTTCTGTAGCATTTTGATGGCGTCACTGTAGCAACTTTCTGTCGTTGGAAGGCCCGCAATTACTGATGCAGCGTCTCCTTTAAGATACAGTCGCAGGTAATGAAACTTCTCCGTGGCAGTGATGCGATTGTTACTATGAACAATTTGGTAAAATTGTTCCCAAAATTTGGGCCACTTGCATAGGTCTCCAAAAAAAGGAGCTATTGTCAGTTTAGGCAATTTAACTCCAGTTCCATCTGATGGTGCTACGACTGTCTGGGAAACTGTTTCTTGAATTCCGGTCGATGTCCTTAGCATGCGATCTTTCTTGCTCAGAATCTCAGCGAGAATGCGCGTAGCAACGTCCTCGTATTGTGAAACAGCATTATACTCGACCTCGAACTCCTCGTCAGGTATATGCGGCTCAATCTCGTTGTTCAAGTTTTTAAGCTCTTCGTTATTAGCCTTCAGCCTCTCATATATGGAGTTGAGCTGGTCATAGGAGGCAGAGTCGTTAGCGAGGAGATCACTTGCCTCGTTTATAATCCTCGTGTTCTGTGCTCGCCGCGACGTCCGCTTCGACTTCAGTCGCTCCATGCCGCTGCAGTTGACTGGTAGCCGTCCGTAGGGTCCTGGTTTTCAATCCCGGTTCTTCGGCACCAATGTTTAGACGATGGCGTTCCAGACACTGCGATCAGACTCAACTCCGTCTTTTAGGTATAAGGCAAAAATACTTGTTTATTTAACTGCGTTCGGAAGCGCTCTGCTGTCACTTGAGCGTCCCCGCGTCCCTCGCTCGCGCTCTTCTTCTTCTTCGTTTCCTTGTCCCAGCCCAGAACGTGAAAAATAATCAACAACCGTATTGCTTCGTAGCAGTGTGGTTTTCAGTTGTTTTCACCTTATACTTGGTATTGTTCTTAGCAGTGTGTTTTTCAGTTTTTGATCACATTCGCCTTATACTTGTTATTGTACCGTAACATGCGTGTCTTGGCTCATGTATTTTTGCTCTTGGTTTATTTGTTTGAGCTCCTCGTTTTTACGCGCCCTATAATCAACTATTGATGTAGCCCCTCCCCCCTGTAACGCTTCTCGTAAGGCCTGATGGTAACAAATAAATGAATAAATAAATAAATAAACATGTTTTACCGTCATTGAGGCCAGGATTTGGTGGGGCGCAGGTGTCGTTGCAGCGACGTGAGCATAGCTTGGTATAGGCACGGGATGTGAGCTCGGAACTAGTGTGCCAGTCACCAGTCTCCCTCACGACGTCGCGTAGACTAGTAGCAAGTGGCGTCGTTCGAATATCAAAATGGCGAGGCACAGCCTGTGCATTAAGTTCCTCGCGGATGATAGAGGGGACCAATGCATGCAGGTCTGTTGCGTCCTGACTCGAGCTCAGATTAAACATATCAGGTTGCACACGAGTGGTCTGAAGCTCCTGAAGGCGCCGACAGGTAGCGATAATATCGCCCACAGTCTGGGGATTCTGCACCACAAGTGCATTAAAAGCGACAGCCACAATACCTTTTAGCAGGTGGCGCACACGGCCGTTTTCCGCCAAATAGTTGTCGATGCGGCGGCAAAAGGCGAGAACATCTTCAATGTGAGAAGTGTAAGGCTAGCCGGTACGTTGAACAACTGCACCAAGCCTCTTCTTGGCGATATCCGAGCGCACTGATGGGTTTGCGAAAATAGGTGGAGCTGATGTGTAAAGGCGGGCCATATCGAAAAATCTGTTGCGTGGTCAAAAAAGTGCGATTTTGCGACGCCGCCCAAGTAGAATGACACGTAGGTGAGCTTCGCAGGCTCACCCCAGTTGCTGATGGCACTCACTAGGTCATACTCCTTGATGTATGAAAGGATGGATTGATACGACTGTACCCTGTAGATCGGGCGGCGGCTAACGCCACCAAGCCGTAATACTTAGTGAACCAAAAAATAGATTTATTTTTTTTCCTTAAATAGTGAGGTTGAGGACACTTACTTTGCAGTGAAGGGTTTAATTTTTCCTCGTGCCATGACTTCAGCCACAAATCGGATAACATCCTTCTAGTTAATTCTACCCGCTTAAAGTCTATTTTGCCCTTCCAGTCCCTAAACCCCAGTGCTTTGAAAAAATCTGTGCCATCATCCTGAACAATAGGGTGAAGCCCTTTAAGGAACATTATAAAGTGTTCGGCAGTTTCCTCCCCCTCTCCACATGCACTGCATACCGTGTCTACCCCTTCGTATTTGGTCCGATATGCCTTGATTCGTAGTACTCACGTCCTGGCCTCAAACAGTAGACAACTGCCCCGAGTATTATCATAGATCCTTTTCTTGGCGATTTCCTCTGTAAACGTTCAATAGATCTCTAGTTTGGACTTCTTAATTATGCCAATTCTCCACATATCGGTCTCAGCTTTCTTCACCTTCTTCTTAACCGATAATTTGTTTTGGTTTGGCCCTCTGCTGTTTTCAAAGTGTTTACCAGTCAATTTTCTGGTTCGCTTCCTTCATTTTGTATCGACATTCTTCATGTAAAAGTAGCTGTATACCTTCCTAGCCCCACGCTCCTCCCCCCCCTTTTCTCCTAATCGCTTCTCAAATTTTATCTTGCTGCTAGCTTCCATGCCTTCAAATGATGTACATCCCATATCACCTTGTACTCCCTGATTTGGTGTATTCCCGTGAGCTCCTAAAGCAAGCCTACCTATTCCACATTGCTTAATTTCTAATCTTGCTTGAACTTCTGATCACGTGCACAAGACCGCATTGCCGAACGTCAGACCAGGAATCTTGGATCTTTCCATATTACTCTCACAATATCATACCTATAGTAATTCCACAGTGCCCTGCTTTTCATCACTGCTGCATTCCTGTTACCTTTCATCGTCACGTATATTTCGTGTACCCTCAGGTACTTGGTCCCATTGGTAACCCATATGCCCAGATATCTGTATTTATCTGTTATCTCCAGCGTTAACTCCTGTATTCTAAGCCTACTACCTTACTATTCACTAAAATTATGATTGCGGATTTTTCGTTACTGAATCTGAAATCTAACCTACCTGTCTCATTACCGCAGATGTCCATCAATCTCTGCAAATCTTTTTGCTGTCGGCCATAAGCACTATATCACCTGCGTACATCAATGCTGGTAGTGCCTGTTCAATGAGTTTTCTTTGTTTGATGAAAGAGAGGTTGAAGCCAAGTCCACGTCCCTCTAATTTGGCCTGTAGTCCTTGTTGGTACATCATGAATAACTAGGGTGACAGGGGACACCCATGCCTAAGCCCGCGTTTTACCTCTGCGGGCTTGGATACCTGTTTTTCCCACTGTATATCTATCTTGTTACCTTTATAGATATCCTTTAGAACATTAGTGACTCCATCTTTCACACCTAGTCTGTCAAGCACTCGCCACAAGTCCTCTTGAACCACACTTTCGTACGCTCCCTTGATATTGAGAAATGCTAGCTACAGGGGCCTGTGTTCCATTTCTGCTGTTTCGATGCACTGCGTCAGTGACAACAGATTATCTTCTAACCTCCTGTGTTTCCGAAAGCCATTCTGTAGTCCCCCCAGCACCCCTTCCTCCTCTATCCATGCCGGTAGTTTTTCCTTTATAACCTGCACCACCAGCCTGTAGACCACCGATGTCACTGCTGTAGGACGGTAGTTGTTTATGCCAGCTTTGTCCCCCTTTCGTTTATAGATCATGCTCATCCTGCAAAGTTTCCATCCATCGGGGACATTACCATCGATTATTATTTCGCTCACTGCCTCTCTCAAAGTCTGCTTAGACTTCGGACCAAATGTCTTTATCAGCATAATTGGAATGGCATCTGGGCCTGTTGATGTACTACTAGGAACCCTATTCTCAGCCCTTTCCCACTCTCATTATGAAAGTGAAGCCATTACGCCACTTGAATAATCCTTGTCTATAGTGGTGCTTAAGGCAATTCTTTGTTGAAAATTTTCTGTCACCCTTATTATTATATATTCAATAGCTTCGCCTCCTTCTATCTTAGCACCTTGAGTTGTAGTTATGAACCTCTGCTCTAGGCTCCTCTCATTTCTTGGGAAATTTAAATGGTTTCAAAATTTCGCTGCTGCATATAATTTTATGGACTCCTGGCAGCCACTGAGCCCCTTTCTTCTAATCTTTTCATTCATTCATTCATTCATTCATTCATTCATTCACTGTTTATTCATACAAAAACAATGATTGTCTAGATTAAAGGGACTAAAGGCAGCAAACACGGAAAAACGAGCCCTTAGGTTTACACTTCTTTACCTTATTTCATTAAACGAGGGTCTCGTACTGGCAGACTTGGTGTCATTAGGTTGTATACGAGGGACTATTAATCAGCTGCCCACTCATAATAAGTCACGTGCTACGTGACGCCAAACATGCGCATAAAAAGTGTTTTCACACTCGTCGCTTGGCTTATAGATGGCGCTGACTGTCACTCCTACTTCTAAATTCACATATAAACCCAAAAAAGTGGATGGAGGGAAGGCCGCTGTGGTAGCTCAGTGGTTAGAGCATCGAACGCGTTATTTGAAGGTCGTAGGTTCGATTCCTGCTCACGGCTGGTTATTTTTTCATCCACTTTTCTTTCTTCTTATTTACATTCCATTGGTTCTAATCACTTCCCCTGTACATTCCTTGGCATTACTGTCTGTTAGATCTCATTAATATTGTGTTAAAACACGGAAAAACGAGCCCTTCGGTATACACTTCTTTCTCTTATTGCATTAAACGAGGGTCTCGTACTGGCAGACTTGGTGTCGTTAGGTTGTATACGAGGGACTATTAATTAGCTGCCCGCTCCTATTAAGTTCACGTGCTACGTGACGCCAAACATGCGCATAAAAGAGTGTTTTCACACTCGTCGCTTGGCTTATAGATGGCGCTGACTGTCACTCCTACTTCTAAATTCACATATAAACCCAAAAAAGTGGATGGAGGGAAGGCCGCTGTGGTAGCTCAGTGGTTAGAGCATCGAACGCGTTATTCGAAGGTCGTAGGTTCGATTCCTGCTCACGGCAGGTTATTTTTTCATCCACTTTTCATTCTTCTTATTTACATTCCATTGGTTCTAATAACTTCCCCTTGTAAAGGGGGTTTATTGAAGTACTCAGCAAGCGGGTGGTAGCTCTAAAGGAAGGCAGGCCAACCCAGATGACGGTGCTTGATCGCCGATCTCATGCCTTTTTCTTGTGCTGATGATAGCTGATCTGATGGTATCAACGTCTTTCTTGTTCACCACAATTACCCCCGGCGAAAAAGTTGAAGCCATCCTGGCGATCTAACACGTGGGGACAAGCGGGTCAAAGTACGGCTTCAGACGGTTCACGTGAACGATATCACGTCCACGCCGACGACGGTCGCTCGGTGGCGTGAGGGGTTCAATGGCGTAGTTCACGGGTGAAGTACGCTCGACCACGCGGTAGGGACCATGATAATTGGAGAGTAGCTTGGATGATACACCAGGGGCGCAGGGCGGTACATGAAGCCATACAAGTGCTCCAGGAACGAACGTTGGTGCAGAACGATGGTCGTCGTCACGGATCTCCTTCTGGCGCTGTTGGTCGGAGGTAGTAAGCCGCTTGGCTAGCTTGCGGCACTCTTCTGCGTAACGAGCGGCTTCCGAGACAGGCTGGTATTCGGAGGGATCTGGCGAGTATGGCAGTAAAGTGTCGATGGTGTGTGATGGTTCGCGACCGTACAGGAAAAAAAATGGGGAATACCTGGTAGTGACTTGCGTAGCGGTGTTATACGCGTATGTAACAAATGGGAGAACGAGGTCCCAGTTTGTTTGATCAGAAGCGACATGCGTAGCGAGCATGTCCCTCAGAGTACGATTAAACCGCTCAGTCAAGCCGTTCGTCTATGGGTGGTAGGCTGTACTCTTCCGGCGAATCATATGGCACTGTTGGAGAAGTGCTTGTATTACAAAGGAGCGGAAAACACGCCCTCGGTCACTGAGGAGTTCTCGAGGAGGACCATGACGAAGCACAAAACGATTGAGTATGAAAGTTGCGACGTCTTGTGCTGCAGCTGTGGGGAGACGAGCAGTTTCAGCGTACCGTCTTAGATGAGTTACTGCCACGATAGCCCATCGGTTGCCTGCCGTTGTTAATGGTAGTTGTCCATAGAGGTCAATTCCTACTCGGTCGAATTGGCGGTCTGGGCATGGAAGTGGCTGCAATGAACCTGTTGCAGGATGTGGCGGGCTTTTCCGCTGCTGACATTTGTGGCAGCCGCGAATGAACTGGCGGAAGAAGGTAAACATTCCGCGCCAGTAATACCTTTTTTGTAGGCGCTCGTAGGTCTTGAAAACACCGGCGTGAGCACATTGCGGGTCGGAATGAAACGACGCGCAGATGGTAGAGCGCAGCGTTCGGGGAATGACTAGTAGCCATTTCCTACCATCTGCTGAATAGTTGCGCCGGTACAAAAGGCCGTCTTGAATACTGAAGTGCGGAGCCTGGCGGCGCAGGGTTCGAGTGGTTGGAAGTGTCGGTGCCTCGGATAACGCGTCAAGAAGCGAAGCGATCCATGGGTCATTGCGTTGTGCAGAAGAGATGGTGTCCTCGTCAAGCGCTGACAACGTGTCGTCCGAGGAAACAGATGCGATGTCCGGGGATAGGGGAGATCGTGACAGTGCATCAGCATCGGCATGCTTGTGGCCGGAACGATACACCACGCGAATGTCATATTCTTGAAGCCGAAGAGCCCAACACGCAAGACGGGCCCAACACGCAAGATGGGTCCTTAAGCGAAGATAACCAGCATAATGCGTGGTGGTCCGTTACTACATCAAAAGCACCATCATAAAGTATGAGCGGAACTTGACAAGCGCCCAAACGATCGCCAAGCATTCCTTCTCGGTGACGCTGTAGTTTGATTCAGCCTTGGTAAGAGTTCTGCTGGCGTAGGCGACGACATACTCGGCGAATCCAGGCTTGCGTTGCACGAGAACCGCACCGAAGCCGACACCATTGGCGTCGGTGTGGACCTCAGTTGCTGCCGTGGGATCGTAGTGACGCAGTATTGGTGGCGAAGTGAGGAGACGACGAAGGGTACAGAAGGCTTGGTCACACTCAGAAGACCATGACAAGATATCAGTGGTGCTGCCTATAAGTTTGGTCAAAGGCGCAATGATAGAGGCGAAGTTGCGCACGAACCGGCGAAAGTAGGAGCATAACCCCACGAAGCTCCGTAACTGCTTCATAGTCGTTGGTTTGGGGAAGTCAGCGACAGCACGTAACTTAGCCGGGTCTGGAAGTATACCGTCTTTTGATACGACGTGCCCGAGAATCGTAAGTTGCCGAGCAGCGAAATGACACTTCTTGAGGTTGAGTTGGAGCTGAGCATTCTTCAGGCACGTGAGGACGTGTTTGAGGCGCTCGAGATGTGTTCCAAAGTCTGGCGCAAAGACGACTATATCGTCGAGATAGCATAGACAGATTTGCCATTTCAAACCCCGAAGAACCAAGTCCATCATGCGCTCGAAGGTGGCAGGCGCATTGCAGAGGCCGAAGGGCATGACATTAAACTCATACAGACCGTCCGCTGTCACGAAGGCTGTTTTTGGTCGATCGGCATCTGCAAGGGGGACGTGCCAGTACCCTGAGCGCAAATCTATTGATGAAAAAAACTCGGCACCTTGTAAAGTATCAAGGGCATCGTCAATCCTGGGTATAGGATACACGTCTCTTCGAGTGATCTTATTTAGGCGCCGGTAATCCACGCAGAAGCGAACGGAACCATCCTTTTTTTTAACGAGCACTACAGGTGAGGCCTATGGACTTTGTGAAGGTTGAATGACGCCACGTTGCAGCATATCGTTCACCTGTTCGGTAATAACTTGGCGTTCCGCCGCAGAAACACGATATGGTCGCTGTCGTAGTGGCGCATGGGAGCCGGTATCGATGTAATCTAGAGTGGTAGAAGTGCGACCAAGTGAAGGTTGAACAACATAGAAAGATTCGCGGTACTGGTACAGCAGTTGAAGAAGTTCACATCGTTCAGATGGTGACAGTCCGTCTGCGATCGCCGAATCGAACATTTTTGAAGCCGGTAGATGAGAGTGGTTAAGAGCACTGACGGCGGCGTGGTCACTTTGGGATGATTCTTGCGGCACGGTAAAAATTTGTCCGTTATCAATGGGCTGTACGCATCCAAGAGACTCGCCTTTAAAAAGTTTGATGGTATGCGGAAAGGGATTGGTAAGGCAGAGAGCACTGGCTCTATTAGAAATTGATAGGGCTGAATAAGGGAGCAGAAGTGGTTTCCGACTTAGAAAGAGGCTTGATGGCTCAAAAAATGCTACTTCATCACGCATGCCGTCGGAGACCACAGGGAGCAAAACAGCTGTTGTCGGTGGAATGTCAGTGTCTTCTTTGACAACTAGCTTGTGCGCGGCTTGATTAGTGTGGTCGTAGAGCTGGTCGAAGAACGGAAGCAGTTCAAGTTCGGAACGGGCACAATCTATAACGGCACGATTACGGGATAGGAAATCCCAGCAAAGTATGATGTCATGAGAGCACGAGGAAAGGACGATAAACTCAACAATGTAGTGGTCCTCCGCAATTTTGAGTCGGGCAGTTCAGGCGGCTATAGGTCGAACAGGTTCCCCATTTGCTGCACGTAAGAACATATCAAGCGGCGTGGTCACCTTTGGGAGCTTGCGGCAAAGTTTGGCGTCTGTAACAGACACAGCGGCACCGATATCCACAAGAGCGTATGCATGGGCGCCGTCTACAAAAACTTCGACGATATTTGACGGCAAGGTGCGAGGACTTGAAGATTTCGATAGCGCAGTTCTTGCCCCTTGAACTGCGACGGCTAGTTTCCCTCATTTTGAGGGTCTGGTCGTGGACGCATGGGTGACAAGGAGCGTCGATTGGGTGAAGGTGAGCGACGAGACGAAGTTGCTTGAGAGCCACGGGAAGACGTGTTTGACTGACGATCCGAACTTTCATAACGAAAAGGTGGTCGGTTCATGTAGTTGCTTCGTGGTCGGATGTCTGTGTAGGCGGGCACGCGACTACGGCAGTATCGGGAGATATGGCCAGGTCCGCCGCACGCAAAACAGATCGGCCGGTTATCGCGCGTTCGCCAGGCATTTGCAGCAAGGGTTGCCGCCCACGCGGCATACGGCTGAGTCGAGGCTGTGGTAGCGAGGGGAGGAGCCCATGCGACGGAAGACTGAGTAGGAGCGGTGACATGTGGCAGTTCATTGAACGGCGAGGGCTGGTGTGGCTGCTGCCTCTTTACTGCGTCAGCATAAGTAAGAGACGCGGCGACAACTTGCTGCTGAAAGGGCACAGTCATAGCCTCGGCAATCTGATCCTGAAGTGCATGTCGGAGCATGGGAGCTAACGGTGTCGGTGGTTACTCTTGCTGCTGCTGCGGGAGCTCTAGGCGCTGACAAAACGGCAGGAGGGAAAGCTGACGTGCGACCTCCTCACGCACAAAGTCTTTCATTTGTGCTAGAAGGCGGGAGTGGTCAGGTACGACGTCCAGTGCAGCGAGTGGTTGGTTAGGCTGAAATGGACGACGGGTGAGAGCTCGTTGCCGTCGCAATTCGTCGTAGTTTTGGCACAGAGTTACCACTTCAGACACCGTGCCAGGAGACTTCGCCAGGAGCACTTGAAAGACGTCGCCATCAACACCTTTCATAATGTGCTGGATCTTGGCACTTTCGCTCATTGCGGCATCGACGCGCTT
Source organism: Rhipicephalus microplus (assembly GCF_043290135.1). Taxonomy (NCBI): domain Eukaryota; kingdom Metazoa; phylum Arthropoda; class Arachnida; order Ixodida; family Ixodidae; genus Rhipicephalus; species Rhipicephalus microplus. Next base: position 252,004,392 of record NC_134702.1, read on the forward strand.
GCAGAGATTGAGTATATCTTCGATACAGGCGGTAAACGTTTCGCCAGGTTCTTGTGCCCATGAGCGCAGGCGTTGTTCGGCGCGCAACTTCCGCACGGCAGGGCGACCGAAAACCGAGCATATTGCCTGCTTAAAACTGGCCCAGTTCTCGAACTCGGATTCGTGGTTTGTGTACCACATTTCGCCACATTAGCCAAGTAAAAGTTGACGGTGCTTAACTTAGCAGCGTCATCCCACCTGTTTGGTCCACTGCCTTTTTAGTAGGACGACAGCCGGTCCTCGACGTCCTGGTCTTCGGCGCCCGAAAAGATCGGGGGGTCTCGCTGGTGAACCGTGCCGGGGCAAGTAGGAGCCGCGAGAGGTGCTGTCTGTTGGGCAGCGTCAACTTGCATGGTCGACGGCAGGGTGTGGGATCGGAGTTCTAGGGTGTAGGTGATGCAGTTACCCAGCACGATCCACCAAATGTAAAGGCGGTTTATTGAAGGACTCAGCAAGCGGGTGGTAGCTCTAAAGGAAGGCAGGTGAACCCAGATGACGATGCTTGATCGCCGATCTCGTGCCTTTTTCTTGTACTGATGATAGCTGACCTGATGGTATCAACGTCTTTCTTATTCACTACATCCTGTACAATCCTTGGCATTACTGTCTGTTAGATCTCATTAATTTTGTGTTAAAACATGAAAAAAACGAGCCCTTAGGTATACACTTCTTTCCCTTATTTCATTAAACGAAGGTCTCGTACTGGCAGACTTGGGGTCATTAGCTTGTATACGAGGGACTATTAATCAGCTGCCCGTTCATAATAAGTTCACCTTCTACTTGACGTCAAACATGTGCATAAAAGAGTGCTTTCACACTCATCGCTTGGCGTATAGATCGCGCTGACTGTCACTCCTACTTCTAAATTCACATATAAACCCAAAAAAGTGGATGGAGGGAAGGCCACTGTGGTATCTCAATGGTTAGAGCATCGAACGCGTTATTCGAAGGTCGTAGGTTCGATTCCTGCTCACGGCTGGTTATTTTTTCATCCACTTTTCTTTCTTCTTCATTACATTCCATTGGTTCTGATCACTTCCCCTGTACATTCCTTGGCATTAGTGTCTTTTAGATCTCATTATTATTGTGTTAAAACACGGAAAAACGACCCCTTAGGTATACACTTCTTTCCCTTATTTCAATAAACGAGGGTCTCGTACTGGCAGACTTGCTGTCATTAGGTTGTATACGAGGGACTATTAATCAGCTGCCCGCTCCTATTAAGTTCACGTGCTACGTGACGCCAAACATGCGCATAAAGGAGTGTTTTCACACTTGTCGCTTGGCTTATAGATGGCGCTGACTGTCACTCCTACTTCTAAATTCACATATAAACCCAACAAAAGTGGTTGGAGGGAAGGCCGCTGTGGTAGCTCAGTGGTTAGAGCATCGAACGCGCTATTCGAAGGTCGTAGGTTCGATTCCTGCTCACGGCTGGTTATTCTTTTATCCACTTTTCTTTCTTCTTATTTACATTCCATTGAATCTAATAACTTCCCCTGTACATTCCTTGGCATTACTGTCTGTTAGATCTCATTATTATTGTGGTAAAACACGGAAAAACGAGCCCTTAGGTATACACTTCTTTCTCTTATTTCATTAAACGAGGGTCTCGTACTGGCAGACTTTGTGTCATTAGGTTGTATACGAGGGACTATTAATCAGCTGCCCGCTCATAATAAGTTCACGTGCTACGTGACGACAAACATGCGCACAAAAGAGTGTTTTCACACTCGTCGCTTGGCTTATAGATGGCGCTGACTGTCACTCCTACTTCTAAATTCACATATAAACCCAAAAAGTGGACGGAGGGAAAGCCGCTGTGGTAGTTCAGTGGTTAGTGCATTGAACGCGTTATTCGAAGGTCGTAGGTTCAATTCCTGCTCACGGCTGGTTATTGATTCATCCACTTTTCTTCTTATTTACATTCCATTGGTTCTAATAACTTCCCCTGTACTTTCCTTGGCATTACTGTATATATATATAATGCAACAAGGAGAACTTTCTGACAGAATTACTAAGTACCAAAGAGAAATACATTAGAAAAGAAAAAAATTGAGCAATTTTTATTTATTATGCAAAAGCACGAACAACACAAATGAAATATTTTTAATAAATATTACAATTAAGGCTCCTTACAAGGAAGGAATTACATCTTAACTTTTTTCTCATTGTTTTTAGCGTTATGTTCTTTCAAAAGTTCACGGACATAGCTATTTTCGTGGAGTTAATAATGTATTTGATATGATAAAGTTTGCTTACCATATGTTGTTCTGAAAAAAGGCAATCGAAAACGATCAAAGCGATCCCTTCACTAATCAGAAAGGATGCTTCTTTTCTACAGATTAGAAAGGTTTCCCATTGTCTTTTAACATAATCAGTCTCTTCATCCCACTGCTTAGCATGTCTGTGTTCCTTAGAGGCTTCCTGACGTTTTGCCATGGCTTTCTTGACTTCCTCATTCCACCAACTTTTGGGTTTGTGTCTTCTTTTCTGGGGTGACTGGTCACGTGTCTTAGGAAGCTGTAGCTCAAACAGTCTAATTAGATTCATGTATCTACACACTGTTTTATTATCCTCACTGATTACTTTCTCAGTTTGTATAGGAGCTATTTTTATTTGCCTTCCTGAAATAAAAGTTTTCCTGTAGTTGCTCACCTTGTCTTTCCCACTTTCACTGCTCTTCCAAAACTTAGGTTGATACGTTTTTGATCAGTACCCAGACTTCTCGAGCGACATTCATCTATGTGCATTCCCCAGAGCCTATCATACATCCTATATGACATGAGTGCGTAATCTATCGTCAACTGCAGCGTTCCTACCTCCCAGGTTGTTTGCCCTTCACACTTCTCAGTACTGTTTAAAATGATCAAATCATGTCTTTCCCACATATCCATGATCATTTTGCCTATTTGGTCGGTATACCCATCTATATCTTCTATGTGCACATTCATATCTCCTAGTATAATTATCTCGCACTCTCCTTTTAATTCCTCAATGTCCTTTGATATACACTCTACTATTGCCTGGTTTTCCACTCTGGCCTTTGCTCCCGTCCACAAGTAAACCAAACCAAGGAGTTTCATTTGCCCTGCCACTTTCCGTTTTAGCCATAAATATTTCTTGCACTCCTGCTTGGCCAGTCTGTACTTTTATGAATGAATGCCCCAATACCACCCCCACTTCTGCTGCCTTTTGTTCCATTACAATATTTTCAAGCGTAGTCTGAATTGTTAGAAGGTTGTTCCATATCCATAACACGTGTTTCTGCAAAACCGCATGCTATCCGCCTTTCCTCCTTTAGCTGTTGTTCTATCTCTTCCCACTTCAGCCTGTTCCTGCTACCCTGCATGCTAATATATCCGATGTCTGAATTGGCTCGGCCCTCGTGGCTAGGTCTATTTCTGCAGCAGACTCTACCTATGCTAGATACTGGTGCCACTTTGGAGTCGTATCTTTCCATGCCTTCTGTCAAAGAGTCTCCCGGGTTGTTTTCCTCATTACTAGGTATCCTGCACTCCGAACGACCCGCGTGCCCTCTAAAAAAGCTACTGCACGTCCTGCATGTTGCCAACCCACCTTTTGACCTAGCCGTCCATGGAAGTAAATTCTGTCTCGTTGAAAACCACCCCACCTACGCACCTCTCTGTTTATGTCTACCACCTCAAAGCCTTTCTATACTCATCCGCAATATCTCTGGGTTTGCATTGACAACCGATCTTTGCAGGTTGCCGTCACGCACCGGTACCTCCGGTATCGTGCATATCACTACCTCTACCTGAGGAGAAGTGGCGTGCATGTGATTGACCCCTTTCGCCAATGTGGTCGCTAGTCCTACCGTATCTTCACTTAAGGCATCGTTTAAGCCGCCTGAAGTTAACACGAGGTTTTGTCTATCAGCTGTAGTTTCGAGCTTTGCGCTCACTTGCCTCATGGCTGCTTCCAGCTTGCTTCCTGGGAACGTACCCACTGCAACCCTCTTGTCACCTCTTACCCTCTCTTTGATTGCTTCTGCGCATCGATTTAAATTCGAGTCTCTGGCGATTATCGCATGCTGTGACTTTTCAGCTAGAGAGTCTTGTACCTGGGGGTTACACCAGTGACGCCGGCTGCTTTGTCCCCTTTCAGCCTCACCACTACTTCGCTGAAGCTGGGTCTTGCGACCATTGAACTGGCTGAACCTGTTTTTTGCAAACTTGCTTGCTCTTTCTTCTCCGCCGTTCTGGTTGCCGGTGCCCTACTGTTCTCTCCGTCGGCCGCTTCTTTGTTCAGCTTCGCTAGTGCTTCCTCAGCGGACTTCAGCCTTTCTCCCATAGCCCTCGTTTTCTCTCGTCCTGTCTTCAATGCAGTCTCCAGCTCGGTCATTCTCATCAGCAGTTCACTCTATGCAACCATCAAATTCTCATTTTCCCCTCGACCTCACATTGCCTACACTTGGTGTTAGCCTTCTCTCCATTCGCTTCAGCACTTGGGTTCATTTTCAAGCCCACCCCGCACGCTGAACACTTCACAGTCTTTTTAACCATGTCTTTCTGACACCAATTGTTCAAATGAACTGTCTCACTCCATGATTACAAAACACAATTCATGCCCTACGAAAAAGAGAATGTTTAGGCTCTACTACAAGAGTTTGCGTGTTCAATGTACGTGAATCTCCTCCACAGAGTGGTAAGAAACAAACACAAAGAAACACACACACATACACGCACAAACTTGTAAATACCTGGCGACTGACCCCCCACAAAGCCGTACAAAGCCGTACAATGTCTTCCAGCCTTCAACGCCCTCACCCGGAAGCCCTGCGAACAGCGGAGGATCCTTTTGAAGGCTGGTGGCCAGGTGAGAAGAATGTTTTGGCGGTGGGAGCCGTGGCAAAGCTGACGCACTGGGCTGGTCGGCTTGCGACATTACCGAACCCAGGTCATTTAAGCGACAGCCTGAGCGGAGCTCTAGGGATGTGTTCTAGAGTACACTGGGGGTGTCTTCTAGCCAGAGTCTCGGTGATATGTCGAGGAGAGGAGCCCGGAGCTGTTAACAGTATTTCTAATTACATTATTGACATGTAGCATGTTATATGATGGTGGTAGCATAATAGAAGTTCTCGATGTAAGCATGATGGCAGCTTCTGGGAGCTTAGGAAAGCTTGCCGGGAGCGTCTTGGCGCTGGCGCTTTATGTATTGACCTTCCCAAGATTTCCTGGAGGAAAAACAACGGAGGCCTGGACAGTCCCATGAAAATTTCCATTTTCACCTCCGCCCCCGAAAGGAGAACGTTAAACGCTGCCTCCTTTCCGACAAAGAAAAGAGGGAAGAACCACACCCAGTTCGTCCCATTGCGAGGAAGAAAACAATGCACACCGCGCACGACACGGCACAGCACCAAGATGTTGAGTCCTACATGGAAATTGACTCTGTAGTCCATTGCAGTGATGAGCATACGGCGCAAGGCAGACCTTGACTTGTGGAATCAGCAGTGTTAGGCACCACAGAGAACATGGAAAAAGCATCCGCAGATGGTTCTCAGTCTCCTAGCTTATTGTCCACGGCAGGCCGACGAACAGAGACGTACAAATATAACCATTCTTTTAAGCCGTTTTGGCCGTAAACAGCCTTTCACAGGTCACCAGTTGGTCGGTTAAGTTGATAGGGTTCTATGAGGGGAGATGGCTGCACCGCAATAATCCAAGTACAGCTTGCGTGTCGTTGTCGCTTGTGGTTCACCTCTGGTAGCGCTGTCTCACAGCCGTCTCACGTCCAAGCGGCGTCATGTCAGGAAGGCCAATCATAACAGCCCGTCCACCATTACGGGAGGTCTCAAATGGGCTACAGCACGAGAGGACTCCGCAGAAACCACAGATCTACCCCCTTGTAGACGTTGATGCAGGCTGCGCCAATATCTAGACCTGAGCCATGGCCAGCAAACACCAGAAGCAAACCACGCAAGACCTGATGCACAACAAAGAACGGTCAACCAACTTCGAGAAATGCCAGGTTAACGTTCTGGTGAATCTCCCTAGAAATTTCTAATTGGGGCGATGGCTCGTGAAAACCACTGACTTGATAACGAAGCCACAAGAAACACCAACCCAATACGTGCGAAGGAAATCAACAGGCTAACATTTTGTGTTATTTCCTAGAGAGAGTCACAGCGTTTAAGGCACGCAGTTCTACGGGCGACGCAATAAGGAAAGGAATTATTAATCTAAAATACCTCTCGCTATACATAAGTAAAACTCAAAATCAAATCGCGCATATGATATTGCAAAGAAAAATAAAACCTATACTACACTGATCTGCATACCAACATGTATACTGCAAACTACACAAGGTTTAAACAGAGGCTGTTACTTTCAACCTAATTCTCTGTTAAAAGCATTTGCCGCATAAAACATAAAACAAACAGAAAAACAAAACTCACGCTGCACTAATGCGCATACCTGCAAGTACACTGCAAAAAACAAACAGAATGTTTAAACAGAAGCTTTTAGTCAGCCTTCTTCTCAGTTAAACTCAGCACAAAAGCCCTCTTCTCGAGCGCAAGGATTTGATAAATGTAAGCAAACCAACAAATCTCGCAATGTCTGCTGTTAAGATGAGGAGGAAAATAAAGCTTTCCAAAATCGACAGACTCCTTCCTCAACGGCAGACATGCAAACATTAAAAGTTAAAGGATTCAAAATTGGATACAAGAGCAATCCATGGTATCCTAATACTGTCCAAAACATTACGCAGCGTACGTTTTAGACAGGCTCTGGTGGGATGCTCGCACCACAGTTTTCAAGGTGCCAGATCTTGACGGGGGTACAAGAGCCAACCTGTTCGAAGCTACCAAAGAGATCCTTGGCAGGTACCTATGCTCTGCGGCCCCCAAACTCTGACAGAGAGCCATACCGACGCTTTTGCTTTTCCGTTGTGGGCCTCTCATAACAGCGGCGAGTCTTTCGCGAACGTGGGGGAGGTCTTCTGTCGTTACAATCGCGAATGCCCCACCTAACTTTGCTCCTTTGTCCTGTCTGCACTAAAAGCGAGATCAGACGGCTCCTTCGGCCTTTCACTTTCTTGGCCCTCACAACGCACTTAACGCGCAATTTCGGCCTCTGCGAGACCCTCAACTTCTCACTTCCAGCCTGCTTTCTCGGTATTTCTGGCCTCCGTTCGAGGCAACTCCGACCCTTCGCGTTCCGTCTACGTGTTCGATGGTGCCATTTTTTTTTGGGGGGGGCGGCACGAAACATTCAAAGCCTTGGCGATAGTACAAGGAAGTACGCTGCTTTTGGCAATAACTACTAAAACTCCAGGCGGCTCAACTAGTTTCTCTTCGGGGTCATGTTTAAGCATCGGCGCTTCTGACACAACGGTGCGCCCGACACGTTCTAAGCTAGCCGCATCACCTTCCTATGTATCTTCTAGATGAGTGTCATCACCTCGCCCTATACTAAGCGATTCATCAGCTTGCGCTATGTTAAGTGCCTCTCCCTCTCGTGATAAGCTAAGTGCCTCATAATCTGGACTGTTACAGTCAACTTCATTAGAGCTTTCTGCTCCCAGAACCCCATGAGCAGACTCACTGGCTACTGGACGTGTCAGAGCTGGCGCCGAATAGTGACTAAAACAAAGGCCCTTTTTTCTAAAAAGTATACCCGCGTTATTCTAAGAGCCATATTGCCCGGGCAGGTTTTGGGACACCACAGTTTTCGTTGCGAGCACTCTGTATGGTACCTCACTCTCAACGTGCGCTAACGGCAAGCACACACTTTTGTTTTCAAGTACTTGCCGTGCACACTATCGTTCAACTGTGGTCAACTCGTTTTTCACAGAGTAGAGATCAATATTCTCAAACGTTTCGGCTAAGTTCACAGTACAGTATCCTCAACTAATTCCTGAATATGGGGTTTGAATTGTTCCTGATTACTGGAGCTGCCCTCCACCAAGAAAACACTCTAAGGCTTACGGTAGTCGATTCCTATGTGACCGGGCTCTTTGCAACGGTGGCATACGACCGACTTTCTAGCCTTAAGCATCTCCCATTTATCGGCATGCTCTGAGTGGCTCATTGCAGATGTGGATTTTGCAACACTGCCGTTCTTTTTCTTGTCGAAGGATGCTACTCCGTTATTCTGGTTATTTAACGCATGATTAATTGCTAAGGGCAATTGTCGTATTTCATTTCCCTTGTCTTTCTCAGCCCATCTTGTGTTCTTTTTTGCCTCTTCCCAGCACTCCTCAATTTCACCATCCTACGCCCGGCATTCCTGTATTGCCTTAATCAGGTGCGACTCTCTCTCATCGCTTCCTACTTTAATTCCCAGCTCTTCACACAGTAGTAAGAGGTCTGGTCTCTGTAGCTTCTTTACCAACATCATTGTCTTCACGAGTGAGGACTTTCTACCCGCCGTGACGTTATATAGCGAACAAGCGAACCCTAGACACACGGTTATACGACTACCAGTTTTAGAACATGAAAGCGAAAATTTGGTTAATAGCTGTGACGTATGGTAGCGGTACAAGGAACCCTATACGCACAGAAGATTACACACAAATTTAGAAAACTACAAAAGCTAAAACCTGGCAAAACTCAAAGAAAGTCAAGAAAGTCATCGTTGAGGCCCGAGTCGAGCATGGGTCATCCCGTTGCTGCTAACCAGTTGATGTGTTCCGGTCGACAGCAGCATCCCAACGCTGCCATCCAGTTGATATATACGGGGCTCTGCCCAGACAAGCGGAGCCAGCCAGAGCCTCAGCGAGTTGTCGAGGAGAGGAGCCCGGAGCTTTTAACAGTAACTTTTAATTACAATATTTACAGTTAGCGGGTTACCGGTGGTGGTAGCATCATGGATGCTCTCGATGGAAGCAAGATGGGAGTTTCTGTGAGCTTGTGAGAGCTTGTCGGGAGCGCTTCGGTACTCGCGTTTTATGTCCTGGCTTTCCCAGGATTCCTTGCAAGAAAAACAATGGAGGCCAGGACAGTTCAATGAAAATTGCCATAGTCACCTCCACCCCCGAAAGGGGAAGGTGATACGCGGTCTTCTTTTCGACCAAGAAAAGAGGGAGAGGGAACAAGTACGCCCAGTTGGTCCTATGGGGAGGGAGAAAACACTGCACACCACGCACGATACAGCACAGCACGAACACGTTGAGTCTTATGTGAAAATCAACTCTGTAGACCATTGCAGTGATGAGTATGCAGCGCCAGCCAGACCACGACTTGTGGAAAGTGCGGTATTAGGCACTACGAAGAACATGGCAAATGCATCCGCAGACGGTTCTCAGTCGCTTGGCGTATAGACCTCTCTTTGTCTGTAAACAATGTGACGTCACTGTGGGCACCCCTCCCACCATACTTTCTCTCCGAGCGGCTGCTGGTTGGCAAGAAAGTTCTGCCGGTGGCATCTTTCCACATAGCAGAGCTGCGTCTCTGCATTGTTTCGACAGAAATTGCTGCATTGCTATGTTCTAAAGTCAAAGCTTTTCAAATGAGGGAATCGCGGAAGGGTCACCCCTTATAGCGTGAAAATTTGCTCATCCTAGATGTATGAATAGAGAAACTTTATTTAAAGTACTGAAAGACACGACTAGCACGCAGTGCGCTTCACCCACGTAGATGGCAGCCACAAGAAAGTCTGATATTTTCCGAAAGCGAACGTTTTGAATGTATACAGTGACTGGCACTTTGAGAAATATTTGCGTCGCATGGATGTAAACTTATTCAATTTCCATCGTGGCATGTTCAATGCAGTTCTAAACGAGGTAACGCATGGTGACAGCTTGGTTTTGAGCTGCTGTGCGAGACGTCACGGATAAGATTCTCACTCATTGCGCAAAAATCTGATCAGAGATGAATTGAAAAAAAATTACTTCCTGCAATGCGTTAGTCTGAGGTTAAAATATCTTTGTAAAAATCAAAGTGATATTCGGCCGCTGAGTTTCTCAATAACCCAGTGAAATAATGTGATGTAAAGCTCAACAACTTGAAATTATATAATATTATCTGGCACAGTTACCTTGCTGCATTTGACACCTATAACGTGTTCTTGTACCTATATTGTTCCTTTTGGCTTGATGCACGGGTTTGCACGTTAAGGAACCCCAGGGGGTCGAAATTTCCGGAGCCCTCCATTATGGCTTCCTTCATAACCATATGGTGTATTTGTGACGATAAACCCCTGCCTCGCCTCGGTGGTCTAGTGGGTAAGGTACTCTCCTGCTGACCCGCAGGCTGCGGGATCAAATCCCGGCTGTGGCGGCTGCATTTCCGATGGAGGCGGAAATGTAGTAGGTCCGTGTACTCACATTTGGGTCCGCGTTAGAGAACCGCAGGTGGTCTAAATTCCCGGAGCCCTCCACTACGGCGTCTCTCATAATCATATGGTGGTTTTGGGACGTTAAACCATGCAAATCAAACTATCAATCAGGACGTTAAACCCCACATATTAATCAATAGGCTTGATGCACAAACTTCTAACGCGCATTGTCACTTCATAAGGATCAAGCCGTAAAAATACAAAGTAGATTAGAAATGTTGCTCCACTGTTGCCATCAACACGTATCATGTATCCGATAATACGAGTTATAGCCGTAGTGAAGCGTATATGCAGACTCAGCAACGTCACAACGTTGCTTGTAGCTCATGCGTAGTCGAACATATAACCCAGAAATCATGCACTTTTCTTTTTCTGCACGCCGCGCATACGCTGAAATGTACCCACTCGCAGACGATCACATAAAATGCATTTATATCTTGACTAAAATGTCAGATCGTAAAATTCTGTCGACAACCGCTTACTGCAACCGGCCCACAACGAATACCAGTGTTTTCGCAAACAGGACGCATGGCGTTATTCGCACTGCACACACCTACGCACAATATTCACTGTTTCACCATCCGAATAAAGGCGAACCAATATTGTCGATGCCTTTCAATGCACACTGCACAACATGGTCAACACTGCATATCTTTGTAGATGGTGCCGCTGTTACTCGCACAGGCCGCCACGTCCGTTCACTTCTAAGAGATAAACAGCTAACCAACGTGGCAAATATTTTATCACGCACTTCAACACACGCCTAGATGTTCTATGGCGCATACCACAGCTAATGTTGCCACTGTGAGATGAAGATGAAGCTTTCAAAAAAAAAACTTGCCCCAAGCACAGAGCGACAGCTCCCCACTCGGCCACTGCCGGGAGTATTTTGCCAACCAGCGCCTTGCACGTGCACAGGTGACGTCACACTTTTACGTACCCCGGTAGAGGTCTTTTGTCCGCGGCACGCTGATGAATAAAGATGTACAAAGGTAACCATCCTTTTTAAGCAATTTTGACTGTAAACAGCCTTTCAATGGTCACCAGTCGATAGGGAAAGTTCAAAGAGTTCAACGACGGGAGACGGTTGCGCCGAGAAATTCCAAGTACGGCTTGCGTGTCGTTGCCGCTTGTGGTTCTTTTCTGAGAGCGTTGTCTCTCAGCCGTCCCACGTAAGCGGCGCCATGTCAGGGAGGCCAATCATAACAATACCTTCTGCATTTTTGATTAGCACTCATCTTATCACTACATGTTTCTCCCTTCCGGACAAGAGCCATCTTGGTAACTCATGGGCAGGAGACAATAAAGGGATCATAATACGGTTTTAGCCAGTGTATCTGGACGGTCTCACGTCCACGGCGTCGTTGATCATGGGGCTGCTCAAGTTGTCCCACGATCTAGTTATTGGTGATTTTTGTTTAACCACACGCTAAGGGAAGTGATACTTGGACAGAAGTTTTGTAGTGAGGCCAGGGCTGGTTGAAGGGATCCAAAACCAAATAAGGTCATCCGATGCATAAGAAGCCGGAGGCGTCGGGCTATCACGGCGGTGTTTCTGGCGTTGCTGCTCGGCACTTGTTAGGGAGCGGGCGACCTGACGACACGCTTCCGCGTACTTAGAAGCTTGTGACACCGTCGTCGACTCAGCAATAGCCAGGCCGTAAAAAGGATGGTGTCTAGCGGGCAAGAAGGCTCAAGTTCATAATGAAGGAAGTATGGAGAGACACCGGTGGTTGTCTAGACGGCAGCATTATGCACGTACGTTACAAAAGGGAGAACACTCTCCCAGTTGGAGTGATCCGTTGCGACGTACATTGATGACATATATCCGAATGTACAGATGAGTCGTTCTACAATGTCGTTATTTTGGAGATGATATGTGGTGGTGGTGCGATGAATGATTTGACATTATGTTTTAAGAAGCCATTCAATGGCGTCCGACAAAAACACACGCTCTCGGTCCCTCAGGAGCTCACGTGGTGCACCGTGAGGTAAAATGATCCGATGCACTATGAAACTACTGACATCGCTTGCTGACGCGCAAGCAGCGGTGAAGTTTCTGCGTAGCGCATAAGATGATCGATGGTGACAATTATTCAGTGATCTCCAGCCGGTGTAATCGGAAGAGGTCCATACGTTTCAATACCAACATGATCAAACAGTGGGGCAGGACATGGTAAGGGTTGTAATTGATTGATTGATTGATTGATTGATATGTTTTGTTTAGCGTCCCAAAACCACCATATAAATACGAGAGACTCCGTAGTGGAGGGCTCCGGAAATTTTGACCACCTGAGGTTCTTTACCGTGCAACGAAATATGAGCACACGGGCCTACAGCATTTCCGCGTCCATCGGAAATGCAGCCGCCGCAGCCGGGATTTATCTCAGCCACTGGAGGTAAGAGTTATAAAGCTGGAGAACGTGGAGTGGGATTCTTCCGGTGCTGGCAAGCGAGACAGGAACGGACGTAGCGATGAACGAAGCGATACATTCCGCGCCAGTAGTAGCGGTGGGACAAGCGGGTGTAGATTTTCAACACTCCAGCAGGGGCGCTTTGTGCGTCGGCGGTAAACGAGGCTCAAATGTCCGAGTGGAGATGTCTGCGAATATAGGAACCATTGGCATCCTTCGGAGAGCTAATTTCGTCTCTATTGCAAACCATCTCTGATAACAAAGCGCTGTATTTGACTGCACGTACCTCTAGGGGTGTGTTGCGAGAGAATTTGACTTAACAAGTTCATAGGTGAAGCTATCCCAGGACCTTGTCGTGACACCTGTAGCAGGTCGCTGACACAATGTGGAGATACGTCACGGGCAGGCGAAGACGGTGACTTGTCACCACATCTTAGAGGTGATCGTGACAAAGTGTCTGCACCGGAATAATTTCGTCCAGATCAGTAAACGACGTGAATATCGTATTCTAGTAGCCGAAGCGCCCAACGGGTGAGCCAGCCGGTAGGATATCTTAACAAGGTAAGCCACATGATGCATGGCGATCTGTAACCGCGCTGAATGTGCGCCCGTACAGATAGAGTCGAAACTTACCTATGGCTCATATGATGGCTAGGCACTCCTTTTCGGTGACTGAATAGTGCTTCTGCTTTTGTGAGCGCAGGGCTGGCGTAAGAGACGACGTACTCATCAAATCCAGGTTTACGATGGCCGAGCACAGCTTCGAGACCAACTTTGCTAGCATCCGTGTGTAATTTCGTCGGGGCAAGCGGATCAAAATGTCGCAGTATTGGAGGTGACGTGAGAAGGTGGCGGAGTGTGGCAAATACATCATCACAAGCTGACGACCAACTGGAAAGGTCGTTGTTGGCGGCGCGGTCAATAAAGGGCGATATAATGCAGGAAAATTTGCGAATAAAACGACGAAAATATGAACATAAGCCGAAGAAGCTGCGAAATACTTTCAAGGTCTCCGGCTTAGGAAATTTGGCAACGGCATGGAGTTTCTTCGGATCCGAAAGAATGCCATCTCTAGATACAACATGGTTCAAAATTAATAATTTTCGAGCGGCGAAGCAGCACTGCTTTAGGTTAAGCTGTAGACCGGCGTACGTGAGGCAAGTGAGCACTGTGTCGAGGCGCTGAAGTTGCGTTGAAAAGTCGCTTGAAAATATCACGACATCGTCTGAATAACACAGAAATGTCTGCCATTTCAGGTCATGGAGGATGTGGTTTGATCATGTGCTCGAAAGTGGCAGGTGCATTGCAGAGCCCGAACGACATGACGTTAAATTCGTATAAGCCGTCGGGGGTAACGAAATTCGTCTTGGAGGATCAGCCTCTTCTATGGGGACCTGCCGAAGACCTGAGCGCATATCTAGTGACGACAAGAAATCCGCGCCTTGTAAGCAGTCAAGGACATCGTCTATGTGAGGTAGCGGGTAAACATCTTTGCGCGTGATCCTAATCAAGCAGCGGTAGTCGACGCAAAATATTATTGAGTCATTATCTTTCTGAACTAGAACAACTGGGGAGGCCCATGGGCTTTAAGAGGGCTCAATAATGCCACGCTTCAGCAGGTCGTCAACTTGTTCCGCGATTATACGACGCTTAAATGCTGATACCCGATACGGACGCTGTCGTAAAGGAGCATGAATGCCAATGTCGATTTGGTGAGACACCGTGGTAGCGCAGCCCAAAGTTACTTGCTGGTGATTAAAGCTGGCACGGAAGTGCTCGAAGAGGGTGATGATATCGGCGCGCTGCGGGGCCATAAGGTTGGTGTCGAGGCAGCGTGCAATTGCGTCGGTCAAATGGGGGAGAGGGTGAAACGGAGTGATCAACAGCGTCGATAGGTAGCGTAGTCGAGGGGTCAGGAACTACACGTGCACTCTAGGAATCAACCTTATTGGCAAAGCCCAGGCACTCCCCGCACAGGAACTTGGAAGGCGAAGGAAACGGATTTGAAACTTGAATCGCACTTGATCCATCGTGAATGTTCCGAACGAAGAAAGAGATCAGGAAGCACTTGCGGTGGACATTGGTTTCAGAATGCGTAAAAAGAACAGTTGATTCAATACAGACGTCACAGGAAAGCGGAACTAGGGCGGATGAGAACGGGGTATCGAAGTGTCAACGGCAACGAAAGCCTTTGCAGGTGAAAGGGGCGAATCGAGTGAAGCAGAGTCGTATAATGACGACAACTTTACTTCGACGCGAGCACAGTCGATGACGGCATGATGAGGGCATAAGAAGTCCCAGCCTATTATAATGTCATGGAAACACTGCGGGAGCATTACAAACTCAACAGCATAAATAATGTCAGCAATACGAACACGTGCTGTGCATGCAGCAAAAGGGCGAATTAGTTGTTCACTAGCAGTGCTAAAAAAAAGTCTTGAAGGGGCATCGTGACTTTTTTAGTCGACGGCAAAGTTTCTCAGTCATTACAGACACTGCGGTGCCAGTACCTACCAATGCAGAAAACAGGCATACCTTCAACAGAGACAGCAACGACGTTGGAAGGCAAAAAACAGGGTCTTGTGGAGTTCGAAGGATCCTAATTTCTTGCCCCTGGAACTGCGGCTCCTAGTTTTTCTCAGGGACAGGGCGAGGTCGACATAGCATAATAAAATGGAACGGCTTTCAGGTGAAGGCGACTGGTGCCTGTTGACGTTCCGGCGAGGTTTAAAATGTGTCCATGGTGGCAGGCTTGCCATATACAGCTGGCAAAGGTCGTGTTGAGAGATCATAAGTGTTTGGCCAGACATTCTCAAGCACGAAAAGCTCATGCAGTCAGCAAAACCACTCCGCATGACCCGCCAACCCACAGGCGAAGCATACGGGGCGGTTGTCTTGAGTGCACCATGGGTTTTGAAAGCGTGGTGGTGGTCGGGAGAAAGGATGGGCTGCATTGTGCATAGGCTCATGCGAAACGCGAAGAAGCGCGTGGACATAGGCGTTTGCGACAAAGAAACGTAGGTGTTCGCGACAGGCGAACGTCGGGTTCCCTTCAGTGCTTTGGCATAGGTCAGTGAAGCAGCCACAGGTGGTGCGTGAGCTGCTGGTAGCGCCTCATACACTTGCTCCTGAACGAATCGCTGTATTTATGGCGCTAAAGTAGATGGGGCACTTTCGAAGTAATAAGACACGAGGAACAACTGGCGTGTGACCTCTTCTCGTACCATTTGCTTGATCTCGAGAAGCAAGTTTGGTCTGCAGCAGTGCCAGCCGACGTTAAAGCGGAGACCGTTGCACATGGTGCGCTGGTACTACGAGTGGTGTCGCGCTTTTTCTAGAGCTCGTCATAGCTCTGAAAAAGTTGGATCACATGCGCTATTGTTTGCGGGCACTTGGCGACAAGCATCTGAAATCCGTCGTCAGTCATGTCTTTCAAGATGTATTCAATCTTCTCGGCTTCTGTCATGGCCGAGTTGATACGCCGCTAAAATTCGACCACATCTTCAATATAAGTGACGTGATTTGCACCATTCTGCGGAGCCTTAGAATGCAAGCGCTATTTGGCCCGTATTAGCGAAGCGCTGGACGGTCAAACAAGTCCGCAGACGCCGTTGGGAAGGCCGACTTGGTGGGTAGGTCCCTCTCTTGACTACGGTACCACACTCTGGCGACGTTGCCCTATCGGAAAAATTGCCATGGTGGATACTGGAAAACATGGTGGGCGTAGTGGAAATAATAGTGGGCATGGTGGAAATAATAGTGGGCATGGTGGAAATTATGATGGCTATGGTGGGACGTAGTGGAAAATATGGTGGTTATGCCGGGACATATTGGGTTGTATGGTGTACAGATGATGGCTAAAGTGGAAATGATGGTGGAAAGCAAAGGCTAGATAGTGAGCAATAATGGGACACTCTGCCTACCATTGCGATAATGCTGGGAAGCCCTAAGCATATGGTGGGTGGTGCTTATTATGGTGGGCTACATGGTGTACCAAGCTGAGAAACTCTTCCCACCATTGCGATAATGCTGGGAAGCACTAAGCAGATGATGGGTGCTGCTTGTTATGGTGGGCAACATGGTGCACCAAGCTGAGAAGCTCTGTCCACCATTGCGATAATGCTGGGAAGCAGTAAGCAGATGATGGGTGGGCTTATAATGGTACGCAATATATTTAGTGTACTAAGCTGGGATCTGTACACTACATGTTCTACCACCATGATTTCCACCAAAGGTTAGGCCTACCGACCGAGCCGGTACATTTGTGTTATCCGTGCTTCCGGGTTTCAGAATACACGATTTCGACGATTAAGTATGACAATACAGCGCAGCCATGGCATCAATTAACCTAAAGGAAGCATTTTTCATTGTGTATGGTGCCCACTCAAGAAGCAACAAACACCGATGCGACGCGAATAAAGCACTCTCAGAGAACGTAATTAAGTGTCTTCTCACCAACAGCTGCCGGTCGCACTCGCCGGCACTTCTCTAGCTTTTGTACGAGAACTCAGATGTGGCAATTCGTATGCTTGGTGAACCAATATGATATGAACCAATATGATGTTTTCGGCACACTGCATTCGTTTTGGCCTAGCCGTTATGTAGTTCTTGCTTTAGCGAAAGAGCTACAGCATTGTGCTGGCATGGCCGCCCTCTAGATTGCGCGAAAAGCGTCCCAATACTCAATCAAATAAATTAGGCGGGCGTATTCATGGAATGAGCCTAGAAGCGTCATAAAGCGTGAGCAGATGTCGCCCTTTAGAACGAGCGCGAAACGGATATTAAACTTGGCAGACCCCGCCGGTAAACTGTTGCTGCTCCCCAGTCCACTTAATTTTTTTTCTTGAAGTTGTGAATTGTAAAAAGAAATAGCACTAGTGCCATTAACATAGTGGCAATCGTTACAGGCCGCAGTTGCTTGTGTTCAATAAATGTGCAATATTTAGTAGCAGGTGTAGATCTTGTCTATGTTGTGTACACGACAAACATAACTTAAGTTGAACCTTAAGTTTGTATGCGAACTAAGTATTTAACACACAATCAACGTCGTGTTGGTGTGGCGCAGTGGTTCTGTACAGAGCGCTATATACAGCACGCAAGGGTCAGAATGTACTTAAACGAGTTAAAAAAATGCCAGCAGCTCCAAGTGCGAAAACGTTCTTTTTCAAATTACACTCTGGAACACTTCCTGTAAGAACCTTCCTAGAGGAGGGGGGGTTTTATATGCCTTGGGGATCTCACTGTCTAATCTGTAAGAAACCGGAAACTATTGACCATGTTTTTCTGCACTGTTGGGAAGGAGTTTATTTTTGGGACGTATTACAAAGGACAATAAAAAAAATAGTTCCCGTTAGACCCTCATGGAATCAGGTATTTGGCAATAGAGAATGAGGATGGATTACCTTTCAATTTTATCATGATGACTGCCTTGCACAGTATATGGCGCTCTAGAATGGCTGGATTTCATTGTGACCCAGACAGAAGACCAGCAAGAGAGTATTTCAAAGAAAGCGTCTCAAGATTTCTCGAGGTAGTAAGAACAGACGAATGTGTACCTTTATGGGTAGAAAGGGTAGAAGCCCTACTGACCATGAAGGAATTCTAGGACGTGATGTGTTATAGTAGTGCTTGACGGGCTTAGTTATTTTTAAGTTTATTGTATTGTTCGTTGTGAATTGTAATATATTTATCTTAGCAACCCCTTTGTGAAGTTGAACCAGAAATAAAGAAAGAAAAATGGTGTGGCGCAGTGGTTAGCGTCTTCGACTGATAATCCGCAGGTTGCACGTTTGATCCTTCGTGGCGCCTTGTTTTTTTTTTACGGGACGGGGGTTTTTTATACCGTTTTTATAGAATTCTTTTTTATTTTTTGTGGCAGCTCGTCACGGTGATTCTGACGTCATTTTGCGCTCAAGTGTTGCCGGCACTGCAGCACCCACCGTACCCACCATGCGCCATGGTGGGCGTTTCCCACCGTTCACCCACTACATTAATCCACTATAACGGTGGGTGGTGGTTTCCACCATGCCCACCATTCGTTTTTTTCCGATAGGGTGGTCAAATAAAGTTGATGTTAAGCTTGTGCGCATCGTCCAACTTGTTGCACTTGCTCACCCGGTCGTATTCGTCGAGCCAGTCTTCCACGTCCTTGCCACGGGTTCCACTAAATGTTCGTGGATCGCGTTGCCAAAAGAAGCCCAGATAGACAGGAGCTGCAGTAGTTGCAGCCGAGGCGGCCACCTGCTCATCGTCGTCCGTTGACATGGTAGCAACTGGAAGCGACGTACGGTTTCGCAATTCTAAGATTATGCTTTAATCCGGCACTTCCACCAATTAAAATGAGGTGTTTAGAGGAGCGGCACTCTTTTATATAACAGAAGAGTGGTCGCGACCAGTGAAGTGGCTCTACATAGCGTTTCTCATAAAATTTCCGGCAGTTCTTCCTTCTGAGCATCTTTTTAGGATGGGGCTCCACTGTTTCTGGCAAAGGATCTACTCTTAGAACATCTCCCGCATCAAGCTCCAGCAGCTGTTGGGCGAGCTCCGGCCGAAAGGATAGCTGGTCGAAATGAGAGCTTCTCTGCAATTCAGTTGAAGATAGATATCGCTGGCACTGTTCTTGGAATATAATAAAACTGTTGACGACTGCAAAGTCAATGTAGTGAGAGAACAGTGTCTTTCACCGCGTCACACTTCATCAACACGTTGTAAGAAGCTATGAATTGATCTGATCAATACACATCTTGCAGCAGCAGCAGCAGCAGAGCAGCAGCAGCAGCAGCAGCAGCAGCAGCCTGACTATGTCCACTGCAGGAAAAAGGCCTCTCCCATGTTCCGCCAGTTAACCCGGTCCTGTGCTTGCTGTTGCCAATTTATACCCGCAAACTTCTTAATCTCTCACATCTTGCATCCCATAGTTATGCTCATGAATGACTAGTGGCTTCTCGATTGGTACAACGTTTCATACGCCAACAGCTGTTCTCTCTTTCCTTGTAGCTGTCACACTCTTGTTGGCTGTGTTCTGTGAACCTCATGTTGACAGCCTTGTTGTCCTTCCACTGCAAATACGGAATACTGTTCCGTCGCAGCCATCGAGCATCGCCTTTTCTCAGCTGTTTTTCCCATTTCTTATTTTTCAGTTCAGACGGTAAACATAGGCGATCTCTGTGCGTAGTGCCACAATCGAGTGCTTTGTTTTCCAGCAAGTGCTTGGAAAAAGCCGCAGATGAGTAGATATATTCCATAAAGACAATATATTTTTGGTCAAAGCACTCAATCCACAGCTGTGTCACCATATAAAATGCCAGTATTCTCGCGCTATTTGTTTCTTTCTTTCTTGTATAGTCATAAAACTGAATAGAATAGTCACTTTACGACTCCACAAGGACCCACAACTTGTAGCCCCACTCTACAATTTAGTCACGCACGTATTGCCAAATACCCGATCTTCCTTTTGACTTTGCCATTCGCTCGTCTACCGAGAGGTCCCATGCTAGTTTGTCAAGCTCTGCGGATTTGCTGTTCATGTGTTTTAAAAGCAATGATAGCCGGTGCAGCTTGCCGCCTGAAGCTACAGTAATCGCTTTCGGATCGCTGACGCTTAGAAACCACAGAATCACAGAAAATCGTTTCTTTGGCATGGGGTTTTGTTGAAGAAGCCCAGAAAAAAATGGCACCATATCCACGGAGTGAATTATGGATAGTGGGGCGAAGCATCCGTCCGTATATTCATTCTTGCTTCCGTCCATCCATGCGTGCATCTGTGTGGCCACCCGTGCGTCCATCCGCCCGTCCGTGCCTGCGTCTGTTCGTGCGTCTGTTCGTGCGTCCGCATGTTCGTCTGTGCGTCTATCGCTGCTTTCGTCCATGCAACCGCTCATGCGTCCGTCCATGCATTCATCCGTCCGTGCAGCCATTCATGCGTCCGTCCATGCATCTGTCTGTGTGTCCGTTTGTCCACCTATTCAACACTTCAAGTACCACCATCTCGCATCGTTTCATCATATATTCCTCATATAGAAGCACCGCCATCCAGCGCGCATTCCAAGGACTGAACGAGAGGAAGCACACGCACACTTTCTTACGGCTGGCGCTTTGTATCTACTTCCCACCTTTAACCACCTCGAGTTGATGGTAAATACTAGCTCACGGTATTCATGGCACTGCGGCCCAACGCTCGCTAAGCCTTTCTAAAACCTAGGAGGTTACGCCCAGCGAGTATAACGTAGCAACCCTTTCTTGTCTTCTGTGTGTTGTTGAACAATAAAAAATTCCCAGCGTGCACATTAACTAAAAGACGAATTCTCCTGTCTCTCATTCCCCCGTAGCAGCCACTGGCATGCACATTGAGCACTATCCTTTATTGTTCAACAACGCACTGAAGATATCTCTCAACGGCACCACCTTGGAGGTCAAAATGTTATAGCTGTTATACACTACTACTATGGCTACGAGGGACGAACGGGTGCCGCTATAAAGAGCTTCACCCCTAAAAAGCGTACTTGTGTTCCAGTAGAGGTGAAGGCGTGGAACGTTCACAATGCCCCTGTAAATGAGCAGTCCAATGCATTTCACCAGCTCGGTCGCAGTCAGTTTTTGAATGCGACGCATTTCTTACCGAACTTCAGCGACTTTGAGCTTATCTATCTATCTATCTATCTATCTATCTATCTATCTATCTATCTATCTATCTATCTATCTATCTATCTATCTATCTATCTATCTATCTATCTATCTATCTATCTATCTATCTATCTATCTATCTATCTATCTATCTATCTATCTATCTATCTATCTATCTATCTATCTATCTATCTGTCTGTCTGTCTGTCTGTCTGTCTGTCTGTCTGTCTGTCTGTCTGTCTGTCTGTCTGTCTGTCTGTCTGTCTATCTATCTATCTATCTATCTATCTATCTATCTATCTATCTATCTATCTATCTATCTATCTATCTATCTATCTATCTATCTATCTATCTATCTATCTATCTATCTATCTATCTATCTATCTATCTATCTATCTATCTATCTATCTATCCACCTACGACTTTTACCTCTCCTGGCCGTTTCGATAATGGTATCAATACCAAACTTGGTATGGCATAACATGACTGTATGAAGAACATGTTTGACCAGTCACAACATGAAAATCATAACATATATGTCATGAATGTCATGATTTGCATGTCATGGTCTTGCAGCTATTGCGTTGGTTTGGCTCAAGTAGCATGTTGCAAAACTGGTATGGTGTGACAACATTGCATGGCGAACACAAGCGACAGACCCTGACATGAAAATCATGATATGCGTGTCATGTAACAACATTACTACATGTCACGATCATGATGCGCACTGCAGTGTTGCTAGCATCACATATACCCAATTCGGTATTACGGTACGTGAATGGATGACGAAGCTATTTGACTTGTGCAAACATGATAAACATGAGATGCGTGTCATGTGACAACATGACTACATGCCACAGTCAAGCCGCCAATACATTTCGACGGGACGCGGAGCACGTGCTCGCCGGCATTCATTTCGTCGCGTCACGCCGGCGCTGCCATGCCAGGCGCCGGTCCTGCCATATACTCGAATGTGCGCACCCTGCGGCGTTGCTTTGACGCATGCGCGTTTCAGCGCGTCCAGCGTCCCTCCGTTGTGAAAAGAGGGAGACGCAGTGTTCTCCGGGTAACGCATCGTTGCGAAACGCAGCATGTCGCGTTTCGCGCCGGTGGCTGTTGGGCCGCGCATGGCGTCAAACTTTATAGAGTGCTCGCGTTTCCTAACGTAGTGTCGCTGTGCCCAGTGTGCGTGCGCGTCAACGCTACGTTGGAGTATATTGGGGCCTTCATGATCCTGTCGCGGTTGTTTTGCTAGCTCCGCATATACCAAAATTGGTGTTACGTGACATCAATGGATGAGGAAATATATGACTGGTGCAAACATGATAATCCTGACACGCCTGTCATGTAAGAACATGACGACAACCACGCTCATAGTGTGCTCGCGGTCGTTTGCTAGTCATAAATACTAAATCTAGTCACATATACTAAATTTGGTATCGCGTAACGTGAGCAGAGGACGAAGGTAAACGACACATCTAAACATGATAATCATGACACGGAAGTGATGTACGGCATCATTTACCTCCACTTAGTAACGTTGTGCTGATTTTAAAGTGACATATCAACATTTCTCATTTGTGCTTCGCATATCATTGATTCCCACAGTAAGGGGGATCTGCCATTTTTTTCATGAACCATCTCGTTCGGCGTATCACGAAGCTGCAAGATATGCATCCAAATATACTTGTTTGTGTTTTCAGAGATGATCCCGATAACCTCCGCAGAGGACACTAACAAGAAGAAATCACGCGCTGCCATGAAACGTCTTTCGCTGCTCCTTAGTGTTGGGCTGCGATGTGCACCGGGTGTCAAGTTTGGTGTGCATTCAAGCTTCTTCGCAGCGGATGGCAGTACATCCTGGCCGAGTGGTGTGTGCATCCTGTATGGAACCAAAATAAATTACACACCACACGTAGACAAATAAGCGCACGAAATGCTAGAGACCCTTGATGGCCGAAAACGAATCTTTCTGGTCTAAAGTACCTGATGTCCCCGGCAGACTCGAAATACCGTTACTGTCGGAGCTTGAAGTTAAGCTGGTGTCGTCCTGAGGCTCAAAGCTTGAGTCGTCCTCAATGAATACGTGTGCGGATACAGCGCGCTTTCGAGTGACACGCTTTTCGCATGACGCAGTCGTGCGCGACGACGACGCCATGACAGTACCACAAGTTACTGCCAATAGCTGCTGATAGTGTCATGAGATACGCCCGCTCTCGGAAATAATGCAGATAAGAGATATTATCGCTAGAGAAAATTGTCAAGTAAGCCCCGATAATCAAGTGAGGCATGCGATGGACCATCATCATAGATAGGCTTTTGTGAAAAAAAAAAACACACACACTTGAACTCCAAGTCAGTGTGCATTGGTGAATGGCTGCTCTCGATTTCTGGGTATTATAACCACTAATGAAATGAAATTGCAAGAACGACTACATAATGTTATATTTCACTTCTTCAAAACCGTTAGAACACCAAATGTTGACGTTCATGCAACATATTTTTCTCATTCCCAACAAGCACGTCCCACTCAGAAACAACACACAATCCTTAGTTTACAAAAAATTGCCGATTAGTGCGGTTTTGTTACAGCGAGAAAATTTTATTTCTTCGATTCGGAAAGAACAATGCTTCAACCAATAAGTGAGCAGTTACGTGTGCGAGAGATGCCTTTATTGCTTATTGAACGGCAGGTTAAGGCGTCGATCGCCGTTGGTCCCTTCACGTCAGGAAATATACCGTGCAAAACCAACGTTCGTCGTAGTTTAATTTTCCCCGTATATATATATATATATATATATATATATATATATATATATATATATATATATATATATATATATATATATATATATAATGTATGCATGTGGTACTTCTGGAGAAATTATCTGATATAATATCAGAAAACAACCTTGAATTTCAATAGTATCTTACCTATAAGAATGATTTGCTTGTACCTCTCCCGCAGCTCGGCGGCCAACAGATTAGTTTCCGCTTCGGGTGGTTCCAAGAGAATGTCCGATGAGTCGAAGGTGCCAGCTCTATCAGGATTCAGGAAAGCATCGAACGACTCACAGTCAAGGTGATGCGTCCTGTTTGCAATATGCATGCCTATGGGATGCTTGTTTCGCTACCAAATTTCTTACAGCTGTGCAATGACAAAGGAAAAGTATCCACGCGCTTTTTAGCGTGTCCTCCCGTTCTTCACGTGTACAGCTATTATGTCTGATGTAATACTGGTATAAAATTATAATGAGACATTCAGTGAGTTGCTAAAGACTTATACCTGCCAATTTGTAAGCTGCACAATGTGTTTTCCGATTGATGAATACAAGGAGATAGGGCAGATGGGATGTCTCACCCAAAAGTGTATTAAAAATGGCAGGATATAAATTGTTAGACATGTCAGCTTGTACACACCCATAAACTTTACCTTTTCGATTTATGTTTAATAAATTTTCCACGTGCATGCTAGGTTGGTAGACTCATGATAGCTCGATGCGATAAATGGTTGGTTGAGAGATCAATCTTGTATTTTTTATAAGGAATAGCTTGATTGTTTCAAGTGGCAGCTCATGGTACTATTCTAGAAGCACCATGTTATAATATGAAGTAGGCATGCAACCATATTTGCTGCAGTGGGCACCAAGTGATAAAGGTTCTGCCTCCGAGAACGCGCGCTCGTGCTCTCGGCATCACATGCAATCACCTTCAAATCTGTCCTATGAAAAGGTCGTTACGCTCGAGATCTTTATTCATTTGCGTTTATCGTCGAAAGCGTAGTAATGGGAACATATTTACAAGTATGAACTGCTATGTATTGTCGTGTCAGCATTTCGTCATCATACGCACAAATATTGCCGTATAGACGTCAGACTCTGCAGTTTTGCAACACGCAGCACCACCTGTCGACGCAGTTTTGAGTAGTGCAAAGCCCAACTCCCTTACACAGTTTGCTGCGCAACCAGGTGCAAAAACTACGTACGAAACAACAATTGAGCTAAATATTAGGTGTACTTGCGAATTGACCACTCAGAAAAAAAGCTACAAATTTCTTTCCGCTAGTCGGAGGCGTCAGCCAACTGCCGTGAAGTGCTTGCTGGTTAGTTCACCTGAACGATGGCGAAAACAGGAGCAGACGCAACAGCTTTGCGGCGCGCTCTACGAAAAAAAAAAGACCGCAGTCTGCGCTACTATTTCGTTGTTAATTGCCATGGACGTAAATAACTTCAGTTTAATTGATTTTTGCAGCTTTCGCGAAGCAGAACGGTGAAAGTGCTAGATACGGGTCGTTTCGATTGTGTTGGGCGAACGAGTTACTCGCGTTATCTACAGCCTGTCGCATGAAAAAGTGTGATAATGTAGGTGTGCTGTTCTTGTTTTGAGTAGCCTTGACAGACAGCCGTAGTACCTTTGATTATGAAGCTTAAGAGACCCCCTGATTACAGTACGGGACGTACAGCAGTAGACAGGTGACACCCGCGATGAACATTGCATACGCCGCGACCACCGATAATCTGAAGTTGTCGCCACCACATAGCTTTACGCATGTAGGCCTTTCAAGGCTCTAAGTCCTGGCTTTAACTGGAAAATGCGAACACGTGCGTCATACAGGTAAATTGGAAAGTAATCGCTACCACAATAACTTTATTTTGGCCGTTGTCCTCCACGATTACCGGAGCTATCTCGAAGGTGTCGGTTTTGCATTTCGTTGTGCACTGAGAAAATAGACACGCATGTATCCCCATTTAAAGTATATGTAAACGACTGACAACCATCAACATAGCATTCAAGCATGCGTAATAAAACAGTTCAATGCACAGGAAGCGAGAAATCGATGAAGTACGGAACTTCAAAGCGCCATTTACCAGGGCCGTTCATGTGGGCAAAGCGAGCTTCACACCAGTGATTGCATAGATAGCTAACGTGTGCACTTCATCACTTTAGCATCATATGTATGCCCAAGTTTCACACATTTCGGCTTTACAGAACGCACGTCGGAGAGCTTGCCTTCAACTTGACGTCATTGCGATACTCACTTAAGTTGCTTCAGTTGCAGCACTCTGAAATAAATGAAACATGTTTTGCATTGTGCCCGCATTTCATTTTGATGAGCTTCGTTTACGAAGTGAGGTAGGGTTGGAGGAAGAAGCTTGCCAGGTCCTTCATTTCCAGGAAACCGCGCCTCAAGACAACGAAAGAGAAGGGCCTATGCACGTTCGCTTGCGAACGGCTCTCTGTGCACTACCAATTAATGGCCGGCACGGAATTGAGGACGCTGGTGGCGGCGTTTTTCGCAGCACCGCCTGGACAGAGTCTGACGTGTATTCGTGTGATATTGCGTAGAAAAAACCTAGCTCCCTCTCGGGAAGACGAAAACTGAAATGCTTCAATAGTACGTGACATAAAACAATAACATGAGTAAAAAGACGTGAGAGACGTGCCAAGTGCCGGAAGGGAGTGACTGGGAACAGGCGTCCGTATAGGTACGGATGGAATTTTGCGACAGCCCAGACGAGAATCTTGTGGTCCTGCACCCTTGCGCACTCTGTGGAGTGTTAGACCAACCGGCGTTAATTTATTAAAACTACCAGTTACAATACGTAGCAACATCATTTTTCAACCATCGCAGTTGTCAGTCCAGTCGGTCAAGGTAATTTTGCGGATCGGCTGATCTCTGCTGGTCGTTGAACATTCCTGAACGGTGGAGATCGGCAATTGCGTCTGAATCAAGGTTGAGGGCTAGGCTAGTTGGTGGCTCATCATTACAGTGAAGTAGCAAACTCTGAATGGAGACAAAAAACACAAGAAGGACACGAAACTTGCAACTTGATTCATTTCAGAGAAATCAATTCACATATATGTGTAACGTAGTGGTTCTTGTTTCGCACAACGCGCAAGTTCGATTTGGGAGGTCCAAGAAGCCACCTCAGGGCACTTCCCGAAGGACGGGTCCGTTCGGCGCAAATATTTCATAACAATAACTTGAAAGCACTTGACCCCCAAATATAACACGTCCTATCTGTCGGCTACACCTACACAGAAATACAGCAGGAGTATATTAGTCCTAAACACAAGTCCTAAGCACTCAGTTTCTACACAGAGTGAGTCGCAGAACGTCAAAGGAGTGGCGTCTCCCCCACGTCGTTGCGTAGGAGCCTGGGCTCGAAGCACGGTGTCGATGCTGTTGTCGTCATTGTTGACATTGGGGCTGAGCAGCCACAGGAGCCGTAGGAGAAGCAGCCTTCCTAGGCTGCTGGCTGACACTGCACCAGCTGACGCTGCACAAGCTGACGCTGCATTTCACGCATTGGCTTCGAGGTGGAGTCCCGGCCGAACAGCGTCGAAGATCGACAACTCAGACCTATCCACGGGAACGAAAACGTCAGTGCAGCCAGGTAGTCCTGGAGCCCCTCAGGTCACCAGACGATGAAGGTAGGAGCCTGGGCTCGGGTCTCAAACCCGACCGCCCTGATGCGTGGCTTGTCTTCCTCTGTCCCCCACTGTGACTCTTCTTTCTCTTCTCCTGTCTCGCACGTGCTTCGAATAAAGCTGCGTCTGCGTCGAATTGGCGCTTCAGTCGTTTCTTGTTATTCATTTACATCCGTGCCAGCTTCTTCCTTGCCGACTTCAAACTTGGTTCATGGCGCACACTTCTAATTCCGCTCTTCCGTTTCAAGTTCCGCGCACACCTTCTCTTCGAACTCCGCACACTCTATCACAATATGCCCCTACGCCCCTCAGAGTGACACAAAAACACTAAAAGCAAGCTGATCAAACAATAAATTTTGTGCACATCCAAGTGATGTCAACAATGGATACATGTATTCTTATCTAAAAGTGTGTGCACACATGCGATGAACAAGGCATGTGTAGCTTTTGTACAAAAAAAATACAAGGTGGAGGGTAACCGCAGCTGGAGTATAACAAGCGTTTAAAACCAAGTTAGAGAACCGAAATGAGGATGTGAACCACTACAACTTCAAATATTGTCCTTCGAAACAGGTGGTTTTCTGATGATTTAATGCAGCCGATGGTTGACCAATGCAGCTTTCTTTTTTTTCTGTTTTTTTTTTCAAATACCTCTACGATTTCCCATGTAAATTGATTTGTGTGATGGAAAACCACAGTGGTGCCATTGCATATAGGGGCAAGCAGTCGCAGTGAGAACAGTGTCCTTTTGTGGGGAAAAATCATTCGTCTCTGAATACTTCATATTCTCTGGCAGCCTGGTGTTTAGACGCTGACCTGTTTGGTAGATGTATAGTTTTTCACATGGTATTCACAAACAATATAACAGAAATATCGCTAACCAATTTTATTCAACGATTTACCATTTATGTACTGCCATCAGCTTTTTGCACTGTGGGAACAATACAATCTACTTTCGCATATATTCTACGGGCTGCAACGCGTTCGTCTAGTGGCTAGGGTACTCGGCTGCTGATCCGCAGGTCATGGAATCGATTCCCTGCTGCGGCGGCTGCATTTCTCATTGAGGCGGAAATGTTGTAGGTCCGTGTACTCCGATTTGGGTTCACGTTAAAGAACACCGGGTGGAATAAATTTCCGGAGCCTTTCACCATAACGTCTCTCATAGCCATATGGTAGTTTTGGGACGCTAAACCCCACATACCATTCATTATTATATTTTACCGTGCTTGTCGAATGCCGAAACCTACTTGAAGACAAAATATATGGCCTAAGTCTTGATAGTACGCGCAGGAGTTGTTCGCGCATGGTGTGGGCACGTTTTTTTCTGTTTTTACTTGTTGTCAATTTTTTAGAAAGTTTCCCCCTCCGTAACTAACCAGTTTCTAACAAATTTAGGTAGCCTCGACAAGGCAATACATCTCAACCGCTCAGGGTGTTTCGTTGATTACTCTTTGGGAATGTTAAACTAAAGAAGCCACACAAGTATTAGGTCTTAAGCAGATGTAGTTCATGATTCAGTTACCGAATAATTATGAACCGCAGTTTTTAGATGTAGAGGTATCAGCCAGAGCAGGGCACGTATACTGGCCATACAATCAATGAACGGAAAAAGCGTGTCGTGAAGAGTGGCGTAGTACTTTCATGTCTAAGAGCAGTCCAACCAGGTCATGCCCAGAAAAGATTTGCCAAAGCTCATTCACCAAATCAAGAGGCTAACATGCAGTATACAAAAAAAACTTTTAACCAGACAAAAAAAAAAAAACGCAGTAAAAACACATTCAGTTACGTACGAGGTAACTTCAAGAATAAAAGTGATGGTCTGGTTTTGGGACGTTAAACCCCACATATAAAAAAAGTGATGGTCACAAATGACAACATAAAAAGGTTGTGCCTACACCGTGTGCGCGCAATTAATTCGGAAAACTTAGAAACCTCTAAAGATAGTCTCGAAGCAGTTTTATCAGTATCCAACAAGCTTAGTGAATCAAAGCCGCACTTTAAAAAACAAAGGAAGTGAGAATGAAGAAACGGGCCCCGATTATTCTTCAACTATCTCCCTCTCGGGTGCCTTACCCGTCGCGCTTTCTTGCGGCAAAGACCAAAGGAGCGAAGTTTCTCCTACATTGTTCAAGTTTTTCCTCAATCACGGGGCTCTTGGGCGCGCGCATGTGCATGCCGAGCCTAGCCGGCCATGGCAAGTCGCGTGCGATTACTTTTACCTACGATTGATGCAAGCAATGCAAAAGTAACGTTTATTCTTTTGTTTTACTGTTGTATAGTAAAAGCCTTCTGTTTTATCGCCAGGCACTCGCACAATGCTCCCCTTACTTCCGTGCATGTCTTGTGTTGTTTCATACTGCCAATTTATCACGAATACAAGGATCTTTTCTTCCATAAACATTGTTGCTTTATCAATTGCCTTAGACTGTACACAAATAATGAGTTTTTGTGGTGTCGACAATCTTTCGTAAGCATACGCGCATTAAGTTTCGCATGGCACCAATAGCACTTATCAATTCAATGAGGCGCATAAAAGCATCACAGTTAATTTTTCAACATCCTCAAAAGCCTGATACTCACGCATAATTCATGCGTGAAAGCACGAGCATATGGAATTGGTGGAGGTATACGTGTGGCTACCGCTATATGATGATCAGATATGCCGTCATGAGGGTCCGTGGATGAATTTCGACCCGCTGGAGTTTTTTGTCGTGAATTCAATCATAAGCACATGGATGTTCTTTGCATTTTCCCCCATCCAAATACGGCCACCGTAGCTGGCAGTTAAACCTGCGCCCCCAGCATAGTCACACGACAACCAATGAGGCTATGCTACCACGGCAGGTGAATTCACGAAAAGAAACGGGCTGCGAAGTTTCACCGAGCGTTTATTTTCCGGAGTGGATCAAAAATCGTCAAAAACGTTTTAAAAATCAATATAACTACACATTTATGAAAAGTAAAATATTAACCTGTGTCAATTAAACCAAATTCTCACTCGCATGCGTCTTGAACTGTCCATGCCAGCACCGAAAGTTAGGACAGAAATATGCACTCGCGGAGTATGCCTCTCTCGTGCACATGATTCTCCTTTATCGAGCAAAACTCGACCCAAAATGCACTTGTAGTAAAAGATGTGCACAGCAGGTAAGTACTAACACTATCACTCACCTTTGTGAAAAGATTATTTGAAATCCAGAATAATAGTAACCACCACAGCCACAGCGCTAACAACACAATTGTGCCCCGCAGGGGCGCCGGCGCAAGTAGGCGTTTGGTGTGTAGCGACACCACGGACCCGAGCTAACGGGGGAGTTTTGACTCCCTCCCACGCCCAGCCGTGCGTGGCTTTGCCGTGTCCGGGGAAAAGGGGATCCTGGGGGATGAGCCGACGCTGGGTGATTGGACCTTTAAGGCCCCCCGGCAGAGGCAACACACCCCTTTGGCCCCGGCTTCACGTAGACGGCACCCCTGGGCTGACCCACCCAGGGGAACTGGGCAGTCGCCTTTTCCTATCTCTCTCTCCCTACATCTCCGTCTTTCTTACTTTTTCAGCGTTCCTGTCTACTTCTCTCTTCTGCTTACTTCCAATTTTCTCGGCGGCAAGGGTTAACCCTGTGCAAATAGCCTACCTTGGCCTAGGCGCATTGGGTTAAAGCAGGGTTGTACGGCTGACGTCTGCAAGCTTTCAGCATCCGCAAACTTGCAGCGTCCCCTCGTTGGGCTCCGTGGTGGGTGGCCGCCAACGCTGCTGAACAACTTACAATTAGCACGCAGAAAGCATTCCCTTTACTTAGTGATCGTGCCTCCTCAAAGCGGGTATGAACCGAAGATATCAATTTTTTCATCCTGCCAAGACAAATGTTTCCTCATTTCCACGTTATACACTGCGAAAAAACTAACAAGCAAGCCAGAACTGTATCCCCCTTCGTAGTGGCTAGATGCTTAACCGAAACTCTCGGGGCTGGTTACAAGGTTACCAAAATGGCCAGCGGAAATCTACTCCTTGAGTTACGTGACAAAGACCAATTCGATAAACTGAACACCCTCACAATGTATGGAGACACACCCATCAGTATTACGCCACACAGGTCCATGAACTCATCTCGCGGGGTCGTATCGGACGCAGATTTGCTTGACCTGACCGAAGCTGAACTTCTGGAAGGATGGAAGAGCCAGAACGTGACAAACGTACAGCGTATTAAGATAAGAAGAGATCAAAAGAAATATCAACCAAACGCTTAGTACTGACCTTTGCTTCGAGCGATTTGCCGGAAACCATTCAGACTGGGTATACAAAGACATCCGTGAGGCCATATATTCCCAACCCCCGCCGTTGCTTCCAATGTCAGAGATATGGCCACGGCTCGCAAAGCTGTCGTGGCCGGAAAACTTGTGCTCTGTGTGGAGTCGTGGGCCATGCCTCCGACAACTGCGAAGCACCTGCACACTGTGTGAACTGTGGTGGTAATCATGCCGCGTACTCGCGTTTCTGTTCTTTCTGGAAAAAAGAAAAAGAGATCATCACTTTAAAGATAAAAAAACATTACATTTAAAGAAGCAAGAAAAAGAGTCTCGCCATTTTATGGCCCCACATATGCTGATGCGGCGCGCCAGGGGGCAGTGTCGCACCAGCCCTCGCCACTCCTTCGGCCTGCGCAGAGCGAGCCATTGGCTGTGGCACCTGCCCCCAAGGCGGCAGTAGCTGAGTCTACTCCGCCTACTATTGAAGAGAGACCAGAGACTCCAGGGTCCTCGGGTCTCAAGGCCTCATCTCGTCAGGCGAGGCCCAAGCTTCGAAAAACCAGCTCGCATGAGCGGGCATCCAGTGCCTCCGAGGAGGCAATGGATACGGCGGCACCCCTTGTGCCAAAAGAATGGCGGGGCTCTCTGGAGCGCGCGAAGAGAACTAAAAAGCTCATAACAGGGCCTGATAATAGCCCTGTTATTTGAGCTCGACCTTTCAGCTTAAACAAGTCACTCCCTTAACGTACACTCATCACTACTTTACTTCCAATATGGAAACACAAATTATACATTGGAACGCAGAGGACTGCTTAAGAACCTCGACGACGTCCAAGAGCTTTTATACAGTCACCTCAAGTGCTGTGTGTACAGGAAACACACCTAAAATCCTCCAATACAAATTTTTTACGTGCTTACGTCATATACCGAAAGGACCGAGATGATGCTGTTGCGTCATCCGGTGGCGTAGCCATTATTATTACCAAGGAGTAGCTTGTACACATTTACCACTCCAGACATCCCTTGAGGCGGTGGCTGTTCGAGCGGTACTTTTAAACAAACTCGTCACCATCTGCTCTTTGTATGTACCTCCCCACCACCGTCTTGAAAGACGTGAATTTCAGTCTTTAATAGACGAACTGCCTGAACCCTATTTGCTGCTTGGAGACCTAAATGCACATAGTGTACTGTGGGGCGATTCTCGCTGTGATGCACGAGGTCGTCTCATTGAACAATTTCTCTTCTCTTCCGGTGCCTGTTTGTTGAATAGGAAAGAGCCAACCTACTATAACGTTGCCAACAAAACTTACTCGTCTATAGACCTCAGCATCGTATCACCTTCACTTCTACCCCTACTGAAATGGAAAATCATAAATAATTCATATGGAAGTGACCATTTTCCTGTAGTGTTGAGTTCACAAACAACATATGAATGCCCTCTACATGTTCCCAAATGGCTGATAAACAAAGCAGACTGGGAACAGTTCCACAACACTACACGTTTGAGTTGGACAGACATATGTAGGTTAAACATAGATGAAGCTGTGCAGTACTTCACAGCTTTTCTAACTGACGCAGCAGCCAGGTGCATACCGCAAACATCTGGAATGCCCAGCAAACAACACGTCCCATGGTGGAACACAGAGTGTCGTAATGCGCGAAAGGAACAGAACAGGGCATGGAGATTGCTTCGTAACTCACCAACAGCCAAAAATCTTGACACCTTCAAGAAAACAATGTCTCAAGGAAGGAGAACGCGTCGGCAGGCCAGAAGAGAAAGTTGGCACAAGTTTTTATCAGAGATAAATTCATATACACAAGAGGCCAAAGTCTGAAACATGGTTCGAAGGGTAGCAGGAAGAAAAGTACACTCACTCCCACTCGTAAACACTCAAGGTGATACCTTGGAAGACCAGGCAAACTTCCTCGGGGCACATTTTGAACGGGTATCCAGCTCGTCCCACTATACTGATACTTTCCAAAAAATACAGAACAAGAATAGAAAAACAGAAACTCGAACACAAATCCACTAGATACGAGGCATATAACCAAGCTTTCAGTCTAGCGGAGCTCCGAACATCTCTAAACTCCTGCAGCACTTCTGCGCCAGGTTCTGACCGGGTGGTGTATGAAATGTTAAAAAACCTACCAGCCGAAACACGAAAAACCTTACTTTGCTTGTACAATGCTATCTGGTTTTCTGGCACTATCCCTACCTCCTGGAAAGAGGCTATTATTATTCCCATTTTGAAAGAGGGCAAGGACCCTTCTTTAGCTTCGAGTTATAGGCCTATTGCACTTACAAGCTGCTTGTGCAAGGTCTTCGAAAAAATGATAAACTGCCGACTTGAACATTTCCTTGAAACAAACAATTTTCTCGACCCATTTCAGTGCGGGTTCCGAGAGAGTAGATCCACCACAGACCACCTTGTTCGTATTGAGGCACAGATCAGAGACGCCTTCGTTCATAAACAATATTTTCTCTCTGTGTTCCTCCATATTGAAAAGGCGTATGATACAACATGGTGTTTCGGAATTCTAAGAGACCTGTCCCCCCTTGGTGTGCGCGGAAGAATGTTTCATATAATCGAAAGTTACCTGTCAAACCGGACATTCCGTGTCCGTCTGGGCAGTGTGCTCTCCCAAACATTTGTCCAGGAAACCGACGTGCCACAAGGTGGTGTGCTTAGTTGCACACTTTTTATTATCAAAATGAATTCTTTGCACTTGTCCATTCCCAGCAATATGTTCTATTGTACATATGTCGACGACGTTCAGCTTGGCTTCAAGTCATGCAACTTGGCCATGTGTGAGCGGCAGGTTCAGCTGGGTTTAAATAAGGTCTCCAAGTGGGCAGATGAAAACGGATTTCGACTTAACTCACAAAAAAGCACGCGTGTCTTGTTCTCTCGAAAGAGAGGCATGCACTTGGAACCTGACATTCGACTGAACGGGCAACGTCTGTCCGTCAAAGCCGAGCATAAATTCTTAGGCTTAATCTTGGACAACAAGTTGACCTTCGTGCCGCACATTAAGTATTTAAAAACAAAATGTTTAAAAGCCATGAATGTTATAAAAGTGTTGTCACGTACTACGTGGGGTAGTGATAGGCAATGCCTCATGAACCTCTATAGAAGCCTCATTCGCACCCGCTTAGATTATGGGGCCGTTGTCTATCAGTCTGCTAATCAAAGTGCCTTGAAGATGCTGGATCTCGTGCGCCATTTGGGCATCCGCCTTTCTACGGGTGCTTTTCGCACCAGCCCCGTAGAAAGCCTTTATGTTGAGTCAAATGAGTGGTCGCTTCATCTGCAGAGAACTTACATGTCCTTTGTTTATTTCCTTAAGGTGAAAGCAGACAAGAAGCACCCCTCATACTCTACAATTAAGGATTTGTCGAGCTCAATTTTGTTTCAAAACAGGCCTTCGATGAGGCAGTCCTTCTCAGTTCGCCTGAAGTCTCTAGCTGAAGAAACTGAAGTGTCACTTGAACACAGTTTAATGGCTCCTGTAGCATATCCGCCACTGCGGCAGTGGCAGACTATAGACTGCGATGTGTCTTTCCTAGAAGTTACAAAACATGCACCCATTGCCCATATCCGAACATACTTTCTGTAACTTCAACACAAATACACACGTCCTGAGTTCTTCACAGATGCCTCCAAGACTAACTCCTCTGTGTCTTACACTGCTGTCGGCCCATCCTTTTCGGATGCTGGCCCTCTACATCCACGCACAAGTATGTTCACAGCGGAAGCTTACGCGACACTGGTGGCAGCTAAACACATCAAACAATTACAAATACAAAAAGCAGTAATTTATACAGACTCCCTCAGTGTGGTAACGGCTCAGCACAGTCTTAAAAAACACAAAAACCGAGTCCTTGTCCCACTTTACTCCAGTTTGTGCACACTACACACTCAAACAACATGTTGTAGTGTGCTGGGTGCCAGGGCACCGTGAGATCCAAGGCAACGTGAACCGGATAAGCTCGCTGCATCCGTCCATGAGAGCACCGCCATTACATCCATATCAATCCCAGCTCTTGATCTTAAGCCGTCTCTCAAACGAAACCTCATGGACCACTGGCAGAGCAAGTCGGATATACACACACAAAACAAACTACACGTTATCAAGCCACACCTTGGCCATTGGCCACCAGTATTAAAATCACATCTAACAGAGGTAACACTAACAAGACTCAGGATAGGACACATACACGACACACACACATCTTTTGTCCGGTGGTGATCCACCATTGTTCGATAAATGTGGTGAGGCATTAACAGTTCTTCACGTTTTAATTCAATGTAAACAGTTAGACACTCTAAGAAGACAACACTTTCCATTATCCTACCGACAACATATACCTCTACACCCTGCAATGTTCGTTGGCAGGGAACCGCTTTTTAGTAATAAATCATTGTTAGCGTTTTTAAAAGAAATTCATAATTTTCATTACATATACCCGGGCATTTCGTAGCACAACCTCTCCAGAGAGGTTTTGCTGCGGTGGCTACACTGAAAAGCACTTGCCTCACTGCTCTTGGACGCAAGGGTATGAACGTGTGAGGTACTTGTGCTAATGCCATACATGTCCACCATCGTTTTTCATTATCACCAACTTTTGTCACCTATTCACACCACACACACCTTTCATGACATGGTCATGATTTTATTACTTGTATGTTTTTACCCGCCTTGCTGCGAGGAATTTTATGGCCCTTATACAGCCGCTAATCACAATCATTGTCCACATTCCTTGTCCCTTGAACTGGCGCTCTTTGGCCATCAAATGGCCCTTGCGCCAAAAAACATCATATATCATCAACAACACAATTGTGGCAGGCACAATGACCGCAAGTTGACACGTTAGACAAATCGCGAGACACCTTTGAAGCAGGGAAGTGTGGAGGCACAGAATGCCATAATGTTATAATATATTCGCGCACTGTAGCACCAGTTCCTCCACACAAGTAATCGAGGTGCCGCGACGCCAACAGCCACTCTCATCGCTCACGAAAGAACACCATTGGGTGCGAGGTCATCTCTTAGTTATTTCGCACAAACCGAGTTGTAACGGACATATAAAACACTGAGACGTTCGTTACCACATCAAAAACATTGTCATTGAAGGGCTAGCGGTGTAGTGTATTCATGGCTAACGATCACACTTGTGGTAAGCACGCAAAATAGAATATAAGCAAACAATAACCCTGAACAACTAAACGGAATCGACTCGACGACAGAGTCCAAGTCTGGCCTGCAGGCAGCGCCCTCTCCAAGTAACAAGTGGAAGAATAAAAAAAGACGTGGCCTGCGAAATGGCAAGCGCGCGGCAAGCGTTTGCCTTCTCGGAGGCTTAAAGAAACAATATCTGTGGCAGTGATCAAGAGATGGCGCAGCCTTTGGAATGCCATTGGCATTTTTGCATGGCTTGGGGTCATCGTTTTCGCGAAATCCTCATAAGCTGTAGTAATTATTCTTTCATCATTGTGCAACTGTTGGAAAACTTCCGATTGTCTAAGAATCAGACACAATATATTTATGTGTGTGGAATGTTGTGGTACGGCCACGAAACATAAAAAAAGAGTAGACCAAGGCTTACTTGTCACTTTTTCCGCTATGGTCCGTCGAAATGCATTGCTATATAAGCTTGTGCGTTTTCGTTGGGGGATGTGAGTAAACGCGTCAAAATGTGTGCTTCTGTGGCAAAAATTTATTGTACTCTTGTTCATTCAGTTCTCTTTATGTATATGTCTGGCACTACGTGTCCTTATGTGAATGTGTAGCTATATGCATTGCATCAGCATATATTAGGCGTCCAGTGTCAGTGAGTAATCCATGAATGGTCTGACTCGCCAACTATTCGCTAGGGAGCCGTGCGGGTGTGTCAACGTACGTAGCCGCAGCAGGCAGCTTCTTTTGTTTTTAGTATTGTTCAGTTCCTCCAGATGGCGCCAGCTACCGCCTACCTCATGGCTGTGACGTTCTCACACATCGAGCTACTTATTTAACGTTGAACATCTATCTATCGAGACTGCAGTGTTGAGCCGGAATGCTTTCGCTGCCATCGAGTCTGTGGTTTGGAGGCACATGTCGTGGCCTGCGGCCCCGTAAAAGCGTGGATAACGTCGCCACACTATATGAATTAGGGATAAATGAATACAGCAAGCCTAGCATCCACTGTCCGGGTGAGAACTCCGCAGTATACGTGTCTTTCAAAGTGAACGTCGTCTCGCTAGCCGAACGAAACCTACTAGCTCCGCCGTTCTGTTTCGTAATGTTTTCATCACCGCAGGTTCGTCTGCTTGTTTTTATCAAAATTTTGTTCAATATCAATCTCAGCGAGACCGTTTTTTGTAATTTTCAGTGCCGTGTACTGCTTATCAGAAGCGAATCAATACATTGGCTTACCCGGGGTCAGCCATCTTTATTCTGAGGGAGAAACAGTTTCTCCGTGGCAAAAGGGAGCAGCGTTTCTCCATTTAAATATGAACATTGGCGACATCGCTGTTTCCTTCTAAATGGACAGAACGTCCCTCCATTTTTGAAGAGTTGAGTTCGGGATAGCGAACCGGGTGCCACATTTGTTGTTTACCTCCCTGCCATTCTCTCAATGTACTTTTGTCTCTACGCCTCTTATATTTCATTCAATATTAGTGAAAACATGTGCTTCTCGACGGCAGCCATCTGTCCGCCTTAGTTCAGAGAGTGGTCGTGATGCGACGCTACATGGTGGATGCACTGCTTGCGTCACACTTTTACCCGAGTCCCTATGCGAGTTCGTTCCAATCGAGGTTCTATAAACGTGTTTCGAACCCCAATATAATAAGTTTGCCAGATTTGTTTCAGCAGTGACATCACTACCTCAGAGCACTCGTAATGCACCAGAATCGCAGTGACACATCTCCATTGGATGCCCACATAGCATAACGAACGGAGTAGCGCTATCTGAAAACACCGTATCTTTTACATTGTATTCTACACACGAGGAATGCAAGACGCCAGCCCGCGATCTCTATACAACCGAAGAAAAAAATGACTTGATATGACTTCTGTTGTGAGGCACTGCATTATGAGTTCTCTCTCCCATGACCACGAAGCGCACGTGAAGGCTAGTCGATAGGCGATAGCAGGTAAGGGCTGAACAACTCAATCTGGCGCATCTAGCTTGGATTGATTAAATAGAGGAAGCTTTGTCGAAATATGTGCAGGAGTGCTGGCATATAAAACTGATGTCAGTATATATACTGGGTAAATCAATAAATAAGTTTGTTGACAATATTTGTTAAGTATTGTTGGTCATGATCGCGTAGAAATGTTTACATCAGCCACACAGGCTGATGACTGCTCAGACAGAAGAGGTCTTTAGAGGAAAATAATCCTTCTCACAATAAAAGACATTGTCCTCACAAATGCTGCTTCCTACTATTCATCGATACCACTGTGGTTTTTCCGCAATGGGAACCAACCAACCGAAAAAAATGTAGAGAGATTTCTTATTAAAGAAAAAAAGGATGCATTAGTCAATCATTGGTACAGTATAGTTATCGAAAAACTAGCTGTCTTTAAGGACAATAATTGAGGTGTTTTACGCTCTCCTTCATGTTACAGAATTCCGTTTGAAGCACTTGTAACATTCTTTTAAAACAACTTGCGGTTACCCTCAACCATGTATTGCTTCTTTTTTTTTGTGTATAAGCTGCACATGCCTCAATTTTATTGCACAACTGTGAGCAGGGTTCATCTCTTAAGTAAGAGTAGATATATTTTAATTCATGTTTCACGGATACTTGGACCGTCATATAGGTTAATGGTGCACAAAATGTTTATTTGATAAGCTTGTGTTCATTGTTCATTTGTTTCTGTGACATTCTGTAGCGCGTGTCATTTTTTTCTTGCCACCTTTATCTCCGTTGAAATTGCTCTACTTCACTGTACTTAGAAGCGTGGCGGTTAGGGATAGTGGGTATGACATGATGATTGCTACAGAGAGACATCAGATTGACGACAAAAGGAAATGAGAGCTTGTCATGTTCTTGTCGCTTTATAGTCATTCAGATCTCGCTTTTTAACATCTTCACTGTAAGGTATAATGATGAACTACTGCAGCTCCTGCAGA
The DNA here is from genome assembly GCF_043290135.1 of Rhipicephalus microplus. Classification (NCBI taxonomy): domain Eukaryota; kingdom Metazoa; phylum Arthropoda; class Arachnida; order Ixodida; family Ixodidae; genus Rhipicephalus; species Rhipicephalus microplus. The sequence goes on from NC_134702.1 coordinate 252,044,573, forward strand.
AGACATTGAGGAACCCACTCCTTTTTGTTCACGTTGTAGTGGTGTTCCTTTAAATGCTCGTCGACGCACCATACACTTTGGTTTACACATTTCTTGCGACGTGATAATGAAAGATTGTACACTAAGTAGGTCAAAATTTCGTTGGTGCCCAGAAGCTCGGGTCGTCCTGCATAGCTCCGAGGGTCAGGTGCATCTGATATTGAATACAGTTTAGGGGCAGAAAGCTATCGAAGAGCAGGTTCTGTTCATCGACTGAACAAAATTGAAGATGGTCTTCTGGGATCTTAAATGAACGCTTGCGGGTCAGTATTTCTCAATTCCATATGGTTTGAGACAACACATGTTTAAGCCATGCTTAACCGTTATCCACACATTCAATACGTGCAAACATTAACACTAACCCTTGATTCATTCTGCGATCGAGTCCGATATAGGTGAAAATTTTTTTCGCAGAGATAAAGAACTTTCTGCACCGCAACCAGGATTCAAGGATACAACCTCGAGCTCGAAGTCAAGGTTTGTATCGCAATGCAGTTTCGTAATGACCAATTAAAATATAAATAAAGAATAGTGTATTGTATTTTTTGTCTACAGTGGACAAAGAAGTGCAGTGGCTGCAGCTTCTCAACAAGAGAAGGCCTCAAATTTCAAATCAGGGTAAGTATAAGCACGTTTTCAGTGTACGTACAAATACAAAATTGCAATTTTGTGTTAGGTCTTTTTTTCTGATTCAAAACTGTTGTTTTATAAGCTAAACAATGACGAATTACGATAGATAGAACAACGCCGCAGGTTACACAACAGTCGGCTGCCTTGTAGCGGTGCGTGTATTGCCCTGTGAACTATGAATAGTACTTCCCAACTTAACTGAGTTGCGCAAAAAATTGAAATGCAAAACGAAGACACCTGGACACAGCGCACACTAACAACAGAAACTTTATTAGGAAAAAGCAGACATATATATGTGGTTACGAGAACACGTGCGGTGAAAAGAATTGATTAGATGAGCAGACAAATTGTATTAATTATGTGCTTCTAGAAACACTACCTCAGCGGCAAGTAACAAAACCGAAGATTGCGTGACACATGAATCACCAGCTTTGTTGATGAGATCCGCCTATTTAGTTTCTCATGCTACCTTGTCCCTGAATCTAGATCTAACTACCATATCATCAAACAAGGGCGCGTAGCTGCACCCTCTACAATGCTGTAATAGGTTAGAGCATGATTGTCTCTCTAGTGCAGCTTTGTGATTTATATTTTTTTTTAATAATAGAACGCTCGTCTGTACAAATATTATTTCCCACATGACAGTGAAGTGCCGTTCTCCACAGCGACGGCGCGATCGACCTTTTTGTCGACGGTGCAGTCGACTCTGTGGTTGACCTAACAAGTACACCCTTGCCATGCCACTCATCCTCGATGCTCCTCGCAACAGCCGCTCAAACGATGCCTAAACGGTTGTCGGCCAAAAAGACGTTGCAATGGTGCCTTGCTCGCACTTTCTTTAAACGGTGTGAGACACCATGTAGGTACGGGATGCTGGCAACCGGCAGTTCCTTCGAGCACCAACCATGCACTGAGCCTCTTGCCTGCACCTCAACACCCTGCAGAACCCTTTCAGTCAGCCTAGCCAAATGGTCCTCAGGAAACATAGACAGCCTGAGCTTGTCAATTTGCTTCCCAAGGCTTTCCCCCAACCTGTGCGGGCAAGACTTCTCGAGCGCCGCCTTCACAAAACTGTACAGAGTGCCTGGACCGAAAATCAGGGAGTGGTTTTTCACTTCTAGGAGCCTACATCCAACAGGTACGGCACCCATTGAAAAATACGTTCAAATCTGAAAATTGGAGGCACTTTTCCTGAAGAAGCTCAAAGGTGAACTGTAGCCCGGCTCCAACGTCCTTGAAAATCTTGGGCACATTAACGTGCGATCGCACTGTACAGAGTGCCTGGACCTAAAATCAGGGAGTGGTTTTTCACTTCTAGGAGCCGACATCCAACAGGTACGGCACCCATTCAAAAAAAAAAACGTTCAAATCTGAAAATTGGAGGCACTTTTCCTGAAGAAGCTCAAAGGTAAACTGTAGCCCGACTCCAACGACCTTGAAAATCTTGGGCACCTTAACGTGCGATCGCACACACCCATTGGAATTTACCAACACAAGATAGTAGTTATCTAAACATTTTAACAAATACTCCTTTCAGGGCGTTATTCAGGTCACGATCGACAGAGCTTAAGAACTTAAAAATTCAGCGGCAAGTCTGCCATTGTAAGTCGGATTGGCGTTGCTAGGAAGCAGGCTGCAAGCTTAAGAACCACGTGTTTTAGTTTTGCGGCAATGACCGAATCTGTTTCGTCTGAGAGTGAATGAGGCGAGTGTTTTTCTGGTGGTTTTGGTGGTGGTGGCATAAGCGCGCTGCATAAGCATTGGAGTCGAGAGTATGCACGAGGATTCCGCGAGCGTAGCTGCTGTGTGCATGCGATGCCTCCGCTGCTGCGCCGGATTAAACTAATCACGCCACTGTTCGGTCCGCGGAGCAGCAAGGTTTCGCTCTCGCAATGTAGTTTAAGGCTCACTCGATCAGATAAAATTTCACACGGAAGCGCCTCACCAGGTCTGTTTGCGTGTTTAGCGCTGAGTGCACTCACAAACGCAGGTTGCGAAAAAACGAAAAGTTTTGCATGTTGACTACGATGGTCTCGTTTTGTGTGTGAGTCTCTATGTGTGCGGCGATAGACTGTGATATTCTCTATCTAAATAGCGTTTTATGGTGGACGCATGAGCTCAGTACTTGTGGCTCACTGCAGCGCGTCCGTGTCTCAGGCTCTTTGCCCTCTGGTGTGAACCGCATTAAGTTGGTTTCAAAATGAACACGCGCTGCGATGCACGCAAAAGTCAGTGCCACCAGCTCGTGCTCAACTAATGCTTTGCGTCACTTGTCGAAGAACATCATGCAGCGCGATTTACATGAAACCCTTTCTTTAGGTAAATGTTGAAATTAGTGCGCGTAGAAATCCTAATTTGAAAGAGCAAGCCCCCTAGTTTCGGCGCCTAATATTATTAACGAAACCCTATAAAGTCCTAGCTTGTGTGAAAATACTGTTTCCTGCGCCCGGTGCATAAATAGATAATAATGCACTTTGAGCTGTATTATAGCTGCGTTGCCCGAGTACACTCTATTACGGTAGGCAATGAGCTCTGCAAAAAGATAATCACCAACTTGCGTATTACCGACAGTTTCTCCGTAAAAAGTGATGAAGATAACACTCACACATTTCATTTATTCAGGCGAATTACAGCAGGACAAAAATTACCATATCTCTCAAAAGAGAATTATGAGGGAACGCGAAGCATCATTGTGGCTGCACACCGAGTTTCTGTTTTCGTTCACTCAACGTTTCACTTGGTGTATGCTGTTCATCTCGAAAGCCTTGCTACCCTCGCCGCAGACTCGCATTTTCTCTCAGTAGCGGAAGGAATAGCTCGACGCCGAGGCTTGGCTTTGATGTCAGCCTTTATGACTTCGGTGTTTGCATATAGACGCTTGCCTTGCGCTTCGCCGGCCCGGAGTTCGGAATCACCTAGCTTGCGTAGGCGTTTGCTTTCTGCATCGCGAGCCCTGCGCTGCTGCTGCTCCGCGGCGATCTCTATGTAGGAAGAGGTTGTAGTGTTTCTGGAAATGGCACCGATATACAACTCATCTGAACGGGAGTGAAGTAATAATGATAGAATTCGACCTAACGCACGCGCTTTATCAATTTGTAGAGAGAGAGAAGGGAGTGGGTTTACAGACTTCTGCGTGGGCAGGCGAAAGAAAAGAAGGCGACAGCATTACTGCGTAAAAAAAGAGCGTGGAAGCGAAAGTAGGCGCATGTGCAATAGAGCGCGGCCGCCCCAAGATCAAGCTTGTTCATGAAATGCTTCGCATCTTAAACGCTCGAGTGGATTAAGGGGAAGTGCATCCCTGGGCAATGTGAAGAGCCTTTGACCATCTGGTGCCACACGAAAAATATGTCTGGCGAAAAATGCTCCACTGCCTTTTAAAAGGACGCTAAATACAACTACGAACTCAATGTTGATTGCTGCAATAGTGGTCCAGAAACTTGAAAGGGTTACTTTTATGCCAAGGAAAGGCCTATTTTGAGATAAAATCACGTTTTAGTGGTCCGCATCAGATTAACGCACTTCAAGTTACTCGCCTCAAGAAGTGGACCGAGCGGACCAACTCAAAACACTGTTGCCGGGCACAACGTTGCCCAGGTTTATTGTGCGTGTAGCAGTACACTAAAAGTAGTGGAAGCCACAGCAGCAACAGCGGCCATTAATAAATTTCTCAACATTGGCTCCAAAATTGCAGACGTGTTTTGATTCAGCTGCACGCTGCTAGATGGCACCACCTGTCCAGTGTAACTACGCAAAATTGAAAATTTTGAAGTATTTGCGCCATTACCCTTAGCAACGTCTGGCGGTTCTTTTTTTCATGAATCAAACAGAGACGAACAGGCAGCATTTTATTGCCTCTCTTGATACAAGGAAGGTTGTTTATTTAGTGCAGCTAGATCGATTACTAATTAATTGTACGTGCTTTGTCTGATATAATCGGGATCATTTTGAAAAGGCCCTACGGCGGCGCGTGTGTTCTCGTGCACTTACCTTAATTGCTCGGTAAGTAGGGCATTGTTGTTGATAATATTGTCGTTTTAGATGTTGTCGTGCATTGAGCTTTCACTCTGACGTAAATTGTTATTGGACTTTAGTGTCCTTTTGGGTGAGCGTAATGTGAGTGTGGTCGCTGGTGGCGCAAGAGATAGTTAAGTTTGCGCAGTAAGGCTCTGAGGGGTATAACAGCTCGTTTACGTTGGGTCAATTGATGCACCATTAGAGAAAAAGCCTCGCGCCAGGTGAAAAACAGGAAGAACTAAGATGGAAAGAACGCCAACTGAAAATCTCGTCTGCCATTTTGCAAATAAGTGGTAATCTCAAGTTAGATGCAGATTCCCTCTTCTGCTTCTTTCGCTAGTGTAGGTGAGCAAGCCCCACGGGTCCAGAAAGAAAGAACTTGAACTTGCGCATGAACGTGATCCTTCCCAGAGATAAACTCATGGGAGCCTGTTATTTGGGCCAATGGGTCAGGTGACCACTTTAGGCTGGATGAGCGGGCCTGCCTACGAATGTCTGTTTGAAAGCTCCCAAATGTCTAGTGTCCAAACCACATTCACTTGGCCTCTTTATAAAATAAAGTTGTACCCATTTATTCATCCTCACTACTAAGTTTATTTTCCTCGCACATTGGCAATATAAAGGCTCCTGTAGGACATGCACAACTGCATGAAAGAACAGACAGTGCATGAAAGGTAGGTGTGTGTTGTGTGTTGCTGTTCTTACCCTGTTTTTTTTCATTCTTTTCGTTTTTTGACCTTGAGACATGTCACATGTCTTTCAAGTACCAAAAAGGCGATGTTGCCGTAAAAAGTGCGCAAGTGGCGCCGTACACAACAATAAAAGCCAACAGATGACAGGATGTATTAGAGAACAGAGTTTGCAGACAATATAAGAAGGTTAGACAACCGGCAAAATTGATACGAGGGGTTGGGGTGAAAAAAAGAGCCTACAAGGATCAGTTTTATTTTTCGCTCCCTGTTGTTCTTGCGTTTTAATTGTTGATTCTAGAACAAACTAAAAGAATAAAAGCATAAAGCCTGTTATCAATTTTTCTGATGTCTTTATACGTTTGGTGACATGCATTTTGACGGGCTTTGTTAAATGCGCAGAATTTATATCACTTGCTGCCAAGCTTCGCTAGACCAACTTGAAAAAATTCAAACGTTTCACACTACTCAACAAAATTAATGGTAATTAGAACATCGACCATGGTCTATTTATAGCAAATGCAGTCACGCTTTATTTTTTTTTAAACTCAATGACCCACACATGCAACAGTCGCTAGGTATCTGCCAGCAGCCATATTCTTCAAAGGGTAAAAAAAAAATTAAATTTCCACCGACACGTTCCTCATCTATGGTCTCCATAAACACGGTACTGCCTACGAGAAAGCATACATGGGTAGCCTAATAATTCAACTAGATTTAATAAAAAAGAAGTTTAGGCCACAAGAACGTCCAAATTATAACTATTACAGTGTTCAATGGTTACCTTCACTAATGATATACTATTGTAAATTGCTACGATGATGCACCAGTATAATGCTGCACTTGCACGCTTCGCCTGTCGTCTTGTCTTTGACAGCAGTGCCCATAAATGGCAAATCTAAGTAGCCTCTCCGAACAAAGTCAGGGTTTCGCAAATAGTTACCGTAGGCAGAGCAAGAAAGAAACTAAAAAAGTCATCTTATACAGAGCACAGGGCGGCATAGGAGAGTAGGCAATGAGTCAATACAGAAAATTCTCGCACGAGAAATGAAGTTCCTTAAGGTCTTTGCCAGCTTACAGGTACAACAAATCATTAGAAATAAGAAACATCAAGAGCTCAGTAATCGAGCTTTTGTACAAACTTCACGACTACAGAAACGCTGAAAAACCAAGGTAAAACTGCACTCAAGAAGGCAAATTTAATAGGCGTTTGTACGAAAGGAACACCAATTATATTAAAAAAACAACCTTGTAGATCTTCTCCGTGTTTCAATATATAAAGCTAGTCAAAGTAGGTGCAGTGGGCCATCAGGTGACATGATGGCATGTTCAATCGTGGAAGTGTGGCTTTGTTGGACCCTGACACCTGGCTTGGGGTAGGAGAGACCTGTAGAAAACAATGCGCCACGTCCATAAAACTGTCATCTAAGCCTGAACCATGCCGACGCTGTAATCCGTAATCCTGGACTCGCAAACGAAAACTCGAGGCACAGGGGTAGTGGGAAGGCTTTATGTTAGTCCTAGGAGTAAGGCATACAGGTATCTCTCGCTGGTGCGATCAGCCGTATGAGAAAGACGCGACATTGCAAAAAATATTTTTACTGCTACTTCGTTTCACTGATTACGCATCTGGCTTACGTTATTGGTTGAAGTGATTCGTGAATTGAAGTGTCAGCACCTTCTGAAATCTGTCTGAATGTTCGAACCCAATTTCCGGTAGGCCCTGATTAGACGAGTGCTGCGTCAAATGCCAGAGAGCAACTGCAGTAATAATGTAATCTACCGCCATAAAGCCCACAATTGACGATCAACTAGAAGTTTAGTATCGTTATCAATAAAACCGCTAAGCGGAATGCGCTGTGAATTCATGTGTAACTATAAGGTTGGAGCGGGATTATGTTACTCTAGGGAGATGGTGTGTTCAAAAAACAGAGCTGCAGCACCGCCGCTAAAGATTGTACAGAAAGTGGCACTCTAGGTCCATATCGCCGGAGTGTGAAATGATTCCAGTTGACTCTCCTTCCAATACTGAAACGTAGCCCGGATGCACTCTTCACGCAGTGGGGACTCTGCCGCTGGTGAAAGTGATAGCGGTGCACAGGAAGCGTCGGCGCCTGCATCGGACGAAAGACCACGTCTTGTGCCTCCACTCGCTTCAGAGCCACCGATGTTTGCCGAACATGAACTTGTGGGGCAGGCTGCTCCAGATGCGCAGTAAGTCAGCCTTTCGTGCTACTCTCTAGGCACTTTATGAATTAAACGCCAGCGTTTACGTCTCGTTTGTACGAATTGATTCAAGTTTACCGAATAAGCATACGACCTACCTTGCACGTCATTGCACAAATATATCCGGAAAAGTGATCACAGAGACGCACTATCTTCGTTCACTGTTCCACGCATTGACAGAAGAAAAATAACATAAGAGATCTCTTACATGTTCAGGTAGACACAAAAGTCAACTGCTTGTTACAGCAATTTCTAGTGGAATTTCAGTCGAGCTTCACAAAGCGTATTACGAATGAGAACTGCCGCAGTTTTATGATCGCCTTGAACGAATAGAAGGTTCATGTGTGCCTAGACTTGCCATAAGCACACGTGCAAGTGATCCATGGATAACTTGCGATGTTAACACGTGCATTCAAAGGAAGGGCGTATTGAAAAGCGAGTCAGTCAAACAAACCAAAAGTCAGGAAAAATAAAAAAATGGAAACAAGCTGAAAACCTACCATTAAAACAAATTAAAATATCTATGTCAATTGCACTGTGCAGAGTTAGATGATGATGATGAGTGGTTTTTAATGGCGCCAGGGTTAATTGATGGCCAAAGAGCGCTATTTCAATAGACTAGAGATAAGAAACAATGATATGATGCGTGGCTGTTAAGGGGCCTCAAAATTCTTCGCACTAACGCGGGTTAAAACATGGAAGTAATTCATGACAGTGGCGAGAGATAAGTGCAGTGAAAGTGGATGGCGAAATGTCGTGATAATAAAACCATGATGGAGATGTCACCGCATCCACGACCACGGTACAGAGCTCGTGTTACGGATCACCTCGAAATATCGGTTTAAAGCTATGAACATCTTTTGAAAGCGTGAACAGGGATTGAACTTTAAAAAGCGGATCCCTGCCGATGAGCATCCTAAGGAGTAGTTGGAGCTGCTGTCAGTAGGGCAGTAAAAAGTACTTTTTTTCTTAGAGCATCTAGCTCATTGCACTAGAAGAGAATGTGGAGAACCGTAGGTGGTTCCCCACATCTCTCACCTAATGGTGGATTGCCGGTGGACAGAAGATAAGAATGTGTAGAGTGTGTATGTCCTGTTCTAATCTTTCTCAGTGTTACTTCTGTGTGTCGTGATTTTGATAGTGGTGGCCAATTACCTAGTTGCGGCTTGATAGCACGGAGTTTATTGTCTGTGTGCCTGTCCCACGTACTCTGCCAATAGGCCCCAAGCTTTTGTTTCAGAAATAGTTTCAAGTCAAGTGTAGGGATTGGTATTGATGCATTGAAAGTAGTGTCGTTGGCGGAAGTAGCCAGCTTGTCGGCCAAAACGTTTCCTTGTATCTCACAGTGTTCTGGCAGCCAGCAGACAACGACATGCTGTTTTTATGTTTACTATGTGCACAGAAGTGAGTAAAGGGACACCAGCACGGGGTTCTTATGTTTTTAGGCGTTTTCAGGGCTTTGACCACATTTAGGGAACCTGTGTATACTACCGCCTTTTGTACTTTTATCTGTTTGATGTGTTTTACGACCGCCAGTATTGCGTCAGCTGACGAACGCCGGCCTCTGAAAAGGATTGGCCTACCGTTGCATATGACACATAAGTGTTGGACTTTGAGGCATCGTTAAAGAACTCGGGGCATGCGTATTTATGTTGTAATTCTAGTATGTATGTATGTATGTGTGCAAGTGGTGCGTGCTTTGTGACTTCGGCAAAAGAGACACCGCACTTTATAAGCTGCCACTACCGCGGTGGAAGATATGCTGCAGGAGTTATGAAACTGTGTTCGAGAAGAGGCACAACTGTTTCTTCGGCCAGGCCCCTTACATGGAGCGAGTAGGGCTCCGTAAATGAAGGATGGTTCTCGAACAAGCCAGAACAAGGCAGATAATTAATTGTGAAATGAGAGGGGTGTTTCTTTTCTGCCTCCACCTTTAAAAAGATCAAAAAGGACAGGTAACATCTTTGTAGGTGGAGCGACCATTCATTCGAATCCACGTACAGGCTCTCCACAGGGCTTGTTCGGAAGGCACCCGTAGAGAGGCGAATGCCTAGATGGTGGACAGGGTCGAAAATCTTGAAGGCTGATAGTGTTGCCGACTTATAGATTATAGCAGCGTAATCTAGGCGTGTGCGTTCAAGGCTTTTATGTAAATTTATTAGACATTTCTTGTCACTGCACCACGTTGTGCGTGACAAGTTGCCACACTTTCAAAATATCCATTTTTTTAAGCACCTGTCTTCTAAATACTTGATGTGCGGGATGAAGGTTAGTTTCGTGTCTAATATTAGTCCAAGAAGCTTGTGCTCGGTCTTTAGTGGCGGAGGTTGACCATGCAGGTCTTTGTCGGGGTCAGGATGGATGCCCCTCTTTCTGCAGAAGAAGACGCATGTGCTCTTTCACACGTTCAGCATAAAACCATTCTCCTCTGCCCATCGTGATACCTTGTTCAACCCTTGTTGAACCTTACGTTGGCACATTGAGATGTTGCATGATTCGAAACCAATCTGTACATTATCTACATACATGCAGTAAAATATTTTGTGGGAGAGACAGTTGCAAGGAATTCATTTTAACTATGAAAAGTGTGCAGCTCAATACACCAGCTTGTGGCACTCCTGTTTCTTGGACAAATACTCCAGATAAGACAGTGCCAACTCGAATGTACGGTTGGACAGGTAGCTTTCGATGATTGTCAGCATTCTACCCCGCACACCTAAATGTGACAGGTTTCGTGATATGCCAAAGCGTCATGCAGTGTCATATGGCTTTTCCATATTGAGGAACACCGAAAGAAAAATTGCTTGTAAACAAAAGCGTCGCGAATTTGTGCCTCGATGCGGACAAATAGGTCAGTGATGGACCGAGCATATTGAAATCCACATTGGTATGGGTCAAGTAGGCCATTAATTTCAAGAAAGTGCATCAGGCGCCTGTTAATCATTTTTTTCAAAGACATTGCAAAGGCAGCTGGTTAACGCTATTGGCCTGTACCTGGAAACTAAGGCCGGGTCTTTGCCTTGTTTTAGAATCGGGATAACGATAGCTTCCGTCCCGGCTGAGGGTAGCTCGCCGGAAGAGCATGTCGCATTATACAGGGAGATGAGAGATTTGTCGGGTTCAGTGGGTAGGTGTTTTAACATTTAATATGCCACACGGTCCGGACCTGGGGTAAATTTATTGCAGCAGGTAAGTGAGGCTTGCCGTTCAGCCAAACAGAAAGGTTCATTGTATGCCTCATGTGTTGTGGGTTTGCGCTCCAATCTCTATTTTTCATTTCTTGGTTTGTATCGTTAGAAGGCTTCACTATAGTGTGATGAACTGGAGACCTGTTCGAAGTGCGCTGCGAGAGTGTCAGCCTGGTCTTGTGAACTCTTCCCTTGTGTGTTCACTAAAGGAAGTGAATGTGCTTTTCGTCCTGCCACCTTGCCAACCATGTTCCAGACTCTCGCCTCATCTGTGTAGGAATTAATGACTCATAAACATTTGTGCCAACTTTCCCTTCTCGCCTGTCGGCACGTCCTTCTTCCTTGCGACATGATGTTCATAAAGTTTACAATATTCTCGGCTGTAGGTGAGTCTCTAAACAACTTCCAAGGCTCATTTTGTTTTTTTCGCGCATCGTGGCACTCATTATTCCATTGTGGGACTCGTCGTTTGCCTGACAATTCACATGTTTGGGGAATATATTTCGTTGATGCATCAACCAAGAAAGCTGTAAAGTAGCGCACAGCATCCTCTATGCTTAACGCTGCCATATCAGTCCAAGTTAATGAAGTCATTTTTTAAAACTTTTCCCAATCGGCTTTGTGGGTGAGCCATTCGGGAACCTGTCCAAGACTTGTATTTGTAACTGATGTGCGTATAACGATAGGAGAATGGTCACTACCGAATGGAATAATAATGACTTACCATTTAAGTAGAGGCAGGAGTGATGGGGATGTTATGCTGAGGTCTATTGTTGAGTAGGTATTGTTAGCGATGTTGTAATATGTTGACTGTTTACGATTCAGGAGGCACGCACCGGAAGAAAAAAACGAACTGTTCAATCAATCGACCTCGCGCATCGCAGTGAGAATCACCCCAGAGGCTACTATGCCATTAAAATTCTCTAGGACAAGGTAGGGTTCTGGAAAATCGTCTGTGAGGGACTGGAAATCATGCTTTTCAAGAAGGTGTTGCGGAGGTATGTAGAAAGAGCAGATGGTGACAAGCTTAATCAAAAGAACTGCTCGAACAGCCACCAGCTCAAGGGACTTTTGTAGTGGTAGGTGTGTGCACGCAATCCCTTGATTGACTATAATGGCAGCACCACCGGATGGCACATGGCATCATTCCGGTCCTTCCAAAAAATAACATAACGACGTAAAAAGTTGATGTGTTTAGGTTTCGGGTGAGTCTCTTGTACGCACAGTACATTAGATGTATGTTTGTGTAAAAATTCCTGGATATCGTCGAGGTTTCTCAGCAGTCCTCTGACGTTCCATTGTAGTATTTGTGTCATAATGATGTTGTGTGGTGCTGTGTGTACAAAGGAGTTGCGTTAGGTTACAGAGCCTTTTCGGGGCCCTGTGATTCGAGGTTTTTTTTGGCTTGCTCCAAGGAGTTGCGCCTATCCTTCGGCGTCTGAGGTGCCGGAGGAGTGGGACTTGTAAGCATCACCTCTTGTGAGGTGGTGGACGGTGCCTGCTCGCCAAGCACGTTCACAGAACTTTCGGAACTAACTGCGCTTGCAGTGGTCCGAAGTTCAGCAGACACGGGGGTCTGCCGGCCCTGTTTGTCAGGTGGTGGAGCAGTACAGACTGTTCCAGCCGGGGGCACTGATGGCACGACCGTGGCCACACACTGTGTGACATTCGCGGGTGCAGAAACATGTGGCGTGGAGCCCCGGTGCGCAGCCCTGGCGCGTCACATCTGTGAAAGAGGGATAAGATGAGTTGTGTAGTGCGAAACGTTGGCGTGCTTCTTGGAATGAGAGATTGAATTTGACCTTAAGTTATACTATTTGTTTCTCTTTTTTCCATGCGGGGTATGATCGTGAATAGGCAGTGTGGTCTCCTTCACAGTTCGAACAATGAGTTGTTTCTGAGGTGCAGCTGTCGAATATGTGTTGAATCGATGCACATTTTGCGCAACTGGCACGCCCTCTGCAACTCTGTGATGCATGACCTGAACGTTGACACTTGAAACATCGACAAGGGTTGGGAATGTATAGTCTGACATGGAGCTTACAATAGCCGGTTTTGATTCATTCTGGTAGGTCAGTTGTTCCGAAGGTAATTAATACGTGTTTCGTAGGAGTCACTTTGTTGTTGCGCATTATTCTTATTCGTTGGACTTTGACTACGTTCTGGTCCGGCGAGCCTTCGAGCAGCTCACTTTCAGAAAGCTCAGTAAGATCATCATCGCAAATTACGCCACGGACAGAGTTGATGGGCCCGTGTGGGCCCCCCGAAACAGGGGTTTCCTCAAACGCTACAGTTTTAGACAGCTTCTCATACTGAGCTTTGTCACAAACCTCCAGAAGAATATTGCCAGTTCCCATCTTTGTCACTTTATAACCTGGGCCTATTGCTTCTGTGAGAGTTTCGGAAACGACGAAAGGTGAAATGGCTCGGACTGTCTTTTTTTCGTTTTGACTGTGGATAACATGGTACTTTGGGAATTTCGGTTTTGGAGTGTCAGGCAGGAAAGTGTACTCGGTGTGCCACCTATCCAGGGAGCAATCAAGAAGGGTGGTGTGGAAGCTTTTGCCATAAAATACGATAAAGTTCGGCGGCGATGGTGGCCACCTACCACCGAGCCCAACATGGAGACGCTACAAGGGTAAAAGCAAACACTTGGAAACACCAGCCATACATCGCCACTATAACCTGTTATAATTATCCTAGGTTGGATAGCTACACCAGGTTAACCCTCGCCGCCAGGAAATTCGGAAGTAAACGGAAGAGAGAAGATGACAGGACAGATAAAAAGTGAAAGATAAAGACGAAGTTTAGGGGGAGAGAGATGGGAAAAGGCGACTGCCGATTTCCCCTGGGCGAGTCAGCCCAGGGGTGCCGTCTACGTGAAGTTGGGGCCAAAGGGGTGTGTTGCCTCTGCCGGAAGGCCCTAAAGGTCCAGTCACCCAGCGTCAGCTCAACTCCCAGGATCCCATTTTCCCAGACACGGCAAAGCCACGCACGCCTGGGCGTGGGAAGAAGTCAACCCCCCCCCCTCCCCTCCCCGTTAGGTTGTGTCCGTTGTGTAACTACACACCAAACGCCTGCTTGCGCAAATGCCCCTGCGGGGTGTCAATTTTGCTAAAAACAGATCCCCTAAGGTTTTGAATTGTAGTAAATCAACATAAATTATTGCCACCTATGCTATAAGTGCCAATGGCAGCATGCTAACATTAGATGGGTGTACCGAGCCATTTATCAAGCACTTTGACGAAGTCTACACAGATGAAGACGCTATGAATGTTTTCTTATGTTCCCACAACAATTCTGTTTACCTTCCTATCGATCATCCTAACCACTGACGGTGTAATACGCGCTTTGACCACTTGCTATTCAAAACCAACCCAGGCTCAGATGGTATCAGCACAAAACATTTAGATTAACCAATCACTTCTCGACAGCTTAGCTTTCTTTATTATTCCAACATTCACTTGACTTTGAATGTGTACCGTAAGAGAGTGCAAAATAGCTCATGTCGTGCCCTACCTAAGACGGGTGATAACAATGGCTTCAATACGTATCGCCCTATATTACTAACCTCCATCAGTTGCAAACTGCTTAAACGCACATTCTACACACATAATGGCGCATCTAAATTGAAATAATTTGCTCATAAACAATTAGCATGGTTTTCGACCAAAATTTCCTCGCCAAACGCAGCTTTACGAGCTGTTAACAGACATTCACACCGCCCCGCAGCGGTGGTCTAGTGGCTAAGGTACTCGGCTGCTTATCCGCAGATCGCGGGATTGTATCCCGGCTGCGGCGGCTGCATTTCCGATGGAGGCGGAAATGTTGTGGGCCCGTGTGCTCAGATTCGGGTGCACGTCAAAGAACCCCAGGTGGTAGGAATTTCCGCAGCCCTCCACTACGGCGTCTCTCATAATCACATGGTTGTTTATGGACGTTAAACCCCACATATCAACAGACATTCACACCTCACTGTACTTGTTAGATTTTGCTGAACAAATGTTTCTTGATTTTTTGAAGGCATTTCCTCACTAACCTGACAAGAGACTAACAGTAACAATACTTATTCTTGAAGTTCACGGCAAAACAACAGGATGGCTAGAGAAATTTTTGAGGGATTGTTCTCAGACTGTTAAAGTAAATTACGTTCTAGTCAAACACTTTGAAGGTGTCCCTCAAGATCTGGTGTCCCTCGAGGTACAGTATTAGGTCCGCTTTTATTTTTGATACATATTAGTGACATAACCATAAATGTTAGTTAACCTTTCGCCTTTTCGCAGATGATTGCGGTTTATACAGAGAAATAGCTGGTACCAACAACTTCATAGCGCGACAATCTGACCTTCTGAACTAACAAAACGGTGCGATTCAAAATGATCTAGAAAAGACCAAAACACTTGACGTTCAATTCTATCTTTAAGTCGCGATCTCATAGCAGTCATGTTGATCTAGTGGCTAAGACACTGGGATGCTGACCAGCAGGCCGCGGGAACAAATCCCGGCCGCAGCGACCGCATTCTCGATGAAGGCGAAAATGCTTGAGGCCTATGCGCTTAGATTTAGGTGCACGTTAAAGAAGCACAAGTAGTCAAAGTTTCCGGAGCCCTCCACTACAGCATCGCTCAATATTTTACAGCGGGTTTGGGACGACAATCTATATAAATTATTATGAATATATTCAGTCACAGTATAATACTTATATGCAAATTTAAAACAAAAATAGTAGACTCAGTTACAACAGTTAAATACCTCAGCGTCCTTATCAACTCGAATCTAACACTGACGGACCACACAAAACATATTACTTGTAAAGTGCACATAAATTTTGTTTTGTGAAGCGATGCTTATATGTGGCTCCCAGGAACACCAGGCTTCGATCATACATTTTCTTCTGCATACTTCATTAAAATATCCATTATTATTTTGGCATTCCCACCAGGGCAGCATTACTAATTTACTGAAAGCCATTGAGAATAAAGCAGCACAATTCATCTTATCTTTTCACTCGTGATTTCAAAGTGCTTTGTCTTTGAAAGCAGAGCTGAATATGTCGCCGCCCAGTGCCATGCGCAGGCAACTTTACAGATTACATCTTGTATCCTTCTAACACGTCGGTTGCCCAGACGCATATTTTACTGCTATATCACATCTAGTTGCACCGATCATGGTTTCTAAGTTAACCCGATCTTCGCCCTTGCAGAAAATTAATAAAATCGCTTTTGAGAATATCAATAAAAGAATGAAATGAATTACCTTCCGAAATTGCTACAGTAACTGAGCCTTCTTTGGTTAGTTCAGAATAGCCCACGTATATAACAACTTTAGTTAGCATTATGCTTCATTACATGTTCACTCAAGTTGTATTCCTTGCCTTGTTGCTATGTTTTACGAACCTATCACTATAGGATTGTATTAGCCTGCAGTTATAATATTCACTCTCCGTTAAATATGTATATTGTTTATGTGCCCCCTTTATAAAACGTCCCAGTGAGTCCTTAGGGTACGTGAGCAAATAAACGAATAAAAATAAGCGGATATACAGGGTGTCTTTTATTCACTGCAGACTTTTTATAAAAAAAATTCTTGACAGCAACGGTCCTGTAAGTGGCGCACATGAACTCCGCGTCGAGGGGGAATTACTTTGTCACGACATAACATTGCAGTAAACAATATTGAAAATTCGCTAATTCTTTATCACACGGCAAGTGCTTATATCACAGAGTCATAGTGCCTCCAACTTTATGATCTATCTCTTTTTTAAAAAAACTGCTAAAGTTGCATGTATTCACCACCGAACTTCACGGGAGGCCCGTCGTGATGGTTTAGTGTTTTTCTCACTCGACCGCTAAGTCGAAAGCCCCGAGATTCAATTCCGGTTGTGGCGGCTGAACATTTGATGAAGGCAAAATTGTGTGAGTCCTATGCACTTAGATTTAGGTGCACGCGAATTACTTCCACGCAGTCGATACATTGGAGCCCTCAACTGCAGTGGGTATCGTAATCGTGACAAGGTCCTGGGACATTAGACCACTCATGGTATAAGTTACCATGACGGGCGAAATCAGAACTGATCGCGCCCGGCGCATGCCAAGAGCGGCAGACACATGAGGGGAAAGGGGCGAAATTTGGATGCGAGTCCACCAAAGAGGAATTACGTCACAATTATTGGCAAGCACTCTGAAATAAATGAGCAGACAGCCGAATGTTTGGTGCGAAAGGTGGTCCGTTTCAGTTTTTCTCTTAAACTGTAAAGAGGCGTGAAAAACTGTTTCGGCTGTCTGGAAGAGGAAGTGCCGGTGTGGCGATTGCTGAAAAATACATGTGCTTCAAATTTGCACGCACTACAACTGTGTAATATAGTTACTTGCCCGCAGTCAATTAATAAAATAGTTAAAACAAAGGCTGCTGGTAGACACTAGGTTGAACATGAAATTATTTAGTCGAAATTGTAGCAGGTGAAAAGAAAGTCAGATTACAGCAACACACTGGCACTGACAGTGGCGAAGAGAGTGTCGGTCGTCGATCAACCGACAAGCGGGGACGCGCGTCGCAATTCATACATGTGCTGTCGAATGTTACAGCGTGGTCGCTAGCCGTCACGTAAGTTTCAGAAGTATCTGTGTAGTTCCCGTTGTGCGCATAATCTTGGCTAAGTGATCTACTACAATGATGAAGCCTTTGATCACTGAGCCGCGGTTTTTGCTGACAGTTTATAGGAGCAAACGGAATACAGCAAGAACGAAAATAAGCACACGTGGTATTCATATCGTAAGACAGTAGCAGCGTTGGAGTCTTAACGGCGTTTATTAGGCCGAATCGCCTGATCAACTCCTCGAACAAAGACTACGCTTTTTCGTGATGATGATTATATACAGATGAAGAAGATGAATGTCAAACGTTGTCAATATTGTGCTTACACTAATTTCCCCCTGCGCGGAAGCGGCCAATCAGGCCGCTGTTTATGACGGTGGTGTACGGCACACGAATGGTTTTAAGCGTGAAACGTGAACAACCTCCGTACCACGAAAAGGGCCGTCGGAAGGCATGACAACAGGGGTTACTCGATAGTTAACAGGGGACGTCTGCTCGACTATCCTGAAGGAAGTGCAGCTGTTTCGGCGTACCTTGTTAAGTGGTCAACTGCTGTGACAATCCAGCGCTTGCCGCTAGCTGATATTGGTAGCGGTCCGTAGAGGTCAATGCCAAAGACATCGAAGGGAGAGTCAGGACACGGAAGAGGTTGTAGAAGACCGGCCGGGGAGGAAGTGGGTCGCTTGCGGCGTTGGCATAGCGAGCATGATGCAACATATCACGCTACGCAGTTGGAAAGGCCAGGCCAGGCAAAACGACTGCGGATGCGTTCATAGGTTTTTTGAAAACCGAGATGACCAGCCTTGGGGTCATCGTTAAACGCCTCCAAAATCTGCGTCCCTAGGGAACGAGGAGCAACAGGAACCCAGCGCTGTCCTTCGGGGTGGAACACAAAGCGGTAAAGGATTGAGTTTTCAGTCTTGAAGTTCCGCAGCTGTTGATGGGCGCGAGAGTTGAGAGGACGAGAGGAGCCATGAAGGCGCTGCATTATAGAGCGACAGTAAATGTCGCTGCGTTGGTGGGATGCAAACGTATCGTTGTTGAAGGTAGAAAGAAAATCGACAGCGGCGAGTGAATGAACTGACGGAGACACCTTGATGGGTTCACTCACAGTTGGTGACCAGGCCAGGAGTGCCTGATGAGGAATTTAAAGGACAGCGGCTAAGGGCATCGGAATCGTTGTGTTTTTTGCCGGATTTGTAGATAACGTCAAACTCATATTCTTGGAGACGAAGTATCCAGCGACCGAGACGTCCAGAGAAATTCTTCAACGTCGACAGCCAGCCCAAAGCGTGGTGGTCAGTGACGACGGTAAAGTGGTGGCCGTGAAGATATGGTCGAAACTTCTGGGTGGCCCAGACAACGGCGAGACACTCCTGCTCGGTGATGGTGTAGTTTTTCTCTGCTGATGTAAGGGTGCGGCTTGCGTACGCGATCACATGTTCGTCATAACGCTCTGTTCGTTGCAGAAGTACAGCTCTGAGTCTGTGTCCGCTGGCATCAGTATAGAGGAGAGTGCGTGCGGCGTTATCGAAATGACAAAGCACTGGCTCAAACGTAAAGGCACGTTTCAAGGTGTCAAAAGCCATTTGGCATTCGTCCGACCATACGTATGACGCTCCCGAAGAAAGGAGTTGGTGAAGTGGCGCAGCAATGGTGGCGAAGTCTTGTATAAAGCGCCGGAAGTACGACGCAAGGCCAAGAAAGCTTTGGAGCTCTTTGACGCCTTGAGGCACCGGGAAGTGAAGAACGGCGGTAATCTTGTCGGGATCAGGCCGGATTCCATCTTTGGTGGCGAGATGTTCGAGTACTTTAATACTTTTCCTAGCAAAGTGGCACTTCTTGGTGTTGAGCTGAAGACCAGCAGCTGCGAGACACGTCAGAACTTCATCCAGGCTCTGCAAGTGCTGTTAGAATGTTGAAGAAAATATGACGATGTCGTCAATGTAACATAAGCATGTTTTCCACTTAAGGCCCCGCAATACAGTGTCTATCAGCCGTTCAAACGTTGCTGGCGCATTGCAGAGGCCGAAAGGCATGACGTTAAATTCGTGAAGCCCATCGGGTGTGGCAAAGGCAGTTTTTTCCTTGTCATCCTCGTGCATTGGAATTTTCCAATAACCGGAGCTCAGGTCAAGGCTCAAAAAATATTCTCCTCCTTGTAAGGAATCTAAGGCATCATCAATGCGAGGCAAGGCATATACGTCTTTTCTGGTTACTTTGTTTAATGCGCGGTAGTCAACGCAGAATCGCACCGAACCGTCTTTTTTTCTTACGAGAACGACAGGTGACGACCAAGGGCTTGAGGAGGGGCGGATGATGTTTTGCCTGAGCATATCAGCAACGTGCTTGTCGATGATCTCGCGTTCGCTGGAAGAAACACGGTATGGTCGACGACGGACAATAGAAGTTCAGTCGGTGCGTATGCGATGAGCCACCGCAGAAGTCTGGCTTAGATCAGTGGAATGTACGTCGAAAGAAAATTTATGCTCAGACAACAATGCCAGTAGTTCGTCTGCTTGCGGGGGAGTGAGATCCGTGCTGATAGTATTGACGAGAGCCGTAGTGGGTGTAGCATCTGTTGGTATTGAACGTGATTCCACCAGACTGGTATCCGAAGCCACTACAGAGATAGGTTGCGTGTCCACGCTGGAAACTACAACTGTGCCCTTGGTCAGCAGAATCGGCTCATTGGCTCATTCAGTACTGCGGCTCATTCAGTACTGCGAGAAATGCGGTGCCGTTGGAGAAGCGGACAAGACTCGATGAAAGTGCAATCCTTCTGGATAGACAACGGGCTGATGGACTGACTAAGACGTCACCGTGGTCAATGTAGTCAGACATAACCGTGATAACGTGCTCGTGGTTAGGTGGCACAAGGAAGTCATTGGCTGTTCATAGCCGGTCACGTGATAATTTCGGGGAATATCATCCGTCTTTCGCATATGTATGAGTCGTTGTCGACAAGAGATGGAAGCAGCAGCATCAGAAAGTCCCATCCTAAAATAGGCATAAAAGCACAAGACTCCAGCACGGCAAACAGAATATGAAGCCGGATTCCATCAATGAAAACTCTAACGGTGCACTGTGCTGATGGCCGTATCTGCGAGTCATTTGCGCTACGTAAGAGAGTGCCAGTATAAGGTGTGGTAACCTTACGTAGACGAGTACACAAATCCGCATGAACAACAGAGATAGCGGCCCCCGTTTCCACCAATGCCTGAACTGGTACCCCTCCCGCGTACACTAATAACAAGTTGGCTGGGCCCTCTGGAGGTCTTGGTGTTTGTTCGAGCGATGCAGCTTTCCCTCCAAAAACTGCACCAGCTTGGTTTCCGAGGGGTAGTCAGAAGTAGGTACAGCCGGTCTCAGAGGAGATGTTGAGCATCGTAGAGGTGAAGGGGACCAGCGGCGTCCGGGATAGCAGGGGCGATGTGCGGCGAGTGGAGAAGTCGGAGAGAAGGAACGTGTTGTAGGGCGTCGCTGGTACTGGCTCGGGGATGGCTCCGAATCCCTTTCGTAAACAATGTAGCCACGGCGTTCGTCCTGTTGGCGCTTGCAGCAAAATCGTGAAATATGGCCCCGAATGCCACAATAGTAACATATTGGGCGAGGCGAGTGCCAGGGGGCGTAGTGTGCTGGAGCTGTCACAGGCGCTGGTACTGGCGCTGGGACAGGCGAGTGTGGCGCAAGTGCTGCTACGTTGGACGGCGCAGGAACAGGATGCGCATGCTGAACCAAGGCAGGTGGCATGGCAGCGACTTGCGCAAACGTCATGGGTGGTGTTGGTGGCGTTGTAGTGTTCGATGGGAGAGCGCCAGCCATGGGTGAGAGCTCCTCTTTGATGATGTCGCACAGACCAGCAGATTGAGAGTGAGGCCGAGGGGCGGGTGCACATGACAACCCTTGCGCTTGAAGTTCCTCGCGAATCAGAGTTCGAATTAGCGCGCGCAAATACTCATCCGTGGAAGGCCGGCTGTCACTGGCGTCTGTGTAGTCTGGGTGCAATCTAATGGCTTGGAGTTCATCAAGATGCAGACATGTCGTGATGACGTCCTCAACGGTGGTGGGGTTTTTAACATCCAGAGCGTTAAACGCGACATGGCCTATCCCTTTGATGATGTGGTGAACACGATCAGCCTCTGTGATCGCCGAGTTCACGCGGTGGCAAAGGGCAAGGACGTCTTCAATGTACGAAGTGTACGTCTCCCCGGGAAGTTGGGCACGCCCATAGAGCTTTCGTTTCGACACTTGGGAATGGATGTTCAGTTTTCCAAAAATCCTACGGACTTGTTGAGCAAAAGTACGCCAATCCGGAAAGGTGCTCTCGTAATTAAAAAACCACGTTTTCGCGACATCAGACAGGTAGAAGGTGACGTGACGAAGTTTTTGAGGCTCATCCCATTGGTTATAAACACTGGTCATGTCGTATATTTTTAGCCATACCTCGACGTCGTCGCGTGGAAGACCACAGAAGATGGGTGGGTCGCGCTGCCGGGCGTTGAGGATACCCGCAGGAATGGTTTGTTGGACAGGGATGCTGGATGTTCCGGGCAGCGGTTCTTGAGCCATGACAGCGGACGGGGGAAGCAAGCGGCGACCCGAACGAAGCTCCAGGGGAATGTGACGTCGGAGAGGACTTGGGGATCAAAGCACTTCCACCACTCTGTAAGACAGTAGCAGCGTTGGAGTCTCGACGGCGTTTATTAGGCCGAATCGCCTGATCAACCCTTCGAACGAAGACGACGTTTTTTCGTGATGATGATTATATACAGATGAAGAAGATGAAGGTCAAACGTTGTCAATATTGTGTTTACAATATATTTTCACTGAAAAGCGAGATGACCTGTAACGGCTGCGGAGAGCCCTTCACATATTGCGGTAATATGATCTTTGGTTGAACAAAAAAATGCACGTTCCGGCTAGGCAAGCTCACGTTTATCGGCCATCGTACCGACGCTGAGAGATTTTAACAAAAAAAAAACGAGAGCATCGAGGCCATCTTTAAAGCACTGGAGCCTTCGATATGCTGGATGTAACTCCAAAAATAACCATATGATCTCGAGAGACGCCGTACTGGAGGGGTCGGGAAATTTCGACCACCTGGAGTTCTTTAACGTGCCCTCATATCTCAGCCCACGCGCTGACAGCGTTCTCGCCTCCATCGAAAATCGACCAGGTGCAACCGGAATTCGATTCCACGACCTGCGGGTCAGCAGCCTGGTACCTTAGCCACTAGACCACCCCAGTAAAGCCACTGGAGTCTTCTTCGGTGAGTGAGTTAAAATCATTCATTGCTGTTGTGAATTATATTAAACTACTGCTTAACCTGGCGACTGTGCTTGCTCCGCTATACGCCCTCCTCACTGAACGTGCCCATTGACAGTGCAACCAAGAACACAAAGAATATTTTAGGAAACTTAAGGCTTGTTTACACTGAAGGTAGGGTAGAAAAAGTGGGAACACGAGCTTTTCAAAAGAGTGAGGAGGCGAGTGCGTGCACTTGTCAAGGGCACACGCCTTGTTTTGCTCGCCGCGCGGCCGAGGAAGTGCATGTGTCGCTATCACGTGACATAGCTTTTCCCAATCTTCCAGCAGCGCCACATTCCTGTCACTGGTGTGCCAACGCTGCGTCGCGGTATGACTCGCCGCGGTAAAGCGGCGAGCATCTGCGGGCGGCCGAACAAATTGCTTTGAAAGCAACGGCACTTCGGGTGCGTTCACACTTGGCCTCAAAGAGAGCGAAAATGGCGAAACTCTGCGGCGACTGGCTCGTTTCGCCGCCCAAGCAGCCGGAAAATGATGCTGAGCGGCCGGCGGGCATAAACCGGTCCAAGACAAATTTTTTCGCTACGCGAAACCGAATCCGGTTTTCGCTTCACAGCCTTGGCTGCACTAGATCAAATCACGTGACCCAACCAGCCAGCCGCAGATTCAACATGGCAGCAATGGCGCTGGCGGTGGCTTTTATCGGCTGAAATGGCAAGGCTACCCGTGCAGCATGACCAAGCTTGACGGCCGCAACGAGGACACGCTTATTGAGAGCATGGTTTCGATTACGAACGCCGTGAGCTCTGCAATCAGACGGTGCAGCAACAGCGAGCCGGCATGCCTCAACGTGTCTCGCATTTTTGAACAGCCAGCTGAATCTGCCGCCGTTGCTGTCGGTGCTTTCGCCCGTCTTGTTTTTGCTGACTTATCTTCCAAAACACGTTTGAAAAAATGCGACCTCTTTCTTTTCACTACTTTGCGTGAATAACTAAAATTCAGTGCAAACTCTAGTTCTCAGAAAACAGGCAAGGTTGAATAAATTGTCAGGGTATCGACGGCAGTGCGGCGGCATAGGGTAAAGCGAATGTAAACATCTTCGACGCACGCAGTCATGGTTTTCCGGCTGCTCTGCCGTTTTGTTTTCATTGCGCAGCATTTCCTATCGAACTTCGGCGACTTTGAGCGTATCTATCTATCTATCTATCTATCTATCTATCTATCTATCTATCTATCTATCTATCTATCTATCTATCTATCTATCTATCTATCTATCTATCTATCTATCTATCTATCTATCTATCTATCTATCTATCTATCTATCTATCTATCTATCTATCTATCTATCTATCTATCTATCTATCTATCTATCTATCTATCTATCTATCTATCTATCTATCTATCTATCTATCTATCTATCTATCTATCTATCTATCTATCTATCTATATGTCACGAATGTCATGATATACATTTCATGATCCTGCAGCTCTTGCGGTGATTTCGTTCACATGGCATGTTGTAAACTGGTATGGTAGAGCATGATTGCATGGCAAACACAAGTGACAGACCCTAACATGAAAATCACGACATGCGCGTCATGTGACAACATGACTACATGCCACGCTCATGATGCACTGGTGACCGTTTAGCTAGCGTTACATATACCAAATTTGGTGTTACAACACGTGAATGGATAACGAAAGTATGTGAGTGGTACAAACATGATAATCATGAGATGCATGTCATGTAATGGTATCAATATCAAACTTGGTATGACATAGCATGACTGTATGAAGAACACAATCGACTAGTCATAACATAAAAATCATGGTATGTATGACATGAATGTTATGCTTTACATTTTACGATCCTGCACCTCTAGCGGTGGTTTCGTTCACATGGCATGTTGAAAAACTGTTATGGTATGACATGACTGCTTGTCCAACACAAGCGACCAACCCTAACACGAAAATAATGGCATGCGTGTCATGTAACAACATGACTACATGCCACGATCATGATGCGCTCGCGGCCATTTCGCTAGTGTCAATTATACCAAATTTGGTAATACGGTACGTGAATTCATGACGAAGGTATGATACTGGTGCAAACGTATTAAACATGAGATGCGTCTCATGTAACAACATGATTACATGCTGTGCTCATAATGCGCTCGCGGCCGTTTCACTAGCTTCACAGGTACCAAACTTTGTATTATGTGACGCGAACGAACGACATAGGTAAATGACACATTCAAACATGATAACCATGACAAACGTGTCTTGTGATAACGTGACTGCATGCCATGCTCATGATGCGCTCGCGGCCGTTTCGCTAGCTTCACATATGCCAAATTTTGTATTACGAGACGTGAATGAATGACAAAGGTATGTTACTGGTGCATACATGATAATCATGAGATGTGTGTCATGTGAGAACAAGACTACATACCACAATCAAGAAGCCAATACATTTCGACGTGACACGGTGAGCGTGCTCGGCGGCGTTCATTTTGTCGCGTCACGCCTGCGTTGCCACGCCAGTCGCCGGTTTTGCCATATACTCGCAGGTGCGCGCCGCGCTGCGCCGCTTTGACGCATGCACGTTTCATTGCGTTTGGCGGCGTCCCTTCGTCACGAAAAGAGAGAGACGCAGTGTTGTCTGGGTATTGCATCGGCGCGAAATGCAGCATGTCACATTTCGCGCTGGTTGCCGTCAGGCCGCGCCGACGGACGCTGGTCGCGCCGGTCGCACCTGGCATCAGACTATAGAGTGCTCACGTTTTGCTAACATAGCGTCACTGTGCACAGCCTGCACGTGCGTCAACGCTACATTTGAGTATGTGTGGCCCTTCATGATGTGATCGCGGCCTTTCTGCTAACTCCACGTATACCAAACTTGGTGTTACGTGACGTCAATGAATGACGAAAGTACATGACTGGTGCAAACATGATAATACTAAGAAGCGTGTCATTGAAGAAAATGACAACCTACCACGATCATAGCGTGCTCGCGGACGTTTCGCTAGCTCCACATATACTAAATTTACATCAAGTGTCGCGAATAGCTGAGGAAGGTGAACGACACAATAAAACATGATAATAATGACACGTGAGCCATGTATGGCATCATTTACCTCAACCTCCTGAGTTTGTACTGATTTTAGAGTGACCCCTCAACCTTCCTCACTTTTACTTCGCATATCATGGATTTCCACTGTACGTAGGATCAGCCATTTTTTTGCGAGTGAATAACGGGACGTTTTCGAAACGCCGGCATTGCCACCTGCCTCACCAGTTGCTATAGCAATGACGCGTGAAGTTGTTTTTCTAATTTTAAGTTGCGCTGGCTTGCCGTTAGGTGCGCTGCCAGCAGCGGTCCAACGGACGCGCCTCTCTGTTACTTCATCTGGTCTATCACGTCCCATTAGAAAGCCGAGAAGTGTCCCCACCTAAAGTGTTTGTATCTTACACCGGGCTATAAACGCAGCTTTCAAGTATTTTTTGCGAGCGAAACACAAACAAATGAAGGTTTGCTTGGCGACCGGGATGACACAAAGATGACAATAGAATTGGCGTCTTCGAAACAACGTCACGACTCGGACGACGGCGCTCAAGTAGACGAAGCCGAAGTGAAATTGGAAGTGCACTGGAAGGTGGTTCGTGTAGTCAAGAAACGAAACGTTGCCCGACAACGGACGTTGTCTCTCAAACGCGACGATGGCTGAGCAAACTAAAAGGGCACAACATGGATCCACCCTTGACGACGAGACACAGATAGACAGGCAGATAAAAAGTTTTATTAGCAAGTGTGTTTGGACTATCTCGGCTCCCTGCACCACCAGAAGATCCCGCACCACGTCTATTTTATCATGCTTTTCGCCGCAATGACATCGACTACCCTAGTCACTGCAGCAAGCTGCAATGCTCGGTCCCCAGACGAGAGCAGGTCTTCCCAGTCCTCCCAGCTTAAGATGGCAGGCTGTCCTTCTGGTTGATAATCAGCAGGGCAGCTGAATAGGATATGGGAAAGGGTGGGTTGAGGTTCGCCGCAGAGGGAACATACTGGGAAAGTGCCACAGTAGTGGGACAGCAGCTGAAGGGAAGAAAGAGTGCAATTCTGGAGACGTCTCCATAAGATTTGTTGGGAGTGTGTAAGAGAGGGACTCGGAGGAGGGTATATCCGACGGTTCTAACGGTGTACTTGTGTGAGCACTGCGAAAGTGTGCGGCCGCTCCTTCGGGAAGCCCGAATCGAGTCTGTACTGAGCCGGGCAAGTCAACTCTCGGGCCAATTTATGGACAGCCTCATTTCCGCGGTTACCTGAATGAGCCAGTACACACTGGAGCTCTACCATTCACGTAAATATTGTGTGGAGGTGTTCAACAACTGCCAGGCAGAGGCGTGTATGCTGCCCCTGGCATAGTTGTACAGAGCAGTTTTTGAATCGGTGAAGACGTACTGTGCATCGGATTGTGCAAGGGCTAAGGGGATGGCGGTCTCCTCTGCCTCCTCACCTGTAGAGCCTGAGAGTAGGTGGTGAAGCAGAAGATGTGGTAGCGTACGGTTGTAGCCAAGTAACACAGCTTCGTGTGCTGTACAAGCGGCGTCTACCCGAATGGCATCCTCAGCTTGTACGTAACTCTTGTGAAGGGCTTTTGCGCGAGCTACGCGGCGAGTGATGTGATGCTGAGGGTGATTATTGCGAGGCAAGGGATTGACTATATTAGAAGCATGAATGTGTCTTGGAATGACCAGGCAGGTTGGCTTATTAGCAGGTATGTTTATGTGAAGGGAGACGATAAAATGGCGGCTAGTGGCGCTAGCGAAAAGTCCTAAATACTGTGCCTCAAAATGTGGCTCAACTAGCTCACAAAGGATGTTGTACATGCGAAGTTCAAAAGCTTCGCTGTGCTTGTGCTACGAGGAAGGTTCAGGGCTGCCTTAAATGCAAGGCGGATCATGGAATGCACGCATTCATTTTCTGTGTGGTTCAGCTCAAGATATGGGGTGGCGTATAGAATGCGGATAAGTGTGAAAGCATGTACAACTTTCATGTTGTCCGCATAGTCTAAACCCTTGGGCATAGAAGATACACGGCGTAGAAGCTGCAATACCAATTGCGTAGAAGCCTTGAGTGTTTTGAGCGTATGGTCATTCCGTCAGGAATCCTGCAAGAAAATGCCAAAGATTCACAGTGTTGGTGTGAGGGGGATAGCGGTTCCTTGTAATGTGATTACGATGGGCGAGTTAGCGGCTGATTTTGGTCTCATAAGAAAGAGCGCAGATTTAGAGAAGGAGCATTCGAGTGAGTTCAATAGATGATGCATGAGCTGAAATGGTGTCGGCTGTTAATTGAATTTTTTCAAACTGCCCGTCAGAGGCATACGTAGTTGATGTCATTATATGATTCGCGTAGAATGTATGCTTTAGGTGTGGGATGAGATTTTCTTTTTGGGCTAGGAGAATGAGAGCAATAATAAAGAGGAAGGGGGAGAGGATCACGCCTTAAAAAGTTGTGACCTCTCCGAGCGCTTAAGAGGCCGTGCTCAGGTTATCAATGTGCTAAGAGGCGTGCGGCCAGAGAGAAAGGCACGAACATAATTGTAAATTCTGGGGCCTAATTGTAGTGCCTGCAGTTGCCTTAAGATGGCATCGTGTCGAATTATATCGAATGCCTTAGTGGGTCTACCGCCAGAATTGCTTTAGTAAGGTAAGTTATAGTATCATTCAGCACGTCGTAAGTTTTTTGGATCAGGTACCCTGCGCAGAAAGATGCACACAAAATCCTAACTTACTGTAGAGAAAAAGTGGATTTTCTTCCATATACTACATTGTCAGCCTAGTAAGGATTATGTGTTCTAAGACTTTTGTAAGAGAGGATGTTATTGAAAAGGGACAAAATATTATCGATGGTGATGGGTTTGTGAGCAGATAATAATGATTCTCACATGTTTCCAGGAGGCAGGGAGGATACCGGTTTCTCAACACTCTATAAAGTAGTTCACTAGATCAGATATGGAAGCATCGTCAAGAATTCGGATGGCAGCGTCAGGAATTTTATTTTAAACGGGTGTTGTGTCGCGCAATTTTAGTAAGGCTGCGCGAAATTCTGATTTTGTAATAAGGGCTTCAAGCTGTAGTTGAGATGTGCCAGTGTACTCGGGGTGTTTGGTAGGACGCCCAGGTGGAGTATAGCCCCGCCGCGGTGGTCTAGTGGCTAAGGTACTCGGCTGCTGACCCGCAGGTCGCGGGCTTGAATCCCGGCTGTGGCGGCTGCATTTCCGATGGAGGCGGAAATGTTGTAGGCCCGTGTACTCAGATTTGAGTGCACGTTAAAGAACCCCAGGTGGTCGAAATTTCCGGAGCCCTCCACTACAGCGTCTCTCATAATCATCTGTGGTTTTGGGACGTAAAACCCCACACATTAATCAATCAAATCAGCTGGAGTATAGGTGCATTTAACCTGTGTAAGGAAGTCATCAGTATCCTGCCGATGTTATGAGTGAGGCGGCGAATGCTAAGACACGTAAGGTTTTTACATTTCGTGGGGTCTAGCATGTGGCACAACAGATGCCATGCGTAGTTTGTGGAGAAATTTCCGCGGAGTTTCACAGAAAGCTGAGCCCAGTTAGCTTTGCAAAGGGCTTTGATGTAGTGTTCTATTGCGCTTCAAGCTGCGCGAGTTTGATTTTTACTTTTCAGTTGTGCTTTTGAGTTTTCCACGTTTGCATAATGTTATTATGAGCTTCCAGGAGATGGGCGAGCTGTCGATGACGGAAATTTTCTGGGTTGTATCTAGCGTTTCAGTATTCTGGCTAATGTCCTCCTGTAACTGCATAACCCAGGAGCCAAAGTCGAAGGGGGCCTGTGTTGGCCGCGATTGCCTGAATTTGCGGAGCTGGTCCCACTTAACTCGTCTAACGGTAAATTTACACTGAGGTTGCTGATAATTCCCTGCAATGTGAATTAGGTGGTGGTCACTGCCTAATGTGATTTGCGTTCTTTCCGAATGCAAGTCGGTGATATTTCTGCAAGCCTGGGGTCTGAACTAGCATCAGCTGTCACACTATTATCAATTCTAGTAGGCAGGCTGAAATTATCAAAAGTGGTCAGATGGAGCATCAACGTTTCATTTTATAGGACTGTACCCTTGCGGTTAGTGCTCCCATTGCTCCAGTCCACGTGAGCGCAATTAAAGTAACCCATGATGAGTAGGGGCTTCATTGCTGCCAATTGTGCGGTGTACTTGAAAAGACGAAGAAGTAAATGAACGGACTGTCGTGAAAAAAGATAGCAGTTAAGAACAAAAAAGGGGGACCGTGCAGGGTTGGATGGGTAAAATTTCAATGAAGGTGTGAGCCATAGGCGAAGTGACGTCATGCTACACGTATACGATAAGGAGTTACCGACGTATCTTATCACGCGAGGAACAACTGTTGAGTCTGATGAAATAACAATATAGCCTGGCAGTTGCCTGCAAATATTCGCATCTTGAACTACAATAATATCTGGTAGTAAGAAAGAATTGATGATGATTAGCTGAAGAGGGTCTCGCTTTCGCCGAAAGCCCCTGCAGTTCTATTGGATGATTTCTAACAATTTTACTTTCGTTTTTTATTCACGTCAGCTAATACCAAATTAAGTATGTGTGAAGCTAGCGAAACGGCTGCGAGCGCACCACAAGCGCGGTATCTTGTGATTTTCTTACATAAACACATGTCATGAGTATCATTTTTGCACCAATCATATACCTTCTTCATCCAACGACGTAACGTAACACCAAAATCAGTATATGTCTAGCTAGCAAAACGACCGCGAGCACACTATGACAGTAGAACGTACTCATGTTATAAATGAGATACTTGTTATAATTATCAAGCTTGCACATGTCTTTTGCCTTCGTCGTGCATTCTCTTCACGTAATACGAAATTTCGTATACGTGAAGCTAGCGAAATGGCCGGGAGCGCATCATGAGCATGGCATGTGGCCATGTTGTTGCATCGCACGCATCTCATAATTATCATGTTTCGCACCAGTCACATACCTTCATCATGCACTCACATCCCGTAATACCAAATTTAGTAAATGTGAAGCTAGCGAAACGGCTGCAAGCGCATCATGAGTGTGGCATGTAGTCATGTTCTTAAATGGCATGAACGTCATGATTATTATGTTTGCACCAGTCATATACCTTCTTCTTTCATTGACGTCAAGTAACACAAAGACTGGTATATGTAAAGCTAGGGAAATGACCGTGAGCGTACAATGAGCGTAGCATGTAGTCACATTTTACATGACATACATGTCTAGATTATCATGTTTGGACGGGTCATTTACTGTTGTTATTCATTCACGCCCCATAATACCAAATTTGGTATACGTGAAGCTTTCGAAACGGCCACAAGCGCATCCGGGGGGTGTCATGTAGTCACGTTGTTACTTGGCACGCATATCATGAATTCCATAGTAGGGTTTGTCGCTTGCGTTCGCCATGCACCCATGTCGCAGCATACTAGTTTTGCAACGTTTGTTGTGAACAAAAACACCGCAAGAGCAGAAAGACCATAAAATGTAAATAATGAAAACCATGATATGAATGTCATAATTTTAATGTTATGACTACTGAATTATGTTTGTCATACAGTCCTGTATGTCTTACCAATTTCAGTATCGATACCATTATTGAAACAGCCAGGAAAGTTAAAGTCGTAGGCGGCTAGATAGACAGATAAATACATAGGTTCAATGTCGCCGAAGTTCGCTAAGAAATGCTTCGCATTTAATAAACTCCGGTCAGTTCGTATGAACGTTGCCCCACCGTGGTGGTCTAGTGGCTATGGTACTCGGCCGCTGACCGGCAGGTCGCAGGATCAAATCCCGTCTGTGGCGGGTACATTTTCGGAGGAGGTGGAATTGCTGTGGGCCTGTGTGCTCAGATTTGGGTGCACGCTAAAGAACCCCAGGTGAAATTTCCGGAGCCGTCTCTCTCACGTCTCTTAAATCATATGTTGGTTTTGGGACGTTCAACCAACCACATAAATCAGTCAGCCATATATATTTGCAAAGGGCTTCTTGAATTAATTCGGTATGGCCCACACACAAAGCAAACAAGTGCCACTTAAAAGCCCTGCATCTATAAACTGCAAACCTTTCATTCTTAACCTCTGACAACCAGTTTAACAACTGGATTTCCGTGACACGAGTGCGTTGTACCTCCCCTCTGTTTCCTTTTTTTTATTTACGGAGCACTAGCTGCGTCTTCACTCATACCATCGTCACAGCAATCCCTCCCCCGCCCTCACACACTCGAGTATCGAATGTTACTCCAGCCCTTTTTTGTAAGATGAAGGAAAACTTGCGGGGCATAGACCCTCTAGCGGTAAATAAATCGGTTCTGTTTTACCCTTGAGGAAGTCGGCTCGACACAAACCCTGTTTATGGATTTTTTCATAGTACAGTGTGACGGTTTTGAACATTTGCTTGACGTTAGTTAAATATAGTTGGATGGTGGGTTGTTGTTTTCCTTTTATGTCATGCCAATGTTTGTGATTTTCATTTTCTCTTGTTTTTGTCAACATTTAGTGATGAATTTTCTTTTTATTACTGCTGACAGTTGGCATTATTTGAGTGATTTTATATAGCAGTTGTCACTTTTATGTATTCCCTTCCTGTAACGATTCACACTTGTCGGTTAACAGTATGCAGAAATATTTAAATGAAGAAGTGTCCCCTGTCTACATGTTTCACTGAAAATGTCGCTTAAATACAATAGTATTCCATCTGTAGAGACTAAATATCAAAACAAATTGGTGCTTTGTGCGAGAAAATTAGTTATTGAGATTCTGGACCCACTGCGTCAGACATGAGCGTCATCTGACAGTAATTTTAAAAAACGAAAGAATAACCTACAATACAGCAAGTGTGCAGCGTGGGCGTGCCATCACGGAGGTCTTAATGTGTAGAGTGCTAGGCCATGGGTAAGTAGCAGCACCGTATCGTCTTAGCGAAGCGTAGGAAACACCCGCCTTCTCGTGTACAGCGTGGAACTGTCAGCACTGTCTAATAAACGACACGGGCCTTGAAATTAGTTACGTATGCCTTCCCGAGTATAAAACAACCCATCACATAATATTGGCGTGATCATATTGTGCCTCAGACATGCGAAACATTTGGTTTCAATCAGCAATCCGCACAACTATGAACACAGTACGCAGATCGAAATTGGTGGGCGTTAAGAAAGTGGTCAAGGAAGGCATCGTTTTGATTGACAGACAGAGACGTCGAACAAAAGACAGACGGACCGAAATTTTCGGCTTGAAATAACCCAAGAAAGACTATCGCCTTTACTAAATATTTCGCCATTGGGGTTTTTTGCATTCTTGACGAGGATAAGAAGCAGCCCTTGAAGTGCAGGAGCATAATGTTGACCTGGTCCTGTTTGTGCTTCAGAAGGCTCGAGAGTTGACGTCGAAACGTAGCTCTTAAGCTAGATTCGTCGAAGCCCGTTCGGAGGCAATGGAGAAGGCGAAAGACTTGCTGGCGTCAACGAACTTTTTGGCAGGCGACAGTCGCACCAATGTTGAGGTGCCTGTAATAATGGGTGAAGTTTTTCACCATTAAAATTGCTTCCCCCTTGCTCAGCTCGGCGATGCCTCTCGGAAAGCGAATCTGACGGCCGAATAACAGTATCTGGTTGCCCTCGATGAGGCCTCCAGGGTACGTCCGTGTTTCAGTTCTGATGGAAATAATGAAGCTTGAGCAAGGCGGAATGCTGATTTGTTCTTTCATCACAATCAATGAGTGGTTTCTTGGAATTGTAGGAGACGGCAGCAAGTTTTCTGAAGTTCGTGTTATTGACTCACACCTCAGGTCGATGACAACGTCATGTTGACTTGGGAAGTCCACGCTACGCATCACATCTCTGGAGCATTGTTGTAGGAGAACAATGCTCGTAAAATAAGTCTGGTTATTGATATATAGTGACTCTCGCTGTGGAGATTCCAGTTGGCGTTGTTATATGACCACCAGCAGTCCAAATTTTGGGGCCTTCGCAAGGTGTATTCACATTCTTCAACTATGTGGCGAATGACCCACTGATGGCAAAATAGTCGTGAGTCAAAAATTCGTGTGTCGACGAGAGTGGTGACATTATGGCGGTCTAATAGTACGTCGAAGTCACTAGTTCGTCGTCTGAGAGTGTGGCAGTGTGTAAAGTTGCCCTTACAAGCGGCTAAAGCAAATCGTTTAGGTTTTTTGGAAGTAAACTAATTTACTATGAACATGAAGCACAAAAGTTTTTAGACACTAGCAGACATTTTATTGAAATAAAACGCGTTTGAGC
The DNA here is from genome assembly GCF_043290135.1 of Rhipicephalus microplus. Lineage (NCBI taxonomy): Eukaryota > Metazoa > Arthropoda > Arachnida > Ixodida > Ixodidae > Rhipicephalus > Rhipicephalus microplus. The sequence continues at coordinate 252,078,566 of NC_134702.1, forward strand.
ATCTTTTAGGCAGATATTTTTGTGTGTAAGCATTCTCTTCAGGAATATGTGGGTCTATACAACAAGTTCGTGAATAAGTTGTAGTATCTTGAGATACCATTGGCAAGTATCCTATGAAGTACAATTATTGCGGTAGTATCTTGTATCTGTACCTCCAGTACTTGTTGCCTTAGTATCTTGCATAGTGTCGCGATGCCACTTCAAAGTATCTTTGTGCAGCCCTGCTATGATTACAGGAACGGTATTAATCATTGCAGGTATGACCCGACACGAAATTATGGCCGTGGTCCGGTGTATTCGGAGTACCAGACTGATTCTCGTCTGGATTACCTACAGTGGCAAGTTCACTGTGTCCAGCTCATCCTCGTTGGCCTTGTCGCATTCGTCATCGTGACCATCGTGCTCTGCGCACTCAACGTGTTTGGTACGATTTTTATCGTCTTGTATACTTTCCAGGTTTTTCTAGTGTCCCTTTCGTTTATTTTGTGCCTGTTGTCGTGTGCTGCTTCATACACAATCTTTTACTAGTGTAGCAATAGCAGCGTAGACCGAAATAAGAGTACCACACATGACATGTCCGGTATGGTTTACTTTTGCGTCTGTGTTTCTTGTGCTACGCTACGCTCACAATGAACCCTCAACATCTGGCCGAATTTGCAGTTGTGTTTACTAGAAATAACTCATTGTTATTTATGTGAGCTAAGCTAATGATTAAATCAAACACGGCGCTTGAAAAAGCATGGATCTCTACAGAGAATGCATGCATTGACTGTCATAATTTATTTCTTGGGTTTTGTATCAACCAAGTTTTCAGAAAACACGCACTAGAGGTGCTGCCAGTCGACTTGTGTGGATCTGAACACGGACCGAGGTCCGTGCTAAGATCATGACTTTTGCTTATGTATGCTTGTAATGTAGCTAAGGTATGCTTTTAACCCGCGTTCCCATGTAAAACGGCCACACAAGAGTCGTAATTGCCGAACGTTCAGTATTTTACTAAACGACATCGTAAGTACCCTGTGCACATGAATGATATCATCAATCGCGATATATAGTCTATAGCTGTGTGGCGAGTCTATAGCCTTACAGCGATAAAGGAGGTGTTTAAAAGGCAAAATGCAGCTTTTATGCAACAAAAAAGAAGGGATTCAATAGCCTCTCGACATTTCGAAACAAGCGTTTGGCGCAATACCGTCTGCTCCAGAAGAGGCTAGGAAGATAGGGTAATTTTTTATGACCACGGCCACTTGATCTCTGCCTTTTTTTCGCTTTCACTTTCACTTTATTTTCAATTCCAAAATGATAGATCAAAAAACTGTTTGGACCCATAGCAAAATGCTAGAATAAGGTCCAATAATGCAATACAAAATGGCGGAGGATCTCGTGCGGCGTAGCACGAGATCCTCCTCTTTCTTTCACTCGCACGGCATTTCAACATTGCATTGAATTGTTATTGCGAATAAATCCAACCTGTTAGATTAATCTGTATGTTAATCTGTATTTTATTTATAGAAATTTACGAGCGTTTTTATTTGTCCTCCTTGACTCATATATTTCTGCGCTATTCATATAAATGTAACGAGAATCGGACGGTTATCAGTAATGATTCTTCATAGATATTGTCGCATAAAAGTAGATATTTATTGAAATTCGGCAAGATTTAACAAATGGAAGGCTTCGCGGGAAAGTGGTTTCCGGAAACGGCAGAGCTATATTTAGAGAGAGCTACGAAGAACTCTACATGGTTGATGAGGAAGAGACTGAGAAGACTTTTAAACCTGAAAGTAATCTGGAAGAACAAAATGGCATCGCATGATGACGGCACGATAGAAGGTGACGGCTGTCGAAAAACAGGGAGGACGAGCGGGGTTGCAACTCCTCGCGACGCGGTGCAAACAGGTGCTAGGACAATTACCCAGTCAATGGACAGCGCCCTCACACCCCGTCATAGCCTGTCAGTTAACTCTTCCAGGCAGTAAGGGCTTGAGACGTATGCTACGAGAATGTGGCATTATTGATGTCGTAACGAGTGAGTCGTATCTGTGAAACCTTCCTTTCCTCCCATTCCAATTTTGGTTGTCCCCAAGTTAGAATCGGCGATCACGAGAGCATCTAGATGTGAATAGTTAATTAATGAGATCAATACGTAGACAGACGCTCAAAATGTCTGCAGTGCGCAAAAAAGTGGTTCGCATTCAGAAGCAACGTTGCGTTACCGCATGCATTTTGTTGGACAATTTGGAGAATAATGAAAACTGCAGCAATATATCTCCCTCATACTCGGTCGTGTACTTGAAACGAGGTAAATACAGCATATGCTCTATTCCTCACGATTGCATTTAAAACCTAGAACACTTATTTCACGTAGAAATAAATTAATTAGTTACACTTTAAAATTGACGTACGTGTCACCGGTTCTTTGAACGAAAACAAAACACTGGTTTCTTTTTCACCGTGTTTAAATCAAGTGCTCAACGGAATGGATGCGATGACAGGAGAGTATGCTAGCTTGATACATACTGACTTTGCTTCAAAAGAACGTGCATTTACTTTCTTGCCCTGCTCAGTTACTGCGCGACAGACCACCTGTTCCTCGACGATGTTAAGGCACCCCCCCCCCTCCATACTGCAGCTAAGAACTGAGCAGTGTCTCCGCCCTTGCTCCATGCAGGCATGTGAAATTTACTCGTAAAAACCTGGTAGATATTTTTACGTCTGGTGCCTTGTACCTATGCATTATCTGTATGTAATACAATTCTCTACACAACTGAAAGAAAATGAGGTAAATGTAACTGATCGCATGACAGCGCAATTATCAACCAATCACTAATTGTTCATTCACTGAAATGTCTGTGAGCCTAGCTACTGGTCCTACTTATTACATGAGTGTTTACTACATGTCGCGATAACAGCTGCAATAATGATTGTGCATGTTTATACAAATACAAATGGAGGGCAGCTTCAAAGGTACAGTATAACCAAATAAACGGTCATGCCAATTCACAATAGCTGCAATATTGCAAGTAGACAATGGTAAAACAACACTAAAGGCATAGTGTTTCAAGATACAGAAGATATGTTATTTGAAAAAGAATGCGCAGAAATATGCACAAGAGTGCGCTCAGAAGTGGACACATCAAAGTAAATAAAGAAACTCATGTCCGTTTCTTCACGACTCATTTGGCACATCCTAGATGTGTCGTCAAAAAGGGACGTGAGCCTAACGAACATAATCTTGAAAGATTTGCAAAAGGCAATTCGCAAGTGACAAAAAATGTTGCATGCAGTTGAATTTGAAGTAGAATGGGGTTCTATATTGCAGCATAACTGAACTCGTGAAATCGTTTGCGAATTTTAGTTTTCAAAAAAAGAAATTACACCATCTGCCACTAAAGGAAACCATGTGCGAAGTGAAGCAGCAGTCACCAACGCTCTCACTGGCGGCGGCGTTGAAGCTTGCGCTCATCGTGGCGTTGCGCACGAGAGAAACCCAGAGAATTGTCATCCATTGAATTGGTCAACGCCATATCGCCTTGCGCAACCGCCAAATTTTGGCCCACACCACACTTCGTGTGAGTGTGCGCGTGGCGCATGTGGCCTTATTGCCCGTCTGATTCAGCGCGAGTCCCTTTTAATTACTAGATGATGCGTGTCACAGGCGCCAACCATTCTTAGATTACATGAAAGAGGTTTTCCCCCATGTGATCTTAAAAGAAGGGTTTTGTTCACAGTGCGAATAAAGAGTGACACGTTGCAGCGGCCTTACGTGTACACAGCGTGACTACTGTAAGCTTTTTGCTTTTTCAAATCAACTTTCCTTGGCTACGTCGTGTCCTTTGGGAACGATTGCTAAACGGCATGTAATTTACTAGTCACACAGCCACAGATAATACTATTATAAATTATGCGCATGGTTTTCACTTCGTGTTGATTCTCGCACTTGTTGCACATTAAGGTATGAGGCGAAGCGACGGAAAACTTTGTTTCAAAAGCAATAATCGCTTGAAAATTTAGTCTGCAATATAAAGCACATCATTTTTGGCACATGTGAGCGTTATAAAGTAGGTAATATTTTATGGCATTTTTTATAATTGAAGATTTCAAGTATGCCTTGCGCGAACCCTCCTAACTTAATTTTTCTTGTTAAAACACAATTTTTTGTTGGCATATCTAAAGGTTTTTTGCCTTTGCAATGAACAAAAACAAAGAAGATCTCAAGAATAACCAGAACAGTTTTTGAATAACCAAGAAAGTATGCACTGTAATGAAGAGAAATGCCAACTACTGCAGCGACATCGACACGTTGGCGCGAGGCGCGAGCTAAGGCTGCCTGGTCACTGCTGCGACGCTGCCCGTATACCCGGCCAGCTCTTGCTGCTTCTGTTCCGACGCTGCTACCGCTTTTGACCTTGCATTTACATTATATTTTGGTGGAGAGGGATGCGCTTTTCTCCGGCCGTGGAACTGCGCAGCCGAAAGCTGCCGTACCTCATGCCCGATGACGCTGTCTTCACAGCCCCACCAGCTTCACCACGCAGGGGCGGTCCGGGTGCCCAGCTCTTGCGAGAACCCGACATCTTTAGCGGCACCGACAAAAAAGACGTTGAGGATTGGCTGGAATCCTATGAACGAGCCAGCGCTACCAACAAATGAGACGGTATGATGACGCTTGGTACCGTGATGTTCTCTTTATTGAATATCACCTAGCTGCAGTACAGAAAACACGAGGCGGATATCCCCACTTGATCGACATTGAAAACCTGAATCGCAGCTGTTTTTAGGCGCCCTGGGGAGCGCAAACGTCGCGCAGAACAACGCCTACAAAACCGGTTCTAACAAACTGCTGAGACATACACCAGCTACATCGAGAACATCCTCGACCTCTTCAGGCGCGTCGTTCCGATGATGGCAGACACTGACAACGTACCACACATCATGAAAGGAATTTCCGACAACGCCTGTAAAATGCTGCTCTCGAAGAACCCTGCCACTGTCTCTGAGCTCATCGAGCTGTGTGAGAGCTTCAACGAGCTCTCATGACAGTGTCTTCTCACGCAACGCCCTAACGTCCCGCATGAGGCCCTCTCAAGCCTGACTACCACCTCTGACCTTGAATCGCTGCTATAACAGATAAAGGAGTTTGTTCGTGCTGAGGTCTCTCGTCAGCTATCGCTGCTATCAACAGCCGGCCAACCACCGTCGCCTCTGCCAGCAAACATTTAACAGGTCATTCAGGAGCAAGCTTGCGCGACTCTGCCATCTGCCCACGACACTTCGCCGTTGCCGACCCCTGTTGCCTCTGCCGAGGTGAATGAACTTCTAAGTTATTCTGAAGCTGCCACTCGGCCACCTTCTTAAGACTTTTACATCAGTACCATCAGCCGTTCCGCTGCGACCCACTCCTCGGTTCGCTCAGCCAAGGTCCGTCCAGCGTAGTGGACAATGGCGTACACTCGACAATCGGCCAAATGCTTTGCCTGTGACCTACCTGGCTACATAGGATGATACTGCCGTTGGCACGTCTCTGTTTATCACCAGAGCTACACCCGAACTTCGAACCTGCCACTTATGTGCCACCACGCCCTTCGTTTTACGCAGGCTTTCAGCAACCCTAACAGATGTCATCGTACGCCGACCACCGCCCTCCTATTAACCACCGCTCGCCATCGCCTCGACGCCGCTCGCGATCGCCGATGCGTGATCGTGCTTCATCGCCGGGGCGGAAAAACTGATTGACACAGTTCCAGAGGCAGGAATTGCATCACTCGCGAAAAGACCAAGGCCTCTCTCTTCACAACCAAATTTCTTGACGTATATGTAGATGGCGTCGCTTCACTCGGTCTTGTCGACACTGGTGCCGCAATTTCAGTGATCAGTGTCAGACTCTGCCACTTGCTAAAAATATATGACGTTATCGCAAGTATAGCGCTTCGTACAGCCAGCGCAGAGCACATCACGCCAGCAGCTGCCTGCCCTGCTCGCATTGTGATTGATGCCTCATCTATGTCGTCGAATCGCCAGTGTTGCATTCCTGCTCCCATGACCTCATTTCGGGTTGGGACTTTCTCTACACTCATAAGTCCGTCATTGACTGCTTACGCGCTAAGGTGGCATTTGAAGTGCTTGACCACGCTCCCTTATATGACGCTCTCGAAACCATTGACAAACTATTTGTTGCTGAAGACGTTACCGTACCTCCGCACTATTTTGCCCCTGCCTTGCAATCCGCTCTACGAGTCGAGTGCCCTTTTCACGCCATCTGCCTTTTTCGTTCGTCGCAAGTGTTCGGCGCTACCTTATGCCCTTTTGAAACTTCATGATGGCGTTAGGAAACTGCTCATCTCGAACTTGTTCTCATGTCCCGTAACACTGCTTCGGGTGAGCGCGTCGGGCGTGTTCTGCAATTATCGACATGCCAACTGGTCCATCCTCCGAACACGATGTCGCAGGAGGGACCTGTGCCTCTTCGCCGCAGACTACTAAGCCTGGAGTACTGAGCAGCTCCGTCGCCGACACGTTAACCCTTTCCCAACGTGCTGAGATTCTACGACTCCTGGACAAATTATGTTCTTTTTTTGACTGCCAGCATACTCCTCTCGGTTGCACGTCAGCTCAGTGTTACCGCATCAACACGGTTACCAATGCGCCACTGCATCAAAGACCCTACGGAGTGTCCGCAGCCGAGCGTCAGGTTACCGATGACCAAGTAGCTGACATGCTCAAGCGTGGTGTCATCCAGCCTTTGAATAGCCCCCGGGCATCTGCAGTCGTTCTCGTTAAGAAGGACACCTCAATTCCCTTCCTTATTGACTACCGTCGTCTTAACAAAATAACTTGAAAGAACGTTTCACCCTTACCGAGAATCGACCATGCCCATGACTGCCTCCATGGTGCGGAGTTCTTCTCTTTTATTTACTTGCGAAGTGGCTACTAGCAAGTCCCTCTGGCACTTGAAGATCAGCCTAAGACGGTCGTTGTCATACCTGATGGCCTTTACGAATTCTGTATCATGTAGTTTGGTCTTCGCAACGCGCCCACAATATTCGAGCAGATGATGGACAATATTTTGCGTGGTCTGAAGAAGAAAACATGCCTGTTCTGCTTGGATGCCGTGGTTATATTTTCATCAGGTTTTCCAATTCATCACTGCAGGCTAGGTGAAGCACTGCATTACCTAACTGCCGCTGGCCTTCAGCTCAGCCTGAAGAAATGCGCCTTCAGTGCAAGTCAGCTCATCATCCTCGGCCATGTTGTCTCTAAAGACGGTATTCTTCCTGACGTCACGAAGCTTCGGTCAATTGCAGAGTACCCTAAGCCTGCGTCCGAAGGAACTGCGCAGCTTTCTTGGCCTCTGCTCGTGTTTCCGCCGCTTTATTTGAAATTTCGCAATGATCACTGCCCCCTTGACTAAACTATTACGGAGTGACTCGAAAAGTTACGCTTCGTCACCTGCCTGTGATGATACCTTCGAAAAGTTGCACCGCCTGTTAACCTCACCGCCAATCTTGCGTCACTTCGACCCGACTTCTCCAACAGAGGTACACACCAGTGCTAGTGGTGTTGGACTTGGTGCCATGCTCGCGCAGCGCAAGTAGGTGCTCCAGGAGTACACATACGCAAACCGTACCCTCACCAAAGCAAAGAAGAACTAGTCTGTGACAGAGAATGAATGCCTGGCAATGATTTGGTCTCTAGATAAGTTTAGAATGTACCTATATGGTCACCCGTTGGACGTAGTCACCGATGACCATGTACTTTGTTGTTTATCCACATTGAAAGACCCATCCAGACATTTAGCTCATTGGGCTTTGCGGTTGCAACAGTTCGACATGCGTGTTGTCTACAGATCTGGCCGACGTCACACTGATGTCGACGTCCTATCGCGTTCACCAGTCTCATCCGAAAGCTCTGCATGTCTATCTGCCGTGGACGAAACGGTTGCGTTGTTGGGAAACTGCGACATGGCGTCTGAGCAACGTACGGATGACTGAATCAGCACTCTTCTGCGATTCCTTTCAGACCCGTTGACTTCTCCATCTTCTGGAACATTGCGCTGTCAAGCGGCTCACTTTGGGATCCGCGATGACCACCTTTATCGCAGGAGTTGCAAGTCTGACGGCCGAAAGTGGTTACTGGTTATACTTCACCATCTTCGTGCTGCAATACGTTCAGTTTTTCACGCGGACCCTCACTGCGCACACACGGGCGTCTTCAAAACGTACGCTCAGCTTTCCTCCCGGTTTTGTTGGAGAGGCATGTGCACCTTTGTGCGCGAGTACATTCAGTCGTGCCCGCAGTGCCAATGACGCATTGCTCTCCATCATCACTTCTCTGGTCCGATTCAGCCAATTCTTTGCCCAGCCAAGCCTTTCGACCGCGTCGGAATTGATCTGTTTGGGCCATCCACGGTTTCCGGAAACCATTGGATCATTGTCGTGGTCGACTACTTGATGCGATACGCAGAAACAGCCGCTTGCCTGCTGCCACAGCACGTGACAAATGATCTTTTTCCAAGCAAAACTTCGTTCTCCGTCACAGCGCACCACGTGAACTTCCCAGCCACAGAGGACCTGTGTTCCTCTCTGAAGTCGTCAGCGCACTCCTTGCCGAATGCGGTATTATTCACCGGACTACCACCGCTTACCATCCGCAAACCAATGGCTTGACGGAAAGACCCTAGGCGACATGGTATCTAAGTATGTTTCCTCAAACCACTCCGATTGGGACCTGATTCTGCCTTTTGTGGCGAGCTCATATAACACTGCTCCGCAGGTAACGACAGCCGTTTCACCATTTTTTCCTCGCATATGCCCGAGACCCTTCCACCACAATAAATGCCATTCTGCCCCACCATCCCGATTCCTCCGAGTCTATGCTCATCTCTGAAGCTGCCCGCCGCGCCGAGGAATGCCGTAAGTTTGCCCAGTTGTTCACAACTATCCACCAATGAAGACGAAAATCTCGGCGTGACCATAACCACTCACACACTAACTTCATTCCGAACACTCTTGTGTGGCTTTCGGTTCTCTCAACACCCCCTTATTCTCCACCCATGTCTGTAGTCTTTCCTTTACTATCTGCATCACCAGCTTGTAAACTACTGATGTCACAGTTATAGGACGGTAGTCGTTCATATCGACATTGTCCCCCTTTCCTTTGTAGATCATGGTCATCCTGCCTAATTTGCACCTATTGGGAGCTTCACCATTCATTATTGCTTTGCTCGCTACCTCTATTATTGTTTGGTCAGAGTTTGGTCCTAGTTTTTTTATTATCATAATTGAGATGCCGTCAGGGTCTGTCGATGTGCTATTAGGAACCATTTGCTCTGCCCTTTTCCACTCTCGTTGTCCCAGTGGAGCCACTGAACTAATTTTTCCATCCTAATTAGGTACGGTGCATGCAGCGCTTTCTTTGAGTTTAAATTTTAGTCATCATTGTTTTTATATATTCCATTGCCTCATTCCCTACTAGACTGACTACGTTGAACTGTAGTTATAAACATCTATTTTATGCTTGTCTTATTACTAAGAGAATTGAGATGTTTCCAAAACTTTGCAGCTGCCTTTCTATTCTCTTTGTCGACTTCTGCCATCCATTGAGCCCCCTTTCTTCTAATCTTTTCACTGATCAAATAGGACGCTTCTCTTCTGCAGCTGAAAGAGTTATCCCATTTTCATTTAACATTACCTTCCGGGTCACCCCTCTGTTCACCATACATTTGTTCCCCCGGAGGCTTCCTGACATCTTACTATGGTTTTCTAAGCTTCCTCACCCCACCAGCTCTTGGGTTTGCGTCTGCTTTTCCCGTTTGATTTGACTTGTACCTTAGGAAGCTCTAACTCAAACAATCGAGTTAGATTTGTGTACGTTTCCTGTTTTAGTATCCTCTGTGATTATTTTCTTAATATATTTAGTTTCTATGCCTGTTTGTCTTTCTGAATAAATATTACCATGTGGTTGCCCGTAATGCCACCCTTCCAATTTTGTTTCTCTTTCAAAACTCAGCTTGATACGCTTTTGATCACTAGCTAAGCGTCTGGACCTATATTCATCTATGTTCATCACCCTTAGCCGGTCATATATCCTATGTGTCATCATTGCGCAATCTATCGTCGACTGCAGCCTTCCCACCTCCCATGTTATCTACCCTATGTGTTTCTCAGCGCTTTTGCAAATGATTAAATCATACCTTTCATACATACCCATCAGCATTCTGCCTGTTGGGTCACCATATCCATTCATTTCTTCTGTGTGCGCATTCATATCTCATAATATATTTACATCGCACTCGCCTCCTAGTTCGTCAATGTCATTTTCTATGCAGTTTTTTATACGAAACACAAGAGCGTCATTTGCCTTGCCCCTTTCCCTTTTAGCCATGAAATGTTCTTTGCACTCCTGCTTGACCCTTTGCCAGTCTGCAATTTTACGAATGAATGCCCCAATACCCCCTTCCTTCTGCGGCCTTCTATTGCATTGCAATGTTCCCATGCGTAGTCCGGATTGTTTGGTGGTTGTTCCGTGTCCTTTAGATGTGTTTCTACAATTCCATATACCACCAGCCTCTTCTCCCTGAGCTGTTCTTCTGTCTCTTCCCACTTCAGCCTATTCCTGCCTTCATACATGCTGAAATACCTTACGTCTGAATTGGCTCTGCCTTCTTGGCTACGCCGATTTCTTCCCCGAACTCTACGTGTCTTAGATATTGGTACCACTGTGGCATCGTATCTATCTATACACCTGTCAAAGAGACCCCTGGTCGTTTTTCTTGTAAGTAGCTATCCTTGATCCGGATGGGCCCGCGTGCTCCCCCGAAAAAGCTACTGCGCGTCCTGCAAGTCGCCAATTCACCTCATGAGCTGGCTTCCCAACGAAGTGAATTCTGCCTCGTTAAAAACCACTTCACGTATGCACCTTCCTGTTTATTTCCACCACCTCAAAGCATTTCTCTCGACTCATCCGCTATATCTTTTGGTTTGCGTTGAAAACCCCTTTTTGCAGGTTGCCGTCCCGCAACGGTACCTCCGGGGAGGTATTTGTACCTCCCCGGAGGTAACTTGTACGTGGGAAGAAATGGCGTGCATGTAATCGACCCCAAGAGTGGTCACTAGTCCTACCTTATCTTCATTCATTACATTGTTTAACCCACTTACTATTATCATGAGGTTTCGTTCTTCAGCTGTATTTTTGAGTTTGGCGCTCGCTTGCTTCATGACTGCTTCTAGCTTGCGTCCTGGCAACTTTCCTACTGCAACCCCCTTGTCACCTCTTACCCTCTCTTTGAATGCTTCTGCACATTAATTCAAATTGGAATCCCCGGCGGTTACCACGTGCTGTGACTTTTCAGCTGGAGCGTCCAGCACCTGGGGGTTACTTGAATCTGTGATGCCGGCTGCTTTGTCCCCTCCCAACTCCACCACTACTTCGCTGAAGCTGGGTCTTGCGACCATTAAACCGACCGAACCTGTTTTTTTCCGACCTTGCTTGCTCCTTCTTGTCCACCGTTTTGGTTGCCGTTGCCCTACCGTTCTCTCTATCGGCCGCTCCTGTTTCACCTTCACTACTGCTTCCTCGGCGGACCTGAGCCTCTATCCCATAGTCCTTCTCTTTTCACCAATCTGGAGAGTGCCAAATCCCATAGTCCTCCTTTTTTCACCGATCTGGAGAGTGCCAACGCCCTCTCCAGATCGGTGATTCTCACCAGCAGTTCTGTCTGGGCAACCATCTTTTTCCCCATTTTTCCTCGATCACACCTTGTCTACCTTTGGCGTTAGCTTTTTCTGCATTCGCGTCTGCACATGCGTTCATTTTCAAGCCCACCCCGCATGCTGAACATCTTACATTTTTATTTATGTCTTTTTGGCACCCATTGTCCTTATGAATTATCCCACTCGATAATTACAAAACATGGCGTACGACGAACCCTCTCCCCCAAAAAGTCTAAGCTCTTTTTCAAAAGTTTCTGTATTCGGTGTACGTGCACTTTCTCTATAGGTTGGTAGGAGAAATAAAAATGCAATAACCACACACACTCAAACAAATAAATACCCGGTGACTGACCCCCGAAAAAGGCGCACAATGTAATAAGTGCTATAAAGTTCTAAAGTGCTGCCTTATTAGTTTTAAAAGCAAGCTCGGAATATGCAAAATACTTATCTGCGCAGTCGATAGGAGTGCTAAAAAATTGCATCCATCCACCGTGAAAGTCCAAACTGAACGCGTCACCTGAGCGGTGGCGTGCCGTCTAGTGAGCACTCTTTAAACAAAGAGCCCATGCTGTGCCTTTAGCGGGAGCGATGAGCACCAGCATACACACCGGCGCAACGACGAAAAACAAGTCCCTCCCCCCCCCTCCTAGCAACAGGAGCAAGCTCCTGAAAAACTGTCATGTGCGTGCTAACCAATGGCATTTTTCATGAGTCCACGAAATGTTTAAATATACGCGCTTTTTATTTTGAAATATTACCTTAAAACTTACATGTACCATCTATTTGCCATGTTCAATTCATATTAGGTGCATCAATGCGCTGCTTTTCGTTTCGGCAGTCGCAGGATTGATATATATCCGAATATACGAATAACGCAACCTAAAAGTAGTTACACGTAGCTACTTTTATTTGATTGATTGATATGTGAGGTTTAACGTCCCAAATCTACCATATGATTATGAGAGACGCCTTAGTGGAGGGCTCCGGAAATTTCGACCACTTGGGGTTCTTTAACGTGCACCCAAATCTGAGCACACGGGCCTACATTTCCTCCTCTATCGCAAATGCAGCCACCGCAACCGGGATTCGATCCCTGCGACCTCTGGGTCAGCAGCCGAGTACCTTAGCCACTAGACCACCGCGGCAGGGCTGTAGCTGCTTTTAAGTTGCGCTGTTTGTGTATTGGGTTATTTCCTACCAACTCTCCCAAGTTTTCACGGCTCATAAGATATATTTCCATTGCTGTTTTCTGTTACATAGTGTTTTTCATCTATACCTTCTCTGAATACAGATAACCTGTCGTGTCTAGAAAAAATTCCATCATATCTGCGAAGTGAACGACAATGAGTGGGTTAAGTTCCGGAGCTAAATCTGGTAAACCATGATTACTCAGTAATTTTTACAACCTAATGACAACATACATAGCAAGTCAACACGTACACAATCTAATGCTTTATTCATCATTGTATATGGTAGCGAGGTGCGGCTTCCCTTGACCCTTCATAATCGGTTTGGGGTCAGTGAAATTATGTGATAGGGGTTGTTGGATCGAATGTAGCATATATAATATAAAGTTTGCAGATGAGATTGATGCGCGTTCCTCGGATAGTCTTTGCTTGTAGATGATTGCATGATATGCATCTGAGCATATACAGTTGCCATGTGCTGTATAAACGAGGTGCATCTATAATGTTTACGTTAAAGTTTCCCGCCAGCATGAATAGTTCATTCTTGTATGTGGTTTCATAACCTCGTTATCTGGCGCCAATCTGCTTCATAATGTTTCCGTCAGATAGACTTAGTGAAAAAGAGAGTGTCATCAGGACAACTCCGTCGGAGCGCTTAACACTGGCATGCTAAACGTTGTGCGTCTCGTTGTTAAGTGGTAAGTAGAGTTCCACCGCTGTATCAGGCCGCTGGATGGATGGACGCTATGAGCCCCCCTTTATAACGGGGCGGTGACATCAAGCTCACGAAAAATGAAAAGAAAGCGTTCTTTTTATGCTGGCCTAATGTCTTATCTACCTAGATTTTGTCAATGCTATGTTAACAATATTAATTTATGTTTTATTCCTGCCTTTTCAGGCAGAGGGATCTCATTGTTTCACTATTTCTATTTATCTCTACTTATCTCCCACCAGTACTTTAACCGTTTCTTTCTTGTTGCTATCGCCGACGTTATCAGCTTTCCATATTTGTCCCTAAAGCAAAAAGCCTCGTGTAGCCTTGCGTTCACACGTATACCTGAGTGGATATCGCCGCAATATACAGAGCAAGCTCCATCATTTCCACAGCTCTCCCACGGCGTGCACATTGTTCGTCCTCTTCGTAGAATCTCGCTTTTGACTACGTGTTCTAAGGCAACCTGACCTCACTTAGAACAGTAATGAACTTCCCCTTGAATTATCATAAAACCTGTCGCGCCCTATTCTGTTCTTGCCCTTTCGGTAGTCACTGAGGGCTGGTTTTTTTTTACATCGCTGTCATCGAACAAATCCTCTCCACCTCTCTGATTTCTTGCTTAATGCTCCTTTTTTGCATAACGCCCACACTGCCAGACGTGTATTAAATGCGAAGCACTTGTTAGTGCACTTCAGAGACTTTGAATCTATCTATCTATCTATCTATCTATCTATCTATCTATCTATCTATCTATCTATCTATCTATCTATCTATCTATCTATCTATCTATCTATCTATCTATCTATCTATCTATCTATCTATCTATCTATCTATCTATCTATCTATCTATCTATCTGTCTGTCTGTCTGTCTGTCTGTCTGTCTGCCTGCCTGCCTGCCTGCCTGCCTGTCTGTCTGTCTGTCTGTCTGTCTGTCAATCAATCAATCAATCAATCAATCAATCAATCAATCAATCAATCAATCAATCAATCAATCAATCAATCAATCAATCAATATATCAATCAATCAATCAATCGATCTATCTATCTATCTATCTATCAATCTATCTATAAATCTATCTATCTATAAATCTATCTATCTATCTATCTATCTATCTATCTATCTATCTATCTATCTGTCTATCTGTCTATCTATCTAGCGTGTTGTGTTTGGGTGTTCTCGCGATCACCCCCTTAACTTGGCGGCAACAAAAATTAGCATGGTCGGTAAGATGGCTTGACGAATAAAAAGCGCTGGTCAAGGCACGAATAATGTCACAATCCCGTCGTCAAACACTTACCGCCAGACAGTGGCATATGCCCACGGGCGAGTATGGCCATTGATATGCGTGTATGTACCACATGTGATGTACAATTAGTATCTACCGAGTATAGACGAGAACAAACATAGGCAACTTAAATGCGCGAGCGTTAACAACTACCCGAAATCGGTAGCGTCGACACAGCAAAGGCATAGAATAAATGTCAGGGTTCTAGCTGGAATAGAACCCAATCATTCTGCGTTGCATTGATGCACTCTTCTACAGAACTACTCCAGGTATCGGTACTACTCTGCAAATAGACGCTAATCTGCGTGAAACGATAATAGTGGTTGCAGTGCTGCCTATACAATTTTTTAAACTTTACATATGTACTCGTTTATGCAGCCGTCACGTCGGGTTAACGTGAATTGTGGTTAGTTGCCACGCGATAAAGTTATGTAGCACTGTGCAGGGCCAGCATCCTCGTGAGCATCAGCGTTTCATATCATCTTCTGGTGTTGCCAATAGGCATGTTCATGTTGGCATCGTCGCGCAAGTGCAAACAACTGGTTATATAAACACCTGCTACATATCACCATATCTCCGCCATATATCTGTGACAGTTTTACATAGATTGCGTCGTTTCATTACGTATCAATCAATAAAAAATATGACACGCTTACCTTCGCTCCGTATGCTTCGCATAACGTCGATTCCCAAAGCTCGTGGGATCTGCCAAATTTTTGCTGGTGAGCCTTATATTTCTTTTTCTCCACTTTGTGTCCACGCTCTTCCTGTACAATTACCTGAACGCTTTCTTGGTCCATCTACCCCCTTCAATTTCCTGAACCTCCCTGCTAATCTCATTTTACTCTGAGCTTCCCTTACTTCAAATCCTATTCATCCCATATCCTCTTTTCCGAAAACCTCATTGTCGTCTTTTCGTGAGTGCACAACAAGAGACGTCCCACAGTTTTTTCACTTACATGCATTCCTGATTGCACCTCTCACTTCATGCACACCACTGAGTTCCCTAATGTCAGCCCTAGAACAATCACGCCTTTCCACAGACCTCGAAGGACTTCGTATCCATCGTATCCACATAAAGGTGTGTAATTCATTATGGCAGCTATCATCTTTCCCTTTGCTGCCGAAGTTTGTCCCCGTTCCTCTATATATCTATCTCGCTCATTTATCCGTACTCCGAGGTACATGTACTCGTTTACCCTTGGTATTCCTGAGCCCTGTATTGAGACGCCTGTTATGCGCGATCATTGAATGCCGTCAATCCCACATTTTGTTGCACTAAATCCTCGTCCTAGAGCCTCTCCTTCCCTTCAACATATAATGGCCTGACTGCGTCAGGCCATCATAAAAACAGAATTTCGATCGTTTAAAGAAGTTATGGAAAGAAACATGCACACAGAGGAACGCAAAGTTCACGGGGAGCTGGAGGAAATGAAGAAAAGCATGGAATTCCTCAGTAAGAGCTTCGAGGAATCCAACCGTCTGGTTTCAACCACTGTAAATGAAAACAAAGCTTTAAAAAACAGAACGAGGAAATTCACCAGAGAGTAAACCTGCTTGAGAATAATCGTGGTGAATGCCAAGCAAACCTCGTCAGAGCCGAATAATATTCAAGAAACAGGAATTTGGAAATCAAGGGCGTGTTGCAAAGTCCCAATGAAGGCATTCCAGATGTCCTGAAGAAGTTAGGTGATGCTGTTGATGAAGCTATCATAAGTGCTGATATAGAAATGTGCCACAGAGTAAACACCAGAGACAAAAAGAACACTAACATCATCGTACAATTTCAAAGGCGAAGCAAGCGCGACCAAGTGCTAGAAAAACCACGAAAGAAACGATTAACAAATAATCATCTTGGTCTGACTTATTTCAAATGCTCCCTTTCTAGAACACACCGCCCCTCTTTCCAAACAGCATCAAATTGTGAAAATATCATATCTATATAGTTACAAACTGCTGTGTTGCTACAAAAAGGCAGCACTCGGGAAATCAGACACACTTCATAACTCGCGAACCTAACACAAAACGCAATTTCTTATCATGTCCGATATCTACCGCCTTGGCACGTTTCATTCTCACGCACACACTATGGAACACAACGCACCCAACATATCGTCCCAACAACATTAAACTATTTCGAAACGCAAAGAACAGATGTTTTATTTCACACACACAAAAAAAAATTAGAAGTATGTTCACATAACAAACTTGCCTTTTCCAATATTGGAGTATACACGTGTTTCGCAAGTTATTTGTGTTTCCCTTTTACCTTCATTATTCACACACACACACACACACATATATATATATATATATATATATATATATATATATATATATATATATATATATATATATATATATATATATATATATATATATATATATATATATATATATATATACATATATATATATATATATATATATATATATATATATATATATATACATATATATATATATATATATATATGTGTATATATATATATATATATATATATATGTGTGTGTGTATATATATATATATATATACATACATATATATATATATATATATATATATATATATATATATATATATATATATATATATATATATATATATATATATATATATATATTGCCACCTGGTGTTCTGCGCCAGAAAACAGTGGGTCAGTTCTGTGCCGGTGAACGAGGAAGACGAAGACCAGCAACCCGTGCCAGCGGAGACATCCTTCTTTGTCTCCGAGATTTGGACAGTCGCGTCCTTTTATACGTTCCTTCGAGCTCTTAGCGCGTGACAACTGGTGGAGGTGCTGGGTACCCTATGCACCGAACCCCTCCCAGTACAAGAAGCTCCTGCCCATACCGGTGGTTACGCTTGTTCACCGTGCTAGCCGCATGATCCGTGGACTGGATCCTGAGTTCGGACTTCTCTCAGAGGAGATGACGGCCCCAACTATTCCAGGCAGCGCCGTCCCAAGCGGCTCCAACCCAGCCGGTATGGAAGGCGCAACGCCATTGCAATATACACTGTTCAAACCAAAAACGCCGAATTCCTTTCATGGTGCTGTCCATGAGGATGTTGAAGATTGGCTAGTACACTATGACTTCGTCGCCGCTCATAACATGTGGGATGACACAGACAAGCTCCGACATGTCTACTTCAGTTTGAATGACGGGGCACGTGTTTGGTACGAAAACCAGGAAAGTGTGTTTACGTCATGGGTGGACTTCAAACGCCAGCTTCTTGAAACGTATGCAAGTCCCGATCGCTGAGAGCGAGCTGAACGTGAACTCCAGTGCCGTATGCAACTGCCAAATGAAGGGGTAGCAATCTATGTTGAGGACATGACGCGTCTTTTTCGACGAGCCGACCCTCACATGCCGGAAGAGAAGGTGCGATACCTGATGCGTGGAGTGAAGGAGCAGTTGTTTGGTGGTCTTGTACGCAGCCCCCCCCCCCCAAGACTACGTCAGAGTTTCATGCTGAAGCCGTCCTGATTGAAAGCACGCTTCGGCAACGGACCCAGACGTACGAGCGACAAGTGAACTTTGCTTCTGCTACGGACTACATGGGTGGTCTTGGGGCCCACGTCGACTTCTTCCGAGAGCTGATACGCTCTGTAATTTGCGAAGAACTGCAGAAGTTATCTGTACCCTCAGCGCCCACTGTCAGTTCTTTGTCCGGCATCGTCCGAGATAAAGTTCAGCAGGCACTACGAGAACCGTCCTGTCAGACAGAGCCGCGGCCCCTAAATGACTTCCCTTGCATGTCGTATGCGCAAACTCTGCTCCAGCCAGCACCACCTTTGACTCCGCTTCCCACCACGGCTCCTGCCATGCTTCCGGCAGACCAAACTCTGCGCCAACCTGCACCACATTTCACTCCGCCTTATACCACAGCCCCAGCCATGCTTCAGGCAGTCCAAGCGGGCCCGTACCTCAGTGACCGCTGACCGATTCCGGGAAAATCAGATGTGTGGCGGGCCCCCGACCGACGTCCCCTTTGCTATCACTGTGGTGAACCTGGGCACATCTACTGACAGTCCACTTATCGACAGCTGGGACTTCGTGGTTTTTCGGCCAACTCCCCACCTCCTAGGTTCGGCCAGTGGCCTCCGAAAATCGCTGACTACGTTGCTCAGCAGCGCGGATCGGCATCTACGCACCACTCACTCTCTCCATCACCGCGGCGGTTCTCGCCGAATCATCGCACCTATGCGGGCGTGGCGCAGGGCCGGTCACCTAGCCCGCGTCGGGAAAACTAGCCTCAGCGACCTTCAGGGGGCAAGGCCGCTCAGACTGGTCATGCTCAAGGCCCCCTATTGACGCGGACTGAAACTACCAACGATACATCGACAACGACACCACCGGCTGATTGCGGAAGAGTTTCCTTAGATATTCCTGTTCTGCTAGATGGTCGCGAAGTCAGCGCTTTAGTAGACATTGGTGCAGACTATTCCATAATTAGCGAAAAGCTGGCCGCCCTTTTTAAGAAAGTAAGGACGCCTTGGAACCGAACGCCAATTCGTACAGCTGGCGCGCATATCGTCACGCCACTCGGTATGTGCACGGCAAGACTGCAAGTCCGTGGTTGTAAATTTGTTGCTAGTTTGAGCGTTCTCCGGCAGTGTTCTCGAGACCTGATCATTGGCATGGATTATCTTAGGGAGCATGGTGCTATAATTGACATTCGACGACGATTAGTCACTTTCGCGACCACAAACGCCACAACAGCTTACGCCAAACCCAGCCACTGCCGAGTGTCTCTTCGCGACGTCGACGACGCTTTCACGTTACCACCCTGTGCAACTGTTGTGGTTCAGGTGGCGTGGGACAGAGTGATGCACGGTGAAGCAGTCGTAGAAAGCAATCACTTGCTTTTGCTGCCTCAGGGTGTCTGCGTAGCGAGAAGCCTTGTTGACCTTCGTGATGATCACTGCAACGTTTTTGTCACGAACTTCAGCTACGAGCAACGGCACCTTTTTCCTGGAAGTGTCATCGCCTACGTCAACCCAGTCGCCATTGTCACCAAGTGTTCTGCTTCCGAGGCCATCGGCACTGCTGAAACGTCTTTCCGCAGCGTCGACGTCAATCCAACGCTTTCTGAAGCGAACAAGCAGCGTTTGAGCGAGCTGTTGCTGGAGTTCCACACACGCTTTGCACGTTCTTCAAAGATACGTCAAACACCGATAACGAAACACCGTATTATTACCTACCACAACGCGCATCCCATACGGCAGCAGCCTTATCGTGTTTCGCCAACCGAATGGCACGCGATTCAAACGCAGGTTAAGGAAATGCTTCAGGATGGCGTGACACAGCCTTCAAGCAGCCCTTGGTTATCACCAGTCGTTCTTGTGAAAAAGAAAGATGGTACGCTTTGCTTTTGTGTCGACTACAAAAAGTTGAACAATGTCACAAAGAAAGAGGTGTACCCGTTGCTCAGAGTCGATGAATCTCTGGACAAGCTGCGACGCGCGAAGTATTTTTCGTCCGTCGACTTGAAGAGCGGTTATTGGCAAATGGAGGTCGATGAACGTGACCGAGAAAAGACCGCTTTTGTAATGCCGGATGGCCTTTATGAACTTAAAGTGCTCCCTTTCGGCCTCTGTTCCGCTCCTGCCACATTCCAGCGAATGATGGACAACGTCCTCGCAGACCTCAAGTGGAAAAGCTGTCTCGTCTACCTCGATGAGGTCGTTGTGTTTTCAGAAACGTTTGACGAGCATCTTCGTCGCCTTCGGAATGTGCTCGAAGCCATTAGATCGGCCGATCTCACACTCAAGCCTGAGAAATGTCATTTCGGCTACAAAGAATCAAAGTTTCTTGGTCACGTCGTGAGCGCCGTTGGTGCTCGGCCTGATCCTGACAAAACTGCTGCTGTCACTGCTTTTCCACCTCCAACTGACAAGAAAAGTCTTCGACGGTTTCTGGGTCTGAGCGCGTTTTACCGGCGCTTTATTAAAAATTTCTCTAACATTGCGGCGCCACTATTATGCCTCACGCGTGAGGACACACCATTTGTCTGGGATGACGAACAGCAGACTGCCTATGCAGAACTACAGCACCGGCTCTCTTTCTCACCCGTGCTCGGCCACTTCGATGAAGATGCTGACACTGAAGTACGCACTGATGCCAGCAATATTGGTCTTGGAGCTATTTTGATACAAAGACAAGATGACATTGAATGGGTAACAGCCTACGCAAGTGGCACACTGTCTCGCGCGGAATCTAACTATTGAATGTCTCGCGGTCATTTGGGCAATTACAAAGTTTCGGCCATATCGCTATGGAATACCGCTTAAAGTGGTGACTGACCATCATGCCTTGTGCTGGTTGACCAACCTACGAGACCCTTCAGGACGATTAGCACGATGGAGTCTGTGCCTACAGGAATTTGATGTCACTATCGTGTACAAGTCAGGCAAAAAGCACGAAGACGCCTACACGCTATCACGAGCACCTCTTCAATCCGCCAGTACTAGCGCAGAAGGGGACGGCGCCTTCGTGGCAACTGTCAGCAGACCGGATCTGATGTCTCATCAACGAAATGATGCCGAACTAAGAATGATTATAGATCATTTAGAAGGCGGCACCGGGCCCATTCCTCGTCCGATGTCGCGAACGTTGCCATCATTTTGCCTACGATATAGCGTCTTATACAATAGGAACGCCGGTGCTGGTGACAGATCTCATCTTCTCGTCGTGCCTGAAGCCCTCCGCGATGACGTCTTATTAGCTCGCCACGACGAGCCCACATCTGGCCATCTGGGCTACTCGAGAACTATGGATCGGGTGCGACAACTCTACTACTGACCTAAAACGTCTGCCTGTGTCAAACGCTACGTGAAAGGATGCCGTGAATTCCAGCGTTGCAAGACACCACATTTAAAGCCTGCAGGTCATCTACAAACGATAGATCCACCACGTACACCGTTTGAACAAGTGGGAATGGACCTCCTAGGCCCGTTTTCTTTGTCTTCTTCTGGCAACAAATGGATTATTGTCGCAACCGATTATTTAACGCGTTACGCTGAGACGAAGGCGTTGCCACGAGGGACCGCATCTGAAGTTGCCAGTTTTTTATGCATCAAATTGTGCTACGGCATGGTGCCCCGTCATATGTCATCACTGATCAAGGGACATCATTCACAGCGAAACTCTTGGATGATATTTTCAGGTTGAGTTACACAACCCATAGAAAGACCCCTGCGTATCACCCTCAGAGTAATGGTTTAACAGAAAGGCTAAACAAAACGCTAGCCGACATGATCTCTATGTACGTGGATGTGCAGCACAAACTGTGGGACGAAGTCCTGCCGTACGTAACATTTGCATATAACACTGCAATGCAGGAAACTACACGCTTCACGCCATTCCGACTCGTTTATGGTCGAGATGTTACAACTATGCTGGACGCCAGGATTCCACATGAGGACATCGACAAGCTCGATCAATTAGCCCCCGACATCAATGAGTACATTCAGTGAGCTGAGGAAGCACGTCGACTGGTCCGTGT
This sequence comes from Rhipicephalus microplus, assembly GCF_043290135.1. Classification (NCBI taxonomy): domain Eukaryota; kingdom Metazoa; phylum Arthropoda; class Arachnida; order Ixodida; family Ixodidae; genus Rhipicephalus; species Rhipicephalus microplus. The sequence goes on from NC_134702.1 coordinate 252,100,976, forward strand.
GCGCATACGAACTGAACAGTGCGCAGATGCACGGCGGTACAACATCCACCATCGAGAAGTTAATTATGAACCTGGTGACCAAGTTTTGGTTTGGACACCCATTAGGCGGCGAACTCTCAGTGACAAACTTTTGAGGAACTACTTTGGACCTTACAAAGTAGTCAGACATGTGAGCGACGTGAACTACGAAGTGGTTCCAGACGGAGGCTCACCATCATCCCAGCGCAGGTTACCACGCCCAGAGACTGTACACGCCCTATCAGAAAAAAACGAATGGTGGGCATAGTGTAAACCACCACCCACCATTATAGTGGATTAATGTAGTGGGTGAATGGCGGGAAACGCCCACCATGGCGCATGGTGGGATATGGTGGGTGCTGCAGTGCCGGCAACGCTTGAGCGCGAAATGACGTCAGAATCACCGTGACGAGCTGCCACAAAAAATAAAAAAGGATTCTATGAAAACTATATAAAAAACACCCGTCCCGTGAAAAAAAAAACAAAGCCCAACGGAGGATCGAACGTGCAATCTGCGGAATCCCACTTAAAGACGCTAACCACTGCGCCACACCAACATGACGTTGATTGTGTGTTAAATACTTAGTTCGCATACACACTTACGGTTCAACTTAAGTTATGTTTGTCGTGTACACAACGTAGACAAGATCTACACCTGCTACTAAAAATTGCACATTTATTAAACACAAGCAACTGCGGCCTTTAACGATTGCCACTATGTTAATGGCACTAGTGCTATTTTTTTTTACAATTCACAACTTCAAGAAAAAAACCAAGTGGACTGGGGAGCAGCAATTGTTTACCGGCGGGGTCTGCCAAGTTTAATATCCGTTTCGCGCTCGTTCTAAAGGGTGACATCTGCTCACGCTTTATGACGCTTCTAGGCTCATTCCCTGTATACGCCCGCCTAATTTATTTGATTGAGTATTGGGATGCTTTTCGCGCAATGTAGAGAGCGGTCGCGCCAGCGTAATGCTGTAGCTCTTTCCCTAAAGCAACAACTACATAACGGCTTGGCCAAAACGAATGCAGTGTGCCGGAAACATTACGCTATCATATTGGTTCACCAAGCATATGAATTGCCACGTCTGAGTTCTCGTACAAAAGCTAGAGAAGTGCCGGCGAGTGTGACCGGCGGCTGTCGGTGAGAAGACACTTACGTTCTCTGGGAGTGCTTTAATCGCGTCGCATCAATGTTTGTTGCTTCTTGAGCGGACACCATACACAATGAACAATGCTTCATTTAGGGTAATTGATGCCATGGCTGCACTGTATTGTCATACTTAATCGTCGAAATCATGTATTCTGAAACCCGGAAGCACGGATAACACAATTGTACGGGCTCGGTCGGTAGGCCTAACCTTTGGTGGAAATCATGGTGGTAGAACGTGTAGTGTACAGATCCCAGCTTGGCACACTATATAAAATGCCTGCCATTATAAGTCCACCCATCATCTGCTTACTGGTTCCCAGCATTATCGCGATGGTGGGCAGAGCTTCTAAGCTTGGTACACCATGTGGCCCACCATAACAAGCAGCACCCATCATCTGCTTAGTGCTTCCCATCATTATCGCAATGGTGGGAAGAGTTTCTCAGCTTGGTACACCATGTAGCCCACCATAATAAGCACCACCCACCTTATGCTTAGGGCTTCCCAGCATTATCGCAATGGTGGGCAGAGTGTCCCATTATTGCCCACTATCTAGCCTCTTCTTTCCACCATCATTTCCACTTTACCCATCATCTGTACACCATACCACCCAGTATGTCCCGGCATAACCACCATATTTTCCACTACGTCCCACTATAGCCATCATAATTTCCACCATGCCCACTATTATTTCCACGACGCCCACCATGTTTTCCAGTATCCACCATGGCAATTTTATCCGATAGGGCGTAGTCCGCCTAAAACTATACTTTACGCGGTGATGCGAATTTTCTTCTTGTGCCAGTGAACTCTTCATGTGAACAGTGAATGCCGTTTATTTCCGATTGCCGGGCCCAGGACGCATTTTCTTTCGTGCACTAATTTTTTAATGTTTCTTTATGTTACCTCCTTCGACCCACTGCTATGCACACTTTTGTTTGAGCATCGGGTCGATGCTCTCTTGGGAGGAGGAGTAATGCCACCTGGTGTTCTGTGCCAGTGAACAGTGGGTCAGTTCTGTGCCGGCGAACGAGGAAGACAAAGACGAGCAACCCGTGCCAGCGGAGACGTCCTTCTTTGCCTCTGAGATTTTGACAGTCGCATCCCTTTATACGTTCCTTCGAGTTCTTAGCGCGTGACAATATATATATATATATATATATATATATATATATATATATATATATATATATATATATATATATATATATATATTCCATTGCATTCCATTTACATTCCATTGGGTGTAATAACTTCCTCTGTACATTCCTTGGCATTACTGTCTGTTATATCTCATTAATATTGTATTAAAACACGGAAAAACAAGCCCTTAGGTATACACTTCTTTCCCTTATATATATATATATATATATATATATATATATATATATATATATATATATATATATATATATATATATATATATATATATATATATATATATATATATATATATATATATATATATATATATATATATATATATATATATATATGAATTATATGCGCATGCATATCAGTACATAACTGCGCATTATACATTTTAATGTACTTAAAGTGCCTAATATATTTTTCTCCATTTTTTTTCTTCTTCACTGGCTTTGTTTTACTTTTTGTTTTGTTTTTGTCCTTGTTTTTATTTTCGTTTTTTTCCTCGCTATTTATCTTCAGCAAGTGTATAATTAGACACATTTGACCTTGTAGTGCACCTGCGCCTGTATTAAATGCACTCTAATATGAATTTGTAACTGTTTAGCGACTATTAATATGCATTTTCCCCCACTTTTATCAGGTGCGGTACCCTGTCGTTTCGCCGCCGATGGGTGGCTTGGGCTTTGTCAAGCTGTCATTGGACAGCTTTTTTCCCGGCCACCTTTTTCACCGTAATTATTTTTGTTTTTGTTGAAAATAAAGTTCTTTGATTGATTGATTGATTGATTCATATTCCTGCTTTGCCTAAAGGGGCTCTGAAACACTTTTTCTAACAACCATGAAATGAATTAACGCTGCTAAAATTTTTAAAATTCCTTCATTGCGAGTGGAGTTACAAAGGTTTGCCACATGCTGCGATTGCATTCTCTCTTCTCTCGTCCCGACGAAAGCACTGGAAGCTAAGCAGAAAGAAATGGCAGGGCCACAGAAAGACGTCACGCGTACTTGTAGCCTTTAGAACTTTATTTAATTTTTTCTTTGAATGCGCGGCTTTTTTAGCGTGATCACGCGCGCATGAAAGGTAAGTGGCCTCCCACGGCAATCTTTGTAACGAGTGATCGTGTCATGTTCAAATCAGCGATTGGCTTATAGATGGGCTTACTACATGTCGGAGGAAAAACTTCTACAATATCGACAAGATGCAGCTTCACAGAAGAAGGCTCTGAAAACACTACTGCATTTTTTGCCATCGACTGGCCTTTTTGAGCGGTTGTAGCTAGAAGGCCCTTCCTGTGCTTGTTTTCTCACGAGTGCACGTGCGTTTCACTCTCCACCCCTCTTTCTTGCCCCTACTATCCCACCTTCAGTGTTGGGTAGCAAATGAGATGCCAATATCTGGTTAACCTCTCGGCCTTCCTTTTTGTCTCTATCTCTCTCTTGGGCATATTGCGTGATTTGTCGAGAGAAGAGAAAGCAATTTTTTGCTGAATTCGATAATTTATTGTGTATTCCAGGCCACGTGCTGTGCTATAATATTTGGCTCGCTGAATTTGATAATTTATTGTGAATTCCAGGCCACGTGCTGTGCTATAATATTTGGCTCGCATGTTGTCGGGAGCCTCTACTACTGATCCGCAGCGTTTTCTGACTATGCTCAAAAAGTGTTACGGGGCCCTTTTAAGATATACCTTTTCAAGCAATATCGTCGACATAACTGAGTTGTGCAGATTTTTTTTCACAGTTATAGCGCTCACAAACACTTTCTAAGTGTGCTTATAGACGAGTTGTTTTGAATCCTATGTGCGAAAAATATCAAAACGTTGTATCACAGCAACATTTTGTTCCACTCTCTAGGTTGCCGGAATCCGCCATCGTTTCCGGACATATATATTATCAACGAGACAACGAGCTGCATCTCAGATGGCTGTAAAGATTTTGGTAAGTGTTGGAAACACCTAAATTCTCCAAATTAGAAAGTAACCGTGGAAGCTCTACTAAGTTGATAAACGATAAATGTATCGAGGTTTTCTACTCATATATATAGTCCTTATACATCATATCTTGGTGCTGAATCTCCTTCAAGCCTGTCTCACTTGGCCAGAGGCGTAAGCCAATCTTTTTCTGAAGGGGGTGGCACCACCACCACCAAGGTTTACAAAACCGTAAATATCAATCAATTTACCTAAATAATTCTCAACATCTGCGCACTGGCACTTCACCTTAATTTTTAACAAGTTGTGGCTGAACCAACTTTAACAACTTTGACAGGCGCTAATCTACTCGCCCTCGTCTTATATCTTATTGCGTACTATTTCTGGTAAATACTTGGCGGTTCTGCTTCACTTATTCTTTAAATCACCTGTTGAAGAGGGACAAGCGTGCGTTTGAAAAAGCCATACTTATCAATGAATCAAATTGGTGGTACTCGTATCGCACAAAAATATTTTCATGCAAGGTTCACGACAAAGAAGAAAGTAGGAGTAATAATGGGTGATGTTTAAAAAAAAAACACCAGCCGACCTTGCCATACGAGAGCCCTTCACTCATATGGGTAAAATGTGAAGATTTGGCGCCAGAAAACCAACAACGTAGAAGCAGCGATACCTATGTTGAAAATTACTAAAGTTTGGACGCCCGCTGAGTTCTGTTCCAACGCTGTGTACCAAAATATGGTAGCTGCAGGGGGCCCCTCACAAAAAAAGAATTAGGAGCAGTTATGCAACGATTCTTCGTAAGCATACTTGTTATAAAATTACAGCACAGTTTCGCCACTGCCTTTTAAGATCAACGCAATGAATGCGATAGCAACAAATTGAACTGTTATGCAAAGTAAGGCTAGGAGATTCAGGAAATCTATGAAATGTAGTGAGCACGGTCGAAGGTGCACTGGGCTGTACCTTTCTCGCATGTACAACAGCGAATTCTTCCTGTGTCTGTGCGCGTATGCGATCCCGCCTTACTTCAGCGCGACTAGCAGTCCGTTGGAGCTGGTCCGTAGGTGTTCTACAACACGCGGAGGCTTCACAAAAGCAGAAATACATAAAGTTATTTTGCCGGTGCTTCTCCTGCATTTCTTTTTTTAGTGTCAGTCGACGCCGACAATAACGGTCATGGTAGCGAAAAGTGCAGTTTCAATACACTTCACCAAAACTTCCGCCTCAAATTTTGCCAAGCAATGCCGATGGAATGGACGCCGGAAGCAGCCGCACTGTGGCAGAAGCTTGGTTGCTTGCTTGTTTTTTCATATATGGCTTCCACCTATCACGGGAGATCACCTATGAAAACAGCGGTCAATATAAAATTATAATATTGAAAGGTTTGATCAAGCTGTCTTATTTTAGGGGCAAAGCTCCTTATAGCGGCACCCGTTCATCCCTCGTAGCCGTTGTACTGTGCAACACGTATAACATTTTGACCTCCAAGGTGGTGCCGGTGTGAGATTTTTCTCTGCGTTGTTGAACAATAAAAAATAGTGCTCAATGTACATGCCAGTGACTGTTAGTGGGGAATGAGAGACAGGAGCAATTGGCTTTCAGTTTACGCGCACGCTGCAATCCCCATTAGCAGCCATTGGCATGTACATTGATCACTATCTGACAAGAAAGGGTAGCTATATTATACTCGCTGTGTGTAACATCCGTAGTTTTAGGAAGGTTTAGCGAGCGTTGAGCCGCAGTGCCATGAATACAATGAACTAGTATATATCATGAATGAACGCGAGGCGGTTAAAGGTAAGAAGTAGATACGAAGCGCACGCCATAAGAAAGTAAAAGCCGGATTCTCTTGTCTCTCATTTCCCATTAGCAGCCATTGGCATGTACATCGAGCACTATCTGACAGGAAAAGGTTGCTATGGTATACTCACTGGACGTAACCTTCATGGTTTTCGAAAGGTTTAGCAAGCGTTGGGCCGCAGTGCCTTGAACACAGTGAACTAGTATATACCATGAACTTGAGGTCATTAAAGGTGGGAAGTAGAGCCGAGGCGCAAGGCGTAAAAAAAGTGTGTTTATGCCACCTCTCATTTAGTCCTTGGTATGTCCGCTGGATGGCGGTGCTTCTATATGGGAAATATATGATGAAAAGATGCGAGTTGGTGGTGCTTGGAGTGTTGAATAAATGGACGAACGGACACACAGACAGATGCATGGATGGACGCATGAACGGACACAGGGGCGGATACATGGACGAACGCAGGGACGGACGCGCAAACAGACGCACGCAGGGACGGGCGGATGGACGCATGGACGGTCCCCCAGAGGGACGCATGGACGAACGGAAGCAAAAACGAATGGACGAACGAATGCTTCGCCTCACTCTCCATCGTTCTCTCTATGGATATAATGCCAATTTTTTCTTCAGCTGTGTAACTAGCAGCGAGACATGCGAGCCTTGTTCAAGAAAGTTAATTTTTTTCTTTTAAGTCCATTCACCAATATATATTATTAATATTGAGGTTTACCATCCCAAAATTACCATATGATCACGAGAGACGCCGTAGTGGAGTGCTCCGGAAATTTCGACCACCTGGGGTTCTTTAACGTGCACCCAAATCTGAGCGCACTGGCCTACAAAATTTCCACCACCTCCATCGGAAATGTAAGCACCGCAGCCGGGATTCGATCCCGCGACCTGCCAGTGAGCAGCTGAGTACCTTAGCCGCTAGACCACCGCAGGTCGATTGACAGTAAATCAGTGATATATATATATATATATATATACATATATATATATATATATATATATATATATATATATATATATATATATATATATATATATATATATATATATATATATATATATATATATATATATATTATTTGTTCGAGTATTATTTGTTCGAGTATATATTATTGTACGAGTGAGATACAGAGCTTGAGTGAGCAGTGCGCTGAGGTGTGAGGTGTAGCTAGTTCGAATCTCTAGCGGGTGCCTTGAAATATACTTCTAATTTATTTGTTTTGTGCCTTTGATATGGATCTCTATATACATAAAAATATCTAGAGCATGATGGTGACGGCAACGGCGACGAGATAAATAGGTCGAGAGTACCAGCATAATCGTTCTCACAATGAAAGAAATATCGCATAGATAAACCATGAGCGGGCTGTTAGCGAGATATTGGCGGGCTGCGTGTTTGGGACGCCCAAGCTACGTAGTACAAGAAGATTTGAGAAAACTAAGGAAGCATTTTGTAACAAATTGATTATCAGCGTTACTTCTAAAATGCAAAAAAAAGTTTTGGAATGCTATATATATTTTGTTTTAACACGAAAGTGCTTTCAGCAGGGGTCCACCAAGAAAGAAGACGTAGTCCACCGAACCCAGTTACTAATACTCTCCTACAATGCATCATACCAGCCTGAGAATCAATGCTTAAAAGTGCGTTATGATGGATTCCAGGACACAAAAACGTAGCTGGCAATGGGGCAGTGGACTGACGTGCGAAGTCGTCTGCTTTCCGCTCGTCAGAAGACGTAGACATCAACTGAGGCCGCTCATCGCAACCCGAATGCGTAGGCAAAGGCAAGAGAAATAGAACGTGACAAATAAAAACAAATTGCACAGAGTAAAGCCAACATCAGGAAGATAGATATGCGACTGTGAAAAAAATTGGCAGATCCCACGTACAGTGGCAATCGATCATATGCGAAGCATGAATGAAAAATGTTGATATGTCACTTTAAAATCAGCACAACGTTACGAGGGGGAGGTAAATGATGCGGTACATGACTTTCGTGTCATGGTTACTATGTTCGGATACGTCGTTTGCTTTTGTGATCTATTCACGCCACGTGATACCAAATTTAGTACATGTGGAGCGAGCGAAACGGCCGCGAGCACGCAATCAGCGGGGTATGTTGTCATGTTCTTACATGATGCGTATGTCAGGATTATCATGTTTGTACCAGTAACATATTTGGTCATCCATTGACGTCCCGTAACACCAAATTCGGTATATCTGGATCTGGCAAGACGGTCGCGAGCGCATCATTAAGGGCCCAATTTACTCCAAAGTAGCGTATACGCGCGCGCACGCTAGGCACAGCGACGCTACGTTAGCAAAACGCGAGCATTCTACAGTCTGACGCCAGGGGCGACCAGCGTTCGTCGGCGCGGCCCGACGGCAACCGGCGCGAAATGCGACATGCTGCATTTAGCGCCGATGCGTTATCCAGACAACATTGCGTCTCCCGCCACGGAGGAAGGGAAAAGGTAGGGAGAGGGCATGCCCAGCCGGCGCAGGGCGTAAAAAGTGTGGCGAAAATGACATCATGGCGGCCATATTCACTAGGCACAATGGCGGCGTTGCTATGGTTAGGTGTTGCACAGTGAAGCTGGTCTAGCAGTGAGCGGCCGCAGCTGCAGCGGAATGTGTGCCTCCCCAGGTCTCGTGCTGAGCCGTGGCGGACAATATCTGTGCTCTGCGCCGCGTTATTGGTTACGCAGTGTTCTTCTGGCTGTTACATTACTCTTGGCAACGTTTACAAACTCTTTGTCCATCACGGGGTTTCAACAGTGCGTAGAACAAGTGCATATCCATGTGTCGTGCGGCGGATGACGCGGATGAAGCAGTTAGTGTTCAGCGAAATGGCGTTGGGCACCATGACGAAACTGAATGACGACGAACGCCTTGCAGGTCAGTGACGGTTGAGCAGTGCTCCTGCTTGTGACAACGGACGCCACTGTTGAGCCCAGCAAGACGCCGTGAGGACCATGTGCACATACCTAGTTTCGTGTTGTGTGTGTACAGTAACAACTTGCATGTGCGTATTAAAACACATTTTCTGTTCCGCTTGGTACACTCTCCACCAGCATTGCATGTAATCTCAATGTAACAGCAACCACGTTCAACTGTCACTAGCACCGTGCTCAAAGTCACCACGGTCGCAGAATGCTGACGCAGGTGAGTTTCACGCGGAACACGGACACAGTGGCAGGACGCTGCGTCAGTCACGTGGCGGAATGCAACCGTAGAAGGCGCACGACCGATCGTGTTGTCTGTACAGTTGCTGAAATAATGACGTGAAAGCACTCGCCGTTGTCAGTGCATCTAGCGCGCGTTCTCTCGTAGTTGCTTCGTTGTCGGCCAGCTGTTACTCCCTGTTATTACTCGGACGAAGCGATTTCGCTGAAGGTGTCCTGCTGGCTCAGAGTGATGAGCCCCGTTCTATTAGTTTCGGATCGTCACGACACACGCGCTGCGCAGCCCACGTGCTTTCCGAGCCGGAGAGGGAGTCACGCCTTCTGCTTCGCATTCATATGTAAAAAAGAGAGGAGAATTTGCCTACTCAATATGGCCGACTTCCCGCTTCATAGCGGCTTCACAACGAGTGACGTCAGGGCCTCTCCTGACCTTTTCCTTCCTCCGTGGTCTCCCGCTTTTCGTGACGGAAGGATGCTGCACGCGGGGAAACGCGCATGCGTCAAAGCAACGAAGCGCGGCACGCATCTGCGAGTATATGGCAGTACTGGCGCGTGGCGTGGCAACGCAGGCGTGACGCGACGAAATGAACGCCGGCGAGCACGTGCACCGTGTCACGTCGAAATGTATTAGCGCCTTGACTGTGACGTGTATTCGTGTTCTCACATGACACGCATCTCAGGATTATCATGTTTGCACCAGTCACATACCTTCTTCATCCACTGGCGTCACGTAATACCAAATTTAGCATATGTGAATCTAGCGAAACGGCGGCAAGCGCATCGTAAGTGTGGCATGCAGTCATGTCGTTATAAGACACGCATGTCGTGATTATCAAGGTTGGATGTGTCATTTACCTATGTCACTCGTTCGCGTCGCGAAATCCCGAGTTTGGTACATGTGCAGCTAGCGAAATGGCCGCGAGCACATCATGAGCGCAGCGTGTAACCATGCTGTTACATGACAGGCATTTCATTTTTATCTTGTTTGCACCAGTATTATACCTTCGTGATCCATTCACGTCCCGTAATACCAAATTTGGTATGAATGAACCTAGCGAAACGGCCTCCAGCGCATCATGAGCATGGCATGTAGTCATGTTGTTACATGACACGCATCTCGTGATTATTATGTTTTCAGCAGCCACATACCTTCATCATACTTTCGTCATTCATTCACGTACTGTAATACGAAATTTTACATATGCGACGCCTAAATAAAATGACAGTGAGCGCATAATGAGCGGGGCATGTATACACGATGTTACATGACACGGTTTGTTGCTTGTATTCGCCGTGCAATCATGCCGTACCATAGAACTTATGCAACATGCCATGTGAACAAAACCACTGCTAGACCTGCAGAACCAAGAAATATAAATCATGACATACATGTCCTAATTGTCATGGTATTTCTAGTCAAGTATGTTGTTCATACTGTCATGTTATGCCATAATAAGTTTGGTAATGATACCAATATCGAAACGGCCAGGCGAGCTAAAAGTCGTAGGCGGCTAGGCTATCTATCTATCTATCTATCTATCTATCTATCTATCTATCTATCTATCTATCTATCTATCTATCTATCTATCTATCTATCTATCTATCTATCTATCTATCTATCTATCTATCTATCTATCTATCTATCTATCTATCTGTCTATCTATCTATCTATCTATCTATCTATCTATCTATCTATCTATCTATCTATCTATCTATCTATCTATCTATCTATCTATCTATCTATCTATCTATCTATCTATCTATCTATCTATCTATTTATCTATCTATCTATCTATCTATCTATCTATCTATCTATCTATCTATCTATCTATCTATCTATCTATCTATCTATCTATCTATCTATCTATCTATCTATCTATCTATCTATCTGTCTGTCTATCTATCCGCCTATGACTTTTAGCTCTCCCGGCCGTTTTGATAATGGTACCAAACGAAAATTGGTATGGCATGATATGACTGTATGACGAGCCTAACCGATTATTCATAAGAATAATATCATGAAGTGTAGGCAATGAATGTCATCATTTACAATACATGGTCTTGTTGCTCTTGCGGCGTTTCGTTTACATGATTTGTTGCAAAACTAGTAACGTGTAACATGACTGCATAGCGAACACAAGCGGCAGACCCTAGGACGAAAATCAGGACATGCGTGTCATGTAACAACATGACTACATGTAACACTCATCATGCGCTCGCGGCCGTCTGCAAGCTTTGTATATGCGAAATTTCGTATTACGTCACGCGAGTAGTCTTCGAGCGTCTGTGACTGGTGCAAACATGATCATCAAGAGATGCTGTCACGTAAGAACATGACTACATGCCACACTCAAGGCACCAATACACTTCGACATGACCCAGCGCGCGTGCGCGCCTGCGTTTGTATCGCGCATCACGCCGACGATGCCGTGCTAAGCGCCGATCTGCCTGCCTGATGCCCGCAGGTGCGCGCCGCACAGCGTTGCTTTGATCCATGCGCGTTTGAGAGCGCCTTGCGTCCCTCCGTCACGGAGAGAGGCAGGCGCGGTGCTGTCGGAGTAATGTCGTGGGCACGAAATGTAGTACGTCAAATTTCGCGCCGGTTGCCGCCGGGCAGGGCGACGGACGCTGGTCACGCCGGAAACGCCGGTCGCGCCTGGCGTCAGACTTAAGAGCGTTTGCGTTCCGCTAGCGTAGTGTCGCTGCGCCCAGCGTGCGCACGCGTCAACGTTACGTCGGAGTATATTGGGCTTTTCAAGATGCGCTCTCCCTCATTTCGCTAGCTTCACATAGACCAATTTTTGTGTTACATGACTTCAATAGATGCCAAACGTATATGACTGTTGCAAACATGATAATCATCACGCGCGTGTCATGCAAGAACGTGACAACATACCCCGCTCATGATCCGCTCGCAGCCGGTTCGCTAGCTTCCCATACACCAAATTTGGTATCACACGACATGAGTAGACGGTGAAGGTAAATGACATGGGCAAACATGATATTCATGATTTGAGTGTGACGTAAAAAAAGATTACACACTATGCTAATAGCGTGCTCGCAACCGTTTCACTACTTCAACACATGCAAAATTTGGTAATATGTGTCATGAATCGCCGACGAATGTAAATGACATGGCCAAACATGATAATCATGACATGCGTGTCATGTAGAATATTAATACATGCTACGCTCATAGTGCGCTCGTGGCCGTTTCGCTAGCTCCACGTATACCAAATTTGGTATTTAAAGACGTGAATAGATGACCAAGGTAAATGACACGTCCAAACATGGAAATCATGACATGGAAGCCATGTAGGGCGTAATGTACCTTGACCTGGTAATGTTGCGCTGATTTTAAAGTGACATATCAACCTTCCTCAATCGTTTGGGACGTTAAACCCCACAAATCAATCAAATCAACCTTCCTCAATCGTGCATCGCATATCGTCGATTCCCACTGTACGTGTGATCATCCATTTTTTTATGGTTATTCTGTACAACGACCCTGTGTTTGGCCTGAGTTGCCCTTTCGCCATTAAAATCTATCATTATCATCATCAGCAAAATACTGTCAATGTCCCATGGCCAAGAACGCTCGGTGAGCCATGGACGAACTTCACGCTCAAAACAGACAAACGTCTACGTAACAGACGCCATTCATCCTCATCATCGTTAGCCTGACTACGTCCATTGCAGAAGAAAAGGCACTCCCATTTTGCGCCAGTCTATTCAGCCTTGTGCTTGCTACTGGCACTTTATTCCCACAAACTTCCTAATCTCATCTGCCCACCTAATTTTCTGTCTGCCCCTAACCCGCTTGCCTTCTCTGGGGATCCAGTCAGTTACCCTTAATGGCCAGTGGTTATCGTGCCTGCGCGTCCACCCGGCCCATGTCCATTTGCTCTTTTGATTTCAACTATGATACCCTTCAACCCAGTTTGTTTTGTGAACAACTCCGCTCTCTTCTTGTCTCTTTAGGTTATTTTTCATCGCTCGCTGCGTGATCCTCAACTTTAGCTGAACCCTCCTTGCAATTCTCATTGTTCCTGCTCCATAGCTAAGCGGCAATGGCAATCTACCAGTCATGATATGAGTGTGCTTGCCAAATGTGCTGAACTCCGTTCTTATTCTTCTAGTTACTTCAATCTCATGGTTCGGCTCCACAGTTATCACCTGTCCTAAGTAGACGTAGTCTTTTACAACTTCAAGCGCACTAATACCTATTTTGAAGTGCTGTTTTTTTCCCAAGGTTGTTGTGAATTACTTTCGTTTTCTGCAGATTAATTTAAGACATACCTTTCTGCCCTCCTTGTCAAGCCCCGTAATCATGAGTTGTGATTCGTCTCCTGAGGTACTCAACAATGCAATGTCATCGGCCAAGTGCAGCTTACTAATGTACTCGCCTATATCTTATTCCTAACTCTTCCCATTCTAGACCCCTGAAAACCTCCTGTAAGCACGCGATAAATAACATTGGCAAGATTGTATCCCCCTGCCGTACACCCTTCTTGATTAGTGTGTTGTTGCTTCCCTTATGGATCACTATGATGGCAGTTCCTGTATATTTCTTCCAGGATGTTTATATATGCTTCGTCGACGCTCTAATTAGCAGTGTCTGAATGACTGCTGATATTTTTACTTAATGAAACGCCTTCTCGTAGTCTATGAAGGCTACTTAGAGCGGCTGGTTGTATTCTGAGCATTTTTATAATAACTGATTGATAGTACGAATGCGGTCGATTGGTGAGTAGCCTGTACGAAATCAAGCTCGTTTCTTTGGTTCATTGAAATCTAGGGTTGCCTTAACTCTGTTTGCAATTACCCTTGTAAATAGCTTCTATACGATGGAGAGCAAGCTGATCGGCCTGTATTATTCTAGTTCTTGTCACCTCCTTTCTTATGTATTAAGATGATGTTAGCATTCTTCAAAGTTCCTGGTACTCTTTCCGTGAGGAGAGACTTCGTAAACAGGGTGGCTAGTTTTTCTAGCACAATCTGTCCTCCGTCTTTCAGCAGATCTGATGTTAGCTGGTCCACGCCAGCTGCTTTGCCTGTTTGCATTACTTCCAAGGCTTTTTTCACTTGTTTTATCATTACTGGTACAATGCTATCTGGGATACTGCTAGTTCTTATACTAAGGTCGTGGTTGTCCCGGCTACTGTACAGATCTCTGTGAACCTCCTCCGCTATTCTAACTATCCCATTCACATTTGTAGTTACCTGTAGAGCACTGCACGGGCCTGCGCTGGGCTCAGGCCCATGAGCTTCGGGATCGGGTCGCGCCTGGACCTGAGTCAGACCCGCATTAGGCCCGGGTCTCATATACGTGTTTCAAGAAATGGGTCCAATATTTGTTTAAAGCTACAAAAAGGGGGCATCTGCATTCTACGTGCGGTGTTTCCTTTACTTCTGCATAAGGCATTGAGATGTGTACAAACAATACGGCAGCAATTAGAGAAAATAAACTATTCGCTCTTCATAAAATTTAAAACAATTAACTTTTTTAAGGTGTTTTCGAAGTGAATGGCATATGCGCTCTTTGGTGCGTCGGTTTCAGTTGCGCCAGCTAAATTAGCCAGATTTCATCGCTCAGCGGTGATTACCACTTACCACCTATCCAAAGATTTCAATGAAATCGCTGTAGGCTACTCGTAGGAAGAACAATATTTCGCCCATTTGACTCGACCAGCGATCTCGACTGACTAAAAGGTACTTGTTTTAATTCCTCCATTTACTGTCGGAATTATTGTTTTTACACATCTGAAGATGCATTCTGCCGAAGTAAAGGGAGTACCGCAGGTAGAACGCACATGCGTCCTTTCTTCAATTGAAAAATGGTATTGAACCTGTTTCTTGAAACACTTAGTATGCCAATATAATGGCGGGTCTACGCTGCTTGGCTTAGTTGTTTTGGGGGTTTAACATCCCGAAGCGATACAGGTTACGTGAGATGAGATAGCTAAGGGCTTCGGCTTATTTAGACCAGCTGTAGTGCATTATCAAGCACTGAAATTGTAAAATACACGACGTCTGGCATTAGGCTCCGTCGGTATGCTACACGTTTTTTCAGGAAATACGTAATATATGTTTTCGCTGTTATTTGCATACCATAAGGAAAGATTTGCTAGGTAGTACTGCTGCAACAGCAACGGTACACGGCTAATGGTATAATAGTGTATATAATATGTGGGAGCTGCTTAATATAGGGGGAAATTTCGAGCATGCAGAGACATACGCATGCTCGCCAAACCTTTTTACGCATGTGCACTAGGTGAGTCGTGAGTAATGAATAGCTCAGGAGCTGTTGTTGGTGCAATTTAGTTGCAAGATGCGAAGTTACTTTAATGACAGGTGCGCCAATCGATGAAAATGTTCTCATTTTTTTGTGCTAGCAAGGCAATTGCAAATATTTAGCCCTTGGCAATCACCCAAAAATGTCGAGGATTTAACTGAAATGTTCATCTTGATTGATGAACATTTGATTGGCTTGATTTACGGACACCGTGCTTTCCGTAATTCGACAGTAATTCATACGCGTTCTCAAATGTCACAGCGCAAGTGTACTAATGGCGCTCAAAAACGTGTAAGCCTCCAGCGGAGGAAGTAAGATTTTCATATAAGCAATTCCATGATTATGATTTCCTGCTCTTCTCTTTGAAGCAGGGGGCGCGGGTGTATAGGCACGGGTGCATTGGCATCTTTTACCGGATAAACGAGCGATGGCCCCTGTGGCAACCAGAGTTCAAGAATTTCGCATCCCTTTTGATTTCTTCCCCCAATTTCTGCTGTTTTTCGGATATTAACGGATAAGTAAGACGCATCGAAACTGGAAACACAAGCGCTTACTCCTGTAAAAAATAATATATACAGGTTGCACGTGCTTAGTTTATCTTTCCTAGGTGTCTGCAGAGTACGAACATGCTTGCGTCCCACAGTTTCGCAAGCTGCACAGTTGCAAAGAAACTATGCACACCGTCATAACAAACGTGAATTTAGCCAAACATGACGTTTCGTACTCGTGATTGTTGATACGTAGTTTTCTCATTGGTTCAGGTATTCGGGGTTCAACGTTTGCTCATTATGTCCGTATGCTGCTTTTATAGTTAGACACTTTCACACTAAGTATGTCTGTTTTAAAGATGATAGTCTTTCTTGCGGACCTTCAACGCGAAACTTTTGGTCTGTCTGTCTGCACATTTGTCTGTTTGCCCACTCTTAACGGCATCGGGTACTTGAAACGGCCGACCCCAGCCGCAGCGACGGCCAATGTTGTTCAAGGTTGAGCGTTCATGCTTGTGCAATTGTCAATTAAAAGTCACTTTTTGTGCAAGTCTGGGACACCATAACAACACACATATATTCTTCATAGGCATCTCTTACTAGAAAACGCATACATAAGTAATTTTAAGGACCGTAGCGCTTATCACGCTGTGCTTACCATGTAACGCTTGCACGGAACGGGAAGTGTTTCCAACGCTTCGCTAAGGCGAGATGGTGGTGGCACTTACCCGTCGCCTCTTGTTCTACACCTTATCACTTCTGCGACGGGCGCGCACGGCCACGCGCTTTGTTTTCCAAAAGAAACTGCCTGATGTCGCTCATGGCTCACGTGTGACCTGACTTGATGCGCTCGTGAGCCACCGCTGCCCGCTCGAGGCACTCTAACGCAGCGCCTCCGGAATACCATTCACCGATTTTCTTGCTCAAAACATCAAATAAATGTTTTGTTCACTCTCTCCACACGCACGACTGTCGTCGTTTTTTTACAAACATGCAATAAAAAGTTAGTTTTATTTGTGCCGAACGAATTTCATCTTACTGAGGAATCCTTAGCTTAACTTCAGCCTCTTCAGAAAACACGAACAAAGTTTAAAACAAGATTAAAACTTTATGGCCACATTGGACAAGCAGCGAGCGGACCAGTGCATTGCGCATGCATCTGCAGGGGGAAAGTAGGGCTTCTGCGGCAGTCCTACTCCTCTCAATATTTCGCCCTTTCCCTCTATTCGGGGACCTCACCAGTGACGTGATAAAAGAAATTTCCTACTCGTGATTTATTTCTATTAGGCTGCCCGGCAACCGCCAGTGGTAATAGCGGCTGTGCCACTGCCGAGAGTGAATACTTGGGAGGTATAGGGAGTTTCCGCCTCCTGGGAGTCCTCTCCGAATGATCTAATGTAGTTTTCTTAATTGCATGGCGTAATAAATGACGTTTACAGGGGACTTGTTACATTTACTCGACAAACCCAGCTTGCAGGCAAATTATGTAGACTCAAACTATAAATGTCTGCCGCTTTTTCTTTTTTCCAATTTATGGCTGTAGTACATTTCGTAGCCATTCTCTGAAATGAAAAAACAAACAAACAAACAAGATTATGTTGTTGGAACTAGGTACATGATACAGGTTAAGTATAGTTTAGTTGTCCTGCGATAGTTTCCCGCAAGTTTTACGGGCGTACGTACCTGAAAGTACACAGAATATACCAGTTAAATTCATGACACTCAAAGAAGTTCTCTAGACAGACTAGAAAATATCTTGTTTGCGCCGAGTATCCTCCCAGTTACTGAATATTGGACAGTGCCTAGCTTATGTTCTAGGCATAATCCACTGACATGGGCTGGGCCGAGTCACGCCCGGAACAAACCTTCCGGGCCCGGTCCGGGTACGGGCCGTATTTAAAAACACCGGGCCGGGCTCGGACAGGCCGGAGCATGAGGTTTCGGGCCGGGTCGGCTTGGGGCGGTAAAATTGGCCCGGGCAGTGCTCTAATTACTTTGCCTTCCTTGTCTCTTCTGCATTTCCGATGGAGGCGGAAATGTTGTAGGCCCGTGTGCTCAGATTTGGGTGCACGTTAAAGAACCCCAGGTGGTCGAAATTTCCGGAGTCCTCCACTACGGCGTCTCTCATAATCATAGCGTGGTTTTGGGACGTTAAACCCCACAAATCAATCAATTCTTGTCCCTTAGTGCATACATGTGGCTTTTGCCTATCCCAAGTTACTCTTCACTGCTTTGACGCTTCCTCCGTTCTTCAGAGCATGTTCAATTCTCTCCACGCTACCTTCTTACATCAGATACTTTACGCCTAATATTCAACTTCGTAAGCTCTGCCGATTCTCTTTTGTCTATTTAGTTGTTTCGGCTTCTGTACATCTCTCTGTAAAACTCCTACACCACCTACCTTATCTTACCCATATTTTTTATGTCATTGCCTTCCTTGTACGATAATGCATATTTCCAATTTTCGCCTGCTCAATTGTCTCCATGTTATGCCTTCTGATGTCGGCTACCTTGCGCCTATTGATTAACGAAAGTTCCGCTAGCTCTATACCGTTGGTTGTCTTTGAAGCTTGCATGGATTGCCCTCTCTTAATAAATTTTTTCGTCACCATAGATAGTTTTCCAGTTTCCCTCTAGTGTCAACGCTATCGTAAGTTACCTCACTTAAAGCCTCGAATCGATTCTGAAGCAAAACTGTGAATTCCTGTACTTGTCCTTCCACCGCTAGCTCTTTAATTGGCTACTTGTGTATAAACATATGCCTTATCTGTATCTGTTCAAGCCACACGAACACACACGGAGCCGGAAGTACAAAGATTAGACAAATCCGTGTAATATCCACCATTCCCATGCTCGTAGAAGCCCCTTGTGTTGGAGCTCCCATAGACACTAGCGCCAAAGTTCCCTGTAGCGTATATTTAGGAAACTCTATGCCCTCCCCTTCCCTTGCTTTGCAAGGCCGACGTAGGCAGCGTCTGCTTGTAAAAACCAACTGCCCGATCTGCACAACTGTTCGCGGGCCACCTCGTATATGTGGTAGTGGTAATGGTTAAAAGAGGGCGCCTAATTTTTTCAGCCCCGTTGGGAGCAGGGCGCAACGCCTCGTATATGTAGGCACTGCCGCACCTTAGCGTTCCAACACTCGTTGAAGGCAACGATTCTCTTTCATTTGATAAATTAGAACAATAAAAACGAAATAAGAATTAGGCATTCCCAAACCATACCAAATTACGCAACGTTCACGCGATATTTTAAGCACTCTGCGACGCATCTACTCGAGTTCTTCCAGTGGGAAGATGCAGGCGGAATTTTTTATTGCTAGGCAAATACGTCCTCTTACCATTCTATGGTCACTGCATCAGATCTTTCTAACTACATCTGCATCCTGAACAATGCCTGCGTGAGCACAGAGAGTGAGGTCTATGTAATTCTCAGTTTCGCCAATAGGACTTCACCACGTTCACTTGCGGTTAGCCTGTCTTCTGAAGTAGGTATTCGAGATTCGTAAATAATTACGTTCTGTGAACCCTGCTATTAACTGCTCACTGGCAATTCTAGGGCCGACGCCATAATTTCCTTCTGAATGGTCTCTGGCCCGTTTCTTCCCCACTTTAGCATTGAATTGGCCCATCAGATTTGCATATTATTTGTTTCCTTTATTATTTGCCGACTCTACGTCTTCATGTAAGCGTTCAACTGAATGATCATGTAGGTTCGGTGGCCTGTACAACCTTCATCTTGTACCTTTTATTACCCTAATTATGATACTTGCCACCCTCTCATTTATGTTGTACCTTTATATTGTCAGCGATATGGTGCAATATATACTACATATATTATATGGTATATATTAGACGAAGTTGAGGTGAAATTGAGCGAAATAGACATAAGACATTACTTGTTTTCATATACTAGAATAAAGTCCTATGCTTCGTTACTTCGCGTATATAGTAAAACGGCACGCTGAGTAAATGAAAATGTTCACTTCATGTGGAACATGAAGGCAGCGTCTAAAATCTTCCTACACTAAAAGCGCATCAGCGTAAAAATTTTTATGGTAAGCGAATGGAGTACGCTATACAGTACAATTTCTGCAAATGTCCAACAAAGTGGACACAGAACCATCCGCATCTGTGACACCTTTGTCAGTGCAAGGCTACCAGCGCGTGAGTGAATTCTGCAATTCATTCGACAACTATCATTTCAATTTGGCTTATAAATGGTGCAACGTACCTAACACTAACTTGATAATGCCCTGTCTTCGTACATCATTGAACACACTTAGCACTAACGTAATAATGCCCTGCCTTCGTACATTATCTTTCTTTTGGGCTTAAAGAAAATCACTACAAATTTGCTTGCGCCGACCAATCATTTCAGGATTGAACAGCTGCATATGCAATACTAAAGCACCATTTTGCTTTTTTTTTTTACTAAACTTGTGCCTTGTTGTGTAGCTCATCTGTACCTATCGCAGTGTCTCGATTCTCGGACACTGTTTTGCCTATGGTGGACCCTTGCGAAGATTTCTACGAGCATGTCTGTGGCGGATGGCTGCTGAGGACTCATGTTCCACTGGATGCTTTCGCCGTCAATGTCTTCTCTGAGAGTCAAGCCAAGTTCAACGATGATATTATGGGTAACTATGCCAGCTTACGGTTGACACAATTTCATGTCGCAAAGCTATCATGGCATTGTAAGGGGTGATTCTCTTCTGAAGGCCAAATCACGATCAAAGCACGTGAAGTGTTTTATTTTGTGTGGCTTATAAACGTTGGACTCGTCAGCTGTAAAACTTTTTATCGACAGGACAAGCTATCTTGGTTTCAGTAATGGTAGCATTGGCTATTTTTCAAAGGAGTCAACGTCATGTCATTTGGGGTGACGACAAATGTTGTTTCCTTTTCATAGACTGAAAGCAACGAGTAGCATGCAATGTTTATAATGTGGTAGCTAGGCCCTACGAGTGAATGCTAAAAATAATACACTCTATTTATATTTTCTCAGAAGGAGACATCTGTTTCTAAATTTTGTATTTTTGAAGCAAGAAGCACAACTTTGATATTTAGAGTCAGTGATCGTGGCTATAGCAACGTATGCTGTGTTTTTAGTGGGCCAAAGATGCAACTTTCTGTGAACCACGATGTTGCTGTAGAATGCGTCTTGCATGCAAAGGGAGAAGTGTCCTCGCCTAAAGCGTATGCATCGAACGGCGCGAGCGCCTCCTACCCGACGCACATGACTTTTGTATTCATTTAAAGACGATAGTCTTTCTTGGGGACCTTCGACGCAAAAAGTTTGGTCTGTCTGTCGGTCGCTATGCACGTTTGTCTGTTTGTGCACTCTTACGCGCACCGGGTACTTGAAATGCCCGACCCCACCCGCAGCGCCCGCCAATGTTGCTCAAGGTTTAGCATTCATGCTTGCGCATTTGTCAATTAAAAAGCAAATATTGCACATGTCTGGGGCACCAAAACAACACGTATATATTCTGCCTGTGCGTCTTTTACTACAAAAGACATACATAAGTAATTTTAAGAACCGTTGCGCTTATAACGCTGCGCTGACCATGCAACGCTTGCACGAAAACGCGAGCATTTTCAACGCTTTGCTAAGACGAGACGGTGGTGGCACCTACTCGTCACCTTGCGTTCTACATCTTATCCCCTCTGAGACGTGCGCGGACGCCCGTCTCCGAGCCACGAGTTTTATTTTCAGGAAAAAACTGCCAGATGGCGCTCATGTCTCACTTGTGACGTAACTTGATGCGCTCATTCGCTTTCTCTGCACGCTCGAGGCACTCTAACGCAGCGCCTTCAGAATTACATTGACCGACTTTTTTGCGCAGAACATCAAATAAAGGTTTTGTTCACTCTCTCCCCACGCAAGACTATCGTCTTTCAACGACATCTGCACATTAGCATGCAGATACGGAGCCAATTTCGTTTTCAGTCGGCAGGCCTACTAAACTGTTTTACATGTTTGTGGAAGGCACAAAACAAATGAAAACAATTAGGTGCGTGTTTTCAGCATCTTAACCCATTGCAAATTAATATCGGCTAGCCCAAAAATGCGCTACCTTAAAGTGGTAACGCGGTGGCATAAACGGTAGTTTTCCGAGTGCATCAACTCCAGCTGCTATATTATCGCTCTAAAAATAAAGACTAGAGAATAAAATCTATGTTTAGCACGCGGCCGAGGCTGAAACTTTGTATTCATGTGATGCTGTTTAGGTGGCACACGTTTTGACAAACAAACCCAGCATGCAGCCCCGCAACACCCGTTGGCTGCCCATAGGGGCCAAAGGGGGCTCGCGGAAAAAGGCATCATAATGACGGACGCTGTAGCAGACGACCATGGAGGAAGGGAACAGCTAAAGAGAGGCCCTTACGTCACCCGTTGTGGAGGCGTGGTGAAGGTGGAAGTCGGCCACATTGACTGAGCAGATTCTCCTCTCTAGTTTACACCTGAATGAGAAGCAAAGAGCGTGACTCTCTTTCCAGCTCAGAAAGCACGTGGGCTGGGTGGCGCACGTGTCGTGAACGATCTCAAAATAACGGAACGGGCCTCAACACTGTTTCAGAGCGTTACCGTCGGTGACTTCGACGAAATCATTTTGTCTGTGTATTAAGCAGCGAGTAGCAGCTCACCGACAAAAAAGCAAGCACAAGAGAATGCGTTCTAGATGCACTGATTACGGTGAGTGCGGAGTCAATGTTTTCATACTTATATTCACGCACTCCACAGACAAAACGATCGCCTGTGCGCAGCCTTCTGTGGTTGCGTTCCGTCGCTCACGCGGCCGATGTGGCGCGCTGTCACTGTGCCCGTGTTGCACGTAAAAGGTAACCGCCTTGAGCAATGTGAAACCGCTGTGACATCGTGCATGGTAAAGGGACACTCGAACTCGTTGCTATAATGCCCGATGTCGAGCATAGCAAGGGGAGAAGAAAGGGTGTTTTAATACGCACATGCAAGCTGTTACTGTGTGGATATTGAACATAAAAATGCATATGCGCATGTGAAGTTCTCAGCTCAAATGTTTCGTCCATCGTCTAACACTGCACAACTTTAACTTACCTGCAAGGCGTTCTTTGTGGTTCCGTTTTGTCATTGTGTCCGAACAAAATTACGCTGAGCACTTCAAGTACTTTTTCAGCCAAACGGCACATCAATAGTTCTCTACAATATTGAGGCTGACAACAGGTTTTGTAAAGGTTGATAGGAGTACAATAACCACCGTGAGAGCACTGTGTAGCTAACAACGAGGCAAAAAAGCATCGATATTATCCACCTTTCTTCAACACAAGCCATACGAAGGCTCACATGCCGTCACATGCCGCCGCCGCTCACTGCGAGACCAGCTACTACAGCTATAATGCACAGCACGTAACCATAGCAATGCTGCCAAAATGACCAGTGAATATTGCCGCCATGACGTCATTTTCTTCACACTTTTTTCCCGTTGTGCGCCGACTAAGCATTCCCTCTCCTCTCATTCGTTATACTCCGTGCAGACGACACTGTTGTCTCCACCCCGCAAGGAGGTGGAAGGATCTTATTGGGTGGATGGATGCTAAGAGCGTCCCTTTGATAACGGTGGGGTTAAATGTGTGCCATCAGGCTCGCAAGAAAAAAAAACAAGAACTTCCTTTTGACGTTGGCCTAATGCCCTTTTACTTAGAATAAACAGATCTTATTACAGAAAAGAAAAATGTAAATTGATGGTCTAACTCTCTACCTCTTTAGGCAAAATGACGCCGTTTTCCCTCGATTTCTGCGCTTTGTATCCACTTCTCTGCAACCAATACTCTAACCGTCTCTTACATGCTTCTCTCGCAGACGCGTTCAGCTTTTCATGGTTGTTCCCAAAACCAAAGCCTCATGTAGGCTTTTACCCACACGTATACCTGGATGGACATCTGCACATTCAATCGGAACATGTTCCATCATTTGATCAGCTCCCCCGCAATATGTACAGAGCCGTCCTTGAACACCGCACCTTGAACACCACACCGTGTGACCGGCGCTACGCTGAGTGCCTCTCCCGGACGCTTTGGAAATTAGCGCGCGGGCGCAATGATAGCTGTAGGCGGGGCCTTCGCCACGTAGTCATGCTAGAATGTGATGGCTCGATTGAACAGCGTTTGCTTTGTGGTGAAGCTCGCAAATTGAGAAGTCGGCGCCGTTTTCTAGAAACGAAGCGACTGTATCTTTTCTGCAAGCGATCGTACTAGTAGTAAACATCGCCCCGTACGTGAGCGAAACTTTCAATCCATGTTGTCACTGCCACAACTATGCGATACAGCGGAACAGAAAGTATTTCCGCAGCTCATACGACTTTTTTTGATCAATTGATAGTTAGGCGCCGTATAATGGGTAACGAATATATCATGTAAGGCTGGACATCTTGCGATGTTCGAAAGTTTTGATTGGTTATTGACCTGCAAAGAAAAGAAGGTGGCGAGTCGGGTAATCTTAGAGAACCGATATTATAACATTTATGTGTTACCAATAGCGCTGCTTTCATGGGCCACAGAAATTACCTCGCTATTATTCCACCCTTATGCTCTTCTCAGTTGTAACTGTGCTTCTTGGTGTTTTTCCTGCAGATAAATTAAGAAACGTTCTATCAATTTTTCTACTGCAACCATACGGGAGAATCAGAGCACCAAGTTAGCGCCTATGACAATTCTTTACTTCTCTGAGCAGGTGCTGAATAAAACGTCACTTCCTTGTTGTCTCTTGGTGACACAATGCCCGCTTATCACTTTATATCTTTTTTGGCTCCAAACGTTAGCCCACTGCGCCAAATTTCTTCTGAAATTTTAATTCCTAGCGCAGTCCATTTTCCGGCTTTTTTTTCTCTGCGTGATAAATGGACTGCATATGTTCGGTAGTACTTTATTCCAGTATAGCCTTCCGACAGAAGGATCGTACCGAAAGAGCCGGGAGACGAAGGACGACACATCGTACATTTAAGCCTGAGAGAAAATACGCAACGTGCTATACCTGCGATAAAAAACCGTCCTCTTTAAACTGGGAACCGAATTGTGTATGGGGCGAGGTTTATTACTTGTACGATCGCTTGTACAAAAAGCATGGTCGCTTCGCTTCTCAAGAACCGCACCGGCTTCACCGCAAAGCAGGCGCAATCCGGTCGAGCCACTGCGGTCGAGACAAAGTTTGCGCAGCGCCGATCACCGCCCTAGCGGAGAGAGGGCTAAGCTCCGGTCGCTGGAACGAGCCACATCTGCTTAGTTTTCCCATTGCACACACGGAAAACGTGTTCCTTGGGGCTTTTCTTTCGCATTTTGCACGGTATGGGTGCCAATAGTTCGTCATCCTGGAAAGCAGGCACACACTCCTGATGTATTTTGTGTAGCCACAGAAGTTCAAAATGACGAAGGGCTGGAAACTGCCCGTAAAGTTCTAAAGCTTGATTGATTGATATGTGGGGTTTAACGTCCCAAAACAAAGTTCTAAAGCTTCAAAAGTCAGCAGTGCGAGGAGGAATGGCGTCAAAGTAGAATATGGCAGTTTGTCAATACGTCCGTGGTCTTGTCACTTTGAAGATTTTTTTTGTCGAGCACAATATTATGAACTTTTACAGAGAGAAACGTGACATCCGGAATCATTAGAAAAAAAAGTGCGTTTGTTAACTCAAGTGACAGGAAATAGACAACCGCTGTATATATCGCTATTGGGCACCGGCTTTTCGAAACAATCATTTGTAATCTGAAAGCGGCGGAACTTGCTAGCTTAACACACCACTGTTAAAATACCGCATCGTGAGTACGGACCCCTTGAAAATGTTGTTGTCACCAGGTGACTGTAGACTTCTTGGCACCACTCAGTGTCAACAGATTTATGCTGCATGTTTGCTCTTAGCGTTTATACGTACATGTATTGTAAGCAAAACCCACTGACAAGTTAACAGGCTTAGGTATTGCGATGCAAAGATCGAAGTCGTGAGTTTTAATTCCCGCATACACCAGCTGTGTTTTCATGGAAGCGAAATGCAGTTCACTGTGCTTAAATTTAGGTGCATCACGTTTTCTGTATACGGCGCATGTGTGCACTGCTGCTGTTACCATGTTTCGGTTCTCTAACCTCCTCAAGCTGTATGCTTACAGCTTTCTTGCTAGGGTGGCCTTCAACATTGTACTCCAAGGATGTCGTGAATAAACCTTGACTTGTCTTGACTTGAATGGCAGACGGGGCGTATTGGTTATCATATATCAAGCGTGCGGTTGGATGACACTCAACCTAAATAGAAGTGGTGCTCGGTGCGTGTGCAACCTCTGTCCGTTGTTGTCGTCACAACGTACCCTTCCAATAAATTTAGGTGCGCCTAAAAAGACTCAATAGCCGGAATTAATTTAGAGTCTCACACCACGGCGTGCTTCTTAATGATAATATGGTTTTGGCACACAAAACAATATAACTTTGCATGCGCCTGAGCCACGGGCGATATACCCGTGGCTCAGGCTGCCGCTGTGAACATGGGCTGAGCAAAGGACTGAGGCGGCAATACAATTTTTGATGGTGTCATGAAATTACTCACGGTTATAAGGAGCAAATATTGGCGTATATAACATGAAGATGACCCAGCGAGCTGCCAATACAACCAAAGTATCATTCGAAACGGTGAACACGCTGCGTGGTCAATGGAATGCATATTACTCGAAATGAAACATGCGCTGCGGGAAACACGTATGGTCAAAGTGGGCATAAACACTTCATCAATCTGCGTTCAAAGAAACAACAAAAAATCCAAGGTGGCACAAAACTTACGATACGATGTTGTTCACAACGGATTTTGAAAACTTTGGCAAACGTGAAACTCTTACAAAACTGAACACTGCGCATTGCAAGGGTGCCAGGGAGTCAACAGGGCAGGCGTGGGTTTAGGCTCTTAACACTAACTTAATAAATTTAAAACTACGCGACCAAGTTGGCATCCAAGCAGTTGAAATCGGAACGCTGTTACAAACGAACGCTAGAGCGTGGTGGTGGTTTGTTGACAGCTCCGAGAAGGCACGACTGCCGCAGCAAATGCATGTTCTACCGGCAACATACAGATATAATTCGTCTCAGATTTATTGCCTTAGAAAGGCGGCTGTTCAGCATCAACATGCAGGTATCACTCGATAAAAGAAATTGAGCTTGGTCCCGCAAAGGTTTTTTATGAATCGTTCTCGGTTCGGGTGAGATTCATACCATGAAAACGGTTTTACAATCTTTTTAAGCCTTCGGAGCAAGATCATGTGATGCTGCACGTGCAAAGCGACCAGGCAACAGGACGTGCAGAGCGCGTGAACGTTCTGAGAGAGCGCAGGTAAAAGGCGTAGAGTCCCTACAATATACTGGCTAGTCTGCCGTCTCCGCTTTCCGCCGCCGCCGCCGCCGCCACTCGGTAATGCATGCAAGGGTGGCGCTGTACGCTATAGGAAAGCAGCTGGCACTACAAGCGCAAGTAACATCCAAGTGTGAGACAATCTAGCAGAAAAGTCGGAGCGCGTAATAGTCACTGGAGACTAGAATTTAAATCGATGCGCAGAAGCTAAGAAAGAGAGAGATAGAGGCGGCAAGAGGGTTACAGTAAGGAGGTTCCCCGGACATAAACTGCAAGCAGTCATGAGGTAAGCGAGCGCAAAACTGAGAACTAAACCTAATGGACGAGGCGTCGCAATATTTGCGGGTGGTCTAACCAATGTTTTAAATGAATATTCGGCAGGACTAGCGACCACACTGGCAAAAGGAGTCGATGACAACCGTGCCATTTCCACTCAGGTACAGGTAGTTATATGCACGATACCGGAGGTACCGGTGCGGGACGGCAACCTGCAAAGAGCGGTTGTCGACACAAACAACGAGATATGACCGATGAGTCAAGAGAAAGGCTTCAAGGCAATGGAAATAAACAGAGAAGTGCATAGGTGGGGTGGTTTTCAACGAGACAGAATTCACTTTGATAGGAGGCTAGGTCATGAGGTGGGTTGGTGATTTGCAAGACGCGCAGTAGCTTTCTTGGGGGGCACGCGGGTCCATTGTGGTACAGGATATTTAGTTGCGCCGAAAACAACCAGGGAACTCTTTGACAGCGGTATAGGCAGATACGATTCCAAAGTGGCAACAATATCTAATACACGCAGAGTCCAGGAGAAAAATTGACGTAGGCACAAGGGCCAAGCAAATTCAGATGTAAAGGACAATAATTACCATACAGGGTGGCAGGAATAGGTTGAAGTGGGGCGAGATAGATTAACATCTAAGAGAGGAGAAGCTGATGCCATTCGGGTTTGTAGAAACACATCTTAGGGACGAGGAACAGCTACCTAGCAATATAATACTACGCATGGAAATATTGTAATAAAACAGAAGGCAACAGAAAGGGGGTGGTATTGAGGCATTCATTCATAAAAATACAGACTTTCAAAGGGTCAAGCATGAGTGCAGGGAACATTTAGGGCTAAAAGATAAAGTGGCAGGGCAGATGATGCCCCTGAGCATTGTATACTTGTGCACAGGGGCAAGAGCCAGAGAGGAAACCCAAGAAATGATGCAGTGCATAGAAAATGACATTGAAGAACTAGAAGAAGAGTTGGAGGTATATATATTAGTAGATATGAATGCACACATTGAAGATATGGAAATATATACTGACGCAACAGGCAGAGTTCTAATGGATCTGTGTGAAAGGCATGATTCAATTATTTGCAATAGTACCGAGAAGGGCAAAGGGCAGATAACATAGGAGCTGGGAAGGCTGCAGTCGACGATAGATTAGCAATAATGTCCCATAGGATGTATGATCGGCTAAGGGTGATGAACATGGATGGATATGGGACCAGTGTTTAGTGTATTATTTTTTTGCATTCAGAAGGCACTGAAAGAAATAGAGGAGACGCTGGTAAAATTTCAGCGATTACACGTAATCAATTTTCATTGTAGCACTTTTGTACAATTCTGGTTACATAACAAACAGCAGTGATTGCACAGTTGAATTGTCTTTGTGCTTGATAAAGAAAGCTCGAAGTAAAGTAAGGAAGGTGAATAAAAGAGTCACAACTTTGCCGCCAAGGTGAAGCAATGAACGCGGTAGCAACAAATGGGAAGGCCACGCGCAGAATAGCAAGCAGATTGAAACGTGCCCCGCGTCTCTCATGCACAAATGACGCACAAAACGTACTCACAGGTACAGATGAACTTGAATAAGCGTCTCAGTTGTTACTTCTCTGTGTCTCAAATGCGCACCCTTTTCGCAAACGGAGGCTGTGCAACGATCACAGTGACCTTCATGCGCCCCCTAACTGCAACAAAATTGTTCCAGTGCAAGCCCGACGCCAGCCAAGACGTATGATTCTCCCCAACGGAAAATAAGGGCACTCGACAGGTCGTCCACTCCTCTTTCTTTTCGCGGGGCAAAGTACGCAAGAGAGATGAAAGCTGCCAGGCGCTCGGTGCCTCATATTGCTGATAATGCTGAAAACACGATAGTTCCCCCCGAGATGTCCGCCAACAGCGGTAAGTGGTAGATATAAATAGCTTGCCGTTTGAGAGCGGCAGGTGGTATTCCTCAGTGGCTCAGTGATTAACGCCTCGCATTCACAACGCGGAGGTCCCACATTCGCTTCCGCACACCGGATTCTTTTTCTACACTTTCTTCTTTCCTGCGTTTTCATATAATATACGTATGCACATACGGTGCATGACATCGAGGCCGACGGCTACGTCAATTCCCATGCCGAAGCTAGTGGCGAAATAATACAGCCGAGAGTGTCCATAGAATTGCTATCACAATAAAAAATTGCCAGAGAAGTACTACATGCACTCTACATACATAGTGTCACGTTCGTAGGCGTCGTTGGCAACCACAAATTTGAAATACAAGATCAGAAATGACAGTGGCGCAAAGAATTTACCCGTTTTCTTAGCTGCCTTTAAGCTACCGTCAAATATTAGGGTAGGTACATGCCTACACTTGGGCCCCTAGGACAGAACTTGCATCGTGCTGCCTGTTTTCGGAGAAGTTCACCTCAGTCCTATCTGGGTCTTCTGCTACTGCCGAATGAAAAATAACTTTGTCGTTATTACAATATTCGTAGCACCAATATGAGATCTTGTAATTTCTTCGAACTGCTTAACATTTTATGTTTTCATAATACAATAAACCACCCGGCTTAACATGATATTCACTTAGTGTATTATTTTTTTTTCAGACAAGCTGAACCATTCGATTGTATCTTACCGAGGCCAGAACGCCCTGCAAAAGGCTGCAGCTTTTTACCTGGGCTGCATCAATGTGGGTAAGAACTTAAACATAGCTTCAACCACATTACACGGTTCTTTTAAACCGTTTAAGTTATTGTTAGAGAAGAAATATTGATTGACAAAATTTTACTCCAGAACTTTCTCGAACCTAACTGTTCAACTAGAATCGGACTGAAGGCTGTCCTGCTGAATCATGCGCAGTCTACACTAATGACGCAGCAAAAAGCTTGTCGATTAGTATTCGCATTTAGGAGTCATGAAATAGTCTTTAATGAACCGCAATATACACGGTGTGTCAAAAAATGTGTCCAATATTCTTTAAAAATCTGTAGAGGGCGCTATTTGCTCGTTGTCTTCAGAGCTATTTTTTCTGTAGCGGCAGACGTCTTAAGAAGGTTGAAGACATCATTTCGAATAGTAACTAGAAAGTTATTGAAGAAAAAAATACATTGCGGTAAAGCATCAGAACATGCGATTATGATGACTTCAGGCTGTTTACACCTGTGAATTAGCCAGAAACTTTTACAATGATCATTGCCCAAGGGCCATATAATAGAACAGTTTGTCTCAGAAACGCCTAGGTGTGGTTTAAAGAAGACCTGCCTTGGAATAAACCTATAGCGAAAGTAATAACGGAATTGAGTAAAGGTATTGGATATCTATACAAGTTACATTCTTTCATACAACTGCAGTTGAGAAATATTTTTTACTCTCTTTTCTACTTACGACTCTTTTATCGCACACTCGTGTGAGGGACCACAACACGAACGAACTATTATAAACTGCTTGAAAAAACTATTTTCGAAATACGTTATGCTCAAAGACAACAAGGTTTATCATTTCTAATTATATCAACGTATAGAACGCAATAGACTGTTTAGTTCGCAAAATCTTCGGGGCACACTGCACAATTTTCGTACTTATACTGGAGGGACTCCAAGGATTCGAGCGATTTATATACGGTCAAACACATCCTTTTAGATTCCCACCTTTCCTAACAAAATCGACCGCCTTCTAGATATAGATAGTAAAATCTCCAAGGAAATGATCAAGAAGGCACTAATACAAAACCCCCGCAGGGGCGCCTGCGCAAGTAGGCGTTTGGTGTGTAGCGACACCACGGACCCGAGCTAACGGGGGAGTCTCGGCTCCCTCCCACGCCTAGCCGTGCGTGGCTTTGCCGTGTCCGGGGAAAAGGGGATCCTGGGGGTTGAGCCAATGCTGGGTGATTGGACCTTTAAGGCCCCCCGGCCGAGGCAACACACCCCTTTGGCCCTGGCTTCACGTAGACGGCACCTCTGGGCTGACCCACCCAGGGGAAATCGGCAGTCGCCTTTTCTTATCTCTCTCTCCCTATATCTTCGTCTTTTGTTCTCACTTTACATCTTTCCTGTCTTCTTCTCACTTCATTTTACTTCCAATTTTTCCTGGCGGCAAGGGTTAACCTTGTGTGGCTATCCAAACTAGGGTAAACCATATTGGGTTATAGTAACTGCGTACTGCTGGCGTTGCGCAGGCATGCCCACATGCTCTGCCACGTCCCCTTGTTGGACTCCGTGGTGGGTGGTAGGCGCCGTTACCGAAAAACACACATTTTCCCATGGGATCCTCGACCCCCTCTCTAACTGATCGTGCCTCGAAAAGGGTACGCACCGATGCAACTTCACTACTTTGGTCAAAAAACAGAGAAACTTTCCCAAAATACGATTTCCTCCACTGCGAACAATCATCTACAAAAGCTAGAGCAATCTCACCATTCCTTGTGGCCAAGTGCTTGAGAGAAACCATTGGAACCGGTTATAAGGCCACGAAGATGGCAAGTGGAGATCTGCTTCTCGAATTAAAAGACAAGGAACAGTACAATAAACTCTCGCACCTCGTAGCCTTTGGTAACACCCCCGTCTCTGTGAGTGCACACCGTACAATGAATACAGTGAAGGGTGTGGTATCGGATGAAGATTTAATGACACTGAGTGAAGAAGAGCTTCTTGATGGATGGTAGGACCAAGGTGTAATACATGTCCAGCGCATCATAATCAGACGAAACAACAACGAAATAGCAACAAAGCACTTAATACTCACCTTCAACTCAACCACTTTACCTGAGACTCTCGAAACTGGCTATATAAAACTCCATGTCCGACCCTTCATTCCGAACCCGAGACGTTGCTTCAAATGCCAGCGATTTGGTCATGCATCCCAGAGCTGCCGAGGGCAGCTGATCTGTGCTAAGTGTGGCACAACCGGCCACAGTGCTGATGAATGTAGTCATGATGAGATCCTCTGTGCTAACTGTGAAGGTAGTCACCCCGCATACTTCAGAGCGTGCCCAGCCTAAAAAAAAGAAAAAGAAATAATAACTATAAAGTAAAGGAAAATATCACATTCAAGGAAGCAAGACAACGGGTCTCACTAACATTGGCACTAAAACACCTTTTGCCGAAGTGGTGCAACGAGGGGCGGCACCACAAAGGCCCTTGGCATTTTCCCGGACCTCGCCTAGCGTGCCGAGGCCAATGCCACAAGCCCCTACGGCGAAGCAGCTAGCGCTGCCCTGCCCACGTTCAGCCAGTCCACACCAGCGACCTCGACAAGCTCTAACGGCAGCCAGGGCAATCACGAGGCCAAGGGGGCTTTATCGACCCCCAGCTCGGTGGGGACAAAGACTTCGTCGATCGAGGCGAAGTCTAAGCGACGCACAGATCGCTCTGTAGAGCGGGCGTCCAGTGCCTCGCAAGAGGCTATGGACACCAGTTCATGCCATACGGCGCAGGGAGCGCCGAAGGAGCGGCGAGCTTCTCTCGACCACCCCAAAAAAGACAAAACGCCGATTACAGGGCCTGACAAAGGCCCTGTAAAATGAGCTAATCTCCGTCTTTTCTGCACACAGCACCTTTTCCCTTTTTTTTCTACTATGGAACGTAAGAGGAATACTTAGAAATTTAGATGACGTCCAAGAACTTCTGAGTAAGTTTAACGCGAAAGTGCTATGTGTGCAAGAAACGCACTTAACTCCTAAGCACAAGGACTGCC
This sequence comes from Rhipicephalus microplus, assembly GCF_043290135.1. NCBI lineage: Eukaryota > Metazoa > Arthropoda > Arachnida > Ixodida > Ixodidae > Rhipicephalus > Rhipicephalus microplus. The sequence continues at coordinate 252,134,321 of NC_134702.1, forward strand.
TACGGCAATATATTATTTTCCGAAAAGACCGGGAGGATGCTGTCGTACCATCTGGCGGTGTAGCCATTATAGCTGATCGTAGTATAGCATGCCAGCATTTGAAGCTCCAAACAGCCCTTGAGACAGTGGCCATTCGAGCTGTACTTTTTAACAAACTCATTACCATATGTTCTGTGTACATACCACCGCATCAACAGCTACACAGACGGGATCTAGAATCATTATTAGATGAACTCCCAGAGCCGTTTCTGGTTCTAGGTGATTTTAATGCACACAATGTCCTGTGGGGCGATGCTCACTGTGATGCGCGAAGACGTCTCATTGAGCAGCTCCTTTTCTCTTCTAGTTTATGGCTTTTAAGTATAAAGGAGCCTACGTATTTTAGCTTTGCAAACAACACGTACTCCTCCATAGATCTTAGCATTTCATCACCGTCTCTTTTACCTGTTTTTAAGTGGAAAGTTATTAAAAACGCTTATGGTAGTGACCACTTCCCAATCATCCTGAGTGCGCCGAACAAAGAACAACTACCCCCGCAGGTTCCTCGATGGAAGATTGACTCAGCTGATTGGGAAGGGTATAGAACTCTTACACACATGACATGGACTGAGCTGTCTGCCCTGACTATAGATGACGCTGTCACGTATTTTACAGCTTTTATACTTGATGCCGCATCTAAATGTATTGCCAAAACGAGCGGCATGTCTTCTAAACGGCGAGTCCCATGGTGGAACGACGCATGCAGGAAAGCACGGGCCACTCAGAACAAAGCTTGGGCGTTGCTTCGCGATTCCTCTACAGCAGAAAACCTGGAAAATTTCAAGCGGGTCAAATCGCAGGCAAGGAGAACGCGTCGACAAGCTAGACGAGAGAGCTGGACAAACTTTATATCGAGTATCAACTCGTACACAGATGAGGGAAAAGTGTGGAATAAGGTCAAGAAAATTAAGGGTCAACAAACGTATTGCCTTCCACTAGTAAATAGCCTCGGGGAAAGCTTGGAGGATCAAGCCAACTTTCTTGGCACACATTTCGAACACATATCGAGCTCCTCACACTACTCCGAATCCTTTCAGAATTACAAGGCACGAATAGAAAAACAAAAGTTAGAAAGAAAATCCACAAGAAATGAGGCGTACAATCAACCATTCTGCTTAGCAGAACTGCGAACAGCACTCAGCTGCTGTAATACATCTACCCCAGGTTCTGACAATGTAATGTGCGCGATGCTGAAGGAACTACCCTCCGAAACTAAAGAAACCCTCCTCTGTCTTTATAATCGCATATGGTTTTCAGGTGTGATCCCCTCCGCCTGGAAGGCGGCTGTTATAATTCCAATTTTGAAGCAGGGAAAGGATCCCTCTACTGTATCAAGTTATAGACCCATAGCGTTAACAAGCTGCCTCTGCAAACTATTTGAAAAAATGATTAATTGCCGCTTACTTCACTACTTAGAAACAAACAAATTGCTCGACCCATACCAGTGCGGGTTTAGAGAGGGCCGATCTACCACCGACCATCTTATACGTATCGAGGCACACATACGTGAGGTTTTTGTTCATAATCAGTTTTTCTTATCTGTGTTCCTCGACATGGAGAAGGCCTACGATACCACGTGGAGGCTTGGAATATTGAGAGACCTCTCACACTTAGGTATACATGGTAATATGTTCAGTGTCATTGAAAGCTATCTGTCTGATCGTACCTTCCGCGTTAGAGTGAGCAATGTTCTGTCCCGAACATTTGTACAGGAAACCGGAGTGCCACAGGGTGGGGTGCTCAGCTGTACGCTCTTTATAATAAAAATGAATTCTCTCCGTCTGTACATTCCACGTAATATTTTTTATTCAACATATGTCGACGATGTGCAGATAGGTTTTCAATCGTGTTCTCTTGGGATCTGTGAGCGACAGGTTCAGCTCGCCCTTAGCAAGATATCCAAATGGGCTGATGAAAACGGGTTCAAAATGAACCCACAGAAAAGCACCTGTGTCCTTTTTTCTCGAAAAAGAGGCTTGCACCCTGAGCCTGAACTGGTCGTTAAGGGTGAGCGTCTACCCGTAAACACAGAACATAAGTTCCTAGGTATAATTTTAGATGCGAAGTTAACCTTTGTACCGCACATAAAACATCTTAAAAATAACTGCTTGAAAACAATGAATATCCTGAAGGTGCGGTCACGAACAACGTGGGGCAGCGACAGAAAGTGCCTTATGAATCTGTATAGAAGCCTTATACGCTGACGTCTTGAGTATGGGGCAATAGTCTATCACTCTGCCACGCCAAGCGCTCTGAAAATGTTGGACCCTGTTCATCATCAAGGCATTCGCCTGTCCACAGGCGCCTTTAGAACAAGCCCAGTTGAAAGCCTTTATGTAGAATCGGACGAGTGGTCACTCCATCTGCAGAGAACTTATTCTTCCTTCATGTATTTCCTTAAAGTAAATGCGAACAGTGAGCAACCTGCATATTCCACCATCAACGACCTGTCCAGCTCTCAACTTTTTTACAATCGACCTGCAATGGCACGCCCTTTCTCGCTGCGTGTCAGAGACCTAGCTGAAGAAACAGATGTCCCACTGCTTGAATACCACCTCAGCCCCCCCGCTCTGCGGCTCCCGCCATGGCAGTGGCAGCTTATAGACTGTGACACATCTTTCGTAGCTGTCACAAAGCATGCCTCCCCCATACACATTCGGATGTATTTTTTAGAGCTGCAACATAAATATGACTGTCCAGAATATTATACTGATGCATCCAAGTCCCATACTGGCGTGTCTTATGTGGCGGTCGGCCCATCCTTCTCGGATGCCGGCGTTCTGTCCACCAGCACAAGCATTTTTACAGCCGAGGCTTACGCGTTATTCGTAGCCGTTAAAAAATAAAAAAACTGAACACGCCAAGGGTAGTTATATACACAGACTCCCTGAGTGTCGTAAAAGCGTTGAAAAATCTTAAAAAACACAGAAACCCTATCATTATATCCCTCTATTCGGTACTCTGCATGGCCTATACTTCCAAGCAACATATCGTCGTGTGCTGGGTGCCAGGACATCGCGAGATCGAAGGAAATGTGTTGGCCGACCAGCTCGCCACGTCAATTAACGGAAGCTCCGCCAACTCTTCAGTTGCTGTCCCTATAATGGACCTAAAACCAAACATACGAAAAAAGCTCAGGGCTTACTGGCAGAAGTTATGGGATCAACAAACTCATAACAAGTTACACTTGATTAAACCATACCTCGGTAACTGGCCACCCATGTCGAAAACACGCCACACAGAGGTCAGTCTCTGTCGACTTAGAATAGGACACACACACAGCACGCACACACACCTTTTGTCTGGTGGTGACCCACCCAGCTGTCACAGATGTGGCCGTCCACTTACCGTACTTCACATACTCCTTGAATGCTCTGAGCTAGAGGCTTACAGGAAAAAACATTTTACACTAGCGTACAAGGAACACATACCCCTTCACCCTGCTATGTTTATTGGTCGCGAACCTCTTTTTAAGTATAATGCATTGAATGCATTCTTAAAGGAAGTAAATACTTTCCATGTTATTTACTCAAGTGATCGGTAGCACGGCCTCCGAAAGGAGGCTGCTGCTGCGGATGCTACATCCAAAAGAGCACCTGTCTCCCGGCCCTTGGGACCAAGGGTGCTGGCGAGAAATCGGTGCTAATTATAACGCTCTTATTTTATGATGTCATGACAATTAAAGACCCATTCTCACCAGGCATGCTTCACTTCACTTTCATGATTTTAATAAATATATGTCTTACGCATCTTTAGAGCGCAGAACTTTAGGCCCTTTTACAGCCATTTATCATAACCATTGCTCTCATCCCATATCATCTCCTGGCGCTCTTTGGCCATCAATGGCCCTTGCGCCATTAAACAACATATATCATCATCACTAATACAAAACAGCATTGCATTCACTTAGGTGTTAGTTTCTCTTTGCTTGCCTAAGATGTATTTTATCTTTTTATTGGTGCAAGTATTACAACACGCGACTATTTGTTTAAACGTATCTACATGGTAAACATATCTAGCGGTAAACATATCTAGTAAACATATAAACATATCTAACAATAAATACAGCTAATGTTGTTCTAGTACGATAAATTCTTGCGAAATATGTGATCACGAGTAACTATTGCTTTATTGTTGCTGTATGCGTTATAAGAATTTGCACGTGAGCATTTTTATCTGCCTTGTCGTTCCTATAGTTTATATTCTAATAAGCGCTTGTAATGGCCTGCTTGCCTCACTGCATTTGAAGGAAAGGCCCCCTGTCAGGCTCCCAGCTTTTGCCTTCGCTCCATCATCTGTACATTAAGAAAAAAAACACACGAAAAGAATGGAAGAAAGAAAGTCACAACTACACCATGTATACGCGTTATCCCCTTAAGCCACGTAGTGGAGGCGTAGCAAGGTCGAAAAAGTTTCACGGGAACCGATTCTCGTGGTTTAAAGTAGGTTACCCCTACCTAGAATGCAGCCGTGTGCAAAAGGTTCACTGACACAGCCATATTCAACACAGTACGCTCAAGGGACAGGATACAGTTTTCGAATTCAACTCTGAAAAGAGAAGCTTAAGGATCCAGCAATTTCATGCATGTACCTTATGCGGAAAATATTTGACTGGAACCCAGCTTATCGTTAGCCGTGTCGTGTTTTTGTAGATTCATGAACTGTGCCAATGTTCAGAAAATTCAAATTGCCTCCACAATTACTGTCGTTCTGGTGCCTGCACCTGGTGTATGATGTGGACGAGTATTTTATGTTTAGCTTCTTCGATGTAATGGTGCTCAGTCCTACCACACAAACGGTATATGCACGAAATCTATGCTGAATATCACCTCGTCGCGCAATGAGACGCGTGCACATGTGTTTCTACGATAGGGTCTGCTGATGTGGCAATGCGCTCCAAGATAAAGCGTTAGGTATAGTTGCTAGTCAACGGTAAAGGCGTTTGAAGCTGACCATGCGAGACGAAGTCTTTCACTACAATAGTACAAGACAAAGAGCTTTTTCTCAGTGTCTTCTACCATCTGCCCTATTCCGCGATGTTTCAACACATTGACACACAACAGCCGCCACTGCCTTGCTGCATGAATGTGGAAGATCACGTCGATTGCTGGTTGTTGATGAACTGTCGCCATCTTGTTCGCCGAGCACAGTCCATCGTATATAGTTTAATAAATAAGTTACTCGTAACATTATTGGTGGAAGTGGACGACTCCCGTATCTGGATGGAGACGCACAGTGGTCGCGACACCGGGGACTCTTCGGCTACTTCGATTGCCAGTTCCTCATCACCACTGGCCTCTCCAGCCGAGTCGACAACCTACGTCACCCTGCCACCCCTGCGGGATCATGGAACTTTCTCCGCTGACGATACTTCGACGTTGACTCCTGACTGCACCGGTACCAGCGTGTCAGCGCTACCCACCGCTGGGATCGCATGCTCATGCTCGCCAGTGTTGTGTTCTACTTCGACGGTGCGCTGCGGACATGGCACGAAAGCAATGAAGCCGAAATCACAAGCTGGGATCTCTTTGAAACGAAGATCTGTGATCTTTTCGGCGATTCATCTGGTCGTCAGCTCGCTGCCAAAAAGACTCTCGCCACTCGCGCCCAGGCGTCTACTGAATCGTACGTCTCGTATATTCTTGACGTCTTGGCGCTTTGTAGCGAGGTCGACCAGCGCATGTCTGAAGACGGGAAAGTTAATCACGTCCTCAGAGGGATTGCTGACGATGCCTTCAACCTGCTGTTTTTAATAATGTCACGACATCGACACGATCCTGACAGAATGCCACCGCCTAGAACAGGCTAAAGCCCACCGCGTCACCCACGGCATCACGCGCCGGCCGAACACAGCTGCTACTTCCTCTTGCGATGAGGCCGTCAGCCAAGTTCCCGATGTGACAACCTCACCCGCATCAATCGTTGCGAGGTCGAGGCAGCTCAACCAGTAGTCATTACAGTCCTAACGCGTGATCCTTCATTGACCACGATCTCACTGATACAAGCCGTCGTTCGTCAAGGATTTTCGTTGTCGGCCTACACCCCATTCAACTAGTCTACTCTGCCGAGGCTTTTTATCGTCGCCCCGCCGCTCCTCGCTTTAGTTCTAATCACGCTCGACAGCGCAATTTGTCCAAATGACGTACACTGGACGACAAGCCTATACGCTTCAAGTGCCGACGCGTTGGTCATATTGCTCGCCACTGCCGCAATCACTGGGCTCCGCCGGCACACTATCGGCCTCCTACCCAGGCCACTCCTGTCCATCAGTCGTCCTTAGCATTTGATTTTGATTCCCCTATGCCGACCACAACCTCTGATTTTGCCGCGCCGCTAACGAGACCTCGCTACACCCGCTCACCATCGCCTGCTCGCCATCGATCTCGTTCGCCCCCACAACGCCGTCCTGCCTCTCCGACCTATTCGCAGCACCCCCGACCATAATACTAGGCAGTGCAGCTTCTGGAGGTGGAGCTGCATTGACGACGACCTCTGCAAGAAATCCTCGTATAACATAACCGACCACCCAGAATCTGTTGAACCTTACTTTGGACAATGTACCTCTGCGCGCGTTGATCGATACCGGCGCGTATGTTTTCATAATGAGTGATGCTCTTCGTCGCTGCATAAAGAAAATTGTCCCACCCGCCTTGAACTGAGCCGTTCGAGTCACTGATGGGGCAACAGCCGGCATTATTGGCATGTGCTTTGCCCGTGTGACTATTGCCGATAGAAGCACCGCTGTTCTTTTCACCAGTATAAAAAATTGCCCTCATGATCTTATTCTAGGTATGGATTTTCAAACCGCTCACTCGCCCTTTATGGATTGTTTAGCCGGCTGTCTTGACCTTGAGGTGCCCCTACTTTGTGTTCCGGCCAACCCACCCCAAAGCCGTCTTTGCTGCATTGATTTCACACGCCTTCCGCTTGATTGTGTTACACACATCGACAGCTTCGCTACGCCACCTGTACCTGACAGCGAATACATGGTGGCACCAATTCATTCTGTGATGCTTACGCATGGCGCCACGGTTCCGCACACAAATTTGACAATTGTTGAAAACCGCACATACTTTCCTATAGTCAATTTCGTCCTCACTGCCCAAATTCTTCCCAAGGTATTTCCCTGGCCGGAATTACTGCCCTACAAGACCACACTGCTGAGCCGCTCAGAGTAGATGATTGCTGCACCTCAGACCATGACCCAACTCTATCAAGTTCATCGGGCGTCGACGTTGACCGCATGGTACCATCAGACCTCGCTCCTGATCAAGCGGCAGCCCTCCGTCACGTCCTGCAGTGTTAGAGGCACATTTTCAATTTGGCCAGCACGGCCTTAAGGCGAACGTGTGTTGCTACTCATCGCATCAATAATGGTGACGCGAGTCCCATTCACCGACGTCAATACCGTGTTTCTGGGTCCGAGCGTACAGTCATACAACAGGAAGTCGGAGAGATGCTTGCAAAAGACATAATCAAGCCCTCGTGCAGCCACTGGGCTTCTCGTGTCGTCCTGATCAGAAAGAAGAATGAAACATGGCGCTTTTGTGTAAATTATTGTTATCTCAACAAAATTAGGAAGAAAGATGTTTACCCGTTGCATAGAATTGAGGATGCCTTAGACTGCCTTTACGGTGCCACACATTTTTTTACTATCGACCTTTGATCTGGCTACTGGCAGATCGCTGTAGACGAGATGGACCGTGAGAAAGTGTATTCGTCACTCCTGACTCTTTTTATCACTTCAAAGTTATGCCCTTCAGTCTCTGTAATGCACCGGCCACTATCTAAAGAAATATGGTCTCATTGCTCCAGGGGTTTAAATGGTCAACCTGCTTATGTTGTTTAGACGACGTTATCGTTTTCTCATCCACATTCGACACCCGTCTCGATCGTTTATCGGCGACTCTTGAAGTTTTTCGTCGAGCCAGACTTCAATTGAACTGTTTGAAATGTCACTTAATAATAACCGTTAAGTAACCGTATTTGGCCACCTCGTCAATGCCGCTGCAGTCCGCCCGCATCCCGAGAAAATTCGCGCCGTCACGGACTTTCCTTTACCGAAGTCAACAAAGGACATTCGCAGTTTTGTGGGCTTGTGCTCCTATTTTCGACGTTTTGTTAAAGACTTCGCGATCATTGCACGCCCACTCACAAACCTCCTGACGAACGACACCCCATTTTCTGAAGCGCTGATGAAGCCTCATATTTTTCCCAGCGCACGACCCTCCTTACAACACCGCCGATTTTGGCTAATTTCGATTCATCAGCTTCAACCGAGGTTCGCACTGACGCTAGCGGGCACGGCATAGGAGCAATCCTATTACAACACCAACACGGGCATGACCGTGTTATAGCATGTGCAAGTCGACCCCTATCTACCGCTGAGCGCAACTATTCAATCAAAGAGCGTCAGTGTCTCGCTCTTGTGTGGGCAGCCGCCAAGGTTCGCCCACACTTATACGGGCGTCCATTCGGAGTAGTCACTGATCACCACGCACTCTGCTGGCTGGCCTCACTCAGGGATCCCAGAGGACGCCTCGCTCGTTGGTCCCTACATTTACAAGAATACACGTTTGCCGTACGTACAAAACAGGGCGCTTGCATCAAGATGCGGATTGTTCGTCAGGCTACCCTGTAGAAGAAGCTGCTCATACTGACACCTTTCCAGACCTTCTGTCTGTGACGCAGCTACTCGACCCCTGCCACGAACAACGCCTGGATGCTTCCATGGGAACCATCATTGACAAGCTTGAGACACTGCCTCACGACGCATCTCTACGAATGTTTCTGGTCAAAGATAGGATCCTGTATCGCCATAACCTCGATCCATATGGCCATGACTTATATTCCCCGTCATACCAGCACATCTTCGTGCGGCTGTCCTCAAACAATTTCCTGACGCTCCTTTGGCGGGCCACTTGGGCGTCTCTCGCACATACAACCACGTACGTCGTCATTTATTTTGGCCTGGTCTCACCGGTTTTGTTCGATGCTACGCCGTCGCTTGTGAGCCCTGCAAGCACCACAAAAACGCCATCCTCCCTACCAGCTAGATTCCTTCAGCCGATCGACGTTTCCACTGAACCTTTTTTTTCGGGTTGGCCTCGACCTGCTTGACCTATTCCCGATCTCCAGCTAAGGCAACAAATGAATTGCTGTCGCCACTGACTATGCGACACGGCACGCTATCACACGAGCACTTCCAACGAGTTGTGCTACCGATGTGGTGGACTTTCTGGTATATGATATTATTTTAGTACACGGAGCTCCACGCCAACTTCTCACTGACCGGGGCCGGACCTTCCTATCAGCTGTCGTTGATGAAATCCTGCGCTCTTGCTCTGCACAACACAAGTTTGCCACTTCGTACAATCCGCAAACGAATGGTCTTACGAAGCGCCTCAACCGCACCATTACCGACATGCTTTCCAAATACGTCGCGGCCGACCACCAGGACTTGGACGTTTATTTGCCGTTTGTGAAGTTCGCATATAATTCGTCACGTCACGACACTGCTGGCTATTCGCCATTCGATCTTCTATACGACCGAGAACACGCCCTACTCTTTGACACCTTGGTGCCCTCATTCACTGAGTATGCCGGCGAAGCCATTGCGCGATCCGATCACGCACGCCAACTCGCCCGCAGCCGTCTGCAGGTCTCACAGGAGCACCAAAGACAGCTCTGCAATTCCTATCATCGAAGCGTGCACTTTTCACTGGGTTCCCTTGTCCTTCTCTGGTCCTCCACTCGGAATGTAGGTCTTAAAAAGTGCTGTCACACTACACTGGACCATACCGCGTCGTACGCCAGGTGACTGATGTTACGTACGAGAGCGTTCCAGCTGATCCAACCTCATCATCGTCACCTTCGAGTGACATCGTGCACATAGCTCGACTCAAGCCTTATCACCCTCCTTCTACCGCATGCGAGTATCTCAAGCACCCAGACGAAGCTTATACCGCCGGGGGGTATGATATACAACAGCCGGCACAGCCTTGCTGCATGATAGAGGAAGACGACGTCGATTGCTGGTTGTTGATAAACTGTTGCCATCATGTTCGCCAAGCACGGTCCATCGTGTATAATAAGTTACTCGTAATAATACATAAATTATTGTAAAAAAAAGCACGAAAAACGACGGCATCCTTTCAGGACCAACTTATTCCAGCAGTTCCTCCTCAATCCTTGTTACGCTCAAGGAAAAAAAAAAGCTAAGCGCGTCCTTGAACAAAAACAGAAACAAAAACATGCCAAGCTTGCATAAAGCTACGCAATGCTTGAAACAGCGTTAGGTAACAATGTTGAGTAGTCTGTTAGCTTCTAGATTGTCTTGTTTTCTCAGCTACCCGCCTCCCTTTCGCTTAAAGGAAAAACAAAATTCTACCCTTTCTTTAAGCAGAAAAACAAAATTTTTTGTGTTACTTATTATGCACTCACATAGTGAAATATCAGTTGCAAATTGTTATCGCTGGATGATCTTTCCTGAAGCTACCTCTACCAAATGGCCAGGACTTGGCAGTTGGTTGTGCAAAAAAAAAAACTAAGTTAATTCATGCTTTGGATTTATTTTATAATACCGTGATATCAAGTAATGTGTATCAAAGCACCCCCCTTTTAGAAATTGTGCCGTGCGCACACCGATATATATATATATATATATATATATATATATATATATATATATATATATATATATTATTATTTAAGGATACTGCGGACAAAAGTCCAAGCAGGGTGAGCATACATGAAACACACTAAATAACAGAATGAAACAAGGTTGCAAAGCGTTTTTTACACAATTTCTTTCCTATAAGACAGAGGGGTTATGACTTTAAAAAAAAGTAACAGTTGAACAACAAGGTTATAATACGATTCAAGGAAGTCATGGACGAAGAGTATTTATACAAATGGTCAAAGGCGTTGAGCAAATGCTTCGGTTAGTTTGTTCCAATCATCTATTGTTTGTGGGAAAAGGAGTACCGAAAAGTATCAGTCCATGCGAAGAATGGCATTAGGGAATGAGGATAGTGGTATCGAGTGGGTCTGCTTAACAAGGGGGATACGTATGCTGCGGTGTCTGAGGGTAGCCTGTGTTTCACAATGTCTGAAAGAAACTGTAGCTGACTTTTTGTTCTTCGAATTTGTAATAGTTCTATACCATTTGCCGTTAGTAATGCAGTCGGGGAGTCGGTTGACATAAATTTACTACATATGAATCGTACTGCTTTTCTTTGAATTCTTTTTAGGTTTTGAGCGTTAATTTTTGTGTGGGGATCCCAAACTATGGAGGTGTGCTCAAGTTTAGGCCTAATTAAGGAAAGGTAGGAGAGGAGTTTAACACTAGGCGGAGCAGTCTTGAGCTTGTGGCGGAGAAGGCATAATTTACGGAAAGCGGCAGAGCACATGTTATTTATGTGCAAATTCCAGGCTAAGGTACTTGTTAACGTTAAGCCTAAGTATTTATAGGAGGCTACTTTAAGTCAAGGTGCTTCAGCTAAATTGTATGTGTAGTCTAATGGGACTTTTTTGCGCGTATATATATATATATATATATATATATATATATATATATATTTATATATACATATATGTTTTATTTTTTGTTGATTTGCAATATGTGTTTTGATTGGCAGAGATGCGCAACACGAAGGGGGTCAAGCCACTGTTGGACGTTCTGCAGAAGCACAACATCCCTCGCTGGCCTATCGTGCAAGGCCGTGTGGCCGACAATGTAATGACCATACTTGGTCATTTTATACGAGAGGTCGGGCTCAACGCAATTGTGTCCGTACGTGTGGGCATTGACCAGATGGACAATCAGAAGCACATTATTTACGTAAGTAATGGCAACGCCTTTGTTCTATTCCCATGAGAAGTCTACTCCCATTGTTTACCAAGACAACTAAATGATTTGTGCTATGAAGGCTAACTTGTGCATTCAGAACCTAATAAACAAGGAGTGTACAGCAGCATGTCGTGGCAAGTTTGACAAAGAAGCAGTTGTATTTGTCTGCTCTCGTAATCGTTGTTTTTCCTTTGGGCTTAACCGGTAAGCACCTCTAGTATGTGCCTGCGTTCTTAATTATGATTATCTGCATTCTCCTGGAGTACTAACGCCATATACGGTTATGTGTAATATATTGTGTTTGAAGAAACTTAGAGTTCCAAAGATTGCATTGTATTTTGGAAACGATAAGGAGCAAATGTGCGAAAGCACAAGCTCTCATGACACTTTGTCATCTGTTTTTATGTTTTGAGCGAATAGCAATATTTCCCCTCTACCTATCGCATTTTACACATCAGAGCCATCTTGTTATAGGGCTTCTAATGCTAGAGTGGTGACTCGAAGGTAGCGGGATTGAGTCCCGACCACCACCACCACCGTATTTTGATGGCGGCGAAAAGCTAGAAACCCACATACTTCAAATTCACGAGTGTGTTAAAGAACACCACCTTGTAGCAGTTTTCTTAGCACTCTACCACGGCATTCTTCCCATTCATATGACTATTTTGGGACGTTGAATGCCCACAATTAGTGTAACATCATCCCTTTAAAATATAAAACGTAGGTAGTTTTGCACATTCTGTTGCGAAAACTGGTGAACTGTTTTCTTCTCATGCATTAAGGAAGCATCACATTTCTTTTCTATTATTGTAAAGTTTGTCATCACTAAAAGCAGGGAGGCTCTCTGTGTGTACAATCAATTACATCCCAGTACGGCTCTTCGCATTTGTGTCAAGACGTGCCAAAGTGAAGAAGCGGTGAAATGGGGTATATTTGATAAGGATACTCATTGTAAACGTTCAAGACACAGCGCAGAGACAGGACGAAGAGAGCTGACAACGAGGTTTCCAGGATCAAACGGAAAAAGACAACAAAGAAACCAGGAAAACTTGCCCGAAAGTACCTAATTTGTACCAGGGGCTGTAAAACTAGCCAGATGCGGAAACGTATCAGAAAAAAAAAAGCTGGGACGTCGTTATAAAGGGAACTAAATTCAAGACCTTTGTAATGAAAACGAAAATCAGTATAGCGAAATGCCCCATAATTTAAGGTCTGATATTAAAGCAAAAACTGTGAAGTTTAGATAGGATTTCATGCAGGATGAGCACGTTTGTCGCACTGTTTTGGAACTAAGAGTGTATTCACGCGTCTCACGTAGCTTTTCTCAAAAGATAGATTGGCGAGAATAAAACTGAGCACTTTATGAGTGTGCTCAAAGTGAGTTTCTGTAGTTGAAGCATACACTAGAGTCACTTACGCAGTCATTTCTGGCGTAATTAGGAAGACCGAGAATTATTATGAATGAGTCGCAGTCCGTGATTCAGTTTCCACTTCGTCAACTAGCTTCAACGCTAGTTGACGAACCTCCAATTCCTTTCCTTCAAAGGAAAGGAATTGGAGGTTCGGGAAGGGCACCCCTCCCTGACTCGAGTACTCGGTGGCAGCGCGAAGGAAAAGTTATTGTTTTGATAAAGGGACGCTATATTCTCAACTTTCACAATCTATAGGTGGTACGACTGTACAACCGTACATTCAACATAGCTTTCGTTGAGATGGTCGTCCAGAAGGAGATAGTACTGGAGGGTACATGTTTGGCGAAGAGTGCAAGTTTTTACGGTTCGATAGCCCTTTTATAAACGTTTTTGAAAAAGCTGGAGAGCACTAACTCAAATAAGGTATATTACCTAATAATATGTCGGGTTACACAAAGCGTTGATAATTATGTGAAAAAATGAGGCACACACGCTCTTCACATAAGTGACTGTGCATATTCGCGCGCAGTGCCTGCTGACATGTTCGAAAAGTATTATAACAGAGCCTCACTACAAAAGTTTAGTAATATCAGAGACATTTTGGGAAACGAGCTTTATCTTAGTTTTGCTTGCATTGAATTCTGAAGCGAAGGTTCCTCAGCTCAGCTAAAGCAACTAAGTAGAATAAGCAGAGAGAAAAAACTTGTGGCTTTTTCATAACGAAGGACAAGCACCCTCTGAGGCATGTCCTGTTTTATTTTATGGCAGTTTCTCCATTAAAAACAGTAGAATATTAAAAGAAAGAAGTCAGCAAGCAGCGAGCGAAATCAGTGAAAGTATGCAATAGTCATGCTTAAGAGCTGATGTTTCCGTCACAGAGTTTCCTAAAATTAACTAGAGGGGACTCTGGCGCTGCGGTCATCAAGCGACTATGGGAATGATGGATAGTACATGAATTTGCCTAGTCTTTCTCTGTACTTGCGGGCGGCGAATCGTACTTGCGGCTTCGTTTCTTGCTTTTCAGTTTTGTTTTGACAGAAAGAGCAAATCATTTTGCAATTCGTGGCCTGATTCGAAATGGCGCGCCTTAAAGAATAAGGTGGTTTAGTGCAACCGCTGTTGCTTTGCACGAGGCAAAATGGTGCTAACATAAGTTATACCAGTATAATGAAGGCTAGGCATTGTTTAACATTGGCTGATTTTTGTTTCGTGCGAAAACAGCTTTGAGCCACAAGAACACACGAGGAGCCAGAAGCAGCCCAGAAGTATGAAGATCAGACAAATACGTATACTACTAATTATTCCCACGCTCGATGAAGCGCGGTGCATTGCAGCTCCTATAGACACCAGCACCAGAGTTCTGTAGTGTATATGTGTAAACTCTATGGCTCCCGTTACTATGCTATATTTCGGTGCTTAAGAAGTAGAAGAGATAGCATGGTGTGGGGCAGAAACGAGAAAAAAAAGCGCCATCAATAAATAGCACCCAAAAGTGGTTGCAGCAGATGTGAAGGTAATGTAGGCTCTTCGCAGACGCTTCAGATGTGGTGTGGTGCGATGAATACTTTCAGATGTGGTGTGGTGCGACGTGGTGCAATGAATACTGTTATTTTAGAGGCGGAACGCATTCCTATATAGTTATGGTGCGGTAATGCCCACAGCGAGCGTGTATAGCGCACTTACTATGAGCGAAACCCCAAACCGGGAAGTTGCTGTACTCGTTCATAAAATGAATACTCCATATGTTCACATGCTTTGGGGATATGCTGGCTAAATTTAACCTTCTCAACCACTCATGACTTTTTAAGGCACTAATGTGAAGGAGGGACTTAGCTTGCCTCCCGGTGTGTGGCTGTGAGTATCGAGGCTGGTGGCGAAAGCAGTAGGCTTTTTTTTCTACTTTCCCATTAACATGACGCTATTCGCTACGCTGCAAAACGTCCACCAATGCGAGGAAACAAGCAGCAACACGTGCTGTTTGAACAGGGTCCAAAACTTCAATAATCCCAACACAGCTACCGGCCACCACCGCCCAACGGCGCCACGGTACATGGAAGTTGCGAAATGCAGCTCTCAGGTGTCTGCCCCGGCCCAAGCCCGATCATTCGCTATCTAATTCCCATTCAAACATCCTTGTTTACAACCTTGGTAGACAAAGAGTTTCCGAACAAACAAATCCTACATGTGGGCTCACGTCACCATAACCAACCGAAGGAACTTTTTCATAACAGACACCTTATTGGTAAAAGCACATTATCACATTTGACACGCTAGGAAGAGGCTCTCTGCGCAACACTTGGCGCCATACTCTCCCCTATGTTAGCCCGTTTATTGGTTGACGTCCGTCCATTTTAAGGGTACCAAACCTCCCGCGGAGGCCTCCCTGTACAGTCAGCAATGAACTGTGAAAGCAAGATGGCCACGACCAGTGCAGTGCGATTCTTGCAGCCACTACGGGTGTGTCCAGGCCTCCTGTACGTTAGATCAGCGTTGTATTCGTTGTGGTGCAGGCTACGGACAATCAAAATACCCGGTACCGGCTGTAATTTGCCTTTTTTGCGCCGGCAAGCACGTCGCCGCAGAACCACGCTGCCCTCGCTGGCAAAACGAGCGGTAGCTTGCAGAGGCTCACTCAGCCAGCAGGCACGGATGCATGGCTCTGCGAAGATTTCCTCCAAAAAGGTCCGTGTCTCCCAGCCAGATAGGCAGGTGCTGCTGTACTCTGTCATAGCTGGCGGCAACTCAAACAACAACCTGCCCGCGTCCACTCCCGCCGAACCCTCTGCAATACCTCGGCGTGATTCGGCGATTGCCGTGCTCACAGCTGCAGGAAAAACAGCGCTGGAATTTCCGCCACCGAACTCTCCTCCCGCTCACTGTGCGCCGCTGCTCTCACCACGTAGCGAGCCTTAAAGGGCCACTCACCAGGTCCGATACCATATTTTAGTTAGACCATGGAAGTTGTTGGCTGTCCGATGAGGAACATTTGCCACAAAAACTTTTTGAATCGGGTCATTACGGGCTGAGAAATCTGCTTTTTTGAAGCAGCGCGAAACGAGGATGAGAGGAGGCGAGCTCCAAATTCTTGCCGCTCCTCCGCGTAGCCTTCGCAAGCCAAATCTCTTCTCTACCCTATCTGGCATGTGGCCAAAAGGTCACGTGTGCATGACGTGGCCGAACAAGCCCAACCCCCGTGCACGCGAGTGGTGTTTTTTTACTATCGTTGTTTTAAGATTTACTGCGTGTTTCTGTGGGATGGTTTGGAAACACTGGCTTAGACGCGGTAGAATAGATGAGCACAATGAGTGCGCGAACACGTAGAAGCGCTCCACGGCTGTCGTCTGCTCGATGTGCTGACCGCGGGGACTCGAACGCATACGAGACGCCGGCACAGTAGCCCCGCATCTCGTTGCAATTCACGCGGAAAAATAAAAAAAAGAACGCTCACGTTTTCTTTCTGCACCACATTATTTCTCTATAGTTTTGATAATCTCTTTATGCAACAAATACGTAAACTATGCGTGTCGTGTTAAATTATTTTCGCTATGTCACGTGCCATTCTTGGCAATGTCAGAGCCCAGTCGTCTACGTAGAGGGCCAACGTCACTTCAGTGCCATGTACGTAGGGCTATTCATACGTGCACGTGATGCCCTGATTGTCTGGGCGCGCGCCCGCAAAAGTAAGGGGGAACAGCGATCGTCTTGAAATTCGACCCATTTTCGCGGCGCCTGGTGAGTGGCCCTTTAAGGCGCGTTCACACTTGGCCTCGAAGAGAGCGAAACCGACGAAACTCTCCAGAAAATGGCTCGTTGCGCCGCCCAAGCTGCCGCAAAACCACGCCACGAGGCCTGCGCACAAGAATCGCTCCGAGACCGATTTTCCCGCCACGCGAAACCAGATACGGTTTCCGCATTCCAGCCTTGACTGCGCTAGATTGAACCACGTCACGTAACCAGCCGGAAGGAGATTCAACATGGCGGCACAGGTGTTGGCGGTGGCTCGCATCGGCTCAAATCGCAAACTACTCGTGCCGCACGATGAAGCTTGATGGCATCATTGAGGACGCGCTTATCGAGAGCCTGACTTGTATTACCATCGCCAAGAACTCTGAAAGTAGACGGTGCAGCTGCAGCGAGTCGGAATGTCCCAACGTGTCTAGCGTTTGTGTACAGCAAGCTGAATGTGCCGCCGCCGCTTCCGATGCATTCACTCATGTCGTTTCTACTGGCTTATCTTCTGAAACAATGTTTGAAAAAGTGCCAGATGTTTCTTTTCACTACTTCGCGTGAATAACTGAAATTCGGTACGAACGTTAGTTCTCAGAAAGCCAACAAAATCGAAATAATTTCAAGGTATTGACGGCAGCGGCAGCGGGATGGGGCAGAACGAATGTGAACATCTTCGATGTGTGCGGCTGCGGTTTTCCGGCCGCTCTAGCGTTTTCGTTTCTCTTCACTTCTGAAGTGTGAATGCGCCATTAAAGCAATATGGCTAGGGACAACTAAAACCGTCCTAGACTATAGATCCTGTATTAGAACTGTCATTCGCTGCGCCGCTGACACGGCGAACTCGTGGAACAGGAAGCTTTACTCGAGTTTGACATTTTAGCACTGCAGAAGACGCATGCACTTGCCGAGGACCTGATGCTTCACTGATTCAACGGACACAGTTGACAGACGATGTGCGTGTTGAGAAACTGTTCTAAAGCGCCTAGTACCAATTCTAGGCATCCCCATAGCTCGCCCCTAACTGCCCTGGAGTAATTCTATGTGATCCCTACGAAAGCAGAGCAGAGCACAGACCCACGATCTTGCCTGGTTAGCAACCATAGTTACGTGGCTAAGCCACACTCTGATTTTGCAGGTGACTTGCTTAAGCCTGTCGCTGATCGACGAAGAGTATCTCCGATCTCCAATCGACGCACTTGGTGGGTCAAAGATTGGCGAAGAAAGAAGCACCTGCTTTCAAAACTGTGGCACGGGAGTTCGAAAGCATTTTTTCTTCTGCCTGGTAACGCAAAGCGCAAAGGCGTAGCGGGGTGCCGAATAACTTGCACCACCGCTGCCGCATGGTCAAGTCGCGCCAGCTATGAAAATAAAGGCAACCTCTCAAAAACACAAAATATAGGTCCTCCGATATTCAACAAAAGCCCCACTAACATACAGCATTGATTATATCAGTATGTTTTTAAAAAATGGTGCTATATCCAAGCAAATAATTTGCGGTTGAAGCTTAAGAACATGAACGTAAAGCAAATAAAAACACCACTTCTTAGCTAACAAGCTAAAGAGCGCACGACAGTCGCTTGATAGATTTGAAGTGGACGGCAACTGAGTTCGGCGGTGCGTGCTGTGCACCATCATCTCCGCAGTGCATGGTTGGTTGAGGCCGCTGGAAAACAAGTGCACTACTCTGCTACCTAAAAGTAGCATACACAATGACTCTGAACTGCTTTATATGTGCGCGCCGCTCTCGCGCACACCTGCACTCCCTGCGAACGTTTCCGCGCTGACGCCTTTGAGTGCCTCCCAAAGAACGTGCACATGGTGGCGCGGAAACCCTAATTGCGTGTGTCTACGTACGCCTGACGTTTCATTGTTATTACGCATTTTTCCCATCTCTCCACGGTGCTGGCAGCTGACTGCGTCTGCATTGTGTGTGGGGACTTGGACGCCCATCACAACAGCTGTAGTTGCAGGCTCACTGCCCTTCGTTGACGGTGTCTGTTCAATGCAACTGTCACTGCAGGTCTCTACAATCACAACACTGGTGAGCTGATATTTGTGCACTGCAACACAAGCCCCTCCACGATCGATCTGGGACTGGTGTCTCAGGGCTGCTCGTACACGTGGACACGAGCCCCGGTGAGTGCCGGAGTGGACCACTACCCCTTCATCCTCTCGCCCAGCCACCCGACGTTAGTTATAGCGCGAAAACAAAACAACGACACAGAGACAAGAAGGGCACAAAGGACACGTTCTTCTTGTCTCTGTGTCGTCGTTTTGTTCTCGCGCTATAACTATCGTCATGCCATACCAACTAGCCCAAGCTGCTACACTGTTGAGCCATCCAAGTCATTGAGCGAAGCGCGTGCAGAGTGTCTTGAACTGGCGTGTTTTTCGGGAACTGTGCGCGAAACCATCGCTCCCCAAAAGTTTTTTCACACACATAGCTAAGTGCGCGCGCTCGGCCACCATGCGCTATGTTGTGCCTGTCGGCTATTCGTGCCCTGACATGAAACTGCTGAGTCTGCGTGCCACCTGTCGACGTGCGCAGAGCATCACTACCCGCACGGACCATGTCGAACACTACACAGTGCACAATTGTATAGACGCGGTCTGCAGACGACAGGCTCATCGACTCAGGCGCAACTGCTGGTACGGCGTCTGCTGGTCTTTCAGCGATCCCCGTCGTCGCAACTGCGCCTGGACCATCATGAGTGAACTTCTAAATCTAAGGACCTCTCGCCATCCTGTGCTCGGGATTTCGGTAGCATGGTATCACAGAGCTGAAGTTTTCAGTGATATTTGCAGGTGCTTTGCGCTAGTACACCCTGCACCTCATAGCTTTAGTGCAGCCACTCTTGGATGCCACCGTCCGGTCCTACCACTCCATGCACCAGCTGACACGGCCGTCTCGCAACACCTTGCGTTCCTGCGCGACGCGGAGTTTATTTAGTACGAACTTGCTCGTGTCCTCAACTGCAGACGTCACTTCAGCGCAGCAGGACAAGGACGGCATAACACGCATCAAGCTGCAGAACCTCGCTGGTGCCTCAGCGCAGCACGACATGGACGGCGTAACACGCATCATGCTGCAGAACCTCGCTGGTGACGAGTGCCATCTCGTGCTCGCCGCCTTCAACGAGTGGCTCCCTCCCGGATACCTGGCGCACAGCGATGGGCGTGCTAGTGTTGAAGCGCGTAAGACCACCGCGCCGCCTCACCTCATACCGGCCAATACTCCTTACGTCGGTACCGAAAAACCCCACGAAGGCATTGGTGCTTCCTTGCCTCTAGGGGATAGCCACAACGAGCGGCACTTTTCCACCACAACAATGTGGCTTTCAAGCACTTCATGCCACGGCTGGCTCGATTGATGCGGTTGTTGGCACTTTGTAGCAAGCACTACACGACTGGGAGACAAGCCCTGCTACTTGTTCTCGACGTGCAGTAAGCATTTCACTGTCTCCACCACACTACAATCATCCTGATGGTCTGTGCTCTTGGTGTGCACGCAAAACGGATGTGCAACATCAAAGCCTTCCTTGATTACCACTCACTCACTGTCCGTGTGAGAAATTCGAACCATACGCCCCGATGAGGAAGCGTACTGAGCCCACTTCTCACCAACTTAGCTCTAGCACCACTCAACGAGTGCCTTCCACCAAAGAAGAATCCACTGTCTGCGCGATCATCTACGCGGAAGAAATTGCGCTGTATGCGTGCACGCCCACCCGTTGGATCGCCAGAGTGTGTGATTGCCACCAGAACGCCCTAGAGGCCGTTGTGGGCTTGCTTAATGGCATAGAACTGCGCATTTCGGTCGCCAAAACAGAGGCGCTCCTCATCCACCCACCTTCCAGAAAATGGCGCAGCAAGCGCCCCTACACACTCCACGGTGTTCCCATCCAATGTAAGACTCACGTTCGCTACCTCGGTCTCACAACAAACCACCGATTTAAAGGCAACTTAGCAGTCAGCAGTTTCCATCATCAGACCCACCAGGTCGAGGGTGCCGTGCGGCGAATCCTCACCACAGAAACCGCATGCCTCGTCTCGTTCGCGATAAGCATCTACAAGACCATAGTGGTGACCAAGGTGCCTTACGTGCCAAGCACTGTGTAGCCTTCGCCCTTATACAGTGGCAAGCCATCAATACTGACCATTGCCGAACGTTACGCTTGCGCCACAGACTCCCACGTGGCTTCATAGTCACTGACACAATTGCAGACACAGGCGCCTGGCTGGCGTCATATTCCATATTCCATATTCATGTTCCCTATTCGACATGTTCGACTCCATATTGGTGGACAGTGCAGACGAGATTCTCCAGAGGCCGCTACCGCACAAAAAGTGCTGCTCTCTTTGCTTTCAAGCTCCCAGAAGTATCCACGAAGTGCTTCATCACAACTAATCCCGTCGCTCAGGAAGCCATCACCAGAATGGGCCAGAATCTAGCTGATAGGACGCAGTTTTTCACTGATGCCTCCATCCTACAAGACCACTTTGCGGCCACTGCCTGCACAGCACCACCGCTGGTATCGAAGCGCCAATACCGGCTCGTCAACCACGCCTCGTCCACCGCGGCTGAGCTGGTAGGTATCCGCCTCGCTACAGACCTGATCAGCGCATATGCGCAGGTATCACGCATGGCTATTATTAAAGACTCGAAATCACCCATCGCCAGCTCGCCAGGGAAGACTGCGCACGCCCACTCGCCTTGTGTATCGCGTGGTTGCTGCACAGCCTGTGCGATCGCAGTGGTGACGTGGTCCATCAATAGATCTTGTCCTACGTTAGCATCGCAGGGAACGAGGCCGCCGATGATCTGCCGAAGACATCACGAAACTCTGTAGTTCTACTGTCTATGCGGGTGGACTGCGCGACTCAGCGAGCCGAAACCTTTGGCGCGAGCTCATTCGAAATCATCCCTACCAACGTACGGCCGCCGGTAAAGCCCTTGAATAACATGAGGCTTGAGGCGCCGTAATGTCCCTGAGTAAAAGATGCTTTGTATAACACTTCATCTCGGGACCTTAGCTGCTGGTTCTTCACCACGCCATCTACTGGAGGGTACGCTCACCAGAAAAAAAAACACTCCCTTCTTGTCGTATTCCGGAGTGGTTCGGTCTCACCTACTAATCGCTGACAGCGCCTCTGCGGTGCACCTTCGCTGTCCTGCGGCGAGTGTGGTGAAAGAGAAAACTTGGCGCACCTCCTCCTGTCTTACCCAGCCCTCCTCGGGCAACGTGAAAGGCTAGCGCACTCCTACGAGCAGCTGGCAATGTCGTATGTTACAGTGCATGACCTGCTCCAACTGGTAGGATCAGCCTATCATGTGCGCTCTGCCATGCGCGCTGTACTCAACTTCATCGTAATTGTGCAACCGACCGACCGCCCCTAGACCACGCCGACACAGCCCGGAGCTGAAGGCATTAAACTTTATTTGTGTGGGTGTCTGTGTGTGCGCGCTGCCGTTCCTCAGTTATACTACCCCAAGCCCCAACCCCAATGCCTTTCGTCATCATCATCAGCCTGACTACGCCCACTGCAGGGCAAAGGCACCTTCCATGATCTGCTATTCAACCCGGCCTTGTGCTTTCTATTCTCACGTTACACCCGCGAACGTATTGATCTCATCGGGCCACCTAACTTACTGCCCCCCCTTCGTGTGTTTCCCTTCTTGGAAATCCAGTCAATAGCCCTTAATGACCAGTGGTTATCCTGCCTACGTGCCCGGTCTATGTACATTTGTTCTTCTTGATTTCAACTATGATATCTTTAACCCTGGTTCGTTCCCTGACCCACTATGCTTTCTTCTTCTCTCTTAACGTTACACCTATTATTTTCCTTTTCATCGCTCTCTGCGTCGTCCTCAATTTAAGCTGAACATTCTTTGTAAGCCTCTCTGTTTTTTCTCCGTAAGAACTGGCAAGATGCAGCTGTTATATACCTTTCTTATGAGGGTTAGTGGCCGATTACGAATGATGATTTGAGAACGCTTGCCAAATGTGATCTACCGCATCTTTATTTCGATAGTTATTTCACTCTCATAGTTCGCGTCCGTGGTTTCTACCTGTGCTAAGAAGACATATTCTTTAACAGCTTTTCTCCACTTATCGCTAAGTGCTGTTTTCTGCCGAGACTGTTACACCTTACTTAAGTTATGTGCACATTGTTTTCTGACCTACTTTTCTGCTTTCCGTGTCCAGTTCAGTAATCAAGAGTGGTAATTCGTCTGCTGAGTTACCAATGAAGGCAATGTGATTAGCGATTCGCAGGTTACCAAGACACCTCTCTATTACCTCTTATCCCTAACTGATTTAGGATTCTGAAAACTTCTTATCAACACGCGGTGAATAGCAGTGGAAAGATCGTGTCTCCCTGCCTTACACCCTTTTTTATTGGGATTCTGTAGCTTTCTCAGTGGAGAGCTATGGTGGCTGCGGATCCACTGTAGACTTCTTGAAGTATGTTTATGTAGGGTTCTTCGGTGCTCTGATTTTGTAGTGCATGCATTACTGCTGATGACTCGATTGATTCAAACGCGTTCTCATAATATATGAAGGCTAAGTATAGCTGTTGGTTGTATTCTATGCATTTCTTAATTACCTGATTGATGGCATAATTATGATCTATTGTGAAGTAGCCTGTACGAAATAATCCTTCGTCCTTTGGTTGGTTGAACTCTAATGTCGGCCAAATTCTATTAGCTATTTTTTCTGGATCTTGTTTGTAGAGAACGAACAATAAGCTGATGGGCCTATAATTTTTCAAGTCCTTGACGTCTCCTTCCTTATGGAATTACATGATGCTGGCGTTCTTCCAAGATTCTGGTACCCTCCCAGTAAAGGAATAACTCGTATATTAGGTGGCCAACTTTTCTAATACAATTCTCCACCGTCTTTCAAGAGGTCCATTCTTACCTTATCTTTTCCAGTGGCTTTGCGTTTTTGCATTCTTTTCAAGGACTTTCCTTACTTCTCCTGTCGTTACTGGTAGGATGTCGAGTTCCTTTGAACTATTACTGCTTGTCACGATGTCATTCTGATTGTTTTGGCTTCTGTACAGCTCTCTGTAGACCTCCCCCGCTACCTCCAGTATCCTATTCATATTGGCTACGACATTACCTTTGTTGTTCCTCATTGCATACGTCTAATTTTTGCCTATGCACGTCTACCTTCGCGGCTTTTAGGCTTCTCCCGCTTTCTACAGCCCGCTAAAGTCTCCCCATAATATAGATTCTGATGTCGGATACTTTACGCCTATTGATTACCTTCAAAGCTCCAATAGCTCTACTTTGGCCTTTGCATATGAGACTACCATAATGTGTCTGCTCTCATTAGAATGTTTCGTCTCCTGGGATAATTTGTCAGTGTTCTGTGTAGTGATTGTACTTCCAACTTCCATTGCATACTCTGTGATGATACAAGTAATAATACCGTTAATTGTATCTCTTTATTAATAATCCGGATCAGAGCAACCTGGAGAGGTCCAGACATTACCGATGCGTGTGAGTCATCTTGGCACCCCGGGGAGGATGTTGCAGAATATTTTATTAGAGCGGGCCAGTTGTCAAGACGACGAGGTGGATACAGGCACGCTCTAGAAAAGTACAGCGTAGGCTCCATCACGAATAAACAGGTCGTCTCGGCCTAAGGTCTGTGGGCCGGTTATTTTGTTACGGTGTCTACACTAACGTCGCTCACCTCGTTTAGTACCTCGAATCTATACTGAAGCGAAACTCTGAATTTCTGTACTTTTCTTCTCACCACTACTGCATTACTTGGCTTCTTGTGTACCAGTTTTTGTCTTAGCGTTTTTTAATCTAGGTGGATACGACCTCTTAACACTCTATGGTCATGGTATCCGATTTTGTCAACTACGTCTACACCATGTACAACGCCTTAGTTGGCACTCAGAATGAAATCAATTTTATTTTATTGCGATAGAAGCTATATGGACACTCTTGGCTAAATTTCGCCACCGGCTTAGTGTGTATGTGTACATACCTATATATAGGAAAATGCAAGAAAGACAAACATTCAGCAATGGACTCCGGCGCACGGAATCAAATTTGTGTCCTCTGAATCGTGAGTGCGAGGCGTCGACCACTGAGCCACCAAGCAGCACATCCTTCATCATCAAACCGGAAGCTATCAATTTCTACCACTGACTGCTGCTGACGGGCATCTCGGGCGGGGGGAGAGGAGAAATATATTGTTCTCAGCATTACCAGCAAGATGGGGCAATGAGCGCGCGTGAATATCATCACGATGCGGCGGCCGCGCTCTCATATCCTACGCGCACTTTGCCCCACAAAGAGCAGAGGTTGATGCTCACTCGTACGCCCTTTTCTCGCGGTAGGGAGAATAGTACGTCTTGGCTGTCGTTCGGTTTTTACCAGAACGACGCTGCCGTTTCGGTAAATGTTACCCAACACAATAGTATTCTCTGTTATTACTTTAATATTGGCTGGCTCTACGTCTTCGTAAAAAACATTGATGGAAATGATTGCCATGGCTCAATTTGGGTGCGTAGGCCTGTATTACCTTCATCTTGTACCTTTTCTTTAACTAAATTAATATATATGCCACTCTCTCACTGATCGTATAGTATTCTGTTATGTTGCCAGCGATATTTTTGTGTACAAAACCCCCCACCCCTAGTTCTTTTCTGTCTACAAATCCATGGTAGCATTGCATGTATGCATTCTTCAGCACTGTATCAGCGCTACGTGTCTTCGTGACTTCTCTGAGCCCAATCGAATGCCATTTGACACCTTCAAATATCTCAAATGGCACAGCTAGACTAGCCCTACCAGATAGTGTTCTAGCGTTAAACGTAGCCAAGTTCTGATTCCAATGGCGGCCTGTCCGGACCCAGAGATTCTTAGTACCCTTCACTGCGTCGCAGGTCTAAGAAAAAGTTAGATTATTCATGGAAATTGAATAGTCCCCGTGGGCGTGGGCTTTCGCCATGCTTAGTACTTATTCTGTAAATCTACTCTATTGTTCTTGCGTATAAATCAAGCAGATTTTTAGTACCATTGTTTTTAGTTTTTCGTCTAGCGATTAATTGTCTTCATGAGGTTGTTACGTCGGCTCCGATTTTCCAAGTTATCTACATGATCTTCAAGCTTATTTGTATTTTGACAGGCTTGGTCAAACTCCCCGAGCTTATGTGTCAATCGACTGAAGCATTCATGTTCCTTTTATATCGTTCCAATTCTTTGTTTATCACCCTGAACTGTTCTTTCAACGTGCCTATAGTTTCACGTTGAATATTTCAGTGTTTGGTTGTTTTGGTCTGTTCTTTGAAGATCTTTTTAAACACTTTATCAGGAAAATTAGCCTCAGTGTTGGGCCCCGGGTTACATTGAACGTCGCCAGACATTAGCATCACTATACGAACAACTTCAGCAAAATCACAAAGCATAACAAGAATAAAATGTGGACTTTGTAGCGCTATCAAAGTTAACCTGTTAATACGTACAGAAGAAAACTTGCCACCAACTTTGACGAAAAACACGTAAGGATGAGCAATTCGGCCACTCTGTTTACGCGCTACGTAAATATTCTCACCAAGTATTGTGATCATAGCGCATTTCAGAGCAGGCTGCTTTTTGGTTCCTTCAGCACTATACTGAATGTTTCCTAGCACTGTGCCAATCAAAACTTGCAATAAAACCCGGCGTGATGGAGCAGAGCAATAGGCTTTTTTGATATCTTCAGAAGTATCTCTGGCGCAGTAAATCGTGTATAAGGATGTAAAACTTAGCTCACTAAGTACGCAGAATATGTTTGTGTGTAGCTCCATCATAATTAACTCACGTGGCGCATCTTCGCAGATTGGGCCACCGGAGTTTGGCGTGGAACGCAGTGTACTAAGGGGCCGGTACAAGAGCCCCTACTTTCGCATTTTGCACCGCTACAAGGTGTTTATGTACCGTTCGGCGCTCATCCTTGGAGCAACGGTAGCTGCTGCCGATCTTGTCAATGAAATTGCCGCCTTCGAGGGACGCCTTGCTGCTGTATGATGTCGCTTATTTGTATTGTGATAATGATAGGCTGAAAATTAATATCGAAACGATAGATTTCCCGATATTACTCAGGCGTGATAAAATGTCCAGCTTGTGAGCCTTATCTTCAAAACAGTCTAGGATGCCGTCCACACAGAGTTCTCTAAACAGTTCAAATTAATCGGAGAGGGCTTCGAAATGTCAATGACAACCCTTTAAAACCAGGCAGCATTGTTTTCCAAAAAGGTCAATACGGTAAATAGGGGTAAATGCCGGAAGAGACTTTGCAACCTCCTGTTTTCCTTTTTGTTTCATCGCTCCTTCAAAATGTAAATAATAATACGGTCATTTTTGTGATTAAGTATTCAGAAGTTAAATTAGGCCTCAGCAAACCATCTTTTTTTAAGAGCCACCATAATAGGCGAGTCTACCACGAACACTTTTGACCAATTTATGCTGGCATCTAATGTATTTCAGATCCCCATATTCCAGCGAGCTTTCTTCATACAACACATGTACTGAGGCGTTCACCTCATTGGCGTAAAATCTTTCAGCCTAAAAAAAACCCAGAAAATTTTATTTTCACTCATTTATAGGTTCTTAGGGGGGGGGGGGGGCAAGTTCGGGAGAGAAGCGGTGTACTTCGTCTCCACATATAACAAGATAATTCGCTAGGCTGAAGGAAGCACACGTCACCTTTGCCCCAGTGACTACAATATTCTAGTCGCGCTATGGAATAACGAAAATCATGACAGGTCTGACGTTAAACTTAGCAGTTACGGCGATTACTTACAATCAATCAATCAATCAATCAATCAATCAATCAATCAATCAATCAATCAATGTTTCTTTATTAGCATCAGATGTGTACATTGTGAGTAAGTATGCAGGAGGAGGTCCCAAGGTAGTGAACCGCAGGCGGGACCTCCTATGTTAATTAGCTTTCATATCAGCACTCTGGCCTCGTTACGATGCCCTTGTTTTCACGAATTCATCAGAAATGTATTGTGCCATCGAAGCGTTTTTCTTGTGCCGGTCTTTCTTGAATAACTTTCTTTATATTTCATCATCATCATCATCATCACCATCATCATCAGCCTGACTACATCCACTGCAGGACAAAGGCCTCTGCCATGTTCCGCCCGTCAACTTGGTCCTGTGCTTGCTGCTGCCAATTTATACCCGCAAATTTCTTAATCTCATCTGCCCACCTAACCTTCTGTCTCCCCCTAACCCGCTTGCCTTTTCTAGGAATCCAGTTGGGTACCCTTAATTACCAGCGGTTATCCTGTATACGTGCTACGTGCCCGGCTGATGCCTAATTTGAGTGGCTTCTTCAACAAAGTGGCTTTGAGTGACTTTTTCTGTGAAACAGGGCCCTTAAAATCCCATTCAGTAGCGCGTCATAGCCATGCTCCGTTCATCACCGTGTGCGATTGACTGCACTTGGATGTTAGTTCCATTAGCCCTATAGGCGTACGCAGGGTTCCCCTTCAAAGGGAGAAAAGGATCGTCATAGCAACCCACCTCCAAATTCGCAACTTCAGAAAACGCTCCGTCAACTAATAACACTGGTCGAAAAAACAAAGATGGCTGAGCTTAACAAGGTCAACGCGGCACATTAACATGTCCATGCGCGTAAGTTTTTTTTTACCAATACGCTAGTTTGGGTGATTTGGCCTATCCTGCAAGATAATTACACGACGCAAGCCACCAGGGCAAAATGAAAGAATGTCATTCAGCAACTGACGTTTATTTCAAACGAATAATATATTATAACCTCACATCAATCTAATGCATATGCACACCTAATGGAACGAAAATTTACGTGGGTAAATTTTTATTACCTTCTCTCTAAATTTTGAGGACTTGTACTATATTGCGACGCACGTAAGTATTCTGCGTGCAGTCTGAGAAAAACTGAATAAAATAGGTGAACATGCTTTGCGAAATTTGGTTTCATGTGCTGTGAAAAATTTTAACCCTGTTGGAATTTTATCTACATTCGAGAGCTACTTATCATAGTTGCTCTTCATTGAAAGCACAGGAATTTCTGTTGGTTTATCGCTAACAAGGCCCCATTTTATGCGACATTTTCTTCGCATTCTATCACATTCGAGTAAACGTGCAACTAACTGGAATGCCAATCATTTTTATTTGTAATGTACAGATGACTATAAAATGATCGTTAAAAGATCACTCGGCCTTTGCTTTCAAGATCTATTGGCAAACAGTCTCACCCTGTTCCCCAGCCTTTAAAATGCCTCAGGCTTACCTTTGAATTGCCGAATAGAAATTTCATTCAGTTTCTAGACATTCTGATAATCTTTTTCATTATCTACTCATGTTTGTTCGTGTTACATTCCTAGGTAAAAGAATATTATTTTCACCCTTCGACAGCACCTATTCAAAGCTAATAAAAAGAGGCATACTTGTAACTGTAATATTACTGCCTTACGCAAATCATGTGTGCACCAGACAGAGCCAAGGGTGTCTAAGCAAGTCCACCAAATATGAACGGCAGGTTTTCCGTTTTACGTCGTCACAACTGTTCGCAAAATTTTGCTTAAAAATATAAATTAGCAAATGAATGGTAAACGAAATTTCCTGAAAAAAGTCTGGTATTCGCAATTCAATACCTTCTTAGAGTGTCTGACAACTGGAAAAAATATAGTATTTAGAGGAAATATTGGAAAATTAATGTCTGTACGCGGGTAATCTTCCACAATTTATTATGAAAGTTGATTTTTGCGAGTGCCCTTGTTGCCACAGTTCGCGTGGAATGACTCTCAAAGAAATATAAACCTGTTACTGTGTAACCTGTTCCAGTAGGCTAGCTCATTTGTATTTGAACATCGGATCACTAAAGATTTATTTGTTCTTTGTCCTTGAAAATTTAAAGAAATAGCATATCTTAGTGATGTCATGTCAAATACCATGGAAATTACATGTAGGATCATTATCCGATATTACTGGGTGTAGTGAATTATCCATGCCATTGAAGATCTCGCTGATGAACAGTAAGTTTAGAATTGAAATACTTCGCGTGGTCTAAATAGTGGTCTTGTTTGTATTTTCACACAAAAACCTTTGAGCAGGTTAGGCAGCAGGCTGTTGTGTTACGTTATCTAATCGCGAACGTTGACATTAGCGGAATGTTTCGTGACTACAACCAGGCAGTTCGTGTGAAGCATTCTGCATTGTTTTTATGAGTAATGATGCTGGGCTTTTCCACCATCTTCAGCTTCACCAAGTGCATCTGTATCACGCGAATAAAGAAATACTTCTAGTTTTACGTTACGATTATCATAGTGATCATAAATTTTATAACGGGACAAATATAGCACAAAACACATCAAATTTGCCTTTTGCTGTAAGGAATACAGGGTGTTTCAACAAATGTGTCCAGTATTCTTAGAAATCAGGAAAAGACGCTATTTGTTTGCTGTCTTCACAGTTTCTTTTTATATAGTAGCAGGCATATTAGGAGGGTTAAAGATGTTATTTTGAGTTGTAATTAGGAGAGTTGAAATGAATAACTTTTTTATTTATTGGAGTTGGGCAGTTAAGTCGACTGGGAGAATCGAAGCACTTCATGCGGAAATTCGATTGCCGCTTTGAGATTGCGGAAAGTGGCCTCTAGTAATAACAATAAATGATTGAAATTCTCCCCAAGTCTGCGGTGAAACAGAAACGCGAAAGAGCGTAACTGAAATTAGGGAGCACTGTTAAATAAATCATCAAGCGACTGCGTTATTAGAGCGTGTGGGCTGCGCTCACAATTACAGCATGCATGATGCAAATACGTTATCAAATGGGAAAGAACTGCAGCCCTGTAACCGCTGTTTTGAAAAGTGATGTCATTTAAGTCCTCTTCTTGTTGTGCTCTTCGGTCCGTTGGTTTCAGTTTCACCACAGAATTCAAGAGAATTCCAACAATTCATAGTTATTACTAGAAGCCGCTTATTTGTAATCTCAAAGCGGCAATAGGTTTTCGCCACCAAGAACTTAAATTCTCGCATTCTCCACTAATAAAAAGTTAACAATTTGAATTTTCTTATCTGTTGTTCGAAATGATGTCTTCCACCTTTCTTATCTTTTTAAAGAATATCCGACACACTTCTTAAAAATCTTCTATATAATGTATCATGCAAGTCATGGAAAAATCATTCATAGATTACAAAGCACTTGCATTGCAATTACTACCGCGTGCCCTAATATGCTTTCGTTGTTTCGGTTATGTAAGACATTGCTTCCAATGAGTTTGTTCACCATCAAAGTATCAGCTAATTGTTAGAAAAGATCTTCTTGCAAGATCTGCATTGTTCTTCTTGAATCACGCCACAATCAAGGGGAATTTCTTCAGGTTGGAGAAGAGGCGGTGGAAGAGAAATCTTGTCGCTCTATATTGTTGACACAAACGGTGAAGTCAGTATAAAATATCTGATATGTATTTATGTAAAAGCTAATATGTATAAAATATCTAATATGTATTTGTGTAAAAACTACTATGTATTTTATTGTCGCTGCGCTGCATGCGAAAAAAATGGGGGCATGCAAGTTTTTTCACTCGATTGATCTTGTATAAA
This sequence comes from Rhipicephalus microplus, assembly GCF_043290135.1. NCBI lineage: Eukaryota > Metazoa > Arthropoda > Arachnida > Ixodida > Ixodidae > Rhipicephalus > Rhipicephalus microplus. Next base: position 252,165,956 of record NC_134702.1, read on the forward strand.
TGCTTTTATTTTTGATATTCTAGCAGCAACATTTACCCACTGCCATTTGCACCAACATGATTGGCTTGTTACACTTGATGTCGTGAACATCTAACCAACCATTTTTTTTTCGCTTTTTGTAGGCTGTGCCAAATCCAATGTCCAATCCGACAAAGACATACAGAACAATATCCTTGGAGTCACTCGAAACTGCCCTGCCATTGGTACGTTTTTGTTGCTGTAGACTAAGTATGCTGTTCAGAGAAATGCATAAATTATGATGGTGAGTATCGGAACACCTATCGTTGGGCAAAAAACGAGCTATTGATTGTACAAAACTATAGCGTGCAAAGCAAAACGTGCTTACTGTATTGCGATAGCTTGGTGAGCAGTCACCATTCATCGAAACATGGTGTGGAATTGACAGTATCAATCGAAATTGACCGCGAAAAGGTTGCTCCTAAATATACATTGTCGAACCGCTAGCATCCACACGCCCGTACTCAAGTACGTTAGTGTAATTTTAGGGCAGATCTGCATGGTTGATTTGCCTATCGAGGAACGCGGAACATCGATCGGCGATTTTGTACATGCAAACTTGGCTAACTTAAACTCTGCAGCTCACGTGATATTAAGCATGTTATGGGACGTGGATCATGTGTGGAAAAGACCCCGATGAGCATTCCTTGCACGCGCTCGCAGAGGCTGTGACATTCTACGTTCCTTGAGACGATCTGCATCCCAAAACTACGCTTCTTTATGTAACATGAACTGCAGAATTCGTGCTAGCAAGGGTTGCATATTTCATAGACGCTGATGGGTCTATGATGGGTCAAGGAAAAATGGCGCGCATTCGCAAGTGTCTCGGAGATTCACGTTCCTCACCAGGAAAAGCGCTCATGTACGTCTAGTCTACTTACGCTGTCGTGACGTTATTACTGCGTGTAGATTCCGCTGGTTCCGTCTTGTCGTTTTAGAAGCGACCTTTTCGCGGCCTCTTTCAGAACGTATTTTGGTGAAACGACAGGGCTGCGAAAGAAAATGCTTTAGAACTATCTGTTCTGGCTTAACTCAGTTATGTATGTGTGTCAGTATGTGTATGTGTTAACCTAATTGTTCAGCTTGGTTCTCTTGACAATTTTTGTTATCGAGACGTGCAGCTCATTATTCCCCGATACCTTGGCTCGCTGCCTCGTCTTGGGTGAAGCCTGGCTTCTTTGAGTCTCTCAGTCTTACTTCCCACATCTTCCTACAAACCCCCCAGTGCCGCTCTTGCGATCAGCATTATGTATGTGTCTTAAATTTATTCAGTATGTTTATGCATTACGTACGTAACAAGTATGAGGCGTGCAAAATTTTCTCTGTGATGCATGCCGCTTTGCTTTACTTTGCTTTAGAGCTCCCCCCCTTCCCCCCTACGCAATGCATAGCAAGCCTGCAAGAAGTTTCATATAAATAAAATACCTGATATTCGAAGCAACGCCGAATTCTTCACTAACGTTATGCCAGAGGGCGTGGCGAGTGGCGATACCATGTGCGGTGGTTGCTAAGCAACAGCTTAGCTCGTCGTGCGGCCACCGACAGCAGCGAAACAGCGATAATGCCGCCAATGTAGCTCTTGCTACAAAATCCGCAATAGTAGTCATATATGCAGGATGTTCCACGTGACTTTAGTCAGAGTTTAAAAATATGCCGGTACACGTAATTACGACGTGACCAATTGCATGTTGCTCACCGTTGCCTAAAGTTAGACTATTTTGAGTTCTCAAATATTGTTTAATTATATCTGTTTAATTAACTAACTTTTCAAGGAACAATGATGATTGAAAAGTTTTATTGAGAAAGTTGTAGATCGGTCTGCAAAACGTACAAAGAGACAGTTTTGAACTTTATATCTCTTAAGTTATAGTGTTTTTCTGCTAATTACAAATGCCCGCAAAATAAAAAAATACCACATGACGAGCGCGCTCACGCGTCAGTGCACACGACAATTGCAGTGTTACCTAACGTTCCGCGTACGGACTACACGCTTCCTTCGCAACGGTTCATGACAGCGATAAGCAGTCAGAGCGATTATCGTTTTTGTGGCCGATAGCGAAATGTGCTCACTGTTGAGCCATTGCCATCGTTGTGGCCCTGTCGAGATGGCACAATGAGGCAAATGCTATAGTCTTTTGTACGCGGAAAGTTAGGGAGCACTAGACAGGTCGCGGGTTCGAATCCCGGCTGCGGCGGCTGCATTTCCGGTGGAGGCGGAAATGTTGTACGCCCGTGTGCTCAGATTTCGGTGCACGTTAAAGAACCCCAGGTGGTCGAAATTTCCGGAGCCCTCCACTACGGCGTCTCTCATAATCATATAGTGGTTTTGGGACGTTAAACCTCTCATATCAATTAGGGAGCACTAGAATCATTGTGCGCACTGGTGCACGAGTGGGTTTGTCACGCGGCATTTTTGTATTTTGCTGGCATTTGTAATTAGCAGAAAACCACTTGTACCTAAGAAACACAAAGTTCAAAACAATCTAATTGAATGCTTTGCAAGCTGATCTACAACTTTCTCATTAAAATTTCTTATCAATCTTTGTTTGTTGAAAAGTTAGGTAATTGAACATTTCTATCAAACATTAATTGAGAACACAAATAGTCAGATTAACTCCAGCCAACGGGAAGCAACGTGCAATTAGTCATGTCGTAATTACGTGTTCGGACATATTTTTAAACTCTGGTTAAAGTTGTGTAAGCACAATGCGTGTAAGCACAATGTTGTGCAAGCACAACCTGTGCAAGCACAACGCCACTTGCCACTGTTTTTTTTCTCGAACTGGATGATAACGCAGAGATTGAGCGTACACTCTGTGCGTAATGGTAACCGCCGTCCAGGTAATGCAGATTGTTGCCTTCGCGTTGCTTGAAAGCGGCCTGTTGTCAGTGAGTCGCGTTGGCTGAAGGTGGCTAATGTCTCTATTTTCTATGCTCAAAATCAGTATGTCATGAATTGTTTCATAGAATATTTCACTCAATATTGATCATTGACAAGCATCTCTGCATAAAAGCACCAAACTACTATTCCCAAAACGTTGAGCACGAGAATAAAATTTTGAAATTTCCCTGCAAAACACACTCCTTTATCAATTGTATCTTTTCCTAGAACAACACTTGGCAAGAATTGATTAAACCAGTGTAATGCGGCGGGTGTAAACACGGTAGTGATAAAAACTGCATGCGCGTCTTGCTAGATGATTTATAGTGGGTACGGCAAGTAGATTTCTAACAGGGGCAAACAGCAAGAGGCAGGGGCAAATCAAACAGCAAGAGACTGAGAGGCGAGAAGTAGAAGTTCGCGAACGCAAAGAAGCTGAAAGGCGAGAAGTTTGCGAACGCGAATAAGCTGAAAGGCGAGAAGTTCGCGAACGTGAAGAAACTGGAAGGCGAGAATGCCGTGAGGAGGCCGAGAGACGGGAGCACTTTGAGTTGAAACGAATTGAATTGGCAATCCTGCAGTGTTCGCAGGCGCCTAGCGTAACTTCTGCGACAGTTCGGGTCAGCGGTCAGAGAGTTCGCGACCAGCTGCCACCGTTCGTAGTAGGCGAGGACATGGCGAAGTATCTCGTCAAGTTCGAACACGTCTCTGAGCGAAATTCCTTGGAGCGGTCTCTTTGGGCGCAGAACCTGTCAGCTCTTCTTCCCAGCAAAATGTTCGACGTGATAACGTGCTTGTCGAGGAAAGCGTTTGAAAGTTATGACGAAGTTAAGGAAGTGGTTTTGAGACGTTATAAGTTGTCAACCGAGGCTTTCCGGCAAAGGTTCCGGTATGCTAAAAAGGGTAATAAGTCACACGTTGACTTTGCGTTTCGTCTTAAAGCTGAATTAATTGAATGGCTCAAGGGCGAAGATGTTTATGACGATCGCGATAAGGTGGTAGAATGCGTTGCAATAGAACAATTCCACCACTGCATTGAGGAGGATGTCAAGCTTTGGCTGCAGGACAAACTTGGTTAAGTACAGCTAAAAAAGGCAGCAAAGTTAGCTGATCAGTATTATACTCGCCGAAAATTGCATAGCAGGGCAGTGCGCGTTGAAAAGAATGAAAAAAAAAGAGCAGGGCTTTTTGAAGAAACCAGATACCGGCGTGATCAGTCCAGCGTGATCAGAGGTCGTCGTGCAAGCTTGAAAATGAGATTGATGCGCGTCTTGAGCTGAATCTTAGCGAAACCATAATACAATCATGAAGCTTCTCGAGCACTGAAGGCGTGGTCTGCGCTGAGCATTGCTGACAATGATTGTAGGCATAAACACAACACGGCAGAGGGGAAACAAGAAACGCGTTGTGGGTATGCGGCATAAATAAGTAAAGGATTGAATACCTAAATAAATAACTATGTTGCTCGTGTGTCGTGCAACGAAGCGAACTGTCAAAATTTGAGCAGACCTTGGACAAACTATCTGATCGAGTGCATAACTTCATCTTGATGTAACCTGTATTTGTAAATATAGTTCTCTTCTCTTTTGTATTACGTTAACCTCTGCGTAGGCACTCTCGTAAGTTATTTGGCGCTATCTTGAATGAATAAATAAGATTTTCATATTTTTGTTCGTAGCCAGATTTTTGTTGACTTCTTTTTCTCTTTCGAGCTTTTTACAAAGGTATCAATTAGTCTCGACACAAAAAACCCAAAAGAAGTTTATCTCATTGCTCATTGAAATAGTGAAGCCGGAAGCAATAAAGAGGGTTCATCGACACATCACATTCCAAAAAAAGTTTACAGAATAAAAATGGACATGTTTTTTGCAGGTCAAGTGGACCTTGTTTCTGAACAACATTCTTAAAGACACGCAGCTAACCCTAGACTTAAATGACAAGGTTGTGGTGACCGACCAGGAGTATTTGCGGCGAATGTCTCTGATCATCAAGGAAGAGCCAGCGTGAGTTCTTTATTGATTTTATTTGTGGGGTTTAACGTCCCAAAACCACGATATGATTATGAGAGACGCCGTAGTGAAGGGCTCCGGAAATTTGGACCACCTGGGGTTCCTTAACGTGCACCCGAATCTGAGCACACGGGCCTACAACATTTCCGCCTCCATCGGAAATGCAGCCGCCGCAGCCGGGATTTGACCCCGCGACCTGCGGGTCAGCAGCCGAGCACCTTAGCCACTAGACCACCGCGGCGGGGCGTGAGTTCTTTATTAGCCCGGAACTTCCTTTCCATTGTGCCAACTCCCTCAACTTGCCTGTTGACCTTTTTACGTATAACATTTGCGATTATGTACAAACACACGACTCGACTGTTTTCATTGAAGAAGGGAGGGCGTGCAAACGCAGACACACCCACTAACAACTCGAAAGGCGCACAACAGCGGAAAAGAAGGAAGCCTCGAAAACATATTCTCGCACGCCTATGCAATAAACAAACTGATTTGTCAAGCACTCGTTCAAGCCCACGTGACAGATAGCTCCGGAAAGGACCCTACAACACTATTCCATCCTTATTTTTTACTCTTAGGTTGCGTAGACTGAACTACGTGGAGAATAATGCAGAATATATGACAGCGAGAATGTCACGCAGTCCAAAGTAACTCAAATGAGAAAATTAGAAATAAAAAAAATTACCTGCCCTCAACTTCATCTGACCTGTTTTAACTCGCCCTGTGTAGCCATGTGGCGTGGGAGAACCTTGTCAAATGATCTGGAAGCTCTTACGCAGGGCAAGCTCACACACGAATTTTGCTTTTCGTCTCGGAAGTATTGTAGACTTCGTTGCAACAGCAACAAATGCTGAGCCTGGCTGCTGACTCTTCAGAATCATGGCGGGCGCTACTTTTACTAAGCGAGACAGTTTCTGCTGTTATTTAGAAGGATATTCCATGTAACGCTTTCGTCTCATTACGAGGAGAAAATCTGTGAAATGACCAGGGCGGTGAAGTACTCTTCGCTCTTTGCGAGTAGTTCATTGAACTGCCCGTCAAACTACAACGGCGCAGCGGCAGCACTTTCAACGAAGTGGATCGTTTGCACTGCTTCAAAACAACAATGAGCCAAGCCCCCCGATGGTTGACTGAATGTAGAGTTATTCGACGCTTGACTCTAGATTGTTTTTTTTTCGTAGCCCCTACGGTCTCCTGAAAGACACGGAGTTTCGAAATAAAATAGCTGGATAAGTGCACACGCACTTGTAGAGTATAATAGCTGGACGAGCACCGAGAAACGTAATTCTATTTCTTCAACGTATCTGGTCGAACACTTACTTCTGCTTTTATGAACATTCGTACGACGTCTTCTAGAAATAAATGATGATGCATATTCGCAAAGACAACATACATACAGCTTTAAAGGCGTAACATACTGCAGCGAAAGAATAAGGACTAACTACGGCTCGCAGAAGCTAGTGCATATGATCCCTAAACTCTTAAATGCACATCCCACATTTACCACCATAGTGCAAGAGAGCCGCTCATTAGTTGCATTCAAAAAAAAGATACATATCTAGTAGGGCTCCAAAAATAATTTTTCCTCTTTCTGCGGTATCACACAGGTTGTATTCATAATTATAGTGTATACACTCGTGACATTTTCATTATTCAGTTGTAATAAATTCGTTTGTTATTCGAGAAGTTTGGGTTTCTTCCCATATTCTTTGCTATGTTTGCGATAAACTCAGCCTTGCAAACAGGTCTGTACTTATTAAAATGTTCATCTAACGTTTTCTTATAAGTTCCTTTATAAAATTTGTAAATGCGGCTGCTTCTTTGTTAAAACATTTAAATTATGTGTACATTACTGCTTTTTTGTGCTTTATAGTCTGGGACGGGTTACGGCACCTTGTCAGGCATTAATTTGCCTTTTTTCCAACCCTTCCTTTTAGTTGTGTCTACTGTACATTGTTTACTGTACTTTTTATAATAATAAAAAAATTCCAAGCACAACCCAACAGTTATATTAGAAATGTGTGATATTTATGCCCTACATTAGCTTGATTAGGGCTAATGGGCTGTCATTACAACTAAATTTTGAAATCAGGTGTTAAAAGCGAATAATTTTTCAATATGTATTTTGTTTGGTTATTGGTCATCATAATTGCACAAATAATTCTCTATTATTTTCCTGAATAAAGCTTCTTCCTACAGATTTTCTTTTCAAACGTACAAGCAAAAGTGTTGCACTACCCATCGTCTGCAAAAGAAACTGAAAGTTACAGTTTTATACGCATCATATGATTAGCTTCATATGTAGTGTGTTTTTGTAATTTCATAATCATATTAGGTATTAGGATGTTGTACTGAACTAATAGCATAGTCGAGAAATTATTTCTAATCAAAAGGCGCCATAAACTACTCACTAGATGAACGCGGAATGTTTTACTTGTGTTCTTTACGCTCCAGGGCACGCTTGTGAGCCTGTGAGTAATTAAATTTGATTTGTAGGACGCTTATTTCTCTTAATACAGCAGGAGCTTATATAATATTCCGAAGAAAGTGCATATCTAGCTGGCCTCTTCAATGCAAAAGTTTTCCTGAAAAAATGATCGGCACCACATCACCAAAGTTTTGTGTCACGGCACTGACGCTGTAAAGCAAGAGATGGAAAAAAAGATAGTAGTGTTTCCGCTTGGACAAAAGCACACAAAATTAGGTTCCATGGTATAAGTGGCAATGAAAATTTCGGATATTAGCTAGCCTGACCATCTTCTGTAAATTGTGCAGCTGTTTCCAATCTTTTGTTTATTTTGTGAAAGCTTTTTTTGTGCTAATTCTTCGTACACGAGCCATCATAATTTTTTTTGCTAATAAAGTTTCTTTGTTAAAATTGTGCAAACTGCCTTCACACGTTAAAAGGCCTGCTATGAATCTTGATAGACGAAATTGTGTAAGAAAGTTTGATGTGGCTGCGGTTATATGAAGGTGCCCTTGCTGTGCAGAATAGTACCACGACGGGGGTCTAATAGCTAAGGTACTCAGCTGATGGCCCACAAGTCGCGGCATTGGATCCTGGCTGCGGCGGCTGCGTTTTCGATGGAGGCGAAAATGCTGTTGGCCCGTGTGCTCAGATTCGGGCTCTCGTTAAAGAACCCCAGGGGGTCGAAACTTCCGGAGCCCTCCACTACGGCACCTCTTATAATCATATGGTGGTTTGGGACGTTAAACCCGACGTATCGATTGAAATAAACAATAAACCGAAATTAATTGTGGAACCTAAAAAACCTTAATTTAATAGAAATAAAGTTTAGGCAGTGATGGGTAATTTCCATATTTGCGTAAAAAGTTATGCTTTAATTTGGCCTCATTTGCTTCAGGGAAGCGGCTAAAATTCATCGACAGTGTGGATATTAACTCCTATCTCAGTAATAGGCGACTTGACAGGCACTTTCCAACTGTCTCAAATGTTCGCTTTGAGCACAACAAAGTGCAACGCACGGCACGGATGCCTAGTTTCTTATTCTATGTGCGCAGGTACGTGGTGGTTAACTACATCTCGTGGCGCGTAATACAACTGTTGGGACCGCTATCCATTGACAGGCTGAGGTACGCTCAATTTCGCTTCGACCGGTATCGCTACTCGCTTGTCCAAATCCAGCCACTGTCACGGCAGTGCTTTGACCTGACCTTCAAGTATATGCGCTTCGCCATAGGCCGTATTATCTACGACCGCGACACACAGCGCCCTATTGAACGGCAAGCAAAGGTAAGTATAACCTTCGTTTTCACATATGACTGAAGGGTGGTCCCAAAGTTTACTCGTGAATGCTCTAACACATCGTATGTTTATTGCTGGAGTCTTTAATTCAAAATTATTTTGAGTAATTTTCGAAAGGCCGTCTAACAAGGGAAGGTGGTCTGCATATTTCTATTAAAAACTCACTCCCATTTGAAGCTACCTCTGTAGTTTTAAAAACTAATTTTCACTACGAATGTTTGATGATGGAATAACTGGGCACAAAAATGTTCAAATGTAAAGACCCCCTTCAGGTTCTTTAAGTGTTTTTTTTATTTGTCTTGAAATTGTTTCAGAGTATTGTTGTCAGACTGGTCTTCCTCAAATTTTGTGAGCTGGTTTTAACATTGACTTGGTATCAGCTACATCATATAAGCAAAATCTCATTCACCCTTTCTGCTCATTTGCACATCAAATTGTAATTGACACACGAACAAGAAGTACTGCTATATTTTAAGCACGACGTTACTTATGTTTTACACAGTATCTGCTACGTAAGTGTGTTGCTGGTACACTGATGGCTGATTTGAGTGACCAACTGCTTTCTTCCCTTGCAAGATTTACAGATGGCAGCACCGCCATGCGGCAGCCGTCATAAGTTTTCATTGGGGGGGGGGGGGGGTGCACAGACAGCCAGCTCATGCAGGCGTTTGATTGGCCTGACTTTTTTGATTCGCTGGTGCTTTATATTGAGCTGCTGGCGATTTGTATGGCGTATTTTCTGAATTCGGTTGTGAACTAACGAAGTCGGACATGCTCCGCGACCCGCAGTAGGAATGATTTACTTGTTCTTGTTTTCTCGTTGAGAGCTACAAGTACAAAAATAAAAAAAAAATGTGCCGAGTGACGCTTTGCTTACGCCGTGCCGTCAAAGGCGAGGCTTCCTGCTTTGCACGAGCAGTAACCCCGCAAGACAGGGAGAGAAAAAAAAACTTGTACTCATAGTATTTCAGTCGAAACACAGCATGCACACGTTTCTCCTTCAGGTGGGGTGAAGGTTCATCGAAGCGACCTGACACTCTTTATTATATCATTGTATAGGGGAGACATTGGGCGCCCCTCATAAATTGCAAGGGCGCTGCCCCCTTTCGCACCCGCTCGTGCGCACGTGTATGGAAAAAGTGAAAAATCACTTCCCATGAAATATTTTTTTTATCAAGATGTTTCTTTTGGAGACTTTCGTGTTTAGGTTTTGTGCTGCACTCATCACATGTCTTCAGTTGTTTATAAACTGTTTTTATTGCTTTGTCCACATGGCGATGGTTATGTGGCGTAGTTCTTTGTATGGCAGCCTATCGGAAGATTCATTTTTTATCGGCATTCTTCATGTGTCAGATTACACATGGAAATGGAAGATCGCTTTGAAGTTAATATATCTACACTGATGTATTCAACTTCTAAGCACGCCTGAGATTTGGCCACGTTCTGAGCTACTTCACTGATCATGCTTCTGTAGTGCAATACAACTAAGTGCCTTTTGTTTACAAGTGCATCAAAGCAGCGTAGTTTGTAGGGTTGAAACACCGACGTCGCGACTCCTTCGTAGCGAGATCGTGCGAGTGGATAGCTGCGCTCTTCAGAGAACCACTGCTTCTTTCGTAGCCATGTATCGAAGTTATCACACATACGACAAGAAACAACATTCAAGTAGAACTTCTTGAAAGACTAGTTGGTGCATGTTTTCGTGCGAGTTGGGCTAGTGGTGACAAGAAATAGAAGTATCAGGTTGCTCTATAGCTGGGCTACTTTTGTCTTCGTACGAGATGCCTCGCACGAACTTAGCCTCCGTAAAGTGCCACCATCCTCTCGCATGACCTAAATAAGAGTGAACATCTGTGTGCATATGCGCCGTGGCACACACTTTTTTATGTATTTATTTCTTCGTAAGTACTGTAGACCAATGCTTTAATCCAAGAAGGAGGGGTCTTACAAGAAGGGAGAAAAGTAAACAGAAAATGAATACATGCAAAAAAATGAAGTGTGAATAAACTTAATGCGTAAAAAAGAAGCAACCATCGCCCTTTGACTTCACTGAATATTCACAAGAAACAATGGTGTACCCAGGCAGCCATGAAATCATTCAATTCATGCACATGAATAGGTAGAGAGTTTCAATCGCTCACTGCTCTCAGAAAAAAACCGTACTAGTGAGTGTTTGCACTGCCGAAAATGCATATGTTCGTGACTTTGTCTTGTTTTACTTGTCTGAAACCGAAGAAGACAATGCCATACTATTTTTCGCAGCAAGCCTCTAGTGCAGTAGACCATTAAATTTCCTGCGCCTTTTTAAGTGTCTCTAATCGGTTTTGTGACGTCGATGATGACGGAGAATCATTCCTGGCATGTTTCCCGTAGTTTCATAATGTCAATCTTAGTATGTGGATTCTGAACTTCAGTAGAATATTCTAATTGTTACGATTGCATCAAAAGCTTGTAATATAGTTCTTACAGGTGCTCTTATAAGTTTCTTTATTATGTGAACCACAGTTTATTTAAGGCGGTTAAGTAGATATGTGAGAAATTAGCTGTCCACGTGAGTTTATTGGTAAGTGTGGCACCAAGGTACTAGTATTTTTGCACTTCTGGTACTGTTCTGTTTTGAAGTTGATAATAAAATTCAAGGGAACGTTTTTTTTCGTTACACGCAAAAGTACGTTGAGTAGCATTTAGTAGCGTTCCCCAATTCCGCACCACTCATAAATCGCTACAAGGCGTCTGTGCAACACTTCATGATCATCATGTGGCACAATTTCCTTAAAAATAACACTATCATCTTCGTGTAACCAAATTTACACATGTTCAGGAATAAATTCTGTTATATAATTAATATAAAAATAAAAACAATAACGGCCCTAACAAACTGCCCCGAGGAATCCCCAGGTGACCGGCGGGGCAGCAGAACTGCGGTTACAGACAACAACTACTCTCTGTAAAGTAAGCACGAATTCACGGTATTAAGCCACTCGGTAGTCAAATTTTTTCCACCTCTCGCCGTTATCAACCGTCAATTTAGACACCTCGCTTCGAGGCCAGTTATCAACGCTCGCCGGTTTTTCTCTGTCAACGCAAGAGGAACAGTGTCGTCATTGAGGGTGTTGTTGAGGTGAATAGTAGTCAATTTTGGTGCGTGGGTTTCGGTTTCGACAAATAAATTGGCCGAATTGCATCGCTTTGGTATGATTACCATTGGGCGCTTTTCCAAAACTTCAAAGTGGCTATGGACTATTCTTTGGAATGTGCCCATTTGACTCGACCGCCTATTACCACTGGTTAAAAACCTAATTAATTTATATATATACTGCCGTAGTTATACTTTGTACCCATATGTATATGCTTTCTGCCACAGGAAGGCAACACCGCCAGTAGCACGCAGATACCTCCTTACTGTAAGTTTCAAAAATTATTGGACACATTTCTTGAAACACCCTTTATATCAACAATATTGTCGAAAGCTTATCCGTAAAATTCGGGCTTTGCGCTGATGACTGCGTGCGATATAAAGAAATAATTACTCAGGAAGACAAGGTTAGCCTTAGCAGTAATTTAAATAAGGCAGTTCATTGTTGGTGCAATCAATGGAAAATTTGCATCAATTTGGAAAGACTGTGTACATGCGGGCAACATTAAAAAGAAGCCATTATTTATTGCTATGCCACCAAAGACCTTCTATTATCAGAAGTTGCACAATGTAAATACTAAGACCTCCACATAGAAAGTGATCTCTCGTGGTCAAAACACCTTGACAAAGTGCTAGAAAATTGCAGGCGTAAGTTATTCGTTTTAGGGAGTGTATTAAAATCGTTCACAGGAGGAGTACGTTTGCGGTCATATAAAGCACTCGTCCGTCGTCTTATAGAATACGCCGTCATTATATGGAACCCGTTCAATAAAACAGGCAAAGCAAAATTAAAAATCTTTCAAAAAAGCTGTTAGATTCATCTTCAATACGTATGGCCGCACTTCAGTCACTAACCTCGTATCTCAAAGTGGTGTACAAGTTATAAGTAATCGCGAAATGGCCTATGATATCTCAAATTCTTTTGACGGTTGATATTTGGTCAATACAAAATAGATACGTCGCATCTTGTATATACGATAGCTTTCGCTACAAAGCACACACACTCACTCCGTTCAATAAATATCTCAACTGTTTCAAGTACTCTTTCTTCCCTAGAACAATAGTCTATTCGAACCAAATGCCCGATAAAAGTTACACAAGACTAACTGTCGCAATTTAAGTCACACCTTAGTAGCGAGCAGTTTCCTTGTCTAGCTGAGATGTTTTATGTGCTTTATTTTTCTTTTTTTAGACTTCCACTAACGCATTTTCGGTTCGATTTGAAAATTGTTAGAGCACCGTCGCTTGCCTTTTTATTTCTTGATGATTGTTTCTGTATGAAGAACTTCAAATGATTGTTTCGTTCTGGCATTTTCATGTTGTGTTGACGTAACACGGAACACGCGGCCAAGATCTTGAACAAAGGAATAGCAGTATCTCTAAATAAAAAAGTAAAAAAAGGCAGTCTCTTCTCGATCTTTCTCGTTGAACTCGATTGGGCAATAGCTGGTCTGGAGCTCCACCGAGAAAATGTACTTGTCACTGTGAAATTGATATAGGGTGTCGTCTATACGTGGGAAAGGAATAGGTCCTTGTTCATCATTTTTATGCGGCGATAATTGACACAAAAACGTAGGTTTCCATCCTTCTTCACTAAGACTACGGGTCAGCTTCACAGACTCTGAAATGGCTGAAAGATGTCGTCGCGTCGCATTTCGTCGACTTGTCATTTCCCACTTCACGTTCGTGCTTCGAAACTCGGTATGGGCTCTGTTGAATTGGCCGGCCCCTGTATGCTTTAATGATGCGTCTTTTCGCGACTGGGGTTTGTGGGATTCTGGAGGATGACGAGAAACAGCTCTTGAATTGTAGAAGTATGGATATCAGCTGGTCTTCCTCGCACTTTAGGAGGCTTGAGTTGACGTCAAAATCTGGTTAGGAACCTCGAATAATCGAAGCAGCTTAGATAGCATCAAAGAGGGCGAAAACGTTACTGGCGTCCACGAATTTTTCAATGTAGGCGACCGTCGTATACAGATGTTGAGGTGCCTATATTCGTTGAACAAGGATGTCTGTGCAGGTTAGTTGGTATTTCATTGCAATACTGGGTGTAGCGCCACGTACGAAATTGTAAGAAGTAGTTGCCAGGAAGGAGGCACTCTCACAACTAAGCTTTATTTTTGCGTTCATTGCACGTATAAGGCCAGGAAACCACGTGATACCAATAGCACTGCCGCATGCTTAACAACGATGTCTATGCAGGCTAGTTGGCAATGCACTGAATTATAGGGTGTAGCGCAACGCGAAAAGTTGCAAGAAGTAGTTGTCAGGAAAGAGGCGCACTTGCAACTAAGCTTTATTTTCACGTTAATTGCAGACATATAAAGCCGCGAAACCACGTGATACCACTAGAACTGCCACATGTTGAACAAGGTTGTCTATGCAGGCTAGTGGGTGTTTGACTGCCATATTGGGTGTAGAGCCACGTACAAAATTGTAAGAACAGTAGTTGACAGGAAAGAGATGCACTCACAACTAAACTTAATTATTATGTTTATTGCACATATAAAGCCGAGAAACCACGTGATACCGATAGCACTGCCGCGTGTGGAACAAGGGTGCCTATGCAGGCTAGTTGGCATTTCATTGAAATATTGTGTTAAGCGCCTCGTCCAAGATTGTAAGAAGAAGCAGTTGACAGAAAAGAGGCGTATTCGCATCTAAGCTTTATTTTTACGTTCATTGCGCATATAAAGCCGAAACACCACGTGACACCGACAGCACTGACACATGTTGGACAAGGGTATCTATGCAGGCAAGTTGGTATTTCATTGCAATATTGATCGTAGCGGCGCGTACAAAAATGTAAAAAGTACTTGATCGTAAAGAGGTGCACTCGCAACTGAGCCTTACTTTTGCGCTCATTGCAGATGTAAAGCCGAGAAACGACGTGATACCAATAGCACTGCCACATGTTTCACAAGGGTGTCTATGCAGACTAGTCGGTATTTCATTGCAATATTGGCTGTAGCACCGTGTACAAAATCGTCAGAAGGAGCAGTTAATAGGAAAGAGGCTATCAACCTTATTACTTCTATTCGGGCAACAAATTATGCAGATTACACAAGGTGCCTCGAATAATTCTTGCAGTGTCATGTACTACTTTGATGTACATAGGACCATTGCTTGTTTTATACCTCACCTCCACCATTTTGGGGCGCGCGCCCATGAAATGAAGGGCAAGCAGAGATCAGCCTGACATGTGACCTGTTTCCGCGGGCGAGCGTTGCAAATTTTCGCAGGTGATATTGTGAACGCCCCTTGCATGCATTTCCCTTGTCTGCTTGAGTTGCTCATACTTCAAGAGGGGCCATTTACGCTGTTCACAGAGCGACGAGAAATTGAACCTGGGTGATTAGACCCAGTACTAGCGAGGCTAAAACCTAATGCGTGCGTATTTTTTTGCGAGAAATAAAGATTTTTGCTTACAAAAAAAGACCCTTCTGGCGTACTAGCGGTCATATACTGGCTCCTGTGCTGCCCTTCATAGCCATGCAGAAAAGGAAGAACGCAGAAGCATGTTGATTGAACGGTGAACGCTTAGCTCACCATGCTGTGCAACAAAAGGAGAGACCGTGTTCTGCAAACGCTGCGGGAAAAATTGTTTAGCTATGCGAGAGCAATGGCGCCTTTCTACCATCAAATTCAAACATTCTTTTTGCCTGCTTGTAGGCACAGTTCGCGCAGGAATTTCTTTAAAAGCTTTAGTGGTTGCAAAAGAGTTTTTTTTCTATAGTTAAGGTTTTAGCGGCTAAAAGTGTGTCTTGCCCGCCTATTATAGCCAGCTTGAAGTCTGATTATTCAGTGCATACGAATTTGGCGTTTATTTATAACTCCTGCTTCATTCAGAAAAAAGTAAAAGAAAAAATTTTTAGGACGTTTGTCGTCTAACGATATATTTTCAATGCAGGAACTGCGTTGTTCACTCACGAGTTCACTAGAATGTGCGCCTTTATAAACAGATCATTATAGCATAGCAATACCGCCAGTGACACATAGGATCTTTTATTTCCATTCGAGTCTTGTGGTCTTCAAGACTGGAGTGTTCGAGACTACCCGCGTGTTCGAGTGGAGAAAATATGAAGCAGTTATGTCGCTTATATAGACGTTCCCGGAAAGTTGAAACAATACCACGAAACTTCTACGTCTCCTGCTTAGGATGTTTATACTTAGCGCAGCAATAATCTACAATAAAATAATGGGAACATTTACGTGTTAAGGTGTGCTGCAGAATGACAGTGCCTATACTGCTCAATAATGTCTTGCGCTACACACTGCGCATGTAGTGCAATAAGACCAATCATAAGAAATCTCTGAGAACTGATTTACTTAGTCTTCAGAATTTATTTTCACGGTTAATCTATACCATCCGATGGGTCACAAGTCACAGTAAAACAGCGTCGTCACCTAGCTTGAAAAACAACTTAGAGGACTTGTTGTTAAGGGTGCTGCAGAATGACACTGCCTATACTGCTCAATAATGTCTTGCGCTACATACTGCGCATGTAGTGCAATAAGAGCAATCATAAGAAATTTCTGAGAACTGATTTACTTAGTCTTCAGAATTTATTTTCACGGTTAATCTATACCATCCGATGGGTCACAAGTCACAGTAAAACAGCGTCGTCACCTAGCTTGAAAAACAACTTAGAGGACTTGTTTTTATCTATGGTTAATTGATAAAGCACGCATCCTTTTTCTTCGCCATCTTAGTCATCCTTACTTGCATTATATTATTGTGATGCCAATTATATGGACACTATCGGCTAGATTTTACCGCCGGTGTCAGCTTCACTGTTACTCAGCGCATATGTACACTTATATATATACATATATAAAAACCAAAGAAAGAAAAATATTCCAGAAAAGGCTGCGGCATGTGGAAAATAACTTAGGACCTCTGAAACATGGGTTAGAGGCGTTAACCACTGAGCCACACAGAGGCATGTCATCCAATGTGCAAACGACAAGCTATTTATATCTAGTAATTACTGCTGTTGACGGGAATCTCAGGGCATCTGGGGGTTGACAGACGTATCGTGTTTTCAGCATTACCAGCACGATGGCGCATTGAGCACGCGTTGACCACATCATCAGGATATGGCTGTGCGTGCTGTAATCCCCCACGCATACTTTGCCCCGCGGAGCGGACGGGGGTCGACGCTCATTCGTGCACCATTATCTTACGGTAACAAGAATCATACGTCTTGGATGGGCTTTAGCTTTCCCAGGAACGCTTCTGTCGTAATCATCGGGCGCTCAAAGGTCGCCGCAATGGTAGCACAGTCTCAGTTTGCGAAAAGGGTGCGCTTTTCAGACACAGCAAAGTAACAACTGAAAAGCTCATTCGCGTTCATCTCTACCTGTGAGTACATTTCGTGCGTCATTTCTGGTCATTTGTGCGTGAGAATTACGGGCATGTTTAGATCAGCTTGCCGATCTGCAGGTGACCTTCCAATTCGTTGCTATCGCTTTCATTGCTTCGCCTTAGCGGCAAAGCTGTGACTTTTTACTTTCAAGACACCTCTATGGGTGTTCCATAAGGGGTGGATGCAGAGACATTATACAAAATGGTAACCACATATATGTATTTGCGAGACAGGTAATGTGTAAAACTGCTAGAGTACATTCGGGCAGGTAATGGCGGAAATGCTGTAGGAAAGGTTGTTAAATTCAGAGGATGACTTCAGCGATTTCATGATAAATGATACCTAAACGATTAAAAACAGTAGGAAGGGGATCATGGAACCTTGCGATGAAAAGTGCATTAACTGGGGCCGTGTCGATCCTCGTATAGAGAAGCACAATTGATTGGTGAAGGCTAGGAGAGAACTGCTCTGTTCTAGCTTTAAAAATGACGAGTCCGCTTATCGAAACGTCGGTTCGACACAACCCGTCGAAGTAGCTCTCGCTGCATATTGTCAACTACGAACACGTGAAGTAGACCAACGCTGCATCAGCAGCGCAGAAGTATTGTGTATGCACCAGTCATATGGGAGCTTCTTGTATCTAGAAGACTAGGTACTATCGTTTTTTGTCGATGAGGGTTATTTTTTCCTTTATGAGAGGCAAGTCTGCCCACAAAAATAGTGTTAACGTTAAAAGACAAGGTTTATGGCATTGCTTTTGCTGCCTCCGTTTTTCACTGGTTTCGCTGGAACAACCCATGCCACAATCTGTGCATGCAAGTAAACGTCCACGCAATTCACAAGAACAAAATCACCTGCAGTATGTCCCGAAGAAAATGTTTCACAACGTTTCTCTTCACAGATGCAGGAGATCGCCGATGAAGTAAAAGAAGCGTTCGCTATCCTTCTTGATCTTGTGGATTGGATGAACTCCGCCAACAAGAACGCTGCCATCTACAAGGTGAGGAGGAGAGTTGGTAGAGCTGCGGATGTCTTCTGCGTGTTCACACAGCATAGTTGGAAGGCACTGGTGCCTCTCTAATTCTTAATTGAAATAGAATAGTGTGGAAAGGAGGAAGTGCTTGAAAAAAAAACAGGCATATTGGCTGCGGCAATTCTATGAACGCTCTCTACCCTTTACTGCCGATTTTCCCGAATGCGGGACATACAAAAAATCACAGCATATCCATGGAGTGAATAATGACGAGTGGGGCGAAGCTTCGGAAAGATTTATCACTAAACCATGAATCGTCCGTCCGTCAATCCGTCCATTGGTCTGTCTGTCTGTCTGTCTGTCCATCTGTCGGTCCATCCGTCCATCTATCTATCTATCTATCTATCTGTATGTATGTATGTATGTATGTATGTATGTATGTATGTATGTATGTATGTAATGATTGATATGTGGGGTTTAACGTCCCAAAACCACCATATGATTATGAGAGACGCCGTAGTGGAGGGCTCCGGAAATTTCGACCACCTGGGGTTCTTTAACGTGCACCCAAATCTGAGCACACGGGCCTACAACATTTCCGCCTCCATCGGAAATGCAGCCGCCGCAGCCGAGATTCGAACCCGCGACCTGCGGGTCAGCAGCCGAGTACCTTAGCCACTAGACCACCGCGGCGGGGCATGTATGTATGTATGTATGTATGTATGTATGTATGTATGTATGTATGTATGTATGTATGTATGTATGTATGTATGTATGTATGTATGTATGTATGTATGTATGTATGTATGTATGCATGTCTGTCTGTCTGTCTGTCTGTCTGTCTCTCTGTCTGCCTGTCTGTCTGTCTGTCTGTCTGTCTGTTTGTCTGTCTGTCTGTCTGTCTCTCTGTGTATCTCTCTGTCTCTTCAGCCATTCGTTTGTCTATTCACACCTCCTGAGTGAGTCGGAGAGCTACGCGGTCACGTACCAGGATGGCCCACGGCTTTAAGATCTTCGCAACGTCGGCAAACATATTTCAACCATTCATCGCTGAAGATTTGACATTTTCGCAGTGTTCACAACTCCACACCATCCTTTAGTGCTACCGCCATTCTTTCGACGTTGCACAAACATCTCTCGGCCGTGCCTTAGCAGTACAACACCACATCAACACTCGGTCCCACTCACCGCTGCGACAACAACCATATCGCTTGTCCGCTACAGAACGCCACGTCATTGCTGACCAAGTAGACGACATGCTTCGCCGAGGCATTATTCGACCTTCACAGAGCCCATGGGCGTCTCCAGTGGTCCTCGTCAAAAAGAAAGATGGTTCTATTCGTTTCTGTGTTGATTTCCGGCGATTGAACAAGATCACGCTGAGGGATGTCTATCCACTACCGCGCATTGACGATGCTTTGGACAGTTTACAGGGTGTCGAGTTTTTTTCCTCGTTAGACTTGCTGTCAGGCTACTGGCAGGTACCGATGGCGGAGGCCGATCGCCCCGAAACAGCTTTTGTCACGCCAGACGGCTTATATGAATTCACCATCATGCCCTTCGGGCTTTGCAATGCACCTGCAACGTTCGAACGTTGTAGGCCCGTGTGCTCAGATTTGGGTGCACGTTAAAAAACCCAAGGTGGTCGAAATTTCTGGAGCCCTCCACTACGGCGTCTCTCATAGTCATATGGCGGTTTTGGGATGTTAAAACCCACATATCAATCAATCAACGTTCGAATGAATGATAGACAACGTCCTGCGTGGACTAAAATGAAAGATATGCTTGTGTTACCTCGATGATATCGTGGTCTTCACCCCTAACTTCAACACACACTCTCGTCGCCTTCAGCACGTCCTTACTTGCTTGACTAACGCCGGTTTGTAATGAAACCTTAAAAAATGTCGATTGGCTATGCGTCAACTGAACATTTTGGGCAACGTTGTTTCTAAGGAAGGCATCCTCCCGGATCCCGAGAAATCGCGAGCTGTTACGGCGTTTCCTAAACCTGCCACCATCAAAGAAGTTCGAAGTTGCTTCGGCTTGTGTTCATAATTCCGGCGATTTGTCCGAAACTTCGCGTCTATTTTATCACCTCTCACGCATTTCCTCGGTAACTGTAAATACCTCTTATCGTGGTCCCCTGCCTGCGACGAGGCTTTCACCACGTTGCGGCGGCTTCTCACGACGCCACCCATTCTACGCCATTTCAATCCTGAAGCTCCAACTGAAATCCACATCGACGCCAGTGGTGTAGGCCTGGGTGCTGTGCAAGCACAGCGTAAACCGGAGCATCAGGAATGCGTCGCGGCATACGCTGGTCGCACACTTACCAAGGATGAGGGCGACTACAGCGTCACAGAAAAGGAGTGCTTGGCCATTGTGTGGGCTCTTGGATAGCTTCGCCCATATCTATATGGTCGTTCTTTTGACGTCGTGACCGACCACCACGCGCTGTGCTGACTTTCGACAATAAAAGACCCATCTGGCCGCCTCACTAGCTGGGAGTTGAAAATTCAAGATTATCACATACGCGTCGTTTATCGGTCAGGACGGAAGGATGCTGACGCCGATGCCCTTTTCTGTTCCCCCCTTTCCCAGAATGCCACAACTGACTCCGCTTGCGATTACACATTGTGATCTCTTGACTTTGACACCATTGCTATCGAACAACGCAATGACCCGTGGACTGCGTGTTTTCTCAATCATCTCTCCGGCACTTCTGAACTCCCAAAGACGCGAACGCTCCGGCGCCAAGTTTCACACTTCTAGATACGCGACATACTTCTCTATTGACGCAACTACGCACCAGAGGGACGCAACTGACTGCTCGTCGTTCCACGAACCCTGGGGTCGCAGATTTGTTCCTCTTTCCACGCTGACCTACAATGTGGCCACGCAGGAGTCTTTAAGATCTACGAAAGGCTTCGACATCGTTACTACTGGCGTGGTATGCATACCTTCGTCCGCAACTTTGTTCGCTCTTGTGCTGGATTTCAGCGCCGAAAATCTTTGCCACACGTCTCCGCCGGTGTACTGCAGCCTTTACCATGCCCTTCCGGACCCTTCGAACTGGTCGGAATAGATATTTGAGAGCCACTTCATTGACTCCAACTGGCAACAGGTGGGTAATAGTGGCTATCGACCACCTGACGCACTATGCTGAGACCGCTGCTCTTCAAAGGGCTACAGCACAGGAGATTGCAACTTTCCTACTGCGTCATTTTGTGTTGCGTCATGGAGGCCCTCAAGAACTCCTCAGTGACTGTGGCCGCGCCTTCTTGTCCGAGGTCATTGAACAATTGCTCGCTGAGTGTGCTATTGTACATCGCACATGTGCCGCTTACCTTCCTCAAACCAATGAGGCTACCAAGTGCTTTAATCGTACTCTCGGGGACATGCTATCTATGTATGTGACGCCTGATCACTCTAACTGGGACGTAGTTCTTCCATTCATTACATACGCCTATAATACGGCAACGCAAGCGACAACAGGTTTCTCCCCTTTTTACCTCCTCTACAGCCGTCACCCCTCCCACACCATTGACACCATTCTGCCCTATCGGCCGGACGCGTCCGCGTGCCTACAGGTATTGTTGCACGCCGCCAGACACGCAGAAGAATGTCACCAGTTAGCTCGTCGCTTTAGCTCCGATGACCAAAACCGGCAAAAAGGAATTCATGATGCCCAGACCTCAAATCCCGTTTTTCTTCCGGGTGCTCTTGTGTGGCTGTCCGTGCTGCATCGCACACCTGGACTCTCTTCCGAACTCATGCCAAAGTACGATGGGCCATATCGTAATCTGGAACAAAATGCGGCAGTAAATTACCTCATTGAGCCTCTTACGCCACCGTCAGACTGGCGACGTCGCCACCGCGAGGTTATACACGTCCAGAGGCTCAAGCAGTACCGTGGTTCCACGCCGCCTGCACAGGACAATGTCGCCAGGATGTCTCCTTTTTTTTCCACCGGGCCATTGTAAAAAAGAGGAACTACTCCGGCGCAGAGGCCGCAGCATCGAGCGTGCAGCAGTGGCTCGAGCTCGTGAATTGCGGCTTGTGCATCGCCTTACAAGCATCAACCTTTCTGCTCAATAAATCTCCTTTATACGAGTTTACCCCGCTTCGGCGAGCGTGGGGCCCACCTGGGAGGTGTTGGGAAGTCTGTAGTACTGACGCATGACGTTGCAATGGTTCGCGTCCAAGCAGCTAGCTGGCAAGCACTTAACGAAGCCACTGCTACCATGTAGATCACGCGTGCCGATGCGAATGCGTTGTAGACTTGCAGGGCAAGGACAGGGGCGAAGCCGTGACCTTGCGCGAGGAGACTGCATGCGACCCGAGTACCTTGCCGTTGCTCATCCGCAGATCGTTGACGGCCGGTCGCAAGCTGAGCCGGTGGTCTATGGTCACCCCCCGGTAGCGCACCTTTGTGCTCCACTCGATTGGGAGGCCCCGGAGTGAGAGCTGAGGCGTGGAGTGGCACGTCGACGCTCACGGGGGGCTCTCGCTATGGTCACCCCCAGTAGGGCCAGTTCAATTTTGTTCAGGAATGCGTCAACCGCATTGATGGCCACCTGGAGGGACTCGAGAAGGGTTTCCTGGTGGGGACCGGGGCCGCAGACATACTGCGCGATGTCATCGGCGTAAATTGCCACATGCACTACTTCACAAGACGTGTTATGTGGGATGTAGTTGGGCTGCTTGGCAGGAGCCAGTTTTAACAGGAAGGGAATCAATATGCCCCCTGGGGTACGTCCGCGGTGACGGAGTGGGGGCCGCTGATTGTGGAGCCAACACGAACGTGAAGAGTGCGGCCATCCAAGAAGCCATCCAGGTAGTCAAACATCCGCCCGCACACACCGAGTCACAAAGTGCGTCAAAAATCGATGCGTGGGGCAAACAGTCAAACGCACTTCTCACGTTGAGCAGCACGAGGATGCCGTAATCGCCGCGGTACTTGGCCTCCTTGAGGGTTGCGATCACGGTTGCCAGTGGGTCGAACGTACAGCGCCTTGGGTAAAATCCGTTCTGTTCGGGAGGCAATGCGTTGGTTGCGGTTGCAATCCAGCGAAAACATCGCAATGTCATGGCTTCCATGACTTTTCCGGCGGCCGAGGTAAGTGATACTGGTCGGTAGGATGAAAGCTCCGTGGCCGGCTTCTGTGGCTTCAAGATCGGCACCACTAGCACCTCTTTCCAGCTGAGTGGCACCTGACTTGTGCGCCACACTTTGTTGTAGGTCTCCAGCAAGCGGGGCCGCATGGAGGAGTCAATATAGCGCAGCACCTGGTCGGGGAGGCCATCAACTCCCAGGGCTGGCCGCTTCGTGCGGTTGTTTAGCGCTGTGGTCAGTTCGCTGAGAGTAAACTCCTCCGTACACAATGCGCGGATCTCCAACAAAATACCCTCGGTAGAGAAGTACCGCTCGGGAGCGAACACCTCAGGCCTGTTGAGTTCAGGCACAGGTGGTAGTCCCTCTGGTGCCTCTTGGCAAGCAGGAGGGGCAAACTTGTCTGCCAGCAGCTCAGCCAACTCCTGTGTGACGATATTCATTACAACAGCAACACAGAGAACCGGCCAGCGAAGCTGTCTGGTGCGAAGAACGGCAGCGAATATGCCCCAGGCTTACGCGAGGTTCTGAGGGTCATCTAGTGACAAGCAGAGGCTCCCCCAGCTCTGGTTGCGGCGGCACACCGCGTCAATAGAGTTATAGGTACGCTAATGTTCCGCCTTCTACAAGCGCACCGCCACAATCTGTGCCCCTGCGACACGCGGCGCGAAGGTTGAGGAGGCTGATGTCTGGTGCTGGGGTGCCAGCAGATACAGTGCAGCGGGTGATAGCTGCGTCGGGGCACTCGGCCAACGTGGTGAAGAAGTCTGCAGAGGCTGGCACTGTAGCACACAGTTCTGTTAAGCGCGTTCACTTCACAACACCGTAGGTCCGAGTGTACCTGATGTTAGCGGAGCGGGATGTCACCACGAGGGGGTAGTGGTCGGAGCCTTGAGAGTCCGGTGCACGTTGCCACTCATAGTTACACATACTACCCACGAGAGTCAGGTCGACGGCACTGTCGGACACACCACGGCGTGCGAGAGTACAGCTACCCGTGTTTATAACGAGCAGTCCGGCCTTTTGCGCGGCATCGAGAAAGTCGCGCCTACGGTTGTTCGTCACGCCACTGCCCTACGAGGTGTGGTGAGAGTTAAAGTCACCACCGATGACCGTATCACGATTTAGGCGGTCTGCGAGGAGGCACACGAAATGGGTGTCCCAGCGTGCCGAGTAAATTGATGTGCGCACGTACACGCTCGCGATACTGGTGTCCGTGCTCCCGATGCGCACAGTCAGGGCGACGGCTTCGAGGGTGTCACAGAGATTGTCTTCGATGTCCACCGCAGTGTTAGGGAGGTCGGCACACACATAAACCGAAGCCAGCGACGTGCGGGGAGGATGTGAGGGACTGCTGCACCGGGATGCGTGACACTCTTCAAGTTCGCACTGCGTGGTGCTGTGATAGCCGATAAAACGAGGTAGGTTGAGTGTTCCGACGCAAGCGTACATTTCCTGCAGCAGCAAGACGTCGTACTCGCGTCGGAGCAGTTGGGTAGACAGCTCGGCGTGACGACAGCGGAGAGAACGAACGTTCCATTGAAGAATCCGCGGCTGAAACACCTTGGTGCTAACCACGTTGCTTGAGGGCAGCGTAGGCGGACAGGGCCGCGTTGCACAGCTCGAGCACAGGGCTAAATTGCGGTACTGTACATATGAGGGCGTGCACGACAGCGGCCAGGGCACTAATTATCATGTCCTTTTGCACGTCGCTGTCGGGGCCTGAGGGTTCGGCGGCCGGGGCCGAAACAACCGCGCTGTACGTTCGGCGCTGTTGCACTACCGAGGAAATACCCCTGCACGGTGATCGAGCAGGCACGGCTTTTCCTTCGCTCATAAGGTTCCTCTCGGCCTCACGATGAGGGAGGGGCGGATCCGCAGAGGCCATGATTTCTAGCAACTTCCTCTCGTGTTGCCAGTGAAGGCATCGGCGCTCGGTGGCGGGATGGGGGCCGCCGCATGTAGGCACTTAAGGCCGGGTGCAACGCAGTAGGCGTGGGCGTGCTCGCTGCCACAGCGCGAACAGCGTGGGGAGCTGGTGCACATCGCATTAGTTTGTCCAAAAGTGACACAGCCAACGCACGGAAGAGGGCGACGACGACGATCACGTACAGGGCGGGTCTGCTTAAATAGCGCCACCTGAGGTGGCGCTGCCTTACCCGCAAATCGGAGAAGGACATTGCGTCCGGCATGGGCGCAAGAGAGTATGGGAGCAGAGCTCTCTATGTTGTTTTTGAGGACCTCCTCGTCAAAAGCAGGGCATAAGCCATAAAGTACGCCGGTACAGGTTCCTTTGCTGGCAGTCTTGGCATTGACAGCCACTTTCCGGATGCTTTCCTCGGCTAGGAGCGTGCAGGTGTAGCTCCTGGTGTGGTGTCAACCGCAACAACGTTGCCGCGGAAGTTAACGCGCACACACTTCGTGCCGGGCAATTTCGAGAACTGTGCTGCAATTGCGTGTCGGATGAGGAAGTTGTTCTTCCTGCTCATTAGCGACCAGGTGTTCGATAAACTCGGAATGGTGCTGGCGGCGACCTGGTTTCTGGCGAGGCTCTTTTCTCTTGCTTGGGGGAGCTGCACTGGCTGGCTGCTTACTGGAAGGGGCATTTGTAGCTGTTGATGCCTGGCATGGAGATCCGTTTTTCTGCTGATGCCTTCATCGGACATCTTCGTAATCTGCTTTGGTAAAGGCATCCACCGTCAGTTGGCGCATGGGGTTGAAAGCAGAAAGAGGAGGTGGCGCAGTGCTAGCGGCAGAGTTTGGAGGAGCTCCGGCTGTAGCTGACGACGCGCCCGTGCGCTCCTTTGAGCAGGAGAGTTGAGAGGAATGCGGTGGTTCTGGCGAAGAGATGGTGGAGGCTGCTCTCTCTGGAGGATGGGTTGCTGACCGGAAGAAGGTGGGGAAGGCTTGAGGAGGGTTGAATTTCCTGTGGTGGTCTGCGTGGCCCGCGCTTGCGCAAGAGACTCCAAAGTTGCCTCAGTTTCCTTTTCAGTAAAGGTCATCCGCTGTCCTTTGCCTGGAAAAAGGGGAGAGACAGCACTACATGGACACCCTCTCAGAATAGGTCTCCTTGACGTCGGGTGCGGCAGGCTTGCACAGCCAGCAGGCAAGGGCAGACAGAAACAGGTTGCTGGCGGCGCAGAGTGAGCGCGCGCTCGCTTGGGGGGAGCTGCAAACGATGCCTGTTGTGTTGCACGTTGGCGGCCTTCAGTTTACGAGCCCGGGTCATCATCGGGGACGCAGGCGATTGTTTGGGTGGGCTGGGGCGGCTCGTTGCGGTTGCATGCAGGGTCGCTAAGAGGGTGATCTCGTCAAGAGCATCCTTACAAGGAGTGTCTATCATTACTAGTAGAGGCGAAAGGCCGCACTGAGCGGTGCCATTACAGAATAAAAAAGAATTGAAGGGGGATGAGAGGGCTCTACATTTACTCCATATGTTGATAGCCCTGAAGATTGCTTGAAAAAATATGGCTAAATAGGACAAGGGAGGAAAGAAAAATTAAAATGGCGCACGTGTATGCACAAAAACCTATGAAAGTAAAAACTGGGGGGAAAAGAAAGCATTGAAGCGCCCAGAAGGTACGGTGCCGTGCTAGACGCTCGCGTGCTCCTCCAGCAAAACCGGTCGGGGACCGACCGAAAACCACGTCCGCTTTCTTCGGCAGTCGAGAGGAGACTAGATGGCGGAATCATGGGCCGCAATGCCCACATAACAAATGTGTTGAACTATGAACTCGCCAAACTTTCCAATTTCATTGCTTCAAGTGTTCAAACATCAGTAATATTTTTGCACTTGTTCTGCCACACATGTCTGTAGAAGTCTATTTAGATTACTGTATTTATCATTTTTCTTGTTATTTTGTGTTATGTATGAGTCTCTAAGCAACGGTTGTGGTTGCGATTGCATTTGCAAGACAATTACGCAAGAAAATAGTCCACCAGTAATTTTCGTGGTGGCATTCCCAGTATGAGTCGCCATGCTCTTATTCCCTGACTTCAGCGTAGGGCTAACTAGGACACCGCAGCAACGATTGACAGCTAAGAAAGCGCCAAACTGGAGCTTGTTAGACGACGTGCGATGAAAGCTGTGGCCTCAGGTGGCCTCAGGCGTGTGAAGATACGAAAGACGTAGTTGGATCGCGAGGCACTATTTCATGCATAAGTCCCCTGGCTTCGTAAGGACCAGCACTTTACATAGATGTAATAGAGTAATTGCGTTCGACTGGAGAAAGCAGCCGGCTGGCACACGCAAAACTCTAGCATGACCAGATTAACAATGTGCTGTCACAGCGCCAATGCCCCAGCTACTACCCTACAGTGTACTTCGATTGGAGCGGACGCATCAAGATGGGGGAGAATATGTAGTGTGGTTATTAATGTAATAACGCGGGAAAAGGCAGAAGATTCAGCAGGACACAATCAGCAGGACGTCACATAAATGCTACTTCTTTCTTGACGAAATAGGTTGTAGGGCGTGTTATTCTGCGAAGTTTTTGACAAATCGTCGGAAATATGAGCAGAAGCCCACAAAACTGCAAACATCTTTAGTGAAAGTTGGCACAGGGAAATCTAGAACAGCGCGAACTTTGTCGAGATCGGGGCAGTTGCCATATGAATCGACGAGATCTCTCAGGATGACGACTTGGTAGTGCTGCAAAGTTGCATTTAGAAAAAAGTAAGTTTTTGCCCAGCCACACAAATTACGGAAAGGATGGATACAATTCGCTAACTAAGTCTCAAAGGTTTGTGCAAACACCGTGGCGTGGTCCTGTTAGCAAAGGCTGAAGGACCATATAAAGCTGCGCAATAGTTTTTCCATCATCCGCTAATACGTACCCAGTGCATTACACAAGCCAAATGGCATAACTTTGAACTGGCAGAGACCGTCAGGCGTTACAAAGAGGATGTTATGACGGTCGAGTTGATCTACTGTGAACGCCCAGTAGGTCTATTGAAGAAAACGAAATTCCACTGTGAAGGCAATTCAGACAGAATCATCAATGCGAGAAAGCGGGTGTACAACCCTTTCAGTGATTCTGTTTAAGTTGTTTTAGTGCACAAAGAAGCGCCAAATATTATCATTCTTTTCAAGCTTGAGCCTTTTTTGAGCCAGTGGACATTCCCCCAGAGATGGCCTACTGGCTCGATAAAGGCCCGGTAATGCCCTCCGTCAGAATCTTGTCAACATTCGGTTAAATAACTGCGATGGCAACTTTCAGTGAAGTCGACAACAGAGCGGAGCCGCATCACCTTTTTCTATACGTTGCTTGACTTCCGAGGTTTGGCCTAAGTACCCATCATCAAAATCAGATATGTCGGAGTTGCTCATAAGCAGATCACTGAGAACTTTTGCTTGAGAGGTAAAAAGGTCTGAGGCAATCATCTTGGTTACTTTGTGGTGCAACTCTAATCTGGCTGCACAGGTATAAGGTGAGCTCAAAGAAACAGCGGGCAGGTCGTGTAACACCGAACATATTTGGCACTCTTGAGATGGTGACAGAATGCTGCAGGCCATGTCTTGAGGTAGGACTTGAGGTAAGTTCAAAAGGGAAAGATCCGCTTTGTGTGCCATAATAGTCCAAATTTTGTATATAAAAGACACATGCCACGCCAATAAAATGCCGGAGATGTGTAGACTACATAATCGCCATCTGGTACACACAGGCACAGTTGAACAGCGACACAGGCTAGCGCTTATGGCGACAGCCGAACAGCCAGTACATGAGAGCTTGTTCTGAATTGGCTCTCACCCGTCGGCAAACACATGTAAGTCGAGTTGTCGACACCGGCTGAGCAGTTAACGACAGTGGGGTAGTAAACAAGAAATCAATCCCGAGGATGATGACATGACGACGATGACACAGAACATTGAGCTTTGAGAAAGTTTGCTGAATTGCGACCCATAGGCGTGTGGGGCTTATTTCGAGCACAACCAGAGTTTCTCCACAAGCGACCCGTTCAAACGGGGACTCAGGTGGCGTAAGGACTTCAGTTCGTACGTGGACGGAGATTACTACCAGGCAGGCCTGTAATAAGCTGTATATGGCGAGACAGAGCTCTAAACAAAACGCTCGTGTTTGTGACAAGAAAACTACGATGACCTAAACAGCACTGGGACAATAACGAGGCCGTTTATGCATGAAGAAAAATAATGCATTGACAAGGAATGATGGAACTCTAATGCTGGCTAGGGAAATAGAGCTTGTGCTAAGAGTGATTAAAAAGTGTCAAAAACCGAACGAAGCAAAAATTGAGTTTACAGGGGCCAGCACGGCGGTGAACAACCGGGAAAGGGCTGACGGCTCCACTACACTCATTAAGGGCACATAATGCTTGTGTAACATAGTAGTTCAGCTGTCAGGCGTGGTCAGCAACGCAGCTCACCGCCGGGGTCGTTAACCTTGTGCGCGCATCGCTTCTGCCACGCTGATCACGAATGCTGGCTGAGGCCCGCTCTGGTAGATGCATGGCTCACCTTGCGGAAACGTCTCGGTGACGTTTTAACCACGCGAGGCCCTAGGTGGTCAGGAGACTGGTTCAGCCACAGGTGCATGGACGGCTTGTTTGGTACAAGGTGGGAGCCTGCTGCTACCTCGAGTCCGGAACACGACAGGTCTCTGCTCCCGCGCCCTGGTTCGTCGATCGCCAGCCACATCTGCCTACCTTCTTCCTTTTCTTTTCGGTCTCGTCCCACCACGCCTCACACCACCACGTGCCCTGATTCCACACGTCGTTATCCTCGATGGTCTCAGAGGCGCGCAGTTCAAATGTGTTTCCCGCGCTTCAATGTTTACTTCGCCCTTCACACATGTTCAATTATCACAAGGTCAACCACTTCCACAGCAAGGAGGTTCTGGTGCCTAGTCAGGGTGAGCAGCGAATTTTAAGGTTGGGGGTTCGATGCAGCGTCACCTCCGGGAGCGGCATTGCTCAGTTTTGCGAGTATGAGCATCTAGTAGGCTTGGGCGACGCATAGCGATGGGGCTGAGATGATCAGAGCAATTTTAGAGCGTGAACGGTGAACGACTGGAGCGTTGGATTCATGTTGTAGGAGCCTTATTATCGGTCTATTGTCATGAGCGTCAAACTGTAGAGGCCACTTATAATCCCGTCGTTAGCCAGAAAACAAGTGCTGTGGGTTGTTTTTGTACTGTCGCTGGTACCACTTTGCTAAAGTGAGGCAACAAGAAGAAGACAACGTGCTCGGGTGAAACGTAGTCACCATCTTGACGGCCACACTATTGTCCTCTGTAAGTATCTTGTAAATACAATCGCCACATATTTGTGGACGTGCTACGTGCAACCAAAGAAGAAATTACACAGTGGTCTTGTCGTCGAGAGCCCTGCAATGTTGACAGGAGGAAATCTAGCTGCCCCTACTCCGACCGCGACTCTGGGCCAGACAGTACATTCGGTTACACAAACTCAATCGTGCGATATTAGTATCTTCTTCGGTACAGACATTTTACGTCGATGACCGGATTGTAAAATATTAGCGTTTTGCATCGGTTTATACGTGGGACCCGACAATGATGTCCATCAATGCAGGCTTCAATCTCTGCAAAATAGCAGGCGTGTTGTTTCTGGCTCATGAAGCAGACATAACGAGTTGGGATGCCTGCAAGCAAAAGCTTTAATACCTCTTTGGTTGACCAGCCGGGTGCCAGCGAGCCGCTTTGAAATAACTCTCCAGTCTGGCTCAAACTTCAACAGATTTTGATGTGCTGTGCAAACCTGATGTAATCGAACAGCTCTATTGTGTCGAGATCAGCATGACCGAAAAAGGAAATTTAGGCATGTGCTCTAGGGCATTGCAGATGCTGCTTTCAAGCTGTTGGTATCCACGGACTCTGCATTATGGGCGACATCAATTAGGAGTTCTGTTACTTTGAAGAAATTAAGAGTCGCTGCGTCGCCCAGCATTTCATTGAGTTCCCGAATACTGCAGGTAGATTATGGTGCGCGGATCTCACGTCAACAAGCACACCTCTGCTTACCACCGAGAGCATAGTCCCCATCTTGCGTCGTGAAATTGAGGTGGCATATCCACCTTATTTTCAAGCACTGCCGCCTGGTGATCTTCGACAAATCATATCGCATACTTACAAGGTTGTGCGGGTAGTGCTCGCCAATGTTGGATTGCAAATGGCGGTATGCTCACGCAACGTCATCAAGTACCATCACATGACCTTCGCTCTCACCAGAAACATTACGTCGCTACCGTCACCCTGCGCAGTAGAGAATGCAGAAATACAAGCCTCTCTGCTTTCATTGTCATGTTGAGGAACATATTTGTCACTGATGTCAATCTCAGACATCGCCATCTAGCTCGTGTTCTGGGTATTGAGGTAATAACAACAGACCTTCTGCAGTTTGATGCTATTGATAGTGAACCGCACGATCGCGTTCCTGCAACAATATATACTCTACAGAAGGTGTGTTATGCGTCAAAAATATTTTCAGTACAGTTCGTAAATAAAGCCTTCTAAGAAGAAATAACGTAATGGAGAAAGTCAAATATATAGTTTCGGCCACATATAAACATTATTTACAGCACGTGGTGACTAACTATACAAATCAGCTTAGATCACACCCTTTAGTTTGTTCTTCTACATGTTTAACATTACACTCTTTGTTTTAGGGACGAAAATAAATTTCCAAGTTTCCACAGCAGAGGGGGAGGGTAGGATATCACAGATTTTTTTTTTCAAAGAAACTTCAGATGGTCGCCCATATTGCTTGAACAGGTGACGTGCACTCTAAGAGGTAAAGTAGGAAAAGACGTGTCGAGGTTGCTCCTTTCGAAGAGAAACCAACCTTCGTCACTGATTCTTCCCTTTTGGGGCTAATTGCGACGGTATTACCCCGCTAGTGGTTACTTCTGAAGAGAGCAGCAGTTACTTTGAAAGACGAGAGTCTTTCTTTGGGACCTTCAACGCAAAAACGTTGGTCTGTCCGCCATTAACGGTACCCTAAATGGCACCAAACTGGCGAAACGTCACCCCAAATGGCCGACCCCATCCGCAGCGCCGACCAACATTGCTAAGGATTCGGCACTCATACTTGTGCCATTGTCAATTAAAATGCAAATATTGCGCATACCTGAGGCACCAAAACAACACGTCAATAATCGGTATGTAGACATAATTAATTCTAAGGACCGTACACTCTAAAAATTTTTACACGCATAAGGGTGTAGTTTTTTGTCCCATGGGCAACACCCTTTTAGGATGTCGAAGAACACCCTGAACAATAAGGTGTTTAGAAACACCCTGAAACCATAGGGTGTAAACAAACGTTACACGCAACTTTAATAGGTGTTTTTGAACACCCCTAAACTATGGGTGTTGGATGAAGCTACACCTATGCGAGTGGGGTGTAACACAAAATCCCCATTGAAACGACGGCAGTTATATCGATAAGCATAGTTGATCAAATAAAACGCAATTAACGGGACAATAAAAGCAGACACACAGGAAGTGACGCTTAGTCTTGTGTGTTAAGGAGAGCCATTTATACCACTTCATTTTATCAAATATACATCACCAAATGGCCCAAGCCTCAATTCTGCTCAGGAAGAAGCATATATGAAGCTTCTCTGCGGCTGACAGGGAAGAAGAATGATACTGGTGTCATCACCTGCACTTATACCTTAATGCATGCCGCTGATAAAATAAGGTGCCGTAGCCTTGAATGAGCTGCATAAGACCAGTGCATATATGTGTAAGTAGACTGGGCCAAAAACGACAAAGTAGGGCGCGGCAGACACATACACATACACACGCACACACACACAAACACACACACACACCACTCCACAGTAGTGCAAGCAGTAACCTGTAACGTAAGGTTCAACCGAACTTAACGCCGAAGCAAAAAACTATTAAGCCTACATGTTCACATCTGCTTTTATAAAAACTGCAAGTCTGATAAACAGGACTCTGGTGGCATTCTGCAAAATTTTCAAATATCTGACGTGACCAAGTTTTTCTCTTTATGCAAGAAATTCATTGTTTTCTATTTAATAAATCCCCACAACTATCGAAAACATTTGCGCTAGTCAGGCAAACGGCTGGGCGGTATGGCGTTGATTGACACCAATACAATAGAAAAAAAAACACGTTGAAAGAGTAAGCGAGTTTCCAGAATCACATTTACAACCTACTATATTTCGCAGTATAATTTTCGACATTAAAAAATGAGAACATTCGACAAAATAGTGTAACTGGGATTGTCTTGATGTAATGTCAGTGTTGGTATACTTCTAACTGCAAAACCACAGCTCGTCACTACTGCTTGCACAATCAACTTCAGCTGCTGAGATGACTGGCGCCTTCGAGAGAAGTGGGGCGAAGCTGTTCTTTTTGTACAGGAAATTTCATCCCGGAAACGTACAATAAATACACAAGGAACAATGACCGAAATTACACAAAGAGTGCTACATACAGTATGCACCCTGCATAACTAACTGCTTTCATATGTGTAAGTATAAATTGAGTGCATAGCAAGCATATTCAGGGGCATCGGGCTCCACTGCAGTGAGAAATGCAAGAAAAGGTATGCTGAGCAATAAACGCCGTAAATGCGCGCTGTGGAAGAATCATTTTACCTTTCGTGCCGTAGATACCTTACTGTACCCTGTCAGCTTGCTCGCGCAGGCAACTAAAGAAGTGCTGCTCCAAGTTGATAATGTTCCATTAGCTGCATGCATCGACTAATCTAAGTGAATGTAAAGTTTCATGCTTTAGTATGCGTCAACACAGCCGCATGTGTATTTCTGCAGATCTACCTTGGTACTCATTCGATTATTTTATTAAAAGGAATGCAGTACGATGCGCAAAAACATATACATATTTTATCTGTATTGCACAAAAGCACAATGCCAGTGAGCATACATGAGAAGGTATTCAGTGCAGGTAACTTGTGAAATTAAGTACTGTATAGTTACGTATTAAAATGTGAATGATATAGTGTGCTTGAACTAGCTCACATTGACACGATTATATAATGGAAGAATTGGCTATTGGGTCATGCCATGTCAGACGTCCCAGCCATTTTGGGGACCATCTCAAATGTATTCGAAAAAAAAATCTCGCTGATTTTACTGCATTAAAAAAGGTAACTGCGAGAATATTTCCCCGACAAATAATTTTCGGTCACGAGGCTGCCTCCTGAACTTCCCGGAATCTTGTCTGGGTGTTTGTGAAAAAAATTATTTCATAAGTACCTCTTCTTCCGTGCCAAATTTTGTCTAAAAGCTAAGTGAAGGGCTTGCGTAAAGTGTTCGAAGCTCAGTAATATTAACACCATTTTTCGACCACATACGCCTCAAAAATTTAGCCGAATGTTGTTATATCTGCATTTTTTTATATCAATACTGCACTTTGATTGTATATCTGAGGAGGGAATACTTAATCCACACAAGGTATATTTGGAGGAAAAAATATTTTAAACTTCTTAAGCTGTCTTACCATTCAAGAAAAAATTGTGAATTTCACAAAATAGTTCTTTTCTCTATAATGAGACGCAACTTGCACCATGTGCTGGTTGAATTAAAATACACTTTGTACCTAAATCGAAAGCAAATAAAGAGTTCTTTTCATATGCCACATTTTGTCATAGCAATTTATGTTTTGAAAAAGATCACAGCATATCCACGGAGTGAATGATGATGAGTGGGGCGCAGCGTCCATCCATCCGGACGCACAAACAGATGAACAGACAGTCTGACGCAAGTATGGACGGAAAGAAAGACGGACGAACTCACGGACAGAGCGACACACGGAGGCCTGGATGGACGGATGCACAGACGAATGGACGAAAGCACAAATGTACGGATCAACGATTCGCCCCACGAATCATCATTTTGTCCGTGTGGACGCTGTGAAAATCACTAACGCTATCTATTGTGCAACTCATAAAGTGGCGACATACTACTAGTACGACTACACAGGAGGGAACGACCCACGGCCTCAAGAGCTTTGCCCCTAAATAATTTTTGAAGTTCCAAGTTCCCCATTTGCCGTTAGGTCATACGGCAGCCGACGCCTCAAAGTTCTCCTTTGCCATTGATGGGAAAATTCAAAAATTATTTTATTCCTTGAAATGGAACATGCAGAGATGAAACTTGTCACATACAAAGAACTGTTTATTTGCTTTCAATTTAGCTAAAAGGTGATTTTTAATTGGACCACCACATGGTGGAAATTGCGTCTCAATGTGGACAATACAAACAATTCTGTGAAATGAGTGATCTTTAACAGATAAAGATGTCTAAAAATAATTTTTCGTCAAAATATCTTTTCTGTGAAGTAAGTCACAGCTCAGATATTTATACAAAGTGCAGTATCGCAATGAGAAAATGCAAACATAACACATTTTGGCTAAACTCTTGCAGACGTATGTGGCCGAAAAATTGTAATAATATTACTGAGTTTCAAATTTTTTACATAGGCCCTTTTACCTAACATGTACCATTCTGGGTGTAAACAAAGGAGCGGTACTTGTAAAATATTTTTTCACAAACAACAGTCAAACAACATTCTAGGATGTTTAAAAGGAAACCATGTGACCCAAGAAAAGTTCTACTCTCCGAAATATTCAAGCGGTTCACTGTTTTCAGTGCTATAAATCAGCACAATTTTTTTTTCAAACATATTTGCCATAGCCGCGAAATTGGCTGGAAAATTTCGAATAAAGCGACCCTGTTACCTTCACTCAATGACCATTCCATACTGCTAAATTAGGGCCATTTGTTTCAATCACGCTTGCAGGCTGAGAAACCATAACTCCTTCACGATGCAGCGTAGGCTGTTCAGTGGCTGTGCGTGTTGTGTTCCCAGAAAAAAATATGCTGCCCAGTCTTACATTTTGGCTGCAAGACATGATTAGATACCGTGCAGTATGTATAATGGTAAAGTGTTTTTTGTACAACAAAAGAAAGCTAATAATACGCTTCACATAGCAAAAATACCTTTACCATCTGAACTACTTAGCGAAGTTAAACGCCAAAGCTAGGCGATGGCAATAAAACTCTGACTAAAAAATATTTTGAAAGTTACACATGATCCAAACAATCTGAATAAAATGTGCTCGAACGTTAGCAGTTATGTTCAAACAAGCGTTTGCACTGTTCAAGTTGGCAATTCGGCCACATACACAGACGAAAGGTGTAGTCAAAGAAAAGTCCAGCTTCAGTGCTCGATCCACTACACAGGCACGGCTGTCGGTAGTGTCATGCTACGTTACAAGTGAACGAAAATACCGGTGAAGGCGAATTTAACGAAATTCAATGTATTGGCAAGTAGGCAAACTTCGCTAGGCAAACCTAACGCGAAGAAATATGTCGTGTTTTCACCCGATGCACCAACCCGAGTTATCATGGTAGTGTTACCGCACAAAACGAAAAAGGACCGAAAAGAACCACATGAACACCACGCCCTTGTTTTCCGTTCTCGGTCTTTTTGTGCAATAAGAAAAAAAGAGAGTGAACGAACTACCAACATGCCCAAGCATATGCATTTTAGATACGGTTGATGCTTAGAGCTAACAGGCGCCGTCCCCCGCACATGTAATAATTAGTAAACTAAAATTGATGTGCATCACGAGCGGGCCCCGTTAAACACGGCTGCCAACAAAGGGCACCGCAAAAATCTGTTAGATTTCTTCGCTGAACCTCAGCCGCGCACGCTCACTCTGCTTTGTACTCCAAACTGTCCAAACAAACAAATAAAAAAAAACGTGCCCACAATCACACATCGCCATCATCCCTGTGAAACAGTTCAGACAGATATTCTCGCTAAGTAAAGAAATGCTGATTTGTCACCAACTAGTTGAAAACAAAATTGTTTGATGGCGGTATTTTCGTGCTCACGTAGTTAACAAAGCGCTGAACGGAACAACGTGAGAGCGGTACTCACTATTTCCCTTCGAGTGCTCCACAATATGAATCCGCAGGTCCAGTCTTCAGGATAGTGCACCTTCGCAACAATCAGCACTGACAGAACACACAGGTCGAGCACAGAGCGCAGGCACATTTCAAACTAAACACCGACTAATAAACTCTACTGATCGAGAAGCCACGCGCACCACACGCACACACACGGGAGGGTTTTCTCCAGCGCACGCAGTGACATGTAAGACGATGCCGGTCCCTTTCTCGCTCTTGCGCCTGCGCGCGCAGCAATCCCGGGCCGCCAAGGTTGTCTAGGCGACGAGACTTCACGGCACCGGTGAGCTCTCGGACTGGCTAAATGCGGTTTAACGCTAGCTCCGGCCCTCTACTGATAGCGCGGGCGCTGCTTTTTCTCTTTCTTTTGTTGCGGCAGTGATCTGTGTCGTTATACTCATTCTTTAACAGTGCATCTAAATCGCAGTGAACATTGTGATGGTGCAGTGCGGCCAGCACGAAGTACTAGTCAAGACGCGCATTTGTAATATTCAGGACCAATATTTAGCGCACCTTCACCGACCTAATGTAGTGAATACTGGTGAAAACGCTAAGCTGATGATTTTTTGCTTAGCTCTATGGGTGTTTGGGGTCTGCATATTCAGGGTCACACACGCGATATTTTTTCAGCTCTGTCATTTCGGTAAAGACATTGCAATATTGCTTGTATCGGCTGTCATGAGAACACATTGCCACGTACGTACTGCCAGGAAGACGAAGACGGCAGCGCATACGCGCATGTGCACGCTTTTATGCAGCAAGCAATAACAAGAAAGAAGAGGAATGCTCTGGCGTGCCGTAAATAAAAATACTGACCTGCTGCTACTTTCTCAACCTGTAACTACTACTTCTATCTCAAGTTGGGACAATACAGCTGTAATTACATTGCAGTCCTTGGAACAACACCGCGGCTGAAAATATTTCTTCAATGTTGTTTTATCACTACCTACAAAGTCAAGGCTTTGACCGAAGCACGTCTGCTGGGGAAGTTACATAAATTAAAGGAAGGGGATCCACAAAAAACAGAGAGAGAGAGAACTGAATGTGTTTCAACTCCCCTGAGGAGAGCTTTGTTCGCAATTTCGTCAACAAGGCTCCCTTCACTGTGAGCAAGGCTGTGTCAAGGTCACCGAAATGTCCTTATTCTGCATTTTTCTTTATGGTGAGTGTCCTCTTACTAATATCCATGACGCACTTTTAAGGACACATAAAGAGGAACATTTGCTACAGTAATTAAATAAAACGTGCCTGCAAATACATGACATCAAAGTTCGTTTTTAAGGAACCTGATGGCGTTTAGACGCGGTGGTTATGGCTAAACAATTCTGCTGTTGTTTTTTTTTTTGCAGGTGGCGGACGTCTTATCTCCAGCTTTAAAAGCTTCAATATTATGGGGGACGGGGGGAGGGGGGAGTGTTCCATGCATGGCTACACCAATATGCGCAACACTACCTTGTTCAGGCAAATCAGTGCACTTTGTGAGTGTTGGCTACTCACGCAAATGACACAGAGCAAAGAAACAGATACAGGAGAATTGGCCCTTACTTTATTGGACAAGCAGCGCTCCTATTGTATCTTCCATCTTATAGTAGTTTGCGTGATTTATCGATGAAAACTGCGTTTCGGTCACA
The DNA here is from genome assembly GCF_043290135.1 of Rhipicephalus microplus. NCBI lineage: Eukaryota > Metazoa > Arthropoda > Arachnida > Ixodida > Ixodidae > Rhipicephalus > Rhipicephalus microplus. The sequence continues at coordinate 252,204,797 of NC_134702.1, forward strand.
TAACTCCCTGCTTCAATTCATTACTAGACCCGCAAGCAGCTAGTAGTAGGAGCCTTGCTGGCATCAATCTGGTTGATGTATACTAACAGTATAAGCAAAACCGCCCGAAAATGTCGTGCATTTGTAGCCTTGTAAGCGCGTGTGCTCAGGTTTGGGTGCTCGTAAAGAACCCCAGGTGGTCGAAATTTGCGGAGCCCTCCACTACAGCGTCTCTCATAATCATATGGTGGTTTTGGGACGTTAAACCCCACATATCAATCAATCATTTGTAGCCTTGTTCATAACACCCCAAGTATAACGGTGTACATGCGGTGTTTTATTTACGAATAACCTTAAAATTTAAAATAGGAGTGTAAAAGGGTGGTCATATGGGTGCGTTTAATGCCTACACCAATTTTACACCTTTTAGGGCGTCAAGTTTTTTACAGTGTAGCGTTTATCACGTTGCGCTGACCATACAATGCTTGAACGAACAGGCAAGCGTTTCGAACGCTTTGCTAAGACGACATGGTGGCGGCACCTACCTATCACCTTGCGTTCTACACCTTATCACCTCTGCGCGCACGTTTCGTTTTTCAAGATAACTGCCAGATAGCGCTCATGTGCCACGCGTGACGTGACTTGATGCACTCGTTTCGCCTGTGCTGCACGCTCGAATCACTCTAACGCAGTGCCTCCAGAATACCATTTGTCGATTTTCTTGCGCAGAACATCAAATAAACATTTTGTTCACTCTCTCCAGACGCAAGACTGTAGTCTGTCGACGACAATTGCAGCGGAAAATAGAGATACGAGGCCAAGTTTTTGAGCAAGAAAGAATTAGTCAGTATTTTTAATAGCACGCAGGTATTTGGTTAGATGTAAAATTGATATACAAGTATCACATCCAGAAATAACATTCTTAAAGTTTGCACCCAACACCAGTTACAAACTTATGGCCTCTCAACCAGCGTGCGAGTTCACTACCCACAACACCACACCACACTACGGTACCTCACGTCTGGAAGCAAGCGGATTTATGTAGGCACCGATTGGCCATTTACACACCGCACGGGCATTTCTGTGGTTACTAAAAAGAACAGGGGAAGGGGATTTTCTGCTTCTATCTCAGCAGAATAAGGGCTATTTAAATAAGTGCAACAAAGAGCACGCCTTTTTCTCCAGGGAAAAAAGCACCCTAGTCACAAGGCGGGTGACAATTTCGCGCACAGTTTCTTTTTTGGAGTAGTCAAGCGCTCTTTTCGGAGTAGCTCTGCAGTTACTCTGGGAAAGGTTTTAGGCTTCGGGATGACGCCACTGCTATTTCTTTCCCCTACCTACCAGTTTTAAAATGATGTCAATGAAATGCTTTTCAGACAGACAGCGCCTTAAAATACTCAGAAGAAACTTCATTTCAGGCCTTGTGAGGAGCCTGTAATGTGTACACCTAGTGAGTGCTATATAAACCTTACTTGTAAACGACATATTATAAGTTCTTGAGCCACATCAATCTATGTCGTGAACATGGCTCACAAGACATCTATGCACAAATAGCAGACCAAATAACAATATGCATAAATTTGTCAGTCCTAGTTCCTTTACCACAATTCACGTTTGCGCATTTTAGGGATTAAACTTGCACAACCTATGTAGTGGAAAGAACGTTCAAGTTGTGAACTAGCAATAGCACTGAATTTCTATGAGACATGATAAACACCGTCAAATCACTCGGTTATGCTAGTTTACTAAGAATGTATGATTTGGCAAGTGCCAGAAGTGAAATCAATACAATTCATGAAAGAAATTTAGTGAATAATATGACAGGAATCAAGTGGTCGCAGGCGCATCCTTGAAGTGCAACATAGCAACATAGTCAAATGACAAAATACCATAAGCTAAAGACAGAATATCAGTGTTCGAAGATTCAACAAGACTTCGTTAAGGTGTCGATGTTAGGCGACATTCTATGGGTCTAGAGTTTTAAAATATGCTCATAAAACTCCTAATTGATACATTGTGCCATGTTTTTAACAGCATTAGCATAAGGCGCGGCTCGTGTCCGCAAGGCAATTCGCATTCAATGAGACGCGATAACTATGCAATGAAAAATATCTTTAGCTGACGCCACAGAATCGAGCATCCCGGCAATTCATAAAGCACATTTCGGCTAAATTTTACCTATGTTTGTTTTGGGAAAGTTTGAAATCGTTTGTGTTTGTTCAAGTATTACTCTTCTTTGATTACATGAAGCTTGCAGTGATCGTGTCTCACACGTAATACTAACAGTTTTACTCTCATTTTTCGGTCATCTGATGAAAAGCAAACCTCTTAAAACAACAGATTCTCTTAACAACTATAATGTTGTAAGTTATCTATTTATGATGGTTATAAATATTTATCATCATATCGAAATTTCTGCAGTAAAAGCAATGTCAGCTAGGATGAAAATTGGCAGGCCCAAGTATGTGCGAACATCGACAATAAACAAACCCAATTTTCAAATGAACAACTTCGTTACTTATTTAGTAACGAGTAATAAAGCATTTTAACTGTAGTGATACCTTGTGACTTGCTCATGACATTGCCCGCTACTGTTTCGGTAAATCTTTTTCTTTCCTTTCAGCTTCGGGAATTGAAGATTAACGCTGGTTTCCCGCTATGGATCAGGAGTGACACCGAGCTCAACGAATACTATTCATCGGTAAGCGATGTGTTATACGAGCGCTACGTTGGCAAGATTGCTGAACAAAAGAGTTGAACAGCTGAGGGAGAAGAACAATGTGTCGCGCTACCCAATCCGGGCCTTTCTGGTGTCTAGTGCTGCCGCCGCAACCAACGCCCCCCCCTCAGCAAGGTGATTGCATTTCGACAACACCTAAGAAGTATAATTCAAACACAATCAAGTTCATGACGACATCCGCTGTGGGAAATTACTTCTAGCAGCATGCCAATATTGTGAACAAAAAAGAAGATGCCCATGCAAGTCTAAAGTGGCTAATTTTGCTCAACTTAGGCGTACAGTGTGTTTCACTCCCGCTGAGCTTCTGCGAGTACATTACGCGTGGGAAACGCTACATTATTTCTGTCTAGCGACATTTCGATTCCGGAACATTTCGCTGTTGAGATATAATAAATCCTTGAATTTCATGGGCGTTTGCCAAGGACAATAATGTATGTTGTTGTCATCGCACTTCCGTTGTTCAGGAGTTTCCTAAATGTGCGGCTAGAGCGTACTTTGTCTGAGCAACACTGCAACACTGTCTACTATGCAGAACCAGATGAACCTTACGTTGGTTGTTCAAGCTAACAGCACCCCTCTTCCACACGTGGTCACATCGGAAAGCCAAATGATGTTCGTGAGGACTATATCTTCAACACAACATTGGAGTAAAGCCACAGAAAATACAAACCTCCCCCCTCACGAGATAAATGCACGAGAACGGGCGACCGTGGGCTGCAGGTAGAGCACAGGTCGGTATCCCAAGTCCGACCAAGCACCAGCGGCAGGTGACATTTCATGTGCGCTCTCTGAGTCATCATGCAGATGATCAGGAACATGCCGAAGGACTTCCGAGCTATGTGTTCTACCATTGTTTATTATGATAGACAAATGCTGCGTGGCGAAGTTTAAAGCGGTGCGCTATGGAGCAAGGTGTTGCAGCCAGAATATATATATATATATATATATATATATATATATATATATATATAGATATAGATATAGTGGGAGTAATATTTCAACGGGCCAGTTAGTCTTCGTGAAGGTGTGGGATATGGCACAACGGGAGCGTTGTCAACAAGGATAAATATATTTATTTCCCAACAGTTTCGGGGGGGGGGGGGTCCTCCCTTCATCAAGGGATGAGTTATACTAACATGAACTTCTAAACTTCGTTGCTGCCGCGTCCCTCTCGCCTTGAAAGATGTTTGCGAGAGTAAGAGAGAACTAAAAAAAGAGAGAAAGAAAGAAAAAACAAAAAAAGAAAAGAAAAAAAGAAAAAAGAAAACAAAAAGACGAAAAGGAAAAAAAGAAAAAAAGAAGAAGATAGGAAAGACAGAAATTAAAAAAGAGGAAGAACCACTGTCTACACTGAGAACGAAACCAAATGTCCGTGTACGTCCACATCCGGTTCTTATCCCGTGCTGGTCAGTTCTCGACGTGTGTCGGGCCACCCAAGATTGTTGCCACGGTGGAGGAAGAGGTCCGTGACGGCGTGCGTAAGGAAAGGGTTTCCCCTTAATGGGTTGGTCGGCTCTTTACCTTTCATCTTCGTCCGTTTCCCTTCAATGGTCAACAAGTAGTAGGCGAACATAAACACTTTGTATGTGCATGTGAAAAAAAAGAAAAAAAGGAAAAAAGGAAGAGAAAAACAACAAAAAATACAAGAAAGGACAGGGTACACGTACGAGTCAGTCAGAAAAAATAAGCATGGTCTCCAGCTATCAATCTTTGTCACCAATTTCTTCCTGGCTTACTTCTAGGAGGCAGGAGAGTCTTCCGCAGTCCTCGTTGATGCCGGCTACAAATGTTCGAAATTTGAAAATAAAATATGCCTCACGCGTTCGTGCTCGCGTCTGTTTGAGAAACCGGACTGCAAAAGAGTTACGCTGATATTTTCAAAACTGTGGTTTGGCAGGCGCAGATGTCTAGATGAAGGTAGCTTGGGCAGTGAAGTGGCGTGGTACCGGTGATTATTGAACCGCAGCCGAAATGGCGTGTCTGTTTGGCCCATATATTCTTGTCCGCATATGCTGCAATGTAGCATGTATATTACGTTACTGGAGTCACAATTAAGGCTTCCAGTTATGCAGAATTTGAAATCCGAGAAGTTCGCTTTGAATTCACGTGTTGTGACCATCTGTGGCATAGCTTGCATCGAGCTTTTCCGCAGGGATGACACCCTGATTGAAATTTGGGGGTGTTTGTTTTTGCTCTGACAAGAATGTCCTTCAGATTTTTATCCCTGCGGTACACCACGTGAGGTGGCTTCGCGAAAATAGAAGTTAGTCTTTTGCTTTGCCTGATTATGTTTAAATGGCGGGAAAGTATGTTCTTGATTCGTGGCGCTGATGAGGAGTAAGTTAGTACAAGGTTCGTTTGGGAAGTCGTTTTAGATACTCTGCTTGGTCCCTTGATTATATCATTCCTGTTCACGTTGCGAGCACGTAGTATGGCATCGTCAATAATGTCCTCCGGATAGTTTTGTTTCAATAAGGAATGCTTTAGGTGTTGTGCATGTGTGTCAAATTCCCGCATATTGGTGCATATTCTTCGGTACCGGTAGGCCTGAGAATATGGAATACCCGTTTCGCAATGCTTTGGGTGGCTGCTGTGGTAATGTAGGTACATTCGATTGTCTGTAGGCTTTTTGTAAAGGTTTGTTGATAAGCGGTCAATTTTGACCGTGACAGTGAAGTCCAAGAAGTTAATGCTAGTTTAGGAAATTTTGTGCGTGAATTTCATTGACGGGTGGCACTTGTTAAAATCCTCTATGAAGCGGAAAAGACTTCCCTTATCGTGGTTCCAAATAAAAAAAATATCGTCTAAGTATCTTCTGTAATAGAAAGCTTTCAAGGTGCGTCCCTCAATGAATGGGATTTTAAGTGAAGCCATTAAGGTGCTCGCGAAGTTTGGGGCCATTTTCGTGCCCATTGCAGTGCCACTGACCTGAAGGAAATGCTTACCATTGAACTCACACTGGTTACAATTTAGTACAAGTTCAAGAAGTGTAAACAGTACCTCGCCACATACACTAGTTGATGAGTCAGATTTTACATGTTCAGAAACCTTAGCCGCTATTTCGTCATGGTGGGGTATGTTGGTGTAAAGTGAGCAGACGTCCATGGCCACCAGAAAACTACCGCATGGGATGTCGAGACTTGAAGTTTCGCAGATGAAGTGGTTTACGTCCTTTAGGTAATAGGAAAAATTTGGGGGGATGTTTTTTTATTAAGACATTGATGAATTCTGATATCTTTTCTGTTGATGTGCTGTTACTGGATACTATCGAACGTCCCGGATATCCTGCCTTGTGTATTTTTGGGAGCAAATAGAATCGACGGGGAACAGAATGGGCCGCTAACATTGCTTTTACATTTTGTCGGTAATTTTCTCGTCCCGGCGGAGATTATTTAGGGTTACTTTTACCTCCCTTTCAAATTCGGGAGTCGGGCCCGTTGGAAGTTCTTTGTAGAATTTTGTGCCTGATAGTTGTGGTTCCCCTTCCTTTAAGTAGTCCGACGTGTTTAGAATTACTATGCAGCCCCTTCATCAGCCCGTTTGATGGTAATTTCAGTGTTTTTTCGTAGTTCATCGAGTGCTGTTCGTTCTGACTTCAATATGTTGTTTCGAGATGGCCGATTTTTTTCATACGCTCTGATGATATCTTTTTGAACTGCTCATATATATCAAGGTGTTTGTCCCTCTGCTCACCTAGACACCATGATTTGTCACCACCAATCAATCTAACTAAGGGCACATGCGCGAACATGCTTCCCGCGAAGGGCGCGAATGAGGATCGGTGCGAAAAGCTCGTATATTCTCGTCCGTACAGTCCTTGCGACCAAGAAAGTATTCACGGAGGCGGAGATTACGCGCAAAGTTATCGAGGCCTTGGTACAGTTCAAATTCATTGAATCTACCAGATGATGGACAAAAGGTTAAGCCTCTCGACAAAAGTTGAAGTTGAGCGGGTGTGAGCGTTGTGTTGGACAGATTGAAGACATTTTTCTCATAAGTTTTTGACTGCTCTTGGCTATCACGTGGCATGGGAGTGTCAGCCTCATATTCGAGAGTAAGGGTGTTTTGATTAAGATTGCACTGTAGTTTCGAGTTCCCATTTTTCTCCTCAAAGTTAGGTTGTGGTACGGGTGGTCTCTGGCGTTCTTGTACGGCCTCATTCTTATTTTCCTGTTGCAGAGCAATGGAGCTTCTGCAGTCCCGATTGAATTTTCTATCTATCTTTTACTACTGAAATTTCGCCTGTCTTTTTTAGTCATATCTTTCCAGTTCTCATGCCTCATGCTCTCCAACATTAGATACCAATTTTTGCGTGGCCTCCGTGACACTGTATTGGGCGGCCTTACGCTCACTATGGTCCGCAATGACCCGAGTCAGTTGCAAGGACGCTTCTAATAATATTTTTTTTGCACTTCCACCTTTCTGCTTCACTTAGTGTAGACATTGAGGGGTTGCAGGCTAGGCCGAGGCGCTTAGGTGCAATTTCGTGAGATAGATATTTGGTTAGTTGTTCCACGTGTTTTTCGTATTGCACCCGTTTTTCAATGATTTTCCCAATCGATAGAAATGAATGGGACCATGCATGTTTAAGACGGCCCGTACCTTTTGTTTCCCCGTGTCACTTGGAAGCCACCGCCTTGGTCTTCGCCGCATTTGTACGCCTGGTGTTGTGAGGCCTCGCTGGTGGGAAAGCGACGTCGTCACTGCTGGGACCCTGGATGGCTCTTTGTGTCCCTCGGCTCCCTGTTGTTGAGTGCGTTTGGCATTGGAGTCTAAACTCAAGGGCCAGAAATACTGCTCAACAGGAAAAAACTGCTCTGCAACAGGAAAATAGGAATGAGGCCGTACAAGAACGCCAGGGACCACCCGTACCACAACCTAACTTTGAGGAGAAAAATGGGAACTCGAAACTACAGTGCTATCCTAATCAAAACACACTTACTCTCGAATATGACGCTGATATTCTCGCGCCACGTGATAGCCAAGAGCAGCAAAAAACTTATTCGAAAAATGTCCTCAGTCTGTCCTACACAACGCTCACACCCGTTCAGCTTCAACTTTTGTCGAGAGGCTTAACCTTTTGTCCATCATCCGGTAGATTCAATGAATTTGAACTGTACCAAGACCTCGATAACTTTGCGCGTAATCTCCGCCTCCGTGAATACTTTTATGATCGCAAAGACTCTACGGACGAGAATAGATTGATTGGTGGTGACAAATTATGGTGTCCAGGTGAGCAGAGGGACAAACACCTCAATATGTATATATCAGCAGTTCAAAAAGATATCATCAGAGCGTATGAAAAAAATTGGCCATCTCGAAACAACATATCAAAGTCAGAACAAAGGGCACTCGATGAACTACGAAAAAACACTGAAATTACAATCATACCGGCTGATAAAGGAGGCTGCATAGTAATTCTAAACACGTCGGACTACTTAAAGGAAGGGAAACGACAACTATCAGACACAAAATTCTACAAAAAACTTCCAACAGACCCGACTCCCGAATTTGAAAGGGAGATAAAAGTAACCCTAAATAATCTTCACCGGGACGGGAAAATTACCGGCAAAATGTTAAAGGTAATGTTACCGGCCAATTCTGTTCCCGGTCAATTCTATTTGCTCGCCAAAAAATACACAAGGCAGGCAATCCGGGACGTCCGATAGTATCCAGTAACAGCACATCAACAGAAAATATATCAGAATTCATCAATTCCTTAATAAAAAACATCCCGCAACTTTTCCCTATTACCTAAAGGACACAAACCACTTCATCTGCGAAACTTCAAGTCTCGACATCCCAGGCGGTAGTTTTCTGGTGACCATGGACGTCTGCTCACTTTACACCAACATACCCTACCATGACGGAATAGCGACTATAGTTTCTTAATATGTAAAATCTGACTCATCAACTAGTGTAACTGGCGGGGTACTGTTTACACTTCTTGAACTTGTACTAAATTATAACCATTTTGAGTTCAATAGCAAGCATTTCCTTCAGCTCAGTGGCACTGCAATGGGCACGAAAATGGCCCCAAACTTCTGGAGCACCTTTATGGCTTCACTTGAAATCCCATTTATTGAGCGACGCACCTTGAAACCTTTCTATTACAGAAGATACTTAGACAATATTTTTTTTATATGGAACCACGATGATGGAAGTCTTTTTCTCTTCATAGAGGATTTAACAGGTGCCACCCGTCAATTAAATTCACGCAAAAAGTTTTCAAAACTAGCATTAACTTCTTGGACGTCACTGTCACGGTCAAAAATGACCGCTTGTTAACAAGCCTTTACGAAAAGCCTACAGACCGTCAAATGTACCTACATTTCCACAGCAGCATCGCTAAACGGGTATTCCATATTCTCAGGCCTACTGGTACCGAAGAATATGCACCGATATGCGGGAATTTGACAGACACGCAGAGCACTAAAGCATTCCTTATTGAAACAAAACTATCCGGAAGACATTATTGACGATGCCATACTACGTGCTCGCAACGTGAACAGGAATAATATAATTAAGGGACCAAACAGAGTATCGAAAACGACTTCCTAAACGAACCTTGTACAAACTTACTCATCATCAGCGCCACGAATCAACAACATACTTTCCCGCCATTTCAAATAATTAGGCAAAGCAAACGACTAACTTCTATTTTCACGAAGCCACCTCACGTGGTGTACTGCAGAGATAAAATTCTGAAGGACATTCTTGTCAGAGCAAAAACAAACACCCCCAAAATTTAATCAGGGTGCCATCCCTGTGGAAATGCTCGATGCAAGGTATGCCCACAGATGGTCACAACACGTGAATCCAAAGCCAAATTCTCGGATTTCAAATTTTGCATAACTGAAAGCCTCAATTGTGACTCCAGTAACGTAACATACATGCTACATTGCAGCATATGCGGACAAGAATATATCGGCCAAACAGACACGCCATTTCGGCTGCGGTTCAATAATCACTGGTACCACGCCACTTCACTGCCGAAGCTACCTTTATCTAGACATCTGCGCCTGCCAAACCACAGTTTTGAAAATATCAGCGTAACTCTTTTGCAGTCCGGTTTCTCAAACAGGCGCGAGCGCGAACATCGTGAGGCATATTTTATTTTCAAATTTCGAACATTAGTAGCTGGCATCAACGAGGACCCCGGAAGACTCTCCTGCCTCCGAGAATTAAGCCAGGAGGGAATTGGTGATAAAGATTCATATCTGGAGACCATGCTTGTTTTTTCTGACTGACTCGTACGTGTACACTGTCCTTTCTTGTATTTTTTGTTGTTTTTCTCTTCCTTTTTCTCTTTTTTTCTTTTTTTTCACATGCACATACAAAGTGTTTATGTTCACCTACTACTTGTTGACCATTGAAGGGAAACGGATGAAGATGAAAGGTAAAGAGCCGACCGACCCATTAAGGGGAAACCCTTTCCTTACACACGCCGTCACGGACCCCTCCCGCCACCGTGGCGACAATCTTCCGTGGCCCGACACACGTCGAGAACTGACCAGCACAGGAGAAAAACCGGATGTGGACGTACAAAGACATTTGGTTTCGTTCTCCGTGTTTACAGTGGTTCTTCCTCTTTTTTACTGTATTTTTTATTTTTCTTTTTACTTTTTTTCTTTTCGTCTTTTTTCTTCTTTTTTTTCTTTTTTTCCTTTCTTTCTTTTTTTTCAGTTCTCTCTCACTCTCGCAAACATCTTTCAAGGCGAGAGGGACGCGGCAACAACGAAGTTTGGAAGTTCATGTTAGTATAAAACATCTCCTGATGAAGGGAGGACCCCTCCCGAAACGGTTGGGAAATAAATATATTTATCCTTGTTGAGAACGCTCCTTTTGTGCCATATCCTATATATATATATATAAATATATATATATTGTGACGAAGAGCGGCGCGGCAGCTGTGGGCCATGGGCTGGAAAGGGAGGATGAAGAGGCAGAATAGAACAGCTTGCCCGACGAACGGGTGTTGTGTCTGTCTCGCTTATTACGATGGCGCAGCCGTTCAACGAACTTATGTGCGACGATCTGCGTGAAGAAACCGTCCTACGGAGTGGATGCACTCTCCAGCAGCCTGCAGCTCCTGCTACCGTGGCCCTGGCATCCGACCTGGCCGCCGCTGGTACCGAAGCCAGCGCGCTGCCTGCAGGCGTCCTTGCCAAACCACAAGGTCACTCCACTGACTTGGCTTCGCAAACCGCCCTCTTGCCCAGGGACACCGTACACGCTCCCTTGGACTTCGCCTCAGGTACCATCCCTGGAGCAACGTCAGTACCGTCACCAGAAGACAGGCGTAATTCCTCGCCTGTAGCCACCAGCGAACTCTGCACGGTTCTGCAGGCCATCGCTACTTCGAGCCAGCGTCTTGCAAACGCCATCGTCACCTTCCCTGCAGCCTGTGCACGCACCACGTTGCCTCCTTCATCTATGGCAGAAATTCCTGACTTTACTGACGTTGATCAAGACCCAACCGTCTGGCTGGATGAAATTCATTTGTTGGCCCGTCGACATGCATGGACTGACGACGTGACGCTATCGCTAGCCGTAAGCGGACAGCGTGAGTCCGCCGAAGCGTGGCATCATTACGATGGCTGCAAGTACAAATCCTGGAGAGACTGGACTACAGCCTTCGTCACGGCCTTCCCACCACTGCCATCCGCATACGACGACCATTTCATGCGCATGTGATCGCGTCGGCAGGCTCCATTGGAAGACGCACGTAAATACGTCTACGATAAGCTCGGGCTTCTCGACAAATGCGGCATTACATGGATCTCTCCGGCTGCCCGCCAGTATGTCGTTGATGGCTTGGCTGACCCTACTCATGCTGCCATCTTATCTTGCCAGTCACCTGAAGCGTCACCCCAGGTTTTCGCTCAAAAGGCAGCCGAACTTCAGCAAAACCCTCGTCGTCGGCTTAGCTTGGACAAATTACCGACTGTCCGTTCGACTTACGCCTCCACTTGACACGGATGCTTCAAGTGCGGTCGCATTGGCCACAATGCAGAGGAGTGTCGTCAACCTTTCCAGACCCGAATCCACTACAAAGCTTGTCAAACTCCTCGGATGTCCACTCATGTTGAGGGAATAGGTGACCTATCTGCTCTGGTGGATACCGGTGCGGAACGAACGGCGCTACACCGACGTCATGCTGCGGACACTATCCGACCGTGGACGCAACCTCCCCTCTGCGGACTTGGAGGAAGTGCTATGCCAGTCGGAATGCTCGACATTTCAGTCCGGATGGCAGCGGGCACTAAAGTTCTTCCAGCCATTCCCGTCCTTGAAGACCTCCCTGCCGACATGATCCTTGGTGCTGACTTCTTGGTAACTGATGACATTGAGCTCACCATACATCGCGGCCACGTCGAGATCCGGTTTTCGAAAACTGGGACTACCGCCACAACCCTGCTTCCACCGACAGGTGAGCCGTCCACTCCGCCAACCTTATCTTCTATATTGGCTCGCCATCAGCCAGTATTCGCTAGCAATACAGCAGAACTGCCAGACACTAATTTGCTGGTCCATCGCATATCAACGGGACATCATCCGCCAATATGCGTACCACTGCGACAATACGCTGGATGAGAACGGGCAGTGATCGCAGAACAAGTAAATGAAATGCTTGCCGTGGGCATTATCAGGCCGTCATCGAGTCCGTGGGCAGCGCCAGTCGTCCTTGTTCGTAAGAAAAATGGATCACTACGCTTCTGCGTGGACTACAGGCAGCTCAATAAGTGTACAATGCCTGACTCCTACCCTTTACCTCGCATTGATGACGCTGTTGATACAGTACGTCACTACAAGTTCTTTTCGTCGCTTGATTTACGCGCAGTGTTTTGGCAGATTAACGTCGCGGAGGAAGATAGATGTGAAACGGCCTTTCGCACACCTTTTGGTTTGTATGAATTCAACCGCATGCCGTTTGGACTAAGAACGGCTCCTAGCACTTTTCAGCGAGCGATGAATTCAGTGCTCAGACCATTTAAAAACCAAGCCTGTGTGGTGTACTTAGACGACATCCTGGTCGTTGGCAGGACGGAGGATGAACACCTTCGCAATTTGAACGAGGTACTACACAGACTCTATGCAGCAGGGTTTCGTTTGAACAAAGAGAAATGCCAGTTTGGGATGTCCAAGATTTCGTACCTGGGACCTAATATATCTCCTGTCGGCATTCAGCCACTCCCGGAGCAAATAGCTGCCGTGTCGCAGTATCCCACACAAACCTGCTTGAAGCAGGTTCAGTCATTTCTGGGTATGACGTCGTATTTGCGAAGGTTTATTCCGCACTTCGCTTCGATCGTAGCTCCCTTGAGCGGTCTTCTTAAAAAAGGCGCGCGGTTTGAATGGGGCCTCTCACGAGAAAATGCTTTTCGAGCAATAAAACAAAAGCTCGCTTGTTGCCCCATACTAAGTCACTTCAATGAGGACTGGTCTACCGAAGTGCACACTGATGCCAGCCAAGTCGGCTTAGGAGCTGTGTTAGTGCAACGTGATCCAGATGGCGTGGAACACGTGATCGCATATTCCAGCCGAAAACTTTCAGACACCGAGCGCCACTATCCCTCCAACGAGCTTGAATGTCTTGCAGTGGTATGGAGCGTCGATGATAAGTTTCGACATTATCTTTTCGGGCGTAGATTAACTGTTGTGACTGATAATGCTGCTATAGCATGGATGTTCTCCAAGCAGCAACTTAAGCACAAATTTGTCCGGTGGATAATCACGCTGCAAGAATACGATTTTCACGTGCGCCACCGCGCCCGGGGGCTAAACAACGTCGCCGATGCTCTCTCATGGAGCCCCCTTGACTGCGCGCAACAAATCAGGCAAACCCACATTTTTTTCCCAGATGGATATGTCCCGAGCCCAACAGGAAGATAAAGATTTGGCATCCATTATTGCATCTATCACTGACAAGGGAAATCACAGTACTTTTGTGATGCGCAATGCCGCACTGAACCGGCGTCACTGGCGAGCGGACCGATCAGAAGAACGTTACCTCCTAGTGATCCCGAAATCCCACAGGTCAGAAATATTACGAGCCATTCACGACTCCCCAGAAGGCGGACACACCGGCCAACAAGCCACACTCCGGAAACTGCAAGAACGTTTTTGGTGGCCGAAGATGCAAAGTAGCATCCGTTCTTATGTCGGCAGTTGCAAAATTTGGCAGCAGTTTAAGCGACTGCCTGGGTGTCAACCTGGATTACTAACACCAATACAGATACCCGAAACAATTTTCCACACGACTGGCATTGGTTACATGGGACCTCTACCCACCACCACTGCGGGAAATCGTTACGTCATTGTAGCAGTAGACTACCTCTCAAAATACGTGGAAGTGGAGGCCGTGCCATCTCTTGCATCCACTTACCAAATCGACTTCCTCAAGCACCGATTTGAATGGAGACATGGCTTACCAAAGAAGTTAATATCTGATTGGGCTACAACGTTTCGTAGCGGGAACTGAAAAAGTACCTTTGCACGGCAGGCGTGCAGCACCACTTCGCATCCGCGTTTCATCCGCAAGCAAATGGCCTTACTGAGAGAACCAACCAGAGCATCTAGGCACGACTCACTCCATATACGAAGGCAGGGAAAAGAGGAGAGGCCGTCTGGGACGTCCACCTTCCGTCAGCTGCTTTTTCGATTAACACGGCACTGCAGACGTCTACCGGGGAAACGCCCTACAAAATTGTTTATGGGAAACTACCACAGCTGAAAGCGGTCCTCAGTCTGGATGCTCCCATTATAATTCCACGTGCCAACGATCGCAAAGCGGCCTGTCAGAAGATCCGAACGGAGGCGATCAAGAAAGCCACCCACGCACAAGAAAATCAAAAGTGCCACTATGACAGACGCCGTAGACCCGCTCCTGCTTACAACATCGCTGACGAGGTCTGGGTGCAAAGGGGCACCAGCGGGCCTGGCAAGAAGCTACTCCCTAAGTTCGACGGGCCATTCATAATTACTAAGCGTGTAGGAGAAAATACCTGGCGTGTGAACACCTCAGATGCGAACATCACTCTCGATAAACGCAAAAGAAACAACTTTGCCGTGCATGTGTCGTGCTTGAAAAAAGCAGTCGTACCGCTGCAGGTGCAATGAACTGTAACTTCTTTTTTTTGTTGTCAGGTCCGCAGTGTGGCCGAATGTAACGAAGAGCGGCGCGGCAGCTGTGGGCTATGGGCTGGAAAGCGAGGAATAAGAGGCAGAATAGAACAGTTTGCCCGACGAGCCGGTATTGTGTCTGTCTCGCTTATTAAAATATATATATATATATATTAGAGAAAGAAGTGTATACCTAAGGGTTCGTTTTTTCGTGTTTTGACACAATACAAATGAGATCTTACAGACAATAATGCCACGGAATGTATAGAGGAAGTTATTAGAACCAACGCAATGTATATAGGAAGAAATAAAAGTGGGAGAAAAAATAACTTGCCGTGAGCAGTAACCGAACCTACGACCTTCGAATAACGCGTTCCATGCTCTAACCACTGTGCTATCACGGCGGTCATCCCCTCAGCCACTTTATTGGGTTTATATGTGAATTTAAACGTGGGAATGTGAATCAGCGCCACCTGTAGCCATAGCGGCGAGTGTGGAACACCCTTTTATGAGCCGCTGTGGCGTCACGTAGCACGTGAACGTATTACGACCGGGCAGCTAACCAATAGTCCCTCGTATACAACCTAATGGCACCATGTCTGCCAGTACGAGACCCTCCTTAATGAATAAGGTAAATAAGTGTATACCTAAGGGCTCGTTTTTCTGTGTTTTGACACAATAATAATGAGATCCAGCAGACAATATTGTTACGTGGAAAATAACAGTTGTCGGTCTGCAGCCACAACGCAGCTCACTGACAACGTTCACTTCTTCACTCTCAGTCTGAGGCACCTTACTTGGGTGTGCTCCACTATGCCCTCTTTCAGTCAGACGAAATCACGTAACACGACCCCTGGCGGCAAAAGCGCCGACCCGGCGAGTTTACGGGGCCACAGCAGGAGCAGTGTGGTAACGCTTGAGCCTTGATACGTGGACGATGTCCCTTGACAGCAGAGCGGAAGAGGTTGATGGATTATCAGGGACAATTTCATATGTAGTGTCGGTCACTCGTCTAAGCACGCGGTATGGGCCCGTGAAACGAGAGAGAAGTTTTTCTGACAGGCCTGCATGTCGTGTAGGGGACCAAAGAAGAACGAGGGAGCCTGTTGGAAAGTGTTCGTCGTGATGCCGCTCGTCGTAACGATGCTTCTGCGAGTCTTAGGACGTCATTAATCTGCGGCGGGCAAGCTGACGAGCGTGGTCAGCTCGGGTAATAGGGTCGCGTGCATATTCGGAAGTAGACTGCGCAGCGGCTGGCAGGAAGGTATTCAACGGCAATGTTGGTTCGCGTCCAAACAGAAGGTAAAATGGCGAGTACCCGGCAGTGTCATGTCGTGAGGAATTGTATGCGAACGTCACGTAGGGTAGTGCAAGGTCCCAATCACGATGGTCGGCCGAGACGTATTTCGATAGCATGTCTGTCAGGGTGTGGTTTAAACGTTCTGTAAGCCCGTTTGTCTGGGGGTGGTACGATGTCGTGAGCTTATGTTGGGTAAAGCAGGAACGCAGGATATCGTCAACAACTTTCGAAAGGAACGTACGGCCTCGGACTGTCAGCAGTTGACGAGGGGCTCCACACACTAAAATGAGATCGCGTAGTAGAAAATCAGCGACGTCTGTAGCGCAGCTTGTTGGCATGGCTCGCGTAACTGCATAACGGGTCGCGTAATCCGTAGCCACCGCGACCTACTTGTTTCCGGAGGCGGATGTTGGGAAGGGATCGAGAAGGTCCAAACCAACACGGAAGAATGGCTCCGATGGGATGTCGATGGGCTGAAGATATCCGGAAGGTAGTCCCGACGGCTTTTTGCGACGCTGGCAAATTTCACAAGCGTTGACATGGCGACGTACAGAGCGTGAAAGGCCAGGCCAGTAGAAGCGGCGGCGCAGACGGTTATATGTGCGAGAGACACCACGGTGACCCTCGGTTGGCGCGTCATGGAGCTCGCGTAGGACTGTAGAACGCAGGTGCTTTGGTATGATTAGAAGTAGGTCGAGACCATTGGGCGATAAATTACGCCGATATAAGGTGTGCTCCTTTAAGGTAAACATACGAACGAAAGCGTCTTGCGGTGAAGATTCGAGCTGTTGTATTAGGCGGCTGATATCCGGATCGCGACCCTGCTCGTCCCCGAGATGAAGCAGCTGAGAGATGGAAAGGACGCAGCCCACAGAATCAGTGCTCGTAGGATAGCAGTCGGCCACAGGGTAGCGTGACAGACAATCCACATCTTTGTGCAGTTTTCCTGATTTGTACACTACGGTGTAAGAATACTCCTGGAGGCGGAGTGCCCCGCGGGCGAGACGACCTGTGGGATCTTTGAGGGAGGCGAGCCAGCAGAGAGCGTGGTGGTCCGTAAGAACTATAAATGGTCGGTCGTATAAGTAAGGGTGAAATTTCGCGACTGCCCACACCAGTGCTAGGCATTCGCGCTCTGTAATGGAATAATTACGCTCCGAGGTGGACAGCAGCCTGCTGGCATAAGCTATAACGCGATGCATCCCACGTTGTCGCTGAGCCAACACAGCGCCTATTCCGTAACCGCTGGCATCGGTGCGCACTTCGGTCGGTGCCGTAGGGTCGAAGTGAGCCAGCACAGGAGAAGAAGTGAGCAAAGTGGTCAGGTCGGAAAATGCTGCTGCTTGCGAGGGACCCCAGGTTAACGTCTCATCCGGTTTGAGTAAATCTGTTAGGGGCCGAGTGATTTCCGCGAAGTTCTTGATGAATCGCCGAAAATAGGAGCAGAGCCCCACAAAGCTGCGGACATCTTTGGCGGTTTTCGGCACAGGAAAGTCTTTCACAGCTCGAACTTTTTCTGGGTCAGGCTGTACACCGTAAGCGTCAACAATATGTGCAAGTATTGTAATGCGACGGCGACCAAACCCGCACTTGGAAGAATTCAGCTGAAGGCCAGCGAGACGGAATACATCAAGAATTTTCGACAGTCTCTCAAGGTGCACTTCAAAAGTGGGAGCAAACACAATCACGTCATCCAGATAACAAAGACACGTAGACCACTTGAATTCATGGAGCAGGGAGTCCATCGTTCCTTCAAAGGTGGCGGGGGCATTACATAAGCAGAAAGGCATGACTTTGAATTGGTAGAGGCCATCGGGTGTTACAAAAGCCGTCTTCTCTCGGTCCATGGGGTCCACGGCAATCTGCCAATAACCACAACGAAGATCGATGGAAGAAAAGTAGGCGGCACCATGGAGGCAATCAAGGGCGTCATCAATGCGGGGCAGAGGGTATGCGTCTTTCCTGGTGATGTTGTTAAGGCGGCGATAGTCCACACAAAATCGCCACGATCCGTCCTTCTTTTTAACTAATACCACCGGGGATGCCCAGGGACTGGAGGATGGTTCAATAATGTCCTTCGCTAGCATCTTGTTCACCTCCTTCTGAATTATGCTCCGCTCAAAAGCAGACACTCTGTAGGGACGGCGGTGAACAGGGTTGGCATCACGTGTGTGTATGCGATGCTGGACAAAGGACGTCTGCCCAAGAGGTTGGTCACCAAAATTGAAAATATCCTGGTAGGCCTCGAGAAGGTGTTGTAGGGCTTCAACTTGCGGAGGCGGAAGATCAGTGGCGATCATGTCTACAATTTGACGGCTGCCCGAATGTGTTGCGAGTGATGTGCGCTGCGGTGAAACAAGTGTGTCTAAGGCAAGCACTTCATTTTGTGAATCGAGCAACGGACACAGGTGGACCACAGAAATGCCTTGCGGAAGCACATGATTCATGTAGCCGAAATTGACAAGAGGTAGACAAGTTTTGTTATCTGTGATGCTGAGCACCGTATAGGGCACTGCAACATTGTGCGCAAGGAGTACGTCGGTGAGAGGCGTAGCGTAATAGTCACCGTCGGGCACAGCTGGTGAGCACAGAAAATTGACGTACGTCACAGTTTTGGAGGGCAGGCGAACAAAGTCGCTGCATTGTAATCGGCATGTAGGTTGGTACAGGGCGGCACTGATTTGTGGCAGTTCAAGGCGGAGCACACCAGCGGAGCAATCAATCAGAGCAGAATTGGCGGCAAGAAAATCGAGGCCTAGTATGAGGTCGTGGGGACATGTTGCAAGCACGGTAAAAAAACGACCACTTGATGACCGGCTACGGTAAGTTGAGCTGTGCATATACCGAGGACAGGGACTTTTGCACCATCTGCAACTTGGACGACACTGGTCAAGGGGGGCGTGAGGACCTTCTTCATGCGACGACGAAAACGTAAACTCATAATACAGACGTGAGCGCCCGTATCTATCAAAGCTTCAACAAGTGTGCCATCAACATATACTTCTAGGGTGTTCCGGTTCAAACGTAAGGGCAACAAAGGATTTTTGGGTAAGGTCGACAGGGCAGCTTCACCTCCAGAAGCTGCGCAGCCTAGTTTTCCGGGGACATGCGGCGGTTGAACGATGGCGAGGGAGAGCGGCGACGCGTATTTGAACGAGAAGGGCGGCTTTGAGGCGGTGGCGACGACGGGGAAGGGTGGCCGTAGTTCTCAGGGGCAGTAAATGCTGTAGACTCAGTACGGGTCGGATAACGGTAGTTTTTGTGGACGGAATGAGTTACTGTAAGCGGGGTACGAGCCAGAAGACATAGATGGCCATTGGCTGCGGCAGTAACGAGCGATGTGTCCTGCGCGACCACAGCGGAAGCAGATTGGCTTATCATCAGCTGTTCGCCATTCAGACGGGTTCCTGGTTCGAATAGAGTACGGACGGCGACGTCTCATGTCCACAGAAGCTATCGAGGGACCAGTATTATCCAGTGTGGATGCAGTGGACAGGATACCAAGGTTAGCGAATTCCTGGCAGACAACAGCCTGGATGAAGGCGACAGCTGGCGTTGAGGCGTCCGGCAACGTCGGTTTGTTGGCAGCCGGGTAAGCGGCCTCAAGTTCACGTCGGACGATGCGCGTCACGTCTTCGGTTGTAGACGGATGACAAGGAGTGGCTTCGCAAGACGACGTTGCCGCGGTGTTGGGTAGGCGCTGAAACTGCTGCAAAATGCGCCAACTCTTCGCCTGCTCGAGACGGCGGCACTCTTTGATCACGGCGTCCATGGTCGTTACGTTGGTAAATACGAGCAGGCTGAACGCATCGTCGGCGATTCCTTTTAACACGTGCGAAATCTTGTCGGCCTCAGTCATGTTAGGATCGGCCCTTTGACACAACGCTAAGACGTCTTGAATATAAGTCAAGTAGGGCTCAGTGGACGTCTGTGTACGTACAGCCAATTGCTTTCGGGCATCAAGTTGTTGACCAAACGGGTTGCCAAAAAGGCAGCGGAGCTGTTGTTTAAACATTTCCCAGCTTGTGATTTCATGCTCGTGGGTCTCAAACCAGGTGCGAGGGGTCTTGTCAAGATAGAAAATGACATTCGCAAGCATAATGGTTGGGTCCCAGCCATATTGCTTGCTGATGCGCTCGTACATGCTAAGCCACTTGTCCACATTCGCGTTGTCCTCTCCAGTAAAGGTACCGGGATCACAGAGTTGCGTTAGGGCGACGTACCGGGTTGCTGTCGTTGCTGAGGTAGGTGGCGAAGCCGTATCCTCACCCGGAGCCATGGTAGCAGACTTAAGGAGGCGTCGACTGCGTAGCTCCGTTGCCAGAAGAGTACTCAGCACCTCCACCAAAATGTTACGTGGAAAATAACAGTTGTCGGTCCGCTGCCACAACGCAGCTCACTGACAACGTTCACTTCTTCACTCTCAGTCTGAGGCACCTTACTTGGGTGTGCCCCACTATGCCCTCTTTCAGTCAGACGAAATCACGTAACAATATTGCCAAGGAATATATAGTGGAAGTTATTAGAACCAATGTATTGTGTATTGTGTACTAAATTCCTGTCACTCACTTGTACCGAATTTTATTAATAAAAAAATTTTCTGATTTTTCTGAAGAAGAAAAAAAGTGGGTGAAGAAATAACTTCCCGTGAGCAGGAGTCGAACCTACGACCTTCGAATAACGCGTTCGATGCTCGACCCACTGAGCTATCACACTGGCTATCTCCACAGCCACTTATATATATATATATATATATATATATATATATATATATATATATATATATATATATATATATATATATATATATATATATATATATATATATATATATATATATATATATATATATATATGACGCTAAGATGAATGGGCGACGTGGTCTGGCTCATACCCCATGTTTATTGCATTCTGATCTTCTTCCGTCTCTGCCTCTACTACTAACTCCTAACCATCGCTACCTTCTTACGTTAGAGGATTCCCCCTCCCCCGAAAAAAGTCGCGTCAGACGAACATAAATGAAAACAACACATGCACAGCTTAGAACTGAACACTGTCAAAAAGAGAAGATCATTACAAATCCGAGTAAGTTTCCGTTAACACACTATAGCTTCACAGGAGTGAAAGCCATCCGGGGTATCAAGTGAAGCTCTGGAGGTGAGGCTGGCTGTTGCGGTCTGGACAACATAAGCATGCTTTGAGCTTGAAATAAATGCATACACAGCCGGTATTCTTGCGATGAATGAACGAGGTGTGATGGCCTTGAAGCATTGGCTCGATGATTTGCGCAGGTGTCGTGCTATTTGTCTTGATTGGAACCCATGCGTCGCCACCCGTTTGCGTGCTTTGTGACCGAGGCTGGTGCGGTGATTCTGCGTCCTTGCGGAATACAGGGTATGGTTTGGCGCATTTCTCGACGTTGTATATTGTATTGCCCGAGTCTTGATCTCGATTGGAGATAGCTTACTCGACGTCCCTTGGGAAAATATCCTGGATTCATGCTTTCTTTGTTTCGAGCGAGAAATCTTGAATATGTCGTTGGTTTGGTTGATACGTTTGTAAACGGCTTTCCATAAACCATGTGTGTTCTTCCGAAGATGATTTCATTCGTCGTCGTCCTTGTTCGTATAGCCCTTGGAATCTCTGTTGTTCTTGGACTTGCTGGCATTGATGATGTTGCTGCGAAAAGACCTGAGGTGGCAGCCCTTTTTCACCATGACACTGACTTTCTGGGCAATCGAATGTGGTGTCGAGTGGGCAGGTAGTAGTCTCTAGGCTGTTGTGCTGCATTTCGGGTAATGGAGGAAATGCTTCAGAGTTGATAGATACATCATCAGGGGCCTCTTCTTCGCTGTTCGCTGCGAGTGGTTCTTGCTTCTGAATGGGGATGGTAGGTTGAGGGCTTGGCTGAGTATTCTCCGAGCTCCGCAGCTCTATCCCGACTGTTGTGAGCGTGCTAGATGTGAGGTGGGCGTAGTGAGCGATGAAAGAGGCAAGTGACGGAAAGCTAGGAGGTAGCCCAATTTTGCTAGATGTAAAGTAAGCTGATTCAATGTGTAAAGACTGATTTTCATTCTTCGGGTCGTCATGGGGTTGTTCGGCATTTTCGCCATGTGTCAGCTGGTCTACCATGAACAAGGCGTCCTTATGACACAAATAGTGACCGTGAGGAGCCTTTGAAGAGCTGCGTCCTAGAAATCTAGGTGGTGGACCATGTATGCGAGACGAAGCATGAAAGGCATCAGTAGGATGAGCGACGTCTCGTGTCATATGCTGAAGCGATGACTTCGGAAATGCCGACTTTCGCGCAGAAGGAAGGCGCGCTTGGCGGTTGGGTTTTTCCCAATATACGCATGGCCTTCTGTATGTAAACTCATGTGCCACATCGTCTTGAGGCAGTTGTCGATTCGCGCTGGGCTTGCGAATGGTTTATGACTGCTTAGGAAATTGACAACAGTGTGCGGTTGTCTCTAGATGGTTGGCAATGAGTAGGTCTTGGTCATAGTCATTAAAACGGGTAATCATCTCCTCTTTGATTTTTCGCCATGACTCGTCGTTCTCGAACATGTGGGTGAGGTAAAAATTGAATGCCTCACCTGAGATATAGTCAGTGAACTTGATGATCATCTCCCGTTCCGACCAAGATGCAGCGGCAGCGTGGAGCTCCAATAGGTTAAACCAGTCCTGTTCGGGCCCGTCGTCCGCTGATCCGGTGTACTTGGGGATGTCAGGGTCGTCTGATGGTGTTGTCATGATGTTGGTCTTGGTGTAGAGTTGGGATGTACTTTTGTGGTCCACGTTTGGTCACTGCGTCTTGGTGAGACGTTCGAAGATGGTGGCCGGTTGATGAAGTGGCCGTCAGGTGTTCATCCTGTCGACTCGTTTGACGCTATGATGAATGGGCGATGTGGCCTGGCTCATACCCCATGTGTATTGCATTATAATCTTCTTCCTTCTCTGCCTCTACTACTAACTCCTAACCATCGCTACCTTCTTACGTTACACACACACACACACACTATATATATATATATATATATATATATATATATATATATATATATATATATATATATATATATATATATATATATATATATATATAGTAGGGAACGAAGCCTCCGGACTCTGAAGATGAGTCGAACTCTCGAGTGCTTTTTAGTGCGTCTACCAAAATAGGACGCCGCTCGCACTGTGAGTCCGTGCTTTGCCGTGACTGTCGCCATTGTGTATGCTCGCTGTGTGCCGGCTAATAAACGCCCTAACATGTCGGTAGAAAGTGCTGCGTTACCCTTCGATGCGCTTGGAACTTCGATCCCGTACCCTGCCATCTACCATTCGCCAGGATGCCTCTCAGCCACCGCCTCTTCCTGTGCCACCCATCTTCACTGGCGCCGATGGCAGTGACATGGTGGAATGGCTCACTATTTACGAGCGCGTGAGCATCCTGAACAAATGTTACAACAACCACGCGTCTGATTTTGCTACCTGATCCGATTTTAAAGCCGCTATCATCATCGTTTTTGGCCGCTCTACCGTTCGTAAGCTGCAAGCCGAGCAGCGCCTACGCGAACTTGCTCAGCAGGCTGGTGGGTCATTCACCAACTACATCACAGATGTCCTGGACTTGTGCAAGAAATCCAACGGCAGCATCTCCGAATCCGACAAGATCCGGAAGGTCATGAAAGGTTTTGACGATGATGCCTTCACGATGCTGCTCGTCAAAAACCTAGGCACAGTGGCTGAGGTCATCTCGCTGAGCCAGAGCTGCGAGGAGCTCCACCAGCAGCGTTCTATGACCCGTCGCTTCCCACCACGAGAAGCAGGGCTTGCTGGCTTGGAGGCGAGCTGTGGCCAGGTGGCGCTGCTGGCAGACCTCAAGTCTTTCATAGGTGAGGAAATCATGCACTAGTTCTCTCTCCTGCCTTTTGCCCACCCACCGGCTGTTCAACAATCAGCCACTATCCTTCTTCTATCCGCCGAGCGAATGAGCAGGAAATAGCGAAGGTTATGCCTGGGTACCACTCACAAAAACCTCCTGCTCCTGCACCCATAAGTTACACTAAAGTCGTCGCCAGGCCGCATTCAGCTGTTCCAGCACCCGCCTCACTGACTTAGGCCGAAACTGCCGCCCGACCTTCGTCCTGTGCAGGGGGGTTCCTGCTTCGTATGTTGAAGCGACCCCTCAGACTCAACTCTAGCCCAACCTGCAGCCTTTCCTGCCACCGTTCCGTCCTGCAACATGAACAAGAACTACCCCGGCGAAACAATGGCACACACCCGACAACCGGCCCATCTGCTTTGCCTGGGGTTACGCGGCTGTCACAAACGAGCGCTTAGAAAGGGAGCGCGCCGCCGAGTTCTGGGGCGGCGACGGTGCCAGGCACCGGAGGGGCACCTCAAGGTCAACGCTAAAGAAGAAAACAAGCATACAAATACTCCCTAGGCACGCCGTCGCTCCCCCTCGGAAGCATAGTTTCGCGGACCAACCTCCTCACATCGGCCGCCGAGCAAGCCCTGGAAGGATCTCGAAGGAAAGGGGCATGGTGATGCAGAGTTGCGTCACATGTCGTGTCGCAGACGTCCTCGAAACGTCTCGCTTTTTCCCCAGCCTTGCCTGTGCATCGCGCCGGTGAAACGATTAGAAATTTCTGGAATTTAGCGCGAAAGGTAATTAATTGAGCAGCGGAGAAGGAAAAACAGGCGAAAAAAAGTTTGCGCCAGTGTGCGTAGGCAAGAGAAGAAGAAAGATTGTGCCAGTGTGCCTAGCGTGTTTCCAGCGTGCCGGCGAAGGTTTTATCCTCAGTGACAAAGCAAGGAGATGAAGACAGTGTACGCCAGCTTGCATAGGCAGGAGATGAAGGAAGTTTTGCACAAGTGTGCGTAGGGTTATTCCGCCGTGTAGGCGAAGGCTTTTGTCACCAGTGACAAAGAAGGTGATGAAGAGGGTTTCCGCCTGAAGGGTGAAGGCCAGTGCTACCAGCAGAAGTGAGACTACCGCCAGAGAGCGAAGATGCGTCCAGCAATCGCCACGCGTGGGAAGCCGACGTTTTACCGCCGAAGAAGTTTGGCGCTTAACGAGCGGCTAATTGAAGACGCGAGGTTTTCTGCAAGATTAACTTCAGGAGCAGTGGATCAACAGCAGCGCTGTACTTTGAGTGAGTGATTCTTGGCTTTTTCAGACTCTCAGTATCATCCAGACCTTGTTCCAAGGACTTTGAACTGAATCAATTTTCGAACTGTTTATTCCTTAAGTGTCTTGATTGTTCGATGCATGTGATTGCATTGTAGCGCATATTGCTGTTTGTGTCCGTTGTTTTGAGTGTAGCTGATTTTACTGAGTAGTAGGTTGTTTCATTAGTGACATACCGTACTGAACTATTGCCAAGTGTGCATGTTTGTGTATGGTTTGATCTGCCAGATTTGAGAATATATTTTGTTTCGGTTATCAACTTTCGGTTCTGACTCGTTCTTTGGACCACAGCTGGCGTCCGCTGGTGCGCCAAATAGGAACACTTCAAAATTTTCTGCACTTTCGGGGTGCTGTTTGGGGGGCCCATACTTCGGCCCTTGGAATTAGCCTGGTGATCACCTTCCTAATTAACGATACCCGTGACAACTAATCTGGCATCCGCGACAGGACCTTTTGGGTGCACAGTGTGTTCAAAGTAGCGATAAAGAGCCTCGAGTCGTTGATAGCGCTATCGGAACAATTTTTGGTCGTCTGCTCAGTCTTCTCGTTAGCGAGTGTGCAGAAAGTGTTTCAATAAAGTGCTTTAGGCAGATATTTCGTGCACGTGGCGAGGTTTTATTAGCGTTACACCATGGATCTCGAGAAGTTAGTAGCTCTTGCTGCGAAGATGGGTCTCTCTGGCGCCAAACTACGGAAGTGGGTTAGCCAGAAGGAAGTAGAAGAAGAAGAGAGGGCCAGCGAAGAAATGGCAGCTGAGCTGGAAAAAGAAAGGTTGGCGGTTAAAAGAGCCAAAGCGGAGAAAGCAGCTGAGCTTGAGAGAGAGAAATTGCAAGCTTAGAGGGTCAAGTTAAAAACGCATCTGAGGTCGAGAGAGAAAAGCTGGTAGCTGAAAGACCGAAAGAAGAAAGAGAAGCGGAGATAGATAAAAAGGAACGGCACCGGCAGCACAAGATGGAACTCGAGCTGCTTCGTTTGCAACAGCGAAGTGAAACTCCCGTCCAAGCTTGAGTTGAAAGCAGCGAAAGGGAAGATCATGGTTTCTGCTTTAACCTGAGGAAGTTGCTCGTAGCGTTTGACGAAAGGAATGACAACCTTGACGTGTACCTTCACAAATTTGAGACAGTTGCAAGGAATCAGAATTGGCCGGAACATCAATGGGCAACTGCTGTGAGTATTGCTTGAGTGGCGAAGCACTCAGCGTGTACGGGAGACTGACGCCGACCGATTCAGCCAACTATACAAAGGTGAAAGCTGCTTTACTGAAGCGATTTAGATTTACTTTAGACGTTTTCTAGGACAGATTTCGGAGAGGAAAACCAGCTGATGTTGAGATGGCTACACAGTACGTTGCCCGACTTAGCCATTAATTTGACAGATGGATCGAACTTTCAGGGACAGCACAGGAGTACAAGGAGCTTAGATAGCTCCTTATTAAAGAGTAATTTGTTACCAGAGTCTACCCAAGCCTGTCGCTGTACTTAAAAGAGAGCAGAGCTAAGTCACTTGAATACATGCTTGAATTGGCTGATCAATTCTTGGAAGCACAATGTGGCACAAATTTGGCCAAGGTAGAAGGAGTGTCCCGAAAAGTTTAAGAAATTGGTGCCCGAAAAAAATAAGCGTGCAGCGGAGAGTGTTCCGCGACATTTTCGATGTAACAGAGTGGGTCATCGCACTACCAGCTGTCAAACTAACTTTACGGGCCTACTGTTGTAATATGTTTCAAATGTGGTCAGAATGGGCAGACGCATGTGCTAGCGGAGTGAGTAAAACCCACCAAGTAGCCTGTGTGCAGGCGGCACCGAAAACCGACAATGCTGACGTCACCGACGAATTCGTGGAGTTGAAAATAGAAAGCAACTACCTATTGCGTGTGCTGTAATGACAAGGCGGCCAACCGGTGCTACGAAGGGAATGCCAACGCTGCCTGACAAAGTTGCGGGCAAGAAGGTGACAGTGCTGAGAGACACCAGTAACTCCACTGTTATTGTGCAGAGAAACTTGGTGCGGGAAAGCTAACGAACAGGCAAAATTAAACCGGTTTGCTTAATCGACAATACGGTTTTGATGCTTCCCTAAGCAGAGATTGATGTTGAAACACCTTACTTCAATGCAAAGGTTACTGCCCTATGTATGACCACCCCCTGTACGACCTCATCATCGGAAACATCGACGCGGCACGAGGGCCGAACGATCCAGAACAATTGGGGGAAGACCCGAAGATGGAGCCCTCGTCGACACAGGGACCATAAGGTACTCCGGAGAAAAATCCCGTGAAGAATTTCACCCAAGCCCAAGGTGAAGCCTGGGTGCAAAAGACAGTGAATCGGGAGATGATCACGTTGAACGAAAGAATGTGCCACGCAGCTGGACTTGCGTCGGAACGGCCTCAACCGACCAACAAAGAAAAGGTGACGGAGTCGGCCAGCCAGGCCCAATGTAGTGACGTGAACAAGTTGTTGAATAACCCGACAAGATCGGTTCAACGTTATGACCCGTTATTGGTGTCGAAAGTGTCTGTGATGGCTGAGATGCCACTTCAGAGACCGGCGATTGGAAGGGCTTACCGGAACATAACGAGGAAAAATAAGAAGAGACCAAGCGAGCACCGCAAGAAAGGGCGCAAACGCAGCTCAAAGTACACTGTATAGGTGCTGAGGTCTAGTTGAAATGCGCTTGGCAGTGCTGAGTGCAATATGTTGTGTTATTATTGTTGTTATCCTGTGTTACTAGCGTGAAAGTGTTTGTTTCAGTGACGTGATGTATAGGACTGTACAATTGTTGTAAAGACAAACCTTTGTACGTGCGAGTTGTTTCAATTTTGTGATGGAGTGTTGTACTCATGTCCTTGAGGTTATATTTAATGTGTTTTGAAATTGGATTACAATGTACATTGTATCGAGTGTTCTGCTGTGAATGTGACGCGCCATGAGAGATGAACTGTATTACGGACCGTTATTGTGTGGAGACTGTTCGCGCCCATATGTGTGGTTTGGAATATTATGTGATAACATTCTTGAAGTGGGGGGCAGTGTCAGAAATGAGCGCTCAGAAAAGGTGCGTGCCGCCGGATTCTGGCGGCGGTGATGATGCTGGGCGCCGAAGGGGCGCCTCAAGGTCAACGCTAAAGAAGCAAACAAGCATCCAAAGACCCCATGGGCGCGCCTTCACTCCCCCTCGGAAGCGTAGTTTCGCCAACCAACCTCCTCATGTTGGCCGCCGAGCAAGCCCTGGAAGGATCTCGAAGGAAATGGGCGTGGTGAAGCAGACGGCCCTCGAAACGTCTCGCTGTTTCCCCAGCCTTGGCTGTGCATCAAGCTGACGAAATTATTAGAATTTTCTGAAATATAGCGCGAAAGGTATTAAAGCGCGACACGGAGATGGGAAAGCAGGAGAACAAGAAAGTTTGTGCCAGTGTGCGTAAGGTGTTTGCGCCGTGTCGGCGAAGGTTTTGTCCTCAGTGACAAAACAGGAGACGAAGACAGTTTACGCCAGCGTGCGTAGGCAGGAGAAGAAGAAAGTTTGCGCCAGTGTGCGTAGGGTGTTTGCGCCGTGTCGGCACAGGTTTTGTCCTCAGTGACAAAGCAGGAGACCAAGACAGTTTACGCCCGCGTGCTTAGGCGAAAGATGAAGGAACTTTTGCATAAGTGTGCGTAGTGTCATTCCGCCGTGTCGGCGAATGCTTTTGTCAGTGACAAAGCAGGTGATAAAGAGGGTTTCCGCTTCAAGGGTGAAGGCTGATGCAACCAGCAGAAAAACAGTGTGAGACTACCGCCAAAGAGCGAAGACGCGTCCTGCAATCGCGACGCGTGGGAAGCCGACATATTACGAGCGGGGAAGTTTGGTGCTTGGAGAGCGGCTAACTGAAGACGCGAGGTTTCCTGGAAGACAAACTTCGGGGGCAGCGGATCGACAACAGCGCAGGACTTTGAGTGATTCTTGGAAGAGTATCAATCAGACTTTGTTGCAAGTACTTTATACTGAATAAGTTTTTGAACACTTAAGTCTTTAGGTGTGTTGGTTGTTCGATGCATGTGACTTCATTGTCACATGCATCGAACAACCATTCGCGCGTATTGTTGTTTTATTGTCGCGCGTATTGTTGTTTGTGTTCATTGTTTTGAGCGTATCTGATTATACTGTGTAGTACGCTGTTCGGCCCCGCCGCAGTAGTCTAGTGGCTAAAGTACTCGGCTACTGACCCGTAGATCGCGGGATCGAATCCCGGCTGCGGTGGCTGCATTTCCGATGGAGGCGGAAATGTTGTAGGCATGTGTACTCAGATTAGGGTGAATGTTAAAGAACCCCAGGTGATAAAAACTTCCGGAGTCCTCTACTTAGGCGTCTTTCATTACCATATGGTAGTTTTTGGTTGTTAAGCACCACATATCATTCAATAAGTACGTTGTTAGATTGGTGACATATCGTACTGAACTATTACCGAGTGTGCATGTTTGTGTGTCGTTTCATCTGCCATACTTGAGATATAATTTTGTTTTGGTTATCAACTCTCGGCTCTGGCTCGCTCTTTATACCACAGCCGGCGTCCGCTGGCGCGCCAAATAGGACCACTTATAAATTGTCCACGCTTTCGTGGTGCAGTTCGTGGGGCCGATACATTGGCCCTTGGAATTAGGCCCGCGATCGCCTCCTTAATTAACGGGACCTGTGACAGCTGGTCAAGTAGAACGTCATTGCCATCGCGTACAGCCACCCCCCATCTTCACGCCTGTGGATGGCCAACTCAGCCGTTCCTATCACGACGAACCGCCGTCTATGCCACCGCCGTCTTGCCTAGTTCCACCTCCTCGAAGGGTGCCATCTCCACGACGTCGTTCCCCGTCGCCCATGCGACCAAGTTCAGCAGCTCACGAGCGAGAGGTTGGCCTTGAACAGATGTGATAGTCTGATATGCATCTTCTTGACCGAGAGGCCCGGGCTAACTTCCTTGGTGGCAGACTTGACAACTCGTGCAAGCTGGCCGGTCCAGCGTTCGAGATTGGGATTCGCCTCATCTTCCACATAATTCTCCCTAATCTCGAAAGATTTGTTCCAATCGGTGACCATAAACTTGCAAAGCTTTCTCTGCTTAAACTGCTGGGTTGTAGTCAAGATGTAGTGGTCTCTACCGAAGTCTATGTTGATGTTGACTCACTCAGCTTCTGCCACTCCTCTCATGAGGGTAAAGTCAGGAGTAGTGTCCCTGCTAGCCGACGTACCACAATTAGTGGGCAATGGTGTGTCGATGAAAAGGTCAGGTCCCGGTTAAGCTCTCTCTCCGGAGGTCATACCCCTTGTGTGTATCATATTTGTAACAATAACAGACCCTTTGTTATTCAAGACTGCAATTTCTCAGCAATGCTTGTAACTATACGCAGTTTCCATTATCTTTGTCTTGTATGTGCTTGGATTCTTACTTATACATTTTTAGTTGACTTATGTTGCCTTCCTGATTTGAGCATCTGACACTTGTTTCTTTATTTTATCTTTTTTTTCTTGTATGTTATAAATGTTGTACCCACCCCCTCTGTAATGCCCTACGGGCCCAGAGGGTATTCTAATAAATAAATAAATATTGTCACAAGACTACATCATGCTGAAGAATGAAGACAGACAGTTAGAAAAACGACGTGATTCTGGTATGTGGGGCACGCTCTTGCTTGCCATATCGGCAAGCATCAGGTACGATACAGATCATTAAAGTTGCCAGCAATGACCAGCGGAAACTCACTAGCGAGCTGTGATGTCCTGAAAACGATGGTCTTAAAGCAATGCCTCAAGTCTTTTGAGCTGCTGTTGACATACAAGATAAAAATGCTCCCCCATTCACGGGTCTAGGAATGATTGCTATCATTATGTATTCGATTTTACTTGAAGCCACTTGCAGGTCGTGAGTGAAATGTGTCAGCTGCTTGCTTATAAAGACACCGATGCCTCTTTCGTCATGGTGCTTTGCGACAGATCGGTAGCCGGGTAGCCCAACGCTTTGAGTTGGTGTTGCTTGCAGGAGTACCACGTGTGGTTTCTCCTCATGCAAGCGAGTAAATTGCTGCAAAGGGGTCCTCTTGTGGAAAAATTCTCTGCAGCTCCATTTCCATACTTTTAAAAAATTAGTTTCTTTCCCCATCCTGTGGCTGATGATGAATTGTTGCACTGACTATCTCGAAAGCCCTCATGTTCTCCCCACTGGAAGCCGTTGCCTGAAGCGGCCGCGGAACCATTGCCGCTTTTCCTAGGAACGATTGTATTTTGCAAAAGCGCTGATGGTACCACTTTTCAATGATTAGCATGCTGCACTGGAGGTGAGAGACCATTTCATTCAGCTACTTCACGCTCTCACTCGGAAAAGAGAGCATCTCGCGAATCTCTGACTTTGCTCTGCCAGCATTTTTCTCGTATTCTGCAGCAATGACCCTCTTTTTGGCGGGCCTCTCACCATCACAAGTGGCCACAACGGGTAACTACATCGATTCCGGCTCAGTTACTTTCCCGTCTCCCAAGCTAGAGAGCTCCCCCTTGCCTCTTCTAATCTCGGCCATTTTCGTCCTGACATTTTCAATCGTATTCCTCATCATCATCTGATTTTCGCGTTTTGACTGCTCAAGCCTGCTGTTTTCATGCTCGGGCAGCAAACTCCACATTACCTGTTTTCCGGTGACGCCTCCACAGACACGAACAGCTCAAGTCGGCTAGCCCCCTTGTTTTCATTCCGTGGACAGAGACCTCGTTGATTGGAACTTCACTTGCAGTCCTTCTCTGCCTTGATGACATTGGTTGCTGAAACGTCCCCTAGATCGCGACCTGGCCGTGGACGAGGAACTTAAGTGCCCTCCGGACCTGAAATGTCCTTTGTGCCCTTGCATAGAAAGCTGATGAGTCTGCTTTCTGTCACCGTTGGCACAAGGCAGGGTCGAGTTGCGATTTTTCTAGGCTCGTGCCGCCCTTTCCCAATTCCTCTGTACCACGTATGGGATCTGGTACCACTGTTCGCACACTTTGGCTGCTGTCGTGTTCGCACCATCGCACAGCTTGCACTGGGGAATACTTTGACGCTGCTTGTCCCGATTTCCTAGCGGTGCATCCCGTGCAAATGGTTTCACTCAACGTGGGATGATGCCTCAATCTGCCGCTTGCGTGGCAGTGATACACTTGTTTTAGACACAATAAACACCTCATTAACATTGGTCCGTAGCGCACCAAGTTCGGAACTTTCCAGCCGCCGAATGCCATATAACTTAGCCCGTGTTCTTGATTATTTTCGCCGCCAGAGTCAGCAAGTTTCTGGCATGGACAATGTTCCTCTCCAACTCCTCAGGGCTGTGGCTCAGGGTGATGCCTCCAAACACCCCCTAGCAAGTACAGAGCAGCGCCGCTTATAGATGCTGACCTCGTGCTATTTTGCAATCACCATGATCGACTTGATTCTAGTGTTCCTCTCCAAATCCTCAGGGCTGTGGCTCAGGGTGATGCCTCCAAACACCCCCTAGCAAGTACAGAGCAGCGCCGCCTATAGATGCTGACCTCGTGTTATTTTCCAATCACCATGATCGACTTGAACCTAGTGTATTTTGCTGCATTGTCTCTGTCTGGCGTGCTAACCACGAGTATGTTCTGCGGCAAGTTTGGGCAGATGACATCTGCTCCAGTGTGGGCTTCAGTGACTCCTTCAGCTTCCATGAATGCTCTGCCCTTGGTCATAGTACTAGCCGTGGACACGTCTAAACCTGCCGTCGGCCTTATTATGATCTTAGCGCCGTCTTTAGGTAGCACGGGAATGCGCCTAGCCTTCTTCACTCGTTCCTTATTCTATGCTCCATTCTGCCGATGCCAGGCAGACGCACTGGCGCTAGGTCTAACATCTTCTTTCTTTGGTTCGATGGTTCTTGCTGCTCTTTTCGACGAACACCTGTCGAATGCCGTCTGCCAGCCCAAACCTTCCGAAAACATTTCCGGAAGTAATTCCTCCCCTTCCACGGAGACTTTCATGTTCGGTTAGAAAAGTAGGTGGGAACAGCGCTCTGATGCTGTGCTCAGGGTGAAGCCTCGGAGTGTGGCTAGCTGTCGGCAGCGTGATTCAGGCGAAACACATTCGGAAAAAAATAAAACG
The DNA here is from genome assembly GCF_043290135.1 of Rhipicephalus microplus. Classification (NCBI taxonomy): domain Eukaryota; kingdom Metazoa; phylum Arthropoda; class Arachnida; order Ixodida; family Ixodidae; genus Rhipicephalus; species Rhipicephalus microplus. Next base: position 252,238,242 of record NC_134702.1, read on the forward strand.
TCCACCCACCAGCCAAACTTGGTATCGGCGCTGTCCTCTCGTCATTAGGCGTCTTTCGGTAACAACATGCACTCAAAAAATCTTGAAAATCCAGACGGGAACATTCTTAAAATTGACCAATGTTTGCAGAACTGTCCTAATTAGCGTTTTCTTAGTCTTCCGCTTCTTTTTTCAATGATCCTAATATTTGAGGTGACATGAGCTTCAACTGATTATTTATATTATTTATTCATGATTTTGTTCGCATAAGTTCTTCAATAATAATGTGTACTTGTTGATCCTATACTATGTTACAAAAGCATACCTTAAATCTTTGCAGTTGTTTTTAGCGGTATTATAGTCCATGATTTCGTTGTTACCAGAAGTGTTTGACTGTGTTTTCTTATAAAGGCAATGTGTATGATTTGTATGTCATTTTGTAATTTTGACCTTGGTGAATTTAATCACTGTGATCTTGTGTGAACAGATTTTATTTTGCATACGCCTTCCCTGCTACATACTTTTATAAGGTGTGCAGTTTTGTTGAATAAATAAATAAATAAATAAATAAATAAATAAATAAATAAATAAATAAATAAATAATAAATACACCACGCTGTCGGCAGCGTGGGACGCAGCAAAATTCGCGTTAATTCGTATGGCCTTGGTAAGGAACTACCGCAGAACATCTATCTTTCTTACACACGCGGCAGATGAAAGGGCGGTTATGACAGCCTACAATCTGCTGCGCAAACCGTAAGGCCTCATCTCGCAGTCTGACCGAACTCTCAAGCACGTTACGATTGGCAACTATGTGTCTGCACAGTATGTTGACATGAAAGGGTCAAATTGTCGGCTGGTTGGTTTAACATATCTTAGGAAAAGAACGCCAAAGACCAGAACAATATAGGTACACACAGCAGACCTAAAGCGTTAATGTTTTGTGCATTTCGTCTGGCAAGGTCAGCTGAGGTCATATTTTTACTTTGAAGTCTCCCCTTTCTTAGGCATTACATAGGAGTGCGGATTCAGGTTAACATTACGCAGTGAACGTAATTTTAGCGTTGAAGGTGCTTAACAATGCGGTGTTCAAAGGTAGATGACGAGGTGATGGTGACTATGTCCCGGCGAAGGCCGTACGAGTACGTGGCTGCTCGAAGAAAAAAAAGATGCAGAAAAATAGTGGTGCGTGATGGTGAGTGAGCAATGTGAATTCGGATGGCCGATTCAACAGGATATTCGTGGTGCAGCTAGTATATAATGTGGTTGTGTAAGCGAAGAAGGAAATAATTTGAATGGAGCATCAGTGCTGTAAAAATTCATCGATCGTCGAGAAACCCACACTGAATGCCATGCATTGTTCAAAGCTCTTATCCTGCAGTGCTTGTGTCGCAGGTCTCATTAATTAGAAAGGCGATCGCTGGTATAATTCCAAGGGCCGAAATATCGCCCCCCGCGAACTGCACCACGAAAGCGTGGACAATTTAGAAGTGGTCCTATTTGGCGCGCCAGCGCACGGCGGCCGTGGCCCGAAGGACGAGTCAGAGTCGAGAGTTGATAAACAAAATAAAATTATATTCTCAATTATGGCAGATAAAATCGATACAAAAACATGCACACCTGACAATAGTTGAATACGATATGTCACCAATCAAACCACTCACTACACAGTACAATCAGCTACACTCGAAACAACGAAAACAAACAACAATACGCGCTACAATGCAATCGCATGCATCGAACAACCAAGAGACTTATAGACTAAAGAGTTCGAAAACTTATTCAGTCCGAAGTCCTTGGAACAAAGTCTGAATGATACTCTTCCAAGAATCACTCACTCAAAGTCCAGCGCTGTGGTCGTTCCGCTGTCCCCGAAGTTTCTCTTCCAGGAAACCTCGCGTTTTCAATTGGCCGCTCTCCAAGCCCCAACTTTGCCGTTAACACGTCGGCTTCCCACGCGTTGCAATTGCAGGACACTTCTTCGCTCTCTGGTGGTAGACACACACTCTTGCCTGTAGCACGAGTTTTCACCCCTCAGGTGGAAATCCTCTTCATTACCTGGTTTATCACTGAGGACAGAACGTTCGCCGACGACACGGCGGAAACACCCTACGCACTCTAGCGCATACTTTCTTCTCCTCGGTTGGACGCTAGGAGTCGCAGAGTGCGGACGCACGTTGTGTAGGCTCCGCAGTTTTCAAATGATTTTTGTTAAAAAATTGCAAAACCTGGCTAAAGTCTCTACGCCAATCGACGGAGGAAGTTCAGCCGAACACCTGGATACCAACTATTGCAAGGTGGGCCCTTTTTTCGGCACTGACACCGATAATTCTGAGTCGCCACGAAGATCAAACATTGCGTCTGCCGCCGCAGCAGTGGGGAGAGCTAGGTCCAACGCGTCGACGAGGACGCCTGGGGCCACCCCGGAACGCCTCGACGGCGCGTCTAGCACCACGATGGAGGTTGTACGCGTGGAAGGAGAAGATATGCTACCGGAGGACTTTACCAACGACGCCGGATGGTGCGAAGTCCGCAGAAGAAACATCACGAAAACATCTGGAGGGATTTCAGGCCCGAAGAGAACCATGTTAAGAGACGCTGCTGCGCCGACGGGCGCGCCTGGGGACAGCAAGTGGAAAGGTGAACGAACCATACGACAAATTGCTAATGCAAGCAGACTTCCTCGTCTACCGGCAGAAGACTACAAAGTGATCGTGCGACCACGAGGAGGACTCAGCGTTTCGGAGCACAGGCAGGCACGCATATACTGCTGCCTGAGAAACGCCGCTGGCGTCGGTCGCGAAGCAGCAGAAGAAGACAGTATATGCATAAACTACAAGCAGAATATCGTGGTCGTCAGCACGCCGTCCGAAGAGCGAGCCAGGCGGTATGGAGCCATCACGAAGATCCGAGTGGCAGAGCAAGAACACGAAGCCAGCGCCTACAGAGCAGCGCCGGAAAACACATCGAAGGGACTCATAAGAGGGATATCCCAAGAGGAAAGTTCCGAAGATATTATAGACAACCTAGTGACAGCAAGAAACCCAAGCATATTACACGCGAAGAGGATGGGCAACACAGACAATGTGATCGTGCTCTTCGACGGACTTCACGTGCCGAGATACGTGAAATACGGAGCGCTCATCGTCCGGTGCTCGCTATACAGAAAACACATTGACATTTGCTACGAATGTGGGAGGCTGGGACACAGGGCGGACGTTTGCCCCAACCCAGACGAAAAAATATGCAGAGGATGCGGCGTGGCTAACCCGCCGCAAGAACACCAGTGTGAAGCAAGATGTCAGCTATGCGGGCAAGCTCACTTTACGGGAGACAGACGCTGCAAGGCAAAGTACAAGATACCGTATTTGGTCCGGCGAAGACGCTGGGAGCGACGAAGAAGAGAAGAAGCGGAGGCCGAAACACCATACGGCATCAACGACTACAACAAACGAGCTGGCAAAGCAACGCGCGAGAACACCCAGGGATCAGAAGGCCATCGCACAGAAGGCTCACCCCCGGGACCATACAAGGGGGACAGTCGGAAGCAGCCCGGTCGCAGACCAAGGTCGAGGACCCGGTCCAGAACCCGTTCGAGAACCCGATCGAGAACCCGATCGAGAACCCGATCGAGATCCAGGGCAACGTCAAGATTGCAATCCAGCCGAGGAGCGGTAGAAACTCAGGCACAGGTGAGCTTTGCAGACGCGGTCTCTGGCACTGCTGTTACACCTACACGCGCGGGGTCCGCCTTAGAACAGGAAATAACACAGATCAGACAGTTGTTAGAGCAAATAAAGCGAGAAAACGCGACGCTAAGGGAAGAGGTAAAAATGCTTAAAGTAGAAAACGCTAAGCTTAAGAACCCAAAACACTCAGAGATGACCCATACCACGCCAACACCCATTAGGGCGTCGACACCTCTTCGAGCTCAGGCGACGCCCGTTCCCGCGTCGATGAGTGGAGAAACGCCACCGCATAAACGAAGGGCAAAGGAAAACGCCGATGAGCAAAGCGACTCTACACTCGGAGAAGTAAAAGGCATGTTTCAGGAAATGTTCGTAGGTTTACAGCAGCAATTCATGCAGATGCGCGCGGACCTACAACAGCAGATAACGCAGATGCGAGATGAAATGTCTCAGAGGTTCGAAACCCTCGAGGGTAGGGTAGGGCAGCTGGAAAACGTCTCGAAAGACGCCCGACCCGCAGGAGCGAGGCCGGTCAAGAGCAAGCCGTACAGCAGACCACCTGCGGCTGAGAACAGCTGCATAGAAAACTCGAGTAGCCAACATGGCGCCGCCTAATGAATACACGATTTGGCAGTGGAATTGTCGTGGGTTTCGTCGTAAGCGGGGTAACCTGCAGCAATTCGTAAAAACCAAGCAAGCACCAGATGTAATCGCCCTCCAGGAAACTGGGGGGACCGCAAAATTATCAGGATACAAATCATATAGCACTTTAGCTGAAAAAGCAACAGTAACCACACTGATACATCGTAATATAACGGCTGTAGAACACGATACTGGCGTACGCAACATAGACCACGTCCTACTAGAAATTCTCCCGTCTCGAAAAAAGGAGGGAAGCTTGTTTGTGCTGAACGTGTACAGTCCACCACGACAAAAGGTAAAGTTTGGCTCGCTTTTCCGCAAAGTGCTAAATGTAGCGGGCAGACAAGCACTGATCGTCGTGGGCGACTTTAACGCACCACACGCCGCCTGGGGTTACACCATCGAAAACGATAAAGGCCGCAACCTGTGGAACGACGCGCAGCACGAGGAGCTCACGCTAATAACTAACCCACAAGACCCTACCAGAATGGGGAACAGCGTCAGTAGAGACACCACGCCGGACCTTACATTCATAAAGAATATATCCAACCCTCATTGGACCAACACTAACGTAAATCTAGGCAGCGATCACTACATTGTATGCACAATTTTACAAGCAGGTCCGCGTAAAAAGAAAGGTAGAAAAATAATGTTAACCGAGTGGGACACCTTTCGTAAGATAAGAGAGGACGTGGGCGACTTTAACGCACCACACGCCGCCTGGGGTTACACCATCGAAAACGATAAAGGCCGCAACCTGTGGAACGACGCGCAGCACGAGGAGCTCACGCTAATAACTAACCCACAAGACCCTACCAGAATGGGGAACAGCGTCAGTAGAGACACCACGCCGGACCTTACATTCATAAAGAATATATCCAACCCTCATTGGACCAACACTAACGTAAATCTAGGCAGCGATCACTACATTGTATGCACAATTTTACAAGCAGGTCCGCGTAAAAAGAAAGGTAGAAAAATAATGTTAACCGAGTGGGACACCTTTCGTAAGATAAGAGAGGACGATGCTACAGAGACCATCGAAGATATACAGAAGTGGACAGACACACTCCAGCGTAGCGTGCAGAAAGCCACCAAACATGTTCCCGAAGAGGCAGGAATGGAAGAAATGGACAGCAAGCTCTTACACATGTGGGAGGCAAAACGCAGCCTGCAAGAGCGCTGGAAAGGTCAAAAGCACAACCGGCGTCTAAGAAAGAGAATCGTCGCGCTCGACAGAGACATAGAAGACTACGCAAATAGGCTGTCCCAGCAGCAGTGGGCAGGCATGTGCACTTTAATGAACAGGCAGTTCGGAATGTCCAAAACTTGGAACATTCTCCGAGGCCTCCTTGATCCAGAAGGCACGAAAACAACACAAAGACAAAACCTGCAACGGATACTACACAGCTACGCAGGTACAGAAGCAGAGCTCTTACGCGAGCTACGCCAGACATACGTAGGAGATGCCACAAAGGCGCGACTCCCAGAGTACGAAGGGAAGGATAACGTCGACCTCGACGCCTCCCTAACAGAGGCAGAGATTCGATACGAACTCGGACGACTCAATCCCAAGTCCGCCCCGGGTCCCGACGGTATAACAAATAAAACACTTCGCAACTTAGATGACGAATCCGTCACTGCTCTCACAAAGTACATAAACGAATGCTGGGAGAAGGGCGCCATACCCCAGCAATGGAAAACCACCAAAATCATATTAATACCCAAGCCGGGCAAAAAGCCGCTCATCGGAAATCTCAGGCCCATTTCATTGACGTCCTGCATTGGAAAGCTCATGGAAAAAGTAATTTTAACGCGTCTCGTCAGATACATGGACGACAACGAGCTATACCCACACACCATGATCGGCTTTCGACCAAGACTCTCGACGCAAGACGTCATGTTGCAGCTAAAGAATCAAATCATAGACGCCGAAACGCACACCCTGGATACAAAAGCCATTCTGGGCCTTGACCTGCAGAAGGCATTTGATAACGTCACCCACGAGGCCATATTGCGCAACTTGCAAAACCTACACGTAGGTCGGAGAGTGTACGATTACATAGAAGATTTTCTCACCAACCGTAAAGCTACAATCATGGCCGGGGAAGCGGAATCCGAAGAATTCGTTCTAAACAACAAGGGAACACCACAAGGTTCGGTGCTTTCCCTTTTCCTATTCAACGTGGCGATGCTTGGTTTACCCTCAGAGCTGGAACGCGTCGAAGGGCTTCAGCACAGTATCTATGCGGATGACATCACCCTATGGGTGACGGGCGGGAGCGACGGTCACATAGAAGAGATTTTACAACAAGCAGTAAATACGGTAGAGCGATACGTGGAGAACAATGGCCTAAAATGCTCTCCTCAAAAATCGGAGTTATTACTCTACAGACCTACAAGCAGAGGTCGCAAGCGCATTCACGAACGACACAACATCACAATCTTAGCAGGAGGTTACCCAATACCTCAGGTACAACACATAAGAGTTCTGGGACTCCGAATATCCGAGAACGGACATAACGGGGAAGCAATAAAGTTCCTGGATAACAACACCCAACAAACCATTCGAATGATTCGAAGAATCGCCAACAAAAACTACGGCGTGAAAGAACACAACTTAGTGCAGCTCATCCAAGCCTTCGTCGTCAGCCGCATAGTGTATGTGACCCCATACCTCAAGTTGCAAGTGGCGGAAAAACAAAAGATAGAATGCATAATTAAAAAAGCATATAAGCAAGCCCTCGGATTACCGATCACCACGTCTAACGAAAAGTTCGAAGCGTTAGGAATGCATAACACGCTAGACGAACTTATTGAGGCTCATATGATAGCGCAATATGAACGACTCGCGCAAAGCAACACGGGAAGACACATCCTGCACAAACTTGCAATAACGTACGCTGGCCAAAGCGGCAATAAATACGATATCCAAAAAGAAACCAGAGAGCGCATCATAATACCTCCGTTACCCAGAAACATGCACCCCGAACATCACCGGGAGCGGAGGAATGCAAGAGCGAGAGCACTGCACAAGAAGTTTCAACATGACGCGGACGTGGTATATGTAGATGCAGCCGAATATACAGACGGTCGACACATGGCAATAGTCGCTTCAAATCAAGCGGGCCACCTGCTTGCTAGCGGCACCATTAAAACAGGAAATTCGGAAATCGCTGAAGAAACGGCCATTGCGCTGACGCTTGCGTCCACAAGGGCCAGCGTCGTAATCAGTGATTCTAAAACCGCGATTCATAACTTCGCTAACGGAAGGGTCTCGAAAGAGGCGTTAAGAATCTTAAATAACTTTCGCGGAGAGCGCGACGTTTATGTTATATGGACGCCCGCCCACTCCTCCCTCCCGGGCAATGAAACCGCACACACCCTAGCTCGAGAGTTAGCGAGCCGAGCAGGGGCAGGAATGACGCGGAGCCCGCGTGCGGAGAGAGACCGCATGTTCAGTTACAACGAAATTACCAAGCACTACAGATTAGGGAGGCAGCATTACCCGCCACCACACTCCTCATTAAATAAGCAGCAGGCGACAGCGTGGCGCCTATTACAAACAAACACGTTCCCAAACCCAATCGCTTATGATCATTGTTACCCGGACCTCTACTCAGACAGATGTAAACACTGCAATCAGCGGGCGGACCTCAAACACATTATCTGGGCTTGCCCCAACATCGTGAAGGGGCCAAACACATACATGAATACGGAGCAGTGGGAGACCGCGCTGCTAAGCTCAAGCATCGAGGACCAACTACAGGTCATCAGGCAAGCCGAAGATGCCGCTAGGGCCCAAGGACTCCTAGCTGCCATCTAAGGGAGGGGAGTCAACTCCTCTAACACTTGCCGTTTCGATAAAAGTTGTTTCTCTCTCTCTTCTCCTCCTCTGTCACTGACTTTCCCGCTCCGATGCGACACTGTTATGCCGCCTTTGGTTGGGTGTTGCATTCACAAAGGTGTACTCTTTTTGCATTGGTATGGCAGACACTTGTACATGCTACTACTGCGGAGCTGAAGAGACCATTGAACACGTCCTGTGCAGCTGCGCTTGCTACGACACACAGCGATGCCAGCTGCAGATGGTTTTGAATCAACTTGACTCCAGACCATTTTGTGCGCAGAATATTCTAGGACCTTGGGCATCTGCCTAAGTTGCGCAGAAAGTGACTAAAGCACTCTTACTTTACTTAAAGTCAACAAACCTGAGTGACCTCCTGTGGACGTTGTGTGCTCCCCCGAGTGTGCTCATAATTGGGTGTACCTTCTTATCTCTCTGCAACCTCTTTTCTCCCCTTCATCCTTTCCCCAGTGCAGGGTAGCAAACCGGATGTGCGTCTGGTTAACCTCCCTGCCTTTCCTCTCAGCTGTATCTCTCTCTCTCTCTCCCTGTCAATGAGGACAAAAGGCTTCACCGACAAGGCGGAACACCCTACGCACACTGACGCAAAATTTCTTCTCCAGATCTCCCTTCTCCGCTACTCGCTTAAATACCTTTCGCGCTAGATACCAGAAAAATCTCGTTTCGTCGGCGCGATGCACAGCTAGCACAGCCAAGCCTGGGGAAAGCACGGGACGTTTCGAGGACCGTCCGCGACTCGTGACGCCACTCTGGATCACCACGCCCCTTTCCCTCGAGAACCTTCCAGGGCTTGCTCGGCCGCGGATGTGAGGAGGATGGCCGGCGAGACTACGCTTCCGAGGGGGCGGAGACGGCGCGCCCGCGGAGCCTTTGGGTGTTTGTTTTCTTTTTTATCGTTGACCTTGAGGCGCCTCTCATCGCTTGGTATCGTTACCGTCACTATAATTCGGTGGCGCGAGCTTTTTGGGAGCGTTCGTTTGTGACACTGGCTCCCCTCCCCCCCTTTAGGAATATTATCACATATTATTCAAAACCACACAAACGAGTGCGAACAGCCACCTTACACTTAAAGACCGTAACATAGTCCGTCGCTCATGGCGCGTTACATTCGCAGTAGAACGCTCTTTACAATTGCACATCGCAATTCAATCTCACAACATATGGATTATAACCACAAATACATGATTTTACACTCCATCACACTTTTTAGACAATACAAATGTACAAAGGTCTGTCTTTACAACAATTGTATAATCCTATACATCACGTCACCGCAACAAACACTTTGACTCCCTCGACATACACTTGTAACACAGGATAGCAACAACACAACACATTGAGGGTCAACACTACCAAACATACTCCGATTCGACCTCAGCACCTATCCTGCGTACTTCGAGCTGCGCTTGCGTTCTTTCTTGTGGTGCGCGCTCGATCTCTTCTTATTGTTCTTGTTTCTGTTCCGATGAGCTCTTTCCAACGACAGTATCTTAGGTGGCGTCTCAGCCATCGTTGTCACTTCCGACATCATTAACGGGTCATAACGTTCAACTAATCTTGTCTGGTTCTTTACCAGCTTGTTCATGTCACGACATTGGGCCTGGCGGCCGTCTTCGTCACCTTTACACTGTCGGTCGGTTGAGGTCGTGCTGACGTAAGTCCAGCTGCCCAGCACGTTCTCTCGTTCGACACGATCATCTCCGGATTCACTGTCATTTGCACCCAGGCTTCACCCTGGGCTCGAGTAACATCCGTCACGGGATGCTCCTCACTGTATCTCGCGGTCCCTGTGTCGGCGAGGGCTCCTTTTTCGGGTCTTCCCCTGAACTTTCTGGATCATTCGGCCCTCGCGCCCCGTCGATGTTTTTTTGATGATGAGGCCGTACAGGAGGGTCATCATACATAGGGTAGTAACCTTCCCGCTGAAGTAAGGCGTTTCAACCTCAATCTCTGCTTTGGGAAACATCCGAACCGTACTGTCAATTAGGCAAACCAGTTTCGTTTTTCCTGTTAACTCACTTTCCCGTACCAAATTTCTCCGCACGATAACAGTGGAGTTACCGGTGTCTCTCAACACTGTAACCTTCTTGCCCGCAACTTTTCCAGGCAGCGTTGGCATTTTCTTTGTAAAACCGATTGGCTATTTTGTCATTACAGCACCCACAATAGGAAGTTTCTTCCCATTTTCAGCTCTACAAATCCGTTGGTGACGTCATCATCATCGGTTTTCGGCGCCACCTGCGCACAGGCTACTTGGTGAGCTTGACTGAGTCCGTTACGACATGCGTCTGCCTCATGCCCGGTTTGACCACACTTGAAACATTCTACAACAGTAGGACTCGTAAAGTTAGTTCGACAGCTGTTCGCGCTATGACCCACTCGGTTACACAGAAAACATCGCGGAACACTATCCGGTGCAAACTTCTTTTGTTCGGGTGCCGAATTTTTCGAATCTTCGGCACACTCCTTCTTTACATTGGCCAAATTTTTGCCACCTTGCGCTTCCAAGAATTGATCGGCCAATTCAAGCATGTCTTCAAGTGACAGCCTTCCTTTCTCTCAAGTACAGCGACAGGCTTGGGTGGCAACTGGTAAGAAGTTGCTCTCTGATAAGATCACTAAGCTCATATTACTCTTGTGCTGTCCCTAAAAGTTCGATCCATCTGTGAAAGTAATGGCCAAGTCGGCCAGCGTACTGCGTAGCCGTTTTATCATCAGCTGGTTTTTCCGTCCCAAATGTTTCCCGGAAACTCACAGTAAATCTAAATTGCTTCAGTAAAGCAGCTTTCACCATCGAATAGTTGGCTGCATCGGTCGGCGTCAGCCTACCGTACACACTGAGCGCTTCACCACTCAAGTAGGTACTCAAAGCAGTCGCCCATTGATGTTCCGACCAATTCTGGCTCCTTGCCATCGTCTCAAATCTGTGAATGTACGTGTCGAGATCGTCCTTCCTTTCATCAAACGCTACCAGCAGCTTGCTTGGGTTCAAGCAGAGGCCACGATCTTCCCGTTCGCTGCTTTCAACTCAAGCTTGGACGGGAGTTTCGCTTCGCTGTTGCAAACGAAGCTGCTCGACTTCCATCTCGTGCTGTCACTGCCATTTCCTTTCCTCTCTTTCTTCTTTCAGCTTTCGCTCCATTGCCTCTCTTTCTTCTTTCGCGCTTTCAGCGGCCATCCTTTCTCTCTCCAACTCAGCTGCTTTTTCTTTATTGGCCCTCTCAGCTGCCAACCTCTCTCTCTCCAACTCAGCTGCTTTTTCCGCTGGGGCTCTTTCGACCGCCTACCTTTCTTTTTCCAGCTCAACTGCCTTTTCTTCTTTGGCCCTCTCCTTTTTTTTCCTTCTGGGTGATCCAACTTCCTTAGTTCGGCGCCAGAAAGACCCATCTTCTCACCAAGAGCTACTAACTTTTCGAGATCCATTCTATCTCGCAAATAAAACCTTGCCGCGTGCAAAAAATATCTGCCTAAATCAGTACATCGGAACAATCTCCTGCACTCGTTAACGAGAAGACTGAGCAACACACAGAATTGTTCCGATAGCACTATCAACTCGAGGCTCTTTCTTACTACTTAGACACACTGTGCACCAAAAAGGTCTTTGTCGCGGACGCCAGATTAATTGTCCCAGGTCCCGTTAATTAGGGAGGCGATCGCCGGGCTAATTCCAAGGGCCGGAATATCGGCCCCCCGAACTGCACCACGAAAGCGTGGACAATTTAAAAGTGGTCCTATTTGCCGTGCCAGCGGATGCCGGCTGTGGCCCAAAGAACAAGTCAGAGCTGAGAGTTAAACAAAACAAAATTATATTCTCAATTATGGCAGATCAAATCTATACACAAATATGCACACTTGACAATAGTTGAATACGATATGTCACCAATCAAACCACTCACTACCCAGTACAATCAGCTACACTCGAAACAACGGAAACAAATGACAATACGCGCTATAATGCAATCCCATGCATCGAACAACCAAGAGACTTATAGACTAAAGAGTTCGAAAACTTATTCAGTCCAAAGGCCTGGGAACAAAGTCTGAATGATACTCTTCCAAGAATCACTCACTCAAAGTCCAGCGCTGTGGTCGTTCCGCTGTCCCCGAAGTTTCTCTTCCAGGAAACCTCACGTTTTCAATTGACCGCTCTCCAAGCCCCAACTTCACCGGTAACACGTCGGCTTCCCACGCGTTGCAACTGCAGCACACTTCTTCGCTTTCTGGCGGTAGACACACACTCTTGCCTGTTGCACGAGTTTTAACCCTCAGGTGGAAATCCTCTTCATTACCTGGTTTGTCACTGAGGACAGAACCTTCGCTGACGACACGGCGGAAACACCCTGCGCACTCTGGCGCATACTTTCTTCTCCTCCTCTGTCGCTGAGGACAAAAGGCTTCGCCGACAAAGCGGAACACCCACACACATTGGCGCAAATTTCCTTCTTCTGATCTCTCTTCTCCGCTGCTCGCTTAAATACCTTTCGCGCTAGATTCCAGAAAGTTCTCATTGTTTCGTCGGCGCGATGCACTGCTAGCAAAGCCAAGCCTGGAGAAAGCGCGGGACGTTTCGAGGGCCGTCCGCGACTCGTGACGTAACTCTGCATCACCATGCCCCTTTCCCTCGAAGACCTTCCAGGACTTGCTCGGCCACCGATGTGAGGAGGATTGTCGGCGAGACTACGCTTCCGAAGGAGCGGAGACGGCGTGTTCGGAGAGCCTTTGGATGTTTGTTTTCTCATTCATCGTTGACCTTCAGGCGCCTCTCCGCGCTTGATATCGATACTGTCGCTAGAATTCGGCGGCGCGCGCTTTTTCGGAGCATTCGCTTGTGACAGCTTGCCTGCCTGTGTTTATTCCTACTTCATCTGTTTCAACAAATGTTGCAGTGGGGCAACGCAAACAAAGGGGTGGCAGTTACAATTTCGCTTTCAATGATGGTATACTGATATCGCATGAGTAAGACGAGCGAATGAATCTCTCGGCATGAGTTTGAATTTCTTCTAATGCACAGAATAGTTACGCTTAATGCGGGTATCGTATGACTGATGCACGTCATATTTTTGTCGAATTTCTTATTGAAACGCGAGCAGTATCACATGTGAAGGGAGAAGGTGGAGATAACGCCCGAGAAAACCGAGTGCTTTATTGAATGCTGAAGCGATATTGGCGATGTGGGTGCGTGTTAATAGAAACTATGATAACGTCATTGCAAGATATTTAAAGGATAGTACAGATTCGTGTAAAAAAAGATTACTAGACACGATAGGAGCTGTGGCAACGCGAAGAGACGAGAGTTTATACGGAGAAGGATTAAGCGCCATCAATCATGTGTAAATATCTTATTAGCAAAATAAGCATGGTGTCAAGAGTTGTTTAGAGGTGTAGATGATCGGGGGGGGGGTAATGACAGTGTGATAAATTGCACAGCCGTCGGCTAACATGCGAATGATTTAGGTTATATGATGAAGCAAGTTATTAACAGATATTACGGATAGGAGGGGCCAAGAACATATCCGCAGGGAACGCCTGATGTGACAAGGATGGAGTTGGATTGATGACCATCAAGAGAGACTGAGTGTGAACAATTTTTGGGAAATCGTTCAATCCTCTCCAGAATCTTAGTGTGAAGGTGAAAATTTGAAGGATTTAGACACAGGTGGTGGTGAGGAACTTCATCAAAAGCTTTATCATTGTCTAGAAAGATTACATCGGTCTGCATGTTCCCTGTAGAAGACAAAAAGACTGATGCGCACTCTGTAGTTGCTTATTCATTGAACTTAACTTGTTCTTTAGCGGCGCTGTCGAACACCCGCGCCGCACGCGATCTGTGTCGCATCCCCCGCTCCAGTTTTTAGAACACCGGTGCGTTACATGAGTCAGCCTCCAAGAGAAAGAGTCACTGTATAAGCCATCCGACTTGCTGTTCATCTGACAGCCCTATCAGAAAGAAATGAATGCACAGGACATTTCCTTCCCGGAAGCGCCGTAGCGACACGACCAATTTTTCATGTGAGAGGCGGCGTAATAAATTTTTGACGGGCGACATGATTGGTCTTTACGTTAAAGACTGTGTAGGCTTTCTGTGGTGAGTAGCGTGTAGAAATAGAAGCTATTATTTTTCGCGCCGGTTCCACAGGTTGCGAAACAGCTGTTCCTGAAGTTGTGGTGCTTTTTGAGGCAGGGACGCTGAGAGCAAGATCATTTAGTTGCATGGACAGAGTTACAAGACGCTTGCCGACTAATAAGTGGAATGGTGTCCAAGCGTCGGTTGATGTGACGTCATCCTCCAGCTACTGGGGCAGGTGACATTTAACTGCCGATTTAACACCCACTTGTGTGGTGAGCAGGTCGTTGTAAAGCAAGGTGATGCGTCCGAGGCAACGCTTGAGTGCTTCCATATATATTATTGCCAATGACGCGTTCCCAAAAGCCTCCCCACCACGGTGTGCCTAACTAGGAAGTGCCACTTTATTACTTGAGCACTGGCGCAGCCATGAACGTCATTTTCCAAGAACTAGCTCAAACGCATGACAATGCAGTGAAAGTTTGAAAGAAGAATTGAATTGGACCACCAAACTCGAAGCTGCATACCTGCATCTGCGAAGAAGGACAGAATGCTTGCTGAATGGGCCCCACCCCATTCTTATTCTTCCAGTTAATTTATTTAGTGGTTTGGCTTCGCAGTTGCCACCTGCCGAGCGTTTCGCAATCGTTTACAACTTCAAGTGCACTGCTACGAATCTCGAAGCAGTGACTTCTTATGTTGTTGTACATTACTTTTGTTTTCTGCAGAACAATTTTAAGACCAACCTTTCAGCTCTCCATGTCTAATTTGTCTTGTCTTGTCTCCTAGGAGATCTTGGCTCATACCCACATGGGAGATTGGCCACACTGTATCTCATAATAGATCATTTGTTACAACGCTTGCGAAAAAAATAAAGAGAAATTAGATAGGAACAATAATAATGTTCCTTTGAAAAAACGTGAAAAATTTCAGAAGAATGCGATAAACCAGAATATATAAAACAAATTAACAAGAATGAGGAAGGGGGAGAAAGAATTGGATATATCTGGCAGTACCACTAGCAGCGTATCCTTCCGGTTGCCTGAATGAATTTATGTAGCACTGACAGAATAGCACTGCGGCCCACTCCCAACTGATTGGCTTCAAACGATAATAGGGTGGATGTATTGACTGGCAATTCGAGCATACCAATCGGTCTTTCAAGAATTATTCGGCGCAGTGAGGCGAAGTGGCGGCATGTGAGAAGAAAGTGATCTATTGTTTCCGGTTCATCGCAAACTACACATAGGTTAGTTAAGAAAATCCTGATTTGTCGAGATAAAAAATAACAGAGGAACTCTACAGCGAAAGCTTGTGAGGGTCACCTTACATTGACGGGAAAGGCATTTGGCGGTGTTCCATGTGAATTGCAAGTGCCGAAATTCTTCAGATTGTAGAAGCGACGTTTCGTTGATTTTTAAGAATAACAGGCATTTGAATAGTTCGGCAGTAATAAAAGGAAACTGTGGAGCTACTAGCACCACCGGGAAATTTAAAGATGCCGAAGCGAGCGAATCAGCAATTTCATTTAGTTCGATTCCAGAATGCCCGGGGACCCAAATAAACCGAACTTCTGATAAGCTATGCGGTACGAGAGACCAAAATATCCTGAGAAGAGGAGACTTCTTTGCGGACGTGAGATGTGTACATACAGACAAAGCATCCGAAATAATAATAGCTTTTGATTGCTGATAATTTAGTTTTCGAAGAGCCAATGTAATAGCCAGGAATTCTGCGAGATAAATTGGTGTGAAGTGAGGCAATCGGAGCGCAAAAGACCAATTAAGCTGATGAGAAAAATACCTACTCCAGCCTTCTGAAGATTTTGCGTTGCGTCCATCGAAATTACTACGTATTTAGGAAAATGGCTGAGATGGTCTTGAAGGACGCCCTCCAGGACATGCTTTGGAAGTAACTTCGCATTTTTCGGAAAAATATCATCGAAAATTAAGTCAACTGGCACCGAGCATTGGGTTTGGGGGGTTAAATGCCGGAGGGAAACTTGAAGATTTGATAACAGAAACTCGACGAAAATGACTTGGGGTCTTTGATAACGAAACCACGGGCGCTGAAAGAAAGAAACTGGATGTTTGATGAAAACTGTCTGTGACCAGAAGAGGGGCGCATCGTAAAGTTTTAAAAATGTTTGCACAGTAAGCTGTCGAAATCTAGCATCAAGTGGAATAATTCTAGCTTCCAAATAAAGCACGCTATTCGCGACACACCTAGGTAGCCCGAGACACAGCCGCAGAGCTTGCCTTTCTAGCAATATAACAGGTCTCAATTTGTACTCAGCATTTCCAGAAAACAGAACGCAGCCAAACTCCAGAATTGGGCGTACGTAAAGTTTGTATATCATAAGTAACGTATCCCTGCGCATCCCTGACTTCTTATTGCAAAACCGGCGGAGCAATCCTACGGCGCTTTCTGCTTTACGGGTGTTTGATTCTATTTGTTGCTGCCAATTTAAGTTGTCCACGTAAACAATACCAAGATATTTTAGCGCTGTTACTTGTAGAATCGCATCATTTCGATAATGCTGTGAAAGAAATACAGGAACAGATAGAGGGAATACAAGCAGAGCACATTTGCTAACATTAAGTGAAAAAAACAGCCCGCCAAGCCATACCTCAAGCTCACTCAAATATGACTGTAAGATTTGATACAAACTATTGATATCTCGGGATGACGAGAAAAAAGCAATATCATCGGCGTAGACGTAAAGAGTAACATTTTTATGAACGGGACTAGATGATAATAATATATTAAATAAAAGAGGTGACAGGACTGATCCTCTCGGAACACCTCTTGTTTGCTTATATGAAGCAGAAGTAATTCTGTCGTGGCAACAAAAAAATTGTTTCTCGAAGAGAAACTCCTGAACCCAAGATATAATGTACTTGGGAACCTCACAGTCCACTAATCTTGAAATTAATGTACTGTATTCCACACTATCGTAGGCTTTTGCGATATCGAACGTGACTAATGCAGAAAACTCACCAGATACTTTTGCAAGGTGAATTCAGCTTTCCAAATCAACATGAGCCAACCATATAGAGCACCCCTGTCTAAATCCTACTTGCCTTGGTGAAAGGATTTCCTGATGAGCCTTCTATGAAGAATTCTTTCAATTATTTTAACTAGGTTTGAAGTAAGCAAAATTGGCCGAATGTTATCCAGGACATATCCAAGGCTTGGATTTTTTCGCAGCAACACAGCTTTAGCAATTTTCCATGCGCTTGGAATCCATGTGTGCTCTAAGGAGCAGTTAACAATATTCAAAAGCTCCTCGGGATGAGAATTAAATAAAAATTTAACCATAGAGTTTGTAATCTGAACTGGACTGGGAGCCGCTTGCTTTACAGTTAGTATGACATCTGCCAGTTCAGCCATAGTGACCTCCCGAAAGTCCAAGGTTGTGCTTCTTAATGTCACAGGTCTCAAGCATGACGAAGCGAAACGCGCTTGAAGTCCTTTCGTGATGCCCTCTAACAAATCTGCTGTCTCTTTAGGAGACAGCACTACTGAATGCAAATATGCTGGTACCTGCGTCAATTTTTTGTTCCTTAGAAACCTGTACAGGGCAGATCTTTTATCAGGTTTTGATAAACGCGAATGCAAGTCAGAATTGTGTTTATCTTTAGCTATTGCAACTGTACGTTTAAACAGCGCTGCGGGGAATTTATAGTCAACCCAATTTTTCGGAGTATGGTTGCGGCGTAAACGTTTCCAAGCAGTCTTACGTCACCTATACGCAAGCGTACAATCTTCATTCCACCAAGCTGAGTTTGGCGGTGTGCTGCCGTACTTAACAGTAAACTCTGCCCGCTGGACTCGCGTATCACCTACAGGTCTGGTGCATCTGTAGACAGATGTCACGCCAGCCGGAGAGACCATCTTTAAGAATGCCTCAGGACTAATGTTAGTTGGAACACCACGAACAATGCCCTTCACGCAAGCGAGATGAGGGCGGATAAAAGCGCGAACAGCAATGAACGCAAATCTTGTGGCGACCAGTAAGTCTGTTAAGCATTGAATATTTGAAGACCCGCATAGTATGCCAGTCATGCCGAAACGCCTCACCTCCGAGATGTTCAGAAAATGACCGCTTATGTTGCGAAGTTCTTCTTGGAACACCTCCGTTTCACTCAACCGAATGGCTCCACCATCAGTGGGCACAAGCGCGACAGGCAAACTGCTTACACCGTTCTTGAGAAAACACTCCAGTGGTACAGACTAAGCAGGGCGACTTGCCGACCAGGGCGAGCCCTGGCCGGGGCCGGAGACCGGCATTGATGGCTCCTGAAAAATCAGCAAAAAGAAATTCTACCGCTAATAAAGAACCAAAGGTGATGAGTGTGGCCAATCCCCTCTCACAGGCCGTGCAATCGAAAGCGCCAACTACTGCAGGAACGATCGCCTTCTTCCAGTGATCAAAATGGCGGAAGAATGTCGTCCATCTTAGTCTAATTTAGTAATCGTAAAAAGCACTTCGTCCTCTGTGTTACTCAGCAACGCAATGTCATCGACGAAGGGCAGGTTACCTAGGTACTCTCTAATAAATTTCATCCCGAAATCTTCTGATTCTAGGCCTCCAAAACGTCCTGTAAGCACGCAGTAAATTGCATTGTGGATATAATTTTTGATTGTTTTACACTCTTCATTATTGATATTCTCTGGCTTGTTTATGAAGAACTATGGCGGCAGTTGATTCTCTGCAGATTTATTCGAGGATGTTTATATAAGGTTAGTCAACGCTTTTTTCTACTGAATCAGATGTTTTCACGTAATACATGAAGGTTATGTATTGGGCTTGCGCGTATTCCCAGCATTTCTTCATTATCTGGCAATAGTATGAATGTATTCAATGGTTAAGTAGCCTGTTTGAAAACCTGCTTGTTTTTTTGAATGGATAAATTTTTATGTTGTCCTAATTTTGTTAGCAATTACCTTTGAATATTGCTTTTATACAATGCAGAGCACAATAGAGGGCCTGTCGTTCTTCAAGGCCTTGTCGTCCCTTTTATATGAATTAGGATAATATTAGCATTCTTCCAAGATTCCGGTACCCTTTCCGGAGGATAGGCATTGAGTAAGTTAAAACACAGTATTCTCGATTATTGTGCGACTTCAATGCCAAGGTAGGGAAGGAGGAGGCTGCAGACTAGGCAGTAGGAGATTCTGGTATCGGCACTAGAAAAGCCAGAGGGAAGTTATCAGTAAAACTCGCAGAAGGCGACATGGACATAGAGGAGCCTTATTGAAGAAAGTATGAACGAAACAGGCTTTATACTGAGTGCACACCCAGGCATGGTGCAGATGCGGAAGGTACAATGCAGCGACAATTGAGTTATAAGGTCGCGAATTCACGTACCCTTGGAGAAAAAACGACAAAAACTGATACACAAGAAGCCGATCAATGAGTTAGCACTGAGTGGGAAAGTACAGAAATTCAGTATCGCTTTAGAACAGACACTCGGCTCTTCACGAGAAAATCAGAATTACTGTGGACGCAATTGATAGATGATATTCTGACGAGTATCATTACGCAGTGTGCAGTAGAAGTTGGAGGTACGGTAGTTGAGCGGGAAGCTTGCAAGCTTTCCCAGGAGAAAAAGAAACTCATTAAAAAAATGCCAAAGCATGAAGGCCTGCAATACAACAGACAAAATAGAACTGGAAGAGCTTTCGAAGTTGAATAATAATCGTAATGTATTGGATCTAAGAAGGCATAACATGGAGATAATTGAACATGCTCTATAGAACGGAGGAAGCGTTAAAGTTTGCTTATCCCAAGAAAACTTGGGATAGGCAAAAACCAGTTGGATGCACTGAGGTACGAGGGAGTAAAGTAACTACCAATAGGATAAGATAGGTAGAGTAACCGAAGAGTTTTAAAGAGATTTCAACAGTAGCCAGAACAAACATGACCATAATGTAAGACCTAGTAGTAACCCACATGACGTCCCACTAGTAATGACAGAAGTCAGGTAAGACTTCAAGAGAATGCAGAGAGGCAAAGCTGCTGATGAGGATCACATACCATCAGATATGCTGAAAGACGGAGAACAGTCTTTGTTAGAAAAACTAGCTACGCTTTTTACGAAGTGTCTTTTGGCTGAATAGAGTAGGATATTTCAACGGAGAACTTTTGGTCTGCCTGTCTTCTGTTTGTCTCTGTGTCACATGTTTAAACACATCCTCACCACCCAGCGATCTTGATGTGCTTCCTATGTTTATAGTTGTGAGTTTTGATCATTGTGAGTAGAAAAGCAAGTATTATAGATATTTGGGGTTAACAACAAAAAACTATTCGGTAGTGTGTTTCTGCATTTTTAAAATGCATTTATACGTAATTTCAAAGATTCCGGACCATATTACACTGCGTTGACAATGCAACGCTAGAAGAAGTGGGGATCTTACGCTTCCCTAAAACGACGCTGTGCTGCCACGTACCAGTGCATGCGCGTTCGAGAAAAATTTTCTTGAAATTACTGTCAGAAGGCGTTCATATCTCATGCAGCGCCTACTCACAGCAGCCCACGCCAATGGGATTTAGGATCCCACTCACCGATCGTTTCGCGCAGAAAATCAAAGACAAAAGACTGTCGTTTTTCAACGGCATTTACTAGCGGACCACGCAGATACGCGGTCAATTTCTAATTTGCACTGCCCGATCTAATTTGCTTCTTGTTGTATTGAATATTCTTGAAAGCATGTATTGCACTAGCATGTATCGCTTCCAAACGAGCAGTATCGAGCACAAAATGAAGACGAATCGCTCCTCTGTGCCGAAGTAAATTGGCAATAAAACGTACAAACATTACTCCAGTCATGCCAGTTATATTTGCAAGGTAATGCCACGATCACTTGCCATTCTTATTGCAGCCCCGCCACGATGGTCTAGTGGCTAAGGTACTCGGCTGCTGACCCGCAGGGCGCGGGTTCGTATCCCGGCTGCGGCGGCTGCATTTCCGATGGAGGCGGAAATGTAGGCCTGTGTGCTCAGATTTTGGTGCACATTAACGAACCCCAGGTGGTCTAAATTTACGGAGCCCTCTACTACGGCGTCTCATAATCATATAGTGGTTTTGGGACGTTAAACCCCACATATCAATCAATCAATCAATCAATCAATCAATCAATCAATCATTCTTATTGCATTCTTCCTCACGCACGTAGCAAGTGTGTATCTGAAGTACGCACACAAAGGATCCGTTATCTGCGTGCCTCGTTTCATTTTGGAAACGCCCCTTTTCTTGAAGCGAGCACCGCAGTGGGTACCGTGACACTCGTTCGTGATCTGCAGTGTGCGGTACTTGTTTCGCTTTGAAATCGGACGCAGGTGAGCTCAATTAAAAATATTTTTGTTGCGACTTGCTCCCCATGCTTTCGTGTACGTTTATTCATTGTGGTTTCGGTGCGACAGCTGATGGAGTTGTTGGGTAGATGCACGAGGTCCTGAAACCATCAGCTGTAGGGAAGAATGAGATACCCAGAAACAGCGACGTGACTCACCGTAGCCGCCGCCTACAAAAGTTGCCACCGGAACCCGGAACACTACCAGAGTGCACACGACAGAAGAAAGAAGACCTGACTTCAACCATGACCTCGCCGGCTGCAATTACCACTGTCATATTAAAACAGCGCCGAGTACCTCTAACTTTTCACGGCTTGCCGGCACGAAATGCGAGAGATTGGCTCGACCGATTTTTGAAATCAAAGAAGAAGGACGATCTAGATACATTTAGAAAACACAGGAACAAGGCGTGTTGTTCATTTCAAAAAACCAAAAAAGAGTATTTAAAAGGCCTGTACTAACACCAAGGGCCTGTACTAACACCAAACTAGCCCCATAATTTGGAAAAGGCACATTATAAATATGTGTCACTCCTATGCACAAAAATCAATAAGCAATAAAAGCACTACACTCTTAAATATACAGACGAGTGCATGTAATAACCCCTGTAAAATTAGTGTGAATGATACTACTCACTTTGAAGAGGGTCCAGCTGTAATTCTTATACATTATTTCACGTCGATAGAAGATTACCTGCAGCGGCCTCTTTTGTTTGTTTGGGTTATTAGTCTAGATAGAGTTGTGATGCTCAGTCAGGCATTCGAGCGCTTTTGTCACCATCATAGACAATACTAATGTACATTTGTTATTTGTCGTTGTCTGAAATAAATATCCATATGCATACCATGACCCGAATCATCTCCCCTTTATGGGTCTAATAATAACCCCTGTAAAATTAGTGTGAATGATACTACTCACTTTGAAGAGGGTCCCGCTGTAAATGGCATTTTCATTTCCAGTAACAATAAATGACGTCGCATCTAGAATCATATCTCTAAACAACGCTACCTGTAGCAATGTTGATGGTCGGCTTATTCAAACACTTAAATACGTTGCCGCTGACGTAGCTGCTGTATTAAAGCACATTATTCATTTTTTTTTCATGTGGCTAGTTTGCTCACCAACTTCAGGTCGCCAAAGCTCTTACCAACTTTAGAGCTGATAAATTGAATATTTCGAAAAACAGCCCTAAATGAATACTACCAATATTCTACAAAGCTGCGGAAAAACTGATACACATACGAATGTCCTCATTCCTAAAGATACACCAATGAAACCCCACCTATTTGGTTTACAAAAAATGTTCGACAATGAGCGCTTTATTATTGCGAAAAAAATGAGCTTTGATGTCTTTCAACACGAATGGTACGCACTAAGAATTTTCATTGACAAGTCGAATGCATTTGATAACATAAATATCGTCACGCGTTTAGAAAATCTATAATATTATGATTTTAAGGGTTGGTTCCTCTCTGTTATTAAATTGTACATACAGTACCACCAGCAAATCGTGAATAATAACAACGCACACCCATGTTTCAAAACTTTACTACATGACGTTTCTCAGGGAAGCAATCTTAGCCCCAGCACTCAAACCTATATACGAATGATCTAGTGAATGTGGCCATCAATTCAACATGTGTATTTATGCACATGACGAAAGCTTACTTTTGACAGATCGCAGCTTCCTTCTGCTTGAGAAAAATGCAAATGAGGTGCACACTATATCGAATATTTGGAATAGGGTCTATTCCCCAGCTATAAATGTTTCGAAGACAAAAGCAGTTCTCTTGAAATATTATTCTCTACCATGTTCTTTCAGTAATAAATCTGGTACCAATATTAAAAACCTTGCGTGTTCTTTTTGAAGTAATTATGCAATAGGGCGCACATATTATTCTTGCCCACTCAAAAATTTCGCGAATAGTCGGTATTCTAACAGGCCCCTGTTACTTTATACCAAAGCACATCAAATTGCTGTTACACAATTTCTCTTCTCATAACCATTCCCATATGAATATCTGGTATGATTCACAACGACTGACTCAAGCGGGTCCAAAATATATCGCCTGCATAAGACAGCCGTGGGAATCATCTCAAATGAATCATATGATGCTCACACAAGGCCTATATTTGAAGATCTTGGTATTACATCGTTGCCGAACTTGTTTAATACACTTCTATTGAAACTATATTATGCATACTACAAAGAAAAACGACTGTTTTCCAGAAAAACTCGTCACTCTGACTTTATTTACAAAAACACATGCTACAAAAAGAAGTCACACCTGGAACATCCCTAGACTCATACAAAGTATGGTCGCTATGGTGATGTACTTGCTGCCATGGCTCTTATCTCCTCCACTTTTATGATAAATCAAATCATCAAATAGGCTACCGTAACTAGTGAGGTATCTGCAGTTTGTGCGCCCAATAATGTATAACTGACATCTAAAGGTCAATTGAGCAGTGTGCATATAAGCCATCGCTCTGTTTATAGGATTTTCATTGCTAGTATTTATGGCATTTTTCCTTGTTCTGTTTGCCTTGTATAGTATCGTAATACGGCCACTGTTTTTCGTCAAGACGTTAGAGAATTTTCGTAGCCCCCCGTAGCTTCACCAGTATTGTATGCCTTCCCGTTGATGCTGAAAAATTAGTATTTATTGATAATATTATTACTAATAATATTAGATATTTGTAAATAATTAGCTCTGATTACTGTTATTCACGTATTCTTCGTTCAGTTTAATTATAGATCAAAATGATTTATACGTAGTGATATCGCATTCATTATTATGGAATAAAGACAAATGTTGTTTGTGTGTACTGACCACACCGAAAAGATTTTCAACTAGTTAAGTTTCTTCTGAAGATTGACTAATGTTTTATTGAATCAACCGACAACAATGATGTATTCGATCAATGCTTATATACAAAGTTCCAATGAGTGCTCGAAATATTACAGTGGTGTGGTTAAATTTACGGAAGTTATCTATTTAAAGAGGCAACACGTGAACCAAACAATGCATTATCGCATTCTATACTGCGTTTTTACGGCAACCCTATAAAACTTACATAGTCTTGGTTATCAACACATTATCGAATCTTAGTGCTTGTTGATATTATTTACCAAGAATGTTAAAGGAGATCTCAGTGACAAGTCCTGTGCTGAACTAGCGAACGCACGCGTGATATCATAACGATCACAATGTGTCGTTCACGGCATAGAACAATCACAGAACTAAAGCTCTCACACTTCTATTCTCTCATTGACCACCTTCGTTGACGCTTGAAATCAGTCGCCTATCAAGTCCAGAAGGTGTACAGAATAATTTACTTTTCCCAAACAAGCCCGAAGGCTTTGCAAAATCTTCACTACACTGGCTTGGCCTGCACCGTGTTCTATTCTGTGGACAGGCGTTCAGTGAGGTTACCTACGTCACTCCTAAAGCAGCCAATGGAAGCCACCGAGCAATGGGTTGGAGTATTTGCGGAGCATGCACCGGAGCGTAAGTGATGCGCCGGGGTCCTTGCGGAGCACCCAGCGGAGCATAATCATAGAATCGGGCTTGTTTTCCGGTGTACGTTACCCACTGGAGAAAATGGTGCAAAAAACGACACCAGCTCCCGCAAAAGAATTCCAATGTAGATGCGAAGCAGCGGGCGCTAACGCTTACACTGGCGGTGACGTCGACAATAATCGCGGCCTTGTGCAAAAGAGAAACCTGGGGAGGCGCAAAGCACGCAGTGATAGACCGCTGTTTCTGATCTGAACATGCCAATTATTGCTAATGGGCAATGGGAGACAGAAGACTCCAATGCGACACAGAGACCCGCAGTCTTCTTACGCAGACGCAGTAACTTGTTATTGGGGGTGAAGTTCCTCTTCCTCTAATCTTGTCCTGCGTCAAGCGTAACCAGCAGTATCAGACACACAGACAAACAGATAAGCAGACAGACAGACAGATGGATGGACAGACGGACGCACGAATGGACGGACGGGAGCATGAACAGAAGCAATGACGGACGGACGGACAGACAGACAGACAGACAGACAGACAGACAGACAGACAGAAAGACAGACAGACAGACAGACAGACAGACAGACAGACAGACAGACAGACAGACAGACAGATGAATGGACGTGCGGTTTGCCCCACTCATCATCATTCACTCCATGGGTATTCTGTGATTTTTTGTTCAACGACGTAAGAGAGAAAGTCCCACCATCAGTACTTTGAAAGGCCAGATTTAGTGTGTATATACGGCGTGGTCAGTGAACGGTCATGCACCGTGAGCAGTCAGTTTCTTACAGAAGAAGCTTGCTAGCAGATGCTGCCTGCGTTAGCGTTTCACTGTGATAGAGTGGGAGTATAGAACAGATAAGAGCGAGAGAGGGGCATGCATGCGCAGTAGATGTGTAAACGCCGCCGGGAGGAATGCCTAGACCAGAGTGAATGTGAGCGAGTGTAGGTTACCAGATAATTCATGTTTCGGTGTTGCGAGGCAAGAGAGCAGGGAGCGTAGGAGAGAAAAAGAGGGAGAGCGGACGCGCATGCGGAGCAAGTGTTGTCACACTGCACACCGGATTGGGCTCGACTCAAAGCTGTTTCGCTTCTAATTATTGTTTGTGCTGTAGCACATTTCAGTTAGAGTGAGGCCACCGGAGTAAGCAAGGGCGTCATCCCCACGAACATCCCGCCTGTGTATATATTAGTTTACAGTGTATCCTGACATGAATAAACATGGTTTATACATAAGCACAGGAGAGCGACAAAGTAATCTTTGCTGGGCATGGGGAGACCACCCAGACAATGTGAATTGAGTCTATCAGAGCGATAATCACCCGACATTCAAGGCGAGTGGCAGAATGACCGTAACCAGCCATCGCAATGCAGCCAATGTTCCCCGCCAGAAGCATCAGTGCTAGCGACATGAGTTCTATCCATGATGGTTGAGATCCCACTCATCAATCAATCAATCAATCCTTCATGCAAAATCTGTTGCAAACAGCTTGAGCATGCCCGACAGCCCTTTATGGCAGCAGGCATTATGCACAGCGTACAACAAAATAAAGTGTTAATGAGTTGTATTGATGGCGCAATTATGAGAGCATATAAAATGAGTTGGTGTACAACACTGATCATTTGATAGTTATTGACACAGTAGTCATTTGACACCAGATGCACTTCGGCCAGGTATGCGTACCCACCACTCTGTAGCAGTAACGACCGCCCACCGGAGGCATTCTCGGCTGCGCCGCGCACTCGTAGCCACGGACGAGCGTGATGAAAAAGAAGAACGATGGGTTTGGGGTGGGCGGGCAGCAAGAGCAACTTGTATGAAAAGACGAAGTAACATAAAGGAATTGGGGTAAAATGCAACTACCCCCTACAAAATTCTTCCCTTCAGCGTATTGCTGACAGCGTCAATATACGCTGTCAGGAATAGGAGCTCAATTGTACCACTAGTGCCCTGCCGCGGTGATGTAGTCACCAAGGCACTCGGCTGTTCACTCGCAGGTCGCGGGATCGAATCCCGGCTGCGACAGCTGCATTTTCGGTGGAGGCTAAAATGCTGTAGGCCAGTGCACTCAGATTTTGGTGCATGTTCAACAACCCCAGGTGGTCTAAATTCCGGACCCCTCTACTACGTTGTTCCTCAAATACATATGGTGTTTTTGGGACGTTAAACACCACATATTACTAGTCGCATATTACCTGTATTCTTAAGCTAATGTTTCACGTATTATTGCCAATTTTTCTCCTTATAATTTTAAATCACCTGACAGTCTTTAAATAAACTTTCGAATTTTCAACTGCACATTCTTGACCGATCACCGAGTGTGGGAAAGTACCTTAGGTTTAAAGGAAATCAAAAAAACAGTGGCCCAAAGCATGGGCATTGTCTCTCGTCCGATTCTTCACAACCCACACATACAAACACACAGTATATATATATATATATATATATATATATATATATATATATATATAAGGGAGACAAGTGTATACCTAAGGGCTCATATTTACGTGTTTTAACACAATATTAATGAGATATAACAGACAGTAATGCCAAGGAATGTACAGGGGAAGTTATTAGAACCAATGGAATGTAAATAAGAAGAAAGAAGAAAGAAAAGTGGATGAAAAAATTACCAGCTGTGAGCAGGAATCGAACCCACGACCTTCGAATAACGCGTTCGATGCTCTAATCACTGAGCTATCACAGCGGCCGTCCCTCCATCCACTTTTTGGGGTTTATACGTGAATTTAGAAGTAGGAGTGACAGTCAGCGCCATCTATAGTCAAACAACGAGTGTGAAAACACTCTTATTCGCATGTTTGGCGTCACGTAGCACGCGAACTTATTATGAGCGGGCAGCTGATTAATTGTCCCTCTTATACAACCTAAACACACCAAGTCTGCCAGTACGAGACCCTCGTTCAATGAAATAAGGGAGAGAAGTGTATACCTAAGGGCTCATATTTCCGTGTTTTAACACAATATTAATGAGATCTAACAGACAGTAATGCCAAGGAATGTACAGGGGAAGTTATTAGAACCAATGGAATGTAAATAAGAAGAAAGGAGAAAGAAAAGTGGATGAAAAAATTACCAGCTGTGAGCAAGAATTGAACCCACGACCTTCGAATAACGCGTTCGATGCTCTAACCACTGAGCTATCACAGCGGCCGTCCCTCCATCCACTTTTTGGGGTTTATACGTGAATTTAGAAGTAGGAGTGACAGTCAGCGCCATCTAAAAGCCAAACAACGAGTGTGAAAACACTCTTATTCGCATGTTTGGCGTCACGTAGCACGTGAACTTATTATGAGCGGGCAGCTGATTAATTGTCCCTCTTATACAACCTAAACACACCAAGTCTGCCAGTACGAGACCCTCGTTCAATGAAATAAGGGAGAGAAGTGTATACCTAAGGGCTCATATTTCCGTGTTTTAACACAATATTAATGAGATATAACAGACAGTAATGCCAAGTAATGTACAGGGGAAGTTATTAGAACCAATGGAATGTAAATAAGAAGAAAGAAGAAAGAAAAGTGGATGAAAAAATTACCAGCTGTGAGCAGGAATCGAACCCACGACCTTCGAATAACGCGTTCGATGCTCTAACCACTGAGCTATCACAGCGGCCGTCCCTCCATCCACTTTTTGGGGTTTATACGTAAATTTAGAAGTAGGAGTGACAGTCAGCGCCATCTATAAGCCAAACAACGAGTGTGAAAACACTCTTATTCGCATGTTTGGCGTCACGTAGCACGTGAACTTATTATGAGCGGGCAGCTGATTAATTGTCCCTCTTATACAACTTAAACACACCAAGTCTGCCAGTACGAGACCCTCGTTCAATGAAATAAGGGAAAGAAGTGTATACCTAAGGGCTCATATTTCCGTGTTCTAACACAATATTAATGAGATATAACAGACAGCAATGCCAAGGAATGTACAGGGGAAGTTATTAGAACCAATGGAATGTAAGTAGGAAGAAAGAAGAAAGAAATGTGGATGAAAAAATTACCAGCTGTGAGCAGGAATCGAACCCACGACCTTCGAATAACGCGTTCGACGCTCTAACCACTGAGCGATCACAGCGGCCGTCCCTCCATCCACTTTTTGGGGTTTATACGTGAATTTAGAAGTAGGAGTGACAGTCAGCGCCATCTATAAGACAAACAACGAGTGTGAAAACACTCTTATTCGCATGTTTGGCGTCACGTAGCACGTGAACTTATTATGAGCGGGCAGCTGATTAATTGTCCCTCTTATACAACCTAAACACACCAAGTCTGCCAGTACGAGACCCTCGTTCAATGAAATAAGGGAGAGAAGTGTATACCTAAGGGCTCATATTTCCGTGTTTTAACACAATAATAATGAGATATAACAGACAGTAATGCCAAGGAATGTACAGGGGAAGTTATTAGAACCAATGGAATGTAAATAAGAAGAAAGAAGAAAGAAAAGTGGATGAAAAAATTACCAGCTGTGAGCAGAAATCGAACCCACGACCTTCGAATAACGCGTTTGATGCTCTAACCACTGAGCTATCACAGCGGCCGTCTCTCCATCCACTTTTTGGGGTTTATACGTGAATTTAGAAGTAGGAGTGACAGTCAGCGCCATCTGTAAGCCAAAGAACGAGTGTGAAAACACTCTTATTCGCATGTTTGGCGACAGCTGGTAATTTTTTTATCCACTTTTCTTTCTTTTTTCATCCACTTTTCTTTCTTCTTTCTTCTTATTTACATTCCATTGGTTATAATAACTTCCCCTGTACATTCCTTGGCATTACTGTCTGTTCTATCTCATTAATATTGTGTTAAAACACGGAAATATGAGCCCTTAGGTATACACTTCTCTCCCTTATTTCATTGAACGAGGGTCTCGTACTGGCAGACTTGGTGTGTTTAGGTTGTATAAGAGGGACAATTAATCAGCTGCCCGCTCATAATAAGTTCACGTGCTACGTGACGCCAAACATGCGAATAAGAGTGTTTTCACACTCGTTGTTTGGCTTATAGATGGCGCTGACTGTCACTCCTACTTATAAATTCACGTGTAAACCCCAAAAAGTGGATGGAGGGACGGCCGCTGTGATAGCTCAGTGGTTAGAGCATCGAACGCGTTATTCGAAGGTCGTGGGCTCGATTCCTGCTCACAGCTGGTAATTTTTTCATCCACTTTTCTTTCTTCTTTCTTCTTATTTACATTCCATTGGTTCTAATAACTTCCCCTGTACATTCTTTGGCATTACTGTCTGTTATATCTCACACATATATCTATATATATATATATATATATATATATATATATATATATATATATATATATATATATATATATATATATATATATATATATATATAAAAGCTCAGTGGTAGAGCATCGAACGCCATGTCACTGCAAAAAAACAGCACCGATTTCATGACCACTGGCATC
Organism: Rhipicephalus microplus; assembly: GCF_043290135.1. Classification (NCBI taxonomy): domain Eukaryota; kingdom Metazoa; phylum Arthropoda; class Arachnida; order Ixodida; family Ixodidae; genus Rhipicephalus; species Rhipicephalus microplus. Next base: position 252,268,811 of record NC_134702.1, read on the forward strand.
AGTTTAGAGAAAAATCAGTGCCGCATCATCGACTTAACAAAGTACTGGCCCTTAACAAAGCAACGGAGAAATTCCCTCAGACGAGGCTGTCCACCATGCTTCCAAAATTTAACTTTGCCACTTCATCTGCATAAAAGAAATCAATCTCTTTTCACTAATACTCGTGCTTTGTGTGGCATCTCTCTAGCCCCGCCGCGGTGGTCTAGTGGCTAAGGTACTCGGCTGCTGACCCGCAGGGCGCGGGTTCGAATCCCGGCTGCGGCGGCTGCATTTCCGATGGAGGCGGAAATGTTGTAGGCCCGTGTACTCAGATTTGGGTGCACGTTAAAGAACCCCAGGTGGTCTAAATTTCCGGAGCCCTCCACTACGGCGTCTCTCATAATCATATAGTGGTTTTGGGACGTTAAACCCCACATATCAATCAATCAATCATTGTGTGGCATCTCAATTGTACGCAATGCCCTCGAGTGATAGACTAGGAAAACATTGCTTGTGAAAACAAAAAATAAGAAAAGCAATCCTGTTTTCATTATTACATTATTCAAATCTAAAGGTGTCCTTTGACCTATGAAGCCTGACCGATGTCAATAATTTATCTGCTGTTTAGATATTTACAACGACTGCATGCTGAATGTCAATTATCTTGCTTGTCGGAGAGACATCATCTTGTGGAGAGCTGTGACTGCTTTTTTTCATCCTAAAGCCTAAGTTGCACATCACTCAGTGCTGAGAGCAGTGTTCTTATTTCTTGCTTGCAGGTTTTAATACTTCACTTGGTTTTTATTTTGGCAGTAAAGGTACAAGCATTAAATTTTGATCAGTACCAAACTGAATAGTCATCATTTAGTGTAAAAATTACTTGCAGCGTCGCACTTATGTTATGATTCATCTATACCATAGTATGCACTTTTCGCATTATGGTCTTTGCCTATTGTCTCTAGTTAGAGTGGCGAACCAATATTGTGCATCTCATAAACTCGTTTACGTTCAACAAAAAATGATTGCATATATGAAATCAGAATGAAAACCAAATCTGTTCAGTTTTATCTAATATAAATAGAAAATACAGCTAATAGATCCGTGCCCCATATCCCTCCTTAAAGCCGGTGATATTGTTACGGAGCTCGCAAACACACGGAAGAGAGGAACGAGCGTATTTCCTATATTTACATGCCAAAGTGACGCTTCAGAGCTGCCAGTCTCTCGCGCGGCGAGTCCACTTCTTTTTCATCGAACTGTTGTCCACGACGGTAGAGCCATGCCCACTGCCTCGTAATATCACCCCCGGCGAACAAAGCGCCGTCACGGCGCCCCTAAGTCAATCAGGACTGGCAGTATAGTAGGGCTTTAGGCGCGACACATGAACAACATCAGTAGATGGTGTAGCAGAGGATGAGTGCGGTTGAACGGGAGTGATGAGGTAGTCGACGTCGGTGACCTTGCGGAGAACTTTGTAGGGTCCTGTGTATCGTGGGAGGAGCTTCTCGCACAAACCTTCACGTCGATACGGCGTCCAGAGTAGGACAAGAGAGTCATCAGGGTAGTCAACGTCGCGGTGCGAGTCATCGTAGCGGACTTTTTGTGCGGCCTGAGAAGCACTGAGCCGAGTGTGCGCGATTTGGCGAGCGACGCGGGCTCGAGAAGCAGCGTCCTGCGCATACACCGTTGGTTGGATAGTAGCAGAAGGAAGGAGTGTGTCGAATGGCAACGCAGGGTTGCAGCCGTACAAAAGAAAGAATGGAGAGTAGCCGGCGGTGTCATGTCTTGACGAATTATATGCAAATGTAACGTAGGGGAGCATTGCGTCCCAGTCACGGTGGTCAGCAGAGACGTACATAGACAACATGTCTGTAAGAGTTCGGTTGAGACGCTCCGTGAGACCGTTAGTCTGGGGATGGTAGGCAGTAGTAAGGTGATGTTCGGTAGAGCAGCTCCGGAGGATTTCGTCGATAACTTTTGCGAGGAAGCAGCGGCCCCGATCCGTCAAAAGCTGGCGCGGAGCTCCATGCCGCAGAATGACGTCATTTAGGAGAAAGTCTGCGACGTCTGTAGCGCAGCTAGTTGGCAATGCACGAGTTATCGCGTATCTGGTCGCATAGTCGGTTGCGACAGCGATCCACTTGTTGCCTGACACGGACGTCGGGAAAGGTCCGAGCAAGTCGAGGCCGATGCGGAAGAATGGTTCCGGGGGAATGTCGATAGGTTGGAGCAGGCCAGCCGGACGGAGAGCAGGACGTTTCCGACGCTGGCAGCGCTCGCAAGCAGCGACATAACGGCGCACAAATTTATACATGCCAGGCCAAAAGAACCGTTGCCGCACGCGGTGATAGGTGCGTGAAAAACCCAGGTGTCCCGCCGTCGGTGCGTCATGCAGATGTTGAAGAATAGTGGCACGCATGTGTTGGGGAATAACTAACAAATATTCCGGGCCATCAGACTTCATGTTGCGACGATACAGAATGTCGTTGCGAAGGACATATTGACGGAGAGAAGGGTCGGAATGTCCTGAAGATACTCGCTGAATGACCTTCTTGAGGGTTGCGTCCCGGCGCTGCTCTGTGCCGATGTCGTGCAAATCAGATATGGCGAGCACACAAGAATCGCCTTCATGGACAGCGAGGCTAGCAGGGTCCACCGGATAACGCGAGAGACAATCAGCATCTTGGTGCAACCTGCCCGACTTATAAATTACGTCGAAGTTATACTCCTGGAGACGTAGAGCCCAGCGACCTAGGCGACCAGTTGGGTCCTTGAGCGACGACAGCCAACACAGAGCGTGGTGGTCCGTAATAACTGAAAACTCGCGGCCATACAAGTAGGGGCGAAATTTCGCTACAGCCCAGACCAACGCAAGACACTCGCGCTCTGTTATCGAATAGTTTCGCTCAGATGTGGAGAGAAGGCGGCTGGCATACGCAATAACACGCGTTTGGCCTCCCTGGTGTTGAGCGAGGACGGCGCCGATTCCGTGAGCACTGGCGTCTGTGCGTACTTCAGTCGTCGCAGACGGGTCAAAGTGAGCCAGTATTGGTGGTGAAATGAGCAGGTCGATCAGCGTGGAAAACGCAGCTGCTTGGTCTTGGCCCCACGAGAAGGGCACGTTCTTTTTGAGAAGATCAGTTAGTGGTCGTGCAATTGTAGCGAAATCGCGTATAAAGCGGCGGAAGTACGAGCATAAGCCCACAAAACTCCGAACATCTTTGGTTGAAGAAGGCAGAGGGAAATTCTTGACAGCGCTAATCTTGTCAGGGTCAGGTCGGACGCCAGCAGCACTTACAAGATGACCAAGGATCGTGATTTGTTGTCGGCCGAAATTGCACTTTTTCGAGTTCAGCTGGAGTCCTGCTCGACGAAAAACGGCTAAAATGGTCGACAAACGAGTTAAGTGAGTTTCAAATGTTGGGGAAAAAACAATCACATCGTCGAGGTAGCAAAGACAGATGGACCATTTATAACCACGAAGAAGAGAGTCCATCATGCGTTCGAACGTTGCCGGGGCGTTGCACAGCCCAAAAGGCATAACCTTGAACTGATAAAGGCCGTCCGGTGTGATGAAGGCAGTCTTTTCTCGGTCTAAGTCGTCGACAGAAATTTGCCAGTAGCCCGAACGCAGATCAATAGATGAGAAGTATCGCGCGCCATGAAGGCAATCAAGGGCGTCGTCGATTCGTGGCAGCGGATATACGTCTTTGCGGGTTATCTTGTTCAAGGCACGGTAGTCAACGCAAAATCTCCAGCTGCCATCCTTCTTTTTCACTAAAACAACAGGTGACGCCCATGGACTTGAAGAGGCCTCTATGACTCCTTTGGAGAGCATTTTCTCGACTTCTCGTTGTATGACCTGGCGTTCGGACTGGGAAACACGATACGGTCGCCGTCTAACAGGATTAGCATCGCCGGTATGTATTTGATGACGCACGAAGGACGTTTGCCCTAAAGGGCGGTCATCGAAGTCGAAAATATCTCGGTAGGTAGTCAGAACGTGGTGAAGTTGCGCCAACTGACAGGGCAGAAGATCAGGGGCGATCATCATCGTGATTTCGTCGCTAGGTGCGTTTGCTCGGCTGGCTGCAGTAGGGGACGAACAGTCTTCAGGGTCCAATGCCACGATGCTACATGCATCAAGTGGGGAAACGTGGGCTAACGAAATGCCTTGCGGGAGAACTTGGGTCGAACTACTGAAGTTAAGGAGCGGAAGCTGAACGTAGTTGTCCACAATAGTCACGATTGTATGCGGCACAGCAACACTTCGAGCCAAGAGCACATCCACCAATGGAGACACTATGTAGTCACCGTCAGGAAGAGCTGGTGATATCGTTAAGGCAACACACGTGGTGGCTTGCGGTGACAGCCGAACATAATCAACAGCGCACAAGCGGTGTGACGGTGAGGACGGCACAGGTCCAAGTCGAGGCAGTTCAAGTTGAAGAACGCCGGTTGCACAGTCGATGAGAGCAGCATGGGTGGACAAGAAATCTAAACCAAGAATTAGGTCATTTGGGCACTGCTCAATAACTGCAAAGAGAACAGATGTGGGGTGATCGGCGATAGTGATGCGTGCTGTGCACATTCCTGTGATGGCAAGACTTCTTCCGTCGGCGACACGAATAACGCCAGGGGCAGCCGGTGTGAGCACTTTCTTCAGGCGGCGACGAAGTCGGGCACTCATCACAGAAATATGCGCCCCAGTGTCAACAAGTGCAGAAACAGTCAGGCCGTCAACGTCGACGTCGATCAAATTTCGTCGTGTCGGCAGTACAAGGAGAGGATTTGAGGTCGGTACCGAGGATGCAGCTTCACCTCCAAGAGCTGCACCGCTTAGTTTCCCTGGTGAGAATTGAGCGGGGAGGTCGGGCGTCGTCGTAGAGGAGAAGGGGACGACGGGCGACGTCCTGGCGGCGAACGAGACTGGTGACGTCGAGGCGACGGTGAGCGGCTGTGCTGCGTATCAGGGGCATCGCAGGCGTAGGAATCGACGGGCAGAGGCCGGCGGTAGTTGTCGGCGATCGGCTCAGGAGGTTGGAAACGACGGTAGCTATCGGTGCGGCGAGCAGTGTTATACTGGTTTCGGGACGAAGACCAATGGTTGTGGCAATACCGTGCGACGTGACCTATGCGGCGGCAGTTAAAGCAGATCGGCCGATCATCCGCAGTTCTCCATTCGGCCGGATTGCGAGAGCGTGGATAAGACCTTTCTTGGGGTGGTGACCTGGGGCGAGGCGGCGACCTTGAACGGAAGCCAATTGGTCGAGACTGAGCAACGGCGCAGACATCGAAGCCCAAATTGCTCAGTTCTTCCCGCACAATCGACTGTACCAAGCAAACCTGAGGTACTTGCAAATCGACGTGGCCGTTGGCGGGAAGAGTAGGTGTAATTGCTTCGATTTCCCGCCGGACAATTCGCGTAATTTCAGACGCTGGTGAAGACTGCCGATGGGCGCACAGTCCATCTTCGCAGGAGGACGTCGCTGCGGTGTTCGGCAGTCGAGTAAATGATCTTGAAATCCGCCTGCTTTTGGCCAGTTCAAAACGCCGGCATTCCTCAATAATTTCGTCGACGGTCGCACAGTTCCGGCACATTAGCAGGTTGAACGCGTCGTCCGCTATGCCCTTGAGGACGTGGCCAACCTTGTCAGACTCCGACATGTCGTTGTCAACTTTACGACATAGAGCCAGTACGTCCTGTATATATGAGATATACGGCTCTGTGGACGTCTGAGCACGTATAGACAACTCCTTCTTTGCAGCCGCCTTTCGACCGATGGGCTTCCCAAATAAGTCGCGAAGCTTTTCCTTGAAGGTGTCCCAACTGCCGATCTCCTCCTCATGGTTCTCGTACCAGACTTTGGCCGTGCCTTTCAGGTAAAACAGCACATTGGCCAGCATAAGAGTCGGATCATACCGGTTGAGAGCACTGGTGCGTTCGTAGTCGGCTATCCAGTCGTCGACATCAACTTGGTCCGTACCGCAGAACGTTCCAGGATGCTTCGGATGCGTCAGCACGTACGTGGGTGGGGGTGGGGCCAGTGGAGGCGTTGCCGTGGATGGTGCGGGCGTCGCCGAAGCCGATGGAGAGGTGGCCGTGGGATCAGTCCCGTGTTCCATCATGGAAACTCCGATTTGACGACCACTGCGGAGCTCCGTTGTATGGCGCTTCGTTACCCAGCACTCCCACCAATTTGTTACGGAGCTCGCAAACACACGGAAGAGAGGAACGAGCGTATTTCCTATATTTACATGCCAAAGTGACGCTTCAGAGCTGCCAGTCTCTCGCGCGGCGAGTCCACTTCTTTTTCATCGAACTGTTGTCCACGACGGTAGAGCCATGCCCACTGCCTCGTAATAATATATAGCCATATTATTGGGCAAAGTACCACGCATATCTTTCTTTGCGTCGCCTGCCTATAAAAGTACCACTAATTAGAAAATCTTGGGATATGTACAACATAGTGGATAGTGTCATTTACGAGATGTTCAGTCACCTTTGATGAATATACATTGGTGACATATATCGGCGATGCAGATACCAGACCTCAGGAAAGAGGAGTTCTTTGTGTCGGCGCTCCACGTCATCAAGGCATACGTAACTACGGAGCTTCGAAAGCTCAAGTTCATTGGTTACAGGAATGATTTCGGGTGAGATATGTTTTGTCTTTCATGCTACTTTTATAGTTCGTCATGCAATGGCTCTTTATATATAATCATGGAGTCTGTGTCATTCTTTCTTTATGGTTGCTGTTCACCAGGCTGTGTGTATGCTCACCTCTGTTGTGCGCCGATGCGTGTTTGGTTATTAAAATTATACACAATGCGTAGTTTTAAGTGTCCATGAAGATAGAACTAATTGTTTTTTTCGGCATTGAGCCAAAAAGACGCCTTAAGAATAATTGAATGAATAGAACATTTCAGTATACGCTCCTACCCTCAAAATTCTAATGATTATCTTATGCGGACTAACTTTGCTCGTGAAAAATTTTTACAAAGGCTTCCAGTTATGTTGGGGATTATAAGCCACAGTGTTTTTCCTTCAACATGCGTCATTGTAACGAGTGGTGAATAAGTTCCCAAGATAGACGCTATATAAAAAATTAATGTACATACGAACACGCATAAAAGAGAGCAGGGCACCCACACCCACGAAAATAAAATCTCGGGAACAAGCAGAGATCCGGGGTCATGACTATTTCAGAAACGGCTTTCTCACCGCGTAACAAAAAGCTCTGTGCACCATATCTTGCGAGACGACAGAACGAATTTTATCTGTAACAGTGAGGTGTTTTACTGTTGAAATATGTCCCTATTGAGCTACAAGGGTCTAAGCACGGTCGGACACGTGATAAGCGAGAACGAAAACTTCTCGATGCTTATTATGCTACTAATACGGATCGCTGCCATATTTAGGAATTCCGCTTAAGCATTTCCTTAGATCTCTGAGTTGCCTGATAGTAAAAGTAAAAAAAACAGTTTTAGCATAAAGCGACACATTACCGAGTGTATAGGCATTTTATTCTTTGACAATTATCAATGCTTTGATTAGTTTTTGTTCGTATTTATTATTTGCACCTAAAACTTACAAACCACAGAGTAGTTGGGCCAATATATATTTTCTCATTTCTGTTAAAAGCTCTGGCAAGTGAAATAATCCTTAGAAATCGCGTATTGGGAATCGTTTATATCTTCAGAAGTAAGTGCAACTTTTACAATCATTTGTCACATTGACTGTGCTGCACGCGATTCATTTGCTCGCCCGCGTTGCCCTCTTAGCACTAAAGCTAAGAGTGGAACGTCGGCTTAAATAGCTACTGAAGTAGTAGCTCTAGCAAAACTTTTCATTAGATTTGCAGTAGTTATTCAGAAACGCTGGATTATTTCCTCTAGGCTAATGTATCAGGCCTGTTCTCACCAGTATTTTGGGCGTTTGAAGTACTAGAAAACGAAACATTACATGGCACAAGTTAACTGCAACGCCCTGCAAAATATGCTAATATTGATGAAACAGCTAATGAGGGAGACTTGTATTACAATTGGCGGCCAACTGTAGAGATATCTTGAAATTTTAAACCCCAGCCAGTTGGTTTATTTAAAAGAGTGCACACACACGTAATACTTACACGGCTAACTTGTTTATCTTGTGTGCTGAGTTATTTACGTGATAAACCCGTGCATCATTATTTTTCCTTGGCATTGTGCACTGCTTCAAAAGGGGTGAAAATCATGCCAACGTCACCCAGTTTAGCCAGATATACAGAATCCTGTCAGTACATACACGCCACTGAACGCTGCTATTACTAGCAATTGCACCGGTACCTGCCACTAGGTTGCTGTATTATTGCATGATAGCCTCAGATTGCTGTTTGTCTGGAACGTTTTATATTTGTAGCAAGTCAACCTGCTTGTCATGCAAAGACCATTAGAAACACGTTTGGCTGCTTTCGTTCTAAATAAAAGGCAGAGAATAATTTTTTAGTGGTAGACATACTGAGAAACTCACCAGTTTTGAAGTCATACGCATTGTAGATAGATGGATGAATGCAAAAACATAGCTGTGAAGTTATAGCTCACAAAATTTAGGCCAAACATTGATGGTTAACCAACTGCTGAACAATGCGTGCAGGGCAATGCTTCCATGTGACTTTGTGCATATACGCTAAAGCATTGCCCAATTGTAAAGCGGGCATAAAAACTGGATCGATAATAAATCTTCAAGTTTGGAATTAGTACAACTGAAAAAACCGCTATTAGCCACTGGGCTGCCGACCGCCGCCATACGTCGCCGAAGCAGGAGATGCGCCGATAGTATTCGCAAGTTTCATCGCCTATAGGGGGTGAACTGGACGGTTTATTAAGGCGCCCACAGAGAGTATCGGTGAAGGCCGGAGTCGCTGAGCACATATGAGGCATGCACTGGTTTGTTTTTGCTTTGCGATGGCTTTACCTTTTTGCAGTCTCATATTATGCACGACTTAGACGCTTCAAAACCTCGAATGCGATGCCTAGAAGAGGTCCTGAATTCCACACGTATCACTTGTCTTAGTGTGAAGGCTTTTAGCCCACATTTTTTAACGCATTTTTGAAAAACGTCACAGTTTTACTGCAAAGGCGAAGCAATGAACGTAATAACAGCAAATCGGAAGGTCTGTGCCATATGGCAAGCAGATTAGAACATGCCTCGTCTTTCTCACCCATAAATTACGCACGAAACGTACTCACTACAGATGAACGCAAATAAGCGTCTCAGTTGTTACTTTGCTATGGCTGAAAAACTCGCCCTTTTCGCAAACGAAGAGTGTGTAACGACTGCAGTGACCTTTGTGCGTCCAGTTACTACAAAAAAAAAACGCTCTAGTGAAAGCCCAACGCCAGTTTAGACATACATGCACATGCTTTGAACGCCGCTGCCCCATCGCTACTTCAATACTCTGAAGAGATCACGCTGGCGGCCGCGGAGCGACGTGACAGTCTATGGAGTTTGCCAAAAGGGCAAGAAACAATTTCAGCGCCCTTATTTCTCGAAACCACTATTACGACCAATGTTACTATTCCCCCCCCCTCCATTGGTGGAGACGTGGAGTTTTGAAACAGAGCCTCTCTTAGTAACGTTGAAATGTCACCTATATATGTTTAGATGAACGCAAGGGTAAGTTGAAGGACTAGTTTTCTTTGTTAGACGCACAGACAATTTTTCTCTTAGTTATGAATACGTCATGAGACTACTGTGTTTTTTTCCCTTACGGAAAACCTTCACCCGAAATGTTACATTTACTAATTCGGCATGACGTCTAGTCTTCCTGCATTTTCCCTTTGTCACACCAGATGGCGCATTGCTACCGATTAAACTGTACTTATTTCTCAGCTAGTTTGTTGATCACTGTATAAATATCGCATTGACGCGAAGAGGAAGGGGACGAGGCGAACCCACATTACAAGTCTGCCAGTGCCTGTGTCCAGTCCCTGTGAAACCTTTTTTTTTTGCTATCCTCCTAAAAAAGCCACGGTTTACTTCAGAAAACTGGTATTTTCTTTTTAATATTCATCTAAAACTAGCTTATTTATGCAGGTGGGTTCAACTACAACCGCAAGAGGACCCAGTGTACCAATATCTTGGCAACTTTATCCGTAAGCCCTTGGCTTAGTCTTACCGACGACCCACTTGCACGCTACTTCCTAAAGCCATTGTCACCTTAAACAGCTTCGTTTTCTTGTTAGCGATAATATTTGCTTTGCCAAATTTTACGAGGAAATGTAATTAGGACAGCACTCCAAGGCTTAGGCTATAAGAAATAGCAATGAAGTTGTACTAGTTTCGATGCATGAGTATGCCATAGTTTGAAAACAGAAGTTCCTTGTATTTTTATTCATACACCTATATACAATGCTTACAATATATGACAATCAATTTTTCAAATGCAACTGCATTTTTAGTCGGGCGATGTCAGGCGACCATCGGGATCCGTCCATCACCCTCTCCCATAGCAACAGCTGTGGGCACGCGCGTCCTTAGCTACCTGAGCCCTCACCCCATGTCACGCTATGGTCTCATCAGCCATCAGTATTACCTGCGAGCGCTCACGCTTATCCTCACTCCTAACAACTGGAGCCACCACCTCCTTGACTTGAACGTGACTTGCCACAGCCCCAATGCAGTGAGTTTGTAACGCGTTTGTAGCGTTTGTGCTGTGAGCGTTTGTTTAGCGTTTGCCTCTGCCAAGTCAGACAAGTGTACTACGAATACCTTTCACGGAAGTTGCATCGATTGCGCCCTTACCCGAAACCACGGTGCCCGAAACTGTGACGTGCGCATGCTTTTCAAAGACTCTTTGACCTTACATTTTAGCGACCACAAGGCTGAGATTATGGCCTTCAGGTACAATGGCAAACAAACAGGTTCTGACGAATGCGTAAAAAATGGTTATGGTACAAGGCCTCCTAACATCATTAAATTACACAATTAAAATTACTACGCCATGTACTCACGGCACCAGAAATGCATTCCCATTTTTTCTTGATTGCTTTCGGGGTGGTGGGGTCATTTTTTATTGTCACCTCACGTTACTTTTCACTAGCCCTTTGCGCAGTTTACTTCCAAAAACCATGCACGCAGAGTAAAAAATATAATTCTTTATTATCGTGATTATGACAATTTGTTGGTTCATTTGATTTTGAATACTTCATCTCCAGTGTCCCGCCATCCATCTAACCACTCAGGAAATCGCAACACACTGAAAAAAACTTGGATGTACAAGCAGAACGTTTCTCGCGGCTAGTGGGTGTGTGTTACGTAAGGAATAAATCGCTAATGAGACGAAGTGGCAGCGCCAAGCGCTCCGTGTCACTTGTGTTGCTTTCTTCGAGCTTTATTCTGTCCACAACTTTCATTACATTTTGTGTCCAGACCCATGCCTTTACACCTTTTGTTATTTCCGTAGAACATATAACTCTGGCAAAATGTGGTGCCACGTACGCTTCACTACGAGCTTGCTGCGTTTAACGCTGCATACCCACTGCAAGCATGGTCTCAGTGAAAGTCCAAATGAAAGACACGAAGACGCTTGCGACGAGAAATTCCTAAACCGGGGGTGTGTGCTAAAAATTGAAACGTCGGCACCACCAGCCACCTTATCTTAGCGAATAGTTCAGCAACACATTTGGTGTACTTTGTTCACATCCCATGCTTTCTCATCGTAAACACCAAATATATCTCTGCTCCGAGACACATTTCCCTTCGTGGTTGACATCTCCTTGAATTATGTGCAATGTAGTCAAAACCATGGCGCGTTTAGAGTGTCATATTTAGACTTGCTGCTTTTCGTGTATATAACATGGTTGTACTAGCAAAATTATTCCAACATCATCGATACCACACACCGGCAGCCGCTGCAATAAAGCCTAGTGAACTCGCCGTAACTCCCAGTGGTAACGTCGAGTGCACTGACACAGCGTCCGCCGTGGTGGATACGGCGCTTGAATGCTGGTCGCAACAAAGGTCGTGGCTTCGATTCCGGCTGTGGCCTTCACATTTTCGTGGAGGTCAAGTCGTAGACGCCGTGTACAGTGTGATGTCAGCGCGCACTAAAACACACCAGCTGGTCGAAAATTCCTGAGCCCTCTATTATGGCATGCCTCATAAGGCACACCATAATGGTAGACTGCGGTGGACAAAGGTGTAACTACAAAGTGAAACGATTGAGGCTGGCTCTACATTTACAGAGCCCATGGCTGCTGTTGCAGGATGATCTAGCATCTCTAGACCACAAATACCGTAAGCACTGACACCCAAACAAAACCACAAAGCACAACACATGTGCACGCTTGAGTTTCGCCTTGAAGTAGAGTGCGATATGCGTCGCCTTCTCAATTGTCACCTCGGCTTCGGTTTTTGCGGCACGTATCAACCATGCCGCAAGAAAAAGAATGACAACACACGTAACATTGGCCGCTTCACGCTATCGTAAAACACCCATTGCAACTATATACAGTTAAGGGCCTACTATGCAATGATTCGCACTTTCGCTGATCAGGCTAGGACAAACCACGCATCTTAAAGGGCCCCTTAACAAGCTGCATAACAAATTGAAAGTATTTGGTGATTGATATGCGGAGATTAACGTTCCAAAACCACCATATTATTATGAGAGACGCCGTAGGGGAGGGCTCCGCAAATTTTGACCGCCTGGGGTTCTTTAACGTGCACCCAAATCTGAGAACACGGGCCTACAGCATTTTCGCCTCCATTGAAAATACAGCCGCCGCAGCCAGGCTTTGATACGGCGACCTGCGGGTCAGCAGCCGAGCACTTTAGCCACTAGCCTACCGTGGCGGGGTGTAACGACCTGTATAGAGAGACAAAGCTCTAGACGAGACGCTCGTGTTTCTGTACGGAAACCTGCGATGACTCAATCGTCATAGGGCAATAACGATGCCGTTTATGCAATCACACAAAAAATGTATTTACAAAAGACATGAAAGGTCTAATAAAAAATGAAGAGAAAAAATATAACATGCTTGGGATGCTGGTGTGAGAGTTACAAGGGCATAAAAACAGAAAGAGTTCACCGGAGAGGAAGGCGGTGATCAAGTCCCGGCGGCAAACTCAACGCTGGGAAGGGACGGCCGACGCTTGGGTAGCCTGGTGAGTCCAATGACAGCCGCGGCCAAGAACGCGGCTCACTGCGGAGGTAGTTAACCTGGAGCACGCATGGCGTTTGCCATGCCTATCTCGAACGCTGGCTGGCGCTCGCTGCTGTAGGTACCGGACTCGCCTGGCGGAAACGTCCTGGCGGCGTTTCGCCCACGCCAGGCCCGAACTGCTAGGACGGCTGGTATGGCCCCAGCTGGGAGCCCGCTGAGACCTCGAGTCCGCAACCCGACGGGTCACTGCTCCCACGCCCTGGTTCTTCAACCTTGCTTCTTCCTTCCAGCCACGTCTGCCTCACTCCTTCTTCTTCTTCGCACCACCCCACTACCATGATTTTCCTGCGTCGTCTTCTTCGACTGTCTCTGTGGCGCGCACTTCAAACACAATTCTATCTTCCCGATCACGCATGGCCACTTCACTCATCACACATGCCCCTCCTTCGGAAAAAGTTTTTTTTCTTTCTAAAAAAAAAACTTTCTAGCCACGTCTTAGTCGCAACCACCACGTGTCCGCACAAGACCACTGCACCGCACCTGTGAATAGAGGTGATATATGTCCACAATAAATGTTCACACACCCTCACACATATAAAAACAAGGAAAAAAACATGTAGTCAGCCATGGCACGATGACTGTTTTCTTCTGGTGAATAAACCACGTGGTTCAGAAATATACATTGTAGACAAACTGTAAACCAGTTGCAATACACTTCCGTGAAAGCTTATGTTACAGCCTACTCATGAAATCGGCACCTGAATTATCTGAGCCTCTAATATGTTGAATAACAAAACAATACTCTTGTAATGCCAGACTCTATCTCATTACTCAGCTGTTCAGGTGTTTTGCCTTAGCTAGATATTGTAATGGTTGGTGATCAGTTTGCACAACAAACTGCGTTCCGTACACAAAGATATGAAACTTTTCTATTGCCCACACTAGTGCCTACAATCTCAGCCTTGTACTTGACTCTTCTCTCCTGTCGTGCGCTTCGTTGCTCCTTCGACGGAGCCTCCCTGGGAACTGAAAGCATAGGCTTGTAATCAGTCGCCGCACCGCGGCCGTTGTCCTGCTTGCTGGGAGAGTTGAAATCTTTGAGAACTGTGAAACTGTACACCCTCGGGCTGTTCCTAAATGGCGGCGTTCGGCTGAACGCCTTGTTGCCGCTGTTGTACGACGAGTTTACACTTGACCGTTCTGATGACTTTGTGAAGGTCATGTTATTCATGCGAGGCGGCTTCTTTGGCTTGGCCCCTAGCATGTCAGACTTGCGAACGCCACCGCCGTTGTTAGATCGACGCGCAGTCATATTTCTACCTCCGGCTGCCTTGGACTTTCCGCCGCCGCCACTGGAACCTTGGCCGGTTCCGGAGTTCATACCGGATGTCTCATTTTTCTTTGGAAGGGCCGGGGAGCCACAGCACTCGTTGGCTGCGAAAGCAGCTCTCAGCGGAAACGGAAGTGGTACTGTCGACGCGAAGTCCTTGGTCTTGAAGGCAGCCGCCCTTGGAGGTCCCTGCACGCGCGTCGCGGTGTTCGGCGACGGTGACCTAATGGGTGGCTTGCTCGACACTGCTGCCAGAAACGGCGGTAGATGCATGTGGCTCGCCGGTGTCTTGCTCTCCTTGCGCGGGATACTTGGGTTTGGTTCACGAGGCCGGTACGGTACCGATCCGCCACAGCTGGTGCCCATGGCGACAGCCACCGCAGCGAACTGCTTGGTGCTCTCTAGACCGCCTCCGGACCTGTTTAGTGGCAGTGGTCTCGGGGTCCACAGCGGCGCCGGGGCCCTCGGGGGGAAGGCTTGCTGCTGCTTCCTTCGACGGCTTTGAGAGCATGACGTCCGTTGGCGCCACTCGAATGGGGGCCGAGCGAACGGCGGTAGTGGTATGGGTGGCTCACCTGGTATCATGTGGCGGCTGGTTGGTCCCTTGGTCCCTTCGGGTATGTAGCGGTAGAATGTGCAGCCGTTCCACTCGAATGGTGTCTCAATCAACGGCATTAGGCCAAGTGGTGCTTTGCCTCCTTTGCTTTTCGGGTACGTTCTTTGGCACGTATCACAAGATCGAACATATCTTTTAGATTCTTCCTGTACTCCAGGCCAATAGAACGATCTTAGTACCCGATCAATGGTTCTTTTCGTACCTTGATGTCTTGACATCAGACTTTCCCCCTTGTATCATTTACGTGCTACGTTATCCGTCTCTAATTTCGTTACAGCAAGCTTCTCTTTTCATGTTGTATCAGGGTCGTGAGCCTGACGTGATCCGGGCACATTTCCCACGATGATGTCGTATAACGGGGAAATCATGCATTTTACGATGCATACACCTCAAGAGTATGGTGAAAAAATTTCCACCTTTGCCTCTGGAACCTTAATTCTACTTCCATCCGCCAAGAACAATGTTGCCGTGGTTCCCGTAAGTGCTCCGTCTGGCACGAGGGAACGCCGCACAACCACAGTATTACTTTCTGTGTCCCGTAATACTGAGGCAGCCTTGCCGAATATCACGCCCTGCAACACGGGCATCTGATGTTTCGTCACCCTTGGTTCGGTAACTGCTGCACTAGCCATACTCTCTTCGCTTTTTTCGTCCTCCACCTGCTCGACTTCGTTAAGGTTCTCCCTTTGCGACCATATACATGAGGCTTTCCGGCTAGTGCTGGGTATCTTGGTGCACGCTTGGGTGTCGTGCCCAGTTTTACGACAATACCCACAGTATGGTTGCCTTGTCCGAGCGCGGCATTCTGAAGCTATGTGACCGGTGTTGTCACACACAAAACATCGAGTGGAAGCCTCTGAAGTTGAATTACCGCCTTTTCCTGCAGAAGTGTTCTCCCCTTTGTCACGGAAAACAAGCAAGTTTGACTGTCGCTGAGCTTCTAAAAAATTGTCGGCCGCTTCCGCCATCTCTTCAAGCTTACGGCAGTTTTACTCTCGCAAAAATAGCGCCACCTTATTATGACAGTTGTTTATAAATTGCTCCGGTACTATGAGATTCCGAACTGAGGAGTATTCCTTTTCCGTTTTCGACATCTCAACCCATCTGTCGAAGAAGCTTGTTAGCCTCGTTGTGTACTGCACGCCCGTTTCCCCATCTTGTGGCTTGCTGTGTCGGAATTTTTCACGGTAGCCCTCCGCCGTGAAACGAAATCGTTGCAGTAGCGCCAACTTGGTTTTGTCATAATCGAGAGCCTCTTCTGGCGACAGACGACCAAAGACCTTGAGAGCCTCCCCACTCAAACACAAACTTAGGGCCGTGGCCCACTTGTCTTTTGGCCATTCTTGACCGGTAGCAACATTCTCAAACCTTTTTAGGTATGCGTCTAAGTCGTCCCGGTTCTCGTTAAACCCTGGCATGAAATTGTGAGGATTAATGGTAGGAGATGCTCGAACTGGTCGGCCATGGTCAGCCACCACTGACTCTTTAACGCCTCCAGCCTGAGCGAGTTGAAGACGCAACTGTATAGTCTTCTGGCATTCCTCCTGAAGTCGCCGTTCTAACTCCATCTGCTCCATCTTCTCTTTCCTTGCTTCACGTTCTGCAGCCCTCTCTTCTCGAGCTCGAGACTCCCGTTCTTCTACCCAAGCCCTTAACTCAGATCCCTCTAGCCCCATGCACAACGCCAGTGCCGTTAAATCCGAGTTCATCTTTGATCTGTCTTTTTTTTAAGCAAAATATAACGAGGGAACAGTAACTGTTAATGCAATGAACGGCTTCGTCCTGTCGCGAACGCCAATGTAACGACCTGTATAGAGAGACAAAGCTCTAGACGAGACGCTCGTGTTTCTGTAGGGAAACCTGCGATGACTCAATCGTCATCGGACAATAACAATGTCGTTTATGCAATCACACAAAAAAATGTATTTACAAAAGACATGAAAGGTCTAATAATAAATGAAGTAAGAGAAAAAAATATAACATGCTTGGAATGCTGGTGTGAGAGTCACAAGGGCATAAAAAAATTGCCCGCAGCTTCCCTCGGGGGAACACTGAGGAGGATGCGGAGCATATAACTGGTGGGAACTTGGATGGGAACGTTCACGATCTGGCCCTTGATTCCGTACTGTCCGTTGCCGTGAGTCAAGCGTCGTATACTCATGAACGGGAGTCGAGGAGCGATGAGTCGTTCTTCAACCGCGTTCAACTCGGGTTCGGGTCGGGGCGGGTAGCGGTAGCCGTAACTCACGCTAGCCGAGGGAACTCGACCGGCAATCAACGACTGCTTGCACGTAGCACACACGACGTAGTCGGCATAGTCGGTGCCCTTTCCAAACGTATCGCAAAGAACCGACAACGCTTTGGAGTTGTTCTGAATGTTGCCGATCCGAGTTAAGTTGTTATCGAACCAAAGACGATCACACACCTTGCAGGTGTGGCCGAAGCTTCGGTCGAGGAAGTCGCGCTTGAAGCGAGCGTTGGGCGTGGCATACTGCTTGGCGCGCCACGCCGCTACCTCGGCGCGCTTACGCTCGCGGGCAGCATCGGGATCGGCCTCTCGTCGCCGACGCTTGCACTCGGCTTCCCGTTTTCGAAAGTCCGGGTCCTCTTGTCGACGCTTACGTTTTAAAGCGGCCGAATCCGGTGCTGCTGCTCGACGCTGACGTCTCTCAGTTGCTTCACGTTCTCTAAGTTACGAATCTTCCGCACGACGCCGACGTTTACGTTCGGCGTCGCGAGCTCTTCTCCGCGCTGCCTTGTCTTCGGACGACGACTTGGTTGCGATTCCGCCAACACTTTGGCCGACGCTAGTCGAAGGGACGTCGATCATTGCGACCTCGGACGTCGACGCGCCGTACAAACTAACCGACGAGCGGCAACTGAGCGAGCGAGCACCGACCTTGAGTATATATACAGCGCGACGGCGCATGCACTGTCAGCTGTCGAATGTTCGAGAAGGGGGAGAAGCGCAACGGCGCGTGCGCGCGCGTTAGCCGATGTTCTCGAAGCGCGACGGCGCATGCGCGCGCGTCAGCTGCCGATGTTCTCGAAGCGTGACGGCGCATGCGCGCTACAATATACAGCTAGCGAATGTTCGTGAAGAGGAGAAGCGCACGCGGTGTGTAGAGGAGGAAGGGTGCACAGATGGTGGAGGAGTGAAGTGCGCGCAGTGTGTAGAGGAGGAAGGGATGCACAGATGGTGGAAGAAGGAGGAGGAAGCTTGCGGACGGCGCCGCACTACAAGCCTCGAGTATTAGATGCTCCGCATCTAAAACAGAAAGAGTTCACCGGAGAGGAAGGGGGTGATCAAGTCCCGGCGGCAAACTCAACGCTGGGAAGGGACGGCCGACGCTTGGGTAGCCTGGCCAGTCCAATGACAGCCGCGGCCAAGAACGCGTCTCACTGCGGAGGTCGTTGACCTGGAGCACGCATGGCGTTTGCCATGCCTATCTCGAACGCTGGCTGGCGCTCGCTGCTGTAGGTGCCGGACTCGTCTGGCGGAAACGTCCTGGCGGCGTTTCGCCCACGCCAGGCCCGAACTGCAAGGACGGCTGGTATGGCCCCAAGTGGGAGCCCGCTGAGACCTCGAGTCCGCAACCCGACGGGTCACTGTTCCCACGCCCTGGTTCTGCAACCGTGCTTCTTCCTTCCAGCCACGTCTGCCTCACTCCTTCTTCTTCTTCGCACCACCCCACTACCCTGATTTTCCTGCGTCGTCTTCTTCGACTGTCTCTGTGGCGCGCACTTCAAACACAATTTTATCTTCTCGATCACGCAGGGCCACTTCACTCAGCACACGGGGCAACAAATTCATGTTAGACGCTGGCAGTAGTTGTGTGTCTGAAGGAGAGCGCTATCCCACAACAATTTTTTGATCGTTATATTACGAGCTGAGAAAACCAGTATTTTGAAGCGCTGCGAAAACATAATGCAATAGGGCGAGCTCGAAACCCTTGCCGCTCGCCCTGCGTAGCCTTTGGAACCAAAATGCCTCTTCTGCCTCCTCCAACATATCAGCGAAAGTTCACGCACGCAGTATATGCTCGAGTACGGCCGGACTTGAAAGGCACATGAGCGTTCCGTCTTGGGGCCTTCACAGTGCGTCTGTTTCCCCCTCCCACCGCAGCACCATGTTGTCGCTGCGACCCTGCCATTGCTCCCCGTTGCGTTCGTGACTGCAGGCCATGCTAAAGCAGACGCGCAACGGAGGAAAAAAAAGGCAGATCCCACGTACAGTGGGAATCGATAATATGCGAAGCACGAATGAGGAAGGTTGATATGTCACTCTAAAATCAGCAGAATGTTACGAGGTGCAGGTAAATGGGGCCGTACGTGACTTGCGTGTCATGATTACCATGTTTGGATGTATCGTTTACCTTCGTCATCTATTGACGTGACGTGACACCAAATTTAGGATATGCGCAGCTTGCGAAACGACTGCGAGCATGCTATGAGCGTGGTATGTTGTCATTTTCTTAAATGACACGCTTAAATGACAGTTTCGTGAAAATATACTCCAATGTAGCGTTGACGCGCGCGAACACTAGGCACAGCAATGCTACGTTAGCAAAACGCGAACACTCTAGACTGACGCCAGGCAGGACCGGCGCGACCAGCGTCTGTTGACGCAGCGCGGCGGCATCCGACGGAAAATGCGACATGTTGCATTTCGCACCAATGCTTTGCCCAGACAACACTGCATCTCCCTTTTTTTGTGACGAAGGGACGCCGGGCGCGCTGAGACGCGCATGCGTCAAAGCAACGCAGCGCAGCGCGCCTTCGAATTTATGGCAAGACCGGCGCCTGGCGTGGCAACGCCGGCGTGACGCGACGAAATGAACGCTGGCGAGCACGCGCAGCGTGTCACGTAGAGATTTATTGGCGCCTTAACTGTGATGAGTAGACATGTTCTCATATGACAGACATCTCATGATTAGCATGTTTGCACCAGCCACATCCCCTCGTCATCTATTGACTTGATGTAATACAAAGTTTGGCATATATGAAGCTAGCGAAACGGCCGCGAGCGCATCATGAGTGTAGCATGCAGTCATGCTGTTACATGGCACGCATGTCATGATTATCACGTTTGGATGTGTAATTTACCTATGTCATCCGTTCGCGTCGCGTAATACAGAGTTCGGTACATGTGGAGCTAGCGAAACGGCCGCGAGCGCATCATGAGCTTGGCATGTAGACATGTTGTTACATGACACGCATCTCATAATTATCATGCTTGTAGCATTCACATGCCTTCGTCATTCATTCACGTACCGTAATACCAAATTTCGTATACATGACGCTAGCGAGACGGCCGCGAGCGCATCATGAGCATGGCATGTAGTCAGGTTGTTACATGACACGCATGTCATGATTTTCTTGTTAGCGTAAGTCGCTTGTGTTCGGCATGCAATCATGTCATACCATTCTAGTTTTGCAGCATACCATGTGAACGAAACCACCGCAAGAGCTGCAGGACCAAGAAATGTAAATCATGACATTCATGACATACATGTCATGGTTTTCATGTTGTGACAAGTCAAGTATGTTCTTCATACAGTCATGTTATGCCACACCAAGTTTGGTATCGATACCATTGTCGAAACGGTCAGGAGAGCTAAAAGTGGTAGGCGGCTAGATAGATAGATAGATAGATAGATAGATAGATAGATAGATAGATAGATAGATAGATAGATAGATAGATAGATAGATAGATAGATAGATAGATAGATACGCTCAATGTCGCTGAAGTTTGCTAAGAAATGCTTTTCATTTAAAAATTGGCAGATCCCACGTACAGTGGGAATCGACGATATGCGAAGCACGAATGAGGAAGGTTCATATGTCACTTTAAAATCAGCACAACGTTATGAGGCGGAGGTAAATTATGCCGTACATGACTTGCATGTCATGATTTTTGTGTTCAAATGTATCGTTTACCTTCGTCATCTAATCACGTCACGTGATAACCAATTTAGCATATGTTGAGCTACCAAGACAGCCGTGAGCACGCTGTGAGCATGGTATGTTGTGATGTTGTTACATGACACGCGTGTCATGGTTATCATGTTTGCACAAGCATATACCTTCGTCATCCATCGACGTCACGTAACACTAAACTTGGTATATGTGAAGCTAGCGAAACGACCGTGAGCGTGTCGTGAAGGGCCCAATATAAGCGTTGACGCGCGCGCACGCTGGGCACAGCGACGCTACGTTAGCGAAACACGAGCACTCTATAGTCTGACACCGGGCGTGGCTGGTGCGATCAGCGTCCGTCAGCGCGGTTCGACGGCAACTGGTGCGAAATGCGACATGCTTCGTTTCGCGCCGATGAAGTTAGCTAAACAGCACTGCGTCTGCTTTTTTTTTTCGTGACGGGGGCACGCTGGGTGTGCTGAAACGCGCATGCGTCAAAGCAACGCAGCTCAGTGCGTGCCTGCGAGTATATGGCTGGACCGGCGCCTAGCGTAGCATCGCTGGCGTGACTCGAAGAAACGAACGCTCGTACGCACGCGTCGCAGGTCACATGGAAATTTATTGGTGCCTTGATTGTGGCACGCAGTCATGTACTTCCATGCATGACACGCATCTTATGAATATCACCAGTCAAATACCTTCCATTATTCGTGGACGTCACGTAATACCATATTTGGTACATGGGAAGCTAGCGAAACGGCGGTGAGCACATCATGAGTGTGGCATGTAGTTGATTGATATGTGGGGTGTAACATCCCAAAACCACCTTATGATTATGAGAGACGCCGTAGTGGAGGGCTCCGGAAATTTCGACCACCTGGGGTTCTTTAACGTGCACCCAAATCTGAGCACACGGGCCTACATTTCCGCCTCCATCGGAAATGCAGCCGCCGCAGCCGGGATTCGATCCCGCGGCCTGCGGGTCAGAAGCCGAGTACCTATGAGTGTGGCATGTATTCATGTTGTTACATCACACGCATGTGGTGATTTTCATGTTAGGGCCTGTCGCTTGTGTTCGCCATGCAATCATGTCATAGCACATCAATTTTGCAGCATACTATGGTAACGAAACCATGCACCGCAAGAGCTGCAAAACCGAGAATTGTAAATCATGACATTCATGACATACATGTCATGATTTTCATGCTATGACAAGTCAAATATGTTCTTCATACACTCACGTTATGCCAAAACAAGTTTGGTATTGATACCATTAGCGAAACAGCCAGAAGAGCTGAAAGTCGTAGGCGGATAGATAGATAGATAGATAGATAGATGGACAGATAGATAGATAGATAGATAGATAGATAGATACGCTCAAAGTCGCCGAAGTTCGATAAGAAATGCTTCGCAGTTAAAACTAAGATGGCAGTATATCCAATGGCAGCATAAAACAATGGCAGCATATCCACGGAGTGAATGATGGAGAGTGGGGTGAAGCATTCGTCCGTCCATGCGTCCGTCTGTGTGACCGTCCATGCGTCTGTTTATGCGCCCATCCCTGCGTTCGTTCATGCATCTGCCCCTGCGTCCGTTCATGCGTCCATCCATGCATCTGTCTGTGTGTCCGTTCGTCCATGTATTCAACATTCCAACTCCCAGCATCTCGCATCTTTTTATCATATATTCCTCATATAGAAGCACCGCCAATCAGTGGACATTCCAAGGACTAAAAGAGAGGTGGCACACGCACACTTTCTTACGGCTTGCGCTTCGGGTCTACTTCCCACCTCAACCACCTTGAGTTCATGGTATATACTAGTTCACTGTATTCATGGCACTGCGGCCCAATGCTCGCTAAACCTTTCTAAAACTAAGGAGGTTACACCCAGCGAGTATAATGTAGCAACCCTTTCTTGTCCGATAGTGCTCAATGTACATGCTAATGGCTGCTAATGGGGATCGCAGCGTGCGCGTTGACTAAAAGCTGAATGCTCCTGTCTCTCATTCCCCATTAGCAGCCATTGGCATGTACATTGAGAGCACTATTTTTTATTGTTAAACAACGAACAGAAAAAATCTCTCACCGGCACCACCTTGGAGGTGAAATGTTATACCTATTTCGGGTATGTGCCATGGGTGGTTACGTACTACGAGGGACGCCCAAGCCACGCCATAAGGAGCTTCGCCCCTAAAACGCTTTACCTACGGCAGGGTCACAGCGCCCATAGCGTTGAGCAGTAGTTCTAACTGCGGAAAAACGCTACAATTGCCCTGAACTTCATTGCGAAGGCCGTAAGACAGAACGCGCGTTTCTAGTCCGGCCATGGCTCGAGCAAGCTGAACCCCAGAGCACGATTGTGGCTTTGTTTAGTTGACCAGCGTTATTCGCAATGACCACAAACAATGGCTTGAAGCAAGGAGATTTAAAGAAAATTGTTTATCAAACCTGCTTGGGTTGCATGCTATACGATTCAAGACGGCGCCTGGAGGTGGGGCAACCCGTTCGTTTGCTTAGGATGAGATATGAGAGACAGAGAGTCAACTTTTTTAAAGGTTCTGAAGGGGACTGGACACCCCTTACGGGGCCCAGCCCGGTGGCTCCGCCCACGTGGGGACTGGGAGTCGGAGCTCGCCAGCCACCTTTTGGGCCTTCTGGACGGCCTGGTGTTGAAGGGCCCTGTCAGGGCTCCTGAGGTGGTTTATCCAGTCGTCCTCGGTGGCTGTGAACCCGAAGCTAGCGTTTAGCACGGGACACTCCCACAGTATGTGGCTTAAATCGCACCTTGGATTTGGGCATTTGGGGCATTGTGACCTTATATCTGGGAGGAATTTGCTGCAGATATAGGGGCTGGGGTAACTTTGCGTTTGCAGCAGTCGAAGCGTTAATTGTTGTGCTTTATTTAGTGTTAAGTGAGGGGAGGGGATTAACTTTCTAAATAACTTATAGTGCGAGCAAATTTCGTGATATGATTGGAGTGGCTCCCGGTGCGTGTTGGTGTCCCCGGCCAGTGAGCCGGACCGCGACCCAGTGGGACACGTAAGATCACGCGCGAGGTTATGAGCCAACTCACTACCGTTAGGAACCCCTGGTTGAACGTTGATCCCTTCATGACCCGGGAACCAGTGGATGTGCTTGTCTACAGTTATTTGAACAGATGCTAGAATTCTTAATGCCGCCTTGCAAAGCGTACCGCGGTTGTATGCCAGTGCAGCGGGTTTGGAGTCGGTAAATGTTGTGTCGCACTGAGGGAGTGCTAGAGCAAGGGCAATGGCCACTTGTTCAGCCTCAAAGGCTTTCTGTGTTTTTACGGTAAGTGCATTAAAAGCTGTCCCGTCTGCGGCAACCGCCGCAGCTACAAAGTAGGGTTTGTCCACATATTTAGCGGCGTCTACGAAAACCACGTCTGTCGCGTGTAGGTTGGCCACTATAAGTAAGGCTTGAGCTCGTGCCTTTTTAGAGGCTGATTGTGCACCGGGTGCATGTTCCTGGGGAAGGGTAGCACTGTGATTTTAGCGTGAAGGTGTTGCGGTACCGGTTCTGTTTCGTTGACTTGAGTTTGGATAGGAAAACTTATGTGTGAGAGAAGTTCCTGACCGGCAGCTGTCGAAGGCAGGCGTGTGAGTTGGGACAATCTTTGTGTTTCTGTGATTTCTTGGAACGTGTTATGCGCCTCAAGGGCTAGCAGGCGCAGCGTGCTTGTAGACATGGGTAGACCAAATACTCGTTTCGTGCATTTTCGGATGAGGTTGTCTACTTTAGTTTGATCGACTTTGCTCCACGGGTGAGAGCAGGCAACGTAGTGAACGTGGCACATTGAGAACGCATAAAATATGCGTAGTAACTTCGCTTCTGTGAGTACTGCGTGTGTATTAGTGATGCGTCGGGCGAAGTGAATGACTGCTTCAGCTTTTTTGGCGAGATGTGTGATGGTTAGGTCGTGTTTGCCATTCTCCTGCAGGGTAACGCCCAGAAATCAAACCAACGACACTGTCGGGATAACCGAGACGTTAATTATGGAGAAGTGTATGGTAGGTTCGCCTTCGTTGCGGCCGTACTGCGGTGGCAAAAGCAGAAACTCGGACTTAGATGCCGATAGTCTGAGGCCTGTGTGCTTTCAAAGTGTTTGTACTGCCGTGACTTCTTCCTGAAGGCTCGCTTCGATTTGCCCATCGCTCCCTCCAGTGCGCCAATAGTAATATCGTCGGCGTACAGTGCGTGTTCTACGCCTTAGATGTGTTTCAGGTTTTGCGAAAGTTGTCTGAGGGCTAAATTGAAAAGAAACGGTGAGAGCACCGACCCTTGCGGAGTGCCGCGCGGGCCTAGGTTGTAGGTGTTGTGAGTTAAGGTCCCGAACTTAAAGTGTGGCCGTTCTGGCTCTTAGGAAAGAGCGGACGTATTCGTAGAAGCGGCGGCCTAAGCCTGCCTCCTGAATCTCGTGTAGTATATGAGCGTGGCTTATGGTATCGAAAGCTTTCTCTAAGTCAAGAGCTAAGATTGCTTTTTAGGTCTTTGCTCCTTACTCTAAGTAACGTCTCCTGCAGCATGAGAAGTACGTCCTGCGTGGACATAGTCGGACTGAACCCTACTTCATTTAATGGGAAGAGGTGCTTTCGCTCTGAATATTTTGTGACTCGACAGAGAATGACGTGCTCCATGACCTTACCCACACAGCATGTGAGGGAGATGGGTCGTAGAGAGTCGAGTTCCAGGGGTTTGTTCGGCTTGGGAATGAGTATGACGGTCGCGGTCCTCCATTCAGACGGGACGCTCCCTTGCTCCCAAACCTCATTCATGTGGGTGGCTAGTGATTCAATGTCATGGTCAGCCAGGTTTCGGAGTAGTTTGTTGGTGACTCCGTCAGGACCCGGGGCTGACTTAGTATTGAGCTCTGCTATTACCGAGCGTATTTCAGCGCTAGTTCTAGCGTGCTCAAATGGGTCGTGTGTGACCCCCGCGTAAGGTGGATAGCCTTCATGTGAGGTAGGTTCTGTGCATAGATACCGTGCTGCTGTAGCATCTAAAATCTTCGCGTCGGTAAGTTGCTGTCCTCGCGCTTTGTGTAACAGTCTATCTAGGGTTAGTCTTTGGTCTGACTTGGTGGGCTTGTCGCCGAGCAGATGTCTCAGAAGATCCCATTTTAGACCCTTTCTCATGCGTGCGTCGAGTGAAGTACACACCTCAATCCAATGTTTGCGTGCTAGTGTCTGACTGTACTCTTCTATTGTTCGATTGAGCATTGAAATTCTTTCCCGTAGCGTACGATTGAGTTTATGCATCCTCCATCTTTCTTGAAGACTTTTGTGAGCCTCCAGATGTGCGAGGTGGCTGTCCATATGGTCTATGTTGCGTGCTGTAGAAAGATTTTTGGTAGCTTGTTTTACGTTCCACTGTAGTCTCGCAAAGAGTTCAGAGAGTAAAGAGTAATGGTGAGTGTCTTGTTTGCGCATTTGCCTAAAAAAGTCCCAGTCTACTACTCTAACGTCTCTTGGCTCGAGGCTACCTATATTGACTGTTGTGCTACAGATAAAGTGATCTCTACCGAAGTTAGCTTGCAGATTAACCCCTGTGGGATTCGATACGTTGCATACTAGAGTCAGGTCAGGGGATGAGTCCCGTGACACTGACTTACCTATGTGTGTAGGGGTAGACAGGTCGTTAAGTAACATGCGATGATGTTGAGTGATGTGTGTTTGTAAGTGGCGTCCTTTCTGTGTTGTGCGATTGTAACCCCATTCTACATGGGGGGCGTTGAAGTCCCCCACGACGATGAGGGGATGAATGCCTGCTATCTGCGTCGCTTTAGTTAGTAGTGTGGTGAATGTTTCTGTGCTGTGTGAAGGCGAACTGTACACGATAAGGATAAATACCGATTGCTCATTGTGAGCGTTGGAGATGATCTCTATCATCTGATGCTCTATTTTGAGGTCTGGGCGTACTGCATGTGTCGTGTAAGCATAAGGCTTAGCCGGCGGCTATTCCTCGAGCTTTGTTCCCACAGACGGCCTCGACTCTGTATCCGCGAAGAGCGAATCGGTCGATACGCGTTTTCTGCAGGAGAAAGACGGCCGGTCGTTGGGTCATAGAGCCAATGAATTGTTGTAACGTTTCTCTCCGCGTACGGAAAGTAATTGTGTTCCATTGCCAAATTGTGAATGATTGTGACGACGCCATTTCAAGGTCTATGTATTAGGCCAGCGCGCTTACTGCGTGCCAGGTCCTCCTCCAACACCTTAGTCCTCGCGTCCATTTGTGCTGGCCATGCAGCCAACTCGATCAGTTGTTTCTGCATGATCTCTAGTTTAGCGTTGAAAGCGCTATACTCGGCTGTGGTCTCTGCACGGTACTGATCTAGTATCGCGTATATATTGGCTGTAAACCGTTCAAATTCGGATTCCCTTTGGCCTGGATCGTTGGGCCTGCCCGTTTCTTAGCGCCGCGTATCAAGACGGGGCCGCTGATAACGCTACCCTCGTGCGATTCGGGGGCCTGTTGTTTTGCTAGCTCTTATTTAAGCGATTGCATTTCTTTTGCGTGCTCCGCATACATGCGTTCTAAATTTGCTAGTTGTGGGTCAGGTTGCTGTGGCGAGTGTACCTGACACTGCGCTGCGCGGTCCTCACCTTTGCATGCCACCTTGTCGGCCCAGGTAGCCTGGTCAGTGGAAGTAGGATTTCGTGGGCCTGGAGGAGGTCCTTGGGGTTCGGTGGTATTGGAAGGAACCGGGCTGGGTGCTGGGGTTGGTGTTTGCTGCTGGGCTTGCTTTAGTCGGAGACCGCGCTGACAACGACGGCTAACCAGGTAAGGCAGCTGGTAGTGATGTCGGCATTCGCGGTCACCCGTGCGGTGTGCTTCGCCGCATAAGGCAAACACTGGTTGGTTGCACACGTGTGGGTTGTCTGTTGGTAAGTGTCCGCAGTGGTCACATACGTTGGTTGAAGGAGTAGGGCACACGTCTTGGCGATGGCCCACTTGGCCGCAGGTGCGGCAGGTGTCTACTTGGCGCTTGTAAACAAGCAGCGCTAGATGACCTGGCCGCAGTAGACGTAGTTGGGCACTTTGAGCCCGTTGAAGATCAGAATCACAGTTTTAGTGTTCTTGACGCGACGCGCTCCCAGTAGGCTTGAGTTGCGCGGTTGGATTAGCATTCGGTTGAGTGCGGCGTCGTCGAAGTCAGTGTCAACGTCGCGAATCACGCCTCGGTTCGTGATACCGGCAGGTGAGAGGTAGGACGTGACCGGGTGTCTCTGGTCGGTGAGGATGATCTCGGTTACTCGACTGTATGCTGCTGCATCAGTAGTGCTTGGCGTGCTGACGACAAAAATATTTTGCATCGAGTTGGGACAAATAATGTCCTCCTCCGTTACCGTCGGCGCTATAGCTAAGCTGTCATGGTTAGTGCGTCGAGAATCCTGTGCGGGCTGCAGACTTGCACGTTGAGGCCGCCTCCCAGTCGCACGATCGAGTGACAGCGTGGCATCGCCGGCAGCCGGCTCGCAGCTGCGACGCGTCGCAGCACTGGGGCCCGTCAAAGCACTTCTCCTTCAAAGCACTGGGGTTTAGGGACAGGGAGGGCAGAATAGACTTTAGGCGGGTAGACGTAACTAGAAGGAGGTTATCTGATTGGTGGCTAAAGTCAAGGCACGAGTGAAAATTAAACCATTCACTGCTAAGTACAAATCCTCAACCTCACTATTTAAAGGAAAAAAGAAAAATGTAATAGTTAGTTTACTAAGTATTATGGTTAGGTGGCGTCAGCCACCGCCCAATATAAAAAATACAGCCACACCCGCCCACCCACCCACCCACCCACCCACCCATCCATACATCCATCCATCCATCCATCCATCCATCAATCCATCCTTCCATCCATCCATCCATCCATCCATCCATCCATCCATCTATCCATCCATCCATCCATCCATCCATCCATCCATCCATCCATCCATCCATCCATCCATCCATCCATCCATCCATCCATCCATCCATCCATCCATCCATTTCATTCCATTCCATTAATCTGTCGTAGAGTAGCGTTGCGTGCCAACCACTGGCACGCGTATGCTCGCGTCTACGCGTCAAAAGCGTCAATTGCACCTCTCGGCGTTGGTGTCGGAGGGGCATACGCGAGGATGCGCGAGGGATCAAGCCGAGCTTGATATTTTTGCCACGCGTACACTACGTCACCACGCGTACAGAGGCGCCAACCAACCAGGGGCCGCGCGCCAACTAACCAGAGGCCGCGATTCCTCGGAACGTTATGCCTTATGGCCGCCGCTTCGAAGGCACAGCTGAGTGCTGGATTCAAGCAAGGAAACTACTCTAAACGTTCCTGAATCACCGCTTCGTAATCTAGAATGACAACGGCACGACGAACGACTGCGAGTGCTACCGGCGTGATGCTGTTTCTTGCCGAGTTCGAGCGACGCCGACAAATCCAGCGAATGCCGGCCGGCTATGCTGGAGCCCGTCCCGAGTGCGATCGTCGGCCGAGCGAAAGGAGCACGTCGGAGTTCTTGTGTTTTGATCTGTGACTTTCTGTGCTCAAAACGAGTCTAAACGGACTTCGGAGGTTCGAAGGTTTGAGCGTGAGCCCTTACCTACCACGGAGGCAATTCAGAGCGGTGTCATCTGCATCCAGCGCAGGTCTCTACCGTCTAGTTCGTATGAACCAGCACATGCGAGGAACCTCGGCTGAAAAAAACTCTACGGTAGATTCCGTCGCCACATAGACACCATATACGACGCCCGAAACATCGCGCAGTTCCTACGGAGGAGTTTTTATCTGCACTGTGTTTTCAACTTCGGTATTCATCATCGCTGAAAGCGAACCTCGTACTTGCCAACACATTCCGGTGTTGTGAAAACGTACGTGCTTAGAGAAGTGTATTCGTGGATTGTACGGCGCTGAAACATTCGTTGGCTTCGGTGCAAATCGTTTTCGTGTGTTGCCAAGCTAATAACAAGCGTGCGCTGGTTGGTAGCAGTGTGAGGTGACTTTGTCTCAGGTACCACCAACGCTGAACCATTCAGCTGTCAGCGGTCTCATTTCCATTCACGTACAAGGCAGAAACTCGAGCGTGCGTTGCTGTGGTGATCAAAAAAGAAAGTTGCATGATTAAGTGCTGCTCGTATTGCCTGCTATTTCACTTCTCGCTTCTTCTGCTTCTCTGCCACGCTCGGTCGCACATACGTTGTTTGGAGGCATTCTAACACACACATTCCTAATTTATAGTTCATTGTGATACTCATAGCTATAGGCATACAATGGAAAATCTCTGTCGTTTTACAGTTTACTATACTATAACGTGCGTTTTGTTTACGGCAGGACAGATAACTGAAACCCTTGTGAGAAGCACCTGATTTGAAATCAGCTGCACGATGACACGATAGTTCGAAGCGAAGATCACCACATGTATGCCCAGAATGAATGAAGGAGCACTAGTATGGTACTGCACTTTGAATAGAAGAAATGCAAAAAGTACCTCATGTGTCTTATGAGACCTTTCAGGACTGTGCCTGTATTTATCTGTTCCTCCAAACTGTAATGAGCTTAATTTATTATTCGAGGGTTTCGAACATTGAATATTTGTATGTGTTTCCAAGGAGTACTTTATTTCAGACATTTTTTTAATAGATGTATTACCTTGGATTATATATATGCATGCACTTAAGCATATTCACTTTAGCTATTTTGGAAAACGTGCCAAAACTTCTGTACGGTGCTCTGGTGGAACCCTTATCGGTATCTGTCACATAAAAAAATTTGTGCATGCTTTATTGCATTAGAGAGTTTATTGACAATTGATGACATGTGAAAGCCACAGTGCTTGGCTGTAGTCTCAAAACCAATGTCTGTCTCATCATGAAGTGTCAGATGCATTTTGTGAATGTTAAAGGATATTTACACTACCAGCAAACTGCAGAAGCCTTCAACACAGCACTGATTCGCAATCAACATCCAGCTTAAAGTCATTTGTAGTGCTCTGTAACAAGTTGAAATAAAGTTAATAAATACTGCATTGATCTACTTGGTTTGATTCTTAATACCAGTATCTCTGACTTTTTGGAGGCACTTGTATTATAATAACGTTCTATTTCTCTGATTTCTTACCGGGGTGCACTCAAGGGTAGTGATATTTGTTTACCTTGGCACATTTATTGTGATATTACTGTTGAAATCCTTTCACTTTGGATATATGTAAGCTACTTCCGCAGTAGCCCCACATTGGGCTGCCGTATTTGAAAATATATAATATACCATTCAAAAGTGTTCCCCGCTGTGCTCGGTTCAAATCAGATCACTAATAGCTCTTGCATCATGATGTGTCGGGTGTGTTTTATTGCATTGGAGAGCATTTTGGCTGCCTTCCATGAAGGATTCAGTTCCAGTATTATGACCGATATTTGTGACTTCATGAAGAGTTAGGCGCGGTTCGTCGTTTTAGAAAATACTTTAACTACAGACAACGGCCAGAAGTCTTCCATACAGGGTTCAGTTGCAGTCCATTGGCCAATATCTGTCTTATCATGAAAGTTTCAAGTACAGTTAGTTGCATTAGAGCATAATTTGACTACAAAAAATGAGCAGAGGCATTCTACGTAGTGCTTGGTTCCATTCTTATGACCAGTATCTGTTGTATCATTAAGAACCAGATGCGGTTTTTTGCATTAGAGGATATTTCCAATACGCTTATCATTCAAAAGCTCACCGCACAGGGCACTATTCCAGCCTCATGACACAAATCCGTCACATCTTGAAGAGTAGGGTGTGGGTTGTTGCATTGGAGAACATTTCAGCTGCAGACAACGTTTAAAAGCCTTCTATACAGGGTTCAGTTCCAATATTATGACCGATATTTGTGACTTCATGAACAGTTGGGTGTAATTTGTCGTTTTAGAGAATACTTTGACAAAAGACAATGTCTAGAAGTCTTCTATACAGGGTTCAGTTCCAATATTATGATTAATATCTGTGACTTTATAAACATTTAGGTGTCGTTTGTCGCTTTAGACAGTACTTTGAGTAAAGACAACGTCCAGAAGTCTTGCATTAACGTTTCAGTTCTAGTATGACCGATATCTGCGACCTCATGAACAGTTGGGTGTCGTCTGTCATTTTAGAGAATACTTTGACTAAAGACAACGTCCAGATGTGCTCTATTAAGGATTCAGTTCTAATATTATGACTGATATCTGTGACTTCATGAACAGTTGGGTGTCGTTTGTCATTTTAGAGAGTACTTTGACTAAAGACAACGTCCAGAAGTCTTCCATACAGGCTTCAGTTCCAATATTATGAACAATATTTGTGACTTCATGAACAGCCGAGTGTCGTTATGCTTTGACTAAAGAAAACGCCCAGAAGTCTTGCGTTAAGGTTTCAGTTCTAATATTATGACCGGTATCTGTAACTTCATGAACAGTTGGGTGTCGATTGTCGTTTTAGAGAATACTTTGACTAAAGACAACGTCCAGAAGCCTTCCATACAGGCTTCAGTTCTAATATTATGGCCGATATCTGTGACTTCATGAACAGTTCAGTGTCGTTTTAGAGAATGCTTTGACTAAAGAAAACGTCCAGAGTTCTTGCGTTAAGGTTTCAGTTCTAATATTATGACCGGTATCTGTGACTTCATGGACAGTTGGGTGTCGATTGTCGTTTTAGAGAATACTTTGAGTAAAGACATCGTCCAGAAGTCTTGCATTAAGGTTTCAGTTGTAATATTATGACTGATATCATTGACTTCATGAACAGTTGGGTGTCGTTTGTCGTTTTAGAGAGTACTTTGCCTAAAGACAACGTCCAGAAGTCTTGTATTAAGCTATCAGTTCTAATATTATGACTGATATGTGTGACTTCATGAACAGTTCAGTGTCATCTGTCGTTTTAGAGAATTCTTTGAGTAAAGACAATGTCCAGAGGTATTCTATACCGGGTTCAGTTCCAATATTATGACCGATATCTGTGACTTCATGAACAGTTGGGTGTCGTCTGTTGTTTTAGAGAAGACTGACTAAAGACAACGTCTAGAAGTCTTGCATTAGGTTTGAGTTCTAATATTATGACCGATATCTGTGACTTTATCAGCAGTTGGGTGTCGTTTGTCGGTTTTTAGAATTCTTGGACTAAAGACAACGTCCAGAAGTCTTGCATTATGGTTTCAATTCTAATATTATGACCGATATCGGTACTTCATGAACAGTTGGGTGTCGTCTGTCATTTCAGCGAATACTTAGACTGTAGACAACGTCCAGAAGTCTTGCATTAAGGTATCAGTTTTGATATTAGGACCGATATCTGTGACTTCATGAACAGTTGGGTGTCTTCTGTCGTTTAAGAGAATACTTTGACTAAAGACAACGTCCAAAAGTCTTCCATGCAGGGTTCAGGTCCAATATTATCACCAATATCTGTGACTTTATAAACAGTTGGGTGTCGTTTTAGAGAATACTTTGAGTAAAGGAAACGTCCAGAAATCTTGCATTTAGGTGTCAGTTCTAGTATGACCGATATCTGTGACTTCATGAACAGTTGGGTGTCTTGTGTCATTTTAGAGAATAGTTTCACTGAAGACAACGTCTAGATGTCTTCCATTAAGAATTCAATTCTAATATTATGACTGATATCTGTGAATAATGAACATTTGGGTGTCGTTTGTCATTTTAGAGAATACTTTGACTAAAGACAATGTACAGAAGTCTTGCATTAAGGTTTCAGTTCTAATATTATGACAGATGTCTGTGAATTCATGAACAGTTGTGTTTCGTCTGTCGTTTTAGAGAATACTTTGACTAAAGACAACGTCCAGAAGTCTTGCATTAAGGTTCCAGTTCTAATATTATGGCCCATATCTGTGACTTCATGGACAGTTGGGTGTCGTCTGTCGTTTTAGAGAATACTTTAAGTAAAGACAACGTCCAGAAGTTTTGCAATAAGGTTTCAGTTCTAGTATGACCAATATCTGTGACTTCATGAACAGTTGGGTGTCGATTGTCGTTTTAGAGAATACTTTGAGTAACAACAACGTCCATAAGTCTTGCATTAAGGTTTCAGTTCTAATATTATGACCGATATCATTGAGTTCATGAACAGTTGGGTGTCTTTTGTCGTTTTAGAGAGTACGTTGCCTAAAGACAACATCCAGAAGTCTTGTATTAAGGTATCAGTTCTAATATTATGACTGATTTGTGTGACTTCATGAACAGTTCAGTGTCGTCTGTCGTTTTAGAGAATACTTTGAGTAAAGACAACGTCCAGAGGTATTCCATACCGGGTTCAGTTCCAATATTATGACCAATATCTGTGACTTGATGAACAGTTGGGTGGCGTTTGTCATTTTAGAGAATACTTTGACTAAGGATAACGTCCAGAAGTCTTCCATATAAGGTTCATTTGCAATATTATGACCAATATCTGTCACACCATAAGTGTCAGGCACAGTTAGTTGCGTTAAAGCACACTTAGCCTATGCAAAAAACCCGAAGGCATTCTACGCAGTATTTCGTTCTTATCTTATGAACAATATCTGTTGTATCAATAAAAACCAGGTGTGCTTTGTTGCATTGCACGGGCTATACGCTCATCCAGAGATCGCTATTTTAAGACGCTACTGCCCAACTCATAAAAACTGACCCGACTAAATTCTGGAACTACATTGGTGACAGAAAGAAACCTCTCACCGAAATGGCAATTGATAGCGTGATTGTAACCGATCAAAGAAAGATCGCTGATCATCTTAATGCGTATTTTCAAAGTGTGTTTTCCGGCTCTAGTGTTTATGTTCCAAACGGTAGAGTGTTCGACCCATGCGAAGTCTCTTTCGTGTCTTATTCTGGTGTTTTTTCGATGCTTCTGAATCTTAATTCTAAAAAGTCCTGTGGACCTGATAATCTTCCAAATATGTTCCTAAGAAAATATGCCGAACATGTCGTTAAATTCCTGCATGAAATCTTCCGTGTTTCATTGTTGTCATCAAAGCTACCACGTGACTGGAAAGCCGCACGCATAAGTCCTGTATTTAAGAAAGGTGATCGCTTGTCGCCTCAAAATTACCGACCCATATCCTTGACCTCACCCTGCTGCAAATTATTAGAACACATAATTGCTACACAAATTTGAAATTTTTTGACTCAACATTCAATCCTGACCAATTTTCAACACGGCTTTAGAAAGGGATATTCGACAGTGACGCAACTAGTTACAATAATCCACTCATTTGCACTTAACCTGGATAACAATAGGCAAACTGACATAATATTTTTGGATTTCAGTAAGGCACTCGACAGGGTTCCACACGACAAATTGATCTTGAAGCTTAAACGTATAGGCCTTCCCGAAATCGTTGTAAACTGGATTGCTGACTATCTATATAACCGTGAACAGTTTGTTGCTATTAATGACCAGCGTTCGCAGTCTCTACAGGTCACATCAGGTGTACCCCAAGGAAGCGTCCTAGGGCCATTGCTTTTTCTTCTATACATAAACGATATTGTAAATCTCATCACCCCTTCTGTACAAATTAGATTATTTGCAGACGATTGTGTTTTGTTCCGGGTTATTAACTCTTTAGATGATCAAAATGAACTTAACTCAAACCTTCATAATATTCATCTGTGGTGCAATGAGTGGGGAATGATCCTTAATGCAGAAAAGAGTGTCTGCATGCGTTTGACACGTAAGAAAGTTCCACTAAATACTACGTACCAGCTTGGGTCTTCAACTCTTAGAGAGGTTACAAGCTACAAATATTTGGGCCTAACTATAACTAGTAATTTGTCCTGGAACATGCATGTAGACAACATATGTTCAGCTGCCTTTCGGAAACTTGGTTTTTTAAGACATAAACTGCGTACCTGTCCTGCCAATGTAAAGCTTCTTAGTTATTATTCTTTTATACGACCTAAACTGGAATACGCCAGCATTGTATGGGACCCTTACACTAAGCTTAATATTAACAAACTTGAGCGGGTTCAAAGGAAAGCTGCTCGGTTTATATATTCAAAATACTTACCGTCAGATTCACCTTCCGCGCTGATGTCTGCAAACGACATTCAGACCCTTGAATCCCGCAGACGCGAACAACGGCTAGATTTCCTTCAATTATTACTTAATCAAAAACTCGCAATCGATTCATCGCCTTACTTATCTTTTCTGTCAACAAGGAACACACGACATCATCATCCCAATTTGCTAACCCCATTTTTTGCGAGAACCGATGCCTTTATGTATTCTTTTTTTCCGCGAACAGTGTTGGACTGGAACAAGTTATGCGAACCTCATTCATTGTAACGTATGTGTAACGTATTGTAAAGTATGAGGTATGCAATGTATTGTCGCTGTTTGGCGTAAGTTACTACTTGTGTTGTGGAACATAGTGTAATGTAGTGTTGTAGAACCGGGTGTGTTGTTGCTTTGCATATTGAAGTTGATTGTAGTGTATAGAGCGAAGCGTGATGTTGTTACATAACTAAGTGTATTGTAGCGTGTAAAACAAAGTGTGTTTTTCGTATGATGTACGTGATTACGCCTGTGGTATACGTGACGTGCCCTTCCTGCTTGGACCACTTAGTGTCCGCAGTATGTATTAAATAAATAAATAAATAAATAAATTAGAGGATATTTCGAACACATACATCAACCGAAAGCCTGCTACTCTGGCCTCAATTGTTTTCTTATGACTGGCTTAAATCTGTCAGATCACGAAGTTTGAGGCGTGATTATTAAGTTGAGGGCTACAAAATATGATGCGTGAATATACCATAGGTTCCAGTATAATCAAGATATTGTTTAAAAATTTGGTAGTGTAGGTATAGAAACCCAGTGGTTTGTAAACCATATCATAGGGACAACCGCCGCCTCATTCACCGAAGAGAGGAGGGGGGGAGCTCAATGTCAACTCCATATATTAACATAATAGGAAGGGGGCGCTAAGTTAGCCCCTACATGGAGGGGGGCACTGCGACAAACTTTTGCCCCCACCCCCCCTTAAGGAGAACTCTGCACGCGCCTATGATAGACGTACAGTATGCTAGACGCGAATGTTATTTCGCGGGAGCGGCGCACGCACCGCTGTTGATTTCTGGTGCACACCGCTGTAGTTACTTTGGGCACTGCAATGACAATTACTTCTAAAATAGTCTAAACTATGGTGGGTGAAGCACTATCAATTTTTTAACGTGTTCTCACATTCTCTAAAAGATATAAACCCGCTCCAGTTAGGAACGTGCCGTTCTGTGCTGAACTTGGACAGTTCTAAGCCAAAAGGTCAAGCAACATTGTGCATCGGCCTTGGACACACCCGGTTGACGCGTTCTGCCTAGTTCACACTGAAACATCTGCTTTCTACAGCGACCGAAATTCCCCTGCCGCCGAAACGCAGCGTCGTTCGCACTGGACGCGCCCCGGGCCGCCGAATGTGCCATCTACCACGGGGCGAACGCGGGATGGATGCGCTGTCACCCGGTTGTTGTCGTGGCTCGCAAACGCTACTACGCTATCCGGTGGTGTATACTTTGACGATTCTCGTACGCAAGAAGCAAGAAAAAAAATTGCCCGCAGCTTCCCTCGGGGGAACACTGAGGAGGATGCGGACCATATAATTGGTTAACGGGGTGTTAAAGTGCGACTTACTTGGGTCGATGGCTAAATTGGTTAACGTGGTTGTGAAATGGGGTGTTAAATTGCGACTTACTTGGGTCGATCGCTAAATTGGTTAACGTGGTTGTAGGAGGGGGTGTTAAATGAATGAACACGTACACACGTATGCGAAAGGGCGGCGCTGGTCGAAGGGACGTCGATCATTGTGTTTGTGGATTCGTTGGAATTCATTTCACCGCGACCTTGGACGTCGATGCGCCGTACAAACCAACCGACGAGCGGCAACTGAGCGAGCGAGCGCCGACCTTGAGTATATATACAGCGCGACGGCGCATGCACTGTCAGCTGTCGAATGTTCGAGAAGGGGGAGAAGCGCAACGGCGCATGCGCGCGCGTCAGCTGCCGATGTTCTCGAAGCGCGACGGCGCGTGCGCGCGCGTCAGCTGCCGATGTTCTCGAAGCGTGACGGCGCATGCGCGCTACATTATACAGCTGGCGAATGTTCGTGAAGAGGAGAAGCGCACGCGGTGTGTAGAGGAGGAAGGGTGCACAGATGGTGGAGGAGTGAAGCGCGCGCGGTGTGTAGAGGAGGAAGGGATGCACAGATGGTGGAAGAAGGAGGAGGAAGCTTGCGGACGGCGCCGCACTACAAGCCTCGAGTATTAGATGCTCCGCATCTAAAACAGTACTGGTTACTTTGCTGGCAAGTGGCTGTCTTGTAATGCACGAAGAACAGAAAAACTACCGACGCCAGTGGCGTTGGCGGGTTCGTTTTGCTCTGCAAGACCGCTACAAGCTCGGTCACGCCAACAGCAAGCTCGGTCACCTCTTTCACGAAATACGGAGGCGAAGTAGGCACAGAGTAGGTTAAACTCACGTTGGTTTCAACATTCAGTTACGTGCACTGCGGCATAACAAGTGAGTAGGGCTTGGCCGCCATTTTTCAAAATTCCTTGACTAGCGCTCCTATTGGTCCGCGGTGACCGATTCGGCGGAAGACTCCGCAAAAATCGGTTCGAGAGCAATCGGCGCGGAGAGGGCCCTTTCGGCGGGTCTCGCCGCCGCCGAACCGGATTCGGAGCACTTTCGGCGGCCGGAATGCTCATTGTGAACGCGGCCTTCCAGTGGTTGCGCGCCCTTTTCCTCTACAGGCGCAACTAGACGCTTTTGACGCGTAGGCGCGTGCATACGCGTGCCAGTGGTTGGCAGTTTAGGCGTAGTGGTCGCGCCTCGTTGCGTTCCCGACTGGCGGGCTGCGTGTGATTTCGCGCACGATTCTTGCGTTTCATTAGAACGGAGAACCATCCGTCTTCTTGTAATTCCTCAAGGGTGACGTCGTCCCCCTCCATGGCAATCTGCTGCGGCATCTCGCAGCTGGCGTGCGAGTGCCGTAGGCGGGGAGGCTGGCCTAATCTCGCCTAGGCTTAGCTCGCCAGTGCAGTAAAAAGGCCTCTAAAATGATAAAAAACGAGCCTACCTTGGTGAACCAGGTGTCGAAATGTTCAAGGGAACTTCGCGGAAGAGGGTCCTTGCAGCTCAGGAATATTCTAGGTTGTTGACCGGTCAGAATTGGCATTCGCAGCGGAGCGCGATGGGTGTGCGTCCACACACCAGTCTGAGAGATGCTATTCCGGATGAGATATGAGTTTCGTAGGAGTGGACCGTGTCTCTTTTGCCAAATATTGTCATGAGCTGCACTGAAATATATATAAAAGCCAGATACTTTCCTGAACCATGAAAGCTCGACACCTGGATATTTGCTACAGGGTGAAAGGTTACATTGCAGCTCCGTTACTGTAAATAAACGTCGCTTAGTGAAATATTGCGCTTGCTAAAACTTTATGAACTAGAGTTGATGTATGAACTGAACGGCATTTCGAGGTCGTATGAACCGAGCTTGCCTGACAGATTCGCTGTTGTAGTAGGCCACTGGCGAGTAGAGCCATGGCTGTTTCGCGGCACAGAAAGACAAACGCGGTGATGGCTTGCGAACATATTACACCGTCGTCATCACTTGCGCGGTCAAAAACATTGAGTTGGTTCTTCAACAGAACACATGTATTTAACATCCTACTAGGTCTTTAGGAGCGCTTATGTCACAACCATGCTCAGACTCCGACCATCTGTCACTCACTGCACTTGGATTTTGCAGGTTTGATCAGCGTGATCAAGTTACGAATATCGATAAGAATGCGCAAGTGTGCTTCGCGCAGCTGCATGATTGTGAAAATTTGTCAAGGTGCTGGTACAGTCAGAAGTAAAATTACTTTTATGAACATAAGTACGAAAACTGTATAGTGATAATATAGAAAAAGAGGGCTGAAGTCAAACACTACAATGGGACTTCCTTGTAAAAATAAACAAGTAATATTGTCTACAGCATCTAAAACATACGCATGAGAAAATGTGAAAATCGAAAAGAAAAAAATTGAACAAAAATATAATAAACTGAAAAAAACACACAAAAACAAGAACGAGGTCATCAATAATAATTCATGAACAATACTACTGAGATACTTAAAAATGAAACATTGAAAAAATATAATCGTTTAATTGTTTTTTTAAATTCATGAATTCTTTATCGTTTTGATTTCTGTGGGTTTGGAATTCTAAACAGTAGGCCCCACTGTGGTGGTCTAGTGGCTAAGGTACTCGGCTGCTGAACCGCAGGTAGCGGGTCCGAATTCCAGCTGCTGCGGCTGCATTTCCAATGGAGGCGGAAATGCTGTAGGCCCGTGTGCTCAGATTTGGATGTACGTTAAAGAGCCCCAGGTGATTGAAATTTCCGGAGCCCTCCACTGCGGCGTCTCTCATAATCATATGGTGGTTTTCGTACGTTAAATCCCCCATATCAATCAATTCTAAACAGAAGTGTATCAGAAAAGGCCGCTCTGCCTGCCAGAATTAGTTCTTATTTTAGGTGAGACAAAGTTGCGATTGCGTGTAAACCTTCTATTGTCGTTATTTGTTAGATACGACTAGTCAGTAACACTATCGCATCGTCTGAGGTCAATTTGTTTTGAATAAGAATTTAGTAAGGATCTACATGACTGGTTTCGAAGCTGAAAAACTACGTGGCTTTGTCAATATATACACTCTAAATGTATTAATTTTTAAGCTTGGTTTTGCAGTACTTGTAGCGAATGTAGATTTGTGATGCAAGTATATCCCCAGTTTGTAATACAGTAGTTATTGCGTGAAAAAACAAATAAAAAACAGAATGCGAGTAAAATACAATGCTTGAAGACGTATCGTGGTTTCAGAATATTCGTGTTTCATGCACAATCTTTTGTTTTACTTTGCATAAGTGATTAGAGTGGTGATGTCAAGTGAGGCCATCTTGCGAGAGTCAACAAAACGTCTGTTACCTCTATAAGAGTAGCGAAACAGGCCATTCGGCTAACAACATTGTGTACTAGAAAAACGAAGAAAATAAAAATTGGAAGATCCCGCGTACAGTGGGAATCAATGATATGCGAAGCCCGAATAAGAAAGTTTGATATGTCACTTTATTATCAGCACAACGTTACGAGGTAGAGGTAAATGATGCCGTTCATGACTTCCGTGTCATG
This sequence comes from Rhipicephalus microplus, assembly GCF_043290135.1. NCBI lineage: Eukaryota > Metazoa > Arthropoda > Arachnida > Ixodida > Ixodidae > Rhipicephalus > Rhipicephalus microplus. The sequence continues at coordinate 252,309,977 of NC_134702.1, forward strand.
ATTATCATATTTGCATGCGTCTTTTACCTTCGTCATCTATTCACGTCACGCGATACCAAATTTATTATATGTGGAGCTGGCGAAATGGCCGCGAGCACGCTATTAGCGTGGTATGTTGTTATGTTCCTACATGACACACGTGCCAGAATTATCATGTTTGCACAAGTCATATATTTCTTCATCCATTGGCGTCACGTAGCAACAAATGTGGTATATATCGAACTAGAAAAACGGTCGCAAGCGTATCATGAAGTGCCCAATATACTCCGATGTAGCATTGAAGCGCGCGCTCGCTGCGCACATCAACGGTACGTTAGCAAAAAGCGAGAACTCAATAGTTTGACGCCATACGCGACCCGTGCGACCAGCGTCCGTCGGCGCGGCCCGGCTGAAACTGGAACGAAATTCACGCCGATGCGTTACCCAGACAACACTAAGTCTCCCTCTTTTCATGACGGAGGGACGCCGGACGCCTGAAACGCGCATGCGTCAAAGAAACGCAGCGCGGCACACGCCTGCGAGTATATGGCCAAACCGGCGCCTGGCGTCGCAACGCTGGCGTAACGCGACGAAATGAACACCCGTGAGCAAGCGCACCACCTCACATTGAAATGTATTGGCACCTTGGCTGTGGCATGTTGTCATGTTCTCACATCACACGCATTTCGTGATTATCATGTTTGCACCAGTCGCATACCTTCGTCATCCATTGACGTCACTTAATACCAAGTTTGTACATGTGAAGCTAGCGAAACGACAGCGAGCGCATCATGAGCGTAGCATGTCGTCATGTTGTTACATGACACGCATCTTATGTTTATCATGTTTGTACCAGTATCATACCTTCGTCATCCATCACGTCTCGTAATACCAAGTTTGGTACAAGTGAAGCTAGCGAAACGGCCGCCAGCGCATCACGAGCGTGGCATGTAGTCATGTATTTACATGACATGCATCCAATGATTATCATGTTTGCACCAGTCACACACTTTCGTCATCCATTCACGTACCGTACTAGCAAATTTGGTATATGTGCCGCTAGCGGAACGGCCGCGAGCGCATCATAAGCGTGGCATGTAGTCATGTTTTTACATGACACGCATGTCATGATTTTCATGTTAGGGTCTGTCGCTTGTGTTCGTCATGTGATTATGGCATACCGTACCAGTTTTGCACCATGTCATGTGAACAAAATCCCCGCAAGAGCTGCAGGACCATAAAATATAAATCACGACATTCATGACATGCATACCGTGATTTTCATGTTGTAATTAGTCAAATATGCTCTTCATACAGTCATGTTATTCCATACCAAGTTTGGTATCGATACCATTATCGAAACGGCCAGGAGAGCTAAAAGTCGTAGGTGGCTAGATAGATAGATAGTTAGATAGATAGATAGATAGATAGATAGATAGATAGATAGATAGATAGATAGATAGATAGATAGATAGATAGATACGGTCAATGTCGCCAAAGTTCGCTAAAAAATGCTTCGCATTTAATAGGATGACGGAGGGCCTCCCTCTTTTTGTTCATCGGTGTGTGAGTGTTGTCGTTGTTTGACGGCTCCCGTCGAACGAAGAGGCGGGCCTCGTTGGGACAGCGAGGTGCAATCGTAGATTATAACCGCGACGCATCAAAACGGTGACGAGGAAGGGATTGTGAGTGGGACGTTTCCGTTACGTTTATTTACGTTGGTCAGTTTCAGTTACGTTATGTTGATCAAATTTTACTGTGTGTGTCACTCGTGAACCTTCTGGCAGGATGTCCGGAGCGGCTCCGGCACCATTGTTGTCTGTACCTGGTACCCCTCCAGTAAATTGGAAATTATGGCTGAAGCTTTTCAAGGCGTACCTCATGTAGGTCGGAGGCATCGACTGGTCAGAGGAACCTAAAGCGTCTCTTCTCCAGACATTACTCTGGGCGGAAGGACCACGTCAGTACTTCAACAACGAAGAAGCGAAACAAGGAACAGCAGTCAACGTCGATAGGGACGCAACACTTGGAACCCTGTAAACTCAAGTTTTTACTGAACCAGTTTTGCCTTCTGTGCGTCGCATGAAAGAGCCATATAGGTACACAGAGTTACTCAATGGCTTGGACCTGTGGTTGCTACAAATTTCATCATTGGAAGACTTCAGTTCTGTAAGAGGCCTCAAATGCCGCACGAACTTTTCAACAAGTATGTTGCTGAACTGAAACAACTACCTTTGATTTGCGCATTCAGTTCAACATTTCACAAAGGCATACCTGATCAACTCGTGGAAAAAGTCGTCAACCCAGCGTTGCACAAGCGTTTTTTGAACGCCGGCCGAATGCTTGCGTCGGTCAAGGCTGAAGAAATCGGCAGATATATAAAGTCAATACAGTAAGTTAGCGCAGTTTATGTGGAGCATTAGGGCAACACATCGACAATCTGCAATGCGAAATCAGATGCCAGATCAGCAGCGCATCATAGACTAATATAAAAAGTCAAGAGAAGACACTTTGATTGGCCCCTGCGACTGATTTGGGTTCACAGCGAACGAAACTGGTGTGGTCAAACTTTGCAGCCTCAGAAACGGCAGACCACAGAAAAAAATGTCTCGAAGGCCTTTTTGTAGTGACTAGAATTATTATACAGCCTCCGAGACCACTTTTACGTCCATGCTCATATTTGAGATTATATTTTAATTTTTTTAACACGTCGTGTGCATGCATCAATGAGCTTCGTGTAAATTGCACCGCTAGAGCGGCAAGCACATGATGTCAGTGTGTGTCTATGCACACAATTTAATTAAAACATAAGAATCATTGGAGGACCGAAAACTTGTTTTCAAGTGATATTCTTGGTAACCACATGCCCACTTTGCTAATGTTTCATAAACGCAAGCAAACAGAGACGTTCATTCCTCTGCTACACACAAAAATACAGCTGCCGTATCATAACTCCAAGTTACACACAAGAAATAAACATGTAGGCAGCAATATAACCAGAACGCCAGCAGAATAAAACTGCAATAAACGCACACAACTACACATACTGTGCCCAATGCGACACGGCAGTAGTTGCCTCAGCACTTGACTCAGACATGAACCAAAAAAAGAAAAGAAAAATGTTGGCTACGTACTCCTTCCCACCTTCGCAGTAATTTTCTCCTGCACTCTTTACATCCCTCTTTCACGAAAACAGCCACAAGCAATTACCGCAGCAAAAACAAAGCAATTTTAGGTGTCATTCAAGCCGTTACCGAGGTAGCAGTGTTTACTCAAAGATTAAGTCCTAACTTTAGCTAGGAATCGTTTTTTAGATTCACCATTTCCCTTATTGCACTCGTTCGAGCTTCGAGTATTATGCGAACGGCACAGATAACAATACTGAGCATAGCTGCACTTTTCACAAAATCTCACTCATGCAGTGAATTCGAGTACATATAGCAACACAAAGAAAACCTAGGAACGCGAGAGGTGACTCAATTTCTTCAGCCAAAAAAGAATTTCTCGCAAATGTGCTGCAAAAATTTCCAGACAGTTTTCTTTTGTTTGAAGCAGTCCACGAAAACAGTAAGCGAAGCGAATAGCACAGAATAAATCTCTGTGCCGAACAGCACAATGCCAGAAACGTTAGCCCAAGGCTTCAATGTCAAATGCAACACGCAACTTACAGAGTATTGATGGCATTCCTACCTACCAAAAGCCAAGCTGAGAGGCAGCCGAAGCAAGCGAATACCATGACGCACGCCAGGCACTTTATCAGACATCTTCTATTGCATCTCCCTGCTGCTTCCCGTACTTCATTACCGCAAAAGCTCATGAACACGGAGCGTGACAACGTTGCCGTCGCGCCATGTGCAGTTCTCTCGCGTCCGATTCATGTCTGACTCCAGACAGACGTTATCGCACCATAGACTTAAAGACGGATGCAAGCCACTAACACATAGGCAAAAACACGTAGAGGTATAATGCACTAGAAAAGTACTCTGGTTTGGGCTATCTGGTTCATAGCACTCATATTGAAAGGGCAGCGCAATGACACGAAGAAAGAAAGACAGAGAGGCAAGCAAAGAATGCTAAGAGCATGCTCTTTGCCTCTCTGTCTTTCTTTCCTCGTGTATTTGCGCTGCCCTGTCAAAATGAGTACTAGAAAAGGTACTGTAGTAAATAACTAGTGTGCGTGTTTTCTTGAAGCAGTTAGTAAAGTGTTGCCATATTATGGCTGAGGTGAAACTGCGTAGCTCAGCCGCTTTTTGACCCGAGTGACCACTCATCGTTTTTGTGTTACTCTGTGGCGCATCCTTCAAGCCACTTCTGAATTTCACGCACCCGTCTGGATTTCACGCGCCCGTTTATGAACCTAATAGCGTTCGACGCAACTTGGCAGCAGCAGGCTCAAGCCATTGCGTCTGCGCCGCAGAAGAAAGGGGCAAGAAGCCAAGATACCTGTTAAGATAACTGTCGCTAATGGTTTTGCTACCATTTTGGCTTCACGAAGCACAAAGCAAATGCAAGCCCGCAGTCAAGAGAGTCACAAATGTGGTTCTTCGACACTTTGCGGTAGTTTCTCTTCAGCAACCGTCCGCAGAAGTTCGAGCATCAAAAGCTGCAATCTCCACCGTTCAAGAACACGTCCTTCTGGATTCACCACATGTACATTTACTTGGCATAGGACTGCCTCTAGGCAAGAAGGATATCGTAGTTCACGTAACATTTAAAGAAATACGAATCCTATTCTTAGGTTTACGGTCGCCACCTTATCCTTAGTAGGTAACGCCGAATTTAAGAAATGCTTTTCAAGGTTTTCCACCTTGTATCTTCAGCGCTGGGTTATTGGGACTATTATGGCAATTTGATTTGTAGTATCGGCACATTCGAAGTGGAGATAGAATACAGCAGTACCCAAGCAATTGTGACATTTTAAGCCACAGAGAAAAGGTCTGCGCTGCTCAGCCTGGACGCCATACAGAAGGTAAAAATTAATATTATAGGGTCAACTTTGACTTGCCTTCACACCCCTACACGTCAGTTCGAGCTTCTGTAGAACACGCCTCTAAGATTTGAAGCACTATTTTCAGAAGCCCTTAGGTTTTTCAAGCACCACATTAAACGCTGACCAGATGTTGCTCCCGTGAGCGCCAAACTGAGACGCCTTCCTCTGGCTCTCCGACAACAGACCTCCGACGAACTTGTGTGCTACGAGCACGAAGACATAAACGAATGCATCGAGACATCGGAGTGGGTGTCTGCACTGGTGGTTGTGAAAAAGAAGCATGGATCACTGCGCCTGTGCGTGGCCTTGCGGGAACCCAACGAGCCATTGTAGTCGACGATTACCCTCTTTCACATACCGAGGAGCTATTGCAACTGCTCGCCGGCATAGCATGGTTCACAAAACTGCAGTTGATTTAAGAATACAGTAAAGTAAGACCTAACAGGAACCAGTCGTGAGTTGACCCCATTCATTTATGCTGAAGAACTATTTTGGTTCAAACAGTGTGTTTTGAAACAGCATCCGCCCTAGCTGCGTTTCAAAAGGGTATGGCAAATGTTTTGAAGTGTTGTGGTAAAGCAGTGCGTTATTTAGATGACATTTGGTATGAGAAAGATCCATGGGAGCATGACCAAAACTTCAAGGAAGTGCTAACGAATTGACAAATCTGGCATGACATTGAGTTATAAGTGTGTTTTTGCAGTGAAAGAAATAAGCCTTTAACCAGGCTACCCAGAACTAACGTTTCTGGTTCACAGCATTTCGGGAGACGGTTTTTCTCTCTTAGAACTGAAAAATAAAGCGATATTTAGTGCAGTCACACCACAAGACGTAAAGCACCTTCAGTCACTTTTGGAATGGACGATTTTTTGAAATGCCGAGTTTTTATATACTTATGCAGATTTAGGTGAACCTTTACGCGAAATGTTACGACAAGGTCAGTCATTCGAATGAACAGCTCAAAATTGTTTGGATCAGTTTAAAGAGCGCTTGACCTGAAAACCTGTTGTGCAGAAGTTCAACCTTGACCTACCTTTCATAGTCACTACGGACGCGTCGGATATCGGGTTAGGAGAAGTCTTTGAGAAAAAGCGGGGATCGCATCTTCACATGGTGGCCTTTGCATCAAGTGCTCTTTCACCAGCTGAAATGAAGTATTCGGTAAGGGAACGTGAAGCACTTACGTGTTTATTCGCTTACGAAAAATGGCCCGTCTACTGTGGGTTAGATTCGTTACATTCAGAACCACTGGAGATTCGGCTCTTCGATCATTACGCATTTTTCGATGGACATCTCGGTTACTATATCAAACTTTCAAATAGACCATTCCATAAGGCGCGCAATATAATATTTCAGTGGCTGTGTTTAGACTGCTCATCAATGAAGATGTTGTCAGTACTGCGAAGGAAGAAGAAACTGTTTCGCTAGTAACTTCAACATATGACGAGGATACCGTACAGGTGGCAAAAGTGACTGACCCTTCGTCGAGTAAAGTAATTACACAAGTTTGTAAAGGCTGATTACATAAGAATGCGTTATCGGCTGACTTGATTTTATTTTTCACATTTAAGATTAATTGTCATTGGTGTTAAATGCGTGCCGATCTTATATTGATTCGCGAAGTGCTTTACTCAACTTTATTGCAGTTCGACATGAATTGCATTCTGGCAGAGTCCGCACCAAGCAATTTGTGAGAAAGATATACTTGAGGCCTCTTATCAATAGGCAAGTGTTACGTTGCTATCTATGTCATTGCAACGTGCAAGTTCTTAGCGAATGGGTGTCTGAAACGTCGCCTCAGACATCCACAAGAAGACGAGGCTGTTTGTACACCACACTTTATACATACACAAAAAAACGAGCACACATGACATGGACAGATCATAAAACAATTCTTCACTGTCTCCTTGCGCTACCGAAGTCATAACTTAACATTCTTTCATCTTAGCATGCAAGCAGAGCACAAGACAGGTCTCAGCAAAGTTTGTTGCTACGTGTTGAGCTGGATTCCGTTGTTCGCATGGTAGACCAGGCGGCTACTTGAAGGGCAGGCACCACGTCCATACCCGCATCCCGGCCGGACACCTCCGCTGGAACTCGTGCCCATGGCCTGACTGCTCCGCGTGTCCTCGTGCATAGGATGCCTTGAAGCCACAGCACGTCAGTGACGCACGGCCATGGCAGGTAGTACGTCGCAGGTAGCCCGGGCTCAGCTGTTACCAGCCTCGGGTGTGGAACCCAACGGCCGAGTAGAGAGTCTCGTCTTGCTCGTTCCTTCTCTCGTGCCCTCACCGCCACGCTCCACCTTCGTATTTCTCTTCTTTTTTGGTTTACAGCCCAGCGCCCGTGCCACCTTCGTCGTTGTCTGCTTGCAACTCTCGTAATGGCGCGCACTTTTAACCTTCACGCATTTCTCTTACCACCTCCCCCATCATTGAGTGTTTTATATAAAAAAGTGCTGACACGCGCGCAGTGTGTAAGTCACCACACTGTACATCCCCTCTGTATAGGGCAGTGTCCAGGTCCAATATTTACCAAATACACAACACCTGCAAATGCACTGACACGCTTAGAGCGTGCAACACCCAATATCGCAGTGCATGGAAGTCCGACCTTTTGGCTCACAATCTACTCATGAAGTACGCGCTGGTATTCCCCGACAATTTTCTATGCTGAATGCTAAATGAGTATTTTTTGCAATGCCAGGTTCCACCTCAGGATGCTACTGTTTGTCTCTGGCTAAGTACTGTGAAGGTTGGCGATCTGTTTGTTCTCATACAAAATTATGTGAAACCTCTATACCGACCATAACAACACCAAACATTCCCTCTCGATGGTACAGCAATTCTTTTCCCGCGGCAGCAACTGGTGGCTTCCATAGGATACATGGTGTACCAGTCTGTCATGTTCCTGCATTAATATTGCACCGATGCAGGTGTCAGAAGCGTCCGACCGAAGTACAAACATGCGCTTCGGATCAGCGGTCGTTATGATTGGTCCAGAAGCAAGGGCAAGCTTAGTTAAGTGTTTCGAATGCCGCCTCTCTTCGAAGACTCCAAAAAGTCTTATTCCTCTCTTTTTTCTAGATAGCTCGGTGAGAGGCTGAGCTTTCTCCACATACTAGGGAATTGTATCGCGGTAATATCCTGCCACTCCAAGAAATGATCGAAGCGGCGTCTTTGTCTGAGGTCGTTGTGCATTGGCAATCTTCTCCACAGTACTCTACACTTTTTTGGAGGGAGAATGATCCCCCCTCCTAAACGGTTGCCTAACAATGCGATGAAAGTCATAGCGATTTCGCGCTTCTGGGGTTTGATAGTGAATCCGGCTTCTGTCACTCTGTGCAGAAAGTGCTGCAACGTGTCTACATGCTCTCTGCATGTCATAGTAGCAATGAGAACATAGTCAAAATAATTCACTACATTTTTGAGACCTTGGATAAGGGTTCTGATCAAATGCGTAAACACCACTGAAGGAGTTTTGATTCCAAATGACATGTAGATAAAATGGTAATGTCTAGTTTGAGTTGAAAAAGCGGTTATCAATCTCGACTCCGGCTCGAGTGGAACTTGCCAGTAGCTCTTGGTAAGATCAAATTTCGAGAAATATCTCTTTGTCCCAACCTCTGCGAACATCATATCCGTCCGTAGTGTGGGTTAGGCATCTGATATCAACAACTCGTTGATGCGACGAAAGTCTCTGCATGTCCGATAAGTTTTGTCTGGCTTCTTAATTAGCACCAAAGGGGAACTGTATGGTGAATTGGATCGTTCAATCACCCCGAGCTTGAGCATATCTCGAACTTCCTTTTCGACCACTTTCATCTCCCAGTAGAAGTGGGTATTATGGAGCGCAAATCAGATCCGATGTTTTCAATCAAAACGGGCATTCCATCGAATTGGTCTTACCTGGCATTTCAGAAAGTACAACTTGATATTTGTTCAGAATCTAATGGCGCTCTGCAGATTTCTCTTCAACCAACCCTTCATCTATAGGAATTGTCTCCACACCAGCCCTTTGGTCCACTGTGCAAACTGGTATAGGTAAATGTGCCTCTTCTTCTTCCATCACTACGAATGACGCTGTCTGTGTAAACTTCTAAGGTTCGCTATCTTCGTAACACTTTGACATGTGGATGTGGAATAACGTCGTGTCACGTCCCAAGTCCAACCAATCGCCATGATTGCTCTTTTTGCCTGTGACCTTAAAAGTTCTTTTTCATTGCATGAAAAACTTATTTTCCGTCGTAGAAGTAGGATAACAGCCTGGTTTCTCACTTCAAGCGGACGTTTCGTGCTTCGCCGATCATAGTAGTGCTTCGGTGATTCTTTTGCTCGTGTCAACTTCTCATGAGCCAACTGCAGTGTTTTTTCAAGATGTAACTGAATGTTGGAACAGCGCAACCGAGAAGTAGTTACTTCGTATCTACGAAAGCAAAAAAACAAGGACAGAAAACAGCGCTTGGTTTTTTGTTGAAAGTCATCGCTCTTTTGTTTAGAAAAAATTTATTGCCACAAACGTCAATAACACTCAACAGAACATTTCCTTCTTAGACATACTCTAATGATGATGACAAAACAGACATCATTTACATGATCTTGGATATGAGATGACGTTGAAAGAGCATGTACATTCGATGGTTCACACAAAAACAACCACAAAAAATACTTCAAGGTAAACAAGAGACACAAGTAAAACATAAATATGTACATTTTGCATATTTACATGTCGGCATGCCAATTCTGCCGGCGCATTGACAGATCAGCCTACCAATACCAGGCCGGCCGAAAGACAAGTTTTACTCGTCCGTCATAGACCGACACAAAAGGGCAAGAGCAGTGCCGAAGAAATTCCTCTTCACCGAGGAAGAAGAGCTCCTCCGACAAAACACACAGCAACTCCGAGTACAATCGTTCTAGGATCGGGTAGAGCGCGCGGCGGCGGCGGCCCGCTGCAACCGCCTCGCAGCGGTTGCGCCAGAGGCAGAAACAGCCGGCAACAATGAGAAGACAAGCGAAGCGGCCTCGCGAACAACGCCCAGAAGAAACGAAGTGATTTACTCTGAGGCAGTGAAATCCGGCATGTCCGACTCTCCAAAAAACGCGAGCAATGACACAATGCCTCAGAAAATGCTGATTTGTTTCCCGAAGGGAGCAGTTCGGACATGTTGCTGACTGGACTATTCTCCACCTTTCGAGGCGGTCGAGAGTGGGAAGCACACCCCATCCCAGGCGCCACATGTCCCGGAGGTGCCCAGGCAGAAAAGAAGCCGTTAAGGTGCTCCAAGACAGCCGTCTAGAGCGAGCTCGGCGGGCTGGCGGGACCAATGGAAGCAACAAAGCAGCACTTGTCTCAACTGTGTGGTTGTTCAAAACATCTATGCCAGGACAGCTCGACTTGACATGGCGAAAAAATGCAACAGTTGTTGCATAAAACGAAGCAAGTATTATTGACGGCGGTCCCCTGTTAAGTTGCACATTAGGCATCAAATGACGAAGGTGAGTACCCAGAAAGTAATATGCAAGCGCTCGTGCGGGAGATTTCTCCCCTTGCACTGGGCGCAAAAGGAAGCGCAGTGCCAGCAGCCAACAGCGTATGGACACTGAAGGGAAAGCAAAGCCTCCCTGAGAACGCTGCTGTCCCAGTGCCGTGCGAGAGACTAACTCAGTGCCGCCTGACCAAAAAAAGGAACATAAAGCAGACTTCAGTGATCGCACCATACGTAAAGATGGTTGCACGACGTGAGAAAGGTACCAAATGCGACGGCAAAATACAGTCTGCGCTAGGTACCTCCGCTCAAGAAGCGGGAAGTCAAAATCCCGTGCATCCTGAATTTTCAGTCTTACTTCTTCGAGAGCGTTTAACAAAACAGATTCGCAAATGCCGTAGTGGTTGTATAAAATACCTAAAATACGAAGGGACGTGGTCGGCTGAATGTGAAAACCGGCGCTAAGCCTGAAGTTTGGAGAGCCAATGAAGAAATACCGGGATTTGGAGATGTTTAACGCTGCACCTGAAATGTCGCCATACTGGGAAAATACACGCAGACTGCGTGAAAGGCTATCTTCATCTGAAAGGTACAAGGTTATATCATCAGCGAAAGCTGTGACTTTCACGACACCGCTACCAGGAAGCGCAAGACCCCGGACACGTGAATCCGCGTCGAGAGCACGCAAGTATGGCTTAAGGCTGAGGACAAATAGCACAGGAGACAATGGACATCCCTGACGGACCCCATGTGTTATGGAAAAAGCGGCACTTTCCCAGCCATCCAGAACTAGTGTGCTTTTCAGACCAGTGTACGTATTTTTTAATCATTTCCACAAACGAATGAAAAAAGCTGAAGGCTGTGAGCACATTAAGGATAAACGCGTTCTCTAGTCGCTCAAACGCTTTTTCCTGGTCCAAAGACACAAGGATACCACGTGCAGATCGTGACAGAGTATAGGCTATGATATCCCGTGTGGTATATAACAAGCTGTTTACTTCTTGTCCAAGCCCTGATGAAGTCTGGTGAAGACCTACCAGGGTGTTCAACAGACCCCTCAAACGTTGAACGGCTATTGCCGCGAATATCTTATAGTCAAAGTTGAGGAGCGTGATAGGTCTCCAATCTTCAAGATTAACAGAGGAAGCATCACCCTTTAGAATAAGCACAATGCGTCCATCTCGAAAACTTGATGGAAAGACACCGTCCTCGTAGCATCGCCGGATTACCGCTGTAAAGGTAGCATCAATCTCATCCCAAAATGTCAAGTAAAACTCAACAGGCAAACCGTCTGGCCCTGGGGCCGTTCAACGTTCCATAGATTTCAGTGCTGCCTTTACCTCTTCAGCCGACGGAGGGATGTGCAGGCAATCCGCAGCTTCTTGAGGAATACGGGGCAAATTTCTAAGCATTGGCGGTGTTTCATCACAGTTAGTCCGCATGGCCGAACACGACATTGCTTCAAAATGCGCCAAGACAACAGATCGATCACGCGTAGGAAGCCGCTGCGTAAGTGGTAGTTGTGCTGTCATAGAAACAGATGGCTATAATTGGCCAAAAAACGAATGTCTCGCGCAGCGCAGCACCTCGGGATGTGCACATGGGTTGTGTCTACAGCGCCATGCTGCTGCCGCCAGGGACGAAGCAGCAGTCAAGCGTTGAAAGCGTTCACGCAGTTCACGCTGCCACGCTCGCATCAGAGGAGAAGGCGTCTCGGTGCGCAAACCAATGCGTAACTTCATCGCAGTATCAGCAAGCTCTTCAGAAACGCGTCGACGAAGCGAACGCGTCCCTACTGTGCAGTGCAGGCGCCACTGTGCTTTAAGCGCATCCCAATCTTCAGGACCAGACGCCGTGAGCGACACACGTATTTCGCGTGACAAATCTGATCTTGAGCGCGCGTACTGCAGGACGCGAACATCAAGACGCCATGGCTTTTCCGAAAAAGAAAATGGAACTTCGAGCTTCAAGACAAAAGACCGATAATCAGATACGTACACAGGAGAAGGTAGGAAGGACGGAACGCATAAATCGGAGACAAACGCCTCTGACGCTCGTGGGATATAAGCCCAGTCGAGCCTGCTGGAGGATCGTCCACGTCGCCATGTCCAAACAAAGGCATTTCCGTGCACTACATTGTGCGTGTCTAGTAATGAAAAGTGGTGGACAAGGCGACGCAGCTCGCGTGAATTCCAAGCAGACCGGCCCCAGCCAGGACCTTGTACATCGGTTCGCGTATTTAGAACGGAGTTGAAGTCGCCAATCAGAATGACATCACGACCGTCAAGAAAAAACACATCCAGGTCTCTAACAAGTCATTAGGCTGTCCAGCTTACGCTGGCCCATACACACACAGTATCCTTAATCTGAAAAAAAAGTAGCTACAGTCTAAAACCAAAACCCTGCCCACGCCTTCGTAAAAAGCATGATGATCCCGTAATAGAGCTCGATTAAAAATAATGATACCTGCTTCCGTAAAACGAGATGTAGCGAAAGAGAAATAACAATCTAGGTTGAACTTTCGTTTAAAAGCAAGCACGTCGGATAGCGAGAAGAAATTGGTTTCTTGGAGGCACAAAACATCACAATTTGCAGCGCGGGCGACACTAATCACTTCAGCCTGCTTTGCCGGACTGCGAAAACCCTGAACGTTCAATGAAATAATATGCAGTGTAGTAGCCATAATAAAAAGTAAAGACTAACCTGGACGCATAGTTCCAGACGGTGTCCTGGAAAGTGTCCAAAGGACACTTGCTCAACCAAATTACAACGCACTGTTTGACCGTTGGGATTTACCACGGCCATCACTGCGTTCATCGGAGCACGAGCTGGAAGTGTGCCCTCGCTTTGTTTCACGTGGAGCTCCCATTTCGACGTCGAAATCGGCAAGGCTAGACAGTCCAATGCTACTGTCCAGTCCCAGGCTGAAGCCGTCTTCCGAAGACGTGTCCTGAGGAGGTAGGGACTGAGCCGCCGGCAAGCTTGGATCCGCATCCTTGATGCTGGCAGCACTGTCCACGTCTCGGCAGGCCGGTGTAGGCACTCTTTGTGTGGGCGATTTTTTACGTGTACGACACGATGTCGAAATGGTCGGAGCGGCCGCAACAGAAGAGTCTGTGATATTTTCGCCACTGTTTTCCGAAATAACAGTGCTCGTAAGGTGAACTCCAACAGCTGCAGCCTGAGAACTGGGGTCATTTGCGCACTGAACATCAAATGGCGTCACAGAAGAGACGCCGACACCGTTTTCAGGGCAGTGCGTTGCGTCTTTCGAAGCGCACGGTTCCTGCACCAGCGGGGAGGCCGACGCGCCAAGCGTTGCATCTACAATCGCGCTTTCGTTGTGCGCTTAGTTTGAAGGAACTTGTAGGGGTGAGGCCAGCACAGCGTCGGTGACCTCCTCTGCGACGCCCGAGTCGGTAGTTGGTTCCGTTGCCGGTGTCAGTGGTGGAAAGGCGCCAGCGGCAGCGTCTGAGTAAAAGCGGCGGACAGGGCAAACCACAGTTGGGTGGCCGTCCCCGCAGCGTCGACACGGGCGGTCACATCCTTCACTAACGTGACCGTGCACACCGCAGCGACCACAATACGGTGTCGTGCAATGGGCTCGTAGATGGTCCCCTAAGCCGCATCTTCGACATACACGCTAGAAACCACGGTAGTCAAACGTAGCACGGTGACCGGAGATGTGCAGGTAGTTCGGCACGCGATTAGCGGCGTTCATCTCCATTCGAACATACCGCGTTCCAGTGAGTACGCCGCGTCGCCCGCTCATCACACCACTGGTGACAGTGAGCACCTTGCCATATGGGGATAACGCTTGGACGAGAGCTTCGTTTGAGATGAACGATGGCAGGAACAGGCAGGCGACGTTGGTCATTGTGGGCCAACGGGAACGACTTGAATACGCTCGCTGCCAATCACCAGGCAGCCAGCATTGACGACTAGAGACTTAGAGTCCATGCTCTTCACGGTGACTTGGAAGTTTCGAGCTCCCTGATGCTGCACGCAGTATACCTCTGAGAGGCCGACTATTGAGGCCGTCGCGTCAACGACGGCGCTCTTTTCTGTCCTTGTTTTTTCGCTTCTATAGTTACGAAGTAACTAATTGTAGGTTGCGATGTTCCTATATTCAATTATGTCCTACCAACTTGCCCAAGTTTCCACGCTTCATTTTTAAAGATGATCCCGGAGATCCAATACATATCCGTAAGTTGTCTTCACTTCGTCGCCGATGTGTTCTCCGGTTCATAATTCCTTTAAAGTGGTCCTCTGATGTCACGCCCCTAAATAAGTTCAAAAGGAGAAAATGTCATGCTGGTCTGACGCACTTCACGGTAGGCAAAATGGAGTGGGGCAAGCAACCAATCCCAGGATTTTGGTTCCTCCGGGCATATCTTTCACGACATCTGTTTTAACGTACCTTAAATCGTTCTACCAACCCGTTACACACAGGATGGTAAGGAGTAGAAATGAGGTGCCTAATGGGGAGTAAAACGTTGACTTCTTTCATCAGTTCGTAAGTGAAACATGATGCCTGATTACGTAGAATTTCACACGGGAATTCTACGCTTGAAAACATCTCCACCAGGCTCCCTGTTACCGTCACCGAATCCATTGTTCGCAGGGCCACCGCGGCCAAGTAGCTCGTGGCGGTGTCCACCATGGTCAATATATAGCGGTTTTTGTTTCTCGATACACATTTTGAAAGACCAATAATATCGATTGACACTCACTCGAAACGGGTGTAAATCAGCGGAATTACACCCAGAGGCACCTTGTCCACTTTCCTCTTCGGATATGTTCTTTGGAAAGTGTCACAGAGCGAGATGTATCTCTTTACTTCTTCCAAAACTCCTGGACAATAAAATGATCCCAGCACTCTGTCGATTGTCCTCTTGATGCCTTGATGGCCCGCCATCAGACTTTCTTTAGCAAGCTGCAGTACTTGGCTCCACAGTTTGCTAGCAACAACCACCTGCTGTGCTATCTCTATTGAGGATAACCGGTAATGGCGATATCAAACTCCCTTTTGCATACCAAGCAAATACTGTGTCCATCCTCTCCTAAAAACACCTGTCCGACTTTGCTCCTACAGACTTCCAGGCTCTTGTACTCCGCTTTCGCAATCTTGAGGACTTGTTGGTTCATCTTCATAGCAGTTGCTTTTGGCTAGTCCAATGGAGTACTTTGATTCTTGACTACGCTGAGCATTGATTTCTCATCGCGATCTCTTTTCTTCGCCCTAATCTTTCCTTTACGCCTTTAAACCTCGTCTTCCATTCCGACAGTCTCTCGCTCCACCTGCTGTCTGGATCATTGGGATTACGGGACTCTCGCATATTTCTCGCGATAAAGTTTTACAATGGGGAAGTCATGCATTTTACGAGCACCATGCCAAAAAAGTAGGGCGAAAATATCTCCAATTTAGCTTCGGGAACTTTTATTTTGCTCCCATCCGCTAGAAACACTATCATCGTAGCTCCTGCATCACTTTGTCAGGGCCCCGCCGCGGTCATCGAGTGACTAAGGTACTCGGCTGCTGACCCGCAGATCGTGGGTTCGAATCCCGGCTGCGACGGCTGCATTTTCGATGGAGGCGGAAACGTTGCAGGCCCGTGTGCTCAAATTTGGGTGCACATTAATGAACCCCCGGTGGTCGAAGTTTCCGGAGCCCTCCACTATGGCCTCTTCCATAATCATATGGTGGTTTTGTGACGTTAAACCCCACATATCAATTATCAATCAATCACTTTGGCGGGCACGAGGGAACGTCGTACAACCGTGGTATCGCTTCCTGTATCCTGCAGAAAGGAGACAGGCTTACCAATTCGGATACCCTGAAGAACTGGCACCTGACATTTTGTTGTCGTTCGTTGTGTGTTAAATGCCCCCGACATATTTTTTTCTTGCCCACAGCCGGATGCGCTATCATTGTCTTTCAAGCCCTCTTCGGACAGCATACACGAAGCCTTTCTTTACGTTGCGGGTTTCTTTGGTGCGAACTTGGGTATCATGTCCCGCCCAAAGACAATGCACACAGTAAAATAACCTCGTCCGAGCACGACAGTCTGAGGCTTTATGGCCGATTTTGTTGCAAACAATACTTTTCAGTGCCATGCTGTTTCCGCCTTTTCGCAGAGAAGATGCAGGTTCGATTGTCGTTGTGCCTTCAAAAAACTAATCAGCCGCTTCAGCCATTTATTTAAGTTTACGGCAGTTTTTCTTTCACGAAAAAAGAGCGCCACTCTAACCAAAAGGTACAAAATCACTGTCATAGATAAATTATTCTCGTTGGTCAAAATATGTACTACTTCCTCCAAGGCTTTGCGCGGCGTCATGAATTTTTTTAAATCACTATTCAGCAGAGAGGAATTTCCAAGTCAGATTGTTTCCGGCGATGTCAGGTAACATTTTCTAAACCGTTTCAGGATCTTCTAAAGGAAAGAGGGATGCAGCGTTGCAATTCATTGATTGTTTATCCGCAATTCAATGGCTTATTCGAATGGTTTAAAGAGTACTGAAAGAAGCATTACAGGTCGCATAGCTGTAGGACAAACCAGTGTAACAGACCGTACTCGAGTATCTACCTTTGTATCACTTTTCACCGCATGCTACAAGGGTAGTGTCGCCCGCAGCACTTTTGCGTGGCAGACAACCTCGACCAAAATTGGATTTAAGTAACACGGAGTGCCAAAAACGTAACCTGCAGAGGTAAGTAAATACTTATTAAACACATAATTGATACCAATCAGAGGACAATTCGTTCGTGAGATCATTAGCTAGCAACAAAATAGATAGTGAACAGCAATAGGTAAAAGCCTATGTCGATAATCGTAGAGGTGCTGTGTTCCCACCAGTGAAAGTTCTGGATTTCGTTAGAGTTCGGTCATAGCACAGAGGTACAAGCAAGTACTTCGGACCTTTTTAAGCCATGCCACAAAGGAAAGGAGTCATGCCATATTTCTGCTTAGTTATGGCAAGACTTGGAACATTTAGAAATTAGCGCAAATACCACCGCATTCAGAGAAAGATGAATGCCTTTCACACACTGACTACTAGAATGCTGGAATCACTCGTTATTTCGGCTCCCCTCTCGCAGACGAACAGTCTGATGGCACTGATACTGTCCCAACTATATCGCACAATAACAGTCTTACCGAGGTGGTACTGCCAACACCTGAAGACCTGCCGTCTAACATTAGAATTTTGCCACGAGGACAGGGAAGTTAACGCGACATCAGCTGACAGTAT
Organism: Rhipicephalus microplus; assembly: GCF_043290135.1. NCBI lineage: Eukaryota > Metazoa > Arthropoda > Arachnida > Ixodida > Ixodidae > Rhipicephalus > Rhipicephalus microplus. The sequence continues at coordinate 252,327,685 of NC_134702.1, forward strand.
CAGGGAACAGACGAACTCGAACACTGAAACTGCGCGTCCAGTACGCAAGAGCCAACCTTCAAGATGAGCGAAGGACCACGACATGTACTTCCTACGTTACTGATGCAACGCCTTGTAGTTTTGTTGCGTTGTGCATTTATTACTGAGTGTGTTGTGTGTTTGTTTTTCTTTTGTTTTTCTTGTTCTAATCTCATAAGTACCTTCCATAACTTACTTTTGTTGTTTATTATCCACATTTCTCTAATTTTTGCTTGTGAATGTTACATTTCCAGATTTGTTGCTGTTTATATGTAAAGCTGTTAGTCAGGTATTATTAACTTAGAGCTTATTTTCAAGGAGGGGTTGATGTGACGATGTTTACTGAGGCTATCTAGGTGGTAATCTACAAAAAGTCCTAAATCTGTTTTATAACAGCCGCGAAACAAATCATTCGGCTAAGGACAATCTTTAATGGAAAAAAGAAAAAAAAACATAAGAACAGAGAGCCTCACGCTCTTTGTTCGTCAGCGTATGAGTTATGTGATCGTGTGTTCGAGGGCTCCCATCGAACGCAGTGCAGGAGCTTCGTTCGGACAGCGGGTTGCGACCATAGCTTACGGTCGCGATACAACAATCAGTAAATTCTAGGTGGTTGTCTAGGTCTGCCCCTACATAAAGCAAGATAAATTTGCTAGAAGAGAACTGGATCCACGAAATAATGTAAGAATTTAGGGAAGCGTCCGGGTGTTAAAAGTGAATAAAACAGATTTTGTTTCCGATGCGTTTTTTTGTAATTCGCGGCTTCGAACCTTTGAAATTTATTTCACATGTCTTTGCTGACATTAGACGCTAGTGTTGTGAGACAATTGTCTGAGTTGATAGTGGTGTTGCCTGCGTAAAGTATACATTTAGAAACGTAGAGACAGTCGCGATAACAAAAGAACGTAGTGCAAGGGTAGTTAGCGGAGATGCGTTGATTGCAGCCGTAACTGCCCACTTCATCGCTCTAAACACTTTGCTTCACTGGTCTACTTCGAGCATGTTGCCGGTATACAGCACTGCATGATATACACAGTAACTGCGCTACTTGCCATGCAGCTGAAAACCCCGCTTTTATTTGGACCTTGCTAAAGATAATCATTCTTGAAGTAGAATCCGTGTGACTTAGGAGCGTGAAAAATAATTACCGCATGAGGGGACGTGAAGAGCAACTCGTCGTGAGTTAACAGCTGATTGTTCACCGTTGTTGTCAGTACTTGTGCGTTCACAGCCTATACGTCCCGCTAAAAACCCTCGTCATCAAGATTGTTACTTGATCGTCGATGCTGAAAGCAATCTGATGAATTCCCTTCGCCCAACAACTTGACAAAACCAAGAACAGTGCGTCCCCAGGTTTACCTGGGCGCGAACATTTTGTCATCCCGTCAACAAGCCTATTGGTTTCAACTGAATGTAGAAATAGCGCAACTTAGAAGTAGTTACTTGGTAACAACGGAAGCGTAAAAACAAGGACAGAACAAAGCGCTGTGTGCTGACATCAGTTTGCTGACATCTATCGGCACACGTACAAAAATAAACAGCCCAGCGTCTTCCCATTTGACCTAATCGTGAGCCCGCGGGACTTACGGGGCACAATGTTATGGGATTTATGCACTACGAAAGCACTTACAAATGCAATATGCATGTAAATGAAAGTGAGTTACGACTAAATAGGTCAGTCTATAACATTTAGGCAACCTGTGTGGCTGTAGAAAACCTCGCGAAGCTGATGTGCGTACTGTGAGGGCTATCGTCAAAAGCACGAGTTTCACGTATTTTCAAGCAACTTTTGCGTGCCGCAGGAACAAATCGCATTTGTCGTGTCACGAAGGTTCTCCTTTATTCACTGCAGCAGGAAACGTGCAAAATGGTTAGTGTTACTTTCTTGCTAACGCAGTAACACTTAGGCTAGCACAGCTCAACAAGGGAGCGTCTGTCTACTCACCATCCTTGAGAGGACGCCCCACATTCCACTTGGCGGCGCGACAGTCCATGGCATTGCGAATTTTATGGTCTACGGCCCCGCCAAATATTAGCCAGTGCAACCTCTCACCGAGCACAAAAACCACGCCATTTCGCTGGCACAGATGCAATTTAAAAACGATTTTGTGTGGTACTTTTACAGAATCAGATATTAAGCAGCAAAGAAATTGGGCAGGTTACCATTTCATTCTATCACAGTGACTTTCTTGGACAGTTAACCGTGCTCTGCGTTGGCTGGATTTCGCTGTGACTCTGACAAGAGACCAGCAAGAGATTATTTTTATAAAAAGTATATCAAGGTTTTTCGAATTGCCAAGAGCAAATAAATGCCTTCAATAATAGATACGAACGGTAGGAACTCTGCTTAATATAAGGGAATTTCAAGGCGTGATCTGCTTCAGTAGTGCCTGACAACTGTAGTGATTGTTTTTTTTTCATGTTTTGTTGTGTATTGTTTTATGCTTATTTGGTCACCCCGTGCGCCAGGTCCAACCGGAAAGTAAAATAAAAAAATGGGAGTGGTGGCATCAGGAGCCAGTGTAACAATAATGTTTACTTGGGCGAGATAGAATGAACGAGAATAATGAATTCTCTAGCGCGTATGATCATTACTATCATTTCCAGGGCTGGTGTCTAGTTTGCTGTCATTGTTCATAGCGAAAATTCCGTTTTTTTTGTCGTGTATAACAATTACATTCGCTAAGCTACAGGTAAAGCAATGTCTTACGGGAATTGCTCCATTGACTCTGCAAATGGTCAACGTGGGTGCCATTTACAAAGAAAAAAAAACATATTTAAACACCAATGCTTATGCTTATAAATGATGGTTGTTATACAACTGCAGTAAACTATATTATTACCTTCTTAGGAAGTTAAGTAACGATACAACTTTTTTTTTAGTTCGCGCAACATATATGCGGTATTATCACGGGTGTGGTGTATTGTCGCTCACACATTTATTGCAAAATGGTGTGGTGTAAGGTTTGCCATTGTTGGGCAAACATAAACAATAATAAGCAACAACTAATCAGAGCCATGGAAGAGAATCATTCTTACCCATAGAAGTCAACTCTTACGAGGGTAGGCTTTTCAGCTGGGTAGCTGCAGTAGCAACTGTGCTTAATGCACAGGAGGACTCAAAAACTGTCACATGAGTTTTCCTCGTTCTTAGATCGAGCACTTTTGAAGCGCTCTGTATGGCAGTCGTGACATATGTGAAGTAAGAAGATCATGTATACCATCATACCACTTGAAAACATGAAATGGGGACACTCTCGTGTAAAATACTTCGCTAATCACTAGTCTATGTGGCGAGTGATAAGCCTGAATTATTATGCTATTCAGTGAAACAGGATGTGCATTAAGTAATACTTGCCGACAGCTCTATGTCCCGCTAACTTTCTGTAGTTATGTTTAGTATGTATTTCAGTTTCATTTCGTTCTCTTTTGCTCAATTGCGTTTATTCTGTATTACTTATCCACTCCTGCTATAGCTGCGTAGGCGGCTGCAGTAAATTCAAATAAATTAATAAATAAACAAATAAACAATTAAATCCGAGCCAAAAGTGCTTATTTTGAATGCTAAGCTTCATGTCCTCTCTGAGTTCTATTGTTCTCTTTTGCAGTTTTGCCTGAAGTCTACCTTCACGAGCCTTTCTTCAGGCTGACGGCAAGCCCGTAAGACATCTGTTATTTTCTTATACTTCCACCTGTTCTCCTAAAAAGCTGCTGATTATCATGGTGTTAAGAATTACATGAAACAAAGAACCGAGATTGGAAGGAAGGAAACGATGAAAGCTTGCGATGAAAAATCCGTAAAGAGGGGTTTTGTTGAGCAGGCGTTTCGACAAGCAGACCTGTCTTCGTTAGAGCTAGAACAGAACCAATTTCTTTAGCGCTAGCGTGTCTACGCTTCGTAACCTCTTCTCCAAGCAAACAAAGGAGGGGGAGGGACATTATATTCACGGGTGTGAGAGAGCGGACGAGAATGTGCTGTGACAAATTGTGCGACTGAACAAGGAAAAATTTTTCCGTCAATAAAAAGAAAAAAAATTCATATCAGAAGTACCTTTTGAAGTCACATTACGCGAAACATGCGGAGAAAAGGTGACCATAGAGTAATATATTTATTGAGCAACACGTTAATAAAAGACGCTAAACATATGCAGAAATTTCGCACGTGCAGACAAACGTGCAATAGTCGCAGGTGTTTATATCATATTTATTCAATCATACCAGTGGCGAAATTTCCCGTGAGCTTCATGTATCGATAAACAGATACGTAGTTGGACCAGCTGTCGGGAGTGAGCAGATTGTCGCGTCACTTTTTGATGAGCACGCGCACTATTGAACGCATTACTTGGGTTGTTACTTCCAGATGGTGCGACATTCCGATAGCTCCCGAAAAATCGAGCCAACTGCGTAGCCGGATTTCAGAACGCAGTTTCGCAAGTGATGATGGTGAAGATATGTCAAATTTACCGTCTCGAAACTAACATATGAATATGAGAGACACAGTAATGAAGAGCTCAGCAAATTTCAACCAACTGGGGTTCTTTGACGTGCTTCCAAATCTGAAGTTTTGCAAGTGGTATGGTTGAGTAACACCAGATTATATTACGAGTTGTTTGCACTTGCGCAACAATGGCAAGAGGAACTTGAGTATTAGCAACAGCAGTAGCAATAAGCAGTAAACTGATATGAAGCGCTGGTGCTCGCGAAAAAAATAGCCCTGGCCACTGCTACATAAATCAACTTCAAGAGATGGTGCCAACTACTACTGACGTCTACGCGACGTTATGGCTGTATTATTGAAGTATATGCGTAATATTTATAAAATGGGATAGTCAAGCACTGCAACCACTACTGATGCTTCACAAACATTCCAATCTATTTGAAAATTAGCTCTGTGCTAGAATACTTGATATCCACGCAGAATGCAGGGGTTGGTTTTCTGCTGTGACTCGTACTATTATACTTTGCGTTTGTCGAGTCATCGCTGCCAATGCCAGCTTTTTCGGCTAATACCTGCTCGCGGGTATGTGGCGCAGGTCTGGCGGAAATGCATCATGAAGCAATTGACAGGATTATAACATTATTTATGTCATGACATCAATGATGTCACAGTCCTGTCGCGAGTCCTTTTTGTCAGACCATCCTATGCTGTCATACTATTTCTTGTTTACCGCAAGTTTAGGGGGTGATCACAAAAGCACCTAGACGTAGGCGGCCAGATAGATAGATAGATAGATAGATAGATAGATAGATAGATAGATAGACAGATAGATAGATAGATAGATAGATAGATAGATGATATATAGATAGATAGATAGATAGATAGATAGATAGATAGATTAGGTAGATATATAGATAGATAGATTGATGTTGGCCAGGCATGCTGCAGAGTGTCGCAAGCTCGCCGAAACTTTTACGATGAATGAAGACGAGCGCCATAAGAGTATTCGTAAGGACTCCGCCACCTCTGAGCCTACGTTCCTCCCTGGAGCGCTCATATGGCTCCCGCATCTAGTGGGAAAGTGGCAATAAGTAGAAACAAACATGACAAAATAGTGTAGGCCAGTTAGCGCATGTGTTTAGCCCATGTTCATGGAAGGCAAAAAAAAAAAAAAAACAACTGATGGCTATAGTGTGTGCTGCTTATCATCCTTGTATGCTCTTATAAGAAAGATAATTCATTCGTACTTAAAACTTAGTGTGAGTACTGAGAAATAGCCTAAATAAACCCGACGCTAGAAAACACAGGAATGATATTGACGCGTTAGCGTTAAAAAGCTCGTATTACAGAAATTTCCGCGTCTTTGTCAGCGTCGTTGGTTGTGAGTGAAAAATCATCCATTTATGCGTGACTGAAAAATCGAGAACGATGCAAATAAAATAAATGATGAAAAAATACTCAGTCAGATTGGGGACCGAACCAGAGTCGTTCAAGTGTGAGCGTGGATCGAACCTGGGTCGTTGGCATTCGAAGCGGATGTTCTATCACATAGCAATGTCTCTGCTTGTGAATACAGAGAAAAGAGCTTCCTGTGCTTGGAAATGCAGTGCAAGAATCTTTTATGCTTTACACACACACGCCTCTTGTATTCTTGATTAACAGTGTAACATAAAATATCGCAGTAATATTGCATGGTACAAGCTCGTTGCAAGCGGCCGTCAATACATGTGATCATAATTATGGATTCAAAGTTTTAAGCAGGCAGCCACTATAAAAGCACCACATGCTACTTACTGCGCCTACTTTGTTAAGGCCACGTATTGGGTGCATAACAAGTTTACACCGGTTTTATTCACCAAACGTACGCACTAAAATAAAAAAAAATTGGGTCCGAGTGAGGATAGAACCCAGGCCATATGCGTGGCACGCAAATATCCTACCACTAGCCGACAACTGTTCTTTAAAACACAGAGAAAAACATTTGGCAGATCACATGTACCTGGGAATCGACGTTATGCGAAACATGCAGAAGAAAGGTGACCGTGTTGTGATTTTTGTATTGAGTTACACGCTATGAAATGACGCTAGATATGTGTACAAATTTTGCTCGCAGAGACATATGTTGAAGAGCTGCATATGCTTGAATAACTAGTTGTTCACACTTGCGCTACGATGCCAGCTGTCACATGCGTATTAGCAACACCAGAAGCCCATATATAGCGCTGATGCTCGCGAAGATGCTGGCCCTTGACACTGCTTCATAAATCAACATCAGCGTATGGCAACTAACCACCATTGACGTTAACCCGACGTGACCGCTGCATCAAAGGAGTGTATATGTAATGTTTATGAAATTGGGTAGCAGCACTGCCACCACTGCTCACGTTTCACGAAGATTGGCGTCTATTTGAAAAATAGTTCCGAGACTTGGCGTAGCTCTGTGGAAAAATTATTCATTCCCACGCAGAATGCTTTGGTTGTATTCCAGCTGCGACCCTGACATTATCTACCGATGTCGGGTACTTTGTGAACGCTTGTGCTTTAAAATTGCTCATGCGTGTTCTCGTCGGTCCTGGGTAGATACTGAGTGTCAATCCCCTGTGGCACATACCCGCATACCCGCTGCGCATACCCGCCCGTGGGTATGTGCCACTCTCTGGCGGAAAGTGTTTTATGACGTACCCGACGGGATCGTGACATTATTCGTGTGTTGACTAGCGCGTCATATTTGGGATCATTTTACCCTCCCATGCTAATTTTGGTTCACGTCAAGTTATGGGGGTGATAACGAGAGCAGTCAAATGTAAGCAGCTAGGTAGATAGATAGATAGATAGATAGATAGATAGATAGATAGATAGATAGATAGATAGATAGATACGTTCAAAGTCACCCAAGTTCGCTAAAAATGCTTCGCATTTAAAGTAATTGCTCTTCTCGCAAAAGCCGCCTTTTATGCGAGCAACCCACTAGACGGAATGCCGGCGCATGCGCATTGAGGAACGTGTCGTCGCTATCACGTTCAACTCTTAAAAGAGAAAGAAGCGTAAGGGTCCCCTAAATTTATTTATTTATTTAGTAACACAGCACATTCACTTGAATCCAAGCAGAAGGGGACCAAAAAATACAACTTCATCGAAAGGACGCATCAACAAGGCAATATACTAACATAAACAAGAAATGCACCCACGAAAAAGTGCAACCTAATTACAGTGATGTAAGGAGAATGTTAGTCGACAATTTTCTTCACTTTTGTAATGAACACTTTCACATTTCCACACTTTCAAAACTTCATTCCGTTGGTTGTTCCAGACGCTTATGGTTCGCGGAAGAAATTAATACTTTGATGCATCGTTTGAAGGGCTATTTCTGTATGATTTTCTCGCTATAACAACGCATTGTGTGATGGTAAATATGCTGATGATTGTGAATTTGTTTTTAATAATATTTATCAAGTACGAGTGTTTATTGCACTTCCAGGGAATCTTGCTTTAGGTGTATCCAGACCAACGGATTTCATATTATCAGTCACACTATCGGTGCGTTTGTAGTTACAGATAAATCAGACCGCAAATCATTGAATGTTCGGAAGTTTAACAAGAATGTTTTGCCTGTAAGGGTCCCATAGAAATGAGGTTATACCAGAGAATACTTGCCCGTTTAACAGAACGTGAACTGTACCTTTGGACTGTTGTTTCAAAATGAAACAGTGACGGCCTACTGAACTGCAATACCGCGAGGCGACATGGCACTACTACTATTATCATCATCAGCAGCAGACAGATGTATTTTTTGCTGCCGTTATGGTGGCTCACAGCTGAATCACCCTGCTTGCTTTTTGTGGTATTCTGTTTTTTTTCTCGTTGCAAAATCGTGGTTCACGTGGCTGATTATCGCCAGGTGACCAAACTGGCCTTTAAAAACTCTTGAATGTTAACGAAGAAATGCTCACACCTAAATATTTTAATCGCTGATTGAATTAACGTCACATTCACTGTGTTGTGGCGTTCAAGTTTATTAACGTAGCTTCAGGACAAGGGTCTGATTCTGCCGTCAGCTATCCGGCGCTTGCCAAGTAGTGTTGGTTTAGAAGTAAAGAGAATGCATTGCGACGAATCGGGAACAATGCTTGCACATTGCCGCAGATAGATAACACAGTGAGAGTAATGTGGTTTTTCTAAATTTGTGACGTAAACATTCGTGGATGAGTGCAGCTCTGAATCTTTCTCGCAATATATTGTGACCTTTAGTAATTTACACTGAGAAATGTCGCCATGTGTGTAGGCACGCGAGTTTTTAACTCTAAGTCGTGAACCAATATTATAGGCAATGTGTATTTAGATGATAGAGATAAAATATTTCAGGCTTGTTACAATTCCCATTACAGCTAATTCACAAAGTTACTACGGATATAATTTTTCCTCGCACGTAATATCGGTCTGCTGAGTACAAAGCAAGCATGTATGCTAAAGGAACAGAGTTATGAGGCGAGTTCTTGCAGGTTGTAGAGGCACAGTTTTAAGAAATTAAGTTTAGGCACGTATTGTACGTTTTTGTCATTTGTACATCGTTGTTGGTTCTCATACAGTGCACAAAGCAGCTGCTCAACTCTGAGCACTATCTCGTTTTCGCAGAGACATGTCGATAGATATTGAGCAGCCTCTTGCAAGCATGCACGCTTGAAATCAATTGGTGGCGCATGATGAGAAGCTGTGCAAATGCTGGATCAATAAAGCTCCCATCTATTACACACTTGTTGTTGTGTCAAATTTTACAGTATACTTATTCTTGGAAGCTGAAGTTGTTTTCTCCCTGCTACTTTTAGAGGTATGGGTTTCAAAAACGTACTATCTCGCACTGTAGATATAGATAACTCAAGGTCATGTACGTTATAACTGCCTCATCCATTTCTTAGAACTTTTAATGACATTAGTGTGCAGAATTTTTCGTCGTAGTGCTAGGCCCTATGGCTATGATGAATAGTTCAAACAAAAGCAGATGTGCTCAAAGAAATCTGGGGCAATTCTCTGCTACATGGGAAAAACATCATCACAACCAATGAACACAATCTTGCTCATCACGACAACATTTACATGCTTGGTTATGCAGTGTTGCATGTGCTCATCAGCTCTACATTTATTATTTAAAGGAGTGCAGCTGGTAAGCTGTCTTACAAGGCACAACTGATTGTCGGAAAGCATGTTTATACCTCTCACTGCTGGAATGTTTATTTTGTTGTACCATCGATGATTTCGGACGATTCACAAGCAAACCATGATATGAATATAACTGATACAGGAGTGGGCAAATTTTGATCGATTCTGGTTGCCAGGGGTGAAAACGAATGACATTGTTGCCTTGCAGGAAACAAGACTGCTTGTCGGAATATTTGCTCCTACACGTCGCATTCAAACATTTTTACATTTTCAAGCTTCGCTCTTCCGTTTGATTTACGTGCACCAATGAAAATCATTTCAGTGCCATACACGAGAAATTCAGAAATTGCGCAGCACGATTCCAGAAGTGCAGGCAAAGTGCGATATCACAAGCGAATGACAAGGTGTCGAATAGGTTGAAACTTTCTTCTGTTCGCTTTTTAAAATTAGGCGTAAATATCTTGCCAAAAATAATGCGGGTACGAAACCTGCGTCTAAATGCAGTGTTGTCTGCTCAGCTGTGCGTATGGCTGCACCAAGCCGGCGCCATTAGTGTAGGAGGAGCAAAAAAGCCATGAATTAGTTTTAGTATTGTACCTCTTCTGCATATTTTGAAACAAATAGCGCGGTTTATGTCACCAATGCTGGACCACTAAACGATTGGGAAGCACAGTGCCTTGTAAAATGAGTATGTAGTGCAGGCGAATGAAACCGACTCTTAAGCACACGAGCGCCTTGGCATTTCAACCCATTGAAATGTGGCCACTTTGTCTGGGATGAAACCTGTGTCGTTGAGCTCAGCAGCGCCAGATACTGTAACGAATGTACAATGTCGTGCTTATATTTCACAGGTATTTAGGTGTAGATTCCATAACACGGTAGACAGCCAATGCTTTTGATCATATAAACGCACCTCTCCGCGAGATGTGCGGCAAAACTTTCACAATTACGGCACTGCAAGTGTGAGCATCGAGATAACCTGTTGTAGCGGACGTTCATATTTTTCAACGTGCTCGCAGAGTAGACATTCAGAGGTAGTCATTCCCTCGTTGTATAGCATTCTGGAAAAGCAAGTAACAACCTCAGGTAATGCTAAGCATATTCATTGCGTATGAAATTGTCCAAAGTAAACAAATGACCTCAGATTAGTAGTGAATTATAGTCTGTTATACATACACGTAATGGTACCTCATAACGCATGTTGTTGCACTCGGGATTGCTTATTCACAAGGAATGTAATGTAGCATTTACCTTATCTACTGCACACAGCTGCTTCTATGTCAGGTAGGCAAAGAAGCTGAGGTAGAAAAAGAAATGTAATGTTGGTGCCAATTTTTTGTCACATTAGTCACACTAAAGCGAAATCACACTCACGGTTACGCGCTGCTTTTTAGGTGCGACTGCGGTAAACTATATATTCGTAGGCTTTTCGCTAATATATGAGCTTGCTACGAAGACGCATGCGAGCCGAGAGTTATGTACTTGCCTTTTTACACCGCAACAGTCTGGTTTGCTTTACTGGCGATAAAGTCTTAGAATTGAATATTGAGTCAGTAATTCGCTCACACATGAAGCCACGCCACAAGTAACGCTAGTTTTCAACGTGCCGCCTTGCAGAATACAAGACTGCTAGTCGGAACAATTGCTCCAACAGCTCGAATTCAAAGTGTTTTTATGCAATGATGTGCCGCCAGTGTATGGCACATTAAAAAATTATATTTCAATGTCCATTCATCGTGCGACACTTACAAAAAGTAATCGGAAAAACTACATAAGTTGAAATAAAAAAACGCGGCTCAGAAAGCAACCATCCTTGAAAAAATAACTAAGGGGACCCTAAAGCTTTCCCATAGAAGTTTAACATGCTGGAATATCTTATTCTTAATGCATTCTTAAAACACTTAATGCATGGAACCTTTTCGAGCTTGCTATGCACTCAATACGTTTCCTAAAGGAAACAGGTGGAGTAGCGTGTGTGCCTTTTCTAGGGTGTGATGGCTTTCAACCACGAAGCCACTACAATACCCACATGTTTAAACACTCGCTGGCAATGGGCGCTCATACCATGTAATATTACTGCAATATGTAATGTTGTATTGTTAAGCATGTATACTGGACGCGTGTGTTTGTAAAGCATGAAAGCTACTTTCGCTGAACTTTCAAATAAATGAAGTGATTTGCACTGTATTTTAAAGCATACGCATGGCTGTGTTGTAGAGGATCCACTTGCCACGCAAATGAATATGGTTTGGTCCAAACTTTTACCTAAGATTTTTTTATCATTTATTTCAATTGCATCGTTTTCAATTTTTCGTTCACGCTTAAGATTATGATTTTTCCCTCACAATGAACGACGCCGACGCTGACGCCGGAATTTCTGCCAAACGAGACGTTTAATGCTACCGCGATGAAACTGTAGTGGCTGTTTAGTCACCGGCTTGTAATTCTCAGGCTTCAAACGGGTGCTCAAGCGATAAAAGCTTCAACGTTTGCTTCGTTCCCCTGAAGTCAGCTGAATGCACTTAGTGAAAGCATTTGAACGAGCCAAAGTAAACGGAAAGAGAGTATGTTGGCCAGCAGTGGCTCTAAATCTTCATAGCACAACGAAACAGCGCGAGACCCATGCGAATGCACCGCGAGCCGTGACCTGCCATCCCTGCATTTGGCAGGGATGGCAGGTCACGGCAGTATATATTTTAAAATGAGGATGATGTCGATATGCTGCAGATATCTACGAGTCAGCTGGATGGAGCAACAACTATGACGAAACAATATTGACGTGACACATGGCTCGGCCAAACTGCTTAGTATAAGAAAAACGTTTTTGTTAAGGTGTACCATTATCCAAATATTTAGTATTAGATTATGTTAAACATAGGAATTCGTCCCCGATGAGGGCGCCCCTACTAGAAAGTGCAATAGCTTGAATGGCGACGCCTATGTGATACGTAACGCAGATGTCACTAGATCGACTACGGCTGTTCTAAGCCGGAATGCGCCACGGTTGATCTTTTCGACCTCTAAGGGTGATCAGAAGAATTGGTAGTTTCCAGGCACGGCCGCCTGGATCAAGCTCGCGCGGCGGCGTTCCTCCGGCCGTCTCATTCGGACGAAGGAGGCGTAAATGCAGAAGAGGGCGTGACCGCTCCGTTCGCCGCATAGCGGCGTGTTTCTACTACCCATCCTTTACTGTCTATGCGGGATGGTTTGCGGAGCTTGAATATGTCGCTTTATAGAAACCGAAAACTGCGGGTCAGCTTTGCACCTTATATCTCCTAACTCCAAACCACCTCAAATAAAACAAACAGAAGAATTCATGGTGGCTGCCACTATATTCTTTCTTTTCTTCGTACCCAAGCTGTGGTCGGGATCATAGTGACCGATGCGAACACATCCGTGAGCCAGTTTTCAATAAAATTTCAGTGCCCTCCTGGGCAGCACATCAGTGGAAAGTACACAGGAAGGCGTACTCACCCGAATGGTTTAATAAAAAAAATTGTTAACCGCTTCCACAAGAGGTAAACGATCCGAAAGATAGCTGAAGCTGCATCGTGGATGTTGGCGGAGATACCTTGGGATACTGAGGCCTTCAATGCGCAAGCTTACCTGCTTTACTCGTAGACAACTCACAGGCAATAGTGCATCGGTGCTACTTTCCGGAAAGGCGGCAAAAGTAGTTCTGATTCTTAAACCCGGTAAACTCGCAAATGTGCTGTCATCCTTTTGACGAGTAAGCTTAATCAACTGCATTAGCAAAGTCATGTAGAAATTCGTACAACAGCGACTGCAGTGGTGAATAGAAGTCAGTTTGGATTTCCTAACCAATTATCTGATTTTCGTCCACGTGGCAGTGCTTTAGACTCTGTTTCAGACCTTGTCACTCATGCGGAGCAGGAGAGGACATTCGGACGAATGGCCATTGCAGCTTTCATAGACATTAGGCATGCCTTTGACACAGACAGCCACGTACTTGTATTGTACATCCTATATAGTCCAGGAATGAAGGGAGCCCCGCCGCGGTGGTCTAGTGGCTAAGGTACTCGGCTGCTGACCCGCAGGTCGCGGGCTCGATTCCCGGCTGCGGTGGCTGCATTTCCGATGGAGGCGGAAATGTTGTAGGCCCGTGTGCTCAGATTTGGGCGCACGTTAAAGAACCCCAGGTGGTCAAAATTTCCGGAGCCCTCCATTACGGCGTCTCTCATAATCATATGGTGGTTTTGGGACGTTGAACCCCACAAATCAATCAGGTATGAAGGGACGCCTACTTCGTTGGATTTCAGATTTCCTAACTGACCGAACTGTATTCGTGGCGACAAGCACTGACAGCAGCACGCCACGAAGCCTCAAAGCAGGTGTACCTCAAGGAAGTGTATTAAACCGTATGCTATTTACAATAGTAATGCACCGACAGCCGACCCTATTACCGTCATCAGTACATATTTTAATGTACACAGACGATATATGCATGTGGTCGTCAGGGCATGAAAGCCGGGAAGTACAGGATCTGCTTCAAGAAAGCATAGATATAACGGTGCGCTTTCTGACAGAATGCGGCATGAACGTGTCAGTAGAGAAATCAGCGGTGTTGCCTTTTAACAGAAACCGTCATAACCAGCTCAGCCTCTCGGTCAACCAGACTGTAGCATCTGTTGTGCGCAAGCATTGTTTTCTTGGCAAAACATTGGACCGTATGATAACCTGGGGACCTCACGTTTCCAACACTGAAGAGCGGGTTAACCAGACACTCAATGTTCTTCGATGTATTACAGGAGCTAAAAAGGGTGGTAAATCAGAATCACTCGTGATGGTTAATAGGGCTCTAGTTCGGCAAGTCATCGCATATGCATTACCAGTGATGCAAAGTATGTCTCCGACAAAGTAGCGTAGACTAAGCAACATCGTAGCCCGCAGTCTTCGTATTTGCCTGGGCTTACCGCGCTCTACTCACAGTCGCCTTGTAATCACAGAACGTCTTCACATTCAAGAACTCTGCCGCCACTTCCTCCACTTATCGCAAAGGCACTATGCCTATGCGCTTCGTGAAAAACTTATTCAAAGAAACGGGCGAACTGGTGACACCTTGCGAGCTCATGAGGCGGCACTTTAACAAGCACAATACTATTTGGGTCCAGACGTAAATTTTCCTCCTTGGCAGCTTGCTTCACCTCCTGTCACTTTGGACATCAAAGGGATAGAAAAAAATTCTCGTTACACTACCTTGAAGCCCAATTTCTCACATTTCAACAGGTGTGCAATAATCAAGACCATTTCACTTTTTTTTTTCACGGATGGCTCTACAACGGACGAACGCTCGACTGCGGCTTTTCGTACACCCGCGTATGAAATCTAAAATGATCACCAACTTTGCAGAGATACATCGTCTACAGCAACGGCGATTTTTGCTATATTACAAGCTTCAAAATTTATTGTTGAAAGCCAGAAAAGGAATAACCGGGTAATAGACTCCGACTCCAAAGGAGCACTGCAAATGATTAAGGATTTTTATTTTCATATAAATGATAGCATCATTCATGAAATATTAAGAACAATTACCATCGGTTATTTCGACGGCCACAAGATATGTTTTCAGTGGCTTCCAAGTCACGTAAGAGGGATAGGAAACAAAATTGCTGAGAAATTAGCCACAGCACCACACAAAAAAGATCACTTGACACCAGCGACCGTATATTTCTCATAAAGCAAGAAGGTTTTTTCTGAACTGTGCCACAAATTATGCAAGGACGCTTGGTTTGACGAAAGTACAAAGTCTTCACTCTTATGGCAAATAGATCCGTCTCTGCGACTTTTCCCTAAAAAAATCGACAGACCGTTTCACACACTACTGCACCGTCTACTATTAGGTGTTTCATACACACCTCACTTCGTATGCCACATAAAAAAAGAACATTCCTCACTGCGACAACTCGGATCATGTCGATACATCGGAGGAGCATATTCTTATTGAGTGTCTGCAATATTATCAACAACGTGCTGAACTGAGGGATCGCTTGGATTGACTCGACAGAAGACCATTGACGATCCAAAAAATTCTTGGACCGTTGCAACATTCCGACAATCAAAGGCGCGTAGAGAGCACCCTCCGTGATTTTTTAATGAACATAAATCTCATTAACTTTCTTTATTTCATACTATATCTTACCTTTATTCGTACGGACTCAATCGGCAATGTGATCCCGATATATGAACAGTGCTATGACCACACGTACTGTGCTCACTCATGCCCTATAAGCCATATATATATATATATATATATATATATATATATATATATATATATATATATATATATATATATATATATATATATATATATATATATATATATATATATATATATATATATATATATATATATATATATATAGTGCCTTTTATTACGTTTCTTTATATTTTATTCCTAATTTTTCTTGTTTGTGCGTTTATCCTGTACAATGCTGTCGTGATGTTGGAATAGCCGGCTACAGCGTAGCTTACCCTTCTATATTCTGCCAAATATAAAGAAAAAATAAAGCTCACGCCACAATTTTGTTTACTTGTATCTTTTGCTGCATTGTTGGAGCTCATATTGTCTTAACTTTGAAAATTCAGTGTCGAAAGCGTTCTCTCCCCTTTGTTTTTGGTGATGTGACTTTGTGTTTACGAGATGTGTTTTTTATATGCAAAACTATTTACTGTAGAACCAGTGAATGAGTCGCATGGTCGGAGGGAAAAGAATTAAAGTATCGCGAAATGCAACATCCTCGCATTGAAAGGCTGCACAGAATTGGAGTAACTCGCGGAAACAACGCACGCCCCGTGCATGAAGTTACTGGACTTCAAGGGAAAATACAAGTGCTCCGGCATTCACCCAATTTCAACGGCACTGGCTACAGAGAATTTTTCGGATCGCAGCCCCACCGCAGTGTTCTAGTGGCTAAGATACTCAGCTGCTGACCCGCAGGTCACGGCACCGAATCCTGGCTGTGGGGGCTGCAGTTTTGACGTAGGCGAGAGCTCTGCAGGTCCATGTGCTCAAAATTGAGTGTGCGTTAGAGAACCCCAGGTGGTCGAAATTTCCGGAGCCCTTCACTACGGCGTCTTTCGTGATCATGTGGTGGTTTCGGAACGTTAAACCGCGCATATCTATCTATCTATCTATCTATCTATCTATCTATCTATCTATCTATCTATCTATCTATCTATCTATCTATCTATCTATCTATCTATCTATCTATCTATCTATCTATCTATCTATCTATCTATCTATCTATCTATCTATCTATCTATCTATCGATCTGTCTGTCTGTCTGTCTGTCTGTCTGTCTGTCTGTCTGTCTGTCTGTCTGTCTGTCTGTCTAGCCGCCAACGACTTGTCGTGGGCGGCTAGTTCATGCATTCCTTGATAATTCTTCATAATGTGGCCACTTAAACTAGTACATTTAGTTAGCACAGTCTTGCTCTACTCGTACCTCGCATAATATCCATCTTTTGCGGCTCATTTTAGAATCTATTTGTACAAATGTAGCTACTTTCCTTGAACGATTGACCGTTGGAATGACCAATTTTTGTCTGCGCTTTGCATGTGATGTTATCGCCACTTCTGCGTTAGCCCATGATGGATTTCAGTATGTACAAAAAGTGAATCAAATAATAATTGTTTGCAGGTCTGTGAACTTCGGTGCTCTCGGGACAATCTTGGGCCACTATATGACGCTCGGATTAAGTGCTCGCGGTAAGACATGCAACCGCACAAGAGTTACAATTAGACTCCTGATAAATACGCCAACAGAATTGAGACAACATTACAAATGAATCAACGAAATGAACAAGCAGGATTACGAACAGTATGCCTAGTATAAGTATGCCCTAGAGACACTAAAATATAATTTTTGTCACCTCAAATGCACAACTAAGGAAAACTACTTGTGGCTAAAAATGGTCTAATCTGTCAGAATGCAACATATCGAAGACAAGATTAGAACTAAAACAGAAAATAATGTTTATCAATGGACCAAAAAATTGTATTTTCGGAAACTATGAGCGCTGGCTGTCTGATATGTTTATTCTACATTCACATTCGATAGTACGTACTTGTACATCGATAAGCGCAATATATTTTAAGGTTAAAGTCAAAACGACAACTTATTTTGTAATAACCTAAAAAATTGATTCGGTTTTATGTGGACACTGATATATTAAATAGCGTAATGTTAAAACATCATAAGTTCTTTTTGCAGGCGCTTACTACAACTACAAAGGCAACCTGGACGAATGGTGGACGCCAAAGATGCGCCGTGCGTACGCGTCCGGTGCCACATGTTTCCGCAATCAAGCAGACTGGTTTGTGAATCCTGCCACAGGCCAAGTGGTAGGCTGGTGCTTTTGTTGTCTGTCCATAGTGTCCATATTGCAGAATACGTATACGAAATTAGCGCGTTCGTTGTATGCTCGACCACCTCGCCATACCTTGAATACCATCTTCCCGTGTTTGGACCACCATGATCCCTGCATATCCGAGATCATCTGTCGGGCAGAAGAAGCTAGACGCCTTGCTTATTTGCGCACTCTTGCTTCGCAAGATCGCTCGAAGGCACATTTTGACCACCGACGCCGACACGTGACGTACAATCGCGGCGACCTAGTGTTGCTCTGGACACCAACTAGAAAACGCGGTTTGAGCGAGAAACTGCTAGCGCACTATGCGGGACCTTATCTTGTTGTAGACCGTATCAGTGATTTAGTTTACCGCATAGCGCGTCTCCATTCAAACGGCCGACGGTCTGCAAAAACGGAACTTGTACATGTTGCACGTTTGAAGCGCTTTATTCCTCGAGAGACTGTTTGACTCGCCCAGTGGGCTTCGTCTGCGCGGAGGGAAGTGGTACCACATGTGTAATTTAGGTATGTGCAGCTGTGTAGCGGGGAACATGGTGGTAGCACAAGAAGAGGACGTTCGGTTGGTGGAAGAGCTCGCTGCTTCACGTTCACTGCAGTATACCGTCGAGTCGACGTTACGTCTGCTTCGAATAAACCCTTCGTAGACGTAACAATATTTTCAAGTTAATTTCGGGCAAACACAGGCACTCGGATAAGGTTGGATGCGTCATAATATATTTTTCACACTCTCTCTTTCGAACAGTATATAACAACCAGTTATACCCCCGTCGACTGTACCAATAATTTCCCTTTCATTGTCATGCTTTTATATAAACACACTGCAGTGATGGTCTTCGCCATATTTCAAAAAAAAAAACGAGGCTGGTGGTCCCAACCCAACGGTGCGATTCGCGATTTCAAGTGAGCGCTCTCCTCTTAGCAGCCGCGCCTGGAAATGGCACAAACAGGGGAGGTATTCTCGTGGTTTCCAATCCTTGGACATGTCCAAGTCAGCCTCCCTTGATTGGTTGGAGCGCGCCACCTGTGCCCGGTCTTTCTTTTGCAATGTCATTTTGCCGCCACCCAGCTTTCACAATGCTTGACACAAATGAGAAAGACGGAATGCATTTCCCCACGTGAAATGCATTCCCAGGGATACGCTTATAGACACACATCTCTGGGGCGTGCATAGTTTGTACTGACGTGAGCCCTTGAATGAGATTTTACGCGTCCACCCGCGTGACGCCCCTGAAGGTCGGTATGCCTTTCCTGCATCGCTCGTCAAACACATCAACTGGTTCATACGCATGTGCACCCTTATCTAGATTGTTTAGGAGTGCTGTTACTCTACATTTGTTGGTTTTGCCGTGCCCTCGGCGATGTTGTGCTATACTGATTGATGTTTGGTCTACAGTGATATTATTGTTGACATCGGGAGACGTTGAGGTGAATCCCAGGCCGCCGATAGAACAGATGTTGCAGACTATTATGGACAACCAGGCTAAATCAGACGGCAGGCTGAATGCTATTACAGAGGAAATCTCGGCCCTGAACAGCAAAACAGACCGACTATCTGATATTCTTGAAGTAGTCCAGGAAATGAAAGATAAAATTGATTATCTCGAAAAGACGATAACGTGCCAGGCTGAGCGATTAATAGATTTAGAAAATAGGAGCAGAAGAAATAATCTTCTAGTTTTTGGTGTTGAAGAGCAGCACAAAGAATATGAGGCTGATTTGAGGAAAGTTGTTGTGAATGAAATATTTCGAAAGCGTCTGGGCATTGAAGTAAAGTCGATAGAGAGAATCCACCGAATCGGGAGAAAAGACGCAGCAAGATGCCGACCCACAATAATGAAATTTTATGACAGCCGGGAAAAGGAAAGTGTGCTGCATCATTGCAAAAAGCTGAAAGGAAGTTCTATCAGCATCAGCAACGATTATGCGCAGGAAACTGCCGCAGTTCGCAAAAAACTGTGGAAGAGTGCTGCTGCGGACAGAGCAAATGGCAAAAAGACAACTCTGCTTGGTGACAAGATTAAAATAGACGAGCAACTTTATGCGTGAGACACAGTGCAAAATGAGCGTTTTCCGTATCAGTACCGCCCATACAAAAGCCATGGAAGCACAAGTTCTAAACCCGGCTCATCGCGGCATTCGACAAGGAATAAGCCACCTCAAGCATAGCTACGCTTGATTCTTTTGAATGCTCATAGTATCGTTAATAAAATCACTGACCTGGAATACATATTGCTGTCAGAGAGTCCCCATGTCGTGTTATTAACGGAAACTTGGTTAAGCACTTGCATTAGCAGTGATTGTATTACACCTCCAGGGTATAGCATGTTCAGATGGGACAGAGATGCACGCGGTGGGGGCGTTGCTATTATTGTAAACGATTGTTGTCGGGCCATAATTGTGAACAGCGATATGTCCGAGTCAGTGTGGTGTAAAATAACTTTTGAAAACATTACGTACCTCATTTGTGTAGTTTACAGACCACCAGCGACTCCACCTGAATTTTTAGATGAGCCTAATGAATTTCTTTGCACTCATGCCAACAGTACTACTCGTCTAATATTGGCTGGTGACTTCAACTTGGGAACCATTGATTGGGAGGCTTTGTCTGGTCAACATACTGAGATAATGAGTGCAAATAAGCTACTAGAGATTGCCTTCTTTCACAATTTAGGACAGATTGTTAACGATTACACAAGGGTAACACCCGAATCACGATCATTATTAGATTTGGTCTTTTTGTCCAGCAGGATTGAAGATTATAGCCTGTCAATTCAGGAAGGTATATCTGATCATAAGATGATTTCGGTGAACATACTGCCATTGTCGAGCAAGCCTTCTGATGACTTAGGGTCTAACGATTGTTGGTCAAAGATTACGAGCGAGCGGATGATACTTCGAACTTAGATTACTTAGAACAATCATTTAATGAATTTGAAATTGCCTTCCACTCAGAGACAGTCGAGGAATTGTGGGAGCGCTTTGAATGCATCATTGCTACTTGCACGGACAGATTTGTACGAAATCGTTATACAAGAAAGAAACAGCAAAATCCATGGATAACTTGCGATATTGTTCACATGAAACGCAGAATAAAAAGACTACGCAGGCAGCCAAAGAAGTCAACTGAACTATCACAGGCACGCAGTAGACTAAAAACAGCATTATCAGAAGCAAAAAGAAAGTTCTTCAATGAGACGCTGGGAAACTTCCTTAAAAGCTCGCCCACCAAATTATGGCGTTTTTTGGGAGCAAACAAATCAAAAATAGACCAGATAAGTATAGAAGATGCTCCTGTGGCAGATGCACAAAGGATAGCAGATGGTTTCAACGAGTTTTTCCATTCAGTCTTTAATAGAGATGCACAAAGTTCCGTCGCAGACGAGATAAACTATTCCTGCGCATGCCCCATGGAGCCTCTTTCGTTTCATCAGGAGGGCGTGTTTGAACAACTGTAGAACTTAGATCCAAAGAAAGCCTGTGGCCCCGACGGAATACCAACGGTATTTTTAAAGCGATACGCCGAGTGGGTGTCTTTCTATCTGGTAATTATTTTTGAACAATCCTTACGTAGCCATTCCGTTCCACAAGATTGGCGTTGCGCTGCTGTTATACCCGTGTTTAAAAGTGGAAATTGTATGCATCCAAACAACTATCGCCCTGTATCCTTAACCTCTGTATGCTACAAGGTCATGGAGCGCTCAATCGCTAAACATATTATTCATTTTCTGCAAACAAATAAGCTGCTTTGCGCCACTCAGCATGGCTTCAGAAGGGGCCTATCCACGGTGACACAACTTATCGAAACGGTTCACGACTTTGCGCGGGCTTTGGATGAACACCAACAAACTGATGTAATTTGCATCGATTTTAAAAATGCGTTTGACAAGGTTTCACATGGTAAGCTGCTTTATAAGCTGCGTCAAATTGGTATCAGTAATGATGTTTTAAAATGGATAGAAGATTATCTAACAGGGCGGAGGCAAGTAGTGCGAGTTAATAATTCTGTGTCAAGCTTTTTGGATGTACTTTTCGGGGTACCACAGGGCTCGGTGCTAGGCCCTTTATTGTTTTTAGTTTATATCAATGATGTAGCCACAGTTGTTCAGCCGCCAGTGGTCTTGAGACTGTTTGCAGATGACTTTTGAATTTATGCTCCAGTTAACTGTGAAAACGACCAGGAAAAAATTAACCAGTGTCTCGAGGATCTCCATACCTGGTGTGAAAAATGGGATATGGAAATTAACTATGCCAAAACCACTTTTGCGAATATTACCCGAAAGAAAAACGTTCTTGATTTCCAGTATCGTATGGGAAGTGCAATTTCGACAAATGTTTCTAATTTTCGATATCTAGACGTTGTGATATCGAATAACCTAAATTGGTGCAGCAACGTTGAAAATGTGTGTTCTTCCTCGTACAAAAAGCTGTGTTTTCTTCGAGTAAAACTACAAAACGCAACCAAAAATGTCAAACTGATGGCATATAAAACTTTTATTCGGCCTGTTTTGGAGTATGCTGCCGTAATTTGGAGTCCCCACCAAAAAGGCCTAATAAATGAGCTGGAAAGAATCCAAAGACTTGCAGCCAGGTTCATATGTTCAAGATACAAAAAAAACAGACTCAGTTACGGAGATGCTAAAAACATGTAAATTGGACCTGCTTGAAATTAGGCGACAGAGGAACAGAATAAAATTATTATTTCAGATTCTCCAGGGTCAAATAAATATTGATAAAAGTATGTACATACGGGAACCTGGTAGAATTAGCAGAAGAATAAACCGTAGTGCAACCAATAGAACAATTGTCACCCGCACAAACGTCTTTCGGTATTCGTTTTTCCCCAATGTTATCAAAAACTGGAATGCGCTACCTGCACATATTGCTGAGTGCACGCATGCAAGGGCTTTTGAACATCTGCTTGACAATTATACGTTAGCTAAAATTCGTTGGATGATGTGTTGATGTTTTGCTTTCCTTTTGTCATGCCAATGTTGATGTTTTTTTGTTATTGTTGACAGTTGACATTACTTGAGCGTTATTATTACTTTTATGTACTCCCTCCCTGTAATGACCCACAAATGTGGGTTAACAGTATGCTCAAATAAATAAATAAAATAAACATTTCGTTTACTGGGTGTCTTTTTACGCTGGGAATGTGATGGCGGGTCTGGTGCGCCATAACGTAACGACTCACCGTTACCTAGCATAAGTGATTGTGCTCCGGCGAATGGGACATGTCCAAGGAGTGAACACCTTGAGAACAGCTTCCTGAGTCAACCTTAAAATTAGATATGTTATCGCAAGGAGCGCATTGAGAAACGGCTGCATAGCTCCGTTACTTTCACTATGCCGCACGCGCGGAACCCTAAAAAGACAGCGATGTCCAAAGACCAGTGCTGTGTGCCGCAATGCATGCAGGCTTGGTATTTCGACGAAAATGTGTTAAACGTACCATTCGATGACTTCCCGAAAGGGACAGATGGCGCACTACGGAGAACGATGTAGATCATAAATTTACGCATTGGGCAGGAGGGCAGAGATGCAACGGTGGTTTCTTCTAATTCCTTCGTTCGTAAAGACTTCATTTTACTTAAAGAGTTCAATATTTTTATGTTGTTTTCATTTTTGTCAATATGCGTACTTTTAAAAAAGCGGGTTTTGAATTCATTCATATGAGCGAGCGCTTTAGGAAACTTGGCGCGGTATGTGTGTGAGTATATTTTTCTCGTATGCTTGTTTTATGTGCGAGTCGTTGTGCTACCCATTCTCAAAGTAGGCAGATGTTCTCCCCTCCCGTGCTCAAATGTTTTAATGCGCATGTGTGTATATACACGCGTACAAACATTCGTGCGAACACATTAAGGTTAGGAGTACCTAACTGAAAAAAAAAATTCTCGCCACGCCCCTGTCAATCACGTTCGTTTCTTACACGTGAACCGTACAAGTGAAACCTGAAATATATTTATTATGCATATACGCATAGTATGTATGTCCATGCCCCACCGCGGTGGTCTAGTGGCTAAGGTACTCGGCTGCTGACCCGCAGGGTGCGGGTTCGAATCCCGGCTGCGGCGGCTGCATTTTCGATGGAGGCGGAAATGTTGTAGGCCCGTGTGCTCAGATTTGGGTGCACGTTAAAGAACCCCAGGTGGTCTAAATTTCCGGAGCCCTCCACTACGGCGTCTCTCATAATCATATAGTGGTTTTGGGACGTTAAACCCCACATATCAATCAATGTATGTCCGTGCTTGCTCTGTGGTGCCTGCATGCAATGCTGCGTTCCAGTCTTGGTTTGCCAGCTAGCAAGATATTTAGATGAATGTGCAAAAAGTGATTGTTTCTACTTTTGGAGCTTTCGACGTAAGGGCGCATAGCTTGGTTACTCTCGGACTCAATGCGACGCAAGTTATCTTACAACAGACTCGTTTTTGAGTGATGCACTCATCACCAGTCCACTGAATGGTTTATCATAGTTTATATCGTGAGACATAACGTGCTTAATTAAAAGCAGATTCACTCGGAGTAGTTATATATTTCTTTCATCGTTGTTTCACGGCTGACATTCGTATAGTGTACAGTGGAGTTCAACCACTCTGTACCTAATGTTGTGCGTATTTAGCATGATTGTACATACTCAATAATGTTCGTGCATGTGTAGCGTGTGCACATACACTTCCCTCGACCATCAAATACTGCCAACATCAATAAGCGAGTGTTCAGAAGCACAGAACCTTATTTATTTGAAACCTGATAACGTTCGTCAGCGAATGGAAAGAAAGGAGCACTGCGATTACAAGCAAAACAACGTTTTGTTCCATATCAAAATACACTGACCCAGATTAAGGCCTGTTCCGTAGTCAAATGAACGGCATGCGTATTTAGATTTTTACGTGACATCCGAACTCAATCAGATACATGCCACACTAGTCGAAGTGCACAGTTGCCAAGAAAACTGCAAAGGCAGTACAGCGCCCGTAGCAGTGCAGCAAGGCTGCATGCAAGCGCTTGCACCTTTCGAAGATGCCAGCTTAACGCGTTAATTTCTTTTCGGTAACTTAGTAACGTACTCTTTCAAAATCCGAAGCTTTAATGAGTACCGCATTTGCGTTATCATCTTTGGTGTCACGTCAACCATCACTTTTTTCATTCGTAGGGGCCATTTTTGGAGCCTGCCCTGACGAATTCTTTTCTGGGCGTCACCGGTAGAGTTAGCGACAGAAACAGATGGAACACTACGCTTTTGCGTTGACTATCACCGACTGCACAAGATAACGAAGAAACACGTACACTCTCTCCCCTGAATAGATGATGCCCTCGACCGGCTCCACACTGCCAAATACTTTTCTTCGATGAATCTCAAGACAGGCTATTGGCAGATCGAAGTAGACGAGATAGACCGAGCAAAGACTGCGTTTATGAAATTAGATAGCCTTTTCGAGCTCAAGGTCTTGCCCTTCGGTCTTTTCTCGGCACCTGCGACTTTTCAACGGGTTATGGACACAGTGCTGGCAGGATTGAAGTGGCAGACTTGCCTCGTTTGCTTGGACGACGTCTTCGTGTTTTCTTCAAGCTTTGTCGAGCACCGTCGGCATCTTGAAGCTGTACTTCAAGCCATCAAAATTTCCGGACTCACCCCGAAACCAGAAAAGTGCTGCGGGTACAAGAAACTTTTGTTCTTGGGCCATGTCTTAAGCGAGTTTTGAGTGAGACCTGACCTGCAGAAGACAGCCGCCATCACTGCTTTTCCGCCGCCCGCTGACAAGAAATCAGGGCGCCTAATACAGGCACTTTGACAGAAACTTTGCCCGAATCGCCGAGCCACTCACTCACCTTACGAGAACTGACGTCGAGTTCAAGTGGGAAACCCCGCAGGAGAAAGAGTTTGGGGAACTCGAACGACGCCTACAGATGCCTCTTATACTCGCGCATTCGAACGAAAACGCCGACACAGAAGTGCACCCTGATGCAAGCAGGGACTCGGCACCGTCCTTGTGCAAAAAAGTGATGGACTGGAAAGGGCTATTAGTTACGCTAGCCAGTCACTATTTAAGGTATAAAGTAATTGTTCCGCCACAGAAAAGGAGTGCCTTGCCTTCATCTGGGTGAAATCAAAGTTTCGTCCTTACCTCTACGGCAGGCCCTTCAAAGTTGTGAGTGACTATCACGCATTGTTTTGGCTAGCTACCATGAAGTTCACTTCAGTTCGCTTTGCCCGATAGAGCCTGAAAATTCAACAATACTACATTACCATCATTCACAAGTCAGGCGGAAAACTCCGACGGCGACGGCCTGTCGCGAGCCCTCATCGGCGCACCACTGCCTGAAGATCTAAATGACGACTGCTTCTTAGGAAAGATAACTGCCAACGACTTTGCAGAACGCCAGCGGGCTGACCCAGAACTTAGGAGCCTAACCGAATGCTTCGAAGTCTGGACTTTCATTGTTCCGAAGGTATTCAATTGGGCATTTACGTCGTTTTCGCTGCGAAACGGTGTGCTCGAAAAGAACTTTTCGCCGCTTGGAGCCAAGTACCCTTTTGTGGTGCCTTCAGCTCGGTGATCAGATCCTCCAGGCCCTGCACCATGATCCAACGGCAGGACATCTTGGTGTTTTCCGCACGCTCACGAATATACCAGAAAGGTACTACTGGCCACGCCTTACCGCTGACGTCGCTTTTTACACGTGGACGTGCCGGGACTATCAGCCACGCAAGACACCACCGACATGGCCAGCAGGCTTTCTTGAGCCGATCGAACCACCTCGCCGCCTGTCCGAACACATTGGGATGGACCTAGCAGGGCCGTTTCCAACGTTGAATTCAGGAAACAAATGGATCGTCGTAGCAACAGACTACCTCACCCGCTACGCCGAAAAAAGGCCCTACTTGAAGGTTGCCCCGAAGAAGTAGCCAAGTTCTTCGTTTAGAACATCTTCCTTCGTCATGGTGCTTCAGAGATTGTCATCACCGATAGAGGTATGGCCTTTACCGCTGATTTGACTCAAGCGATCTTGACTCAGTGAAGACACCGCTGCTCTACCACCCACACCCCACCGACAAATGATCTCATCGAGCGGCTGAACAAGACAATCACTGACATGCTGGCTATGTACGTCGACGTCGAATACAAGATGTGGGACACCATCCTTCTGTACGTGACTTTCGTATACAGAACGGCCGTGCAGGAGACGACGCGAATGCAACCGTACAAGTTGGTATACGAGATGAACCTGGCAACGACGTTCGACGCAATGCTGCCAACGTCGCTGAAGATGAAAACCTCAACCTCAACCTCCATCTTCAACGCGCTGAAGAAGCTTGTCAACTCGTCCAACTGTTTACGACGAATTAGGAGATGACCGACCGCCGCCGTTACAATCTTCGGCGGAGCTTCGTGGAATATCAGCCCGGTGAACGTGTTTGGGTATAAACGCAGATACGCAGACGTGGACTCGGTGAAAAACTACCGTGACGGTAATTCTGACCATAGAGTGTAGTACGACATCTCAATGAGTCGACAGTGAGGTTGTCCCCGACGACATTACGAACTCTCAACAGCACCGATGGCGACCTGAAGTCGTCCATGTGGCGCGCCTCAACCCGTTTCATAAGTGTTAACGAGCTGAAAGAGTGTATTTTGTTGTTAATAATATTATTGCTGTATCGTGCTTGATTATTTGTACTTTTTCGCGTTATTATTGTACTTTCATCTTCTGGTAAAGCAAAGGGACGATGATTTTTTATAGAGGGCCAATTCCTAGTTCTATCCTCAAGTTTTCTGACCTCCTCAATATGCAGTGCAAGATTCTCAGCTTAAACCGCACCTACAGTGTTCGAGAAGCCTCAGGACTCCAGTAGATCATTTTATTGAGATTACGCCTGCTTTGTAAGCATTTCAGATTATTCTGAAATCCAGCCGCCAGCGAAAACACTAGAATGTTCGATGTCGAGTGTATAAATGCCGACACGCTTCGCCACTTGTCAGTTGATCGACGCCCGACGCATCATTCACCGCTGTCAGGGCGAGACAACTTTACGTGCCGGGCACAGGTTCACCCAAACAAACAGCTTGATCTGACCATCCAGTCTCCTACCTTTAGCTACGTCAGGACCCTACGACATCCTCCACAAAACTCTTGTTTTGGCCTCGATCGGCACTCGGATGGCCTGTGACCAAATTTTTTCTCAAATAGAAAGCAGCGAACTGAATATCTTTCAAAAAACCTGTTGCTTTTTTTTCGTATTGTTCTTACCTTCTGTTTTCTCGAGGGACACTAGTAGATTTGGTTGTCTCTGAGGTCTCTGAGCTAAAATTACTAGAAGCCACGGCCATGTCTTCCAGATTGATGTAGCTCGTTTCGTGCCAGAAAAGCGCCAACCGCTGATGACAGTTGCTTCGAAACTCTATTGTTACTATTATGTTATGAAGAGCCGAATATTCTTTTTTGGTTTCGAACACTTTCACCCAACAATGCAAAAAACACCTAGTTCTCACTGTTTGCCCATTTCCCCGTTCTGTGGCTTAGCTTATCGAAACTTCTCCCAATACCGTTCTGTCTTAAAATGGAAACGCTGGAGCGACGCCACTTTGGCTTTACATAATTTAAAATATCCTCTAGTGAAAGTTTTCCGAGCATCTTTAAGGATTATCACTGAAGCATAAACTTAGACCCGTTGCCCATTAGTGTAAGGGTCAATCTTCGCCAGTGGAGACTCTCCCAAACCTCTTTAATTAGCTGTCTAGTTTGTCCCGGCTTTCACTGATTCCCGGTATCAAGTTGTTTGGAGTCAGACTGCATGAAGCAACTCTTTTTGTGCAGAAACGTCTCTACGCTGCTACCCGCACCATCAGCAAGACTGAGACTTATTCTTAGGTTCGGATTCTTCATTGCCAGCTGCTCTTTCTTAGGGCACCTCTGCCGTTTGATGAGTTTTAAATGCGAATGCATTTCTTAGTCGGGCTATGCCAGGCGTCCGGTGTTGTCTGCAAGCCTGCAGGTGTCATCTTTCCACTTTCATTCCCCCCTGCAATAAAAACAGCTGCGGGCGCGCGCACGTAAACCCACACCTAACAACCGGAGCAGCTGGTGCAGGCAGAGTAGCTGAGAGTGAGTGCAGAGGAAGAGCCCGCTCTCACGTGTGAGGGTGCTCGCATCGCGAGAGCTAGGTAGTGCTTCAGCGTGTGTGGAGGCAGTTTAAGAGAGCGTACGTGTAACCCCTAGTTCACACTGAAGCATCCGCTTTCTACAGCAACCGAAGTTCTCCTGCCGCCGAAACGCTGCGTCGTTCGCACTGGACGCGCCCCGCGCCGCCGAATGGCCATCTACCACGGGGCGAACGCGGGATGGATGCGCTGTCACCCGGACGTGGTCATGTTACCTAAATGCCACAAGGCTATCCGGTGGTCTGGTCTTCGATCATTCTCGTACGCAGGAAGCAAAAAAAGACAGTACTGCTTACTTTGCTGGCAAGTGGGTGTCTTGTAATGCACGAAGAGTAGAAAAAACTATATAATGAAGTGAAACATATAAATGAAGTGAAGTGCGCGCCTTACTCTCGGCGCTTGGCTGGTTAATGAATGTGTAAATGAATGGTTGCAAAGCAAATTTTTGTCTCGTCAATAATTTTTGCCATTAAAATTACTACATTGTGTTATCTCCGTGCAAGAAATGCATTCGCATTTCCTCATGGTTCTTTTCGAGTAGGTGGAGGCAATCTTTTTTATTAATGCGTCTCCAGTTAAAGCAGTTCTTTCTTTTTTGGTGTGTCTCCAGCTTGAGTTCAGGTCATTTTTTTGGAGGGGGGGGGGGGGGAGGGCGTTTAAGCGTCTCATGCTCAAGCTGCTCCATCTTGGCCCGCATCTTTCTCTTCGAGCTGTTCCTCTCTATCTTCCCGTTCGGCGACCCGTTCCTCTCGAACATGTACCTCTTTTTCGTCGTACAATTCTTTTCTTTAAAACTGCCTCACCAATCCCCTTACGTTCCGCCAAAACCATTAGCTGCCACGTATTCATCATAATTTAAACCATGTCGACAAATTAATATGAGAAATCAACGACTTTTTGCTGTCTTTGCGGATGCTTATTTAGGAAGATGTTTCTCTTCATAATTCGTAGGTGATCTCGAAAGCTTAACACCGGAGAGTCCCATTATATGGGCAAAAACACTTGCTTTCCCAACAATCACAAAAAAGATTGCCCCACCACGGTGTTCTAGTGACTAAGGTACTCCGCTGCTGACCCGCAGGTCGCGGCATGAATTCCTGGCTACGGTGGCTACATTTTTCATAGAGGGGAAACTACTGTAGGCCAGTGTACCCAGATTTTGGTGCAGGTTCAAGAATTTCAGGTGGTCGAAATTTCTGGAGTTCTCCACTACGCCGTCTCTCATAATCATATGAAAAAAAAGCAAACTATATACTTGATGCTTGATGAAAGGTAAGCTTCACAAGGCTAAAGAAACTTTTAAAATCACCAAAAACTTAGGTGGTAAGTGAAAAACGTATGATACAGATCTGACGTGACGGATTAAAAGAGGGGCAGATAAGTTCTGTCTTTCTAGGATGTTGCGGCTTTAAAGGTGGGAATGACTGATGCTGGCTTGCAGCGACGATTGAATGGGCGTCACTTGGTGACGCATTTGGCGGCCCAGATTCGCTGGATAAGGCAGCTAGATGCAAGGCTCAGACCCGTGGCCCAACTGCCATTGCGTTACCAGCACCACGGACTGCAAGGCCGTAATCTCAAACTAGCATTCGGAAACTTATTAACGATTTAGGGTAGAATTTCACCCTACTGGAACACTGTTTGCAGCTCGCATTCCCTGGAAAGTGCTGTGTGGAGGTCCCGGCCGAGTGACGTCCAAAAGGCTCGGGTCCACTACCCAACTGCTGGTCTTCAGCTCCCAGATATAGCCTTATTATCTCCTTTGCTTGGAACTGCGACTCTTGTCATTTAGGATTGGCTCGAAATACGTGGCACAAGGTTGACAAAGAGAAAAAAAGATTAGACAGAAAGAGCGCCAACCAATAAGTAGTACTGTTAGAATTAGCTTCCCGTGAATTACTCTTGTTTTATCCCGATTCATGTTTTGGTATCTTGTGCTGACTAACTATTGGATCTTTGCTTTTTCATTTTAATTCTCGCGCTCCGCGCTCTGACACGAGTCTGTCCTCGACGTCGTCTTTGCTGCCTAGGCGACTCCATGCGTGAGTTGGTCCTCGACGTCATCTTTGTTGCCTAGGTTACTCGACGCATGTCTTCAATCTTCTTTTCACTTCGAACACTTTCCAAACAATCACTTCACCTGCACCAATCTCGTCACAACAGTCCACATTTGCATTTTGCAGAGTTGCCCTCAACCATTTCGTAGCGGTAGTTCCAGAACGAATGCCTCCGTGATGAGGAGGCGTCTCGCTACATTACTGCTGGGGAAGGGTGCATGCCTCAGCATTGCCTAGTAATCCTCGCCCCACGCTTCCTCTCCACGCCGCTATGGCACGTGGGCTCGTGAGAGAAGCGTTCCTCGGTTGTTGGCTGCGCGATTACGTAATTGCTGATGTGTTACGTTGATGAAGTAGGCGTAGTCGCAACAAATGGTTACGCCTACGCCTCTATGTTGTGAGAGAAGTGTGGGAGGGATGAGCGAGAAATTGTAGTCCTCCCCTCTTGTAAATGTTGTTCTTCTCATTAGTGGCGTTAGTTGGCACATTCCTGAAGAGTGGAGCAATGGTAACTTACAATTGACAAAGGTTGCATGGCGGGCTCTTTGTTTAACGTAGAATATGTGTATGTGTTAGTATATGTATATGTGCTGTGTATGTGTTATGTGTCTCCTAGATGCGCTATAACTCAGGTAACATATAAACAGACTTCATTGCAGCGCATGCGTATCACGGAATACAATGGTACAGGAGCGGATAAATAAATCATAACAGGTGTAGCCTATATTGTCCAGCAGTAGCCAACACAATAAAACAATTGACGATATCAACGTTGGGAAGTTTTGGCCAACATTTCACAGTGCCAGTTGAAGGAGGGTAGGAAACGTTATAAGAGAACTTGTTGTTGGGCTAGTTGGTAGAGCATTTCGAAAAGTTAATTCGAGCGCGAAAACTTGACACGATCACTCACACACGCACACACCCATGCATCAAACAGACAGCGCTCACTTCCAACTGATTTATTCATAACTCGAAGGCTTCAATATATACAGGACACATTGTTCGCACACACACCAAAGAAGGCCAACAGCATACATTATCAAAACGTACTGCTAATCAATATCATAGCCTTAGAGCGATAAACTGAAGTTCGCTTGGTAATAACAAAATTGAAGGAGCGCTTACACAGTGATCTTTATTTTTTTCAATGAAAAAGGCCTCTAACACTTCACGTGCAGTTTTACTTGCGCTTCTGCCCAGAATATTCGTCTCGGAAAATCGTGCGTCACAACCACACGAGATGACATGCGCAACCAGGTGCGCATACTTGTCATCTCTTTTCGTTAATTTTTGGGCGTGTTCCCTTAATCGGTCATTAATACACCGTTCGGTTTGGCCAATGTTCACTTTTCCGCAGGATAAGGGTATGGAGTACACAACCCCCATTGAACACTTAACAAAGGCCCTCTCATGTTTCTTTTGGCAGCCGCGCTTCTTTCTATCGCACACACGTTGGCACAGTCTTCCAATTTTTTCTTGTGCGGAAAACACCATCGGTATGCCGTGCCTGGCCGCGACTTTTTTAAGGTTGTGCGAGACCTTGTGGATATATGGCACAACTTGTGACCTAATCCTTAAGGGCTGGGTAGCAGTCATCGCTTCCCGTGTTCAACGTTTAAACTTCTGCAGAAGTGATTCAGCAACGGCCGTATGACCGATCGAGGGAACCCAGCAGCCTCTAGTTGGCTCACCTGATTAAGGAAACTAAGTTTCATGCTGTGTGGGCACGACCTTTTTAGCGCTGATTCTAAGCAAAGAGACGCAACGCCCCTCTTCACAATCTTTGAGTGGGCAGAATCGTACGGCAACAGCTGATTCTCAACACGAGGATGATAATACCAGCAAAGATGCTCAGCGTTCCACGTGAGGCTTAAGTCTAAAAACTGCAGACAAGCTTCTTGAGGCAATTCAACAGTAAGGGAAAGCCCTCGTCCTAGTCTTATAAAAACGTTTAAAATAAAATTAGGGGATGTAAGGTCACCCTGTTTATCTAAAGAATTAAAAAAACGTCAACGTACCTAAAAACCTTTAAAACCTCCCCCCCCCCCTTTAAAAGCATTGTCCAAGTCCCTATCTACATCCGCTAAAAAATATCGCAAAGGACCGGTGGGACACAGGAACCAATGCAGATTTCTCGCCGCTGAAGAAAGGGCTTTTCGTTAAACATAATAAAAGTTGCATTGAGAGAAAATTCTAAAAGCAATAAAAAATTGTCTACATTAACACCCACGTCATTGATAAAATCGACGTCACCATTCTCTTCTATACAGGATTGTACAGAGGCTAGAAGCTTGTCATGCGGCATGGAATAATACAGATCTACAACATACACTGAAAAGGCGTTGCCTGTGGTAACGCGCAACCGCACAACCTTAATAAAGTCGCGGCCAGGCATGGCGTACCGATGGTGTTTTCCGCACCAGAAAAAATTGGAAGACTGTGCCAACGTGTGTGTGATAGAAAGAAGCGCGGCTGTCAAAAGAAACATGAAAGGGCCTTTGTTAAGTGTTGCATGGGGGTTGTGTACTCCATACGCTTATCCAGCGGAAAAGTGAACATTGGCCAAACCGAACGGTGTATAATGATCGATTAAGGGAACACGCCCAAAAATTAACAAAAAGAGATGACAAGTATGCGCACCTGGTTGCACATGTCATCTCGTGTGGTTGTGACGCACGATTTTCCGAGACGAAGATTCTGGGCAAAAGTGCAAGTAAAACTGCACGTGAAGCGTTAGAGGCCTTTTTCATCGAAAAAAATAAAGATCACTGTGTAAGCGCCCCTTCAATTTCGTTATTACCAAGCGAACTTCAGTTTATCGCTCTAAAGCTGTGACATTGATTAACTGTACGTTTTGATAATGTATTCTGTTGGCCTTCTATGGTGTGTGTGCGCACAATGTGTCCTGTATATATTGAAGCCTTCGAGCTATGAATAAATCAGTTCGAAGTGAGCGCTGTGTGTTTGATGCATGGGTGTGTGCGTGTGTGAGGGATCGGGTCAAGTTTTCGCGCTCGAATTAACTTTTGGAAATAGGAAACGTTAGCTAGTTCCAACTAACGTTTGAAGTTTCGAAAAATCATGGTGCTTTCATTTGCGTGGACGAAATGATCGCGGAAACAGCAACAGCCGGAATAAAATAACGTGGCGTTTATTTCTTTTTTTCGAGCACGCATTCAGCTATTTCCGCACAACATGCCCCAGGTGTTTGAAGTCAGGTTAGAGTGTTCGCGCAACCTCCATCACTCCTGAGAAGGTCTTCCAAAGAATACAACGCAACCCTTTACCGAACAAGAAGACAACGTGACAACGCGAAGTCAATGTGAAAAGACAACAGTTAGCTGAACAAAACAAGCAACGTGAACAATACAACAAACACTCAACCGAACAGTACAAGACAACAGTGTCTCATTTAGAGCCTTCTATTCAGAAGCCTTCTCGTCAGTTACTACCAGCTAGAAAGACCAGCAGAGTCTGTCATTTAAAGGAGGATTGATCTACAGTTAATTATAATCATCATCACCAGCCTGACTACGTCCACTGCCGGACAAAAGCCTTTCCCATGTTCCGCCAGTCAACTTGGCCCTGTGCTTGCAGCTGCCAATTTATACCCGCAAACTTCTTAGTCTCATCTGCCCGCCCAATATTCCGTCGCCCACTAACCCGCTTATCTTCTCTGGGAATTTTACCCTTAATGACCAGCGGTTATCCTGTCTACGCGCCACATGCCCGCCCCACTTTCATTTCCTCTTCTTGATTTCAACTATGATATCCTTAACCCCGGTTTGTTCTCTGATCCTCTCTGCTCTATTTTTCTCTCTTAAGGTTACACCTACTATTTTCCTTTCCATTTGTCGCTGTGTCGTTCTCCATTTAAGCTGAACCCTCTTTGTAAATCTCCAAGTCTTTGCTCCATACCTAAATACCGGCAAGATGCAACTGTTATATACCTTCCTCTTGGGGGGTAGTGGCAATATACTTGTCATGATTCGAGGGTGGTTGCGAAATGTGCAACCACCCTCGAATTATTATTCTTCCAGTTACTTCAGTCTCGTGGTTCGGCTCCACGGTTATTACGTCCTAAGTCCTAAGCAGACGTAATCATTTACAACTTCAAGTGCACTGTTACCAATCTCGAAGCACTGCTGTTTTCTAAAGAAATATATTCATTTCGTTTTTCTGCAGACTAACTTTAAGAACCATTCTTCGGCTCGCCTTGTCTAACTCCGTAATCAAAAGCTGTAATTCGTCCCCTCAGTTATTCCGCAATCCAATGTCTTCGGCAAAGCGCGGGTTCCTAAGGTACTCTCTATTATTTATTATTCCTAACTATTCTTACTCTAGGCCTCTGAAAACCTCCTGTAAGCACGCAGTAAATAACATTGGCGAGATAGCATCCCTCTGCCTTGCATCCTTCTAGAAAGCTATTTTGTTGCTTTTTATGAATCACTATGGCACTATTTGATCTGTAAATTTCTTCGAGGATGTTTATATATGCTTCGTCGACGCCCTGATTCCGCAGTGTCTGCATGACTGCTGATACATATACTGAATCAAACGCCTTTTTATAATCTATGTAGGCTATGTATAGTGATTGGCTATATTCTGAGCATTTCTCATTACCAGATTGATATTATAAATGTGGTCGCTTGTCGAGTAGCCTGTTCGAAATCCTGCTTATTGTTTTGGTTGATTGAATTCTAATGTTGTATTTACTCTGTTAGTGATTTTCTTTTTAAATAGCTTGTATACGGCGGAGAGCAAGCTGATCAGCCTCTAACTCTTCAAGTCTTTGTCATCTCCAATCTCATGCATTACCTACAGTTATGACCACAATATTTCTATGCTCATGAATCTACAGTAAGTGCTTTTGGATAAAATGTTTATTCACGCTGGTCGCACTTTACTGAAGGTGCGTAAGCTGCCACTGTGTGAGCTAACTCGCCTGATTTTATGTGAACTGTGTCATCGAACACAGGTGAAAAAACATATGCACAGCTGAACACTAAAAGATCACGGAGGCTTACCAGTTGGTTTAGCATCCTAATGAAAAAAATGAAGGCTTGCTGATTTCGAAGAAACATCACAGCGTATCCTTGGAGTGAATGATGATGAGTGGGGTAACGGGTCCCTCCGTTCATACGTACGTGTGTTCTTCCGTCCGTGCATGTGTCCATGCATCCGATCGCGTTCTAGAATGCAGAGGGCGTGCGTTGGTAACACCGACTAGACGCGATCCAAGGAACCCCAGCGCCCGCATCTTCAACACGCCCTTCGCTCCACTTCGTCCTTCCCCCATTAACGATCCACCATGTACGGCGACTATACAGGATGTTGAGAGAGGCGCTTTTCTCCGCAAATTCAGGCGAAGCGCATGCAGCAGCCAATCGGAAAATAGTGGCACTTCAGAGAGAAGCGGCCGAGTAACGCCATCTAGTAAATGAGACGAGCAATGATCATTCATTTCTTTTTGCCTTTTTTTCTTTTCCATTTCTTCTTTTCTCGGTTACGCGTGACCGCTGAGAAGGTTAGTCATAGAAGAGCTTCGCCCCTAAAACAAGACGCACTTGCGTCACCTGTCAGCACATTAAAGTGACAAAAGTTAATTTGCAAGGCCATATGCATCAATTGCAAATACTTAAGAAACTATCACAGTGCATCATTTCATTTGATCGCGTCTCAGCGTAATAAAACCTTCATGTCAAGGTGGTTGTTCCGCTGCGGTACTTACAATATTCACTTATGGCATTTCGCAGGTAAATACTACCGTGAACGAAGATATGGTCGTCGCTGACAGCGCCGCAATCAAAGAAGCGTTCAAGGTGAGGAGGCTGATTTGATTTATGACTATAAGAAAAGGATTTAATAAGGACGGGAAGAAAAAGAGAATACAAAAACACGAGTTAATTTTCTCTTCAGGTTTCACTAAATAAAGAAAGTTTGTGGTCACCGGTGCTGTTTGACCAAGTCCCCAATATCAACTTGTCAACTGCATAGCGCAAGAGTGCTAGCTTCCCAAACGGAAACCTAACCAATAAGCGGAGTTATGTTATACAATCAAGAAGCCTGGTAAATTGCCGAGTACTTCAACTATAAAAAGCCGACCAGACCGCAGTACCAAGAATCCTCAAAACCGCATCTCAAAGTTTCTCCATAAAAGTCCTCAAAACCGCACCATGAAGCTTCTCAATAAAAGTCTACCAAACATTACGCAACTAAAATGATTGCCAAGGAGCCACTATAACACGCATCAAAGCAAGGTGTCCCAACATCGGCACAACCTAGAGCATTTCGCCTCCACAAAATTTTACCCGCAGGGGTGTGGTATGCAGGTCTGCTGAAGGACGTATCCCAATATTGAATGCAACGACTGTTCACTCGATTGGATGCGTCAGCGGGAAAGTGCGCCGATGCTACGTTTGTCTGAGTAGCCAGAAAATGATAAATATTCTAGCCGGGCAGCCTATTTTTATACCTTAGTTGACGCTATAGAGGCGCTGTGGTTTAACGAAAGTGCAGTGCAGCGTGTCGCCAAAATACGCCGTGCTGGGCGATCACGAGTTGGAAGCTGCGCAGAGTGCGTCACTCTGTCATCTGGGCGTAAAATACCGAAGGATACTGTGTGCTGCAAAGGCCACTAAATCATATCCCCTATTGCTACATGACTTTGCATCTGATGCCGCGCAAGCGAGGTACATTGTCCTAATCTGGTGAATTAGTTGCCTTTGCGCTTATTGCATACGAAGCAGCTAATGGCCGGATCTTACACCTTTTCATCGTAGCCTCACTAGTACTTGGAGCACCCACTAGACAGCTCTGCGGAAGAGCGCTCATTTCCCTCTGGCACGTGCTCTGGTATAAGTGAAGACCGCGAGTGGTGCTGGGCTGCTCTGTGTAATGAAAGCGGTTACTCCTTTCTTTCTCACACACACATCTGTGCGTGCGTGTGCGCGTGTGCGTGTGTGTGTACGTGTGCGTGTGTGTGCGTGTTTGTGTGTGTGTGCGTGTGATGGCGTGTGTGTATGTGTGTGTAAGTGTGTGTGTGTGCGTGCAAGTGGGTGGGTGTGTTTGTGCGTGTGCGCGCGTGTGTGTGTATGTGTGTGTGTGTGTGTGTGTGTGTGTGTGTGTGTGTGTGTGTGTGTGTGTGTGTGTGTGTGTGTGAACAAATTATGAATGAATGAAGACGTGAACATAAGTGCGACGGATACGAGGCTCGCAAAGCGGCTATGTTGAATAACGAGCTCCTCTTTACACAACTGTGAATTGACCCATGGCTGCCTCACATACTACTCAGGATTTTTATTTACAGGGATATCTGTGCAACTTATTGTCCTTTTTCGTAGAGGCCGTTGGTGACTCTGAATGGTATCTGAAGGTGCTTTTCGCTTCCCATTGCTAGAAGTTTAGTTAATGTATGACGCTCGGTACGTGGAATTTTTTTTCGTGCTCCGCAGTGATCGTTTTTTGCATGCAATAGTTTTTCACAGCAAATTCACAACTCAATCGGGTGTGCTGAAATTAAGGGGCCGTGCCGTGGGACCCCACCGTGCTTGTTCACTTGCTTGACATGTACCATATTCGGTATTGTCTGACGTGGCAATATGGGCAAAATAAATGACAGGTATTATAATGAAAACCATAATGTACATCTCACGTACGACATGAATCACATGACAATGTGTTGCTGCGCTTCCGGCCGTTTTGGAAATTGTATAGGTAATCGGCACGAGATGACTTGATTGCTTCATGAACATGAATGACGGGTAATGCATTCTACATATCAATATATGCGTTTCATGCACTAGCATGATCTATACTAAAGTGTGCATGTATGCGCACAAAACGAATATACGATGTGTAGAAAAGTAAATGTCATAGCATGCAACACTTCATTTACCTCAAAGACATACAAGGCGTTGTATTCAGCTCGCTACTCTCATTTTATCAATTTTCATAGTGCGTGGGAACTGCAACAATGTAGCGCGAATCCCCTTTGAGTCACACAATGTGTTGCCGTTGTCGTCTATGCTCGCCTTGCCATGGTTCCTTGTCCAAGGGTACGTGCTAAACATCTGTGCGCGTGCATGCCTTAAAAAGTAAAAAGCTTGAACACTGCAAAAAG
Organism: Rhipicephalus microplus; assembly: GCF_043290135.1. Lineage (NCBI taxonomy): Eukaryota > Metazoa > Arthropoda > Arachnida > Ixodida > Ixodidae > Rhipicephalus > Rhipicephalus microplus. The sequence goes on from NC_134702.1 coordinate 252,367,033, forward strand.
ACCCATATTTCGCCACTCATCAATGAAAGAATAAGACAGAGCGAAGTGTTGCAAAGAACAAAATAGAGGATGGTAATATTATTAAAATGGCAAAATGGCCAAGTCAAAAACATTTGAACAATACAAAACAACAGAGAATAGTAACCAGAAGATTCAAAAGGCCATAAAACCGTAAAAACATCAATATTTAACCACCTATCAATCATAGCGTATCGGAGAACAAAATGTTAACAAGAAAAAAAATAAAAGTTGTTAACCGAACCAACTAGTCAGGCTACAATTTATGATCCAATGCTCTGCTTCGCCCCATCGTAAGCAGTGATTCCGTAGACCTGCAGCAATTTTTTCGACCGACTTTAGCGCTTTTTTCGACCGACTTTAGCGCTGTGTTTTAGTTCGCAAATAACGCTAACGGTCACCCCGTCTATACCAAGGCGTGGAATTTTTCTTTTGGCCTTTTCCCGTTAAATTTTTTCAAGTATATCAGCCCTGCCTTGAATGCACACCCGTGATACTTTAAGTCACTGCGGAAATTCTCTGGATGATAATTTGAAACGAAGCGACTCTTACCTTTTGGGTTTGTCTAGCACTTCGGGCTCTTCCAATCGATATCCTTCTTCGTTGCACTGTGACACTCATTCTACCTAGCTCCTTTATTTGGCTCTAAGATATCCGAGGTGCGGCATTTTGGTATTTTTTCCGTGAAGCTCTGACACCTAGCGTTTACTTCTGTGGTTTCTTTTTGAGCCCCCTAATGTTTGTGCAGTGTACAGTTTTTTTATAAAGACATTTACTATATTGTTTACACTTTAGGAATTCTCTGCAGTAGTCTTGTAAAATGTTTGGAAAGTTGGTTTGGAAAATATCATTTTCGCGAGAAACCAGGTTTTTACCTAAAGTGCGCTTATTTTGGTTGCGTGCAGCCAGAGGCGCTCTTTTGCCGTGCTCTAATTCTACTGAGTGTGACGCCCGCTGGAGTGTTTCATTAGCGCAGATGCTTACAAGCTGATGACCTGATTGTTGCACTAAGTTTTATTATTTCGATGGGCAGCACAGTTGAACCTTCTAAAATTGCCGCCATGGCGTCAGCATGTTCACGCATTTCATCAGTGTAAATATTTGCAACAAACTTATTTACCGATGGAATCGGCGACCAAACCTTTTAATTGTTACAGGCTTACCGAGTGTTCATGACAAGATACGAAGAGTTGTACAAGCTGATCGTCATCCAGGGCATGGAGACGTATACGCAAGACCAAATTTTCTTCGTCGCATACGCGATGGTACGTGCATTTTCATGAACATTTTGTGTTCTTGAAGATGATAAACAGCGTATACCACGCAGTTATAGGGAGTTGTTAAGCTTCATATTATAACTGAGTTGCGTACCCAGCTTACGGCGAATATTGGTAAAAAAAACAAGTACACGGTGGTTTAAAGCTATTCTTACGCAAATGACTGATCAGTATAGCGCGCGAACTCTACCAATCGCAAGACTGGTGGTGTTTCCAAAGAGGCGTGCGATAAGGAATGAATAAGGGAGCGCTGTCGATTTGTCTTTCAAAACCAGTGAATACTGTAGGTAATTTAACGATAACAGGAAAGTATTGGAAGTTCTCTTACCAACAGCCTACCAAAATATGTGACGAGACAGAAACACTCTTATAGGGGAATTGCACATTTCGTTATGTGCATTTAGTCTTTTGGCCATTTAAAGACTTTCTGGATGTGTTGAGTAATTGCTGGTATGAAAGTTGCAGGTTGATTGTGACGTCTCGGGGTATTCTAGCTTTGCTGTCGGAAAATAACCGGTCCATTCTTTCCCATTCCCACGTTTTACATGCTCAGTATATATATTTCAACTAACCAACAAATATAGCGCTTAGATGTAGACATTTACTGAAAAACAATGGCATTGACAATGAAATTACTGATACGTACATTCTGCTTTGCATTACGCTACCTCTCTGAAATGCGCATAATATATTTGAACTTGATCTGGCCCAGGTGGTGCAAACAGCCATCAACATTATCAACACATTATTATAATGAAAAACTTACTGCCATGTTACAGGGGCTTGCCCGGAGGTGCAAGGGGTGTTTCTAGGCGAGACCATTTCTATATCAAGGCTTGTTGATGAGCAGATGCATGATGTGTTCGTCAAAAGCATTGTTGTCAGAGACGTTCCCGCGCCGGCAATACACAGTGCCGGGACAACGCCACATCGATTGGCACTTTAATCACCTGCCCCTTTATACCATACTGGCCGTTGCTGTGAGTCAAATGCCTAACGCTCATAAATGGCAGACGTCGAGCCATCAGGCGTCTTTCAACGGGGTTGGAAGCAGTCAGGTGAAAGGGCTTGAGATGATAGGGGTACCCGTGCGTAGCACTCATCCTAAGGAACTTGTCACGTGCTGCCGTCCTTCTTAGGAAGTGACGAGAACACACTGGATATAGTGGTGAGGAGGTTAGTGAGTGGGCCATCGAAAACCGACGCTTTGTAGGTTGCCTTGATGTTTACCTGCTGAGCAGAGTGGAGGCACTGCTTTTGTAGAGGCCATATTGATTGAAACATTCCCGTTCACTTGTATTGCCTAACATGCAAAGAGGCATTACTTTCACAGAAATTTGTGGTAATTTGGTTCAGTTTACCATTTTGGTGGTAGGGCTAGCACACGCGGAGCTGGTAACAAATAGCTTAGGCATGACGTACTGCGCACGAAGCATAGGATAGCGAATAAAAGTGTCCAGAGCGTACCTATCGGTCTGTTTATATCACTGGCTGCGTATGTCCTCGTGCTTTCGTGGCCGAATAATATGAATACCGAAATCGACATGGCATGACAAGATCACGTAAAAAAAAATCTATGTGGCACCAAAGCTTCGCCTTTAGGAGTTGAATGTGATAGCGACATTCTGTTCCTAGTGCGTATTTGAAACACTTAGTGCAAGAAACCTTTTCGAAGTGGCTATGTACTGTTGCGACGCGCACCTCCGACGACGTTACGAAGGGCGCCTCGAATCTCTCCGCTGCAACCACTGTTTCGAAAGACGGCGACGCCAACACGGTCCCGAAGGCGCCACTGCTTCGAACTCCGCCGGAAAGGTCACCAGCCGTTTGGTAGCGTAGGTTTCTCAGCTCGCGACTGCTTCTGCGCAAAGCTGATAGACGAGCGGACGAGACGACGGTGAGTTTAAGCAAGGTTTATGTACAGCATATATAAAGAGGCGTTACAAATTCGGCATTGGGGCCGACAGAGACTCGAAGAGCCGAGCTCTCCTCTCTAACACATAGATCTGCTCTCCAACGGGTCCGCTCTGACACACATATCAGCTCTCCGACAGGTCTCTCTTCACCTAGGACCGCCCTAAAAAGGGGTCTCCCGACGCGCCGCAGGGCTTCTTTTATATGCCCCGGGTCCAACCCGAATGTCCAACCCGAAGCGCCGCTGGTCGCGAGGTCAGAATCCTCCAATGAGGTCGCCGCTGGGCCGCGTCCTTCTTTCTCATCGAATCTGGAGAGGCTGCGCTGCAGGTGGCTGCACCCAAGGACGAGTGACGTCGCAAGGCATTGCGTCAGACCCGCCAGACAGGAAGGCGCCAGTTGTTTACTCGACGGGCTCGCTTGCTGAGGTGACTCACTGCACGTAGGCGACAGAAAGGCGCCGCGCGTGTTTACGCCGTTGAGTTGTTCGCGTCAGGCGGGCTAGCCTTGACACAGATTGACTTTTTCAGAGGCACGGACGTCCGCTGTGGACTCGCAGGCATAACAGTACCCACTATACGTGGCCTTGAGGGAGTATGTGCATTAGCGTGCGTGGCTTTCGTAAAGGGGTACTGGCTTTCAACCACGGAGCCATTATGATATCATAATCAGACATTACGACGCCCGTTGGAGATGGGCGCTTGTACCATGCATTATTTCTGCAATGTTTCATGCTGCCTATTTTCAATTATTTCAAAATTTCAATTAACTCACCACCCTCAGTACCCAGCAGCTGCGAAGCAACTGACCAAGGCGGCGGTCAAATCTGCAACGCAGCAGAGGGTACTAAGAATCTCTGGATCCGGACGGGCCGCCATTGGAACCTGAACTTGGCAACGTTTAACGCTTGAACCTTATCTAGTGAGGGAAGTCTAGCTGTACTATTTGAGGAGCTAGAGGGTGTTAAATAGGATATAATAGGGCTCAGTGAGGTTAGGGGGACAGATGAGGCCAATACGGTGCTACAGAAGGGGCACGTCCTTTGCTATCAGGGCTTGGTTGACAGAAGTGAACTTAGAGTGGGGTTCCTGATTCATAGAAACATAGCTGGCAACCTAGAGGAATACTAGGCATTATAGAAAGGATGGTAGGTATCGTAATTAAACTGAATAAGAGACACAACATCAAAGTGGTTCTGGCTTACGCGCCTACATCCAGCCATGATGACGCTTCAGTTGAAAGCATCTAGGAAGACGTGGAATCGGCAATGAGTGAGGTAAATACACAGTATACTATACTGATGGGAGATCTTAATGCAAAAGTAGGGAAGAAGCACGCTGGAGACCAGGCAGTAGGAGATTATGGCATCGGTACTGGAAACGCCACAGGAGAGCTACAAGTAGAATTGGCAGAACGCAATAATAACGAATTTTGAACAACTTCTACCAAAAGCGAGGAAACCATGAATGTACATGTAGGAGCCCCAATGGCGAAAATAACAACGAAATAGACTATAATGAGTGCACGCACACCCAGGCATCGTGCAGGTTGTTGAAGTGGTTGGCAAGGTACGATGCAGTGACCATAGAATGGTACGGTCTCAAATTCACCTAGACTTGAAGAAGAAACGACAGAAACTGATATGCAAGAAGCCAATCAATAAGCTAGCACTGAGAAGGAAAGTACAGAAATTCAGATTCTCGCTTCAGAACAGGTAGTCAGCTGTTAGTGAGGAAACCAATCTTAGCATAGATACAATGAATGATAATCTGACGAGTATCATTACGGTGCGTGCAGTGGTATTTGGAGGCAGGGTAGTTAGACAAGACACTGGCAAGCTTTCCGAGGAAACGAAGAATCTCAATAAGAAGCGTCAAATCATGAAAGTCTCAAGTACAAGAAACAAAATAGAAGTGGAAGAGCTTTCGAAGTTGATGAATAGGCGTAAGGTACGCGATGTAAGAAGGTATAACAAAAAGAAAATTGAGCACGCTCTGAAAAACGGAAGAAGCGTCAAAGCAGTGAAGAGGAAACTTGGGATGGGCGAAAATCGCATGTATGCACTTAGGGACAAAGAAGGCAAAATAACTACCAATATGGATAGAATAGTTATAATAGCGGAGGAGTTTTAACTGTACAGTAGCCGGGACAACCACGACCTTAATACTATAAGAACTAGCAGTACCCCAGATGACACCCCACCAGTATAGATAGAAGTCAGAAAAGCTGTGGAGAGCATGCAAAGAGGCAAAGCTGCTGGTGAGAATCAGGTAACATAAGATCTGCTAAACGATGGAGGACAGATTGTGCTATAAAAACTAGCCACCCTGTTTACGAGGTGTCTCCTGAGGGGAAGAATGCTAACGTCATCTTAATACATAAGAAAGAAGATGACAAGGACTTGAAGAATTACAGGCGATCAGCTTGCTCTCTGTAGTATACAAGCTATTTACGAAGATATTTGCTAGCAAAGTAAAGAAAACATTAGAAAACAATCAACCAAAGAAACAAGCAGGATTTCGAACAGGCTTCTCAGCAATCGACCACATTCATACTATCACTCAGGTAATAGAGAAACGCTCGGAATATAGCCAACCACTATACATAGCCTTCATTGATTACGAGAAGGCGTTTGATTCAGTAGAAATATCAGCCGTCTTGCAGACACTGCGGAAACAGGGTGTAGATGAAGTATATATAAGCATTCTGGAAGAAATCTACACAGGGTCAACTGCTACCATAGTGCTACATAAAGAAAGCAATAGAATACCAATCGAGAAGGGTGTAAGACAGGAAAACACAATCTCCCCGATGCTATTCACCCAAGAGTACCTTAGTAACCTGCGCTTCGCTGATGACATTGCATTGCTGAGTAACTCAGGGTGCGAATCGCAACTCATGATTACGGAGTTGAACAAAGAGAGCAGAAAGATGGGTTTTTAAATAATTCGCAGAAAACGAAAGGAGTGTACAACAACCTCGCAAGATAGCAGTGCTTCGAGCTAAGTAATAGTGCACTTCAAGTTGCAAAAGAGTATGTCTACTTAGGGTAGGTAATAACTGCAGAGCCGAGCCACGAGATTGAAGGGACTAGAAGAATAAGAATCGGGTGGAGCACATTTGGCAAGCGCTCTCAAATATGACAGGTAGAATGCCAATATCCCTCAAGAGGAAGGTTTGTAACAGCTGTATCTTGCCGGTACTTAGCTACAGAGCAGAATCCTGGAGAATTAACAAGGGGGTTCAGCTCAAATTGAGGATGACGCAGCAAGCAATGAAAAAAAAAGGTAAGTGTAACCTTAAGAGACAAGAAGAGAGCAGAGTGGATAAGGGAACCAACGGTGGTTAAGGATATCAAAGTTGAAATCAAGAAGAGAAAATGGACATGGGCCGGGCAAGTAGCGCGCAGACAGGATAACCGTTAGTGATTAAGGGTAACTGACTGGATTCTCAGAGAAGGCAAGCGGTTAGGGGGAGACAGAAGGTTAGGTTGGCAGATGAGATTAAGAAGTTTTCGGGTATAAATTGGCAGCAGCAAGCACAGGACCGAGTTAACTGTCGGAACTTGGAAGAGGTGTTTGTCCTGCAGTGGACGTAGCCAGGCTGATTATGATGATGATTTCATGCTGCACTGTGAAATATTTATGGAGGACGCGTACGTTTGGGAAGCGTGAAAGCAAGTTTCACTGCATTTTGAAGCAGAGGAGGTTCTTTTCACTGTTTTCACAAGCATAGGTATTGCCGTGTACTAAAACATCCGCATGCCACGAAAACATCCCGGGTTCGATTTCCTCTCAGACCCAAGCAACCCTGCTTATGTCCACATTCTGCTCAATTTTTTATCATTTATTTATTTTATTTGCATTGCCCTCATTTTTCAAGTCACGCATAAGTTGATAATGTTTCACTCACAACCAACGACGCCGAAACGAACGCCGACACCGACGCCAACACCGCTGCTGACACCATAATTTGTGCTAAGCAACCTCTTAATGCCATCGTGTTAACGCATAAATAACTGACTGCTCAATACATGAAAATTATGACTTCTGTTTAGTGTGCGCCTCACATGGAAAAGGAGCTACAACGGTTGTTTGGTGAACTTCATGTATACTTCATATAAATTATTATGGTAAGATAAAAACATGAGAAAAATCTAGGTACATGACTACAGGTTTCTCCGCTTACTTTAATCCTGGCGTCCGCTTGACTAATTTGCCTGCCATTGAAATAATCTGAGCGCCAAGCTATTTAATTCATATCACAAAGATTTAATCTGAGCGCCAACATATTCAATCCAAGCGGCTACTCAATTAGACCGCGTGCAATATAATCCAAGGGCCAACATGTTAATGCAATTGCCAACGGCTTTTTTCAGGTTCCAGTCTGTTTCATTTATACACAAAAAGCAGAGTACCAGGTGTAAAAAACAGTACTATTGAAATGCAGTTCCTACAGTATATAGGATGTTGGTCGCAAAGTAGAAGAAATCAATGTTACTGATATCACCGCTAGTGCTTGTGAAAAAAGTTACCGTTTTTACTCGCGTATTGAACGCACCCCTAAATTTTGTCGTCTAAATTCGATTTTTTTCCCGCGTAATGATCGCACCCTGGACTTGCCGCATCGATATGTTGTGTGTCAAGTCGAGCCGATGATCATCGCCTTTATTATCTGACGAATGTTGTGGTAATAACTCTTCGAAACTCGCCAACTGCACGCACCAAACATATTCTTAATTTTTGCCCACCGTTGGCAGAAAGGTGCCATTTAAGATTGCAGTTAGGGCAAATGCCGCAGTTTTCACTCAATGCCTGCCATGTGTTTTTATGTCTGTGGCATCTCAACGCGCCTATCATTGTTTCTGTGATCTGAAAGCAGGCATCACTACGCTAATGCCGTAAATTTAGTGATTTAAATGAAAGAATTCCTTATTTAGATGGAAGAAACTGCTTTGACGCGCGTGAGGTACTCACAACCTCTATAACTGACGAAAAGAAGAAAAAAAATGCGGTCGCTTCGCTCCGTCAGCCGCCATGTTTGTTTTGACATCCCGCACTGTTAAAGCGGCGGCCACCTGTTGATCGACCTGTATTCATCCCGCAGCAAGGTTTTCTTTTAGATGCGGAAGCATCTTATACTCGCGCCTTGTAGTGCGCCGTCCGCGCCGTCCGCACCGCTTCTCGAACATTCGACAGCTGACGCGCGCGCATGCGCCGTCGCGCCGTCGCCCACTCTTCCACCATCTGTGCATCCCTTCCTCCTCTACACACCGCGCGCGCTTCACTCCTCCACCATCTGTGCACCCTTCCTCCTCTACACACCGCGTTCGACATCTACAATTCTCCTGATTCTCCAGTGGACGCGCATGTGGCGTCGCGCTTCGAGAACATTCAACAGCTGACAGTGCATGCGCCGTCGCACTGTATATATACTCAAGGTCGGCGCTCGCTCGCTCAGTTGCCGCTCGTCGGTTGGTTTGTACGGCGCGTCGACGTCCAAGGTCGCGGTGAAATGAATTCCAACGAATCCACAAACACAATGATCGACGTCCCTTCGACCAGCGCCGCCCTTTTGCATACGTGTGTACGTGTTCACTCATTTAACACCCCCTCCTACAACCACGTTAACCAATTTAGCCATCGACCCAAGTAAGTCGCAATTTAACACCCAATTTCACAACCACGTTAACCAATTTAGCCATTGATCCAAGTAAGTCGCACTTTAACACCCCGTTAACCAATTATGTGGTCCGCATCCTTCTCAGTGTTCCCCCGAGGGAAGCTGCGGGCAATTTTTTTCCTGAGACCACGTTTTTTGTGTGTGCGCGTTTTGTGATCGCCAGTTGAAGCGCTGTTTCACCATGGGGTGGTATGCGAGCTTTACTGCCGCGTTCAAGCTGAAGGCGCTTGATAGAGCAGGGACACCGCGCTGCCGACGAGGTGGTGGTCAAGTGCTTCAAAAAGACTGGCATTTCCAACGTGCTCGACGGAGCGGAAGATGAACTTCTGTGGGGCAGTGAAGACACTGTCAGTTCCGGCAGATAATCGTGCGGCGACGACACTGACACCAATGACACTTCGGAGTCTGAGTGAACGTTAGGGGGTCAGAGAGCTAAAAAATAAAAGGGCATTGAGCCATGCATGTAGCTCCTGCGTAATGCGTGCATTTTATTACAAAGATAGGCCTTCATTTGCTTTTATTTTTCGTTATGTTCATGAAAGCTATCCTAAGAATTCCGATAAGTGGCTTTTTGCGTTTTCGGTTCTCGGAAAATTTATTCACGAAAAATTTACCCCGCGTAATGATCGCATCCTGAAGTTAGAGTCAATTTTTGAAAAAAAGTGCGATCAATATTATAATTAGCTGTTATCTTTTCATTCAGGCAAAATTATGCGTATCCGATAAAACATGCGTGTTTAAAGCAAACACGCTTTAGCAACACTAGTTTCGTCTGTTACAGGAAAACTGGTGTATTTCCATTGATGCTTTTATGAAAACCATAATTCCACATACCCTAGTAAACGCAAGTTCAGTTTTTGAATGGGTATTTCTGATTTCAAGAACAGATGAATATACGGTAATGCCGTTGTTCGCTTGAGCCGTCTTTGTACTTTGCTATCCGAAAATATGTAGATTAGTGCTTGGCCTGGGCGGACTTATTTTATTGGTAAGAAACAAAAAAAAACAAGAACGTGCTGACAAATATCTTGTGTTCATCACTAAAGCTCATAATTGGATTTGTATAGCATTATACGACTTGGATACGTCATGTATTGCGAAGGACAGACTATGGTCATCGGAGTGCGTGAATGCGTTTGAGAACATGGCCGTGGGCAGCGATGGCTAAAAAGCAGGTGCATGCTCAAGAAATTAGGAGGCCCTGACAGGGCAGAGTGAAACCGAGATAATTCAAAGATGTTTTTGTCTTGTAGTGCACATAAGGCGTAAACTTATGATCCTTATGTGTACAACGGAAGCCATATTTTTAATTCATATTAGCTGTTATCTTTTTTCAAGCAAAATTATGTGTATCTGATAAAACATGCGTGTTTGAAGCGAACACGCTGTAGCAACACTAGTGTCGTCTGTTACAAGAAAACTGCAGTATTTCCATTGATGCTTTTATGAAAAACATAATTCCAGATGAACCCAAGTAGACGCAAGTTCAGTTTTTGAATGGTTATTTCTGATTTCAAGAACAGATGAATATCATCTGTCGGTCACCATTGTTCTCACCGGGCTGAGCAGAGGACTGCGAACGCTTCAGCGAATAAGCAGCCAAATGCCGTCTGCGGAGCAGATGACATATAAGTCTCTGCATATGCGATGATGTAGATGATTAGCCGAAATGTAGATGATGAGCCACTAGGCAGGTGTCTCACCTCGGTCTATTGCTCGACTGCACAGCGCTAGCATGGTTCAAGATTCACAACCTCTGGCGAATGCACGAAAGAGATCACGAAGACATGCTTTGCCGACCCCGCGACGAAGAAACACGCAGGCCAAATGTTGTGGCAGCTATCTTAAGCCTGTGGTGAGACTTGTGCAATGTAAATTGAAGAGGTAATCAAACTGTACAAATCTGTCGATGCCGACATGACCGAAAAGGACAAGGTGGGCCACAGTCTCAAAGGCATTTGCGGAAGACGTTTCCCACTTCCTTATCAGGAAGTATAGTCCCGATTCTGTGGCTGATGTCATCAGCCACTCCCAAACCTTTGAGACCCTCAAGATTAGTCGCATCATTTCGAAGTTCGAACGCCTTGGGAATATCGCGATGATCGCGCACTGTCGATGTTTGCCAAGGCTTTTTGCCTGCTGACCTTTTTTCAATGATTTGCCTTTTTTGTATGCGAGGAAGTTCATCGCCATGTTTCTGTAAACACCCGAGACCGCCCATGCGATGCACCATCCACAGTCATTATTGCTGAAAATTCCGACGATTGCAGCTATGCGAACCGCTATCGTCAGCATCAACCACCGGAGTCTTTTTATGTCGAGTCACGTTATATCACCCGCAAGCGCAACGGCAACAGCCGTACGCCTTTTGCTTGTCAGTGGCAACGGTGTGACGCCTACCCTCAACTGCCCGCGACGTTCCCTATGCCTCATGAATGACCCGTGTCACACCAGTGTGGTGTTTGTGGACATATCATCAAATGTTGCCCAATACTTGTCCAATACGACGTCATCTACGTGCGAATTATTTCCTCAGTTATCCACGATGTTTGCACGAGTCTTGTAGGTATGCATAGTCGAAGCCGATAGCCCGACTATACCTACCAGGCACTTAACCCAATGAACGAGTGGCACACCTACCAGCCAAACAACTGGAGTTCTTCGGCCGGCAGAGAAACCCGGCTGCACACACACCCGGGTCTTTGTGCAGCCGAACGCCACCTACCCCGCGTCAGTCTCGGTCGCCATCTCCACGGCCCGTCTCGGTCGCCATCTCCACGGCTCAACACGTCGTCGCCAATGCAAGCCGTACGCCCGGCAAGTCGCAGCATAGGTATACATTTACAAAACTGGAGTGTAATGCCAGTTCATGTCGGGCAAGATCAAGGACAAATCTCTTAAGTGGTTCCCCAGGCATATGTGTTCCAAAGAAGCTAGCCCCACCCACAGCCAACAGTCGCAGACACAACAGTCGCATGCGAACAGTCAAAGACACAAAGAAACCTCGCCTAACCCCAACGAGCGCGCCCACCTCGTCGCAAGCAACTTTCACGTGGTCTTGCAGGAGAAGCCACCAGCGTTGTTGGAATACAACAGCGGAGCAACGCCAGGGGTCACAAGCTCAGGAAAAACCGTTTTTGCTGACACCACTACCTGTGTTATTCCAGCAATCGAAGTAGGGAGGGATGTAACGGGCAAACAGAGGTGTGCCAACTGCTGTGTGCCGAAGGAATGTCGGTCGCGTACCAAGAGGTGGCACGCGGCCGAAATATATATCGGGAACCTCAACTGTGTCTCAAAAGGTCGCAGGCGGTGATTGCTAAGGTGGCTTCAAACAGGCACTTTCTTCAACCTCTACGATGTGCACTACCTGTGGTCCGGGCTGCAACCGTCACTTGGCTGCCCACGTTGCGAGCAGAAAGGGACCGACATGACCATATTTTAAGCTTTATTTATTTATTTGGGCATTTTCTTCAAAAAATGCCGAAGAAGGGGGCAAAATGAAAGAGCGTCTCCCGACTTGGCCCATTCTTCGTGAGGCACCTCGGGAAGGTACAGCAAAATACTTTCGGAATCCCCAGCGAGAGGCCACGAGAAAGGACGATGATAACTGAAGGACTCCATGAAGTGGCGTGCTTGCTGAGTTATGGCAAGCCACCCTGTTCAGCGGCAATGCGAAAGATTAGGAGTGGGCAGTGCAGTGGCCAGGTCCATCGCCGACGACCTCGAAAGATTTTTTTTAGCGGTGGATCTCCGGCAGCCTAGCCCCGGGCACAACCGTTGGGTCGATAAGGTGTATTGAACTCAGCTGGAGTGCTTCGCTGCCGTTTTCACCGTACAACTAGAAGTTTTCTGCCTACATCCCCTCCTCAGCCATCACCGACCAATCCTCTCCTTACTGTTTGGTTAAGCTACGCGACCTATTTGGCCGAATCGCGTGGTAGGCTTTACAGCTACAACAATTCGAGTTCTCTGTCTGATACTAGAGTGGCAACCGATTCGCAGACGTTGACTGCCTGTCACAGCTTCCACAACCAACCACGGAGCGCGTAACTGACAACTTTTATCAGTTTATCGCCGCTATTGCCTCTTATTTCTCTGGCCTCGGGGCGTTGTGGGCCGCACAGCACTAGTACCGTTCCACGAGGACCTGTTTGCCACCGCGAATTCAAAATATTTTCTAGTTCACGATGACATCTTTTACAGAAACGATTTTGGCCAAGTCGAGCACTTGCATTAGGTAGTACGCCGCATACTACGTCGACATGTTTTTCGATTCTGCCACGACGACGCAACCAGTGGACACAAAAGCTTCGTTATATCGTTTCATCGGGTTCAGCGAAGTTTCTACTGACCCAAGATGTGACGCGACACAGAAAAATATGTAGCGGGTTGCGAACAATGTCAATGTTGCAGGCGTGCCACGATCGCGCCGCCCAGAATTTTTCATCCCGTTCCGCTGCCTATCTCTCTCTTTGAGGTTGTTGTCGTCAACCTTGTAAGTCTATTACTGCGTTCAGCCAGTGCTAAGTGACGTGTCTTTGTCTTCGCCGACCAGCTGTCGTACTACGGCAAAACAGCGGCAGTGATTACAGCAACAGTCTTTCACGTGTCGCAGTTTATGCTTCGCCTTATATTTTTCCGTCATGACCCTCCCATGTATTTTTATTAGCAACCAGGAACGTCAGATTGTTGCAGACGTCGTTAAAAAGATGATTCGCCTGTCTGCCAGCCAAACCGCCATGTGGCCTCTTATCACCTACAGACCAATGACCTCGTAGAGCACACCAACAGGACGCTAACTAACAGGACGCTAATGATCATGTTGTCACTTTATGTTGGCGCCAAGCACAAAAACTGTGAACAAGTACTGCCCTACATCACGTATGCGTACAGCACCGTGAAGCACGAGATGATAGGATGTTCGCCCTTTTTTTTCTGCTCTATGCCCGTTCCCCTCGCAGTTCACTCTATCACCATCGATGAATGTCAAAACGTCCGTTGCCGAATCACTGCACTACGCTGTGTTGAAGAAGCCCGTCGTGTTGCACGGCTCCAAACCATCGCATCTCAACAGCGCTACAAGAACCAGTAGAACGCCCACCAGCTGTTTTTTACACGAAAGCTGACCTTTGTGGTTCTGAACGCTTATCCACAAACGCCGTCTGTGCCAGAAGTTTTTGGCCTACTAGCCCTGATAAGTTGTAGGATTGTACAACCACAGTGACGTTACGTACGCCATCTCCGGTGTCACAAGCACCACTTGGTGGTCTAGCAACACACAGCCGACACAAGTCACGCCTTAAGCCATAATACAATCGACATTCCTACTGACTCTCCCAGTAGCCACCGTCTGCGAGCGGGAAAATAAAACGTTGTATCAGTGGGCCCATGAAGAGGACGAGGATGAGGCGGCACTGGCTCGCCAGAAGCTCGGTCTCCTGTTTTTGGCTCTGAGCTGTACTTCTCGCAATCATTATCCATAGTCTGGAATAAACGCGTTTTGTTGTCACAATATATACGTTAGATATTAGCTGGCCCAAAGCACTTCCTTGCTGTACTTTATTTTTAATGATAAGATGGAAGATATGACGTTATCAATACATACACTCTTAGTTATATTCGCGAGATATGGTTTTCTCAAAGCAAGTAGACGTTTGCGTATTACATACAATGATAGCTATATGCAGAAGAATGTTATAACTAAGGTGGTCAAATGCCTTGCTAAAATGAGTAAACCTTTTCAGTTGGGGCATTAAGTCTCCTATTTAAAAATGTAGAACTCGTTAGTGCACGTAAACTCCATGTAGTTGTATTTTGCTGTTATTTGAGTTGGGATGCTCACTTTATTAACGTTCGGAACAAGTTTTTTGTAGTCGCCGGTGTTGGACCTTGTTGTAGGGATTTTAAACCTGCAAGATCCAAGCTACAAATTGATAAAGCATTATTCGGCCCGCAATTTAATTATTGCAGTTTAGTAATGGTGACTACAATACGTTACGGGCACACTGCTAATATCAAGCCCTGCGCAACAACAAAAATAGTGACACTAAACAAGAAATCATTCGGGTGGATCGGTACTAGAAATACCGCGTTTTACAGATATTTTATTTTGCAAAGAATAAATGCAGAATTTTCCTACACTCATAGCGACCTTGTAACAAGATGACATGCCTGTGCATCTAAGAAATCCTGAACCTTCATTTCACCGCGTTTTCGCACCCAATATTAGCTGTAATCCATCAAACACTGTATGCTGAAAAGTTTAAACACTCATGCTCACGCTACTTATGAATTATTAATAAGTTAGAATGTACCACCACTTGTATATTGTATATCTTGTATATCTAAATACCACCACTTGTATATTGAAGATACCGTAGTGAAAAGTTGTGCAAATTTCTACCACCTGGGGTTTTTAACGTGCACCTAAATGCATCTAAATGCCAATAAGGTTAGTAGTTAAGACGACGATACAAAAGAGGCTAGATAACGTTAGCATGACCCACTGTTGAAGGCTAAGCTGAAGCATCCTGCTATTTCTTTTACAGCGAAAGCTGTTATGAGATCAGAACATCAGTCACGTGGGTCGTCGTTGTTGTGCGCTGCCGCTGCCGGTGTCTGTAATCAGTATCACAAGAAACAGAAAAAAAACTAAGTAAATAAAAACACCAAGGCCACAATGGGATTCAAACCCTGGTCTGCTCGTTCCAGCTCAATATTCTACCACTGAGCCACGCTGGTGCTTGGGACTCGTTTTTAAGCTGGTCTAGCGATATCGCAAAAAGAGTTGCGTTAATGCGAGTACTAAAGCGTTTTAGAACAACTACTGAACAACCAGGTGTCACACAATGCGATGGCATAAACATTGGGTCGTCCAATGCTGCAACCCATAAGAAAAACTTGTTCTTGATAACCTATCCCCACTTCTGGCATAATTGTTTATCGTCATCAGGCACTGCATAGAAAAAATTGCACAAAGTTTTTAACAAGTGTACAGCGGATACCACGCTTCTCTGAAGAATGAAGAAGGATAGTGTCATGAATGCTGGCCTACTACACAAAAATTATGACTATTTAGTGCGTAGCGGGTACCGAGCAAGTGTGCTTGTAGCAGCTACCCGAAGAATGCCTTTAGAAAAGGCTCTGAAGGGCCACTCTTCCAGCTGTTGTTGGCCTGACGTTCTTCTCTCTATCTTTTTCTTGCTTCTATAATTGATCATTTTCCTTTATCCCTGTTTTATTTCTTGTTTTGATCGCCTGTGTGGAACAATGGCTGTATAGGGCTAAGCTGCTGACCCAAAGGTCGCGGCAGCAATGCCGGCCGCGGTGGTCGCATTTCGATGGAGGCGAAATGGTAGAGGACCGTGCATCGTGCGATGTCAGCGTTTGTTAAGGAACACCAGATGGTCTAAATTTCTGGAGCCATCAAGAGCCGCACCTCTCATAATCATATCGTGGTGCCGGGATGATACACCTCATATATCATCTTTGTTTTCTTAATTCTGTGTTTTCTTCATTCTTTTTTCTACTTTTTCCTTGTTTGTCACGCCCCCCTCCCCCCCCCAAGGTGATCATGCTGCTCGACTCCTGACCCGAAGGTTGCGGGATCGAATGCCGACCGTGGGGGCTGCATTTTTAATTTAGCCGACATATTTCGGACTCCCGATTTTAAATTCAGGTTCATGATAAGGAACCCTTGGTGCTCAAAATTTCCGCAACCCCCCGCTTCAGCGTTCCTCATAATGATATCATTGTATTGTCATGTTAAACCCCAGGAAATATTATTCTGCATGTAACGAATTCAGAAGAGCTCCCTCATTACTGATTGATCACTCTTTGCCGCGAATTTGAGCTTCACGCTTTGCAGCGCAACACTTGCATTGCTGCAAGCGTTACAACGTCTTGTATGAAACAGTGGAAGGCAACGATGAAATGTGGCAAGGTGGAATTGCAAGGACCTCCATGTAATTTTATGCTTCTAAACTGAAGACGACTGATTGTCGACAACCGAGATAGCATGCATTCTGAATAAACGGTTCATACAAGTGCGTGTGCGAGCGGCGACCATTCGTGGGTCTCATTAGTGCACACCCGCATTCCCGCACACTGGCGTGCACCAGTTTTTTTTTTTTTTCATGAACTGCAAGAACTATGCCACCGCTGTCGCCGTATAAATCTAACTCGTAGAAGTTTCTCCTAACAGCCTCGCGCTGTGCCCTGATGCGTAAAGGCTAAATGATCAGTACATAGGCTCCAAAGCAACTCTTAAGCATAAAAAAAGATAATGATTTGCCGGCTTATTTCCTCACTTATTGCTGACGACATTGAGTATATAATGCCTGTGAAAAGTTGAACAGTTTGCCAAGTTTATTGAATTCTGAAATAATAGGAGATTGGTAAGATTTTATTACTATATTTGATACATCGTGAAATAGAAAACATGGCTATTCATTTGTGATGGCTCGAACGCACTTCGAGAAAGGCTTCCGTTATCTTAAATCGGTTGGCGCACGAAGGCAGCAGGCAACTGACAAGGGTTTATCACTTCAGAGTATTGACATGATGCGAAACCAACGCACACATGATCTCCTTGCTGATTTGTCTAAGTGGGGCGCGAGAACTGTATTTTTAATAGGTTGCTCCCATGCCTAAAACATTTCCGGGGAGCACGGCCTCTCTCCCCATATTCCCCGCGTTCATCATCGTGTGAAGTTGCCTACTAGAAGGTGAATATTGCTATGAGCGAAAGAACATCAGTGTATGCTTCACTGATGATCGCCATCCTTAATGTCGACTCTGCATAGCCTAGAGGGCGCTGTTGTTCAGCCAGCTTCCGAGGCGGCAGATTGGTTATGGTGCTCCGCTGCTGACTCGGAGGTCGTGGTTTCGATCTCATCCACGGCGGTCGGTCGTATTTTTCGTGGAGGTGAAAATCTGAGAGGCCTGTGTAGTTGAAAATAGATGCACGTTCGCAGATCAGCATGTCAGTTCTGTGGCATCCTGCAAGGTAGCGGAATGGTTGAAAAAAGAAAACTGGTAACCGCCCATTCGTGGCATAATGGCGCAGAGAATACATGCAGGCATCTTACCAAGGCAGCTTTTGCTTAGAACGGTGTGTTTCCAGTTGTCGACCGATTTTCCTGCGCGCTGTCAATTCATTGCTTTCTGAATAGCTTACTTGGTAGAGCAACCACCCTAGATATGAGTTAGTCGCGGGTGCAATTGCCGTAGTTGTGTGAAATTTTTGGCCTCTGGCTTGCTTTGTGTCTGAGAAATCTTTGTGTTTTTCGTGATCTTTTCGAGCTACATCTAGCTGTTTATCAGTTTTCCTTTTGGTTGTGAACGTCAGGTGGTCGAAATTTCGCTATGGCATGACTCATATTCGTATCACATTTTTTAGACCATGAAACCTGAGCCAGAACATTATTGTGAAATTTCGCAAAGCCTTCATAGAGGGTGTTTCATTTGTACAGTAGCTTTGATCCGAGAGCACAACGCATCCAGATTATTGAGACATTCGCTTTCTTGATGCATATCATTATGACACTCCCCTTCGGAACAAGGGCGCTTGTGTTCAAATGCCAGTATTACCACGTTGTTCCGTACTTTTATTTTTTGGGGTGAAGCTCCCTATGCCGTAGGCCGTGCTTCCACGATTTATGCAGTTGTCGTCGTAGCAGTAGATAGCCACCTCCACGGCTGGTCTAGAGGAGCGGCACGCGCACACCTTTTTGAATAGAGGAGGAAACGCACGCACGTTAATCATAGATATCTATTTCTCATGAAATATTTTACAAGCACGAGTACTGCTGATTTAATCTGTAATAAAATTTGGCTTGCATTCGATGCTTACTAAAAAAGCTAGTATCAGAGGGTCGTACTTTGAGTTCTATCTGACCAGAAAGGGCTACAACGTTAAACTCGTTGGGCGTAATATCCTTGGTTTTAGCAAGGTTTAGCGAGGGTTGGGCCCCAGTAGCATGAGTATAGTGAAGAAGTATATAGCCATGAACTAGAGGCGGTGAAAGGTGGCTATGAGACACAAAGCGCAGGTCGTAAGTGCGTGAGAGCCACCTCTCGTTTAGTACTTGGAATGTCCGCTGAATGGCGGTACTTCTATATGCTAGATATATGATAAATGAATGCGAGATGGTGGTACGTGGAGTGTTCATTAGATGTACGGATAGATAGACAGACATATGCATGGACGGTCGCACAGACGGACGCATGAGCATACGGAAGCAAGAACGAATGAACGGACGGACGCTTCGCCCCACTCATCATCATACACTCCGTGAATATGCTGTGAATTTTTGGGGGGAGGGGGGTATGGTGGTTTTACGAGAGAGATAGAAAGTCTTCCGGTCATACTACTGCTTGAGTCTATTCATTTACACGTAACACTACAAATTTTTTTCCCGGATTTGAATATTTACAAAATTTGTTATGCCTAATGTCTACGTTTCGATGAATAACAAACACTCGTACCTTTCATTTTTCTTAATGACATAACCTCATAAAATTATCTATTTTGCGTTTCAGACAATGTGCGAGAAAAGTCGTCGCCATGCTGTATTTTACTACCTGTATCCCTCAAATCATATTCCGAAGCACCAAAGGTAAGACAGCTTTTAGTTTACTGGGTTTAATCGCGAGGTTCACCGGACGGATTCTATGATGTGGTACGGCAGTTACTTTATTAAGGAAATGGAAATCACTCGAGGTACCTATAACTAACAATGATGTAATAATGTCTCAGGCCCTGGAATAAGAAAATGATGGAGCTTAACGAAATGTATCTTCGTGCGCAATTTCACATCACTCTACATGAACGTATTTATTAGCTCTATGTTATAGAGCCCCTCGATTTCTGCGAAACGTACAGCTCTACTTCTGAACGTCGTTTCGCACATCACGTACGCTGCTGTCAAAACTATGCGAGATATCCGCTCAGGAAAATTTGCAGCTCCATGCTTCTCGTGTCGCCCGCATACGGCGATGAGGAATGTGAGAAAGGATAGCATGCGAGGAGGATGTGGACGAAGTGTCTAAAAGCGATGACTTGTTGGTATTTCCTGTGACGTCAGAAAACCTTGCGCAATAACAAGCTACATGTGAAAAGCAGACAGATAGACAACTTGCTGCCAAATGCGAGAAATGTGACACCAACCCGCACTCTCTTTTCTCAGAGTAGTTATGTATCGCCATTCTGACAAAACAACTAGGAAAATTGTAAATGTGTCAGAGATAGCTATGGCGGGAAAAGAAGGTGTCATCTTGCCTTCTTATATGTCATGGAAGGGGTTAATGTTTATCATAAAGACACATGTCAAGTTCTTTCTTGTTGTTTCTTTTTTTTATTGGAAGCTTCAGGTGAGTGTAAACATCTGCCCAGGACGCGCGATAAAACCTGTGTTGAAGGTTAGCGTGTCCTGTCTGCTTGGGTAGGACTTGCTCTTGTGAGAGTAGGGTAACATCCAAGAGGTGTGCAGTGGCACAAATATAACAGAAGAAGCACACTAGACCGGATGTGAAATGCGGAACGAGTGTTGCATACAAAACACCACGAGTGTAGAATGGGTGAGTTGGCTCGTCGTACTTGAACATCTTAAGCACATTACGGTAAAGAAAAAATGGCTGACTAGGCTGACCCAAGAGGACAGATCAATCACTTCCATCTGAGCTCTATTCATAATTTGCGTGAAATATCAACACTTACACAAGCATGCAATGATACCCAATATTATGTCAAACATTACCCACCACCTTCTAAACACATACGAAAGACGGTTCACCTTATTAACGGACACTTCACGTTCAGAGAAAGCCAAAGAGAGGGTGCTAATACACGTAATGTCAGATCTTGCTACACAATATGCTTGAATAATTTCTCAAGTTAATTGTGACGTGTGCTTTCCTAGCATTTCCCATTGCTCAAAAAAGGAGAACATCTGCAATCACGGCAGTGAATTGTACGTTTCGATCTGCTTGCCATTCTCGGTAGTACATTCCAAGTTGTTGCTATCGCATTCATTGCTGTGCCCTTGCGGTGACACTGTGACGTTTTAAGGTATACGTCCGCAAAATCAGTTACGCAAGCACACTACATTTGCATGTGCAACGTCAACACGTTCAGCCGTTTACGTACACCTTGTGAGGGATTTCCTGAAGTTAGCCGCCAAATAGCTCTTCTTTTCTTGTCAGACGGAAGACTGAAAGAACAGACACAGTATTGCTGCTTTCGCATTATTCAGACATTCGTGGTTTTCCGCTGACTGAAGTTTGTTTACTTTCAGTTTTTCTTTTGAAGTGAACCAGCGGCCGGCAATAGGAAGCAGCGGATCGAGCGCCTGCAAGACGCACCTTCTGTTCAGTAAAGTGTTGGAGGCCATGTTGTAGACTTTTACTAAATTTTATGCCGTGGCGCTGCAAATAAATAGTCAGCAGAGACAGAAAAGACAAAGATGAGTACGAGGCTCTGAATTTATTTTGACTTTTTGTTGTAAATATCTGTATAAGGTAAACAAAACATTAGGCCAGCTTAAAAAACGATTTTTTTCCAAGCATGGCTGCACACATGCCACAACTCTGATGAAAAGGGGGTGCTCGTACTATCCAGTCATTCATCACAAACAAATCACTATGTCCCTACACCGTTAGTATGTGTAATATCCTCCAATACTGAAACCATTGATAAAAACCGGTTGCTGATAGCTTCACTATATACGACGAAGGTATTGTCTCAGAGACGTCTGAAGATGAATTGTTCATTTAAGCCGGACGCATTCCAACAGTGTGGTGTTCTTAGCTGTGCAGATTGTGCTTGTATATAATTTAGACGTCTGTCTTTCAGGACCAACATTGCCCTGATGAACTTCGATCGCTTCGCCACCGCATTCAACTGCCCTGTCGGATCGCCCATGAATCCGGACGCCAAGTGCGACGTATACTGAAGGGACAGCAGTTCACACAATACTTCCCGACATAATTCATCTATTTCGTCACTGAACTTATCTTACGAATGTTTCTTCGTTATAGCAATTTCATGTTTGAAAATAATTCAAATTGAGATGCCTGAGGAGTGTTAATAAGTAAAGCAATGCGTTCACGAAAATAAAATCTGTATAAAAACTGTATATACCACCGAGCTTACAAGCAAACAACCGTCATAAAAAAAAGCCACTCTTCATCAAAAGCGGCGCTACCTAGGCGGGAAACAGAGAAAATGGCAATTTATTTTTTCACGTCGTAAAACAATATTTAGTTCTAATTAAATGTTTCATAAACATGAATGGCATTTGAAAAAAATAGCAATATTTATTTTGTATGGCCAGTAAACGGACAACTATAAAAGAAGCAACACTGTTACTTCGAAGCATTGACTCCAGAGTAGCGTATACATTTCGGTGATTGTGTGTGTGGCAGTGCACGATTAACGATATACATATAGTCCCCAGACGCGCGTCTGACTTCAACACTGAACTCCTCAAAGTAAACGACAAATACGCCATTAGTGAATGAAACGATGTTAAAAATGGCTATATTAGCACTAAAAACAAAAAATAAGGCCCCCCACATTCCCCGTCACTAAAAAAAAAAACGTGAAAAGCGACTGAAAAAAAATTCCACGAGTGACTCGGCGAAAAAAGCAGCCCTAGTCCGCTTGCTATAAGCGGAATGGACAGCTTCTGTGAAATCGTCTGTGCGTCTACTGATACGAGTTCGAAAAGAACTTAAGTGTGGCCTTCTTGTATCTTACTTATTGATATTTCGAATATTAAAAAGAAGACGAGGATGTAGTCCCAATAGCATGGGTGTGAACCATACAACTAACTTAATCACAGTCACACTAAAAGAAGTTTTTTTATGTGTGTTGGTGTTTAGATTGCTTAGATTGTGTTAATGATGCGCGCCCATTCTTGTATTTGTCAGAAATGCGCTTCCTTGACCAATTGTTGCCTAGACCACGTCGTTCCTTTTGTCTTTTTTATTACGTTGTGAGTCCTATGTAGGGCTGCTAATCAGTCGGTAGTGCACGCATTACTTTCGTTGATTTTCTTTCAACCTTCTAGAAGAATTCTATTTTGGACCTTGTAGCAGATATGTGTCAGCTGAACAAGCGCTGATGCGCTGATGTGGTAATACCAACAGAGTGCATATTGCTGCATGTCACGTCATCCCATTGTCGCTATAAAAAGATGAGTTCATAGGAAAGAAAGGGCAGTGTTTTTTTTTTCGCGGTAACTCACGTGCTTTCTCGCCTAGCTAAGCTCCTCCTAGCGAGTTGGCTGTAAGAGTGGCGATTGAGGAGAAAGTACGGTCTGCTGGTTCTGCCTGCAAGCTCTCTGGCTGAAGCAGTGTATGTGTTTAGAATGTCTGTAATCGACAAGCTTGATCCGTTCGTCATCAAAACATCCAGCTAGGGTTAGAATCAAAAAGGAGTAGAACAATTTCTCCTACAGCCAACGACGTTCAGCTAAACTGTTTAAGATCGGCGACGTGTTCACTCCTGCGGAACCTGCTGTCACCGTTGAAGCCATCACACAACCCTGTCAACCTGCCTTGACTTACTCTAAGTGCATTTTCGCCGATGTCATGAGTTGTGCTGGAAATGAAGCCACAAAACATCGAAATTTAAAAACAATCAGAGGGCCGGAATCAGAGAGAGAAAACAGAGACGTGGCATCAACAACTGACGTTCGTTTCAGAAAAACCCTTCCTCCCAAGTCCGTGCATGATTGTTTTTCCGCGCTAACTCGCGTGCTATCTGGCTTACCACATCTGCCACGTCTGCGCTTTCTGTTTCTGTTTTCCGCACAGCTTTTTTCCGACTCTAACGTTTTCTGGCTTCATTTGTAGTTGAGCAGGTAAGTACCAACTTACCCCAGAAGCAAGTCTTTGGAACCATGAGTAGTGGTTGCAACATTTAATTTAAGGGTACATGATTACGTTGAAAGAGCTGGCGATTTCTACGAATTCCTGAACAAACTTGTTGACCATTAGGCTTTCGGCATGTTCTGAGATAAAATGCTTCGTGACCGCATTGTGACAGGCATAAACGACGAGGCGATGCATCGAACACTGTTACAATCATCAGACATGACCTTTAATACCACAGAAAAAAAAAGGTATCCCGATGGAAGCGGTGAACAAAGACTCTCGAGTGCTGCCAACAGCCATGCCAATGACTGCTGCTCTAGTGAATACCGATGATAGCTTCTCCGTATCACCACCGAGGAGAAGTCAGATCATCCTACACAGGCCGGCACGCTCTAGCATGTGAGCGCATTGTGGCAGTGCTTGAGACAGCTGTTGCGCCCAAGCAGCGAGCATGCTTACTCAGCGGTTTGAACTCTGTAATACGCTGCTTCACATATAAATAAAAATTAAAAGAGCGTGCACCCATCATCTATGAGCTAACCTCTTTTCAAGCCACCAACTCCTCGGGCAGGCGTCACAATTGCCTTCATGCTCTTGTTCCTTTTATTTTCAGACGTGAGCCGCTTATGGCAGAGTTCAATTCGGTGCGTGGTGTGACTATCCTTTTGCGCATGCGAAAAAGCTGGCCTGAGCTCTGCGAGAATGCGCGCACGTGCTAGCGCATCTTACCCTACGTAAGGGGCTCGTTTAGATGCTTTGGCCTCTGCTCCTTACCTCTTGGCGTTGGGAAACCAGATTCTGCAGACGCGCGAACAATCAACGCGGTGTATTCTAGTGAGAAGGCACTGGCAAGCGCTAGCGCGTTTAGACCTGCGCAACTGGCTGCGCAAGAGGCTGAGGCCTCTCCCTAATAGATCACTGTACGGGCAGATTTTTCCAGCCCAGGCCTGGCCCGGCCCTCAAAACCCATGCTTGGGCCTGCCCGAGCCCGGCCCGTGTTGTAAAAAACGGGCCGTACCCGGACTGGACCTGAAAGGTTTGGTCATGGCCCGTTTCAGCCAAATATGCGTTCAGCATAAACGAGGCACTGTCAAATCTTCGGTTGTTGCGTAGACACCTGCAGTACACAAGATAACTATAAAAGGTGTTTTGAGAACTTTTTTCTAGGCCGTAAACTTAACCGTTTCTGTGTATATTTCTGGATATTTACACCTGTAATACTCTCAAGAAATATTTTAGAGCAATATAAAATAAAATTAAAGTCATAGCTAGCTCTCTCATCTACGTATGCTAACCACGCTAACTTGTTTTTGCATTTCAAAGAAAGACTGCAAAAAATAATACCTTCATGAAGTGGAGAAAAAATGCCACACATATATACCCCGACTCTCTATAAAATGCATATGAGCTGTGGCTATTGTGTTGATATAGCAAGTCTCCTGCGAATTTTGTGCAGTGCGCAATAAAGTAAAAAAAATTGCCACCCGTATCTTCCCATGGGGAAACCCAAGTAAATGTATCGCAGAGGGGGGGGGGGAATCGCGTGAGTGTTGCGTGATTGGGTATAGTTTGCGAATGCTAATTGTTCATCATAATCATAACTTGACTACTAATACTGCTGGGCAAAAACCTCTCCCTTGATGCGCCAATTTTCCTGGTCTTGTACTTTCTGCTGCCACGTTATACCTGCGAACTTTTTACTAACTTTATGTCTCCTCTTTATGTGCTTGCTTTATCTTGGAATCCTGTTCAATGCTGCGTGTTTGGTACATTGTGTGCACGTTGATTTTGGGGTAAAATGTGTTCCAAATCAATCACTAGGAATTTCTCATGTATGCTTCTCAGAAAGTCCAACAGTAGTTACTATACATTACACTTAGCCGAAAAATAACGCTAGTTTTCTAGCTCGGTTTCATAACCAACCTTTATTGTAGAGGTTACGTAACACATAACATTCAAATAGCTTGCACAGAATTAAAAACAATTACATCGAAATGATTATGTTGTCACATACACATATATAAGCCAGAAAAGTACGTGCCTCCTCTGAAGTAACCTTTTAACACACAACTATCATAAATGGATGGATGGATGGATGCTATGAGCGTCCCCTTTATAACGGGGTGGTGACAAGTATGCCACCAGGCTCGACAAAAAAAAAACCTTTTTTTTCTTTTTATGTTGGCCTAATGCCTCTACTTCGATAAATTCTATCTTAATGGAAAAAAAGGTAAATTTTCAGCTTAAGTTCTCTGCCATTTACGGCACACTGTCCATATTTTATTTTTCCAATATTTATTTTTGTCCTTTCTCTCTAATTTTCTGCCACCAATACTCTAACCGTCTCTTACTTATTTCAATCGCGGGTGTGTTCAGCTTTCCATTGTTGTCCCTAAAACCCAAGGCTTCCTGTAGGCTCGTGCCCAAACGTACACCTGGGTGGATATCTCCACATTCAATCAGAACATGCTCCGCCGTTTCCTTATCTTTCCCGCAGCATGTGCATTGTTCTTCTTCTTTACTGAATCTTGCTTTATAACTACGCGTTCTAAGGCAACCCGATCTCGCTTCAAACAGTAAAGCGCTTCCCCTTGAATTATCGTAAAATGCCTCCCTCCTTATTTCATTTTTGCCCTTTCGGTAGTTACTCAAAGCCGGTTTTTTCTCCATAGCTGCCATCCAGTAAATCCTCTCCGCCTCCCTGACTTTTCCCTTAACGCTCTTTGTTGACATATGGCTTACAATACCAGCCGTATACTTACTAGTGAGTCTTTTAGTTCTTTTTCTCCACTGTGTGT
Source organism: Rhipicephalus microplus (assembly GCF_043290135.1). Lineage (NCBI taxonomy): Eukaryota > Metazoa > Arthropoda > Arachnida > Ixodida > Ixodidae > Rhipicephalus > Rhipicephalus microplus. The sequence goes on from NC_134702.1 coordinate 252,393,605, forward strand.
CCACGCTCTTCCTATACAAATAACGGAACACCTTCTCTGCCCATCTACTCTCCTTCATATTTCTTAGCCTTTCTTCGAACCTTATTTTGCTCTGCGCTTCCCTTGCCTCAAAACCTGCCCACCGCGGTGGTCTAGTAACTGAGGTACTCGGCTGTTGACCCGCATGTCGCGGGATCAAATCCCGGCTGCGGCGGCTGCATTTCCAATGGAGGTGTAAATGTTGTAGGCCCGTGTGCTCAGATTCGGGTGCACGCTAAAGAACCCCAGGTGGTCGAAATTTCCGGAGCCATCCACTACGGCATCTCTCATATCCACAAGGTGGTTTTGGGACGTTAAGCCCCACATATCAATTAAAGCAATATAAAGCAAAATTGTGCATCGTAGAATAGGTAGAGAAGCCTTGCTAAAGAAAAAAATGCTCACTAAGCAAAAAACAACAAATTTCAAAGTATGTCCTTTCGAAAAAGATTATTCTGGATTCAAGCGTGAAGTACCTTTTCAAGCAAGAAAGCTAATTCAGGCGGGCTTCTTCCATAATCAATTGACGGGGAAGGGCGTTGCCGTCTTGCCGTCTAATCCTTATGACCTATGACTGGTTGTCTTGCTTGCACTAGATGATGCAACAAGAGGCTGTGGTTGCTTTTGCTCCCGCTTGAACGTGTTGCCAGCAGCTGCCACAGCGGGCAGGCCACACACTTGCATGTTCCTTTTCATGAATACTGACGCTGTACAAAGGGAAAAATTTCTTTGAACGCATGTGCGGCGAACATAAAAATGTGTGTAGCTCACTTTAACACGTAATAAACCACAGTGGCGGTATTTTCTATGTAGCTTACAATATTGAAATATACGAATATCAGGGGTGCAATAACCAAAATACAATTGGAGCAATTTTCGGAGCAGTGAAATTTTACTTTTGAAGCTGAATACAGGGAAAAACTTGTATTTTTTTTATTTAGCTAGAAGTGCAAACATGCACATCAAGCTAAATCCTCTTCTGTATTAAGAATGTTTGGATACTTTCTACGAGGAAGCACGAGAGCAATCGAAGAGCAGCCCGAATCGTTTTTGTATTGTACTGCAAGAAATACAGCTTCTGATCTCTCCTTAAATGACCTCTAAAATTTTAACGAGTCGACCTCCTTTTTTAATGAAGCACAGATTTATGTCAACAAGTATGAGCCTTGCATCCACAACCCGCCTATTTCATTATCTGAAAAGAAATTTCTACATATAACATAACGCATGATACAAGGCAGGTGACGTACATGTTGCAACATAGCATCATCATTATCCGCTTCAGGCATGAATATTGATGGGCTGTGCGTCTACTTTTGTATGAAAAGTAATCAATGTTCAAGCAGTATTGAGAACTAAAGATAATAATGCCAGGGAAAGTATAGGGCATATTATGAGAAGTAATTTTAGTGCACATGTGAACAAGAAAAAGTGGATGGAAAGAAAACATGCCTCCGGTTGGATAACCTACCACCTGCCGGTGACAAGTTATCTTTTGGTCCACTTTTATTTCTTCAGTGTTACATTTACTTCTAACAACAAACCTCATACTTTTCCTGGCATTATCGTCTGTTACTTTTTATTATTATCGTGTCTAACAAAGAAAAGGAGCGCTCCAATTTATACTTTCTTCATACTCATGAATGAAATACAGTGAAACCTCGTTAGTTCAAACTCGGTTATTTGGAAATGCTGTTGAATTCTAAGTATTTTTGCGATTCCGTATTTTGCGATCCAAGTTTGAACGGGTAATTTTAAGCAGTGCTCAGGACAAGTGCGGTTGTTTGGAAAACTTTGGGTGCAGTGTGCCAATTCTCGATTCTCATTTCGACGCTAAATTACCGAAACGACGGCCCTTACGAGCCACTAGGCAATGTACTTTAGCGATGCTAAATAGTAGTAGCTGAAGCACCCCTGCCTCGCTACTTCGAGCATGAAAAATAAAAGGATAGATAGAAGGTCTCGTGATCAGCTGAAATATCCGCTTGTTGAGAACAAGACGTACGTCACTGCAGTACATCCGTGACGTGCGGGCAGCTTGTCGCATGCTTGTCGCCACATCAGCGCGTCACGATTTAATCATTCTTTCTGGAAATTCGAAGAAATTAATAAAAAAACAGCCTAAAGAAATCTGTCATGTATGCGAACCTCCAAGTTCTGGTTGCTGCAGCTATGGGCGCACCTGCACTGCTGGCGTTCTTTCCTGCAACGCCTACTTCTAAAACTCGGGCCGAAAGCTTTATAGGGGATGTTTTCCCGCCAAAACCCATCACGAATTCCATTATACTATCCGTTAATAAATTGTTGATTTTACCAAAAAGAATGGGCGAATGGTCGCATTCCTAATCGCTACCCGTTTCCGAATATTCAGGACTTCACGGTTGTGCTGCAAGGTGCAAGAACCTTTTCTAAGTTCAACTTTGTTCGCACCTACCTTCAGTTGCAAGTCGTCGAGGAAGAAATTCTGAAGGTAGTAATTACACTCCTTTCGGTCTTTTTGAATTTCTGCGGATTCATTTCAGCCTACCGAATTCTAGGCAATCGTTCCAGTGTATCATCGGCTCCGTCACGCAAGACTTGCCTTCAGTCTTTGACTACATCGACGACCTCCTTGTCCAAGTCCTTCCGTCAAAGAGCATGTTCGACACCTGTGGTTGTTCTCCTGCTTTGCTAGCTGAAGAATCGTCATCAATGCTGCCAAAAGTGAATTTGGTCAGCAGGCACTCGAGTTCTTTGGACGCGTAGTCAACGTGAATGGCATTTGACTTCTGCCGTGTAAGATTCGTGTCGAAGATTTTTCACGAACGACTTTGATGATCAAGCTTTGCCTATTTCTCGTGTTCGTCAGTCCATATCGACGGTTTGTACCCGATTTTGCACGACTTGTGGCCAGTCTGGACGCTCTACTAAGCTCCAAATAGAAGTGGACTAACGAGACTAGCCACGCGTTCAGAAGAGTCAACCCTGCCCTTACCAGTACTACACTGCTGAAACATCCAAAATCAGATCCACAGACTGCTCTCATGACAGACACCTTGAACAACGGTGTTGGCGCCGTGTTGCAACAATTCATCAACAGGACGTGGCTTCTTCTCGCTTTCTTCTCAAAGAAGCTGAAACCTGGTCACACCCACAACTGCATGTTCAGCCGCAAACTACTCACCGTGTACTTGGCTGTCCGACACTTTCGGCACTTCTTAGAAGGTTGTCAGTTTAGTGCCTTGACCGACCATACTCCCCTTGTGCATGCTATGAACCTATCAGTGCCCTACTACTCGCCACGCAAGAATCGACGTTCTTGTATACCTCGGAGCTAACAACAGCAATCGGTCTTGCCGAAAGCACCGAGAACGTTCCTGCCGATGTTCTGAGAAGGGTCGATGCACTCTCCACACCAACCGCAGAACCTTCCCTCATCAACGTCGGCCTACTCACCGTGTTGTCACTACGTGTTATCTCTTGCATCGCACTGTTATAGACGAATGTTGCATAGGGAAATATTTTATCCCAAGTACGGTGTTTTATATCCTCGTACATAGACAACATATCAGAAAGCGTTCTGTTCAGTCGTTCGGTAATACCATTTGCTTGAGGACGATATGCGGTCGTTTTCCTATGACTGGTGCGCGTCAATGTCATAATACAATTCATCAGGTCTGCCGTAAATGCAGTTACTCGGTCCGTGGTCAATGCGTGACGACACACCCTCCAAAATTTGTCCACGTCCCTGAAACTGGAGGACGTGGTCTTGACATCAATGATGATATTGTAACGCACGGTTCAGTGAACACTTTTAAAGACTAACGTAGGCAAGGCGAACTTGTGCCCGGGAATAACAACACAGCTGGAACAAAATCTCCTAGTCATCTCGAGGATTCTCTTCTTTCTCTTCCTCCACGTTCTTCTTTTTTCCTACACGGGTCGCGCGCAGCTGGGCCCCGCAGGTTCGTGCATCGCAAACCATACGGAGGGCACAAGTATGGGCTAGTGCGCGTAAGTTTAAGTCACATTAGGTCATTGACCCCTTTCCAGAGTGCATCGTCCCGATGCTTGTGTCGAACTGGTCGTACGGCTGTGATTCATAGCACCTCATCGTGGATGCAGTTAACGTCAAGCAACGTTGTGTCCTTGACGTTTCATTGCCTGTCATGATATGGTTTCATCCTGACGACATGCACAGCTTCCGAGCGATGCCGCCGTCATGATGAAATATCCTGTCTCACTGGCATAACTTCGTAGTTAAGCGAGCCAACGTGGCGGAACACTGTGTACGGCCTGAAATAGCGGTGAAGCAGTTTTTCTGATAGGCCACGTATTCGTACAAGAATCCACACCCATACTCTGTCTCCTGGTGCGTACTGGACGTCTCTTCGTCGCAGATTGTATCGGTGCTTGTCGGTTTTCTGGTGTTGGAGAATGCGATATCGTGCCAACTGTCTGGCTACTTCTGCTCTTTGTATGTAGTCGTGAACGTCATGATCATTCTCGGACGTCTCGTCAATAGATAACATTGCATCTAAAAGTGTCGTTACCGTCCGGTCAAAAACAAGTTGAAATGGCGTCATCCGTGTTGTCTCTTGCATCGCAGTGTTATAGACGAATGTTGCATAGGGAAATATTTTATCCCAAGTACGGTGTTTTATATCCTCGTACATTGACAACATATCAGAAAGCGTTCTGTTCAGTCATTCGGTAATACCATTTGCTTGAGGACGATATGCGAACGTTTTCCTATGACTGGTGCGCGTCAATGTCATAATACATTTCATCAGGTCTGCCGTAAATGCAGTTACTTGGTCCGTGGTCAATGCTCTTGGAGCTCATTGCCGCAGTACGATGTTGGAGACGGAGAATTCAGCTACATCAACGGCTGGTCCTTTAACAAGATTCGCTGTCTCAGCATATCGGGTTAAATAGTCGGTCACACCTTTTATCCACCGTTTTCCTGATGACGACGTAGGAAATGGGCTCAGTAAGTTCATTCCCATTTGTGTGAATGGGGCATCTGGTGGTTCTATCGGTTGAAGAAGACCAGGTGGCTTTAGCGGTGGGGTTTATGTCTTTGGCAGTCCCGGCAGGTTCTGACATAGTGTCGTATAGAGATAAGCAACTTCGGGCAGAAGTATTTAGTGTAGATTTGGGCTAATGTTCTGTTTACTCCGAAATGGCCAGCTGATGGATCGTCATGGCAAGCCTCCGAAATTTCTGGTCACAGAAGTGAAGGGACGACAAGCAGGAATGTCGCTGTATTGTAGTCAAAGCTCCTTTTATACAGGGTGTAATTTCGTAGGACGAATGGTGAGATGCCGCGGACGCGGACAAAAGGTGGTGGAAAATCGACAGACTGTCCTTGTAGGTACTCGATGAAGAGGAGTAGCTCAGGGTCAAATCGCTAATGATGTGCCATCTCTGATGTTGTCGCAGCTCTCAAGAAAACAAAATCTTAACCATCCTCGCTGGAAGCAGAAGCAGCAGGTTGAACCAGAGCACGTCACAAGCAATTCGAATCACTGTGCTTGTGACCTGACTGAAACACCAGCGTGATATCATACCCCTGTAATCGCAGGCTCCATCGTGCAAGCCGTCCACATGGGCCCTTTCGATTAGTCAGCAAGCAGAGCGAATGATTACCGCTTATAGCTCGAAAGGCCAACCATATGAATATGGTCGAAACTTGCTGATAGCCCATACCACGGCAAGACATTCTTTCTCGGTCGCTGAGTAGTTCACCTCAGCTTTCGAAAGAGCACGACTGGCATACACAATGACTAGTTCTTGTCCCTTTTGCGATTGGATGAGCACGGCCCCAAGACCTAAACTACTTGCATATCGGTGTCTGTGGATATCGGTATCCGCTTCCTCGTGAAACTGCGCCAGAACAGGATGACGTTGTAGACACTTTCATAGTTCTTTGAAAGCATCCTCTTGTTCAGCAAGCTGCAAGAAAGGCATTTCCTTTTTCATCAGCCACGTAGGCGGTTCAGCGATTCGTGAAATTTTTTAACGAACTGTCGATACTAGGCGCAGAGACCTAAAAATCGCCTAACAGCCTTTATGTCTGTTGGCTTCGGAAATTTTGCTACAGCCTCAATTTTTACAGGGTCTGGGCGAACGCCTTCTGTACTGATGACATGGCCGAGAAAAAGAAGCTCACGGAAGCCGAAATGATATTTCTGCAGTTTTATCAAGTGTTCTGATTTGATAACACTGCGCATGGCCCGGAGTCTTTCGAAATGTTGCTCGAAGGTAGCAGAGAAGACTACAACATCTTCGAGATAAACTAGACACGACTGTCATTTCAGACTACAAAGCACTGTGTCTATGATCCGTTGGAATGCGGCGGGTGCTGAACAAAGGCCAAATGAAGTACCTTGAACTCATATATACCGTCGAGTGCTACAAACGCTGTATTTTTGCGATATCTATCGTCAACTCCTATCTGACAATATCAACTTTTAAGATCCAGGGAGGAAAAAGACCTGACATATCGCAGCCTATCCAGAGTGTCATTAATTCTTGAAAGAGGATAAATATGCCGTTTGGTGACGGTGTTCAGCTTCCGGCAGTCAATATAGAAACGTAAGATTTGCTCTTTTTCTTCACAAGAACAATAGGTGACGCCCATGGACTTGATAAAAGCTGGATTACGTGGTCTTTGAGCATTTCTTTAACCTAATTACCAATAGCTTCTCTTTCCCTTGGTGACACCTGGAAGAGATGCTGGTATAATGGCCTCACTAACTCGTACACAATGATGCGATGTTTGGCGATAGGAGTGCGTCGAACTTAGTTGACAACGAGAAACGTTCGGCTAATTCCCTTACAAGACCCTCAATTTGCTTTTTTTGGCTTGGTAGTAGCCCTGGCTCGATGTTGATGGCTGCAAGGACAGACTCCACGTCTTCGGAATCAGACTCATTGATTTCGATTGTTTGCAGCTCCGTAAACTGGACGAGATCATTCAGACTGCCGATGACGATTCCCTTTGCAACGTGCTGCACCTCATTTCCAAAGTTTCTAAGTAGAACAAGAACATTTGTACATCCGTGACGTAACTTAACAAGGGCTTGTGCCATGCAGATCCCTTTTTAGAGTATTAAGGCAGTGTTGTTGTCAGAAAATCCTTCGAATTCACTGAATGCTTTGCTGGTTACTGGGACAGATACGGTCGATCTTGGCAGCACCATGACGCCATCATCTGCAGTACAAAAGTAATATGTGTTTTCTTCCGTTTCGAAGGTAGTAATCGCATGCCTAGTCGAGAATAAGACGGAAAATTCTCGCAAGGTAATTAAAATGTCATTAGCTCGTAAGCAATTCATGCCGATAATCAAGTCTCTTGAACATTTCGGCAGCGCATTAATGTTGGCGACGAACATGAAACCCGTATTCCAATTCTTGCTGTGCATATTCCAGTAGGGTCGATAAGGTGCCCTCCTGCTGTGCGAACTTGTGGTTTCTTCTAAGGATTCGGCACTGTCTGCAGCATTTTAGAAAGTTGGCTACTTATCAGTGAATCATCTGCGCCTCTATTTACCAGTCCGATGACTTCGTAGCCGTCAAAAACTACATGTAAATCGGAAGCAACGTCACTGTCGAAACATAGGTTTCTGAGTCGGTCGTCGTTCAGAGTCAGCAATGGAGGTTTTTCTGCATTAGCGTCAGCAGCGGCCTTGCAACCACAGGTCGCTAACACTAGTTTTCCCGACGCGGGCTTGGGGAATGACACCTTGAAGAGCTTGCTGAAGGTCGGTGGTTAAGTGACCAATACCTCCCCGTTGTCGCTGCACGATATTGGTGTCGTTGGAAGGCACTTGAGCTTTGACGACCTAACAGGTATTCTTCAATATCGAAGAGACATTCAGCATTTCGTGGTGGAAGTGCATTGACAGGAAAACCACGTAGTGCTGGCTGGCGGTAGCGGCACGTTCGGTAGAGGTGACCAGCCTCCCCACAGTGGAAACAAAGCGCGATCCTGTCGGGAGTGCGCAAAACATCGCTCTTCCTGAGTCTCCTCTCTGGCATTGGCTGCAGGATTCTCGGCGGCATCGGGTACTGCATAGGTGTAGCTGCCGGGACGTCCGCACGTCCTAAAGATCCTCGCAGTAGCACACCGGCATACGTCATTCTCGTCTGCTGTTGTAGTGACTGTTCTGACCTTGCGTTGCTCGAAGGTTCACGTAATAACTGCCTGACCTCCTCATGGATCACATCGGCCAAAGACGAAAACATTGGAGCGTTTTGGTCATGGTGCTGCTTCTGGAGCTCTTCTCGTACAACAGACCGCACCAGCTCGCGTAGTGGTTCTATGCCGTTACCGAAGACTGCTGGCAACATGTCCAAGGAAGTGATGATCGCATCCCATTTGTATAACCTTGCTCGCTGTTGTAACGTCCTTTCCATCGTAGTCGCCTCGGAACGAAACTCGGCGGTGGTGCGCGGCGGGCTTTGTATTAGTCCGGCAGAGTTCTTGCTTCACTCCTCGGATCAGATGACGCAGCTTCCTCTCTTCACTCATATTTGGATCCGCCCCGCGGAATAGGCAAGGCATGTCTTCCACATACATGGCGACACTTTCGTTATTTCGCTCATTTCTTGTCTGTAGCGCAACTTCAGCTCCCTCTTTGCGGTGTGTGTTTGCGAAAGAAGCGAGCAGCTCCCATGAAAAGTCATCCCACGACTGGAAGGTAGCTTCGTGGTTTTCATACTGCGTTCGTGTGCTATCTTCCAGCGCGAAGTAAACACTTTCAAGTTTGGGTTCTTCCCCTTATCCGTTAGCCTTGGCGACGCGTTCAAAGTGTTCAAGTCAGTCCTCTGCGTCCTCGTAGCTTTTGCCGTGGAAAGGCTTTGGTAGCATTGGCTGGTTAGCTACAATGTTGGCCGGAGTGACCTGAGCGACCTGAGTTCACAGCCGTTGAGGTTCTAAGGGAAGTCGATAAAGGTGAAAATTCAGGACCCTCACCACGTAGGCGTCGACTGCAGCGCTGATGAACAGGCGTCCGCTCATGGGGTCCAAATCGCTGTGGTTCTGGACTGAGCTCTGTCGCTCGAGAGGGCTTAGAATCGTACCCAGCACTTCTACCAAATTTGTAACGCACGGTTCAACGAACACTTCTAATGGACTAATGTTGGCAGGGCGAACCTGTGCCCGAAAATAACTACACCACTAGAACGAAATCTCCTAGTCATCTCGAGGATTCTCTTCTGTCTCTTCCTCCACGTTCTTCTTTTTTCCAACACGGGTTGCGCGCAGCTGAGCCCCGCAGGCTCGTGCGTCGCAAACCATCCAGAAGGCACAAGTATCGGCTAGCGCGTGTAACTTGAAGTCGCATTGTGTCAACATATGGGTAGTGTGTGATACTTCTACTGGCACATCATATCCCTATCTTTCATACCGACTTCCCATGGAGATCCGCTCGATGCTGTACACAGTCTGTCGCATCATCAGCGCCCACAATTGCAGCCGACTTCGCGCCAACATGGATTTCAAGGTTCGGCTGCCTATCTACTAGTCACCGTTCACGATTGGCAGTTTCATTCAGCACTCTTCAACGAACTCCTCAAGCTTCTGTGAACAACACGCCTCCGCACCACCCCTTGCCACCCACAAACAAATGGGCTGGTCAACTTTTTTTCTAGGCATCTCAAGTCCTCCCTGATGGTACATGACTCACCAGAGAAGTGGGTTGTCCAACCACTACTTGTCTTGAACAAGTGACCAGGGCTGCTCATGTGCCGAGTTATTCTGCGGCAGTTCCCTGTCATCCGACATCTTCGATCCCCCAGCCAAAACACCTGTGCCACTTCCCGGAGACTACATTTCAAAAACTGTAAAATATCTTTAAGCAAATACGCCTTGTGCCTACATGCCCGCATGAAGCGAGAGCTCATTTCTTGTCTCCACAGCTCTTCTCTATGACGCCAATGCAGCTGCCGCTACAACCTGTCTCACAGTTATCTGGGAGATGTCATGTATATGTCACTCTTGTCCTGTGTGTGTGTTGTATTAAGCATTTCACAAAAAAGAAAAAAAACGTGCAATTTTTGGCGCATTGGAGACAACATAATTGATGAAATGGTTGAGGCACAAGCAGCGTGATGAGTTTGTCTCGTGGAACAGTCAGGTACCATGCAGCAGCAGGGTCCTGTAAAACCATACATACATGAGGCTATTGAAATTCAGTGAAATCCTGGATTCTTCAAAACATTCTAATGCGCTACTGTAGCGAACAAAATGAACACATGGCAGTTATGAAAAACGCTGCTACCAAAACCATAAACAGAGATCGCAAACTAAATGAGGGTACTACTCAGGTATTTAGTTGAATTGAATTGAAGTTTATTTGTCCTGACATTCTTACAGGATCGGGAGCAGAGGCTAAAGGCTATGTAGCCTGACATAGGGCCTCTGCTCCTACAGTTTGGCACGCAGGCAGCTCAATCTGTCGCATATGTTTTCAGAAATAAATATATAACGCAACAAATAACACACAGAAATAAATAAATAACACAATAAAATAACCATAACACAACAAAAATTTTGCATGGTCTTGTCACAATATTTCAGGGAAAAACATTAGAAAAACCACTTTATCACAAAAGCGTCATCTGAAAAGAAACTTCAATACAGAATGTAAAATAAAGCGTGAGAAAAGCAACTACAACACATAATTCAAATTGAGAGATTGGATGTAACAAATGAAGTACAGAAACTTTAATAAGCATACTCAATATCATGGTTCATTAGGATGGACTTGATGATGGTGTTTGAAGGTACGGAATTGAAATCTATGAGACCGTGTAAACGATTGAACATTGTGGGTATTTGATACTGAACGTGTTGCTTGCCATAACTTGTCCTTATTGCTGGCATTTTCCGGCGTTGCTGACGCATAGTGTAATGCGTGTTGTCAGGCGGGTTCTGAAGACCCTGTGGTTTGTTTTGTTTAATCCACTGCAGAAGTTTGAAATAATACAATTTTATTATTGTTAGTAATGCGTATTTTTCAAAGAGTGGTTTGGTTTTCAAGTCCCTGATAATACCATGGCATTGCTCGAATGCTCGCGAAACGCTTTTTTGCAGAACTAGTAATTTTTGATAGTTTGTGTAGTAGTACCCCATACCAAGATACCGTATGTCATTTTAGAGTAGAAAAGGGCGTAATTTATTTCTATTTGTAACCATTTTGGTAAGACTGGGCTGAGCTTATATAAACGTCCAACGGTTTTACTGAGTTCTACCGTTAGTTTTTCTATATGTGTGTTCCATGTTAATCCCTCTGAAAACCATACACCTAGGAACTTCTGGCTGGTGACTTGCTCTATTTCTTTGCCCTGAAATAAAACAGTTGAACTATAGTTACGCGGCTTATTAGGTGGGGAAAAGATAATGTATTTCGTTTTACTAACATTTAGTTGCAGTTTATTCAAACTAACATACGCGGACAACTTTCGTAGGTAGTTATTAACCTGGTGTTCAAGCTCTAGAATGTATATGCCGCTAAGGAATATGTTAGTGTCACCTGCATACATTATTTATTTGGGAGAACATGGGATATCACACAGGTCGTTTATATCAATTATGAACAATAGAGGACCAAGAATTGACCCTTGTGGTACTCCTCTTGTTATGTTTAAGTAAGTGGACGCACTCTTGTTTATGCAAACATATTGATGGCGGTTTGTTAGATAGTTTTTCATTAACTCAAGAACCACACCACGTACACCATACTTGCTAAGTTTAGCCGTTAGTACTTCATGACATACCGAATCAAACGCCTTTCTAAAGTCTATGAACAAACATTGTGAGTACAGTCTATGTTCGATGTTTGTGATCAGTTCATGTTTAATATTAAGCAAAGCTGCTTCACAAGATTTATTTTTTTGAAAACCATACTGAGCCTCACTGATCACGTTGTGCTTGTCTAAAAATTTGTACAAGCGTACATTTATTGCATTCTCAAATACCTTACATAAAACAGGAAGAACGGATAATGGCCTGTAGTTTGTGAACATCCGTTTATCACCACCCTTGAAGACAGGGCACACTCTCGCTATTTTTAGGCTGTCTAGAAAAATACCAGTTTCGAACATTCTATTTATTATATAAACAATCAATGGAGCTATAATATCAGCTACGTATTTTAGCAGAGTTGCCTTGATCTCATCAAAGCCAGCGGCTACGTTATTTTTAACCTGGTTTATCAAATGTATTACTTCCTGTGATGTCACTGGGGATAGTGACACGAAGTTTATAAGCCCACACTCTTTTATTGTAACACAGGGAGCTATATTGCTATCATTTTTATATTCTGCACTGTATGAAAGTGCATATTCTGCACTGTATATTTATATATACGTTTTATACTGTGTATTTATATACACGTTTTATATTCTGCACTGTATATTGCTACCGATTTTATATTCTGCACTGTATTCTGCACTTCTGTATGGAAGGGTGAACAAAATATTTTGAAAGGTATGAGGAATTCAGAATAAGATATTGTTTCAATTTGATCTTGCACAGCCAACATCATTTGAAGGCAAACTATTGTCCTGTTTTCTTGTGCTATGTTGTAGAACAAATCTACAGGATTCTGTTTCACCCTATTAGGCTTACCGACTCATCAATTCCTCAGCAAAAACTCTCTGCCCAATTGCAAAATTAAATGTTTCGTGAATTTTAGTCTGATCACTACAAGTGATGTTCTACAATTATTCATGATTTAAAAAACACCTGTAACTAGAACCGTCGGCATAACTGTCTGGACATAAGGAGCAGAGGCTTGGCTGAGTTTGAAATCTTGAACAACATCAGACAACAACAGCAGCAGATGTGACATCAGACGCGAGGTAATCAACACGTCTGCAACACCAGCGCTCGTGTGGTCTGTTCTCTTTCTTTGTCTTTTGTATGTCTTTGTTTTTTCTGGTGCTGTGAAGTTCTTCTATCGTGTCTAGGCAACCACAAATTTCCAAACTGAACAGTGTGCCCACGCCACATAACTTGAAAGAGGTGTTGTGCTTGCTCTGTAATGGAGAATACCCACTTGCATTTGGAGAAGCTTGGCTGCAGACTAATATTTTACTGATTATTGTTACTTAATCACACATTTATATTGAGCCACTGGTATGCCTGCCTCGCCAGGCTGACAATCAGTTTCAAGCACATTGGCAACCTTAACTTTGATCAAAACATATTATCAGCCTTTTTTCAAAGGTTTCAATGAATAAAAACAAAACATGGAGAAAGCAAATGGTATAAAATAGTATTTGCTGAAACGTGTCACCAACTAATGCGCAGTATTGCAAATACGAGGTCGCTTATGGAGTTGTAGCCACACAAAAGTAAAACAAATATTTTCGTAAATATTCCCACCTTTATCAAAATTAATATGAATTCCGTGCACCAAAAGTACTTTTTGAAAGACGTCAACAGCAGAGAGGGAAACTATTTGTGACACCATTCCTTTCACATATCATGTCAATCTATGTATTTAAAGCTGAAGCTTTTTGTCGCATACTTTACAGTTTATTTCGTTTGCTAGTATGGAAATAAGAAACTTGTAAAAAGATTCAGCATTGAAGCACGTCCTGCTCAAGTGAATTACACAGTACGCAATGCTAAACCTTCTCTTCCTGCTTGTACTAGCCACAAGGGCGCATAAATCATGTATTGCGAGTTGTGAAGGCATCAGCACTTGTTCCACAAAAATTGAAGCAAAATTCAACGGTTTTTACAGACTTATGCAGAATTAATATAACTGTCCTGCTCATCATTTTGTTTCTCTCATTCCTGAACATCGTGCTGTAGATGAATATGACCCATAAACCTCCTTTCAGTGGGCTATACATCGAAAGTTTCAGTTGCGTGTGTTGCACTCACTTTTGTTCATGATCTGTTTTTCTATATTCGAATAAAGTATGCATTTAGCGCGATGTTGTACTGGTACAACATTGTTATATCTCAGTCAATGTGGCAGACTAGAAACTGCTCTTTCTCTTTCCTTTCCCTCTCCCCACCTTTGTTGGTGGTGTGGTGGGAGGAAATGGAATGTCATTCTGTGAAATGCTGCAGCACTACGGCTGCACTGTGCCACATTCAGTTCAACATAATGAGAACTCTTACTGAAATGTATGCCGAGACTATCCATGTATGGAAGCTTTGCCTAATGCGCAGCTTTACTTGAATTAGGTTTCTTCAGTAATATTGCCCTATCAATAAACTAACCTACAGTCCACAAACATACATCTACCTTAAATTATAAAGAGAGCTTTTGTTTATCCACAAAATAATTAGTGTTAGCGTTTTAACAGATTACTTTAGGCACGCACTAGAATGGCGTAGACAAGTGGTGGGGAGGAAGACCAGGTGAGCACATAATACAAACAAGTGCATTCCATTTCAGTGCTTTTTGCAGCAGCACTATTATGAATGCAATAGAATTCAGACATAAGCTTAAATCCTGAATTTCACCAGCGAGGCACTTGCAAAAAGAACACAGTCTTTGCCTTCTCGACACTGCACCAGTTACTCTGCTGCATCGCCAAACACCTGCACTAGTGCTTCTATCACTGTGCCCATGCTTACACACAAAGTGAATCAAGTAATCGTGGCATGCCAAGTGGGTGATCTCACGTAGTGAAAATCTTTTGCAAATTTTCTGCAAATTTTTCAAGCAAGACATTTTGAGTAAACAATGAAAGTGTGCAGAAGAATGTGTCCAGTGAATTTTACTGAGACCCAAGATCTGAAAAAAAGCGATGGAGTTGGCATTTGGGAGGGAAAACAATGCTAAGTGGGGCCAAATGCGATTGCACGTAGCTGTCGTGATGCGAGGGCCATCACTCAATTTAAAAAACGAATGATTTGATGATGCCGTAGTCTAAATGCTGACAAAACTTCACAGCAAACTGACGCGTTCGACCAGGTGCAAACTGACGCGTTCGACCAAATTCTAGAGAGAGAAAGAGAACGCAGCAACACTTTTTAAAGCAAATCAGGGGGTCATCGCGAACGAAACCCCGCTTTTACAGAGAATAAAGTGGCCGTAACGCTTCAAATTGTCGGTCAATTAGAACCTCGTGTCGAAATCATTCTCGACAGAACATTAACATATCTCTCACTATTTGAATCTCGCAACTTAGCGTTCATTCGCTCATAACGGTACACACAAGCTTGCTCGCTACATCAATGAAGAATGATGTGTCACCTACTAGAAACTATAAACATTGGGTTCACGTGACTTACATAACAGAGAACTTTCAAAGTGGTATTTAAGGTGGTACGTACCTGTTCCCGTTCAGTGACTGATCCACGGTGTGAACTGCCTGCCTTTCTTATGCGAACCACTGGTAAAGCTTAAGAACCTAAAACACAGCGCAAGCAAACGCAAGCGAATGTAGGTGAGGTAGATGAGACGGGTGCTGACATGGGACGCCAGTGCATAACGCCAGGCCCACAGTTGCCAGAACACGTGCACCGCATTCGTACACGCAGGTCTATTGTGCGTCAAACGTTATAAACTACGTTTATTCATTTTTTGAAATATTACAAAAATAATTGGGATATAAATGTGTTGAAAAATAAAATTTATGATTTTTAAAAAATTTTGATGAACATTTGAGCGCGCTAAACTTTAAACATCGTGTGTATTAGCGAGAAACAGATTTTTAAATAAACGACTTCGGCCATGACGGACACCTGCTATCGTGAAACTTACGTTTCTTGTCAGTTCAAGTTATTTTGTGTTCACAATGCCTGCAGGTGAATTAATGCCAAATATGTTCATGTATTTTATAGAACACATTCCAATAATAATAGTAAGAAGCGCTTGAACTAAACTAATAAATAAAACAACTGAAAATATCAAGTGAGGACACTAGAACAAGTGCAGAAATTAAAATATAAGTGTGACAAGCCTCAGATCCAAATATCTGCGGTTTACATTGTGAGTCAGTCCTAAATTTACACTACAAACATTTAAATGCTCAAGATTCTTTTGTACTTTTATTTGACAAACTAGGTTACTAAAACTTTTATTGATTGTACCATGTTCTCCGGCTTGTTCTTGCTCCTTTACTCGGCCTACAGTTAATAATAATAGTTTTCCGATGGAGGCGCAAGTGTTGTAGGCCCGTATGCTCAGATTTGGGTGATCGAAATTTCCGACCCCAGGTGGTCGAAATTTCCGGAGCCCTTCACTACGGCGTCCCTCATAATCGTATTGTGGTTTTGGGACGTTAAAACCCACATATCAATACAGTTCATAATAGTAATAATATTAATCTTTATATTGTGAGCTGGGTTATAAAAAAGACAGTGCTCTGTTTGTACTCAACCAAGTAAAAACAGATTTTTTTGTAGTTTTTATCCTGCTCATCTCAAATCTTTTCGATGGCTAGATGGCCAGTCACTCAAAAAGCTAGTTGAATGGCACTTTTACTATAAGCACATTCACATAAAAGGAGGCCCCTTTTTAAAATGGTGTAAAGTAAATAAGTTTATACTTCTCAGTTCAAAACACCTTCATTGTGCCATCACTCATTACTACTATAGGTCATTACTACAATAAAATATACACTCATTCTCACTCACTCTATGTTTTCAGGATTACACTCAACCACATTCCTTATCATGTGCACTCACAGCCATACGCACTCACTTTAGTTCATACTCACATATATTCACACTCTAACGTACTCAACGATGTTCATAATATAGTGTTGTCATGCTCGTACTCACATCTACTCATTGCCAAACGTAAAAACTCATGCTCATGCTCGCATGTACTCACACTTCAAGCGACTCACTCACATTAATATTCAACGGTACTAAAAGTGTCAAACGAGACGCGAACTGCTGCAAGTATTACAAACGGTATAGCTTGCACTGTTCAGCAATCACCATTGACAGGCATGTAACGCTCCTATTTGGTAGCAGTGCGCGTGTCCATGCTGATGAATTGACGGTGCACACTCCACCATTGATAATGTCTGCAGCTGTTCGTTTCATATGATGCCTGTAGTGCTCACTCAGGTTCAAACTCTAGTCAGACTCTAGGTTTTGAAATGAGCTTTGAATAGTGCGCTATTTCCCTGAATTTAGTGCAGGTTCGATTCATCTGTTCTTTCGCAAAGTTGCTGTGCTTCATGAAAACTTTGTTTTCCTAAAGACATGCCTCTTTTGCCATACTAAAATTATTTGGTGCAGGAGCTGACATCAAGGAAAACACTAATGGAGGCATCATGAAGCTGCCCAGTTACTCGACTCAGCAACTGAACTGATATTCGTCGACTCCACAGCTTCACGCGACACCACAAAAAGCACTGTAACTGTTATAATGTCCACTAGAGCTGCTGGTGCCATGCCCATAGGTGTTCTTTTACACAGCAGCCAAACAACTGAGGGCTACGCGGCTGCCTTCAAGCTCTTTAAGTCCAACAACCCGTTTTGTTTTGGAGGGCTTGAAGTGAGCTGCTTCGTACATGCTATATATTTTCGAATTTGCTGAATCATGCCAGCAATAAAATGTAGTTCTGCATCGAAATGTCTTTTTCAGCCAACTTGTGGACACCAAAAAATCTGCCTCTCAGTAGTTTGTAGCACCATTTGAGCAGCCATGAACACTTTGGCTTGCTTTCTTCAGTGAACTACTGCTCGGTGGACCTCAGGATTCGGACCTGTCAGCACAGCATTCTCTTTTGTGGTGGCCTTTGGCGGTTGCTCATAATTGAGGTACCTGTAAAGTGATGCAAGTTCATTATTTTTTATAAACTGCACGAGCCATATATATATATATATATATATATATATATATATATATATATATATATATATATATATATATATATATATATATATATATATATTTATATATATATATATATATATATGGTCCAGTAGATCCTCCGTGAGCGGTCACAACGTGGTTTATTTCGACGTTTCGGCCTAGAGTCTGGCCTTCATCAGGATACACACATATATATATATATATATATATATATATATATATATATATATATATATATATATATATATATATATATATATATATATATATATATATATATATATTGCCACGTTCCATTTCCCAAGTTTGTTATCGTCCCAAAACACCACACCATTCTCAGCGCGAACCGCGCCTGCAGTTTTCGAGAAGGTTCCGGACCGTAGTAGATCATTTCGATAAGATCACGCCCACTGTGCGAACGGTACAGATTGTTCTGGAACCTACGCCGCCGCCAGCGATAACGCTAGAACATTCGAACGCAAGAGTATAAATGCCGAAGCGCTTCGCCGCTTGTCAGTTGTTGATCGAAGGCCGACGCTCCGTTCGCCGCTATCAGTCCAAGACTGCTATCTGTGCGAGACTGCTGCTGTAATTGGACTTTCCGTTTACCGGGCACAGGTTCGCCCAAATAAACAGTTAAATCCCAACACGAAGTCTCCTGTCTTCGGCCACGTCACGACCCCGTGACAATACTCTTGCCGTCGAATGTTCTAGCGTTATCGCTGGCGGCGGCGTAGTTTCCAGAACAATCTGTACCGTTCGCACAGTAGGCGTGATCTTATCGAAATGATCTACTGCAGTCCGGAACCTTCTCGAAAACTGCAGGCGCGGTTCGCGCTGAGAATGGTGTGGTGTTTTGGGACGATAACAAACTTGGGAAATGGAACGTGGCAGTATAAATGCCGACGCGCTTCGCCGCTTGTCACTTGTTGATCGAAGGCCGACGCTCCGTTCGCCGCTATCAGTCCGAGACTGCTATCTGTGCGAGACTGCTGCTGTAATTGGACTTTCTGTTTACCGGGCACCGGTTCGCCCAAATAAACAGTTAAATCCCAACACGAAGTCTCCTGTCTTCGGCCACGTCACGACCCCGTGACATCTGGTGGAGGTGCTGGGTAAAGGCCGAAGGACATCACCTTAAACTCGAAGAGGCCGTCCGGTGTTATAAACGCCGTCTTCTCTCGGTCTCTTTCGTCGACTTCGATTTGCCAATAGCCAGTCTTGAGGTCCATTGACGAAAAGTACTTGGCGTTATGGAGCCGATCAAGTGCGTCGTCTATTTGTGGGAGAGGATACACGTCCTTTCTTGTGATTTTGTTCAGGCGGCGATAATCGACGCAGAAACGTAGGGTCCCATCTTTTTTCTTCACTAACACCACAAGGGATGCCCATGGACTCTTGGACGGCTGGATAATGTCATCCCGCAGCATTTCATCAACTTGTCTCTTCATGTCCTCACGTTCTCGCTTCGAAACCCTGTACGGACTCTGACGGAGTGGTCTGGCATTTTCTTCGGTTATGATGCGATGTTTCGTGATTGGGGTCTGCCGAATTTTCGATGACGACGAAAAGCAATCTTCGTATTGCAGAAGCAGGGCCTTGAGCTGTTCTTGCTTATCGTTCGGTAGTCTGGGATCGACGTCGAAAGTTATGGGAGGGGCTTGGTTCCTCTGAGCAGGTTCCACAGAATCGGCGAGGGCGAAAGCACTGGTGGCTTCGACAATTTCTTCGATGTATTCGACCGTTGTTCCTTTGTTCACATGTTTGTACTCATTGCTGAAATTCGTGAGCATAACCGTTGCTTTGCCTCCCCGCAGCTCTGCAGTTCCTCTTGCGACGCAAATATTTCGGGTGACCAACAGATGCTGACTGCCTTCAACGACGCCTTCCAAGTCAGATGATTTAGGAGCGCCGACGGAAATAATGACGCTTGAGCGAGGCGGAATGGTGACTTGTTCTTCCAGCACATTCAAGGCATGGTGTCCTGACGGCGTGCGCGGTGGTAGTGCTTCTTCTGTGGATAACGTTATCGACTTTGTTTTTAGGTTGATGACAGCACCATGGAGGCATAAGAAGTCTATGCCAAGGATGACATCTCTCGAGCAACGCTGTAGGACTACGAAGTCTGTAGGATAAATACGGCCGTTAATGGTGACTGTCGCTGTGCAGATTCCTGCAGGCGTTACAAGATGACCTCCGGCTGTGCGGATTTCAGGGCCTTTCCAAGCTGTCCTAACTTTCTTTTACTTCGCGGGAACGACCCACTGATGACAGAATAGTCGGCTCCAGTATCGACGAGAGCGGTCACACTATGGCCGTCAATAAGAACGTCGATGTCGCTAGTTCGCCGTCTCGCATTACAGTTAGGGCGTGGCGTCGGGTCACGGCTGCGTCGGCTTGATCCGCTGCTTCCATGTTGCGTCGTCAGGCCACCTCCGGTAAGTGAGCTTTCGCCGTCAGGGCTTTGCCTGGTTGGCATTGTGTTCGGAAAGCTCAGTCGCGGCGGCGTCGTCGTCGGAGGATCTTCGGTAGTTCGTCGCACAGCAACCGCACCTCCACCGGTTGCTGCCCTTAGTTTCCCGGATACGGGCTAGGAGACCGGCCCCGCGTTGGGCCGGAGTACTGCCGGGGGTGCGGTGACATGCGGCGGCTGGGTGACGGCGAACGGGAAGGACTTCGAGGTGTCCATTGAGTTCCTGTCAGGTAGTCGGCGATGTCACGTGGCCGTTCCCCTGGCTGCGGACGTGGTGCATCGATGTCGAAGCCACGCAGTCCCATCTCTCGGTACTGGCAACGGCGGTAAGTGTGCCCGGCCTCGCCGCAGTGGTAGCACAGTGGGCGGTGGTCAGGGGTGCGCCAAACGTCGGTTTTCCTCGGCGCACTGCGCTGGCCCGCTGGTGAACGGTAAGTCATTGGTGGGGGTGGTGGCGGCGGTGGTGTCCGGTGACGGAAGTGCGACGGGGCGGCGTTTTGGCGTGGACGGGGAGGAGCGTTATGGCGCACTGCAGCGGCGTAGCTCATAGTTTCTGGCACGGGCAGCGGTGTTTGGAGAATTCGAAGTGATTGCCGAACTTCTTTTCGCACAATGTCGGCGATCGAATCCACTTGAGGGTGCGCCGAAGGCAACAGTTTGCGCAGCTCTTCCCGCACGATCGCTCGGATCGTTTCACGCAGGTTGTCGGAGTCACTGGTTTGAGCAGCAGCGCATTCTGGAGTCAGGCGACGAATATACTGTCTGGTGCGCATGTCAAGGGTTTTTTCGATGGTGGTCGCCTCGGATACAAATTCTTGGACGGTGTTCGGTGGATTCCTCATTAGTCCGGCGAAGAGCTCCTGTTTGACCCCTCGCATGAGGAAACGAACTTTCTTCTCCTCAGACATGTCTGGGTCAGCGTGACGAAATAGGCGGGTCACCTCCTCTGTGAAAATTCCAACCTTCTCATTTGGTAGCTGAACCCGGGTCTCGAGTAGAGCAGCGGCCCTCTCTTTGCGAGCGACGCTCGCGAACGTTTGCAGAAATGCGCCGCAGAAGACATCCCACGTTCGGAGCGTGGACTCACGATTCTCTAGCCAGGTCCTTGCGGTGCCTTCCAGGTAGAAGTATACACGACGGAGCTTTTCTTCGTTGTCCCAGTGGTTGAGGGCAGCCACACGGTCGTATGTTTCTAGCCAGGACTCCGGGTCTTCGAACGACCACCCATGGAAAATTGGTGGTTCCCTGGGTTGATGCATGACCATCGTGGGGTGGGATGCGGCGGTTGTTATTGTCGCTGCAGTCGCGGTCATGGCCTTGGTCTTCCGCGCCTTGTCTTCTAGAAGCCCCTACTCCGGTGGTAGCCCTTGCTGTCGGCGGCTTGTTCGCTGCTCCTGTTTGGCGTCGGTGTCTTCTCCGCGACGTGGGCTGGGTTCATGGCTTGACGGGGGCGTCCGGTACATGAACGAAGCAGCACCTCCACCAGATGTCACGGGGTCGTGACGTGGCCGAAGACAGGAGACTTCATGTTGGGATTTAACTGTTTATTTGGGCGAACCTGTGCCCGGTAAACGGAAAGTCCAATTACAGCAGCAGTCTCGCACAGATAGCAGTCTCGGACTGATAGCGGCGAACGGAGCGTCGGCCTTCGATCAACAACTGACAAGCGGCGAAGCGCTTCGGCATTTAACTTAACGCCCGTATTTATCGTACAGACTTCGTAGTCCTACAGCGTCGCTCGAGAGATGTCATCCTTGGCATGGACTTCTTATGCCTCCATGGTGCTGTCATCAACCTAAAAACAAAGTCGATAACCTTATTCACAGAAGAAGCACTACCACCGCGCACGCCGTCAGGACACCATGCCTTGAATGTGCTGGTAGAACAAGTCACCATTCCGCCTCGCTCAAGCGTCATTATTTCAGTCGGCGCTCCTAAATCACCTGACTTGGAAGGCGTCGTTGAAGGCAGTCAGCATCTGTTGGTCACCCGAAATATTTGCGTCGCAAGAGGAACTGCAGAGCTGCGGGGAGGCAAAGCAACGGTTATGCTCACGAATTTCAGCAATGAGTACAAACATGTGAACAAAGGAACAACGGTCGAATACATCGAAGAAATTTTCGAAGCCACCAGTGCTTTCACCCACGCCGATTCTGTGGAACCTGCTCAGAGGAACCAAGCCCCTCCCATAGCTTTCGACGTCAATCCCAGACTTCCGAACGATAAGCAAGAACAGCTCAAGGCCCTGCTCCTGCAATACGAAGATTGCTTTTCGTCGTCATCGAAAATTCGGCAGACCCCAATCACGAAACATCACATCATAACCGAAGAAAATGCCAGACCACTGCGTCAGAGTTCGTACAGGGTTTCGACGCGAGAACGTGAGGACATGAAGAGACAAGTTAATGAAATGCTGCGGGATGACATTATTCAGCCGTCCAAGAGTCCTTGGGCATCCCCCGTGGTGTTAGTGAAGAAAAAGGATGGGACCCTACGTTTCTGCGTCGATTATCGCCGCCTGAACAAAATCACAAGAAAGGGCGTGTACCCTCTCTCACGAATAGACGACGCACTTGATCGGTTCCATAAGGCCAAGTACTTATCGTCAATGGACCTCAAGACTGGCTATTGGCAAATCGAAGTCGACGAAAAAGACCGAGAGAAGACGGCGTTTATAACACCGGACGGCCTCTTCGAGTTTAAGGTGATGCCCTTCGGCCTTTGCTCAGCGTCTGCAACTTTTCAACGCGTTATGGATACAGTACTGGCAGGATTGAAGTGGCAGACTTGCCTAGTGTACTTGGACGACGTCGTCGTGTTTTCCTCGTTTCGACGAGCATCTTCGGTGCCTTGAAGCTGTACTTCAAGCCATCAAGACGTCCGGACTCACACTGAAGCCAGAGAAGTGCAGATTTGCGTATGAGGAGCTCTTGTTTCTGGGACACGTTATCAGCAAGTCTGGAGTTCGTCGCGATCCACGGAAAACAGCCGTCATCCCCGACTTCCCGCCGCCCACTGGCAAGAAGGCTGTGCGCCAATTTCTGGGCCTGTGCGCCTATTATAGGCGGTTCGTGAAAAACTTATCCGGCATCGCCAATCCTCTCACTAACATTACCAAGGCCGACGTGGAGTTCAATTGGGAAACGCCACAGGAACACGCTTTCCAGGAGCTTAAACATCGCCTCCAGACGCCTCCGTTACTTGCCCATTTCGACGAATTCGCGGAGACAGAAATACATACTGACGCAAGCAGCGTAGGTCTTGGCGCCGTTCTTGTGCAGAGGGCTGACAGACTTGAAAGGGTTATTAGTTACGCCAGCCGATCGCTATCCAAAGCAGAAGCAAATTATTCCACAACAGAAAAGGAGTGCCTCGCCATCATCTGGGCTACGTCGAAATTTCGCCCCTACCTCTACGGCAGGCCCTTCAAAGTTGTGAGCGACCACCACACCTTGTGGTGGCTAGCCACCTTGAAGGACCCTTCAGGTCGCCTCGCGCGATGGAGCCTGAGACTTCAAGAGTATGACATTACTGTCATTTACAAGTCCGGCAAAAAACACTCTGACGCCGACTGTCTCTCTTGTGCGCCTGTCGACCAACCGCTACCCGATGACCCGGATGACGAGTACTTCTTGGGAACGATAACTACCGACGACTTCGCTGAACGACAGCGGGCCGACCCGGAACTTAAGGCCCTAATAGAATACCTCGAAGGCAGGACCGCCGAAGTCCTTAAGGTATTCAAGCGCGCACTTGCGTCGTTCTTTCTACGAAACGGTCTTCTACAAAAGAAAAACTTTTCACCGCTTCGAGCTAAGTACCTCCTTGTGGTGCCTTCAGCTCTGCGACCAGAACTCCTGCAGGCCCTGCACGACGATCCGACGGCAGGGCACCTCGGTGTTTCTCGCACGCTCGCGAGGATACAAGAAAGGTACTACTGGCCACGTCTTACCACCGACGTCACTCGTTATGTGAGGACATGCCGGGACTGTCAGCGACGCAAGACACCGCCGACAAGGCCAGCGGGACTTCTGCAGCCAATCGATCCACCTTGCCGACCTTTCCAGCAGATTGGTATGGACCTACTGGGGCCGTTCCCGACGTCGACTTTCGGAAACAAGTGGATCGTGGTAGCTACCGACTACCTCACCCGCTACGCCGAGACAAAAGCCCTGCCAAAAGGCAGTGCATCCGAGGTAGCTGAGTTCTTCGTCGAAAATATCGTCCTACGTCACGGCGCCCCGGAAGTCCTTATCACCGACAGAAGAACAGCATTCACTGCCGACTTAACTCAAGCGATCTTGGCATACAGCCAAACAAACCACCACCGGACGACAGCGTACCACCCACAGACCAACGGCCTCACCGAGCGGCTTAACAAGACGATCGCCGACATGCTGTCAATGTACGTCGATGTCGAACACAAGACGTGGGACGCCATTCTTCCGTATGTGACCTTCGCATACAACACGGCGGTGCAGGAGACGACGCAGATATCTCCATACAAATTGGTCTACGGAAGGAGCCCGGCAACGACGCTCGATGCCATGTTACCCAACGTCACCGACGAAGAAAACCTCGATGTGAGCGAGTACCTTCAACGCGCCGAAGAAGCCCGACAACTTGCGCGTCTCCGTATCAAGAATCAACAGACGACCGACAGCCACCGTTACAACCTTCGACGACGCTTCGTGGAATGCCAGCCCGATGAACGTGTTTGGGTGTGGACGCCGATACGCCGACGTGGACTAAGTGAAAAGCTCCTGCGACGGTACTTCAGACCGTACAGGGTGGTTCGACGTCTCGGCCCACTTGATTACGAGGTTGTCCCCGACGGCATCACGAATTCTCAACGACGCCGATCGCGACCTGAAGTCGTAGATGTCGCGCTCCTCAAGCCGTTTCATGCTCGTTAACAAACTGAAACAGTGTTTTTTGTATTATAGTTGTATCGTAATTTATTCATTGTACTTTCTAGCATTATTATTGTACCTTCATCTTTAGTTAAAGAATCGGGACGATGCCTTTTTTTCACAGGGGGGCAATGCCACGTTCAAATTCCCAAGTTTTTGTTATCGTCCCAAAACACCACACCATTCTCAGCGCGAACCGCGCCTGCAGTTTTCGAGAAGGTTCCGGACTGTAGTAGATCATTTCGATAAGATCACGCCCACTGTGCGAACGGTACAGATTGTTCTGGAACCTATGCCGCCGCCAGCGATAACGCTAGAACATTCGACGGCAAGAGTATAAATGCCGACGCGCTTCGCCGCTTGTCAGTTGTTGATCGTAGGCCAACGCTCCGTTCGCCGCCATCAGTCCGAGACTGCTATCTGTGCGAGACTGCTGCTGTAATTGGACTTTCCGTTTACCGGGCACAGGTTCGCCCAAATAAACAGTTAAATCCCAACACGAAGTCTCCTGTCTTCGGCCACGTCACGACCCCGTGACAATATATATTGCCGCATGTTGTTAGGCACCTACCGAAGTCTTGCCCCGCTTCCTGCTCTTATGAATTCTGCCACACCAACTGACAAGCCAAACGCGCCAAGCCATGCGCGCCAAGCCAAACGCGCCATGCAACGCTGGCTGCAGGTGTCTCCACATCACGCGCTGGACAAGGAACGCTGGTGGTTTATCGAGGAGCAGCTCGAGGCGAGACGCAGCAGAAGTTGACGAGGCTTTGACCAGTGAGCTCTCAACCTTTGTGTATTTAGTTGACGGGCACAAGTTCGCCATTAATAAATAGCTGTTTTAGCTTCCGGCACTGTATTTGTTCGTTACAAACTGGTGGAGGTGCGGGGTATGATTCCAAGCCCATCTCAGCATAGGGAACATAGCCCAGAACCCCGAAGGTTGGAGCCAGCGCTGTTGACTCCCGTACTCCAACGAACGAGTCGTCGCCTACGAGGTGAGCAGCCCGAGTTTGGTGCCCTCTTCGATTCTTCGAGACCAGTGGAGGACGTAAGTTCCGGAGCCCCTGCAATGGCCACTCAAGCGAGTTCATTTCCATCGCATATCGTCATGGACCCACCCCACATACCAGAGGTATTTCATGGTGATATTTTCGAGGATTTTGAGGACTGGCTCGACGGTTTCGAACGCGTTGCCAGACTGAATGGTTGGAACGAAGACAGGAAACTTCGCTACGTCTACGTGGCACTGCAAGATTCTGCACGTACGTGGTTCGAAAACCACGAAGCGTCCTTATTATCGTAGGACGACTTTCGAAGAGAGTTTCTCGCTACGTACCCAAACACGCACCGCAAAGAAAAGGCAGAGGCCGCTCTTCAGACGCGAAACCAACGGGACAACGAGAGCGTCGCCATGTACATTGAAGACATGTCTCGACTGTTCCGGCGGGCCGACCCGAACATGGCTGAGGAAAAGAAGTTGCGGCACCTGATGCGTGGAGTGAAGGAGGAGCTTTTTGCAGGCCTGGTGCGTAATCCACCGCGCTCTCTTGCTAAGTTCAGATCAGAGGCAACCATGATAGAAAAGACCCTGCAGCAGCGCGCGCGCCAATACAACCGGGACGTAAGCGTCTCATCTGTTAGCGCGGCGTCGACAACCCTCACGAGTAACATTGATCTCTTGCGTGAAATGGTGAGGGCTGTCGTAAGGGAAGAACTCCAGAAAATACAAATGACTCAAGCTCATCCAGCGATGTCCTCACTTGCCGACGTTGTGCGCGAAGAAGTGCGGCAAGCGGTTCTACAACCACAACCTCAGGTTCTACAGCGCGCACAACCGGAGCCTCCGCCTCAGTTGTCGTACGCGCAAGCTGTACGACAGGACCTCGGACGCATGAATCGGACGGCTGCGACTGCTGTGATGCCTCCGACGTTTTCTCCGAGTACGCCGCTACCAATGCCGGAAGCAAGACCACGTAAGAGCGATGTATGGCGCACTGTAGACCGGCGGCCCCTTTGCTATCACTGCGGAGAAGAAGGTCACCTTTACCGGGCGTGCCAGTATCGTCGAGCGGGACTGCGTGGTTTTCCAGTCAATGCATCATGCCCACGGAACGGTGAACGGCCCTACGAAATCGAACAATACTTGTCTTCACGCTATTTCCCTCAAGACACGCAACAACGGGAGTCGCGTTCGACAGCACCGATGCGCTATCGGTCGCCGAGTCCTCGTCCGTCATCAAATCTCCGAAGATCACGTTCACCTAGCCCGCGGCGGGAAAACTAGAGCCAGCAACCTCTGGAGGTGAGGCCGCTGATATACTGACAACTGAAGACCCTCCATTGTTAGCCCGACAGGACGGTGGCAGTTACGCAACGACGGTCAAGTGCAGTAGTAGCGACGTTACCTCCGAGATATTAGTCACGATCGACGACGTCGAGGCCGTTGCGCTAATAGACACTGGTGCAGACTATTCCGTTGTCAGTAATGCTCTCGCAAAGAAGCTTAAGGTGATGACTGAGTGGACCGGACCTCAGATACGTACCGCTGGAGGGCACTTAGTTAGCCCCGTGTGGTTATGCACCGCAAGGATAGGAATAAGAGGATTTGTGTATGTCGGCAGCTTTATTGTGCTTCCTGAGTGCTCCCGGGAACTGATTATAGGCATGGACTTTTTGCAAACAAACAATGCAGTCATTGACTTGCAAGAGTCCCAGGTTTCCTTTTATACGGAGAATGCCATCGCCTTCTGTCATGCGGAGAAACCAATCGTTCTACCTCTCCGCATTGTGGACGAAGATGTAACCATGCCGCCACGTTCCAGTGTGACCGTTCTTGTGAGGAGTGAAGGTCTTCGTGACTGTGACGGATTAGCTGACGGTAACATCGGACTGCTACTAGAAAAAGGACTATGCGTGGCAAGAGGCCTGGTGAGCATTCGTGATGGATGTGCGTATGTCCTATTAACTAACTTTCGAAATGAGCTGCAGCATGTTGCGAAGGGAACATCCGTAGCATCGCTGCATGAGTACGTGCAAGTATCAGATGTTTGCACTCTTGATAAAGCTTCAGAGACAGTAGATAACGTACTCCAGTCAGTAGACATTGACAGAGAGCTCTCGTCATCTCAGAAGCAACAGATTGCTGACCTCATCACAGAGTTAACCGAGTGCTTCTCCACCTCGTCGAAAGTCGGACGTACTCCCGTCGCAAAGCACCGTATCGCGGTCGAAGAACACGTGAGACCTGTGCATCAGCGCCCATACTGAGTAGCGCCAAAAGAAAGGGAAGCCATCAAGAACCAAGTGCAGGAAATGCTCAACGATGATGTAATCCAGCCATCCAACAGTCCATGGGCATCACCGGTAGTGCTAGTCAAAAAGAAGGACAACACTCTGCGGTTTTGCGTTGACTACAGAAAGCTGAACCAAGTCACAAAGCGCGATGTTTACCCCCTTCCACGGATCGATGATGCCTTGGATAAGTTACGCAATGCTCATTTCTTTTCAGCATTGGACTTAAAAAGTGGATATTGGCAGATCGAGGTGGACGAACGAGATCGCGAGAAGACGGCGTTTGTGACCCCAGACGGACTATACGAGTTCAAAGTGCTCCCTTTCGGTTTGTGCTTTTCTCGCGCTACCTTCCAGAGGATGATGGACACTGTGCTCTCCGCACTCAAGTGGCAATCGTGTCTCGTCTACCTCGTCGATGTAGTGGTTTTTTCTTCTACCTTCGAGCAGCACATCCACCGACTGAGAATGGTACTGAATGCCATTCGCGTGGCAGCACTGACGATCAAACCGCAAAAGTGTCACTTTGGATTTCGTCAGCTTCGGTTTTTCGGGCACATAGTTAGTGCGGAAGGCATCCGCCCAGACCCGGAAAAGATTGCAGCAGTTGAAAAATTTCCGAAACCGCAAGACAAAAAGGCCGTCAGACGATTCCTGGGACTATGTGCCTACTACAGACGCTTTGTTGAAAACTTTGCTAAAATCGCTGAGCCCTTGACACGGCTAACGAAAGAAAGTGTACCATTCTCTTGGCGGGAGAAACAAGAAGCAGCTTTCACAGAGTTGCGACGCCGTTTGCAGTCTCCTCCAATACTTGCACATTTTGACGAAGAGGTCGATACAGACATACATACCGACGCGAGTAAAGTTGGCCTCGGTGCCATCCTCGTTCAGTGGCAGAATGGAGAAGAAAAGGGTCATTTCTTACGCGAGCCACACTCCATCGAATGCTGAGTCTAATTACTCAGCGACAGAGAAAAATTCTCTCGCAGTTATATGGGCCATCAGCAAGTTTCGCCCATACCTCTACGGCAGACCGTTTCGAGCTATCAGTGATCATCATTCATTGTGTTGGCTGGCAAACATCAAGGACCCTTCAGGAAGACTTGCTAGATGGAGCCTGCGTCTGCAGGAACACGACATCACTGTGGTCTACAAGTCCGGTCTCAAGCACAATGACGCGGATTGCCTGTCTCGCGCACCTGTTGAGTCCCCATCATCTGACCAAGAACAAGACATCCCATTTCTTGGAGTTCTGAATGTGTCGGATATGGCTCGTCTTCAGCGAGAGGACCCGGAACTACGCCCGCTTATCCTATACTTGGAGGGTCACGAAATTGAGGTACCACGAGTTTTCGTCCGTGGTTTGACATCCTATGTCCTCCGGAACGACGTCCTATACAAGCGCAACTTCGTAATCACCAGTGAGACGTTTCTGCTTCTTGTACCATCATCACTGCGAGCAGAAATCTTAGAAGCGTATCATGACGACCCATGGGCTGGCCATATGGGTAGTAGTCGCACTTTGGCCAGAATTCGCCGCAAGTATTATTGGCCGAAATTAAGGGATTCGGTGCACCATTATGTAAAGTCATGCCGCGATTGCCAGAGACGTAAAATACCACCATCGAAACCAGCGGGTCTGTTGCAACCAATAGAGCCACCAAAAGGGCCATTTCAGCAAGTGGGAATGGATTTGCTTGGTCCATTTCCTCTCTCTCCATCGGGAAAGCGCTGGATTGTGGTAGCAACAGACATGACTCGATATGCTGAGACATCACCTCTCGCGAAAGGAACGGCGAACGAAGTAGCCCAGTTTTTCGTCACTCAGATTGTACCTCGACATGGCGCACCACAGGTTGCCATTACAGACAAAGGAACAGCATTTACTGCCCGTTTGATGCAGTCTGTTATGAAGCTCACCCACACCGATCATTGAAGGACTACAGCATACCATCCGCAAACAAACGGATTAACCGAAAGGCTCAATAGAACTCTCGCCGACATGATCTCGATGTATGTGGACGTTGAATATTTTGCCTTATGCAACATTTGCGTATAATACCGCAGTACAAGAAACGACACACTTCACGCCATTTCAACTTGTTTATGGTCGGACGGTCACAACAACCTTAGACGCGATGTTACCTGTCAACGATTCGTATGAGAGTGACCCACACATCAGTGACTACATAGAAAGGGCAGAAGAGGCACGGCAATTGGCAAGACATCGTATCATTTTGCAACAAGGCTCCGATGCAAGTCGCTATAATCTGAAGCGGAAAGACGTACAGTACAACCCTGGAGACAAAGTGTGGGTGTGGACGCCTATACGCGCACCTGGCCTATCGGAAAAACTGATGCGGCGCTATTTCGGCCCTTACAAAGTACTTCGCCAGTTAGGCACGCTAAACTACGAAGTAATTCCTGAAGGGCAAGTGTGCTCAACCCGACGCAGGAATCGCCCAGAAGTCGTACATGTAGTTCGAATGAAACCGTACTACGAAAGGCACTGAACGAGACAACTGATATATGTGCTCAAACATCAGATAAATACTCCTTTACAAAACTGTTCGACGTCAGCGTACGCATCGGGACGATGCGTTTCGGGAGGGGGACTGATGGCGCATGTTGTTAGGCACCTACCGAAGTCTTGCCCCGCTTCCTGCTCTTATGAATTCTGCCACACCAACTGACAAGCCAAACGCGCCAGGCTAAACGCGCCAAGCTAAACGCGCCAAGCCAAACGCGCCATGCAACGCTGGCTGCAGGTGTCTCCACATCACGCGCTGGACGAGGAACGCTGGTGGTTTTTCGAGGAGCAGCTCGAGGCGAGACGCAGCAGAAGTTGACGAGGTTTTGACCAGTGAGCTCTCAACCTTAGTGTATTTAGTTGACGGGCACAAGTTCGCCATTAATAAATAGCTGTTTTAGCTTCCGGCACAGTATTTGTTCGTTACAATATATATATATATATATATATATATATATATATATATATATATATATATATATATATATATATATATATATATATATATATATATTGTTGAGACGTTTATTGGCGGGCACTTGCCGACGATGCTTGACAGTGACAGTCAATGCGGGTACCGACTCTCTGCACGAGCTGCTCTTCTTTTTGCTAAAAGGGCGACCCACTAGAAGGCGCCGGGGAGGACGACCCACTTTTCGAAGGCTTCGCCACAACTACCCCGGGTATGAAGAGGGAGCCACCTGGCGACCTAACAGCTGGTTACTATGAGCGGGTCGTGGTAGGCTTTGAGGCGCTCCACGTTAACAATGTCGCGCCCTCGACAGCGCATGTCCGAAGATGGTTCGATGGGTTCGATCAAGTAATTTACAGGGGAAGTGCGTTTGGCTACACGGTAGGGGCCTTCGTATTTGGGCAATAGTTTTGAAGATAGGCCAGTTGATGTGGTAGGGATCGAGAGCCAGACGAGCGCTCCAGGGAGGAAAGTGGGCGCAGTAGCGCTGGTGTCAGCGCGAGTGCCTTTTTGCCGCTCTTGATCATGCGCTGTAAAGGTCCTTGCAAGCTCTCGACACTCTTCAGCAAGCTTGGCTGTAGCAGAAATAGGCGCCCACTCGGACGGATCTGGCTTGTACGGAAGTATAGTGTCGATGGTGTGCGACGGGTGCCTTCCATATAATAAAAAGAAAGGTGAAAAGCCAGTAGTGCTCCGAGGGGCGGTGTTATATGCGTAGGTGACGAAGGGTAGAATGGCATCCCAATTTGTGTGATCGGCGGCGACGTACTTGGAGAGCATGTCGCCGAGCGTACGGTTGAAGCGTTCAGTGAGGCCATTCGTCTGCGGGGGGTAAGCAGCAGTTTTGCGGTGAACAACGTTGCACTCTTTGAGAATGGCTTCGACGACTTCAGACAGGAAGACGCGGCCTCGATCACTGAGGAGTTCCCGAGGTGGACCGTGTCGCAGGATGAATCGTTGGAGCAGGAAGGAGACCACATCGCTCGCTGAAGCCGCGGGAAGAGCGGCAGTTTCGGCGTATCGCGTGAGGTGGTCCACAGCAACAATGGCCCAGCGGTTACCAGCTGATGTTAGTGGAAGTGGCCCATACAAATCGATGCCAACGTGCCCAAACGGCGTGGCAGGCCAAGGTAGAGGTTGCAGACCTACCGGCGACAGGTGCGTTGAAGTTTTGCGGTGCTGACATTCTATGCAGGAGCGAACGAATTTCTGCACGTAGCGGTAGATGCCGCGCCAAAAGTACCGTTGGCGAATGCGGTGGTAAGTCTTCGATACCCCGGAGTGCGCACATTGCGGATCAGAATGAAAGAATTTGACTAGTACCCTCTTCGTACCCTCTTCGTACCCGGCACCTCCACCAAATTGTTGAGACGTTTATTGGCGGACACTTGCCGACGATGCTTGACAGTGACAGTCAATGCGGGTACCGACTCTCTGCACGAGCTGCTCTTCTTTTTGCTAAAAGGGCGACCCACTAGAAGGCGCTGGAGAGGACGACCCACTGTTCGAAGGCTCTGCCACAATATATATATATATATATATATATATATATATATATATATATATATATATATATATATATATATATATATATATATATATATATATATATATATATATATATAGGAAGCAAGTGTTCAATTAGGAGATCGTTTTTCCCTGATTCGACACAATATTATTGAGATCTAACAGACAATAACGCCAAGGAATGTATAGGGTAAGTTATTAGAACCAATGTAATGTAAATAGGAAGAAAGCAAAGTGGGTGAAAAAATAACTTGCCGTGAGCACGAATCGAACCTACGACTTTCGAATAAAGCGTTCGATGCTGTAACCACTGAGCTATCACGGCGACCATTCACCCAGTCACTTTATTGCGTTTATATGTGAATCTAAACATGGGAGTTTAAGTCAGCGCCATCTGTAGCAATAGCGCTGAGTGTGGAACATCCTTTTATGAGCCTGTGTGGCGTCACGGAGCACGTTAAACTATTACGAGCGGCAGCTGACCAATAGTCCCACGTATACAACCTAACGGCACCAAGTCTGCCAGTACGAGACCCTCGTTAATGAATAAGAGAAACAAGTGTAGACTTATGGCTCGTTTTTCCATGTTTTGACAAAATAATAATGAGATTTAACTGACAATAATGGCAAAGAATGTATCAGGAAAGTTATTAGAACCAATGTAATGTAAATAGGAAAAGAAAAGTGGGTGAAACAATTACTCGCCGTTAGCAGGAATCCAACCTACGACCTTCGAATAACGCTTTCGATGCCCTAACCACTGAGCTATAACGGCGGCTATTTCCCCAGCAACTTTATTGGGTTTATATGTGAATCTAAACGTGGGAGCGTCAGTCAGTGCCATCTGTAGCCATAGCAACGAGTGTGGAACCCTTTGATTAGCCTGTGTGACTATTGTCTGTTAGATCTCATTTATATATATATATATATATATATATATATATATGGGATATGACACAACGGGAGCGTTGTCAACAAGAATAAATATATTGTCACGATGAGTCACAAGTACTGGGGTATTTATTAAACCACCGGGTAGCAATCTCTAGGTCGATGCGTCAGTTGTGGCTGGCTCTCGAGCAGAGAAAGAAGCACGCGATCTTCTTTTTCCTCCAGATTGAGAGCCGCTCTTGCTGTCGACCCACTACGTGCTGGTGGCATTATCCCCATTTCTGAAAAGAAAAAAAAAACAAGTCCCGAAACCCAAAAAGAGGAAAGAAAAGTACATAGCATCACCGCGATGCTATTACATAGGCACGTACGTGAAAAAGAAATTGGAAATTCGGATAAAGTGAAAGTAAAAATTGAAGAGCGTGCCAATATAAGAAACGTCAATGAACGAGAAAGCAAGTTCACACAAATAAACAAAAAAACACAAAGAATGCTGTACGGTAAAGGAAAAGTTACGAGCAACGCGCAATAAATGGTTTCATGCGCAACACATGAACGATGTCCGGCCTCGGTCGTGTCCTGCTCCGTGCATGGTGTGTTGAGTCCGGAACCACTTCGTAATTCACGTCACTGACGCGGCGTAACACTTTATATGGGCCAAAGTACCGGCTCAGTAACGTTTCACTAAGGCCACGGCAGCGGACGGGCGTCCACACCCAAACTTGATCTCCGGGGTTGTAAAACACTTCTCTGCGGCGGGTGTTATAGCGTTGTGCGTCTGCCTGCTGTTGCTGGCCGATGTGCAGTCGCGCGAGTTGCCAAACTTCCTCAGCACGCTCTGCGAATTCTTCGGCGTCAGTTGCCAACTCGTGTTCGTTTTGACACGGTAGCATAGAGTCTAGCATGGTCTGCACTTCGCGGCCGTAGAGAAGCCGAATTGGCGTGAATCGCGTGGTCTCTTGCACGGCGGTATTATACGCGAAGGTCACTTAAGGTAAGATCCGGTCCCATGTTTTGTGCTGTACGTCGATGTACATTGAGATCATGTCTGCGAGGGTCTTATTAAGTCGCTCGGTAAGTCCGTTGGTTTGCGGGTGGTATGCAGTTGTCCTTCAGTGTCTGGTGTTGCTCAGTTTGAAAACTTCGTCCGTAAGCTGCGCCGTGAATACCGTCCCTCTGTCTGTTATTACACTGGAAGGAGCACCGTGTCGTAACACGATGTGGCGCATGAAAAATTGTGCTACCTCAGAAGCCGTGACTCGTGGGATCGCCTGCGTCTCAGCGTAGCGTGTCAAATAGTCGGTCGGCACGATCACCCATTTGTTGCTGTTCGCAGACAGGGAAATGGCCCGCGAATGTCGATGCCGACTTGGTCGAACGGCGTGCAGGGTGCTTCGATGGGCTGAAGCAAACCGGCTGGTTTAACAGATGGTTGCTTTCGGTGCTGACATTCCCGACAGCTCTTGACGTACTTCTTGATGCTTGCTGAAAGTCCTGGCCAATAGTACCTCTCGCGCACTCTGGCAAGTGTCCTTGAGTAGCCCAGATGAGCGGATGTGGGTTCGTCATGGCAAGCGAAGAGGACGTCGTCTCGCATGTCTCGAGGAACCACCAGTAGGTAAGCACGGCTGTTCGAACGAGCGTTCTTCTTGTACAGCACACCGTCTCGCAGGCAGAACGACGTCAACGAGCGGGATAAATGACGTGGTATGATAGTGCCCTGGCCCTCTAAATGATCAATGATTGGACGAATCTCCGCGTCATCTCGCTGCCGTTTGCTCAAGTCTGATGCGCTAACGGCGCCCAGGAAGCCTTCGTCTTCCTCTGGTTCCTGACTGACGACATGAAGGGGTGCGCGTGACAGTGTGTCAGCGTCTTCATGCTTACGGCCGGACTTGTGGACGATGGTGACAACGAATTCCTGCAGGCGCAAGCTCCACCGTGCTAGCCTTCCTGAAGGGTCACGCAGGCTTGCCAACCAACAGAGCCCGTGATGGTCCGTTACTATCTTGAAGGGACGACCATAAAGGTACGGGCGAAACTTTGTGATTGCCCACACGACTGCGAGGCACTCTTTCTCCGTAGTAAAATAATTCGCCTCGGCACGGGACAGAGAGTGGCTGGCGTAGGCTATAACTCTTTCGGCGTCTTCTTGACGCTGGACAAGCACTGCACCGAGCCCAATATTACTAGCGTCGGTATGGACTTCCGTGTCAGCATCATCATCAAAATGAGCGAGAACGGGCACTGATTGTATGCGCTGTCGCAGCTCATCAAAAGCTGCTTGTTGCTCGTTTTCCCCGCCAAACGGCGTGTCGTTCCTTTTGAGACGAGTCAGAGGCTCTTTTATCTGTGAAAAGCCATGAATAAACCGGCGATAGTAGGCGCACAAACCAAGGAAGCGCCGGACGGCTTTCTTATCGACAGGAGCTGGTAATTCGGCAACAGCGGCAAGCTTGTCCGAATCAGGCCGGATTCCTTCGGCGCTAACTACATGTCCAAGAAATTTTAGTTCTTTATAGCCGAAGTGGCATTTCTGTGGCTTTAGTGTGAGGTCCGCTGATCGGATAGCCTCTAGCACGCTGCGCAGGCGGTGAAGGTGCTGCTCGAACGTGGTAGAGAAGACCACCACATCATCACGGTAGACAAGACAAGTCTGCCACTTGAGCCCTGTGAGGACAGTGTCCATCATTTGCTGGAAAGTTGCCGGCGCTGAACACAAGCCAAGAGGGAGCACTCGAAATTGGTATAGGCCGTCTGGAGTCACGAAGGCTGTTTTCTCACGATCTCGCTGATCTACCTCGATTTGCCAATACCCGCTTTTGAGATCGAGAGAAGTGAAATAATGGGCACGACGAAGTCTATCTAGCGAATTGTCGATACGTGGCAGCGGATACAGATCCTTTTGGTCACGTTGTTAAACTTTCGGTAGTCGACGCAGAAGCGTAGCGACCCGTCCTTCGTTTTGACAAGTACGACTGGAGATGACCACGGGCTGTTAGATGGTTCAATAACGCCATGCCAAGCATCTCGCTGACTTGCGTACGTATCGCTTCCCGTTCTTTAGCCGACACGCGGTAGGGGTTCTGGTGTATCGGGCGTGCGTCCTCGTACGTGATGATCCTGTGTTGAGTGATAGACGTCTGGCGGATCTTTGAGCAACTTGCGAAGCAAGACCTGAACTCGAACAAGAGCGCTCGTAGCGCAGTCTGGTTATCGGTGGACAGATCAGGATTGATGTCAATATTACTCATTGACGTGTCGGTGGTATCCACTAGTTCTGACGTCAGACAGTTGGTGACGTTTGCTACTTCGTGGGCAAACGCTATCGAAGTGCCACGGAACAGATGTCGGTGCTCTTTGCTAAAGTTGGTTAAGAGCAATTCATATTGGCCATCACGAAGGTGTATTACACTTCTAGCTACACAAACGCCTTGCTGCAGGAGGTGTTCTAAATTTGTCTCACCCAAACGACAGCATGTTACGTCGACTAGAACACTTGCTCGTGGAGGAAGCGTCAAGCTCTGTTCAGAAATACGGAGTACGTCGACACGCTTTCCGTCATCCTGCACGTTGATTGCTCGCTGGGCTGAGAACGTGACGCGGCCCTCTTGCAGATCAATGATAGCTCCATTTTCCTGTAGAAAGTCAACTTCAAGGATGACGTCACGGGAACATTCGCGTAGAACGAGGCAGCTTGCTACGAATGTGTACCCTTGGACCTGTACTCTAGTTGTGCAGGCACCCAGTGGAGTAATGACGTGGCCACCAGCTGTCCGAATCTGCGAGTTGTGCCACGACGTGATGACTTTCTTCAGCTGCGTTGTCAGTTTCCCGCTCAGTATGGAATAGTCGGCGCCGGTGTCCACTAACGCATTAACTGCACAACCATCAATTGTCGCTGCTATGTCGAGTGAAAGTCGGCCATCTTTTGCAGCAGTATGTGATGCCGGACCGGTTTCTGTATAGTTCTGCGTTAATAGGAGGTCTTCAGCGCTTCGACGTTCAGCGACCGCGCCCCCAAAGGTCGCTTGGGCTAGTTTTCCCGGCGGGGGCTCGGAGATCGTGTGGTAGAATACCGCTGGGGCATTGATGAAAATCGCCTCGGGGATGGCGAGCGCGACTGGCGCCTGGCAGACGGTGGTGCATGCTGCTTGGCGAGGTAGTTTTCGATTTTGCGCGGTTTCTGGCTGTAACGGGGTGGCGGTGAGTACGCAGAGAAGCCGCGAAGCCCAAGATGGCGATACGGGCACTGACGGTACAAGTGATCAGCTTCTACACAGTGAAAGCACAGAGGCCGGCTATCAGGTGTGTGCCAAACATCAGACTTCCAAGGAGACGTGCGCCGATCGTCCATGTACTGAACTGGTGGCACCGAACGATGGGCGACAGGAGCGCCGGGGAGAAAGGGCAAAAGCGGTGGCGTGTACGTGCCTTCGTAGTACGGTATGTGCTGTGCTGACTGGAGTGCAACAGCAGGAACAGGATGGACGAGTAATGGTCGCGATGCAGCAGGGTGTTTCAAGGCTTCCGCGTAGGTTGTCTCACGGCGGTATTCAGCAGGAGTTGGTGCAGCTGTATCAGGAGGCAAAGTGTTCCGGGGGGCCTGGTGCAGCTCATCCTTGATCACAGTTGCAATTGAGCTAACCGTAGGATGAGGTGTTACACCAGCCTTTTGCAACTCTTCACGCACTATATCACGGATGAGTTTACGTAGATGGTCGTTGCTGGTTCTAGTGGCGGTGAAAATGTCGGCAGTAGACATGCCACTGACTTGCCTGTCGTATTGGTTGGATCGCTGCTGCAGCATTTTTTCCATTGTCACGGCCTCGGACAAGAACTTCGCGACCGTCTTCGGAGGGTTGCGCACGAGGCCGGCAAAAAGCTGGTCCTTGACACCGCGCATCAAGTGACGCAACTTCTTGTCCTCCGTCATTCTTGAATCGGCCCGTCGGAAGAGGCGCGTCATGTCTGCGACGTACGTGGTCACAGTTTCGCTTGGCAACTGGACGCGGGCCAGAATAGCTCGTTCAGCTCGTTCTTGGCGATCAGCACTGGCATAGGTCTGCAAAAGTCTACGAGAGAATTCGGGCCACGTCGTCAGCTGCTCCTCTCGCTTTTGATAACACGTACGTGCCCCGTCTTCGAGATAGAAATAGACACGACCCAGTTTCGCCGCGTCGTCCCACTGATTCAAGATGGCTACACGCTCGAAGCCCGCCAACCAGTCCTCAACGTCCTCGTGCTCCGTGCCATGGAACGTCGCCGGTGCCCGTGGGCTTTCCAACGTATAGCGGTTCGACGTCGTGCTTCCCGTGCCTGTTGACGAGGTTTGCACCGAAGCGCTGGACATGTTTGTCGACGTGGTTGGAGCAGTATCGTCGATTTCCGGAGGCAATCCCCTGATTGGACGGCTGGTCCGATGCACGGGAGTATTGATTGGCACTGGACTCGTATCACGGCTTCCGGGGGGGGTCTGCAGCATCCGTGAGACTACCCAGCACTTCCACCAGTTTGTCACGATGAGTCACAAGTACTGGGGGATTTATTAAACCACCGGGTAGCAATCTCTAGGTCGATGCGTCAGTCGTGGCTAGCTCTCGAGCAGAGAAACAAGCACGCGATCTTCTTTTTCCTCCAGATTGAGAGCCGCTCTTGCTGTCGACTCACTACGTGCTGGTGGCAATATTTATTTCCCAACAGTTTCGGGAGGGGTCTTCCCTTTATCAGGGGATGAGTTATACTAACATGAACTTCCAAACTTCGTTGCTGCCGCGTCCCTCTCGCCTTGGAAAATATTTGCGAGAGTGAGAGAGAACTAAAAAAAAGAAAGGAAGAAAGAAAAAAAAGAAAAAAATAGAAGAAAAAAGATGAAAAGAATAAAAGGAAAAAAAAGAAAGTAAAAAAAGAGGAAGAACCACTGTCAACACTGAGAACAAAACCAAAGTCCATGTACGTCCACATCCGGTTCTAATCCCGTGCTGGTTAGTTCTTGGCGTGTGTCAGGCCACCCAAGATTGTCGCCGCGGTGGCGAGAGGAGTCCGTGACGGCGTGCGTAAGGAAAGGGTTTCCCCTTAATGGGTCGGTCGGCTTTCTTTCATCTTCGTCCGTTTCCCTTCAATGGTCATCAAGTGGTAGGCGAACAGAACCACTTTGTATGAGCATGTGAAAAAAAGAAAAAAAAGGAAAAAAAGGAAGAGAAAAAAAAACAAGAAAGGACAGTGTGCACGTACCAGTCAGTCAGAAAAAATAAGCATGGTCTCCAGCTATCAATCTTTGTCACCAATTTCCTCCTGGCTTACTTCTCGGAGACAGGAGAGTCTTCCACGGTCCTCGTTCATGCCGGCTACTAATGGTCAAAATTTGAAAATAAAATATGCGTCACGCTGTTCGCGCTCGCGTCTTTTTGAGAAACCGGACTGCAAAAGAGTTACGCTGATATTTTCAAAACTGTGGTTTGGCAGGCACGGATGTCTAGATAAAGGTAGCTTCTGCAGTGAAGTGGCGTGGTACCGGTGATTATTGAACCGCAGCCAAAATGGCGTGTCTGTTTGGCCGATATACTCTTGTCCGCAGATGTTGCAATGTAGCATATTGCAATGACATGCTACATTGCAACATCTGCGGACAAGAATATATCGGCCAAACGCCATTTCAGCTGCGGTTCAATAATCACCGGTACCACGCCACTTAACTGCCGAAGCTACCTTAATTCAGACATCTGCGCCTGCCAAACCACAGTTTTGAAAATATCAGCGTAACTCTTTTGCAGTCCAGTTTCTCAAACAGACGCGAGCGCGAACAGCATGAGGCATATTTTATTTTCAAATTTCGAACATTAGTAGCCGGCATCAACGAGGACCGCGGAAGACTCTCCTGCCTCCGAGAAGTAAGCGAGGAGGAAATTGGTGACAAAGATTGATAGCTGGAGACCATGCTTGTTTTTTCTGACTGACTCGTACATGTACACTGTCCTTTCTTCTTTTTTTTCTCTTCCTTTTTTTCCTTTTTTTCTTTTTTCACATGCACATACAAAGTGGTTCTGTTCGCCTACCACTTGATGACCATTGAAGGGAAACGGACGAAGATGAAAGAGAGCCGACCAACCCATTAAGGGGAAACCCTTTCCTTACGCACGCCATCACGGACCCCTCCCGTCCCCGCGGCGACAATATTGAGTGGCCCGACACACGCCGAGAACTGACCAGCACGGGATTAGAACCGGATGTGGACGTACACGGACATTTGGTTATGTTCTCAGTGTTCACAGTGGTTCTTCCTTTTTTTTACTTTCTTTTTTTTCTTTTTTTCTTTTATTCTTTTCGTCTTTTTTCTTCCCTTTCTTTCTTTCTTTCTTTTTTTAGTTCTGTCTCACTCTCGGAAACATCTTTCAAGGCAAGAGCGACGCGGCAGCAATGAAGTTTGGAAGTTCATGTTAGTATAACTCATCCCCTGATGAAGGGAGGACCCGTACCGAAACTGTTGGGAAATAAATATATTTATCCTTGTTGACAACGCTCCCGTTGTGTCATATTCCATACCTTCAAGAAGACTAACTGGCCAATTGAATTATTACTCCCACTATATATTTATATATATATATACATATATATATATATATATATATATATATATATATATATACATATATATATATATATTGCTACCTGTAGGCTGCCACAAACCATAGTGCGAATGCGCGTGCGCGCCCGACGAAGAAGAGGAGGCTCGCTGGCTGCTCGAGCTCGGAGCCAGACTGGCCAGTGCTGCAACCGCTCTTGCAAATATATTTTTCGAATATATTCGCAATACTTTGTCTCGTTACTCACGTAACATATTTGGTGGAGGTGGAACGATCCCCGTCCTCACCACGCAGCTCCGCAGTGGCCGCATCCTCCAGCTTCCCGCCATGGCTTCCAGTGACAACGCATCCGCTTCATCATCTGCGGCTTCTCCGACAACCTTTGTCGCCGTCCAAACACCACGTGATCCCGGGACATTTTCTGCGCAACCTGGCCTCGACGTCGACAAATGGCTTCGCCTTTATGAACGGGTCAGTCAAACTCACCGTTGGGACCCTACCATGATGCTCGCTAATGTTCTCTTCTACTTGGATGGAACCCCGCGTGTCTGGTACGAGACAAATGAGTCCGAACTCACCAGCTGGGACACGTTCAAGGAGAAGCTACGTGACATCTTTGGGGACCCGACCGGTCGCCACGCAGCTGCACGACAGGAGCTGGCTACCCGTGTCCAGTCGCCAACTGAATCGTATGTG
Organism: Rhipicephalus microplus; assembly: GCF_043290135.1. Classification (NCBI taxonomy): domain Eukaryota; kingdom Metazoa; phylum Arthropoda; class Arachnida; order Ixodida; family Ixodidae; genus Rhipicephalus; species Rhipicephalus microplus. The sequence goes on from NC_134702.1 coordinate 252,435,797, forward strand.
TCATACATCCAAGAAGTTCTCGCTCTTTGCCGAAAAGTGGACGAGGCGATGTCTGAGGCTGAAAAGGTTGGACACGTTTTGAAGGGGATCGCGGACGACGCCTTCAATTTGCTGGTGTACACTAACGTCTCGACCATCGACCGTGTAATTCAAGAATGCCGCCGTTTCGAAACAGCAAAAAGCCGTCGGGTGCGCCCTCCTTTTTCTCGGTTGCCAAACACGGCGGCTACGTCCACCTGCTCCGATTCTACCGTCACACCGCCCTTTGAGCAGAGTGTAACGCGTATCGTTCGACGGGAACTTGAAGCAGCAAGTCCAGCGCCGCTTCAGCCCACTTCCTTCGAACATACGATACCGACAACCCCCGCGATCTCCGTTATTCAGGCGGTCGTACGACAAGAATTCGCCAACCGCGGGTTCCCTGATGCTTGCCCCATCTCTTGCCCCTCCTCCAGACCAATTCCCATTAATGCACCTCGACGTGACCCATTTGTTGCTCCACGATCTCGCAACCCGGCGGAATGGCGAACTCCTGACGACAAACCGATCTGCTTCCGGTGCCACCGCGTTGGACATGTCTCCCGCTACTGCCGTGCCTCCTGGACGCCGCCACATAGGAGCCAGTTTTTCGCACCTTATAGCCCATATGAAGATCTTCGCCGGTATTCGTCCAGCCGTACCGCCCCTGCTTTCGACACGTCTAACAGCCGCCTTCCTGCTCGTTCTCCGTCCCCTCAACGCCGTCGTTCCCCGTCGCCCCAGCCACGCCGCCATCACTCGCCGCCTAACTTTTCATCGTACCCGACGGAAAACTAGACAGTGCAGCCCCTGGAGGTAGTGCTGCATCATCCCTGTCTGAACCAAACCCTCCATTGACGCTTCATACGAACAAAAATCTTGTCGATGTACACGTGGACGGTATTTCTCTGTCGGCACTAGTCGATACTGGCGCTCCATTTTCGTGGGGGTCCACTCAAGCTGCCGCCTTCTCTCACCTCATAACACTTTTGACGACGCCCCCTATCCTCGCCCACTTTGACCCATCTGCCCGAACTGAGGTCCGAACTGATGCCAGTGGTCACGGTATCGGAGCCGTTCTCGCCCAATGCCAACAGGGACACGACCGCGTTATCGCGTATGCTAGCCGCCTCCTTACACCTGCAGAGCGTAACTATTCGATCACAGAGCGAGAATGCCTTGCTCTTGTCTGGGCGGTCTCAAAATTCCGTCCATATTTATATGGCACTCACTTTTCCGTCGTCACCGACCACCACGCGCTCTGCTGGCTTTCATCCTTAAGAGATCCTACAGGTCGACTTGGTCGCTGGGCTCTGCGACTGCAAGAATACACATTTTCTGTGATATACAAGTCTGGACGCCTGCACCAGGACGCCGATTGCCTTTCTCGCTATCCAGTTGACCCATCGGCCACCATACCTGACAACGACGCCTGCGTGTGCTCCGTTTCTCAACTGAACCACATAGCCGACGAGCAACGCCGTGATGCAGCCCTACGAACTATCATTGAGCGCCTCGACTCCTCCCCATCGAACCGATCCTATCGCTCGTTCGTACTCCAGAATGGCACATTATACCGGCATAACTTCCATCCAGACGGCCCATCTCTGCTGCTTGCCATACCCAAACACCTCCGCTTGGCTGTACTCCACGAACTTCATGACGTTCCTACTGCCGGTCACCTGGGTGTGTCCCGCACATACGACCGGATTCGCCGTCGCTTCTATTGGCCAGGTCTGGCACGGTCCGTCAGAAGATACGTCGCGGCGTGTGAGGAATGTCAGCGCCGCAAAACACCATCGACGCTTCCGGCTGGGCGCCTTCAACCACTCGATATTTCTACTGAACCTTTCTTTCGCGTCGGCTTGGACTTACTCGGCCCTTTTCCTCTGTCTTCTGCTGGCAACAGGTGGATAGCTGTGGCCACAGACTACGCCACACGCTACGCAATCACACGCGCCCTTCCAACAAGTTGCGCCACTGACGTCGCCGATTTTCTTCTACACGACGTGATCTTGCAACATGGTGCTCCACGCCAGCTGCTCACGGACCGAGGCCGCACATTTCTATCGAAAGTCATAGCGGACATTCTACGCTCTTGTGCAACACGCCACAAGCTCACTACGTCGTACCATCCGCAAACAAATGGCCTCACAGAACGCCTGAACCGAACCCTAACTGACATGCTTGCAAAGTACGTTTCCTCAGATCACTCTGACTGGGACATCGCTTTACCATACGTGACATTTGCCTACAATTCTTCGCGCCACGACACGGCTGGTTACTCCCCTTTTTTCTTGCTGTTCGGCCGCGAACCCACATTACCCCTCGATACGACGATTCCGTTACCAGCAGCTCCAACTTCACAATATGCTCTGGACGCCATCAGCCGGGCCGCCCACGCACGCGAAACCGCTCGTGCTCGCCTTCTGACCTCCCAAGCAAACCAACGGCGTCGGTACGACCAACGACACCGCGATGTGCACTTTTCGCCCGGTTCGTTGGTTCTGCTGTGGTCTCCGACCAGGCACGTTGGCCTGTCTGACAAGCTGCTCTCTCGGTACACAGGGCCCTACAGAGTGCTTCGTGAGGTGACTCCCGTCACTTATGAAATCACTCCTGCTGCCTCGCCGTCTTCATCCACCCCTAGGGCCAGCGACATCGTACACGTCGCACGCCTGAAGCAGTACCACTCGCCCAATGATCTTGACATCTAGATGCGCCGAGACGGCGCCTTTGCCGACGGGGGTTATATGCTACCTGTAGGCTGCCACAAACCATAGTGCGAATGCGCGTGCGCGCCCGACGAAGAAGAGGAGGCTCGCTGGCTGCTCGAGCTCGGAGCCAGACTGGCCAGTGCTGCAACCGCTCTTGCAAATATATTTTTCGAATATATTCGCAATACTTTGTCTCGTTACTCACGTAACAATATATATATATATATATATATGTATATATATATATATATATTGTTACGGGTAACTTATTTAATAAATTAAATACGAGGCACTGTGCTCGGCGAACAAGATGGCGACAGTTCATAAACAACCAGCCACCAACGTCGTCTTTCTCTTTCTTCCAGACAGGCTGTGCCGGCTGTTGCGTATCATAACCCCGCGGTGGTAGAAGCACCGTCTCGGTGCTTGAGCGACTCGGATGCGGTAGAAGGAGGGTGATAGGGCTTGAGTCGAGCTATGTGCACGAGGCCACTCGAAGGTGACGATGATGACGTTGAATCGGCTGGAACGATCTCGTAGGTAACGTCAGTCACCTGGCGAACGACACGGTATGGTCCAGTGTAGCGTGATAGCAGTTTTTCAGAAAGCCCTACACGCCGAATAGGGGACCAGAGGAGGACAAGGGAACCCGGTGAAAAGTGCACGTTTCGATGATGGGAATCGTAGAGCTGTCTTTGGCGGTCCTGTGAAGCCTGCAGGCGGCTGCGGGCGAGTTGGCGTGCGTGGTCGGCTCGCGCGATGGCTTCGCCGACATACTCAGTGACCGAGGGCAGCAAGGTGTCAAATGGTAGGGCGGGTTCTCGGCCGTATAGAAGATGGAATGGTGAATAGCCAGCAGTGTCGTGACGTGACGAATTATATGCGAACGTCACAAATGGCAAATGAACGTCCCAATCCCGGTGGTCGGCCGCTACGTATTTAGAAAGCATGTCGGTTATAGTGCGGTTGAGGCGCTCCGTAAAACCGTTCGTTTGTGGATGGTACTAAGTGGCAAACTTGTGCTTGGCAGAGCAAGAGCGCAGGATTTCATCAACGACAGCTGATAGGAAGGTGCGGCCCCGGTCAGTAAGAAGTTGGCGTGGAGCTCCGTGTACTAAAATAATATCATATACCAGAAAGTCCGCCACATCGGTTGCGCAACTCGTCGGAAGTGCTCGTGTGATAGCGTACCGTGTCGCATAGTCAGTGGCGACAGCGATCCATTTGTTGCCTGAGCTGGAGATCGGGAATGGGCCAAGCAGGTCGAGGCCAACTCGAAAAAAAGTTTCGATGGGAATGTCGATTGGCTGAAGGAATCCAGCTGGTAGGGAAGATGGCTTTTTGCGGCGCTGGCAGGGTTCACAAGCGGCGACGTAGTGTCGAACAGAGCGGGCAAGACCAGGCCAAAAGAAACGACGACACACACGGTCGTATGTGCGAGAGACGCCCAAGTGGCCCGCCAAAGGAGCGTCATGAAGTTGGTTGAGAATAGTCGCACGAAGATGTGCTGGTATGACGGGGAGCAAGTCATGGCCATATGGATCGAGGTTACGGCGATACAGGATGCCGTCTTTCACCAGGAACATTTGTAGAGATGCGTCGCGAGGCCTTGACTCAAGTTTGCCAATGATGGTTCGCAGGGAAGCATCCAGGCGTTGTTCGTGCCCAAGGTTGAGTAGCTGCGTCACAGACAGAAGGTCTGGAAAGGTGTCAGTATGGCAGCCTCCTCCACGAAGTAGCGTGATAAACAATCAGCATCTTGGTGTGACCGCCCTGTTTTGTACGTTACGGTGAACGTGTATTCTTGTAATCGTAGGGACCAACGAGCGAGGCGTCCTGTGAGATCCTTGAGTGAGGCCAGCCAGCAGAGTGCGTGATGGTCGGTGACTACCCGGAATGGACGCCCGTATAAGTATGGGCGAAACTTGGCGACTGCCCACACGAGAGCGAGACACTCACGTTCCGTGATTGAATAGTTGCGCTCGGCTGTAGATAGTAGGCGGCTTGCATATGCTATAACACGGTCATGTCCGCGTTGATGTTGCATTAGCATTGCCCCGATGCCATGCCCACTAGCGTCAGTGCGAACCTCGGTTGGAGCTGATGGATCAAAATGGGCTAAAATCGGCGGTGTTGTAAGGAGCGTCGTGAGCTGGGAAAAAGATGAGGCTTGATCAGCGCCCCAGAAAAACGGGGTGTCCTTCTTCAGGAGGTTTGTGAGTGGGCGTGCAATGATGGCCAAGTCCTTAACAAACCGTCTAAAGTAGGAGAACAAGCCCACAAAACTGCGAATGTTCTTTGTTGACTTCGGAACAGGAAAGTCCGTGACGGCGCGAATTTTCTCGGGATCCGGGCGGACTCCTGCGGCATCGACGATGTGGCCAAGTACGGTTATTTGACGACGAGCAAAGTGGCATTTCGACGAGTTCAGTTGAAGTCCGGCTCGACGAAAAACTTCAAGAATCGCCGATAAACGCTTGAGATGGGAGTCGAATGTGGGCGAGAAAACGATAACGTCGTCTAAATAACATAAGCAGGTTGACCATTTAAACCCTTGGAGGAACGAGTCCATCATTGTTTCGAATGTGGCCGGCGCATTACAGAGACCAAAGGGCATAACTTTGAAGTGTTAAAGCCCGTCAGGAGTGACGAATGCGGTCTTCTCACGGTCCATCTCATCCACAGCGATCTGCCAATAGCCAGATCGAAGGTCGATAGTGGAAAAATACTTAGCACCGTAAAGGCAGTCTAAGGCATCGTCAATTCTAGGCAACGGATAAACATCTTTCTTCGTAATTTTGTTGAGATGCCTGTAATCTACACAAAAGCGCCATGTTCCATCCTTCTTTCTGATCAGGACGACAGGAGAAGCCCAGGGGCTACAAGAGGGTTCGATTATGTCCTTTGCAAGCATCTTTTCGACTTCCTGTTGTATGACTGTGCGCTCGGACGCGGAAACACGGTATGGACGTCGGTGAATGGGACTCGCGTCACCGGTATTGATGCGATGAGTAACAACACTCGTTCGGCTTAAAGCCGTGCTGGCGAAGTCAAAAATGTCACTATAGGACTCCAGGACGTGACGAAGGGCTTCGGCTTGATCAGGAGCGAGGTCTGATGGTACCATGTGGTCAACGTTGATGCCCGATGAACGTGTTAGAGTTGGTTCATTGTCTGAGGTGCAGCAATCATCCACTCTGAAGGGTTCAACCGTATGGTCTTGTAGAGCAGTAATTTTGGCGAGGGAGATACCTTGTGGAAGAATTTGGGCAGTGAGGGCAAAATTCACAATAGGAAGGCATGTGCGGTTTCCAACGATTGTCAAAATGGTGTGCGGAACAGCGACGCCATGCGTAAGCATCACGGCATGAATTGGTGCCACCATGTAATCGCCGTCAGGTACAGGTGGTGTAGAGAAGAGGTCGATATGTGTGACACAGTTAGGCGGGAGGCGTGCGAAATCAATGCAGCAAAGGCGACTTTGAGGTGGGTTGGTCAGATCACAAGTAGAGGCATTTCAAGGTCAAGACAGCCGGCTGAACAATCTATACGGGCCGAGTGAGCGATTAGAAAATCCATGCCTAGAAGTACTTCATGAGGGCAATTTTCTATAACAGTGAAAAGAACAGCAGTGCTTCTATCGGCGATAGTCACACGGGCAGAGCACATGCCAATAATCGCGGCAGTTCCCCCGTCGGCGACTCGAACGGCTCGGTTCAAGGCGGGTGTGACAACTTTCTTTAGGCGGCGACGAAGAGCAGCACTCATTATGGACACATGCGCGCCGGTATCGATCAATGCGCGCACAGGTACATTGTCTAATGTAACGTTCAACAGATTCCGGGTCATCGGTAATAATACACGAGGATTTCTTGCAGAGGTCGTCGTCAATGCAGCTTCACCTCCAGAAGCTGCACTGCCTAGTTTTCCGGTCGGGGGCGCTGCGAATAGGTCGGAGATGCAGGACGGCGTTGTGGGGGTGAACGAGATTGACGGCGAGCAGGGGATGGTGAGCGGGCGTAGCGAGGTCTCGTCAGAGGTGCGGCAGAATCAGAAGATGTGGTCGGCATAGGGGACCCAAAATCAAATGTTGAGGACGACTGGTGGTCAGACGTGGCTTAAGTAGGAGGCCCATAGCGTGCCGGCGGAGCCCAGTGATTGCGGCAGTGGCGAGCAATATGACCGACACGTCGGCAGTTGAAGCAGATGGGCTTGTCGTCCGGTGTACGCCATTCGGACAAATTGCGCTGTCGAGAGTAGTTGGACCCAAATCGAGGAGCGGATGGACGACGATAAAAAGGCTCGGCAGAGTAGACTGGTTGAATGGGGTGTAGGCCGACGTTCGATAATTCTTGACGAACGACGGCTTGTATCAGTGAGATCGTGCTCGGTGAAGGATCAGGCGTTGGAAATGGAGTAGCTACTGGTTGGGCTGTCTCGACCTCACGACGAATGATGCGGGTGAGGTTGTCACATCGGGGAACTGGGCGGACGGAGTCATCACAAGAGGAAGTAGCAGCTGTGTTCGGCAGGCGCGTGATGCCGTGGGTGACGCGGCGGGCTTTAGCCTGTTTTAGACGGCGGCACTCTGTCAGGATCGTGTCGCTTCTCGTGACATTATTAAAAACTAGCAGGTTGAAGGCATCGTCAGCAATCCCTTTGAGGACATGGTTAACTTTTTCTTCTTCTGACATGCGCTGGTCGACCTTGCTACAAAGCGCCAAGACGTCAAAAATGTATGAGACGTACGATTCAGTAGACGTCTGGGCGCGAGTGGCGAGAGTCTTCTTGGCAGCGAGCTGACGACCAGATGAATCGCCGAAAAGATCACGTATCTTCGATTTGAAAAGATCCCAGCTTGTGATTTCGGCTTCGTTGGTTTCGAACCATGTCCGCGGCGTGCCGTCGAGGTAGAACACAACATTGGCGAGCATGAGCGTGGGATCCCAGCGATGGGTAGCACTGACTCGCTCGTACCGGTGCAGCCAGGAGTCAACGTCGATGGTGCCGTCAGCGGAGAAAGTTCCAGGATCCCGCAGGGGTGGCAGGGTGACGTAGGTTGTCGACTCGGATCGAGAGACCGGTGGGGATGGGGCACTGGCAGTTGAAGTAGCCGAAGAGTCCCCGGTGTTGCGACCGCTGCGCGTCTCCATCGAGGTACGGGAGTCGTCCACCTCCAGCAATAATGTTACGGGTAACTTATTTAATAAATTAAATACGAGGCACTGTGCTCGGCGAACAAGATGGCGACAGTTCATAAACAACGAGCCACCAGCTGTGCCGGCTGTTGCGTATCAATATATATATATATATATATATATATATATATATATATATATATATATATATATATATATATATATATATATATATATATATATATATGCAGGACAGTAAAAAATCGAGAACAGGAAAGAACATCATCTTTTTCTGCTTGTTGTGCAGCAGGTGTAATCACAAGTATGCGCCAAATACTATGGATAAATGTTTAATTACTGAACTTGTTTTCTTCTTTTTCATGTTGTTTTTAGACTACAGCTGAAATTGCATTTGCTTTAGAAGTCGTAGGACTTGGATAATCCTGTATTTATTATATTTTCCGGTTCCCTAAATATGCCGCTGTCAGCTGCGGTCGGATACTGGGCATGACTTGTTTCTACAGATTTCTTGCACCTGAAAAGCTATCCTATGACGCTTTGTGACAGAATGAAATGAAGCGTCATGAGAAGACGAGGGAGATCAAACACTGTGCCACACGGGATTGGTCGAGGCTTGCCTGCTAAAACATGTAAGAGAAAGTATGAAAGAGATGTTGTATCATTGAGCGGGAAAAAAAACATCTTGTTCTTTATTATAACACAAATGAGGCAACACCTAGGTGGGTGTCTTTTTTCTTCAGAAAGATTTGGAGGGCAAAACAGGAGGGGGTAAGCAATCTGTTAAAAGACCAGAAGGAAGCAATGCCTCCTGTTGGCATGGTAGAATCACGTACAGCCAATGTATTTCTTGGCCTTGAACATCTTAGAAAGGAATTTACAAACAAAACAGAAGCTGTGTGCGCATTACATTTTTTCTCATCTTTTTCTCTTCACTATCCTTTTCCCTGATGGTTCTCCACGGTCTTGCATTCGCAAAGCACTCCATGCATGCCAGCGCGGTGACGTATGCTGGCTGGCGTGCACAACTTCACTGTTGCTGGCAGTTATTTTCCAGAATTCGGTCAAGCTAGGGGACTAGGTTGAAGCTCACAGATTTACGAACAATGTCACCCAGTAGCATGAATAGCTGTCTCAACCTGCCCTGGAAATTGAAGCTGGAGACTAAATAGTGTTCACATGAACACCAATTTTTAAAATTTGGGGATGGATAGGCACTTTTACGCCAATGCCAAATTAGGCAATTATAGACACTAAAGACATCACCAAAGCCCTTCTTAATCTCTAATTTATGCTCATATATAAAACAAAAGAGAGATGAGCACAAAAACAAAACAGGAATTCGCCTTAAGCGCGGTTTCTGGTCGCGATGTAACAATACATCAGTTTGCTTAATTTCTACGATCACTGTAGCTGCCATGGTCCAGTGCCGAGCTAACAAATACGTAGCACTCATAGAATGTTTTATATGAATAGTGACATTTTGCTTAGCCGTATTGCTATGTTCTGCCACAAAATCTGGCTTTGTGCCATGATGTTGCAATGGTTTCAGCAATGCAAATTTTAGACTTGTGAAAGGAACTGTGGCAAAAAATAAAGTATTTTTTGACTTTAAACATTCATGCTACATCATGTGGTTGTGTTTCTAAATCTTGGAATTTCATCAATTTTGCCTCCCGACTCCACAGAGCTTGTGAACAGGGGAGGGTAAGAATTGGTTATAACTGTAGCTTTCACAAGTTGGTGTCTGCATGTTCACGATGTGCGAAATGCTTTTCATTTTCATAGTTATGGACTCTTGTTATGTTTGGTTGTTCTCTTGTATGCAGTCGCCAGAAGCTTCCATGACCTACAACAGCGCCAATGAAAAGGCAGCATTGTTTGAGAACGGGCCAGATGCCAGACAACTGCTGTGCCATTTTCATGTGGCCCAGGCTGAATGGTGCTGGCTGACACTTGCAAAAAATAGAGTCAGTCCATGTGAAAGAAAGGGGCTGATGTTCATTTTCCAGAAGGTACCAGAGTTTTTGACTGAGGGTCACCATTGGCTCAAGTGCATGCTTGTTGATTGTTTAAGGGACAAATCCATAGAAATTTATTCTTTGGTTACAAAAGGTGATGGTGTGAGACTAGGGCGGCACCACATTATTTTACCAGGGAACGGGGCACCCACGTAATTCAGTTGTTTCAGGGGGAGGGGGGGGAGGGGAGCCATTGTGTTACGACTATGTTCTTTATTAGGTGTGAAACGGGTTGATGAACAAGCAGGCGAACTCGGCGAAGGAGAGCTTTATTTAGCGCAAGGGCTAACTGAACGCAAGCCTGTGATCACAGCAAGTCTTCTTCTTTTTCTATCCTCGAGCTCCATGCCCACTACCCTCGTTACAATCACCCCCGGCCGATGAGGGAGCCATCCTGGCGACGTAAGGACAGCTGTAGACAGAAGGGTCATGGTATGGCTTGAGCCGAGAGATGTGTACGATTTCTTTTCCCCGACGGCGCTTGTCCGGAGATGCATCCAGTGGCTCGACAAGGTAGTTGACAGGGGATGTTTGGCACACAACTCGATAAGGGCCATGGTACCTGGACGAAAGCTTGTGGGAGAGTCCTGGAGTAGTAGAAGGAATCCATAGCCACACCAGTGAGTTCGGAGCAAAGCTCATATGCGTGGTTGACGCGTCGTGGCGATGTTTTTGGCGCGTCTGGTCATGTGACGTGAACGCACGAGCAAGCTTCCGACATTCTTCAGCGTGTGCTGCTGCTCGAGAAACGGTAGTAATCTCTGAAGGGTCCGGTCGATAAGGAAGAATGGTATCCATTGTTGATGATGGCTCGCGTCCATAAAGAAGGAAGAAAGGCGAAAATCCAGTGGTGCTTTGCGTTGCAGTGTTGTAAGCATATGTCACAAAAGGGAGTATGCTATCCCAATTTGACTGGTCGGATGAAGCGTACTTGGCCAGCATATCCCCAAGTGTACGATTAAAACGCTCTGTCATCCCATTAGTTTGCGGGTGATAGGCTGTGGTAGTGCGGTGTATGATGCGACACTCGCTCAACAACGCTTTGATGGCATCGGAGAGAAAAACGCGGCCACGGTCGCTTAGTAACTCCCGAGGTGCTCCATGCCTTAAAACCAGGTTTTGCAGTATAAAACACGCAACGTCTTTTGCGGTAGCAGAAGGTAACGCAGCTGTTTCAGCGTACCGCGTTAGGTGGTCGATAGCGACAATGACCCAGCGGTTGCTACTCGAAGTATAGGGAAGCGGACCGTAAAGGTCGATTCCGACACGATCGAAAGCTCGTGCTGGACATGGCAACGGCTGCAAGGGACCTGTGGCATGTTGAGTGGGCATTTTGCGTCGCTGGCACGTAAGGCAAGACCTTACGTAACGGCGAATGAAACGGTACATACCGCGCCAGTAGTACCGCAGCTGCAAGCGGGTGTATGTTTTTAACACACCAGCGTGGCCACATTGCGGATCATCGTGGAACGTGGCACAGATGTCAGAGCGCAGATGTCGGGGGATCACGAGCAACCACTTACGGCCGATCGAGCTGTAGTTTCGGCGGTAAAGCAGGTTATCCCGAATAGCGAAGTGTCCTGCTTGACGGCGAAGCGTCCTGGAAACTGGAGCGGGCGTCCGGTTTGAGAGAAAGTCCAAAAGAGATGAAATCCAAGCATCTTTGCGTTGCTCGGAAGGCATGTCCGAGATGCTGATGGCCAAGGCAGCACTAGTGGAGATAGGCGAGCCGACAGGCTCTGAAGCCAATGGCGAACGTGACAGGGCATCGGCGTCGGAATGCTTCCGGCCAGAACGGTAGATAACACGGATATCGAACTCCTGTAACCGCAATGCCCAACGAGCGAGCCGACCATTAGGATCTTTTAGTGAAGATAACCAGCAAAGCGCATGGTGGTCTGTTACAATATCAAACGGACGTCCATATAAATAAGGCCGAAATTTTCCGATTGCCCAAATAATGGCGAGGCACTCCTTTTCAGTTACACTGTAATTCTTCTCGGCTTTACTGAGGGTGCGGCTGGCATAGGCAACGACGTACTCGTCAAAGCCCTCCTTGCGTTGGGCCAGTATGGCCCCTAGCCCGACACCACTAGCGTCCGTATGAAGCTCCGTTGGAGCAGACGGATCGAAATGTCGGAGTATGGGAGGCGTGGTGAGGAGCCGTCGGAGTTCCTGAAATGCATCATCACACGCCTGCGACCACGCTGACAAATCAGAACTTCCGGCAAGAAGATTGGTCAAGGGGGCGATAATGGAGGCGAAATTGCGGACATAGCGCCGGAAGTAAGAACATAGGCCGATGAAGCTTCGAAGCTCTTTGATGGTGGTTGGCTTTGGGAACGCCGCGACTGCATTAAGTTTCGTAGGGTCCGGGAGAATGCCGTCCTTAGAAACCACATGGCCAAGAATTACAAGCTTGCGAGCGCCGAAGTGGCATTTCTTCAAGTTAAGTTGAAGTCGCGCCGCGGAAAGGCACGTAAGAACTTGCTCGAGGCGGCTGAGGTGGGTCGCAAAGTCGCTTGAAAATACCACAATGTCATCCAAATAACAGAGGCACGTTTTCCATTTCAGACCTCGCAAGACGGTATCCATCATCCTTTCGAAAGTGGCAGGCGCATTGCAGAGGCCAAAGGGCATAACGGTGAATTCATATAGTCCATCCGGTGTTACAAAGGCTGTCTTCGGGCGGTCACCCTCTGCCATGGGCACCTGCCAGTAGCCAGAGTGTAAATCTAATGAAGAAAAGAACTCTGCTCCTTGTAGGCAGTCCAAAGCATCATCGATGCGCGGCAGAGGGTATACGTCTTTGCGCGTTATCTTGTTGAGTCGGCGGTAGTCAACGCAGAAGCGGATGGATCCGTCTTTTTTCCTGACGAGAACAACCGGTGAAGCCCAGGGACTGTTGGAGGGCTCGATGATGCCACGTTTCAACATGTCGTCTACTTGTTCGTCGATGACACGGCGTTCAGCAGATGACACACGGTACGGACGCTGCCTTAGCGGGGCTTGTTGACCGGTGTCAATACGGTGAACGACCGCAGAGGTTCGGCTTAAGCCTGACTGGTCACGATCGAATGAAGAACGAAAGCGGAGAAGAAGATTTATAATCTCTTCGCGCTGAGTTGGTGCGAGCTCAGAGTCGATGGCATCCGAGAATACGTCCAGAGCATCATTAGGCGCGTTGGTAGGAGTGACAGCACCAATTGGGAGCGAAACCGCAGAATCGGGTATAGTAGCCGGAAGAATGCACTCGTAAAGTTCGTAGCTTCCCAGGCATTCTCCACGTAGTAGGGATGACGGGCTGTGCGACGGATTGCAAACATAAATGGCAGCGTGACCATTGCGAAAAATGACGACGGCAAACGGAAGCATGATATTTCGACGGCACGCAGATGGGACCGATGGCATAAACAACACAGGTGATTTCGGAGGGGAGGCACACGACACCGAGACAACAGCAGCTGAGAAAGGCGCAATGTCAACGTCAGAAGCAGCAAACACTCTACACGAAGCACCATCGTCGGGGTCATAGCACGGCACAGACAACGCGAGTTCAGAACGAGCACAGTCGACCAAAGCAGAATTTGACGAAAGAAAGTCCCACCCTAGGATAACGTCATGCGAAGAACGGAATAAAACTACAAATGTGACGACGTACATCGCACCTTGAATGACGACTCGTGCGGTGCACAAAGCTGAAGGCTGAATATGATGGGACGTAGCTGTCTGCAAAGATAGGTCGGTAAGTTGTGTGGTCACTTTCTTTAAGTTTCGGCACAGTTTCTCGCTAATTACAGATACGGCAGCTCCAGTGTCAACAAGTCCGTGCACCTTAATGCCATCAATATAGAGTTCGATTTCGTTCGGGGGACAGCAGTTAGGTCTTGAAATTTTCGCTGCCAACGCAGTTCTTGCCTCCGGAACTGCGCCCGTCAGTTTTCCCCTCGCGGTGGGCTGTTGCGACGTAACATCGGAGAAATAGATCGACGACGAGGAGAAGGTGAACGGCTTGCGCCGAATGGTCGGCGACCGGGACGTACGTCTAGAGGTGGATTGGTAGGAACGGGATATCGCGGCTGAGTGGGCATGGTGGGCATGTAATGTGAGGTCCCTGCATTGTCGTGAGAAGGGAAGCTGCGATGACGGCAGTGACGAGCTACGTGGCCTGGGATGCCACATGAAAAACATATCGGCCGATTATCTGGAGTGCGCCATTGGCTGACGATAGGGGCACTGTTCGCTGAATAAGGTACCGTAAATGGTCGTGCAGGCGGCGGCGTCATATAAACGTTCTGACCTGTTTCATATACAGCCGGAGACGGGACGGTCAGCGAGCGGGAAGGTGGCGTCGACGAATAAACGTGGCGAGTAGCTTCGTAGGTGGCCGGGGACGCTGGCGCACGTGGTTGAGCAACTGCGGCTGCATAGGTTAGTGGTGCAGTAACAGTTGGGGGAGCCTGAGCTGGCGGCAATGCTTCGGCAACTTGCGATCGAATGACCTGGCGAAGCGAAGGCGACAAGGGTGCCATCGGCTCGGTAGTTCTTGTGATTATAGATAGCTGCCGGGCGACTTCCTCGCGTATGAATTGCTTTATGACTGGTATCAACGCAGAGTGGTCGGCGGTGTCATGGCGATAGTCGAGGGATGAGATGTCCGCGGTGTCTTGAGCAGCGCAACGCGTAGAAGCGCGCTGCCTACGCAGCTCATCATAGCTTTGGCAGAGCTGAATCACCTCGGCGACCGTCTGGGGACTCTTCGCAGCCAGCATTTGGAACGCACCGTCGTCGATTCCTTTCATGATGTTCTTGATCTTGCCTGCCTCGTCCAGAGTCGAATCGACGAGCTTGCCGAGAAATAGCACATCTTCGATGTAGCTCGTGAAAGTTTCATCTGCTCTCTGTACTCGGCCCCACAAGCGCTGTTCAGCACGAAGGCGGCGGACAGCAGGACGGCCAAAGACTTCCGCGAGGGTTTTCGCCAATTCCGACCAGGTACTGAAATCACTTTGATGATTTCTGTACCATAGTTTTGCCACGTCGGTCAGGTAAAAACTCACATTTGTGAGCTTATCGGCTGCGTTCCACTTATTGACGGCGCTCACCAGTTCATACTCGGCAATCCAGTTGTCCACATCTTGGTCCTCTGTGCCACCAAATATGGGGGGGTCGCGCTGCCGGAGAGCGCCAGCGCAGAAGACAGGCACAGGTGCGAGATCTGGAGTAGCAGCATGAGATGGCCCCGGATCAGTCATTGTAGGAGGTCGTTGGAGTGTGCGGCTGCGAAGTTCCAGGGTGAGGACCAGATGTACCCAGCACCTCCACCACTTGAAACGGGTTGTTGAACAAGCAGGCGAACTCGGCGAAGGAGAGCTTTATTTAGCGCAAGGGCTAACTGAACGCAAGCCTGCGATCACAGCAAGTCTTCTTCTTTTTGCAACAAGGCAGCAGGCGAAAGTTTTGAGGCGCTTCAGTTTCCCCGTGCTCACCCCTGGCACCACCCCTGGTGTGGGCATATGATGAGTGCGAATTGTGAAGCTTCACTTGGGATAAAAAAACCCACAAAAAACAGAATGACTAACCATTGGTGAATAAATGGAAGTTTACTGTATCTGATCTCTTTTGATATCAGGCATTGTTTTTCATACAAATAAGTCGTCATGTTAAATAGTGTGAATGCACTGAGAGGGTGCGTGTAGGTTTTCAGTGTGTCATAGTTTTTTATTGCCTAGCTTTCATCAATCAACCTTTTTCTTAATTCTCAACACTTTCAGTACTCTGTGAAGTTGAGGCTATCAGTTAATGCATTGTCTTTCCATATTCTGTCTAATGTTGCCAAGCATTAGAGGTAGAGCAGACTCAAACAAAACAGACACATATCCATCTTTTTTTGTGTTCATCAACTGTTTTGCTCCAAGTTACCAAAGTCAGAGTCCAACAGGCAGTCCTCCTGAGATATCTCTCCTTTTTATTGTTCTGCGTGACCTCCCTTCCTTGTGCAATGGTTTCATAAAATATTGTGCACATATGCAGGTCATGTATGCTGCCCAAGCAGCGGTTCTAGGCGCAGCACTACAGGAACTTCACCCTTAGCAACACAAGGGCATACTAGCTGTGTTGAAGCATTACTTCAACGAAATGAATAATGGGTTGTACTTTAAAGGGTAGAACTTATGACTAGAGGTCACAACACTAACAATTATTCAGAAGTCTCTATAGGAATTTTGAAGGACATCAATGTGTACAGAACCAAAGCATTAAATGTTGTCGCTATCACTGAATTTGTCCTCGTTGTGAGAGAGAAATACTTCCAACACAGAACCCTGGATCATGCAGACTCACGTGTGTCCAATCACAGGCTCCTGTATGATAGGCCGTTGAAAAGGTTACCAGAAGGCATGCAGTGCAAGATCAAAGATGATGGAGATGGACAATACATAGTCCGAAATGCTATTGAGAACAAGTACTACCATGTTTACCCAGATGTTGGTGCATGCACATGCAGGGCCGGGCAGCAAGGTGCCTTTTATAAGCACCAGCCACTTTCACAAAGTTCAGGGAGGGGTGTTTCCAAATGCACCACTGCTTTCCAAAAAAGGCCGGTATGAACTTGAAAAACTAGTTCTAGTGGACAGATGCCCTGGTGTTGATTTTTTAAGGACCTTCATGAGGCAGCTTCAAAGCCACAAGACACAATAGACATGGGCACAATTCCCGACCGTTCGAATGATCCAGAGACAACCACTACCAGAGTGTAGCACAGGCCTCCAAGAAGCTTGGAAAGTCTACCAGCACAACTTGTCATCCGCTTTCGTGTTTGTAAGGAAACTCATGATGATCTTTGTGACCACATGCTCTAGATTATGATTATCACAAATTGTTGGAGTCATTGTAACTATGGAGGTGAAAAGTCAGATATGGTACAGTCCCAAGTATACTCAATATCTTTTACAGTGAAAGCAGTGAAGAGATCACACCTCTGGTCACGCGCAGTTGTCTGCCGCCGCCGTCACTGGCGTCCGTAACCACATTGCGCAAAATAGAAAAAAAAATCTAGCACCAAAGACACAGTGGGGCTCGAACCCGGGTCCGCTGGGTGCCAGACCAGTATTCTACCACAGAGATACGCTAGTGCACGTGACTTGCTAGCAAACTTGCCTTAGGCAGACTTGGTGTCGGGAAAGCAATCGCGTTATTACGACCTATGAAGCGTTTTAAAACAGAAAAAAAACAAGCAGTCGTCGCACAATGCGAATAGCGTGATGAGTGGGCCGTTCAATGCTCCAACCCATTAAAAAGGCTTGTTCTTTTTTCCGTATTACCTGTAGCGCATACCCACTTCAGCCATAATTCTTCATTGTTGTCAGCCACTGCGTGAACAATTGGCACGAAATTTCTTGCAAGTGTTTAGCGGATGCCATGCTTCTTAGAAGAATGACAAAAAAACAGCATAGCGAACACCGGCCTACTACCCAAAAGTTTATTATTATTATTATTATTATTATTATTATTATTATTATTATTATTATTATTGCCCTTGTGGGTATCAAGTAAGTGTGTTTGCAGTTGTTACTAATGAGTGTTTTGAAAAGGCACGGAAAGGTCGCTCCTCTAGCTTTCGCTGTAACTGCGCTGCGCCTTCCGCGCAGTCACAGCACGCCTTTTTTCAGAGGCCATCATCCATTTCACAAACATATAAAATAATCAAGTGAAATCAAGGAATGCTGCAATCTCGTTCTCAACGCTTAATCTTATTGATGGTGGTGCTGTTAATGCAAGGCAAAAACACAAGATCTGACATGGCATAAATTGCCATGAAAGAAATTTTTCGTTACGTATAACGTAAAATGTTGTCCAACCCAGCAATAGGACAAATGCCGAATAGGTAGGTTAGTGCTTAGAACATTGCTTCGAATATTCGAATGAATATTACGCTATTGAAAGTCATTTCGATTCGAATTTGAATGATTGAAAGTTTTGAAATACTCAAAATAAAGAAATAAATGGATGTTATTTCACATATGTGACCTCCTGTCAAGGTAGTTTTTCTGCAGCAAAGAAATGCTAGCCCGTGAAAACACTTGTTCAAAAAAAAAAAAACACTGCCGCAAACTACCACTTTAAGGTTGAATAAACTTGTTACCCTAACATCGACTCACCATTTTTCAAGTTTAAAAGCTTCTTATAGCAGCTTATATGCTCCAAGTATAGGAAGTATTAAAACGTGACATATATTTCTGGTTATCACTTCCATTCTTCCAATAGTGAAATCTTGCTACTATTTAAAGTTATTTGCGCTTTATGTGGACAACAACAACAAAAAAAGCATTTGCACATGCCATGTTTGAAAAAATCAAAGTTCAGGTTAGTTATATGATGACAATACAATTCAAATTATGACATAAACAATTTGAAATTGATTTGAAAATGTTTGACTAAAATTCGCTTCGAGCTTGAAAAATGCTATCCACGTAGGCTTACAAAAAAGGTAGCACTGAGTGTATTTCGTCATTACTATAATATACACTCTGAAGGAAGTCTTTATGCGGTTAAATGATCTGCTTTTTTTCACACCATATCTCTCAGTAACTGCTAACAAAATGTACGTTTCGTGTTAAGACAAAGTTTTAACAATTGAACACTCTTGTGTCAGCATTTCTTTCCACTTCTTCGCTGTGTTGCATATGCCTAACTGCGCGTTTTGTCAGCCTATTTCTTTATTTTATAATGTATCCCAGATATTTAACTTAGATTACTTCTGTGAGGCTTCATCAGTTTGAGGTCCAACAGTGATGCCTGATATGGCACCAGCTTTACTATGCATTTAGGTGCTCAATGGTGCAATCCTTCCGAGATTTTTGAAGACCATAGTCTTTCTTGGGGACCTTCGACGCAAATTTTTTTGTCTGCCTGCCTGTCTGTGCATTTGTCTGTTTCTCCACCCTTAACGGTACCGGGTACTTTAAATGGCACAGCCGCTGCTGCATACGGCCGATCCCATTCATAGCGCCCACCAATGTTGCTCAAGAATCAGCGTTCATACTCGTGAGATGCTCAAGAAGAAGACGGGCACGGATGCCCGTCTCAAAGCCGTGCACTTCGATTTCTAAGAAAGCTGGCAGATGGTGCGTATGTTTCACGTGTGACGTGATTTGATGCGCTCGTTCGCCTCCGCTGCATGCACGCTGGAGGCACTCTAACGCAGTGCCTCCAGAATATCATTCACCGATTTTGTTTTGCGCAGAACATCAAATAAATCTTTTTTTCCCTCTCTGCACACGCAAGACTATTGTCTTTCGACGACATTTGCAGTGTAACATGCAGATATGAGGTCAATTTTTTTTTCAGAACATTTATTTGAGTGCGTTTGACGTGACCATATGGATATACATATGTAATGACATATGTATATTCATATGTGAAGGTGTCATCAGGCAACAGGTAATTAGTGACTGAGAAACTTCTTTAAAAACGTGTATGTCAACTAAAAAGCCTTGTTGCATTTTTATTTCATTGAAAAACATGATTATCGTATCATATACGTACTACCCCATAAGAACTACAGTAACCTGACTTGTAAGAAGTCTATATAAATATATGCATAACTACATATCGTCAATTTAAGTAAAAAGGTTTTAAGGCCACGACTTCAAAGAACATGTCATGATCCAAAGTCCATATCCACATCGTAACAAAAATGTGTGTGAATCTGAGGCTTTTTCTTTTTTAAAGATGACTTTGCAACAGATGGATTGTTAAATTATGTTACTTGATATGCATAAAGAAGGTTTCTTACAGCTGTAATAGTGATGTAAAAAGACAATAATATCATGTTGCAACAGTTAGGATTGCTCAGTGAACATCTTTTTTTATGCTAGTATACTAAATTGCCAACATTGGTGTCCCTGTCATGCTGATTTTGCAATGTGTTTTTATGCATGCGCATGTCATTTAAGAACAGTTCATTCATGAGTTCTGTTATGTCCATTTAGGAGCGAAAATATAATTTTGCTATTACAAGGATTAGAAAATCGCTTGAACTTTCGGGCTAAGTATATTGTAGCTGTAGCATGAGTGACAATTTACGAGCAGTAAAGTACAAAACAGGTTCAAGCTGTAATAACAGAAAATAAGCTAAACAGCGAGCCCACTGCAAAACGTTTTTCTAGCTAAGAGTGCTGAAAAGTAATAAGTATGCAGGAGAGTGCCCCAATTGGCATCGCAATCCAATTTGCTTAGTGTAAGTAGGTGATATAGATGTTATTCGAGTCGCTCTGCTAAATTTAGTTGCCAGAGCATTTTACAATTTCTATGTGCATGCAGACGCCGAAGAACAGAATCGGTCAGAGTGTAGCAGTGTGTCACAAGGGCCCTAGCTACGTTCTCACTTTCTTCCAGGAAGCACAGACCGATCCACTTGAGCTTCTTGCAGCAGCTTTTTCAGCACTTCAAAGAACAAGTTGCCAATGACCTCACTTGCCTAAAACACGTAGACAGGCTTGCTAAAAAGTGGGAAAAGCTGCTAAGCAAATAGACTTTCAATGAGCTTATAATAACAATGACGGCATCTATTTCTAGAGCCTCTAGAGCATCTGTTTCTAGGTGCCGAGGCAAAAGTGACGTGCAGCCAACAAGCACTTCGAGAACAAGGCCAGGCCTCAACAGAGGATGTACTGGTGTTCCTTCACGAAGAGCAATGAAGGGCCCTGCACCAAAGAAAAAATGCCGTGTCAAGCTTTTCGCCGCGTCAAGAATATTGTACGTTCTGCAGGGTGACTGCATAACGTACACATGCTCTGTACGCTTAATCCTTTGTTTGATTTTCTCTCCTCATACTGTGCAATATTTATTGCTTATTTGCTGTATTTCATCAATGTAGACTTCTCTTTTTTTAGCCTCACACTACATTGTACGCTACGAATGTAAGCAACTCCCCTCTTTGATAACCTCCACACCTTTAGGTAATAAAATAAGTAAAAATTAAATGAATGGCTACATTAAAACTAATTAGGTAAGCCTCAACACCTATAGTTCCACAGCAATAATGGCCATTAAGGAATCTAGGCTTGCTTCTTACAATCACTTTTGAAGGTGCAAGGCTTATTATATTGACACGTGCGGTTCTTTTGGTTTACGAAGAAAGCCGCTACCACTTTCTGTTAAGCGCAACGCAGGCCGCGTTTATCTTGCATGCCACTCTGGAACGCGTTATGACGCGTGTATAAAAGACTGACACGTGCGGTTCTTTTGGTTTACGAAGGAAGCCGCTATCACTTTCTGTTAAGCGCAACGCAGGCCGCGTTTATCTTGTATGCCACTCTGGAACGCGTTACGACGCGTCTATAAAAGCCGGCGCAGTGCGCCACTGGGGAGTCTTTTTTTTTCCGTCGGCCGACGACTGTTCACGCCGCTGTCGCTGTGAGTTGTGTTTGGCCCTGTTTTGCTGGGCACAAGTTCGCCCAATAAACAGTTCGCCTGACACCGCCCTGACTCCTGCGTGTTTCCTCTCAAGTGCTGCGTGTATCACAACCTCGTGACATCTGGTAAAGGTGCTTCTCGGTCCATGTACCGTACGCCCCCGTCCAGCCGTGAGCCAAGTCCAAGCCGCCAAGAGGACGACGCCGACCCGGTCGTTCGAGTGAGCCGAAGACAACAAGGACTACCGCCCGAATACCTGCCGCTCCCCGACAAGGACAAGAAAACAAAGGCTGCTACGAAGCCGGCATCCACGATGACGGAAGCAAGGTCTTCGGCAACCGTGGTCGTCAACCAGCCCAAAGAGCCGCCTACCTTCCGCGGATTGACCTACGAAGACCCGGAAAGCTGGCTTGACATTTACGACCGCGTCGCAGCCCTCAATAAGTGGTACCCGGACGACAAGCTACGTCATGTGTATTTTTACCTTGAAGACGCCGCAAGGACTTGGTTCGAGAACCGCGAGTCAACGCTTCGAACCTGGGACGACTTCCGCGTTGCTTTCCTGCGCACCTTTGCAAGTGTCGTGCGGAAGGAAAGAGCCGCATCACTGCACCCGAGTGATGCATCACGCATCACTCGGGTGCAGCTCCCCAACGAAAACGTAACGATCTTCACGGAGGAGATGACGCGACTTTTCCGCCACGCCGACGCCGACATGTCTGAGGACAAGAAGGTTCGCCTGCTTATGCGAGGAGTGAAGCAGGAGCTCTTCGCCGGACTGATCAGAAACCCGCTGTGATGGTTAACGGACGTTCGTCACTATGTTTGTCGATAGCGGACGAGAAATCATTAACATGAACTTTTTATTTCATGGCATGAGTGGAACGGCTGACGACGCACGGATACGCTACCATGTGCAGCGCCGTTGAATCGGACGTCGCGACCAACCCAGCTGCCTGGGTCGCAACTCCCGAGGTCCAGGATCAGGCCACGGCTCACGACGACCACACCCGGTAGGCCTCGTCCACGAACCTGCTCCCGGCCACTGCACCCAGGCAGGAGCCGTTCGGCAGGTCTCGGCCTTGAACCTTGAACAGACACACCGGAGCTCGACCTGGCCGACACATACGGGTCTCACGTCCGGCTCAGGAACGCTGCCAGGAACTCGTCCTCTCGAGCGGTGCACCGTTTCGTCTGCCTTCGTGGCCTCAACTCTCGAGCTGCAGTGGCGGAGATGCCTTGACCAGCGCGACCTCGGACCTCATTTCCAAGCTCTTGATCACCTTCCGGGCGTAGCGGTTCCACGAGCGGGTTCTGGCCAGCACACTACAGCTGCGGTGCGGCAGCTCACTCACCGGCGTTCGTCGCCTTGGCCAGGGCACAGCCAGGTACCCTTGGGTGCGCACCTCGTGAGCTCGCGGCCCACTTCCGAGGC
Organism: Rhipicephalus microplus; assembly: GCF_043290135.1. Classification (NCBI taxonomy): domain Eukaryota; kingdom Metazoa; phylum Arthropoda; class Arachnida; order Ixodida; family Ixodidae; genus Rhipicephalus; species Rhipicephalus microplus. The sequence goes on from NC_134702.1 coordinate 252,458,562, forward strand.
TGGCGCGTCGCTCGGTACGGCTCGGCACCACTGGCGATCCTCGATTCAGCCAGCAACTCCCCTGGCACCTGGATCCTCGGCCACCCTGGACCTCGCCCGGCTCCGTGGTCCTCTGTGCACACGCCCGCGTCTCGCCTGGCAGAACATCTCGCTCGTCCCTTGCTGAAGTGCGACGCTCTCGTGACACCGGCGCTTGATGGCATGGGTTCGGCCACGGAGCAGTCAACCCGCATCGGAGACGCGATGCTCCATGCGGGGCATGGCCAGCCTGTCCAGCGAAGAGCGTGCGCCGAGACGCGATGCTCGACGCAACCGTGACCATTAGCCAGGCCACGTTCATCGCTGTGTCGAACAGCTGACCGTGGAGACGCCTCGCCGAGATCCGCGATGCCCTCGGCAAGGAAGAGAACAGCAGGCCAGGCCGCGCCCCGAGATGCAGTACTCGTGCCGGCAACGCCGCCCCAGCTGGTAGTTGGACGGCAGTAACGTGGACGGCCGCGTTCCCTGGCCGGAACCTGGATCGCCTGCGTCCGACGCTTCGGCCCGCTGTCTCCCGTCTCCCGCTGCTTCGGCTCGTCCCCAGCCACAAAGCCTACTGCCACGTAATGGTCGCACGTGGCCCAATCGTGGCACGCCACCTCTATGGGCCACCACTGGTCATGAGCTGATTGGCGCACAGTTGACTCGTAATCGCACGTGCCTTCTTCTTCTCTTCTTCATTTCTTGTTGTCGCCTTCGTGCCACCTGCTCTCCGCTCGTCTTCTTCAGTTCTGGTTTGATGCTCCTCGGCGTCTTCAAGTCCTTTCCTTACACCCGCCAAAGACGGTACAAGAGTTCCTCTCCGAGGCTACCACCATCGAGAAGACTCTTGAAATGCGGACCAGCCAATACGATCGGCGCATGTCGCCAGACGTCGCAGAAGTCCGAGGACTCTGCCCCGACGACCTGCGCGAGACCATACGCGCTATTGTTCGTGAAGAACTGCGCCGCATGTTGCCATCGTCTCAGCCCCAAGTCGTCTCTCTCGAAGACGTAGTCCGCGAGGAACTACAGCGCTCACTGAGCGTTCCTGAACGGCCACAGCCCCAACCGGAGGCGATGACCTACGCCGCTACTGCACGACGACCTGTCGCCGCTCCTCGCCAACACCAGGACCAACGTCTCCGCAGTTTCGTCGCCAGCCACCGCCGCCACCCCCGACGCCTTCCCGCTCGCCAGTAATCCAGCGCTCGCCGAGGAAAACTGACGTTTGGCGCACCCCGAACCACCGCCCACTATGCTACCACTGCGGCGAAGCCGGGCACACCTACCGCTACTGCCAGTACCGTGAGATGGGACTGCGTGGCTTCGACGTGAACGCGCCGCGTCCGCGCCAGGGTGAGCGACCTCGCGACATCGCCGACTACATCGCCGGATCGCAGTGGCAACAACGACGACCATCCCGTTCACCTTCGCCTGGCCGCTACGCCTCCCCGGATCGCCGCCAGTACACCGGCCCTAACCGGGGCCGATCCCCAAGCCCCTACCCGGGAAACTAAAGGCAGCAACCGATGGAGGTGCGGTTGCTGCACGACGCAATGCCGAAGATCCTCCTCCGCCGCCGCCGCCGCTGCCGATGACGACGACCACGACGCACGAACTTTCCCGACGTAGTAGCAGTACGCCGCCTGAGCAGAGTCTTTACGACAAAGCCTCGCCGCCGACGCGACATAGCAGCACCGGACCAAGCCGACGCAGCCGTGATCCGACGCCCCGACCTAACCGGAACGCCAGACGACGAACCACCGACCTCGACGTGATCATCGACGGCCACAGCGTCACCGCCCTAGTCGATACCGGCGCCGACTACTCTATCATCAGTGGTCTCTTCGCCGCTAAGCTCAAGAAGGTAAAGACTGCATGGGAAGGACCGGATATCCGAACAGCAGGGGGCCACCTTATAACACCGACTGGAACCTGCACGGCAAGAGTCACGATTCACAGCCAGACGTATTCTGTGAATTTTGTGGTCCTGCAGCAATGCTCGCGAGACGTCATTTTAGGCATGGATTTCCTGGACCAGCAAGGCGCAGTCATCGACCTAAGATCCAGGTCAATCACGCGGTCCACGGATAATGCAACGGCGTCAGACTGCAACGTCGCTCACAATGCCTTGAATGTGACAGAAGAGCAGGTAACCATCCCGCCAATGTCGAGCGTCATCATTTCCGTCGGCACCAAAGCGTCTACCAACTTACAAGGTGTCATCGAAGGCGACCGGCACCTGCTCCTAAACCGTCAGATGTGCGTCGCAAGAGGCATAGCCAAGCTTCATAACGGCGAAGCCAAGGTAATGGTGACGAACTTCAGCAACGAATATAGGCACTTGAATAGGGGCACAACGGTAGCACATCTAAGCGAATTTGTGGAAGCGAGCAATGCCTTCGCCCTCACCGATGCTCAGGGAGCCGCAACGTCGACAGCAGTGTCCGCGCCCGCCTTCGACGTCAATCAAAGCCTTTCCAGGCAGCAACAAAAGGAGCTCAAAGCCTTACTCCACCAATACAAGGACTGCTGCTCGTCGTCAGCGAGGCTTGGTCAGACCCCTCTCGCGAAACATCGCATCATAACCGACGAATATGCCCGTCCGCTCCATCAGAGCCCCTACCGAGTTTCTGCACGGGAACGCGAGGCCATCAAGCAACAAGTCGACGAAATGCTGCGTGACGACATCATTCAGCCGTCTACGAGTCCGTGGGCATCACCCGTGGTGTTGGTGAAGAAGAAGGACGGAACCCTACGTTTTTGCGTCGATTATCGTCGCCTGAACAAGATCACGAAGAAAGACGTGTATCCCCTCCCACGGATAGACGATGCTCTGGACAGACTCTACAACGCCAAGTATTTTTCGTCGATGGATCTGAAAACCGGCTACTGGCAAATCGAAGTAGACGAGAGAGACCGAGAGAAGACTGCCTTCATAACACCAGACGGCCTATTCGAGTTTAAGGTCATGCCCTTTGGTCTTTGCTCGGCGCCTGCGACGTTCCAACGGGTTATGGACACAGTACTCGCAGGCTTGAAGTGACAGACTTGCCTCGTCTACTTGGACGACGTAGTCGTATTTTCTTCCAACTTCGACGAGCACCTCCGGCGCCTTGAAGCTGTTCTTCGGGTAATCAAAGCCCCGGGACTTACCCTGAAGCCAGAAAAGTGCCGCTTCGCCAACGAAGAACTATTGTTCCTTGGCCACGTTACCAGCAAGTCGGGAGTGCTCCCTGATCCACAGAAAACAGCTGCGATCGCCGACTTTCCTGCACCCACCGACAAGAAAGCAGTACGCCGATTTCTTGGCCTCTGCGCTTATTACAGGCGCTTCGTGAAGAACTTTTCGCGGATCGCCGAGCCACTGACGTACCTCACGAAGGCCGACGCCGACTTCAAATGGGAAACGCCGCAAGTCGAGGCATTTCAAGAATTAAAGCGACGCCTGGAAACGCCGCCGATACTGGCGCACTTCGACGAAGAAGCTGACACCGATATGCACACGGACGCAAGCAGCACAGGGCTCGGCGCCGTGATCGTGCAGAGGACCGACTGACTTGAAAGGGTCATCAGTTACGCTAGCCGGTCACTTTCGAAGGCAGAAGCCAATTATTCCACGATAGAAAAGGAATGCCTTGCCATCATCTGGCCTACATCAAAGTTCCACCCCTACCTGTACGGCAGGCCTTTCAAAGTCGTGAGTGACCACCACGCCTTGTGTTGGCTAGCTAACTTGAAGGATTCATCAGGGCGCCTCGCACGGTGGAGTCTCAGACTACAAGAATTTGACATCACCGTCGTCTACAAGAGCGGACGAAAGCACTCCGACGCCGACTGCTCGTCTCGCGCCCCTGTCGATCCGCCGCCCCAGGATGACCAGGACGACGACTCTTTCCTGGGACCCATAAGTACCGACGACTTCGCGGAACGCCAACGAGCTGACCCAGAGCTCAAGATCCTCATGGACTACCTGCAAGGCAAGACCGCCGACGTGCCGAAAGTATTCCGCCGAGGACTGGCTTCGTTTTTCCTGCGAAATAACGTCCTCCTGAAGAAGAACTTCTCGCCGCTCCGCGCCGACCACCTCCTCGTGGTGCCTTCAGCGTTACGTCCAGAGGTTCTGGAAGCATTACACGACGACCCGACAGCCGGACATCTTGGTGTTTCCCGCACACTGTCATGAATACAAGAGAAGTACTATTGGCCTCGCCTCACTGCCGACGTCGCCCACTACGTAAAAACATGCAGAGACTGTCAGCGACGCAAGACGCCGACAACTAGGCCAGCCGGACTTCTGCAACCCGTCGAACCACCTCAACGGCCATTCCAACATATCGGCATGGACTTACTGGGGCCGTTCCCGACGTCAACTTCTGGCAACAAATGGATTGTCGTAGCGACTGACTTCCTCACCCGCTATGCCGAAACAAGGGCCTTGCCCAAGGGCACTGCCGCCGAGGTCGCCAAGTTCTTCATTGAGAACATCGTCCTCCGCCACGGAGCCCCCGAGGTCCTCATCACCGACAGAGGTACGGCCTTTACGGCTGACCTAACGTAAGCGATCTTGAGGTACAGTCAGACAAGCCACCGCCGAACCACCGCGTACCACCCACAGACGAATGGCCTCACCGAGCGTCTAAATAAGACCATCGCCGACATGCTGGCTATGTACGTGGACGTCGAGCACAAGACGTGGGACGCCATACTCCCGTATGTAACCTTCGCGTACAACACGGCCGTGCAGGAAACGACGCAGTTTGCTCCATACAAGCTCGTCTACGGACGGAGCCCAACAACGACGCTTGACGCCATGCTACCGGTCGGCACCGACGAAGAAGACCTCGACGTCGCCAGCTACCTGGATCGCGCTGAAGAAGCTCGACAGCTAGCCCGCCTGCGTATCAAGAGCCAACAGATGGTCGACAGGCGCCACTACAACCTTCGACGACACCACACCGAATACCAACCCGGCGACCTTGTCTGGGTCTGGACGCCGATACGACGACGGGGATTGTCTGAGAAGCTCCTGCGACGCTACTTTGGACCCTACAAGGTAGTCCGACGTCGTGGTGAACTGGACTATGAGGTCGTGCCCGATGGCTTAACGTCATCCCAACGACGCCGTGCACGACCCGAAGTCGTACACGTGGTGCGACTTAAACCTTATTACGCGCGCTGATTAGCTGTGACGCATTGTTAATGTAATTTATTGCATGTACTCTCTCTTATGTTCTGTCTTTAGCATCGGGACGATGCTTTTTTCAGAGGGGGGTAGTGACACGTGCGGTTCTTTTGGTTTACGAAGAAAGCCGCTACCACTTTCTGTTAAGTGCAACGCAGGCCGCGTTTATCTTGTATGCCACTCTGGAACGCGTTATGACGCGTGTATAAAAGTCTGACACGTGCGGTTCTTTTGGTTTACGAAGGAAGCCGCTATCACTTTCTGTTAAGCGCAACGCAGGCCGCGTTTATCTTGTATGCCACTCTGGAACGCGTTACGACGCGTCTATAAAAGCCAGCGCAGTGCGCCACTGGGGAGTCTTTTTTTTCCGTCGGCCGACGACTGTTCACGCCGCTGTCGCTGTGAGTTGTGTTTGGCCCTGTTTTGCGGGCACAAGTTCGCCCAATAAACAGTTCGCCTGACACCGCCCTGACTCCTGCGTGCTTCCTCTCAAGTGCTGCGTGTATCACAACCTCGTGGCAATATTAGTGAAATATTAAATTATCTTTCAACAGTCTAGCATACATTTACTCTGCCTAAAGTGTAAGTGATAATAAAAGTGCGTAAACAGATGCACCGATTACCATGAAAATTGTTGGAATTTCATGCCATCATGAACTTTCATTGCAATGAATATACCTTGCACATCATTCAGATATTTAGGCAAAAAACTGTATGACATGACAACTTGTGCTCAGCTTGTTTCCCTGTAAAAAAGTTGCATGCCTTTTGTGAAGTTTAACTGCCAGTGATAGACGTGCTGCTCCAACTGCTCCAGAAGAGAAAGGTCACTCCGTGCTGCTGGAAAGTGCAATAATTCATTTCATTATTGATTTATTTGTGACAAAATTGTCTGGAAGACCAGCGAAAAAAGCTCATCAATCAACTTTAGGGCACCCAGGCCACTCTACGTGTTTTGCGGCGTAAGTGGTGGTAAAGAAGAAAAAAAAGAAAAGATGAAATGCACACATAATATACATGCTTATCCTCTGCGCAAAAAAGAAACGTGTTTCCATAGATATCCTAAAGGAAGAATAAAAATTATTTTCCCAGAGAAACCACGAAAAACAAAACAAATTGACGACATTGTTTTGTAGGCAAGTTCATGGTAAAGATAGTGTAGTGAAAAGTCTGTGTAGAGTTTAAATGAGATTATTTTGTATGTTTGTAAGTAATTGCTAAAAACCTACTCTAAAATGGCGTAGGGGAAGCCAAAAATAATGGAGTTATACCGTGTGGCCATCCAGCAAGCCTAAATGAAATAAAACGAGCTGTATACTTTGGTCTAGTATACAACTTGTACGGTAGCTGTATACTAGCCACATGCTAAATGTACTCGCGTTTTCTATGTATATCTGAAATAGTTGAACATTTGTACCTTAAAAGCAGACTATTTTGGTGAATTGTGTGCGAGACTTCTCAGTCGTACTAGCCACCGCTGTGACAGCTGTATTATTTGACTGGTTACTTCTAGCAGTTTTGTCAACTTTGACTTTGTTTATGTCTTAAGAACAAGCATATTCAATGTATTTAGCTTGATTTTGAACAATTCAATACTGGTTACTTTCACAAATCAGGAATACTGCGCTTACTTGGTGTAGAAAGACCATTCTTCTGCCTATTTGTAAATCTTGCAATTTGCAGTGAATATTGTATGTGCATTATGTGTAATAATAAATAATAATATGTATAGGAGGTTTGAATGATGCATTAAACTCCAGGAGTGCATTATTAAGATTTTTTTCTATCGGCTCTGAAAGCACCAATAGCTGCTCCTGGTCAGCATTTTCGCTGTTCAAAAACAATCAATGCTGCTTCAAAGCACCAGTTTTTCTGCTCTAGAATATTCTCAAAAAATCAAAACGTCACTTCCATCACTGAACTCCTGTTGCGTTTTTCTTATACACTGATTTTGTAATCACATATATTAGAAAAGTTTTCAACAAATATTTATAATGAAAACTGTATATTCAGGCACGAATTTATACTCGGAATGTAGCTATAAGTACAAGAGTCCTGAGAAAAACAATTGGTCAGTAAATAATGTTAACCGCTGACTTCGAAGGTTACTTTTTTCACATCATTGGCTGGCCCTATTATTGCAGCTCACGCTCACAAGGCTGTCAGGCATACTCCAGCTGGATTCATTTGTTTTAAAGAGGCCGTTTGCATATTACTTGACTTGTAATACCTGCATTGTATAGAGTGATGTGGTTAGCACTTGAATGCAGGCTTTTTTGTATGGCAATATAATAAAAGATTTGCTCCGTGTGTTATTTTTGTTTTCACCCTTATTGGTAGCTTATTTCATATTTACAGCAGGAAAACGGTCTCATCTATTTATCAACCAGCTTTGTACCAGTTGACACCATTTTATGTCTGAAGATTTTATTATTTCATCACATCACCTATAGTTATCAGCTGTCTCCAACTGCACGTTTCTCCTCTCAGTAACCATTCACTAACTCTAATAGACCACAGGGGCGTACGCACATTTCAATCACTAATACACTGGCTACCGTCCTTTTCAGTTTCATTCATGATGCTGCTGTGCTCCTGTTCTAGTGGTGCTCCATTTCCACCTTTTTAGGGGCGAAGCTCCTTATGGCGTGGCTTGGGCATCCCTCGTAGTACGTAACCACCAGTGGCACATACCCGAAATAGGTATAACATTTGACCTCCAAGGTGCTGCCGGTGAGAGATTTCTTCAATGCGTTGTTTAACAATAAAAAATAGTACTCAATGTACATGCCAATGGCTGCTAATGGGGAATGAGAGAGAGGAGCATTCGGCTTTTAGTCAACGCGCACGCTGCGATCCCCATTAGCAGCCATTGGCATGTACATTGAGCACTATCAGACAAGAAAGGGTTGCTACATTATACTCGCTGGGTGTAACCTCCTTAGTTTTAGAAAGGTTTAGCGAGCGTTGAGCCGCAGGGCCATGAATATAATGAACTAGTATATACCATGAATGAATTCGAGGTGGTTAAAGGGGGGAAGCAGATACGAAGCGCAAGCCGTAAGAAATAAAAGCTGAATCCTCCTGTCTCTCATTTCACATTAGCAGCCACTGGCATGTACATTGAGCACTATCGGACAGGAAGAGGTTGCTACGTTATACTCGCTGGGCGTAACCTCCTTGGTTTTAGAAAGGTTTAGCGAGCATTGGGCCGCACTGCCATGAATACAGTGAACTAGTATATACCATGAACTCAAGGTGGTTGAAGGTGGGAAGTAGACCCGAAGCGCAAGCCATAAGAAAGTGTGCGTGTGCCACCTCTCGTTTAGTCCTTGGAATGTCCACTGAATGGCGGTGCTTCTATATGGGGAATATATGATAAAAAGATGCGAGATGGTAGGACTTGGAGTGTTGAATAGATGGACGAACGGACACACAGACAGATGCATGGATGGACGCTTGAACGGACGCAGGGGTGGATGCATGAACGAACACAGGGATGGGCGCACGAACAGACGCATGGACGGTCACACAGACGGATGCATGGACGGACGAATGCTTCGCCCCATTCTCCATCATTCACTCCGTGAATATGCTGCCATTTTTTTCCAACTTACTGCAATCCTCTCTCTGTGCTTTACGCCTAATCAAGTGCAGTCTGCTTAAGTTCACTAATCCACCAGCCTAAATCTCTGCGTAGCAGCTTTGGTCAAAATATTTATAATCAGGCACAAAGACACGGACTTTTTCATGAGATTTGTGGTAGCCCTTTCCTCATTTTCACCTACATGCTTTTCCACATTTTGAAGCCGGGCTAGCTACGTACATGTGTCATCTCCTTGGGGGTGGTTACCACTCTGTTCTCGATAACGTGGAGCTACTAACATTTTTGAGACCTGTCACATTCAAAAACTATATGTGTAATGCACCCCTCTTCCAAACGCTTCATGCCAGCGTACATCTTTTATGTAAGAGTGAAGTGAGCATGAGACACGGTTTCATGAAAACAGCCTCATTATTTTGTCCTCCCTTGGAATCCAGTCCAGTTCTAAATGACCAGCGGCTATCTTATTTATGTGCTATGTTCACTACCTGGGTCCATTTATACTTCATTTAGACTAAGATGCCCTTAGCACCTGTTTGCTCCCTGACCCACTTTGCCCCTGTGGCTTGCTGGGGCATGGCATCCTGAAGTTTAACCTTCTTCATAAGCCTGAATGTTTCTGCTCCACTGGTAAGTTCTGCTAAGATACAGGTGTTGCATATGTTTCTCATAATGAGTAGTGGCAAACTGTGATTGATGATTTGAGAATGCCACCCAAGTGTGCTCCACCTTATTGTTGTTCTCATATAGCTACAATCTCAAGATATGATTTCATTACTTGTTCTAAGCATACTGCCCTAAGTACTTGCCCTAAGTATACCTGTCGCAAAGCCCCATTCTTGTCTGAGACTGTTAAACATTACTTAAGTTTTCTGCAAGCATTTTCAAACCTACCATTCGGATTTGCTTGTCTAGTTCAGTATATTCACGAGTTGTAATTCGTCCTCTGAGTCACACATCAACGCAATTTCATCAGTGAATCACAGGTTACTAAGATACTCTTCATTGACTCTAATCCTTTACTGTTTACAATCTAAAGTCGTTAGAACATCCTTAAGGTGGTGGTTTCACTCCCTTCTTCTCGCCAATAGTTCGTCAAAAGACACCAGACGACGCCCCTCATGCATGTTCGCAAAAAGCGAGAAAATTGCACGCGTAAGTACGGTCAGCGTCGCCTCGCGCAAGGTGACGGAAATCAGCTGGCAAAGAGCAAGGAGCACAAACGTGGACGGCGTCTTTCATCTACAATTGACCAACTGTTGGCGTCGTTTCAACGACACGACGATAAGAGCCCCTGTGACAGCTGGCAGACTGAAACCAGCGTCGTTTCGCTCAAGTGTTAACACGCACGTATACGCACATACACAAAAGCACACTCTCTTGTTTCTCTCACTTACCCAGGTGCATAGAATAATGATTCAATATAACATGAACCGAACGCTTCGAAGCGTTCGTATGCACTTGCAAAACCGCTGGAAGAAAAACAAGGTCGTGACACTGGCACTGGCATAGCCACTAACCTTTTCTTTTTATGTGGCGACTATAGTTGTCTAGTTCGCTATAGTGGCGACCTTGGCAATGGGTTGATGTAGCTTCGTGTGAGCATGTCTTTCTTTTTCGTGGCATGTTTTGCGTCTCGGGAAAATAATTAGAGTGACTTAGCTTGGCTATGCCAGGATATACGTAGCGTGAGCTATGGACGAACGGATGAATGCATGGACTAGCGAGTGAGCGAGCCATTGTTCTCACGCGAGACCAGTGCCTGCCCACTAGTGACACATTACTCCAGAGACTTCCAGGCCTTCGACGCGCCAAGTGTGCGCCGTGTTACGTCACTGCTTCTCGCGCTTGCGCAGAACTGCTTACCGTAATCCACGTGAAACTGCTGAACCTGAGCCAATGTAGCTTACGCTAAAAAACAGCCAGGCACATTTCACGACAAGATAACCTTACGATCCTTGGGTTATTTGCTAAATTTTACCCCCTCAAACTACGATAAAGTGGTTACCTAAATAAATCCCCTCATGTTGAGTATTACACGAACAAATCCCTTACACTAATGTAGAGAAGTCAGCACCTCCTAGAGCACATCGTTTTTCTAAATCTTCTTATGAGAATTACGTGGAACATCTAGTATAAGAGATGACTTGGCATGATCAATAAGTTGGTTCGCGTTGTTTCCCGTCTTGCTTTCACCATCTATGGGCTACTGCCTATATCGTGGTAAACTAAGCTCCCACGAAGTGTTTCCTTTAGAAAATTCTTCATTTTCGCCAACATTCGATTTCGAAATTCCCCGTAATCACACGAACACACACATTAGCGAGTAGCAGCACAATCGGGCTCAGCATCGCACTTAGTGGAAGGGCGGGAGGGGGTTATGTATATTCGTAAATCATAGGGGATCATTACGGCACCTACATAAAAGTGACACCTCGGAGCCCATCTGCACGTGTTCTAGGAATGTTTATTTTCCTACACTCCGTTTCATACATCAAATGCAACGCAACGAAGTTTATAGCGAGACTACTTGCTATAAATGCATTCTCCCTAAGCAATAGTACGATGAATTTTGCATCTTGGACATGATATATCTATCTTTGCGCTTTGTGTGTCAGAGATAGAAACGTCCCGAAATACGGCTTCTCTTTCTCTTCATTTCTTGATATTTTAAATGCGACGCATTTCTTAGCGAACTTCAGTGGCTTTGAGTGCATCTATCTATCTATCTATCTATCTATCTATCTATCTATCTATCTATCTATCTATCTATCTATCTATCTATCTATCTATCTATCTATCTATCTATCTATCTATCTATCTATCTATCTATCTATCTATCTATCTATCTATCTAGCCGCCGACCACTTTTAGCTCTCCTGGCCATTTTGACAATGGCATCCATACGTAAATTGATATACGTCGATAATGGTATCAATACCAAACATGGTATGGCATATTATGACTGTATAAAACATATTTGACGAGTCAAAACATGAAAATCGTGACATGTATGTCGCGATAGTATTGTTTTACATTTCATGGTTCTGGAGCTCTCGCGGTGGTTTTGTTCACATGGCACGTTGCAAAACTGGTATGTATGACGTGATTGCAGGGTGAACACAAGTGACAGAACCTAACATGAAAATCATGACATGCGTGTCATGTAACAACATGACTACATGCCACGCTCACGATGCAATCACGGCAATTTCGCTAGCGTCACATATACCAAATTTGGTATTACGGGACGCGAATGGATGACGAAGGTATTATAGTGTTGCAAACATGATAAACGTGAGATCCGTGTCATGTAACAACATGGCTACAAGCTACGCTCATGATGCCCTCGCAGCAGCTTCGGTAGCGTCACATGTGCTAAACTCGGTATTACGCGACGCCAATGAATGGCATAATTAAATGACACATCCAAATATGACAATCACGACATGCGTGTCATGTAACACCATGACTACATTCCACACTGATGATGTGTTTGTGGCCGTTTCGCTAGATTCACATATACGAAATTTGGTATTACGTGACGCCAATGAATGGTGAAGGTTGTTCACTGGTGCAAACAAGATAATCATGAGATGCGTGTCACGCAAGAACATGACTACATGCAACAGTCAAGGCGCCAATACATTTCGACGTGACACGGTGCGTGTGCTCACCGACGTTGCCATGTCAGGCGCCGGTCCTGTCATATACTTGCGGGCGCACGCCGCGCTGCGTTGCTATGACGTACGCGCGTTTCAGCGCGTCAGGCGTCCCTCCATCACGAAAAGAAGGAGACGCATTGTTGTCTGGGTAACGCGTCGGCGTGAAATGCAGCATGTCGCATTTTGCACCGGTTGCCGCCGGGCCGCACGGACGGACGCTGGTCGTGCCTGGCGTCAGACTATATATAGAGTGCTCGCGTTTTCCTAACGTAGCGTCGCTGTGCCCAGCGTGTGCGCCCGTCAGCGCTACATTGAGGTATATTGGGCCCTTCATGATGCGCTCACGGCTGTTTTGCTAGCTCCACATATACCAAATTAGGTGGGTGTTACGTGACGTCAATTAGTGACGAAATATATGACTGGTAGAAACATGATAATCCTGACACGCCTGTCGTGTAAGAACACGACAACATACCACGTTTAAAGCGTGCTCGCGTTCGTTTCGCTAGCACCACAAATACTAAATTTAGTATCCCGTGACCTGAATAGATTATGAAGGTAAACTACACATCCAAACATGATAATCACGACATGCGTGTCATGTAACAACATGAAAACATACCACGCTCATAGTGTGCTCGCGGCTGTTTCGCTAGCTCCACATATACTAAATTTGGTATCACGTGGCGAGAATAGATGGCAAAGGTATACGACACATCCAAATTAGATAATCATCACACGGAAGCCATATGTGGCATAATTTATCTCCCCCAAGTAACGGTGTGCAGATTTTAATGTGACATATCAAGATTTCTCATTCGTACTTCGCATATCATCGATTCCCACTGTACGTGGGATCTGCCAACGTTTTAGTGGCTGAGCTCCTTATGGCGTGGCTTGGGCGTCTCTCGTAGTACGTAACCACCAGTGGCACATACCCGAAATAGGTATAACATTTGACCTCCGAGGGGGTGCCGGTGAGAGATTTCTTCTGTGCGTTGTTTAACAATAAAAAATAGTGCTCGATGTACATGCCAATGGCTGCTAATGGGGAATGAGAGACAGGAGCATTCGGCTTTTAGTCAACGCGCACGCTGCGATCCCCATTAGCAGCCATTGGCACGTACATTGAGCACTATTGGACAAGAAAGGGTTGCTACATTATACTCGCTGGGTGTAACCTCCGTAGTTTTAGAAAGGTTTAGCGAGCGTTGAGCCGCAGGGCCATGAATACAATGAACTAGTATATACCATGAATGAATTCGAGGTGGTTAAAGGGGGGAAGCAGATACGAAGCGCAAGCCATAAGAAATTAAAAGCCGAATCCTCCTGTCTCTCATTTCACATTAGCAGCCACTGGCATGTACATTGAGCACTATCGGACAGGAAGAGGTTGCTACTTTATACTCACTGGGCGTAACCTCCTTGGTTTTAGAAAGGTTTAGCGAGCATTGGGCCGCAGTGCCATGAATACAGTGAACTAGTATATACCATGAACTCAAGGTGGTTGAAGGTGGGAAGTAGACCCGAAGCGCAAGCCGTAAGAAAGTGTGCGTGTGCCACCTCTCGTTTAGTCCTTGGAATGTCCACTGAATGGCGGTGCTTTTATATGGGGAATATATGATAAAAAGATGCGAGATGGTGGGACTTGGAGTGTTGAATAGATGGACGAACGGACACACAGACAGATGCATGGATGGACGCTTGAACGGACGCAGGGGTGGATGCATGAACGAACACAGGGATGGGCGCACGAACAGACGCATGGACGGTCACACAGACGGACGCATGGACGGACGAATGCTTTGCCCCACTCTCCATCATTCACTCCGTGGATATGCTGCCATTTTTTATTTGTAGGCTTTCGCAACACTGTGCAGGAGCGTTCGTGCTCTTCTCGCACGAGCGTCTGCAACAATTAAAGTCAAGTGCGAGAAGCGCCACGTCAAACATATTAAATGCGACGCATTTCTTAGCGAACTTCGGCGACTTTGAGCGTATCTATATGTATCTATGTATATATCTATCTAGGACCTACGTATCTATCTATCTAGCCGCGTACAACTTTTAGCTGTCCTGGCCGTTTCAAAACTTGGTATGGCATAACATGACTCCATGAAGAACATATCTGTCTAGTCATTACATGCAAAAAATGACATGTATGTCATGAATGTCATGATATACATTTCATGGTGCTGCAGCTCATGCGGTGGTTCTTTTCACATGGCATCAAAAACATCAAACTCAATTGTGTGAGCGTTTCGATCGAATGAGCATAAAAGCGTCATAAAGCCTGAACTCATATCGCCCTTTAGAAGGATTGATTGATTGATTGATTGATATGTGGGGTTTACCGTCCCAAAACCACCATATGATTATGAGAGATGCCGTAGTGGAGGGCTCCGGAAATTTCGACCTCCTGGGGTTCTTTAACGTGCACCCAAATCTGAGCACACGGGCCTACAACATTTCCGCCTCCATCGGAAATGCAGCCGTCGCCACCGGGAATCGAACCCGCGACCTGCGGGTCAGTAGCCGAGTACCTTAGCCATTATAGGCCCTTTGGAAGGAGCGAGAAACGAATAATAAACTTGGCAGTAACTGCCGATAAACTCGACCTGCTCCTCAGTCTACTAAGCTGTTTTTTTTTCTTGCGGTTGTAAAATTTAACAAAAACATACCGCTATTGCCATTAACACAGTGGCAATTGTTACAGGCAGCAGCTGTTAGTGTTTATTAAATGTGCAAATTTTAGTAGCAGTTGCAGTTCCCGTCGCTCCCGAGTAAACAACAAACAGAACTGAAGTTAAACAGTGACTTTGTGAGTTGTGTACTTCTTTAACACCCATGTCGCCATCTGTCGGCCTGGCGCAGCGGTTAGTGTGCTCAGTTCGAAATTCAGAGGTGGCAGATTCGATTCCGCGCTGTCGCGCCTTTTTTTTTTTATGGGTGCTTTTACATCGTTTTTTATACAATTATTTCTTTAGGGGCAGCTCGTCACGGTAGTTCTGACGCTGCTTCGCGCTCCAGCATTGCCGCCTGGAGCGCGCCATCCACCGTCCGCTCCACCATACGCCACCATACACCGTGTGCCACCAACAGTTCCACTGCCATAATCCACCAAAATGGTGGGTGGTGGAATCCACCATTCCTATGGTGGACGTTTTTTCTATAGGCATGATGCGGTCACGGCAGTTTTGCTAGCTCCGCATATACCAAATTTGGTGTTACGTGACGTCGATAGATGAGAAAATATGTGGCTGGTGCAAACATAATAATCCTGACGCCTATGTCATGTAAGAACATGACAACATACCACGCTCACAGCGTGCTTGTGGCCGTATCGCTAGCTCAAGATATACTAAATTTGGTATCACGTGACGTGAACCGATGACGATGGTAAACGACACATCCAAACTTGACATGACACGGAAGTCATGCACCGCGTCATTTACCTCCACCTCCTAACGTTGTGCTGATTTTGAAGTGACATATCAACCTTTCTCATTCGTGCTTTCCATATCATCGATTTTCACTGTACGCTTCATATCATCATCGATATACGCTTCATATCATCGATTTTCACTGTACCATCGTCGTGTGCCCGCGGTGTGCCGAACCTCATTCAGAAGACACCTGCCAAGCAACTGCGTTCAAATGCTCCAATTCCCACGGCGCTCATAAAGCGTCGTCTAAAGATTGCCCACGAGTGAGAAATGAACGCGCGGTGCTGAAACGCATGGTGCGCGACAATTCAACGCACAGGGAAGCCGCTGCTACTGTCAGGCGACGTCGGCGTCACCACAGAAGATCATCACGCAACGTGGCATCTGCCGATAGAGACCCGTCATCACAAGCAAGAAAAACCGGCCCCCCATTGTCAAGCTCTGCGAAGACGGATACACCGAAAACAGAATCAGGGTCAAGACTCCCACATCGTGAAGAGTGGCCATCACTTCCACGAACACAGCCTGTTTCAGAGGTGCATCGATCCCCGTCAACCTCGATGCCATCACGAACCACTGATGAAAAGACAACTGAGGATCGCCAGGTCATCAACATGTTGCAGACCCTTATGAGCGCAATGCGCATGCTCCTAAGCAACATGAACACCCCATCAGCGCAGAGCGCACTCCAAGTGCTGGACACTTTGAGTCCGGTGCTTGCAGCTCTAAGGTAAAACGATGGCCCGCAACATGTTATCCTTTCGCGAGGAGGTCAAGAACGCATCTGTCCTTCAGTGGAATGCCAGAGGACTTAGGGCGCGTATGTCCGAGTTCCGGCAATATGTATTCACAAACCAGTTCTCCATAATTGTGATTTGTGAACCGAACCTGTCAGCCCAAATGAGACTGTCTGGATATGAGTGCATTATGTCTTCTACCCATGGAGAACGCAGCAAGGTCGTTGTGTTCATACGGCGCGACTTAACTTATGTTCATCACCCTGTACCCCCTGACGAAAAAAACCAGTACGTTTGCCAACAGTAAAAAACAAGAAGACCACATTCACCATCATCGGAGCCTACTTACATGCATCAAGTCGTCTAGACCGAGAGCGCTTGCGTGGAATTTTGAATTCAACTCTCCAGCCATGGGTGATAACTGGTGACTTCAATGCCCACCACTACTTATGGGGAAGCTCCAGGGTCAACACTAGATGTAGACAGTTAGTGTCTTTCGCTTCTGAATGTGAACTTATCCTCGTGAATGATGGCAGCCCTACTTATCTGCGCGGATCGGCCTATAGCAGTTGCCTGGACCTCACTTTCGTCTCACGCTCGTTCACACGCAGAGTGCACTGGTTTTCGGATTTGGAAACAAGGGGTTGTGACCACATCCCAACATACCTGAGGATTGACGGCTTTTCAAGTCTCAAGTCCTCCAGAGCCGTCCAGTGCACCGATTGGCAAAAATACAAGTTAATCATGGAAGACTATGTTGGTGCCTCACCTTTCAACCTAAAGGACGCAATAAAGAGTGCCCTACAGTCAACGACGCGTTCGCTTCCGGTGAGCTCATCTCGCACTGATATGGACATTGATCTCGAGAAACTCCGAGCGATTCGTCGTCGTGCAGAACGACGTTATAGACGCACGAGGTCACTTGATGATCTGAGAGTGGCCAGACGCACACAAAAGAAATACGCGTCACGTGGACAAGTTGGCCAAGCAACGATGGGCATCTTTTTGCGAGTCTTTGGATCCCAGAAAGCCTCTGTCACTAATCTGAAGAACTGTCCGGGGTCTTCGTACAACCATTACTCAGCGCTACCCATTAAAATCTCTGGCACTTCACTTACGCTGCGAAGAGATTGATGTCGCAGATTCCTTCTGTCGAAGGATTGCCTGCGGCTCAAATTCAACTGGGACAAAGACGCCCGACTTTTCTGTATCCTCACGTGATCCTCGAATGGAGATTTCGTTTTCAATGGACGAACTAAAGGCTGCGCTTGCTTTGCGTAGACGTTCTTCAGCACCAGGACCTGACGGCATTACTTACCGCGCTCTGTGTCACCTAGGAGATCAAGTTCGGCAAGCACTCTTGCAGCTGTACAACGACTCCTGGCAAACTGGCATGGTTCCACAGGAATGGAAGTCAAGTCGCCTGATTCCACTTCTCAAAGCCGGCAAGTCACCCTTGGACATTTCCTTTTACCGCCCGATTGCCCTCGCGAGCTGTGTGGGAAAAGTTATGGAAAGGATGATTTTAACGCGTCTGGAATGGTACTTAGAATTCTACGAAATATATCCAGATGCCATGTCCGGGTTCAGACGAGACCACTCGTCAATTGACAATGTAGTTGACTTGGTGACATATGTAGAACACCAGAAGGCCTGCAAGCGGTTCTCTGCTGCTCTATTTCTTGACGTTAAAGGGGCCTACGACAATGTCACCCACGAAGCCATTCTCAGCGCACTAGAAGGAGTGGGACTTGGTGGCAGGATATATACGTGGGTTTAGAGCTACCCACAGAATAGATCATTTCACGTGAAGACAGAGAATGGCCCGACACCCGAGTATTACTGCAGCCGAGGAGTCCCGCAAGGCGGAGTGCTAAGCCCGACGCTGTTCAACCTAACACTCATTGAACTAGTTGGCAAGCAAACAAGCAGTGTACGACTTTCCATTTATGCTGATGACATCTGTGTGTGGACATCAGGTGTGACTCGACTTCAACTTCGCGCTCGACTTCAGAAGGCAGCATCAGTGACATCGTACCACTTACGCAAACAAGGACTGAAATCGCAAGTGAGAAGTGTGCAGTCGTGGCCTTCACCAGAAAACCAATGTCCGCTTACGGCATATCAATTAACGGGCAGTTGGTGTCATGCAGCCGGAGTCACAGGTTCTTGGGAGTCGTAATCGACCGAAACCTGTCTTGGACACCCCACGTAAACTACGTGAAAAAGCGGCGGACTGCCATTTGTCACTTATTCAGGTTTCTTGCTGGGAAAAGTTGGAGAATGTCTGTCGAGTCTATGTTACAGCTGTACAAGGTATTATTTACTGGATTCCTGCGGTATAGCCTACCTGTTATATCTAACACATGCAAAACGAACCTGCGCACAATCCAAAATATTCAAGCCCAAGCGCTTAGGATATGCCTTGGTTTACCTCGCTCGCTGCTCATCGACAGCTGAAACAATTGCCATTGCACAGGACTACTCGATCATGACGCACATCACCATTGAAACGATGCGTACGTACCTCAGGCAACATGCTAGGAATCCTTCCCACTACTTGGCAACCCTCGCTACTGAGAGGCCCCGCACGAAATTTAGTGCAATTGTCTGCGCTCATCTTGCGTCGTTGACGTCAGGTTTTACGCCTGCTGAGAAACTGGTGTATCCTCCGTGGTGCCTGACACTTCCACAAGTACGTGTTTCAATTCCAGGAATACAGAAAAAATCAAATTTGCCTTCATCAGCCCTAAAACAATTCAGCTTAAGCCATCTGCACGAAATGTACAACAACCACGTGCACATATACACCGATGGTTCAACCACAGCGTCTGGTTCTGGTGGTGCGGTGGTGATTCCAGCTAGAGGAATCACTCTGCGAATCAAACTGTCACATGCCACTACGTCCACAGCGGCAGAACTTGCGGCTTTGCGTGGCGCCATAGAGTACATCAAATCCCAAAGACCTAGTAAATAGGCTGTGTTTTCCGACTCAAAATCAGCCCTACAGAGCATGCAGTCAGTCCTTCGACGAGGTTGCCATGAACAATTAACTTACGAAGTTGTCAAGCTCGTTCACCACGTCAGAGAAACAGGCCACGAGGTCAAGTTTCAGTGGCTTCCTGGCCATTGTGGGATCAGTGGCAATGATTCCGCAGACAACGCGACTCGTACATCGCACCAAGAACACACCCTTCCGATTCCTTTGTGAAGGTCTGACGCTGCAAATCAACTTCGTCACCTGGCACGTAGTCTGAGTCGCAGGAGTGGAACATCCCAAGCATAAGACATACGAGACTATACCAAATAAACCCCCGACTGGAACTTCGACCTTCATCCGGACTTCGTCGACGTGAAGCTTCACTTTTTTGTCGCCTATGTTTGGGGGTTGCCTTAACAAAAGCATATAGAACCCTCATCGAATTGACCGACAATGCGGAACGCGACGTCTGCTGCACCAAAGAAGACATCGACCATCTGATATGTCATTTCCCTCGATTTGCCCCTGAAAGACAGAAGCTTTCGGACGCATTGCGACAATTGGACGATCGGCCACTCTCTGTGCAGATGCTACTGGAATACCGTCATCGCCTTTCGTCGGCTCAAAAAGCAGTCAAAGCTGTTATGTGCTTTTTGAGGACTACAGGCCTATGTGACCACCTTTAACTTTTGTGTAGTGCCACCGCTGCATACGCGCCAGCCGATTGACTGACAATCCTCCTTTTTTTTCTCTTTCTCTCTCTGTCTCTTCTCTTTCCTCTCTCTCTCTCTCATTTTTATGGCCCCTTCCTATTCCCCCAGCGTAGGGTAGCAAACCGGGCATGTGCCTGGTTAACCTCCCTGCCTTCCCTCTTGTTGTTTACCCCCCCCCCCCCTTCACTGTACACGTAATCTGCCAATTTTTTCTTACCAATCTTCTTGCACAAATTCCACGGCGCTGCACCTTATGTATGAAACCGAGTATCATATACATCTGCCATCATAGGCGTGCACACAAAGAAGGCAGGGGGATGAAAACAGAACTCTGCCCATACTATAGCGCCTAGAATGTGCTAGTCGGGGGGGGGGGGGGCAAGGTAAATTTTTACCCCTATGACAGCCCGGCTCAACGTACTAAGATGGAGGGGACAATGTATTGAAAGAAAGACACAAAGGAGAAGGCACCCTTTCGAAAAACTAGCCCGATTTTCTGTGTTGACGATGGGAGAGATTACTATCCTTGCTGCTGTCTTTTTTCCCTCTTTTTTTTCAGTCATGATGCCCTGGTTGTTCCTTCAGTTTTTTTTCATTTGGCGCAACACGGGAGCGCGACCAGTGCTGAGACCTAGTTGGACATTGTAAAGACGCTGACCTGTGAGCAGAACAGGGGAAAATAAAATTTCCCAAAGATGAGTCACTGGCACGTCGTGACACTTCCACGTGCATGCCCTTCGGTCGCCTCTGGACGTTTTCACGGACCTTTCAATTGAGTAAACTGGTCGGCCTCCCTTCTTTCTGTGAAAACGCAGTTGGCTTAAGTGGCGTAATATGTGTGCCTTTTATTGCCAATTTATTTTTTTACGTTGTAGTGACCTTTTTCTTATTTTGTGCTTGAAGCTCTTTATCTTGAAATACATGCTCATACAATAACAAACACGCAGACTTCCTAATAGCTAGCGTGTCTGCCTTCGGGCTGCTATCCTTATTGCAAACACCTCAAATTTTCTCTCATGGACCACGCTGCATTTTTGTTCTGAACCAAAGATACCGACGCCGACACCACCGACACCAAAATTCAACAAAACTAGATCCTTAGAGCTGTCACGTCAAAATGCAACCACTTTCCGAAGGTCAACGTCCGCTGCTGTGGGTGAATTTATATCACAAAAACACTGTTTGCAAATACACTGCACATGAAATTAGGAATATAGTTTCGTTACAGCACGGTCACTATGTATTAAGTTATCGACTTCCATGTACATCTCTATATCGAGCGCAATAAACGAGCGAGGCTCCGCAGCAATAACCTTCTACACGCGGATCGAGTTGCTCACCTGTGAGCGCCTTGGATGGATGGATGAATGGATGGATGGATGGATGGATGGATGGATGGATGGACGGATGGATGGATGGATGGATGGATGGATGGATGGATGGATGGATGGATGGATGGATGGATGGATGGATGGATGGACGGACGGATGGACGAATGGACGGATGGATGGATGGATGGATGGATGGATGGATGGATGGATGGATCTCGTGTGAAGAAATCTCGTGTGACATTAAGGATAATAAAGAGAAGCGAAAAGCAATTAGGCACGCTTTCTCACCTGGACGACAAGGTAAACACTTACCAGGAAGAACTGAGCAGCATTCCCAGTGTAGTTCAGTCACTCGAAAAGAAAGTAGACGAACCAGAAAACTACAGCTGCCGATCTGACCTAATCATTTATGGACTAACTGAAACAAAAGGTGAAAATTGTGAAACATTAGAAATGACCGTTAACAAAGATATTTTTCAGAGTCTTCTGGAATAAAAAAAGTACCTTTGGAACGAATACAGAAATTAGGCAAGCCGGCAAGTAACAAAAACCGCCCGGTTATAGTGAGGCTTTCGAACTCGAGAGACAAGTAATTATTTTATAAAAGGGATATAAATTAAAAAACTGGTATATTTCAATCGGTGAAGATTTTTCTCGGAACATTCGGGTAGTCAGAAGAAAGCTGTGGGCAAGTGCGAAGCCAAACCGTGAAAAGCATGAGAAGGTTACGTTATTATTTGACAAGATGTACATTGGCGGGGTGGCGTATGTCTGGGATGAAGAAAAAATCATAAAGTACTGGTTAAAAAAACGAGGCTGGAAGGCCAATTCGCCCAATGAAAAGAAGTCACACGCAAGTGTTGTCTTAGCTGGAGAAGATAGCAAGGTCCCATGCAGCGCGAGAAGTTCCCCTTTCTCCGATAACGACAATAGTATTGCTCACACGTGTTCACCACAAACAAAGCAGTTGCGTATCACCAACTTAAACGCCTGCAGTGTTATCAAAAAGGCAGATTCATTAGAAATTCAGCTGCTCATACACGACCTTCATGTCACTATCATTACGGAGACATGGTTGCATGGTCAGGTAACAGATGATCTTGTATTTCCACCGTGGTATATAGTTTTTCATAGAGACAGAGTACATAGGGGCGGAGGTGTGGCTGTCCTTACTAAAGAACCAATTGATGCAACACTTATTGATGAATATCCTGACATCGAGTGCCTATGCATTCAGTTGTCATGCTGGGGGCAATCCTTTGCACTGTTCGCATGTTATAGACCATTAGACGCTACACCCGATTACATGATAAAACTAGAAGAATGAACGTCTCCTTTTCGGCATAAAACATTTTTCTCGTAGGTGATTTTAACCTGCCTAGTATTAACTGGGAACGTCTTCAGGCAGATTTAAAGAAGAACAGAAATGCTATAATTATCTTCGACCTTATGCTAGAACACGACTTGATTCAAGCAGTTAATGAACCTACCCGTGTACAAGGTTTCTCTAGCGATATTCTTGACCTGCTGTTTGTGAATCGTGATTTTTTGGAATGTGTCGTTTCAGTTGATGAAGGTCTGTCCGATCACAAGCTTGTAAATGTTTCGTTGCCCATACTTACGCCCGATGTCTCTAAACGTACATAAAACATTGCTTCAAAAACTTTGCTAAAGCCGATGATGCAAGCATAATAGATTACATGGAAACGTGCCTTGGTGAATTCACTGATACTGACAACAACGTATTCACGCTCTGGGAAATGTTCCTCAAAATGTGTCGCCACTGCATAAATAGGTTTTTGCCTAACAAAACAAAGACGGTCAATAAACAAACGCCATGGATGGCGCGTAACATTGCAACTGAAGCGCAAACTAAAAAAAAGCAAAAAGAAGGGTGACCCGCCCCAACTTATCAGTGTAATAAAAAGCAAATTGTCATCCGCGGTTAGAAGTTCAAAGGATTACTACTTCAACGTGCAGCTACCTGGTTTCATGAAAAGTGCACCCGAAAAATTTTGGGGATATTTAGGCGAAGCTAAGAGACCTGTCTGTGAGATATTGGTTGATGGAACCACTAAAAAAGACGTGAATAAAATCACCGATCATTTTAGCACTTACTTCAACAGCGTTTATTCCCAGACAGGTTTAGGTAACGTGTTTCATTCTACTGTCTTTGAGCCGCACGAGGTGTACTTTATTTCATACAATGGTATTGTGTCAATGCTTTTAAGCTTGAAGACACCGAAATCATGTGGCCCAGATGGTATCCCAAATATGTTTCTTAAGCACTATGCGGAATGTATCGGTAGATTTCTTTTTATACTGTTCATAGCTTCTTTGTTGTCTACTCAGGTACCCAAAGACTGGAGGACAGCTCGGGTAGTGCCAATTTTTAAAAAAGGCAATCGTTTATCTGTAAAAAATTATCGACCGATATCTTTAACTTCATCCTGCTGTAAACTAATTGAGCATATCATCGCCAACCAGATGACCAAATTTTTAGACTGAAATTCAGTGTTAAAGAACTGCCAGCATGACTTTAGGAAAGGCTACTCCACTACGACACAACTGTTAACTGTAATTCATAGTTTTGCAAGAATATTGGATAATAATGGCCAAATCGACGCTCTTTTTATAGACTTTAGTAAGGCGCTCGATAGAGTAGTTCACTGTAAACTTATACAAAAACTCAGAGATTACAATCTTCCTAGCATTATAGTATCCTGGATAGCAGCTTATCTTCCGAATCGCTTGCAGTTTGTCACTATTGAAGGCAACGACTCGAGTTGTCTTCCAGTGACATCCGGAGTACCCCAGGGTAGCGTCCTGGGGCAATTGTTGTTTCTGGTCTATATAAATGACATTGTCAACGCTGTTCCCTGGCACACAAATCACAATATTTGCAGACAATTGCGTTTTATATCAGGAAATAACTACAGTGCATAACCAAACCGACCTCGAGATTAGTTTGCATAACATACAGGCGAGGTGTGACAGATCAGGCATGTCTTTAAACAAAGAAAAAACTGTCTGTCTTCGTATCACAAAGAAAAAAGCCCGTTAAAATACACCTACACACTGGCCGCCTCACCGCTAAAAGAAGTTGAAAACTTCAAATATCTGTGAGTAACATTTTCAAACAACCTTTCGTGCAATTTACATATTAGTGATATATGTTCCTCAGCTTTCCGTAAATTTTGTTTCCTGAAACACAAGCTTGAAAATTCACCCACCCACATTAAACTACTGAGTTACATTACTTTCATTAGACCGAAGTTAGAGTATGCTTGCATTACATGGGATTCCTACACTAAACACAACATTAAAATAATAGAGAAAGTCCAGAGAAAAGCTGTTCGCTTCATTTCCTCTAAGTACAAGCACACCGATTCCCCCACACAGCTGATGACAGAAAATGACATCCCCATCCTTGAAACGCGTTGGCAGATTCTCGGCCTCAATTTCCTACAATCACTCATTAAACGTGAATTATCCATCGATCCCGCATTATATGTAACACCTCTGTCCACAAAGCGTACACGTCACGATCCCACACATGCTTTAACCCCTCATTTCGCTAGGACAAATATCTACAAACACTAATTGTTTCCCAGGACAGTGTCGGAGTGGAACTCTAGGCATGAAATGAATGACCTTTAAATTACCACAATGCCCGCGTTAGGTGTTGTGTTTTGATTTCGTATGTTTTTTGTATGTTGCGTTTTGATTTTGTATGATTTCGTATGTTGAAGTGGAATTCTGGGCATATAATGAATGACCCTATTTTTACTGTTATACACACGTTAGGTGTTGTGTTTCCATTTTGTATGTTTTACTTCATTTTACTTACTTCTGTTGTAACTACAGTACTGCTTTTTTTTCAGAATGCAGTCTGAGTGCCTTTACTAAGTTTAGTGTAAATATTTGCGCATATCTTGTACTAACTGTATTGATATTTTGGTATTGTATTTTTTTAGTGTACTATGAGTACCCTTCCTGCAAGAACCGAATTCTCGTCTGCAGTATGTTATAAATAAAAAAAAATATATGGATGGATGAATGGACGGACCGACGGACGAACCGACGGACGGGCGGATGGACGGCGGACGGACGGACGGCGGACGGATGGGCGAATGGATCCAGCTGTGCCCTTTAGATCGGGTGGTGGCTCACGCCACCTAGCCATAAAGTTAAGTAATATCACTGTGTGTTTAAGGATTGAATTTCACTCACGCCTCGGTTGTAGCCACCAATCAGTTAGCCGCATCCTGGTTATTTTTCCTGCTTAAAGTCTACTTTGCCTTCACTGTCTCTAAGCCGCAATGCCTTGACAAATTCGGCGCAATTATCTTCAACTATAGGGCGGAGCTCTTTACAGAACATTATAAAATGTTCAGCTGTTTCTTCCTCCGCTCCACCCGCACTACATACCATGTCTGTACCTTCGTATTTTGCTCGGTACGTCTTGGTCCACAATATTCCCGTTCTAGCCTCGAAGAGCAGAGAACTACCACGAGAATTATCGTAGATTTCTTCCTTGAAGTTTTCTGCCTAAAAGTTCGGTAGGTGTCCAGTGATGATTTCGTTATCATTCCCATCTTGCACACGTCCCTCTCTGTTTCCTGCATCTTATTCTTAACCGATGGCCCACCCTTTCCGAGCGCCATCTGTCGCATCAAACGGAAACAGCTGAGGTGGTGAACACAATTTGTACGTGGCGTAAGGTGCAGTGTCATCAGTCATCACCTAACTTATTTTTACACAATGCTCGAGACAAAGAAGCTCCAAGCTACGCGTTGCCAAACGGAGTCGAAAGAACGAAGATTTGATAAATTTCTGTAGTACCCATCATTTCCATGCTTGCTGAAGCGCTGAAATTGCAGCAGGGCCTGAGTTCCCTCTATTGTATATATACGATACTCTACGCGCATGCATGCATATGCTTACATGGACGCACAGACGGAGACACAAAAACGCACACGCTCGCAAAGCCTGCATGAAAAGACGCGAACACATTCGTGTGGAAAGACTCACAAGGACAAGTACGCAGTTACACACAAATGCATACACATGCATGCACAAACTTCCACACACAGGCGCTCGCATACACGTAAGCACGCACATACACAGAAAAATAAAAAGATGCACAAACACGTACATTCATAAGAGTGATTGTGACCGAACAAGCACATACACAATCACACACATTTCGAGAGAAAAAGACACCCGCGCGTACAGAGACAGGTACCCATCATCGAAAACAAACGCACACATACAAAAGCATGCACGCTCATACATGTACCGAGACACGCACCTGTCCCCAGACACACACGTACCGACTGTGTTACTCCAACGCTTATGTTTCCTTTCACGCGGGCAACTGCATGACTCCGGCATACTTCAGAGATGAGGCTGGTGGACTTCTGGCGGCTTACGAAACTATCCGCTTAACCTTGCACTCTCGTCTGAGCGTTGAGAGCGCGCTCGTTCTACTCACACAGTTTTTATTGTTTTTGACATTTCCATCGAAAGTCGATCGTCCCATGAAGAATGCTCTCATTATAGGATACTGTAACGCCCATCTCACTGCTTCAAGCAGAGAGAAACTGACTTTTTGGCAGCAGGTAATTGGAACGCCCGTCCGCGCCACTGACAAACGAACCTAATCATACGGCCATGCAGCCAGCTAACGATCGTTGAGCGCCTTCTTCGATCGGCCTCTGTGACATTCACCAGCATTAAATAAGAAGCGCATTTCCTTCGTTATTACTGCGTTGCAAAGTGAGTGAAGTTTGCCTAAGTGCTCCTGGATTCTGTCTCGTGGCAGTCTTCAAAAAAAGAATACCTCTTCCGTTGACGTAATGTGTTTTTCTCATCCAAAACGATGCAGCATCCCGGCAAAGTGTAGCAGTAGTGATTCAATTTTGCCGGGTGGGTATGCAAAGCTTGTAAGAAAATATTTTCACTAGTCATGTTTACGAAAGCAAGTATATTTTTCTTCGAAAAAAATTCTGACACAAAACAGCACGATGGTGGAATTGTAGACGAGCAAATATTATCATTGTTTCCAAGTTTCTGTAAGGAACATTATTATTAAAATAGAAGACATCATCATGCAAGGGAAAGTGTCGGTCCCAATCTATGGCAATCGATCTTTTCTCCCAATTTTCCTCCAATTTTTCAACACAATTACTTCAAATAATATCCCGTCCACTTTCCTTGGCATGTTTGTATGTCAGTTCTCATTATTGTTGCGTCTTGCACAGAAAACTACTTCATGCATATACACTTCTTTTCTTCATTCATAGCGAGAGTCTCGTTGCGGCAGACTTTATGCCTATACTCTGTTTAAGAAGTTCCCTTCAGCACTATGGTGGCTACAAGGGCCCGAGCCATTCGGAAAAGCGCATGCATGCATAGCCATTCGGAAAAGCGCATGCATGCCCCTCCACGTGTATTCATCCACGCCATGTCGTCTACTCATCGTCTTTACGGCTTCTGCTCGCTGAGTGGTCCTGACACGCTCATTGCATGTAACATGTGTGTTTAAAAAAAGCCACTTAACTTCAACTTCAAGAAGTTTGGCGTCTTAACCGTATAATTTGTGGCTCTATACGAAAGATCAGTAGACGCACATGCCGGCGGATAGCTTAACTTTGTGGCTCTCGAACGCTTTTCGTGGCTCTGGCATGACTGCTTCTCTCGACGCGTTCTTTCCCGTCTCCGGCTGCAATGTTTCTTTCCTATCTTTTTTGTTTCCCAAAGGAAGCACGCGACGCGCGCGAAATGCTGTGCGAGGTTGCATGTCCGACATTTGAGGCGTTTTTTTTTCTTTCTAAAAGATCGATTTGATATGTGGCGTCTAACGTCCCGAAAGCACCATATGATTATGAGAGACACCGTAGTGGAGGGCTCCGGGAATTTTGACCTCCTGGGGTTCTTTAACGTGCGCCCAAATCTGAGCACACGGGCCTACAACAATTCCACCTCCATCGGAAATGCAGCCGCCACAGCCGGGATTTGATCCCGCGATCTGCGGGTCAGCAGCCGAGTACCTTAGCCACTAGACCACCGTGGCGTGGCACTTTAAATGAAACTGAGAAATACTGAGAAATACGCGCTATTTTTCTACTGACAATGTGGTTGGCCTGCTCAAACAACCATTTGCAGTACGCATTTTCCCTAAATACATCAAATCTATATAGTTCTACATAGAGAATACTGTCAGTATTGTAGAGTGAAGTTTCTGTTGGGCTCATATAGACTGAAATATTTAATTTTGTCATACATTAGCTCTTTAAATATGTGTTAAACGGTTCCAATGTACAGTATAGCAATATTTCGCAATAGAATTGACATCATACTTTTGCTTTCGTCACTTCCGTACTTCGACACATGGCAGTAAAGGCGATTACTATACTGGAAGATCAAGTGCAGTAATCAAGTAAGATCAAGTGTAGTAATCAATCAAGATCAAGTGTAGTGACAGAGAATACTGTCAGTGTTGTGGAGTGAAGTTTCTGTTGGGCACATATAGACTGAAACATTTATTTTGTCATACATTAGCACTTGAAATATGTGGTAAACGGTTCCAATGTACAGTATAGCCAACTTTTGCGATAGAATTGACATCATACTTTCGCTTCCGTCACTTCCGTGCTTTGACACATGGCAGTAATGGCGATTACTATACTTGAAGATCAAGTGGTCCTGCTTGGCAAATGGGGCACTATTCTGAACTGTCATCAGTGTTTTCTTCTTCGTGGCATCAACTGAAGGCCTTGAAAATTGTTCCGGTTATTTGTATGCCATGCCATTTCTGACCATTTATTGTTTAAGGTATAGATAGAAGCCCAATATCTTTATCTAATACCTATTTTATTTCAAATATATTGTGTTGGAGTAAACTGAGTACAAGATACTGTTGAGCTATAGAAGAAAAGGATCACTAAGATGGAAAAAAAAGTAGGCAAGTCGGGCTCCATCTCTTTACTGTCCAGTTTTGTCGTAAAACAACAACTCCTTCAGTGAATGCCCACCCGCGCTAGAACACCTAATTGGAGAACGTTACCACGATAACACAGTAAGTAAAACACAAATGAAACATTTTGGTTTGAACCACGTTGGTTGTTTGGATTATATTTGTTGGCGCAGTGCTAGTTGAACGCATATGTCTCAGTTTGATTGAAACAGTTCGAGTGTTTGGCTCATATTGGATTATAAACAGCCTTTTCGAACTCATGTTAAAATAAGGAATTGTCCCATTTTGATTATAACTGTTTTGGAAATTTAGAATACATTACCATGCTTTACGTTCCACCTAAAATTAGCCTAGTTTTGGTTTCTGCATTTCACTCTTTTAGAAAAAAAAAAGCGCGTCATTTGTAGATGCAGCGTTCTTAGTTTAGCGGTACAGCCGAAGCTCTGGCCTCAATGAGTTAGGCTTATCAGATACGGTTACGCAAACAGCATATCTCGCGAATAACGACAAAACGTACCTGATGTTTCATCCTGAGAGTAAGACAAAAAAAATTGAAGGCTTACTTCACCATTTATTTGCTGCTGTCAGCGCTGTGGGCGTTTAGCCGGAGCAAGTTCAGATCGAAGCGGGTGGTCGCTTCTGAATGGGTGCTGCCGTATTGATTTGTAGCCATAGTTACCGCCAGTAATCGACACAAACAACTAATTAAGTAGGAAATAAATGCGATAAAAAAACCATCGCGTATCGATGTGGCATCACACAAGCCAAACAAACGCCAATGTCATGCAACCCTGTAAATTTTGAGACACTAATATCTGGGACTATGTTTCACTGCGCAAGCGTGTGGCTTTCTTACACCCCGTAGCTTTGGTAGTGCAGATTTGTTTTCTACGGCGTTCATTATGACAATGCCTTCACCGCAAGCCGCCTAAGCCATGATCGGAAGCCAATGGGCATAACGTGGCTGCATGCAGTGTTTCTTGTGTCAAAATGTGTGGTACTTGAACATCACAAGAATACGAAGTTTTCGCATTGGGAGTGTGAAGGTCTCAAATTTGTATTGTCTTACCTTTTTTAGGGCCGAAGCTTCTTAATACGGCACTTGTTCGTCCCTCGTAGCCAATGTATTATGTAACAGGCATAACATTTTGACCTCCAAGGTGGTTCCGGTGAGAGATTTATTCTGTGCGTTTTTGAACAATAAAAAATAGTGCTCAAAGTTCATGTCAATGGCTGCTAATGGGGAATGAGAGACAGGAGCATTTGGCTTTTAGTTAACGCCCACGTTGCGATCCCCATTAGCAGCCATTGACATGTACATTGAGCACTATCTGACAAGAAAGGGTTGCTACGTTATACTCGCTGCGTGTAACCTCCTTAGCTTTAGAAAGGTTTAGCGAGCGTTGAGCCGCAGTGCCATGAATACAATGAACTTGTATATACCATGAATGAACTCGAGGTGGTTAAAAATGGGAAGTAGATACGAAGCTCAAGCCGTAAGAAAGTAAAAGACGAATTCTCCGCCTCTCATTTCCCATTAGCAGCCATTGGCATGTACATTGAGCACTATCTGACTGAAAAAGTTTGCTACGTCATACTCGCTGGGCGTAACCTCCTTGGTTTTCGAAAGGTTTAGCGAGCGTTCGGCCGTAGTGCCATGAATACAGTGAACTAGTATATACCATGAACTCGAGGTGGTTAAAGGTTGGAAGTAGACCCGAAGTGTTAGCCATAAGAAAGTGTGCGTGTGCCACCTCTCGTTTAGTCCTTGGAATGTCCGCTGGATGGCGGTGCTGCTATATGCAGAATATACGATGAAAAGATGCGAGATGGTGGTACTTGGAGTGTTGAATAGATGGAAGAACGGACACACAGACCGATTCATGGATGGACCCATGAACGTACGCAGGGGTGGATGCATGGACAAACGCAGGGACGGACGCACGCACGGACGGGCGGGTTAACGCATAGACGGTCACACAGACGGACGCATGGACGGAAGGAAGCAAGAACGAATGGACGGACGAATGCTTCGCCCCACTCTCCATCATGCACCTCCGAACGCCGATATACACTGATGGGTCCGTCTCATCCAGCAGCTCATCAGGTGCCGCTGTAATTCCGGCTGCAGAAATGACAATCAAGTTTAAGTTGTCACATATGACTACACCTACGGCATCAGAGCTTGCTGCTATAAGGGCTGCTTTACAATATCTCGTTCAAGAACGGCCAGGAAAATGGGTCATATTCTGTGATTCGAAGGCAGTGCTTCAGAGTTTGCAGTCTGCCATGCGTAGGAGGAGTCATGACCAACTGGTACAAGAAATAAAACATTGCCATCATGAAGCTCTAGCACGAGGGCATGATATTATATATCAATGGCTGCCTGGACATATCGGTATTACCGGAAATACATTAGCCGATGATGCAGCCCGCTCAGCCCATGAAGCAACCCGTGTAGTCCCGATTCCTCTATCAAGGAATGATGCAGCAAGACAACTTTACCTACCGGCTCGAGATCTCACACGCACGTTCTGGTCGTCTACCAGCTTCCAAAGGTGTCAATTTTATAAACTGGATCCTTCGCTCAAGCTAAAGCTACCATCACAACTTTCCCGCTCCGATGCGACACTGTTATGCCGCCGCCTTTGGTTGGGTGTTGCATTTACAAAGGTGTACTCCTTTCGCATTGGTATGGCAGACACTCCTACATGCGACTACTGCGGAGCTGAAGAGACCATCGAACACGTCTTGTGCAGTTGCGCTTGCTACGACACACAGCGATGCCAGCTCCGAATGGTTTTCAATCGACTTGACCCCGGACCATTTTGTGTGCAGAAGATACTAGGACCTTGGACATCTGCCTCAGTTGCGCAGAAAGCAACAAAAGCACTGCAACTTTACCTCAAGTCAACAAACCTGAGCGACCGCCTGTAGACTGTGTGTGCTCCCCGAGTGTGCTCGTGATTGTGTGTACCTTCCCATCTTTCTGCAACCTCTTTTCTCCTCTTTATCCCTTCTCCAGTGCAGGGTAGCAAACCGGATGTGCGTCTGGTTAACCTCCCTGCCTTTCCTTGCATCTTCATCTCTCTCTCTCTTCGTGCATATGCTGCCAATTCGTTTTTTTTTGGAAAGCAAGATTATCAGCTGAAGCTGCTCGCTGCAGAAAACTACCCGTCTATGCCAGCCAGCTAACCGCGTCATCAGCTCAATATAGCGTCTTCCTGGGCTAGTTGGGAAATATTTATATTGAATAAACATGCGAAACACATGCACACACTAAGGCAAATCCTGGCTAGACTGCACGCCCGCAGGCAGGAAATCAAGTCAAATTATCGCCGCTTCTGGGCGGCTCCGTAGCCATGTTGCAGAGAAAGCGGCCCTTCTTGAAGTGGCCTTCAGAATAGCCGGGATTTTAGGTAATTTTTTTCCTCGCAGAATACGGCCTGCGATTTGGCATGACTTACCGTGGGCGGCCCGGCCTTGATGTGGCGGCGGGAAAAAAGTATCATTTTACACTTTTCAGAGCGGTTTCTCGCAGAGAATGCGACGGATATTACATCATCAGCATCATCATCATCATCATTATCATCATCATCATCAGCCTGACTACGTCCACTGCAGGACAAAGGCCTCTCCCATGTTCCGCCAGTTAACCCGGTCCTGTGCTTGCTGCTGCCAATTTATACCCGCAAACTTCTTAATCTCATCTGCCCACCTAACCTTCTGTCTCCCCCTAACCCGCTTCCCTTCTCTGGGAATCCAGTCAGTTACTCTTAATGACCAGCGGTTATCGTGTCTACGCGCTACATGCCCGGCCCATGTCCATTTCCTCTTCTTTATTTCCACTATGATATCCTTAACCCCTGTTTGTCCCCTAATCCACTCTGCTCTCTTCTTGCCTCTTAAAGTTACAACTACCATTTTTCTTTCCATTGCTAGCTGCGTCGTCCTCAATTTAAGCGAACCCTCTTTGTAAGTCTCCAGGTTTCTGCTCCGTAGCTAAGTACTGGCAAGATACAGCTGTTATATACGTTCCTCTTGAGAGATAGTGGCAAATACCTGTCATAATTTGAGAGTGCTTGCCGAATGTGCTCCACCCCATTCTTATTCTTCTAGTTACTTCAATCTCGTGGTTAGGCTCTGCGGTTATTACCTGTCCTAAGTAAACATAGTCTTTTACAACTTCAAGTGCACTGTTACCTATCTCGAATCGCTGCTCCTTTCCGAGGTTGTTATACATTACTTTCGTTGTCTGCAGATTAATTTTAAGACCCACCTTTCTGCTCTCCTTGTCTAACTCCGTAATCATGAGTTGCAATTCGTCCCCTGAGTTACTCAGCAATGCAATGTCATCGGCGAAGCGCAGGTTACTAAGGTATTCTCCCTTAACTCTTATCCCTAACTGTTCCCATTCTAGGCTTCTGAAAACCTCCTGTAAGCACGCGGTAAGTAGCATTGGGGACATTGTGTTCCCCTGCCTTACACCCTTCTTGATTGGTATTCTGTTGCTTTCATTATGAAGCACTATGGTAGCAGTTGATCCTCTGTAGATTTCTTCCAGAATGTTTATATATACTTCATCTACGCCCTGATTCCGCAGTGTCTGCATGACGGCTGATATTTCTACTGAATCAAACGCCTTCTCGTAATCTATGAAGGCTATGTATAGTGCTTGGTTATACTCTGAGCATTTCTCTGTTACCTGATTGATAGTATGAATGTGGTCAATTGTTGAGTAGCCTGTTCGAAATCCTGCTTGTTCCTTTGGTTGATTGAATTCTAATGTTTTCTTTAGTCTGTTAGCAATTACCTTTGTAAATAGCTTGTATACTACAGAGAGCAAGCTGATCGGCCTGTAATTCTTCAAGTCCTTGTCATCTCCTTTCTTATGTATTAAGATGATGTTAGCGTTCTTCCAAGACTCTCGTACCCTTCCCGTCAGGACACACCTCGTAAACAGGGTGGCTATTTTTTCTAACACAATCTGTCCTCCATCTTTCAGCAGATCTGATGTTACCTGATCCTCACCAGCAGCTTTGCCTCTTTGCATGCTCTCCAAAGCTTTTCTGACTTCTTCTAATATTACTGGTGAGGTGTCATCTGGGTTACTGCTAGTTCTTATAGTATTAAGGTCGTGGTTGTCTCGGCTACTGTACAGATCTCTGTAAAACTCCTCCGCTATTTTAACTATCCTATCCATATTGGTAGTTATTTTGCCTTCTTTGTCTCTTAGTGCATACATCCGACTTTTGCCTATCCCAAGATTCCTCTTCACTGCTTTGACGCTTCCTCCGTTTTTCAGAGCGTGTTCAATTCTCTCCATGTTATACCTTCTTACATCGCCTACTTTACGTCTATTAATCAACTTCGAAAGCGCTGCCAGTTCTATTTTGTCTGCTGTACTTGACACTTTCATGCTTTGACGCTTCCTAACTAGGTACTTCGTTTCCTGGGAAAGCTTGCCAGTGTCCTGTCTAACTACCCTGCCTCCAACTTCCACTGCACACTCCGTAATGATACTCGTCGGATATTACGAATACAGGTAGTTAGAAAGCCGTTGGTATCACAATTACCTATATTTGCGAGGTTAACATGCAAAGCACAACCCTAGATTCGAAACTCGGGACCGCATGCACATGAAGCAGATGTCTTACCCATTGCACCACAGCTCCACCGCATGACGGCGAGTATTTTTACGGGGTATATATATTTACCAAGTGGGTTTTTGAAACCTGTCTTCAGAACCTTCAACTGTTTTTGTGCCATGTCCATTCATTTAATCAGCGAATAGTTTGTAGGGCTTCATGAATTCGAGACAACCACGGTGAGCGCTTTCGGCTCCGACTTCGGCTCAAGGTGCGCCGTTCCGCATGAACGATTAACGTGTGTTTGTGCGTCGTTTTAGTGCTTCTCCATGAACTGCGGGTGTTACGCTC
The DNA here is from genome assembly GCF_043290135.1 of Rhipicephalus microplus. Lineage (NCBI taxonomy): Eukaryota > Metazoa > Arthropoda > Arachnida > Ixodida > Ixodidae > Rhipicephalus > Rhipicephalus microplus. Next base: position 252,494,164 of record NC_134702.1, read on the forward strand.
ACCGAAATTCGCGGACGCGGCTGTTTCAGGCTGTCGAAACCTGCGTATGTTTCTCGCACGTGCGTGTGCTGTGAGAAACTTGGCTGAATTGTGTCGAAAGGTATACGCGTGTCAGTGACAGCAACCTATTCTCAGCTGTTTGAAGACAATGCACTTTCGCACGTAAACGTTGCTAGGGTATTTTAGCGTGCCTACTCTAACATTTGCATTTCTTATGCGCGAACTCCGGCGAGCTGCACGCTGGGGCAGCAGCACAATTTTAGCATTTCGACAATTACTTATTTCTGCAATTAGAATTAATGCGCTTTATTTCACTATATAGAGTGCTTTTTACTCATTTTCAGTCTTTAACTGATCTTATTTATGAAGAGTGGCTACTCTCACCTTTACTCAGCATCGCATCGCTGTCCAAGTGAATGCCGAAACGCGCACCAAGCTAAATTACGACGTACACAAATTAGCGACGGAAAGGTCGGTCTCCCTTCAAATTAATAATGCCTCTGCGCATCTCTTTCGCAAACGTCGGCGTGCAGTTGAGGTTAAGAAATGGTGCGGAACGAACCTCAAAATATTTATTCTTACTGCTCACAGTTATTGTTTTGAAAATGGGGATATTTATAGCTGGCACATTATCTCCACCGCAGTACACTGGTTGCCTTGGTCGTGGTTCACATTTACAAATTCAGGCTGGAATATGAGAACTCTACTTATTATTCAAAAGACTGAGCAAATGTCGGTGACATACGCTCTCCTGCTGACTTCGATTCATTGATTGATATGTGGGGTTTAACGTCCAAACACCACCATATGATTATTAGAGACATCGCAGTGGAGGTCTCCGGAAATTTCGACCACCTGGGGTTCTTTAACGTGCACCGAAATGTAAGCACACGGGCCTACAACATTTCCGCCTTCAACGGAAATGCAGCCACCGCAGCCGGGATTCGAATCCACGACCTGCGGGTCAGCAGCCGAGTACCTTAGCCACTAGACCACCGCGGTGGGGCTCCCCTGCTGACTTCTGCACCGGGCTTCTGTCTTCTGTACTTGATGTTATCATCGAATTACGCAACCACTAATCAAAGATCGACCAATGGATTTTCAAGTTTTATTTTTTTTTCTGTAGGGCGGCCTTCGATTTGTTTGTTTTTTACCATGCTTTCCTAAATCCCCAGTTCAACTTGTTTGGTAGATCATGAGGTTCAACATACATAGGCCAGTGTTTCAGAAAGCTGTCACGCATGCAGTAGTACTCCTTTATTTAGTGCATGACAGTGTCATAACTTGCAACTTATGAAGGGAAAGTTGTTTGTACTCTTTTATTGAAGTCAGAAGAGTAACAATGGGATTGCCCATCCCTGCGTGTGCCCAAATGCAGAGAGATGTATCATACCTTGTTTAAAGTGTGCCATATAGCACTGGAAAATGTTTCCGTCTTAGACCATGTTGTAGAAAAACGACCATCACAAAACAGTGGGAGGAAACGGCGACGCACAAATGTCACGGCATGCAAGCGACGGAGAACATCATGCCGGCGTCGGGCGCCCAGCTGGCATGCCGACGGCAGGGGAGGGGGGCGTTTCTTTCTCTTTTTTTCCGCGCTCACGCTTGTGGCTGAATGGTTCTGCGTAAGTTGATGCCGGCTCCTGGCACCAGGCTGGCGCGGCGGAGACGGCGGCTCTCCCCCTTTTTTTCTTTTTTTTTCCTTCTTGCGCCTGCTGTTACCGGCTGTATGTGTGACTTCCGTTCGCTGTATGTGTGACTTCCGCAGATGTCACGGGTATTTTTTTATTGCTGGGCTCCATATAGACAGGATTTTAGTCAGTGCGCAGGAGCGTGCCACCTATGTGCCGTTCGTTATCCGGCACCTGACTTAGTGTGAACCCAAGTCCCATATCTTTTCATTTTGTCTGTTTCATTTTGGCAATGTGCCTTCCACAAAACAGTATAAACAGCTTGCGTGCCGGCTGAACAAAGAATAAAAAAACCACGTGTGTTGGGTAGAATATGCTTGCATAGTTACTGATACGTATACTTTAGGCGAGGATGCTTTTCCGCTTGAATGAAAGACATGTTCTATGGCGACGCCGGCTACCGCTGCTTGTCGCATTTTACAGTGAAAGCTGTTAAGGGATCAAAACTCGGGTCACGCGCTGTGCCGTAGTTGTCCACCGTCGCTGCCGCTGCCGGTGTTCGTGAGCACTGTCGCCCGAAATAAGAGAAAAAAAACCTAGTACTAAGGACACAAAGTCGAACACGAGTCCTCTGCGTGCCAGCATAGTATAATACCACTGAGCCACGCAGGGGGCTTAATGATACAATACTGGCCTTGCCTTAGAATTCGCCTTAGGCAGGCTTGATGTCGGGAAAGGAATCGCGTTAATCTTAGTTATAAAGCGTTCTAGAACATCCAAGAACAACCAGGCGTCACGGAATTTAAAAGCGTAACGACTGAATTCTCCAACCCTCCAATCCATTACAAAAGCTTGTTATTGATCACCTATTAAATGTGGCGCGCACGCCGCGCCGCCATGGTATAGCGCCTAAGGGACTAGGCTGCTAACCCGCAGGTCACGGGATCGAATCCCGGCTGTGGCGGCTGCATATGTGATGGAGTCGGAAATGTTGTAGGCCCGTGTGCTCAGATTTCGGTGCACGTTAAAGAACCCCAGGTGGTTGAAATTTCTGGAGCCTACGGCGTCTCTCACATTCATATGGTGATTTTGGGACGTTGAACCCCACATATTAATCAGCTGTGGCGCACATCTACTACAGGCATAATTTCTCATCGTTGTCAGTCACTGCATGAACAACCGGCACACAATTCCTTGCAATTGTTTAAAGGATACCTTGCCTTTCAGAATAATGCCGTAGTGGGTACCCTGCAAGTGTTCTTGCAGGAGTTAACCAATGAGTGTTTAAGAAAAGATCTGGAAGGCCAATATTCTAGCTTTCGTGGTGGTCGTGCTGCGCCTGCGCAAGCGTGGCGTTTTTTGGCTGCCTGAGGGCGCGGCATGCGTTTCTACCTTTAGTTGCTGGCGTTATGGTGGCTATAAGGGGAGGTGTGATGAGCGGGCAACGAAAGGCTGCTATTTGCGTGAATGCCATGGGGTGACGCTCCGGGTGGGGCGCCGTCAGTTATCGTGGTCGTTCTGCGCGCTCAGCCGGGAAAACACTCCGCTGCAGTAAAAACGCGTTACCGAATTTTACACAACTTTAGCTTATAATGCAGTTCTTTAGTATCGCTCAGCTTGTATTGCGCTACTGTTATTGTGGGATTTTTGAATACGAGGTACACAGTTATCTTCCAACGGAAAGTAAACAGGTCTTTTGGAAATGCCGTATCGATGCGCTACTAGGGTGAGAGCGGAGTTTAATTACGCTGCTGTGCGCTTTTCTCATTTTGTTCGTAGGCCTCATTATGCTTTAAAGCAGATAACTTGATTCACACCAGCCAAATCAGTAATAAACCATAGCATACGTGGTAATCCAACGGTCGATGGTGATTTCATGCTCAATTCAGAAACCAAATCAGAAACCAAATGAATAAACGCACCGTATTACGAGGTAAAGAATCTTTATTGCGTACAACAAAATGCACTTGACCATTTCCATGGATTCTCTCACATGCCGCAAGGCTTTACTCTTTTGCATTTCTCGTCACTCATTTCCTGCTTCGGGCCCTTCAAAACAAAGTATATTCTGGTCAGACAAAAAACAACCTGACCACGGACCTTGTGAGCTCTTGGCAGTGATTAACGCAACCAATTCGTGGCACATTTGTGCTTACTTTGTGTAGTATGCTGAAAGCAGCTTTGTAATGCAGGTTTGAATGTTCTACTAAACTCAAGCGTTAGCCTGTTTTAAAGACATCGGGTAAAATGATAGGAGTGACGCCGAAGGGTATAGAAGGCCACCCGAGTCTCATGCCTTGTGACACCGGCTTGAAGTTCGTCTGAAACAGTGCTCTTTGGCACAAGCCAGGCATCCCTTCAGGCTGTACAATTAGTTTTCAGTATGCACTTCCTGGCCACATACCCAGCAATATAGCACACGAAGCGAGGATCGCTTCTTTTTTTTTTCATATTCTTCATGGTGTATGGCAACTTCAACAGCCTTTACGGTGACTACATTGTCGCGCTTTTTATTTTCCAGCAGGTGCCTCTTTTGCACAAAGAAGAGAAGCCAGAAGACCTGAAGCCAGGTAGTGACCTCTGGGGCTCTTTGCAAGGCTGTAAAAGCTCAAGCACCTGCAAGTGTAGAAAGTATAAAGGCTGGTGCACACCGGCGACTGGCAGTGGTCGCGCAAGCAATTGCGACTGGTCGCAAACAGTCGCGAACGGTCGCAAACGGTCGCAAAGCGACTGCTTTGGCTAGTCGCTTCCTGACCGATTTTTCATTCGCGCGACTGCAGTCGCAAAGCTGCTGGAACCAGTCAGCGAAGCTCAATTTTGTTTTTTTTATTTTTCATTGTGCTGGCTTCCTGCCACCAGATCCAAACTAGTGCGTTCCTTTGGGTCTGTGGCACCATGGCCAACATGGAATAATTGGCTTGGAGACGGCGGGGCGCAGCAGCTTGAGCAAAGTGTAGAATTTACGTGACGGTATTCGTAAGAAGGTGAACACCGTCTAAGGAAAGAGAAAATAAATTGTGCACTTTTTCTTTTTCCCGTATTCAGAACCGTTTTATTGTCTTGAACTTGATTTGTCACCGCCTTTAATGCAACGCGTTTGGAACGCGTTTGTGCTTCATGCCTTGGCAATGACTTAAGACACCGCGTTCGAGACGCGTTTGTGCTGTATTGTAGACTGTGGCAAGTCATTTTAAATTCAAGGACCGTTTCTGAATACGTACGACTCTCGGAAATACTCCTCGTCGTCTCAGTGCAGCTCCGGAGGCAGGTGGCTTGCATGGCCGGCCAACCCTTACGGAAATGCCATACATGGCCCCTATATAGGTTATATGTAGCCACATATAAGCATATATGTCAGCATATGTGGCCACATATAAGCATATATGTCAGCATATGTGGCTTTCAGTTACTATATATGGATGTATATGGACGGTCACACCCACTACCGGCTTCTTTTTTCTTTGGAGGCATGTGTGGTGCCAGCGCTGACACCATGGCACAGTGCATCAGCACCATGACAATGTCTGGTTCTTCGAACTTGACGCTGTTGGGAACGCTGTGCGAGAACAGAAGAAAACAATAAATGCGGCACGCCCGGTTTGCTCTGCTCACTAAGCTGGCGGTGATCAGCTGATCGGCGCCGGTCTCTAGAGTTCTCGCTGATAACGAGATCCGGACGTGACTCTCCGCTTTTGCGACTTCCGGTCGCTCGCATGCAGCCCCTGCTGGAGTGAACATCAGTCGCTTTTTGGTCGCCAAACGCAAATGGTCGCGCGACCGCTGCTAGTCACCGGTGTGCACCAGCCTTAAGACACTATTCCACGAATACCTTTACTGTGAAGCATAACGAAAGCATAACGAATATATAAATATATAAAAGTACCTTATGATAACGATGAATTGAGCTGTAGTTGGGTGATCATTTGCGCCGTTTGCCTGCCTCACCATCTGTGAGTTTTAACGCGGTAGCGTCAAAACGCTCGTTTCGCAGAAATTCCGGCGTCGTTGGTTGTGCGCAAAAACATTCTTGCGTGACCTAAAAATGGAAAACGATGCAAATGAAATAAATAAATGATAAAAAAAACCACGAAGCAGAGTGGTGACCGAACCAGCGTGCAGTGAAACGAGCTTTCACGTTTAACAAACACACGCGTCCTGTGCATATCCTTCACAGTGCAACATGAAATATTGCTATAATATAACATGGTGAAGCGTCCATTGCGAAAGGGCACTAGAATATGTACTTAGCATAATAGTTCCACGGTTGAAAGCGGTGCCCTACTACAAAAAACAGACACGCTACTGCGCCTAGTCCCATAAGGCCATGTATAGTGGATGCATAACAAATTCAAAAACGTTTATGCACGAAGTGTTTGAAGAACACACTACGAACAGAATATCGCTATCACGTTCAAGTCCTAAAGGCGAAGATTTAGGGTGTCGTAATTTTTTTCCTTTGAAGTAGACGGCATCTATGCCAGCACGAAGCAATCGTGAATCAGCGGTAGCCACTTTATTAGAAGGACACGCCTACATTCTGCAGCAAGTTGTGTTTCATTGTTTTGAGTATTCACTAATATCGCCTATAGACGTCTTATAGGCGCCGTCACAGCCCTTTCTGGGCTGCACACTGTGGCATGACCCCTCAGGAATTGCCAAGATTTTGACTTCAGCCTTTTTACTTCTGCACACAATCCAACATGGAGGCGTTTTTTTTTTCAATCTGTAGAAAGGTACAGACCTACTGCCATATGAATATTGCGCGCTACTTCTCTTGTTCATCCATTCAAAAACTAATTGCCTTTTTTTTTCGTCACGTCACATGACATGGCTTCACTTTATGACATATTTGGCCGGCGTGTGTCGCCGTTGTCTAAAACCAAGTTAGTTTGTGCTGTAAATGAAATATAGGTTTTATTTTAGCGGCGAAGCTCTCAAGGGCGTGGGTCTTTCCATCCCTTGTTGATTGATTGATTGATATGTGGGGTATAACGTCCCAAAACCATCATATGATTATGAAAGACACCGTAGTGGAGGTCTCCGGAAATTTCCACCACCTGGGGTTCTTTAACGTGCGCCCAAATCTGAACGAAATCCATCCCTTGTATGTATGTATGTATGTATGTATGTATGTATGTATGTATGTATGTATGTATGTATGTATGTATGTATGTATGTATGTATGTATGTGTGTATGTATGCATGTATGTATGTATGTATGTATGTATGTATGTATGTATGTATGTATGTATGTATGTATGTATGTATGTATGTATGTATGTATGTATGTATGTATGTATGTATGTATGTATGTATGTATGTATGTATGTATGTATGTATGTATGTATGTATGTATGCATGCATGCATGCATGCATGCATGCATGTACGGGACCACCTATAGTTTCACCTTTACCAACTGCCCACTACTTCGCCCTTGCAAACATCCCAGTACGCCCTATCATCGATCCACCACTTCACCGACCATAAAGCAAGTACTGTTGAGAAATAGCCAATATGAAATGCAAGATTGTCGTGTGCTCGTATCCAGGTGCGTGTTAAAGAACCATAGATTGTCCCACTGTATATAATAATTGTTTGTACAAAAGCGCACAGAGTTCTACTTTTGCAAACTGCCCACTACTTCATACTTTCAAACATCCCACCACGCCCAATCCATCACCAATCCATCACCACACTGACCATAAAGCGGTTGTAATGAAGGGGAACAAAAGTGACGTATAGCTATCGCTTGTGTATAATAAAATTTCTTGTGTTAATATAAACAGTGTTTGTCACTTCTTTTATGATGTAGTGAGCGATATTCGTGGTTTAGCAATGAAACCTTCAGCGCTTCGCCCCACTCATCACCATTCACTCCGTGGATATGCTGTGTGTTTCTTTTTTTTTTTTGGCGCTGCCACTTGCGCAAAGATATCGGTGCTTTCCACAGCCCCAGAAGAACCGATAAAAAAAGCACGCTGAAATCGTGTCGCAGGCCCTTGTAAGAACACCGAATTTGGTGCTATTGATAAAGATTAGGTATGCCTGACATTGCATGCATGCATGCAATGTCAGGCATACAATGCAAGGCATACAATGCAAGGCATACAATAGTCCCTCCTTTGCAAAGGAAGGACTATTGCACCAGGTGCACTGGTTATAGAGATTATTCCTGATCGTAGACAGATGTTGAAAGATTGATCGCCATCTTTTTGCAACTTGCGTAAGGTAGCCAATCACGTCAAGCCTAATTGTTATCTAAAGTGTCCGTGCGACTGCACAGTAACTATCCAAATGCTGTAACGGCAAAAGTTACGCTGCACAAAATCACTTGGTCTGTTGGTGGCCACTCGTCGCAATTGATCTTTACCAGCCACGGGAGTCGCCTTTTTGGATCTTTCGGGAATCTGGACATCTTATAGCCATTTCGCGAGTGGTTTGTTTACTGTGACGCACGAAACCCGGGCATCTAGCCTGAGAAATCGCCACGCACACGTCTCAGTGAACCCGACATGACGAGGCACGGGGAGCCAAATTGCGAGCGATGATTGGAAAGCGGCCCTTACCCCTTCACTCTTACTGAACCTTGCTAGGTGGCGCATGCATCAACGAACCCTAATAAACTTACACGCTACGTGACGCCTTTTTGAACTAGATAGGGGTATTGGGACGAGCGGAGAGTCAAAGCAAGCAGGAGCGGCGAGGCGAAACACACGGAAATCTTTGTGCACTGCATTGTGCTGCAACTGCGTTTAGTCTGGCGCGCCTGAAAAGCAGCGCTAGTTCACTGAAATGAAAAGCAGCGCTAGTTCACTGAGAGCAAGAAGAATTCATTCAATGGAGTTTAAAAGGAATTCATACATGTAGAAAGCGGCAGTATTCTGACCTCGCTCTAAACCCCCCCCCCCCTTTACTATACAGCCCATGAATTTCGAAGTATAGTTTCAAGCACATGCGGATTGCATGCATAGGCATCGCAATTTTAATTCGTTTAGTATGGGCGGCGTCAATCTACAGCAAAATAAAAACCCCATTTGAAAATAAAACGCCCCAGCGTTGAATTTGCCTCTCGTATTCCTTGACCTGACATTTCGAAACGAAGACAAAGTTATATAAAAACGCAAAATCGTTTTTTATCCCCGCATAGAAGCTTCGCCAACAGTGCGGCAGTCTTTTCGACCGAAAGAAAGAGCGAAACGGTGCGGAGAAAAGAGCGGGCCACGCCCACCTCTGAAAATACGCGCTCTCCGTGCGATTAGGACGACCGGCGAGAAACCCGCAGCTCACTCGCAATCTCGAAGGCCATGCTTCTACCAATGACACCGGTCATATGGAAAATCATTCATAATACAACATTTCGCACACTTCGTCATCAACTACAAGGACCGTCATCTAGTTTTATAATATCTCGCATCTTTTCATCACCTACAAGTAGCGCAATCTAATGAACACTGCAAGTGCTAAACTAGAGGTGGCTACCTACTACAACTACATACCTCAGAGGACCCACGCCTTAAGGAGCTTCGCCCCTAAAGATCTTCGCCTACCCGAAGTAGGTAGCGTTCGTGCAAGAAATTGCGGACCCTTAAGCTTCGCTTTCAAGAGTTCAACGCTATAGCGATATTCTTTTCCTAGCGAGTAATTGAAACACTTTGCGATTAAAATTTCTTCGAACTTGCTATGCCCCCTGTACCTGTCCTTAAGGATGCAGTAGCGTGTGCGCAACAATGAAACTCATTGTGATGATCGCACTTTCTGACTACCGATGGCCGTGTAAGCTTGTGCCATGCATCATTACGGCAACATTCCTCGTTATATTGTGAAGAATGCATACCAGGCGCGTGTGTTTGTAAAGCATGAACGTAACTTTTACTGCATTTCGAAGCATAGAAAGCTAGTTTATTTGTATTCACAAGCAGAGGCTTGGCTGTTTGGTAAAACAAGCGCTTGCACCGTAAACTTCCTCGGTTGGATTCCCGCTCAGACGCAGAATTTTAAATATTTATTCTATTTGCGTCTTCCTCAATTTTTCGGTCACGCAAACATGCTCAATTTTGGGGTCACAACCAACGACGCCGACACCGGAATTTCAGAGAAACATTTAGATTAACGCTATCATGTTAAATATTGATCAGTACCGCGTGCCAGAAGAGCAACTCTGCGAAGCTTGATATTATGACCTATGACTCCTAAGTCACGTTCCCAAAAATCAGTTCTTCTTGAAATGGGTGAGGTCTTCGTTGTCTCTACATAAAGATTGCAGTCTCCCCATAAAATATGTTTATAAATTCTACGCTGTTGTGAAATTGGTATACGAAATTAATTAGGGACCATATACTGACTATTACAGAGTTTCAATACAAAAATAATATATAGTGAAATGCAGGATTTTATACTAATTGGAAGGCTGATTTGTGGGGCAACAACTAGGGTGTACAATCATTTGTGCAGCTGGCGAGGAAGTTGAAAGAAAAAAAGTTTTGCCTTTGTTTAGTGGTAACTTGGACACTTAAGTGGGCATAGTAAAATGCAAGGGCGGGCTGGTTAACCCAATTCGTTTATTTTCTTTATCTTAACGTACTAGAGCGCCAAAGGGCTCTCCCAGGAGTGGGCTAATACAACGCTTAAAATAGAAAAATAGGAGCGGGCAAACGAAGTACATAAAAGAGAAAACGAACTTTGCTGAACATCATTGTTTAGTAATATACAATAGGAAGTCTTCAGGTTATGCATACTGAATGCGCCGAGGCGAAGCATTCTACATTTTAAAAGAATGTACAAAATATATTTAAGCGCCACTGTACGATGAGAATAAGTAGACAATCTTAACCCGTGGTAATTTTGGGTTGTTGTTGGTCTGGCGGGTGCGATGCACTTGCTGAGTCGGGCGAATCATGGGGAGGTAATTACATTATAAATTTAATATATACAACGTGATGACGAGAAGGCACACTGGTAAGCTGTAGAGTTTGAAGGAGGGAACTAGGGGAGAAATACCTGTCATTTCGACGATAAATGAAGCAATCAACTACTTTTTTTGTTATGCGCGATGCCTCAGCTACTTTTCTTGAGTAACTGTCATTATGGAAAAACAAGATTTTTGTGTCAGCAAAAAATGGCACACACTATATAGGAGAGGTACTCGAACAAGTTAATTTTTTTCTTTTTTTAATGAATTCTACTGCTGAAGGAGCATCATAATATTGCACCAGCGGATTTGCCTTATATATGTACGGCTGCATGAAAAACTTATCTGGTACACGGCGCCTTGTGTGTCTGACCTTTTCTTCACTTTATATTTGAAAAAAGAAAGCGGTGGTTCATAATTTTACCAAGCAAATAATTTTGCCGAACGCCATGAACTCATAACGACTGTAGTGAACACCTTCGACTCCCAGTGAAGTCTATAACAGGCGGTGCCATAGGAACGAATAATATCTATCGTTTTAAGACTTCTCCGACAATTGCGGATGTTTCGCTCACCTTAAGTTTTCGGATGCCAGAACGACGCGGGTATCTCCAAGCATCGAAATCCACGTATGTTTCTAGAGTGTGTGCAGGTATGCGCAAGTGTGCTAGCAGATATTTCAGGTAATAAATCCAAATGCGTTTCTTAGTCGGGCTATGGCAGGCGTCCATCGGGATCCGTCCAGCGCCTTCTCCCATAGCAACAGCTGCGGGCGCACGCGTCCCTAGCGATTGGGCTCCCACGATGTCACGCTTCAGCGTCGGCCGCTGAGAGCAACAGCTGCGGGCGCGCGTGCTTATTCGCGGCCCTAGCAACTGCAGCCGTGACCTCCTTGACTTGAACGTGACTTGGCACCGCCTGAATGCAGTGCGTTTGAAACGCATTTGTAGCGTTCGTGCTGCCAGATTTTGTTTAGCGTTTTTGTTGATAAGACGCTGACATTAGAGCCGTCAGGTACAATGACAGGTGCAGTGCTTCACCATCCTCCCGCCGTTCGCTCTTCTCCCTGCACCCCACTCTCTCGTCCGCTCGCGCATCACTCTCGACTGGTTGCTGGTTGGGCGAACGGAACATCTTGAAATGTACGCACGAGACACCGCTGTGAGACGCCAACGCCGAACCAAGAACACTGTTTATTCTGTTTTATTCATAGCATTTTTTAAAAATGCACGCTATACTCAGCGACAACTTTCTGTGGCAGCACAGTGAATGCTATGAAGCCCAAGCACACTCTTTTTACGACTCGCCTGCATGTAGTCAACGAACGCTAACATTTTTACACTGCGTAGCCTAATGGAAAATATCAAAAGAAAGGTTATAAATAATATGGTCACGATTGTTCGCAGTATTATTATTAGCCAGCATAACCTTTGTATGTTTGTCGTTTTTTGCTGTTTCTAGTTTTATGGTGCCATTTCGCCTTTTCCTTGCACCGGTAAACAATGATGGCGTCGCTCGGTTGCAGCAAAATCACATCAAAGCTTGTGAGTGAGCATGAGTGCATGTTCATTAGGTGATCTGTATTCATCGAGCAGGGAGGAACAAAGACAGCCGTGCATCGTGAAATATTTTGTTTTCCACACATGCAATCACCGAGAATTTGTGTGACTGATATCATCAGCGAAACTAGGACTTTAATCGCTATGGCCACTTTGAAAGTCACACTGGAGACCTGCCAGTGTTGAGCAAGGCCACATGATTGGAAGAAGAAGTTTGATTGGAAACTGTACCTAAAACCAATGAACCTTTTCTTAAATTGCGTTGCATAGTTGGTCGGTGTTTTGGCTGCCTAATATTGCTAATACGATAACGCCGAAGATCACGCATCGTAACACCATTCCCTTTGGTGTCGTAATAGAGCGTCGTTCCTCATGCTTTGCGTGGGTAACAAATGCATTCTTGTATGTTAACCTCTTGAGTGTGCGAAAACGGTGTTCTTGGCCGTGTAAAGGTCGCGTTTTACGCCCTTTTCTTTACAAACGTCTGGTGCTCACTCATGACTAATCGGTGCCAAGATTTTTGGTTCCCATCGTTGTCTTCGCGTCCCCTAAAAATAACGTTAGCGTCTCGAAAAAGTTCTTGCGTCTCTAAAAATGGAAAACAATGACGCCGACCAAGTAGGCACTAAAATTCGAGAAATACTTTCTGGGCTATTCTTTGTTCTAATGTACCAGCACCTGCTCGGCCATACTTTCTTTTTCTAAAATAAATCTCAATACTTCCAAATAGTTTCATGTTATTACCCTTGTTAATGAGCAATTCACTTATTTACTCATAAATAAATGCAAGTTTGATTGCTTGGTGGTCGTGCGAAAGAGTTCATGTTTAATGCACTTGGGAAACTGAGACCAAAATCGCACGAAGACCGACTACTTTGCATAGTAACACATTTGCAGAAGCTCCGCCCGCGTAGCTTTGACTGTGCTGCCACAGAAACTTGTCGCCAAGAGAGGTACGAGAGCTAAAAAGGCATAACATGTTTCTCGCGACGGAAAAATGCCACGTGTGGTGAACAGCACAAATGGCATCACGTTGTAAGAAAAAAAACATTATTCTAAGGCTGGGTTCTCACGTGCGAAATTCCGTTATGAACTCTACGCCATGCATTCGCATTTGATTATCTTCAGGAAGGTGGCAGCATTTTCTAAATGCGAATGCATTTCTCAGTAGGGCTATGTCACGCATCCGTCGAGATCCGTCGACCATCCTCTCCCATAGCAACAGCCGCGGGCGCGCGCGTCCCTGGCAACTGGAGCCCCCACCATGTGACGCGTCGGCGTCGGCAGCTGTCAGCAATAGCTACGGACGTGCGCGCTTATCTTCGCCCCTTGCAACAGGAGCTCCCACCTCCTTGACTTCAACGTGACTTGCCATCATCTCCATGCAGTGCGTCTCAAACGCGTTTGTAGCGTTTGTGTAGCATTCGCTTTGATGACAGACCCTGACATTATAGCTGTCAGGTACAATGAAAAGTGGAGTGATTCGCTACTCCTCTCGCCGTTCGCTTTCTCTGCTTCTTGTGCTCTACTTTCTCGTCCGCTTACTCGTACGTATACGTAAACGCAGTCAAGCGCGCGCCTCACTTTCGCTGGCTGATGCATCTGTAAATAAATTGTTATAGTACAAATCCTCCTCTCGTCATTATTTACGCCATTAAAATTATTACGCCGTTTACCTGGCGCAAAAAATGCATTCGCATTTCCTCACGACTAACTTCGGGAAGGTAGGGGCAAAATGTTTTTTTGCCACAAGGTACACGTGTGTCAGCGAGAGCATTCCCATTGTCAGCCGTTCGAAGTTCACGTGAGCTTGCATGGTAACGCTGCATAGATATTTAAACGTGTGTACCCAACATCGGCATTTCGTGCGCGGAAACTGCCATGAGGAGCACGCTGGGCTGCAGCACTTTTGGAGCAGTTCGACAATAATCCTTCCAACACGACAGGGCTTGCAACTGACATGCTTTGGCTTGAAAACACAAGAATGAAGTGGGAACACCACCAACCTCCCTTGCTTGTTTTGTACGTCGTCTCTTTTTACATTGAATGTGTACCACTTATATGTCGACGATAATGTATATCAGCGATTCTCACTTATGCACTCGGCTTTGGGACATACAGTAGTTACTACATACCAATACTTAAACGTTTAATTTCTGTGTATACAAACTAGGTACTCTCTTGAATTTAGGCCCCATCAGACTGCCATTGAAGTGAATGTCGAGGCGTGCCGCAAGATCAGGAATGAAGTCCATATATTTGAATTAAATTTAATTGAAATTTACTTGCCTTTAAAAAAACTTACGGGAGCAAGAGCAGAGACTAACGGCTATACAGCCTGACAAAGGACCTCTGGTCTTAAATACAGGTTGGCACGCAGGTCATTGAGCACCTTGATATCTAACGAGTAATTCGGATATATTGCATAAAAATACAACAAACATATGCATAGTCTTATTACGCAGTGTGAATCAAAGAAAAGAAGTTCCTCACAAAGCAACATTTCTACAGAACTTCATTGTTACACAACGTGAAAATACAACATGTGCATATTGCAAATTTATAAACAAGATTATAGAATTCAAACAAACTGTAAGCAGCGTAATAAATGTCATGATGCATAAGGAAGGCTTTCATAATGGTGTTAGTAGGGAATTGCAATCTACAAGAACCTGTAGACAATTTAGAATTGTAGGTATCTGGTATTGAACGTATTGTTTGCCATAATTTGACCTGGTGTTTGGATTTAGAGGCGTTGCTGAAGCATGTAGCATTCAGCCCTTACAGGTGTGTTCTGAAGATAAAGGGCTTATTTTGCTTAACCCATTGCAAAAGTCTGAAGTAATACAGCTGTGTTAAGTTTAAGATTTCATGTTAAAAAAAAGTGGATTAATTTTCAAGTCCCTGATAATGCCCTGGTGTTGATCGAATGCTCGTAAGACTATTTTCTAGAGAGCTAGTAATTTTTTATAGTTTGTCTGTGTGGTAGTTCTCCATGCCAAGATACAATGTTCAGATACAATGTCATCTGCATTCATTATTGCCTTCGGTGAACGTGGGATATCACACCAGTCATTTATGTAAATTATGACTAACGAAGAGCCAAGTATCTACCCTTGCAGTATTCCTCTTATTATATTTGCGTAAGAAGATGTGCTGTTGTTTATGCTAGCATACTGATAGCAGTTTGTTAAATAATCTTTAATTAACTCAAAAACCATCCCACGTAGGCCAAACTTGCAAAGTTTACGCGTTAGTACTTCGTGGCATACAGAATCTAACACATTCGTAAAATATAAAAATCAACCGAGTAAATGCAAATTATGTTCGATATTTTGAATTAGTTAATGTATTAACATGAACTAGTCAACGCTGCTTCACAGGATTTATTATTTTTAAACATCATATTGAGCCTTATTGATCACATTACTCTTGTTAAAGAACGTGTACAAACGAATGTTTATTGTGTTCTCAAATACTTTAGATAGGACAGGAAAGACGGATACTGGCATGTGGTTAATTATTTACCTTTTTAATCCCGCGTTTAAATACAGGACATACTTTCGCCTATTTTAGGTGGTCTAGGAAAATACCAGTCGGGAATATTCTGTTTATTATATACAGAATCACAAGGGCTACAATAACAGAAACGTATTTTAATTCAGTTGCCTTTATCTCGTCGAAACTTGCTGCTACATTATTCATAATCTCGTGCATCAATTGCATGAATTCATTTGGTGTCACTGCAGATAGGAGCACGAAGTTTGTAAGACTGTATTCTTTTATTATATTACAAGGAACTGCAGAGCTATAGTTTTTGTATTCGGCACAGGTCATGAAATACTCATTCGTCTCATTCGCTACTTCACTCTCATAGAAGGTTGCAGCATTAGTCTCGAGACAAAGCGGGGGTGCTTGTCTCTCCTGCATTAAATTTTTTACCTCATCTAACACCTTACAAGAGTAATTTTTTCAAATGTGATGCATTTCTTAGCGAAGTTCAGCGAGTTTCATTGTATCTATCTATCTATCCATCTATCCGCTTAGGACTTTTGGCACTTCTGGTCGTTTGGATAATGATATTCATACCAAACTTGGTATCATACCATGATTGTATCGGGGGCACAGGTGACCACTCATAACATGAAAATGATCACACGCATGTCATGAATGTCATGGTTTACACGTCATGGTCTTGCTGCTCCTGCTCCTGTGGTGGATTCGTTCACATGACATGTCGCAAAACTGGTATGGCATGACACGACTACATGGCGAACACAAGTGACAGGCTCTTGGCATGGAAATTATGACATGCGTGTCATGTAAGAACATGGCTACATGCAACGCTCATGATGTGCTCGCGGTCATTCCGCTAGCTTCGCATCTACCAAATTTGGTAATACGTGATATGAATGGAAGATGAAGGTATATGACTAGTGCACATAATAATCATGACATGCTGTCTTGTAAGAACATGAATGCATGCTTCGCTCATGAAGCGCTAATGGTCGTTTCCGCAGTTTCACATATACTGAATTTGGTAATACATGACACAAACGGACGACGAAGGTACATGACAGGTGCAGCTGTGATACCATCATATGCGTGTCATGTAAGAAAATGATTACATACTACACTCATGATGCGCTCGTAGCCGTTTCATTAGCTCTACATATGCAAAATTTGGTATCACGTGACGTAAATGGACGGCGAACACAAATGCCAGGCGATAAGATCATAATCACGACATGCAAGTCGTGTACGGCACAATTTACGTCTGCCTTATATCGTTACGGCCATTTTTATGTGACGATGCAACCTTTCTCATTCGTGCTTCGCATATCATCGATTCCCACTGTAAGTGGAATCTACCAACTTGCTAAATCTGCTCTTGTTTCCTTACCATGTTCAGTTTCCAAGACTGGTAAGCGGGGTTCATCAGCAGGCCACAAGAAGACTGCTGGTGACCAGCTCCGCGTGATTGTGTCGTAGGTAGTGACCTTCTGGCCATGTGACAGCGGTGGTAGGTACCTAGCACCACGGTTCTAGTAGATCCTCTGCTTCTGACGTATGTCACGAAGTCGTTCATAGACCAAACTGCTGGGCACTGTCTGGGGATCCAGGTGGCTGCTTGGTACTGGCAAACGGGTCCGGGTCTGGCGTCCCATAAGCCTCTGCACAGGAGACTTCAACACATCCTCACGGGATGTGTTACGTCACTCGAGCAGCGCTGTATTAAAGTTATGTATGCCAAAGGAACACTTCTTTAAAAGCTTGTTCGCTTCCTGTCTGGTCGCTCAGTGATTGCGTCAGAACGTGGATGATAAGGACTTGAATTAACAAGCGCAACTCCTAGCTTTCCCAGATAATCCTTGAATTTGGCGCTACTTAATGGTGGACCGTTATCAGTGCACAATTTGACTGGTAAGACATGTATCGAAAAAACTTCGGAGCACCATGATGTGAGCATGCGCGCAGTTGTCGAACGCATCTCTCGTACCTCAGCACAGAAGAGTAGAAATCCTGATTAGGGCAAACTGGCGTGCACCACAGTAGAAAAAAAAAAGATTCCTACAACCTCCTCGGCAGCGTTGGAATTTCATGGCACAAAAGTGGCATCTTTACTTTCCTCGGCTGATATGTCTGGCACGCCTTGCATTCTTTGCAAAACTGTTCAATATTACCTGACATATTAGGCCAGAACATAACCGTTCGTGCTCTGGCTTTTGTTTTCTGTGCTCCCGCATGCGCCGTGTGAAGAAGGTTCATCATCTCGACTTTTTTAGACAGAGGTATGAATATTTTATTGCGGCGGAATAGCAAGCCGTCCTTCGCACGTATCTCCTCTTAGTATGATTAGTACGCGCGCACTTGATCAGGAACTTCCTACTTCCTAAAGGGCGATGTAATCTCTGCATAATCACGAAGCTTTGTCAGGGTGCTGTCGTCATTTGTCGCTGCTAGCAGGTCGTTCAAGCGCTGCTCTGATCCTGAAAAAAAAGTCAAGCACATTTACTTGAAAATGCCCTCTTTCCTTTTCCATGCGTTCTTTGTTAGGAAATTTGGACAGATTATCACCAAGAAACGTCTTTCCTGGTTTGTACGTCACGTGTATCGGGTATCGCTGCAATGTCAGACGCATGCGCTGCAGCCTCAGAGGACACTGATGCAGAAGTTTGAAAAAATTAAAACCTAAAGGTTGGTGATCTGTTTCGACAACTACGCTGAGCCGACCAAACAAATATTCGTGAAACTTTCTGCAACCGTGTACGATTGCAAGGGTTTCTTTTTCCATTTGTGCATATTTGACCTGGGTATCTGTGAGGGATCTCAAAAAAAAAAAAAGCAATGGCTTGCATAAGAGCGGCGCCCACATCCAATTGACTTGCATCCACCGAAAGTGGCAATCGCTTCTTGGTGACGAAATACCTCAGTATCGGTGCTGTCAATAGAGATCGACGCAACTTGTGAAAATTTTCTTTATGGTTTTCAGTCCAGACCCACGCGATATCCTTGCGAAGCAAAGTTCGGAGCAGGGAAGTTGCGACAGACATGTTGGGTGTGAAACGCCGCACGAAATTTATTGTGCCAAAAAATCTTTAGTTCCTTACTGTTCTTCGGTGGGTCCAAGTTCAGAATTCCTTGAACGCGTTGTGGGTCCAGCTTCAGACCTTCAGTGGGAAAATATGTGACCCAGGTAGCGAACCTCGTTCTGCAAAACGGAGCATTATTTTTTTCAAGTTTATCTGTAAGTTATGCTCACAACAGTGGGACAATAGCTGTTCTAGGTTGTGGTCGTGCTATAGCCTTCCCCCACAGCAAGATATCATCCATGACAACTGCGATACACGGCCGTCTCTCTAGCATACGGTGCATCGCGGGCTGAAATATCTTTGGCGTGGAAGCGATACCGAAAGGCATGCGCAAGAAGCGATAGCGGTCATATGGTGTGCTCATTGTACAAAGCTTAGAACTCGAATTGGCGAGCTTGATTTGCCAGAATACTGAAGCCGCGTCAGGCACTGAAAAAATCTTAGCCCTAGCAAGCCTCCGCGCTACGTCTTCGAGAGTTGACATGAAGTAATTTTCACGCAGCAGGACTTTATTTACCGCAGTTGGATCCAAACAGATGCGAATTTTGTCTTTCTTTGCCACAGTAACCATGTAATAAGATCGCTGAGTTGGCTCAGTTACCTGTTTTATGACTCCTCGGTCTTTCATGCGGCGAAGTTCTTCTTTTACCCTGTTTTGAGGGGCTACTGGGACTCTCCTTGCCGGAACGACACACCGAGGACACCGGGCGTAAGCTTTGTAGTGTATTCCACGCCTTTTAGCTCTCCCAGTCCTTAGAAGACTTTTGCGTATGGTTGTGCTGCCGAGTAAAGCTTTTCAGCATGAATTTTTTGTATGCGACAGATAAAAGCAAGGCGTTCTGCTACTGATCCACTTACGGTGATGGGTACGTCCTGTTCCACTACAAAAAAGGGTTCTTCATGCGTCCGTGAATTGGCCTACAAACGCAGATGGATTCTAGCCT
Organism: Rhipicephalus microplus; assembly: GCF_043290135.1. Classification (NCBI taxonomy): domain Eukaryota; kingdom Metazoa; phylum Arthropoda; class Arachnida; order Ixodida; family Ixodidae; genus Rhipicephalus; species Rhipicephalus microplus. The sequence continues at coordinate 252,513,803 of NC_134702.1, forward strand.
TTGCAGAGGTCTTCTGACCAAAGAATGCTGTTAATGTCGCATCGCAAGCCTGCTGTGGCTTGTCTAGTAGCTCCCTAACGTCGTTTTGCGATATCACGCAACAGTTGGCGCACGTGTCTAATTTGCATGTGAATGCCTCGCCTTCAATGTTAACGACAGCACTCCAGTATTGTGCTGACTGTCAAGCTTTCCAGAAAATAGTCGTCATTATTCTCGGCATGCACTTTGCGTAGCTCTTTCATTCTTGGGTCTTTCTGTCTTCGTTTTGGTGCTGTCGACTTGCATGCCTGCGCGAAATTATTTAAGCCACCACATTTTCTGCATGCGTTTTCTATCGCTGGACAGGTCTCACCACGGAAATTAAGATAACCACACCGTGTGCACGGTAGCGCCCGTGTGGCAATTGCGCGAATGGCTTCATTTTCTGACAGCACTGCAGCTTCACTGATCTCGCGATATTGCTCCTGGCTTTCCTGATTGATATGTGGGGTTTAACGTCCCAAAACCATCATATGATTATGAGAGACGCCGTAGTGGAGGGCTCCGGAAATTTTGACCACCTGGGGTTCCTTAACGTGCACCCAAATCTAAGTACGCGGGCCTACAACATTTCCACCTCCACCGGAAATGCAGCCGCCACAGCCGGGATTTGATCCCGCGATCTGCGGGTCAGCAGCCGAGTACCTTAACCACTAGACCACCACGGCGGGGCTCCTGGCTTTCCTCGTGAATAAGGCTCATTTTGACAGTTTTCTCGTTCAGCGGGCTTTCGGCAGTAAGCCCTTGTTGCCGACTTTTGTTCTGTATGCCCAGGATTAAACGGCTCTCAAGCAAACGCTCTTCTAAACTTCCAAACCCACAATTTTTCGCTAAAATCCTTAGCTCTGTCACCCACTCGTTGAAAGATTCACCTTCTTTCTGGTTTCTGGAGCCAAAACTAAATTCACTAAGGTTAGTTTAGTCGCAGGTTTGCAGAACTCTTCGAACTTCAGCAGAAGTACACCGATGTCGTTCTTATTTATTTACTTATTTATTTATTTATTTATTTATTTATTTATTTATTTAGAAAATACTGCAGGCTAAGAATAGCCCAGGCAAAAGTGGGGGTGGTACAGTATGAGGATATGGCTAAAAAACTGCAAATATACATGAGGCACAAACTAACAGGTAAGTATACGACACATTATGGTACAAGATCTAAGTTACTTCAAAAAAACATTCAATACACCTTAGCACGTTTCCAGATTCAAAAATGTGATGTGGTAGTTCGTTCCATTCTATTAATGTGCAAGTAAAGAAAGAGTATTTGAAATTGTTACTTCGAGCAAAAATAGGAGTGAATTTTTGTGAATGATATCGCCTAGTTTGACGCGAAGATAACGGAGAAAGAATAATTGATAGCTCAAGTACACTTTTTTGCTGAATAGATAGAAAAGAAGTTTTAGTCTTGCAATTTTCCTGCGACATTCTAGAGTTTGAATTTTGTTATCAAGCATTAGTTCAGTTGGGGAATCAAATCGGCGAAATCGGTGGAAAATAAAGCAGACGGCTAACCTTTGGATTTTCTCTAGATTGTTAATATCTGTTTTAGTATGCGGATCCCACACCTCACATGCATATTCCAAACCAGACCTGATTATTGTATATAAGCTAGAAGTTTAGTACTGGGGGGAGAACTACTGAGTCTATGCCTTAGCATGCCTAATTTCCTACGTGCAGATGAACAAATCTTTTAATGTGAGAAGACCAAGTTAGTTTGTTAGTGATTGTTACCGCAAGATATTTGTAACTTTCTGTTAGTAAAATTGGGGTCTCTTTTATACTGTACGGGTAAATAAACGGCTGTTTCCTGTTAGTGATGCGCATGAACATAGTTTTATCAGGGTTTACATTCATTCCCCGGTGGTCACACCACGCAGATATGGCTTCGACAGATTGGCGCAGCGTCATCTGATCATTTAAAGAGTTGATTGAACGGAATAAAATACAATCATCGGCAAATAAGCGGATTTCTACACCTTCTTTAGCACATGTTGTAATATTATTATTTAAATAAGAAAAAGCAAAGGCCCAAGGACACTTCCTCGGGGAACACCGGAGTTAACAGGAAGAGGGTTAGAATAAACACCGTTTATGTCAACAAACTGTGTACGTCAACTTTAACATGATTCAACCCATTTAACAAATGTAGAGGGAAAACCTGCCAGATTAAGCTTGTCAATTAGTTTTATTTATTCAGAAAATACTGCAGGCTAAGAATAGCCCCTCTATTGAGCTTCCTCTTCAAACTTGAAAGTATGGTATGCTTTCTTGCCATCTTCGCCCACAACTATAAGTACCGTCACGACTTGCACTCCTTTCGGCTACTTTGTGAACTGAGTATGGGTGTTAGACAGTTTGAATTCGCGTTTCCATGTGGTCCATCCTAACCACGCGTCACCGGATGTATCCAAAGGTTTCGGAGGAGGAAGCAGTGTCGACGGAATCGACATGGTGTACAGGCACCGCTGCCACCATATAAGCAGGCAGGTAGTCAAACAGTGAAAAGCGTTTATTGTTGCGGTGACAGCGATTTTATATCAGTATAGACGTGACGCAGAGATCACGTGCACATCGTGATTGATGCTTTGCGTGGTGATGTCAGGCTGGTGCAGCTCCGCTACGAAAACAAAGGGACGTAGACAACATGAGCAGAAACTTTGAACCACGTTTATTTGGGAACATACCCGAATATATATTAAATCAAATCACAGTAATCTTATGCCAATCACAGCAATCTTACGTAGACAGTGGATTCTGTCTGGTAACCCGCTACAAAGCGCAAGGTATCATTAATAACGATCATCAACAACCCTAGTGGGCCCGGGCAAGGCCTGGTGATGAAGACGCACTTCCTGGATAAGTTTAATAAATAACGCCCAGGCCGGGCTCTGGCTAGAAACCATGGGCCCGGGCCGGGCTTGGACTGGAAACCACGGGCTTGGGCCAGACCAGTGCCGGAAAATAAGGCCCATGTACTGCTCTAGGTGACAATAGGTTTGAAAAGAGAGTGCGAAGAAGAGGAGAACTACCGAGGAGAAACGAAGGAGAAGAAACGAAGAAAACTTTGCGAGGTTTCGAGGGCTTTAAAGCGTCTCTGTAGGTCATAACTGGCATCAATTCAGACCAAACATATATCTCTGAAAACTCTCGAACGCGCTTGGTTTTCGTGAATGTAGCTTCACGGTACCCACCTAAACTCGCCCCGTGAATATTTGTGGCCTGCCAAAATGAAGACACAATGCGCGTTGTGTTTCCCTCTGGTTGGGTAGTGGTGTTGCGTAACTTCAGCATGCCGGAAGTATAGGTGACCTTAGCCGCCTTAGGCCAAGTTCTGCATCCAATCAATGACGCTCTTCTGGCTGCCACATCACTTTATCTGGTCACGCTCTCATTGTTGACTACTAGAGCTACCACAAGCATTATGACCACGAGAGTTTAATAATTACAGACGTTTGTCGTCAGGATATAGATGTATTACTCAGCGTCCACGGGGATGCATCCATGTTAAACATCAATAGACATTGCGCAAGATCTTTTATATTAATGTATGCCACGAACATTATAATACTTCTGTAAAGACGTTTTTTTTTTTTTCGTGTGTTACCGATTCCTTTCACGGAGAGATGAGCCATGTTTTCTTTTTCGTTTTTCACTGATCAATGACAAGCAAAAAACAGAAATTACCATTCGCATACTTCACATTAACGCCTTCGTAGTTGCGCGAAAAATTCCAAAACGATGCTACAAGTAGAATAATTACCTTTGGTTGGCAACCTGGTACAGCCAGTATCAGCTATCGCAATAACGGCAAGTTAAAACTAACTCTATAAGTATCGCTCTTTTGTGTTTAAAGAAGAATGAGAGCTATACAAAAATATTGAATCTGCCACGTATACATGCAACAATATATCTAGATACCATTCACTACTGAAGGTGAAATATTCAGAACGTAGTGGGTGGAGTGCAAAAGCTGCAACACGAAAACCAGCCGCTGCTTGTGTAATTTGATTGCGGTAACACTCATTACTTGACATAGTGATAATCAACTTAGATATCACTGATTTTCTGGTATATTCTAAATAGGATCCTTAGGATTCACTTAATATGTCTATTCATCAGAGAAGTATACGTGCAAAATGAGTGGGGATCATCTCACATGTAAGGCTTGTCGAGAGAAACACCATAATGTTGGGTGCCCAATTTTTTCTGTCTCTGGTTAATCTGGCAGCGTGGCCCCTCTTAGCCGAGGGGGTCCAAGGTATGCGAGCGAAGCCCCGCCTCCTGGGACCCGCCTGGACATGTGACCATGCCCCGCCTCCTCCAATATTTGTGTCGCGTAGCTGGGGTGCGATGAGTCGGAACCATGGAGCCGCGCGAGCAGCAAGTGCCGGTCCCCCTCCGCACAGGCATGGCGCGAACCAGCTGTGCGCCCGTGGCCTCAGTGGCGCCCATGACTGTAGTGGTGCTCACCGACGATGGTCGAGAGAAATGGGACAAGAAGATAGAATTTCTCCTCGCCGTCATCGGTTTTGCGGTAGACCTTGGAAACGTATGGCGATTCCCGTATATCTGCTACCGCAATGGTGGAGGTAGGTACGCAAAAAAAAAAACATTAAGTGTGCTCAATTAATCTGGCAGCAGCGCTAATAATAGTTTTCATTGTGCATATCTTTTTTTTTCTCTCAAAATTATTATCTTGGGCGTCATTAAATTTTCTCGAGCTTCCAAAACATTTTTGACGTGGTACATATGCCTCAGGCATTTTACGGGCCCCAGCGATGCCGGGTGCGTGTTTTTATTATCGCTTACTACCATACTGACAATTACTTTGCAATATTCATAGGCTTTTTAGAACTGGATTGTAGTATGCACCTTCAACAATATCACATGTATGTTCTCCAATTTTTGCTTTGAAACAACTTACTTTGATCAGTTGGGTGCTCCAACAGTGATTTATTGGCGTTTCACGCCACATTTATGCTTAATGCTTACGTCTATAACAGCCTTTTTCTAAAGACAGTCTATGTCTCTTGGAGGGGGCCTTATTGCTACAGGAGGGTATCAACTCGAAGATGGACATGTATTAAGAAGTCCAGGTCTTGTCCATTCTGCCTCTCAGGCAAAATATTGCCAAGGTGAACCAGTTTGAGGTACGATCTAACTACTTGTGATGTACAGGAATATAAGTACACGAGCAAATGCTCTATATACGTTACTGTACCAGCTGTGTTTTCATTTTCCTTATTACTGCCCTCAAAAATACTTGGGTCATTGCGTCTAGGCAATTCAATGGTATATCACATATGAAAAAAAAAGGTTATGGCAAATCTATTTTGTTTAAGAAGCCCAACATTGTATAAAAATGAAAGTGCACTTCATGACAGTGGCTCGTCAAATATTGCAACTGGGGAGAAAACAAAATACGAGAAAGTTACATTTACCATGCATCGGGCAGAGCTACAGCATTGCCACCGTTCAAGGTATTTTTTTTTCAATTTCTGGCACCTTATAAAAAATAAATACAGAGAAAATTGAACACTGGCATTGTTTCTGCTTTAGCATTATTATCCGGAGATTTCCGTGGCCAAACAAGGCCATGATTGCGAGAAAGCCGCGCGAGATATGTCTCAAAATTTCATTCATTTTTCGTTCTTAACGTGTAAAAAAAGCTTTGTACACGTGCCTCAAGCGTTTTACCTCCATCCAAACGCCAACTATGTGACATGGATTGATGATGATGATGATGATGATTCCCGGAAGAATGTCCCTACACACCACAGAGAATAAGCCACAAGGCATGTGGCAGTAGAATTTGTGAAACGAAATAAAGAAATAATAAAAAAAGGCAGAGAGAGGAGAAAAGAGGGCGATACGATGCGAACAATATAATCCACAAGGGACAAAATTATTTGTGACAATATTGATGTCTTTCAATGCAACACTACTTAATGTTAAACATATCAACTAATTAGTTAATATAATTAAGGTGAAACAATACATGCGACGAAATGTTTTAGATGTACTGATAGTTTAACAATGAAATCTTTTGATTCTTTTTACTATTTATTACAGCATCGTAAATGACCCTGTCGCACTGCCCAAGTGCCGACGAGCCCAGGGAGAGCAATGCCGATGTAGAAAGCTCAAAGCCCTCCTTGTTTCTTCAGTTTTTTTTTAAATGGCGTTTTAGAAGAATTCTTCGCCTTAGGATCTGATATCTTTGACACTCCAAGAAGAAGTGTTTGATCGTTTCTGCTTCATTACAAAATACACATTGCGGGGAAGAGAACAATCCAGGCCTGTGCAAGTAAAAATTCAATTAGGTATCCTGCATCACAATTTTGTAACTGTGACTTCCAATTGTCTTGTGCTGCACGATAAGCTTTTCCACGAATACATAAAGTGCGTTGTGTACTCAGCACACAAGATTTATTATGCTCTTCGTGCAGACAAAGGTTTCTCAATCGTGAGAACGTGTTATCGCGGGATGGTTTTAAAATATTTAGGACAGGTCTTTTAAAATGCTGTTGCTAAGTTGTGCACCGTTTCATTTATTTCTAATCCAGTGTGGCCTGGTACCCAAACCAGATGAATGTTTTGCGCATGTTTTGGCTTATACAAATAATGTTCTGCGAGGTAGCTCGAAGAATGAGATGCTGCTAGCGCCGTGCACACGGAAAGGAAATCTGTTAACACCACTACTGAAAAAATATGTGACGGGAGTTTACGCAGTACAAGAATAATTGCCAATAATTCTGCCTGGATCGTGCTGAGCAGTCGTGCTAGAGAAGACAAAAGAACCGACTACGATCCGTTGAATAGATTCCTACTCAAGGCCTTCACATCAGTTACAGAAGCATCTGGGGCTACCTCTGGATTTATCCGCACGCTCTTGAGGTGGTCTTCCAATAACCCTTTGAATACGTGGTGGGTAATAGTTTAACGTTTGTTAGAAATATATGAAAAATTCTATTACCGGTGAGGGTCTAAGTACGTTTGGGTAAATTATATCACGAAGTGATACTTGTATCACTTCATGTGGATTGAACATACGTTTTCCCAGTCAGCAAGTGAGCACGATACCAATGCGGTGGCTTTTCCAGGAGGAAGACATTATATCACAATCAGTAATTTCTTGTGAAATTTTCAAACTATAGGCCGAAAAGGACTAAAGTGCGTTATGCGTTGGTAAAGTGTACTGTAGAAGTGTTTAGCGGCGTGACCACACCTGCCCGCCTGATACTTCCCGCGTTGCCCTTTGCGGTGGCGCTGCAGTAGGAATAGTGTTGAAAGAGCCACGCGCAACTCACAGGAACTGATGCGTTCTCAGGCATTCTGGCGCGCTTTTTTGGTGCAAATTTCTTCGTACCTGCCCATCATTCATGTCTAGCACATAATATCATAACCCTTGAAGTATGACACGCGAATCTACTGAAATTGAGCTCCATAAAACTCCTTCTGAGAGAACGAAAATTGCTCAGAGAGGGCGTGTCTTATTCTGATTGCTCGTGTCCTAACACTTTCTTATTTCGTTAAGTATCTACGATATTCAGAAGAACTGATCCGAAATATAAGAAGTTAGCTGTGCTCAGAAAGCTGTTATATCAAAAAAAAATACCGCTACAAATGCTCGCAGAACCAAGAGGCCATCAGTAGAGAGGAGAGAGGAAGGAAATCTGAACCCCCTATACTAAAAAGTTTTTTTCGTAATTCAACTTTTCAGGTTGTACTAAAATATTTACACGCATTCACAGCGACCACGAACTGCCAAAGTTAGTCGTTCTGCTCTACCCCCCCCCCCCCCACCGGCTTTAAAAAATTCACGGAGTGAATGATGATGAGTGCGGGGAAGCGTCCGTCAGTCAGTCCATGATTCCGTCCGTCCGTTCGTTGTTGCATCTATCCGTCCGTGCGCCGTTCTGTCCGTCCGCATGTTCGTCTGTGCGTCTTTCCATGCGTTCATCTGCCTGTCTGTCCGTCCGTGCGTTTGTTGGTCTGTCTGTCTGCCTGTCTTTCAGTTCCTTCGTGCCACCGGCCACCTAGTGAACACTCCAAGTACCACTATCTCACATATTTCCGTCATATATTCATCATAGTTAAGTACAGCCATCCAACGAACATTCTGATAACTAAACGAGAGCTGGCTCCTACTAAAAACATGGGACATTCATTTATCAAATGGTTGAATGAGAAGGGGTGATGAAAAGGCAACTGAATGCCTCACACAGTACCAACCCCTGCCCTCGCCACAATAATGCACAACACTCAGTGAATAAGTACACATATACGCAGAGCATAAATATGTAAAATATGAATGCACAAATACAATATGCTGTGAAAATACAATAGTTACATCAACCTAAATCTCAATGCACAAATTCAATACAGTGGAAATAGAATAAGTGCATATATACAGCGGAAAATGAAAAAAAAATAGCGAGAAGAAGGAATGATTCAACACTCCAAAAAGCACTCTACAGAAAAAAAAACATGTAGGAATAAAAAGCCGCGGTCATGAACACCAGTGAAACAAGTGAAGACTTGCTAATAGGTCACCAGGTTATGCGCGGCTTGAAAAAATTGAGACAAGTGTTTTACGGTAAAGTACATGAGATGCGCAAATTTTATACTTCTTTGAAGAGTGTCTTTCGTTTGCTGCTATAGCTGAGTCGGTATAGCGTCGGCGGGGTGAACGATGTCGTCGTCTCACTAGTGGTGGGTTTGACTATGGGCATTGAAACGTTTTAAGAGCTTGCTCCTGGCTTGTCACACGGCGGCTGCCAGTGTGTACACCAGTGTTGCCAGCGTGTACACTTTCGCGGTTGCAGGTCAATGTCGCCTCTCCTGTATATTTCAAGAATCCTGCTAAATGGCGCACTGCCACTTAAGGAAATCATAGTGATAGTACTTAACTTTACGCCTAAGTGGCGTGAGCCGCCACCTAATCTAAAGGGCACTCCCGGATAGGTGCATCCATTCATCCATCCAGACCGATCAGTCACGAAACTCCTGAGTGCACGGTGTTCGTAGTTTCTATCCGCCCGTTTTTTCTTTCTCTGTATTTTTTTGTTGAGTCGGTTTGGTCAGAATATCTGTGGCCAGCTACTTACAAGTGTACAGCAACCGATTATCATCATCATTGTGGTCATTTTTGCATGCCCCGCGAGCTTGCCTTCTGGAAGTGGTTTTGAAAGAGAGAACACTGAAGAGAAAACGGAGGCGTCATAACTGTCTCCGTCTTAGGAGGTCACCTCAAAAACGCCACGTGGGGGATTGGTAGTGGGAGAGAGAAAGAAATATGAAAGACAGTGAAAAAGAGAAGGGTATCAATGATTTCTCGGGTTGGCCGAGCGCGAAGGCACACCACCTAGAGAAAAAAATTGGCTCGGTATCTGCATGAAATCTGCAAATGTCGTCGAAAGACGATACGGAGAGAGTGAACAAAACATGTATTTGATGTTCTGCGCTGGAAAATCGGTGAATGGTATTCCGGAGGCGCTGCGTTAGAGTGCCTCGAGCGGGCAGCGGTGGCTCACGAGCGCATCAAGTCAGGTCACACGTGAGCCATGAGCGACATCAGGCAGTTTCTTTTGGAAAACAAAGCGCGTGGCCGTGCGCGCCCGTCACAGAGGTGATAAGCTGTAGAACGCGAGGCGACGGGTAGGTGCCACCACCATCTCGTCTTAGGAAAGCGTTGGAAACACTTCCCGTTCCGTGCAAGCGTTGCATGGTAAGTGGAGCGTGATAAGCGCTACGGCCCTTAAAGTGACTTGTGTATGCGTTTTCTAGTAAAAGGTGCATATGCAGAATATATGCGTGTTGTTATGGCGTCCGAGACATGCGCAATATTTGGTTTTTATTTCACAATTGCACAAGCATGAACGCTCAACCTTGAGCAACATTGGTCGTCGCTGCGGATGGGGTCGGCCGTTTCAATTACCCAATGCTGGTAAGAGTGGGCAAACAGACAAATGTACAGACAGACAGACAGACAGACAGACAGACAGACAGACAGACAGACAGACAGACAGACAGACCAAAATTTTTGCGTCGAAGGTCCCCAGAAAGACTATCGTCTTTGAAAGTCAGGTAAGCCGGCAGGGCGAGAAAGATCCTCACGACTACGTCCCCTTCCATCTCGTCGCTTCGTAGGCACGTAGTGCGTCACAAGTTCCTCGATGAGTGCCACACACGAGTACCGGTATCCTCCCAGGTCACCAAACCTGCTTGCTCTCAAGCCCGTAGAAGAACACGTGATAGCTCCACGTCTGTCATTTATGAGCGTTAGGCATGTTACACACGGCCGCGGCCAGTATGGCATAACAGGGCATGTGGTTAACGTGCAGAACACTGTTCAGCGCCGACAGCAGAATATGCCCGATAACGCTGCCTTTGGCGTACACACCATGCGGCGGTTCGTTACCATTGCCTTCTTACAGTATTGCTCTCGCCAACAAACGTCCCGTGCACGTCCGAGCAAGCTCATCAAACATAATTCACTTTGTGGTTATGGTGATTACTTTAAAGACAATTGTCTTTCTTGGAATACTCCTGCGAAAAAGTCGGTCGACTAGTCTGTTTGTCACTCCAAACGGCTAAAACTCAACAACATCCACAGCTCTCACCAATATTCATCTGCAATGTTTCGTCGTTGATACTTGTGCGTATTGTCAACCAGAATGAAATATTGTCCGTATCTTAGGCACAGCCTCCACAGTCAATATCTTTGGCGTGTTCCTTTGTTCTACATATGTAATCCTAAAGAACGTAAGGTTCATATGCTGCGCTGACAATGCACCATTATGCAGGAAAAGGCGGGTGTTTACTGCACTTTGCTAAGTTGATATTGTAGTTGCAGCTAGCCGCTGCCTTGCCTTCTACAAATTAGGGCCTCCGGATTGCGCGCACACGCCGCGCGCTCGCTATATTGCAGGCGATACCTTCGTTTTAAAGATATTTTACCGCCAGATGGCGCATAAACGTTTAATTCATATAAACGTTTTATCCAGTCCTTACAGACGCATGACTGTTGTCTTTCAACGGCATTTGCAGTGAAACATACCGATACAATGCAAATATCTTTCACTTCGCTTTTCGTTTGGCAGACTTCATTTTAACAATGTCATATTCATAGCGAACATACGTCACTAAACTCTTGGTGGACCACGACCACAGTGCCTCGATTATACTCACTAATGTGCCGACCACCAAGCGGTTCCAATGGCAGACGCTGGCAACGTCCATGATGCCTTCAGCCGGAAGCCACGAAATGGCCGCACTAATTGGGATCTTGTTAACCGAGTGGCGCATCAACCTAAGTGCCGTCGGCTGTGGCAGCGATAAACCTGTAGACGTTGCTTTCGAGTAAGTAGCATGTGGTGTCTCCGCATGCCATTGCTGAATTTTGTCGACGCGAACCAGCTTATGGCGGGGTTCAATCTAGTGTAGGGAGTGACCACCTTTATTGCCTATGCATGTCACCTACCCCCCCCTTTTCTCTTCTACGTTGCGCTGTCTCTCTCTCGAGCCACTGGCACAGGTCAGCACTTCAAGGGACTACTGACTCAACCTCGCTTCCCCCTATTTTTCCAGCCTTCTAACTCACTCACGTTCCCTCACATTTATGGATTTTCACCCGCAGTCGCATTGACGTCCACTCACGCTAAAAAGTACTCACTCACATTCACACTTGGTACTACTCACACTAGTTATCTCTCAATCAATTTCATAATCACACCTACTCACACTCGTAAGCACTCACTCACGTTCATACTCACGCCTACTCACGCTCATACGCGCTCGCTCACGTTCATACGCCTACTCGCACAAATGAGCGATCACTCACGTTCCTACCGTTCCTACGACTACTCACTCTACTGAGTACCAACGTTCATACTAGGTACCCACGTTCATAAGCACTAGCTCTAGTTCTTATTTATGCCAATTCACGCTTCTACGCGCTCACTCACACTCATTAGCCAAGCCCCACCATGGTTTTATAGTGGCTAAGGTACTCGGCTGCTCACCGCAGGTCGCGGGATCGAATCCCGGCTGCGGTGGCTGCATTTACGATGGAGGCGGAATTGTTGTAGGCCCGTTTGCTCAGATTTGGGGCACGTTAAATGATCCCACGTGGTCGAAATTTTCGAAGCCCTCCACTATGGCGTGTTTCATACCTTATGGTGGTTTTGAGAAGTTAAACCCCACGTAAAAACAATCAATCAACGTTCATACACCTGCTCGCACTAATGTGCGCTTACTCACGTTCATGTGACTACTCACTCTACTGAGTACCCACGTTAGTACTAACGTTTACTCACACTCATAAGCACTCATGCACTCAAGTTCATACTTATGCCAACTCACGCTCATAGGCACTTATTCACGTTCATACTTCCACCTACTCACACTAATGAGCGCTCACTGACATTCATACGACAACTCACATTTTCTTGAGAAGGAATCGATGGGGCACCTGAAGCGCGGATTGATACCGCAAGAGCCCTCCATGCGACAGAGAAGGCCAGCTTTTTTCATTTCTGCGGCACCGTGTTCTCCGTCAAACCTCGCGAGCATTTGCTCCATATAGAACATATGTATAGCGCGAAGAGTGATGTCAATTAGGAATTCGTACGATAAATGACGTCAAAGGAGGAATACTGTCCAACTTGAGTGTCCATATAGTAACTATGACAAAAAAAAACAACATGCGGAAGTGGTCTCACCCCTTCCCAGGAGACTGTCATTGTCTCCGCTCTAAAGAGTTCCCTATATGAAAAATCAAAATGATCCACCACATTTTCATTGGTTCTTCATTACTTTATTTTCTGGTGGTCTCTACTACCCACTTAATTCTTCGTAAAGCGCGGGTAAAATGTAAACACTGTGCGTTGAGTTTCTCAAGATTTGGCGTTTGTCGGCTACGCCTTCTTAACTCCACTTGTACTGTCAAAAACGCACAAAATGAAGCGAAATTGTTTGCTTACTTGCGATAATCATGTGATACAAGAAATAACTTGCGGGCGGCTACATGGCAAAAACGAATGGGACACAAATCGCAAGGAATAGTTTTTCTAGTATATGGAGAAATAGACAGTAGTCACGTTGATGAGGTCACGGAAATCACCATTCCGCCCCACGTAGTGCGCTAAAAACAAAACTGCTGAGGGAAAACTACGTGCTTCTTTTGTATATTTAGAAGCTCTTTTGGGACTACACGAACATTAGGCAAGACACCAAAAACGCCAATACTATAAAAATGATGACAAGAGAAGGGGAAGGTAGACCGAAGTACACATCAGCGCATTCTCGAGTGAGAGGCGATACATGAGGGTTCACTCTTTTAACTTGTAGTATCAGTGTTTGCACGTCCTCTCTTTTTACCTTTTTGTAGGGCAGCTGTAAAAATTTGTACAACTCTGCCATTTATTCTCGAAAACTCATAAGATATTGCTCAACATTAGCCCTGCTCTTAGTGGTGGTACTATCAGCTATGTATACAAGTTGGCTATGGTAATGTTTTACTTGGCAATGACAAGTCGCAGGGGCAGCAAAATGGTTTTTCACTTGAGTTGATTTCTTGATTACTGATCGCTATATGCTGCGGCGCTCAAGATGGATAAGTGTTGCACCTTGCATGATCGCTAGGCGCTAAATGTATACTCAACGTGTCTGCAAAGTGTCCCATTTTACCCATTTACAAAACATAACATAAAAAAATCACTTCAGCACAAATATACTCAGCTTTCTAGAATAAACCCTTTGAGGCTTTCATTTTAGCTTAACAAGCTAGCCCTATCACGGCCGCTATCGCACTTCTGTACAATTTTTCATAGGTAGAACTTCCATTTTTATTGCAGCGCAGCTTTCATTTCGACAGCTTTCATTTCCACTCTTTTTAAGCTGCATCTAGTTAGTGTATTCATTAGGCCGCGTTGGCTTGTTCATACAATTCGCAGATACCCTTCGCGAGTGCTTGGGATGAATGCACAGTAGCTATCGCTGAAGCGAATATCAAGTTCCGCTGTCCATTGAATGATTAAAACTATTCGAAATGTTCATAGACTTTAGCGCCGCCTAGCGCAATTCAGGAGCGTCCTTTCAAGGATGATCAGTAGGCTTACGCTCCCAATGCTGCCTTGTTCTGTGGTGCTAGCCGCTGTGTTAACGTGTTAGCAAGAAATGAACAAAAAGCACTTTGTATGTTTCACGCATCAGTAAATATACCGGACCGCCCTTGACACGATAAATCTCACTCGTTCTTGCGAGACGTGAACCGTCCTTGACATGATAAATCTCACTTGTTCTTGCGAGACGTGAAGGTTTCGTGAAAATACGTGGCAACTCGTGCTTTCGATTATAGGCCGCTAAGTACACACATCAGCTTCGCGATATTTTCTGCAGCCACTTTGAATAGTTAAATGGTAACGTCTGACCAATTCAATTAAAACTCGCCTTGCTCTACGTACGTATAGCATTCGGCAGTCGTTTTGTAGTGCATGAATCGCATAACATTCGCTATACGCGGAAGGTAGCACAGGCTCGCGATTTGCTCTTCCAAATCTTGGCCTACGCTGCGCCACTTGTTTTTTTTTTTGCGTTTGTTGATAGATAACAGCACACTTAGAGCGATTACTTTCTCTCCTGCAATGGGAGCGAACTGACTGTTTTTTTTACGTTCGTTGATAGATAATAGCACCCTGCAAGCGATTACTTTCTCTCCTGCAATGGGAGCGAACTGATCATCTCCGCACGCCCAAATAAGCGTGGTTAGTGACGCAGTGTGGTTGTTGTGCATGGTGAACGACGCATGGTTGGCGCTATCGAAGTCGTTTGGCAGAGAGAATGCTTCAGATTACTTTCAGCAGTGTGTTTAAAGAAACCGTCTTGACGTCTGAGACTTTTCACTGGACGTAGGTGGTTGTTAATGCGCTCAGAGTGACAGCGACGATTAACGATCGGCTGCTAGATCATGAGCATAGAGTTGCACTTCACGTCCCGTAGTGCGTGTATAGGGAGTTTTAGAATACCGTTTGCAAACGCTGCGGGCATTGCGGGCGTAGCGGGCGACATATGAGCTTTAGAAGAGCGTTTGTCTGGCTGCGAACCACAACGCACGATCGCAGCGACACCGTAGACTCGAAACCAGTGCTTGCGGGCCACATGCAGGCTGCCTTTACCGCACACAATTTCGGATTTTTTGCGTGTGGTCCGCGAACGCGAACGCCGACTCACGTTACGACCCATGCGCAGTGGCAGCGACCGCACCGCAAGGGCTCGCGGTGCGCTATTCTAAAACTCCATAATGTTTTTTTCACGCTCGTAAGCAACCTCATTGCATTTATTGTATATTATCCTCCAGCGAGCTCAAAATAAAAGCATACTTTCATCCCAATTAAAGTGGATATTACAAAGTGCCACATGCTGGCAACACGCTCGAGCTCGACGAGCGAAGCGAAGTGGTTAGAGCAATAAAATCTGCAGTTACAACTAAAGACCCGCTAAGTCCTCCTGCAATTCACTGGTGGCGTCCGAACTACGTTGTGGTTCGACAAATTTTCGCTGTTTTGACGTTGCGAAGAGTGTATGCGTGTATTCGTTTCAACATCCTTGTTTCGATCACGCTGATCAAACCTGCAACATCCAAGGGAAGGAAATTGCGCACTGTTATAGAGTCTGATCACGGCTGTGACACAAGTTCACGCTACCTAATGGGATGTTAAATGCTTGTGTTCAATTGAAGAAGCAGCCACATAATGCTAATAGTGCAAGTAACAACGGTGTAACATGTTTGAAAACCACAGCTATGGTAAACATTCGGTACTGCGCAGCCGCGATGGCGCGCTAGCGCTAATGGCCTACTACTGCGGCCAATTCGCCAGGCAGGCTCGGCACAAATGATCTCGGAGTGGCGTTCAGTTCATACGTGAATTATGGTTTGCGCAGTTTTCTGTAGCATGCATAAGATTACGCAAAGCATCGTTGATTTACGGACGGATACCACCATCCTTCGCACGGCGTTAACAAATGAGGTGGCGAACATTCAGCAGATCCTATTGGTTGCGAAAGTACTTTTGTTTGATATACATTCATTTGACGATCAAGAGTTCGTCCGCTGAAAGCGGGACGGGGAGTACGTCCATGCGTCTTATCTTTTCTCATGCGAGTTGACGGGTTGAACACCCTCCCGCCGCCATCATGGATTGCACGGCGCACCACCTATAGGCCATGGGCATTGCGAATTCGTACAGAAAACAGCCCCATTGAAGTCAAAAATAATTTTCCTGTTCAGATTTTAAACGCGAAGCATTTCTTTGCGAACTTCGGCGTCTTTTAGGATGAGCGTATCTATCTATCTATCTATCTATCTATCTATCTATCTATCTATCTATCTATCTATCTATCTATCTATCTATCTATCTATCTATCTATCTATCTATCTATCTATCTATCTATCTATCTATCTATCTATCTATCTATCTAGCCACTTACGACTTTTAACTCTTCTGACCGTTTCGATGACAAGATCTATACCGAAATTCTTATGGCATAACATGTCTGCATGACGAGCTTGAGTGACTAGTCATAACATGAAAATCTGGACGTGTAAGTCATGAATGTCATTGTTTACATGTCATGGCCTTGCTGCTCTTGTGGTGGTTTCGTTCACATGACATTGCAAAACTGGTATGGTATGACATCAATGCATGGCGAACATTAGTGGCAGGCCCTGACATGGAAATCACGACATGCATGTCATGTAATTTATGCATACACGCCATACGCTCACGGTGTGCTCGCGGATGTTTCACTAGCTTCACATATACCAAATTTGATAACACTCGACGTGAATGGATGACGGAGGTATAGGATTGCTGCAAACATGATGATAATGATATGCCTGTCTAAAATGAACATGACTAAATGGCATGCTAGATAGATAAGGTTCTAGCGTTAAACGTTGCCAAGTTCAGGTTCCAATGGCAGCCTGTCCGGATCCAGAGATTCTTAGCACCCTCTGCTGCGTTGAAGATCTTACCACCGCCATGGTCAGTTGCTTCGCAGCTGCTGGGTACTGAGGGCCGTGAGTTATTTGACGTATGCATGTGAGAGGTAGTGGCCAGATACTGCACCAGGGTGGCCAGTCCTTCTATGGTGAGGGAGTGTGTTCCCGGCGGTGGTTAGCAGCGATGGCGTAGTGGTTAGAGCATCCGCTTCGCATGCAAAAGGTCCGTGGTTCAAATCCCGGTGCCGCGCAGTTCCCAACCGGATGAAAAAAATCCGCTTGGTGATGGAACTGCATTACGAGGCCTGGGGTGCAGCCTCACCGGTAACCACCGCCGGGAATGCACTCCCTCACCAGAGAAGGATTGGCCACCCTGGTGCAGTATCTGGCCACTACCTCCCACATGCATACGTCGAATAACTCACGGCCCTCAGTCCCCAGCAGCTGCGAAGCAACTGACCACGGCGGCGGTCAGATCTGCAGCGCAGCAGAGGGTGCTAAGAATCTCCGGATCTGGAGAGGCCGCCATTGGAACCTGAACCGGGCAACGTTTAACGCTAGAACATTATCTAGTGAGGGAAATCTAGCTGTACTATTCGAGGAGCTATATGGTGTTAAATGAGATATAATAGGGCGCAGTGAGGTTAGGAAGACAGATGAGGCCTATACAGAGCTACAGAATGGGCACGTCCTTTGCTATCAGGGCTTGGCTGACAGAAGAGAACAGGGAGTGTGGTTCCTAATTCACAGAAACATAGCTGGAAACATAGAGGAATACTATAGCATTAATGAAAGGGTAGTAGGTATTGTAATTAAACTGAATAAGAAATACAAGATGAAGGTGGTACAGGCTTACGCGCCAACATTCAGCCTTGATGACGCTTCAGTTGAAAGCTTCTATGAAGACGTGGAATCAGCAATGAGTAAGGTAAAAAACGCAGTATCCAATACTGATGAGAGACTTTAATGCAAAGGTAGGGAAGAAGCAGGCTGGAGACCAGGCAGTAGGAGATTATGGCATCGGTACTAGAAACGTCAGAGGAGAGCTACTGGTAGAATTCGCAGAACGCAATAATTTACGGATATTGAATACGTTCTACCGAAAACGAGGAAACCGCAAGTGGACATGGAGGAGCCCTAATGGCGAAAATAAGAACGAAATAGACTTTATAATGAGTGCACACCCAGGCATCATGCAGGATGTGGAAGTGGTTGGCAAGGTACGATGCAGTGACCATAGAATGGTACGGTCTCGAATTCGCCTAGACTTGTGAAAGGAACGACAGAAACTGATACGCAAGAAGCCAATCAATGAGCTAGCACTGAGAGGGAAAGTACAGGAATTCAGAGTCTCGCTTCAGAACAGGTACTCGGCTCTTAGTGAGGAAACCAACCTTAGCATAGATACAATGAATGATATTCTGACGAGTATCATTACGGAGTGTGCAGTAGAAGTTGGAGGCAGGGTAGTTAGACAGGACACTGGCAAGCTTTCTCGGGAAACGAAGAATCTCAATAAGAAGCGTGAAATCATGAAAGTCTCAAGTACAACAGACAAAATAGAACTGGCAGAGCTTTCGAAGTTGAATAATAGGCGTAAGGTATCCGACGTAAGAAGGTATAACCTAGAGAGAATTGAAGACGCTCTGAAAAATGGAGGAAGCGTCAAAGTACTGAAGAGGAAACTTGGGATAGGCAAAATTGGATATATGCACTAAAGGACAAAGAAGGCAAAATAACTACCAATATGGATAGGACAGTTAAAATAGCGGAGGAGTTTTACAGAGATCTGTACAGTAGCCGGGACAAACACGACTTTAATACTATAAGAACTAGCAGTAACCCAGATGACACCCCACCAGTAATGATAGAAGAAGTCAGAAAAGCTTTAGAGAGCATGCACAGAGGCAAAGCTGCTGGTGAGGATCAGGTAACATAGATCTGCTGAAAGATGGAGGACAGATTGTGTTAGAAAAACTAGCCATCCTGTTTACGAGGTGTCTCTTGACGGGAAGAGTACCAGAGTCTTGGAAGAACGCTAACATCATCTTAATACGTAAGAATGGAGATGACAAGGACTTGAAGAATTATAGGACGATTAGCTTGCTCTCTGTAGTATACAAGCTATTTACAAAAGTAATTGCTAACAGAGTAAAGAAAACATTAGATTTCAATCAACCAAAGGAACAAGCAGGATTTCGAACAGGCTACTCAACAATCGGCCACATTCATACTATCAATCAGGTAATAGAGAAACGCTCAGAATATAACCAGCCACTATACATAGCCTTCATAGATTACGACAAGGCGTTTGATTCAGTAGAAATATCAGCCGTCATGCAGACACTGCGGAATCAGGGCGTCGATGAAGTATATATAAACTTCCTGGAAGAAATCTACAGGGGAACAACTGCTACCATAGTGCTTCATAAAGAAAGCAAAAGAGTACCAATCAAGAAAGATGTAAGTAGGGGGACACAATCTCCCCAATTATATTTACCGCGTGCTTACAGGAGGTTTTCAGAGGCCTAGAATGGGAACAGTTAGGGATAAGAGTTAATGGAGAGTACCTTAGTAACCTTCGCTTCGCCGATGACATTGCATTGCTGAGTAACTAAGGGGACGAATTGCAACTCATGTTTACGGAGTTAGACAAGAAGATCAGAAAGTTGGGTCTTAAAATGAATCTGCAGAAAACGAAAGTAATGTACAACAACCTCAGAAAGGAGCAGCGCTTCGAGATAGGTAATAGTGCACTTCAAGTTGTAAAAGACTATGTCTACTTAGGGCCGGTAATAACCGCGGAGCCGAACCACGAGATTGAAGTAACTAGTAGAATAAGAATGGGGTGGAGCACATTTGGCAAGCACCCTCAAGTTATGGCAGGTAGATTGCCACTATCCCTCAAAAGAAAGGTATATAACAGCTCTATCTTGCCGGTACTTAGCTACGGAGCAGAAACCTGGAGACTTACAAAGAGGGTTCAGCTTAAATTGAGGACGACGCAGTGAGCAATGGAAAGAAACATGGTAGGTGAAGCCTTAAGAGACAAGAAGAGAGCACAGTGGATTAGGGAACAAACGGGGGTAAAAGATATCATAGCTGAAATCAAGAAGAAGAAATGGACATGGGCCGGGCATGTAGCGCGTAGACAGGATAACCGCTGGTCGTTAAAGGTAACTAACTGGATTCCCAGAGAAGGCAAGCGGGTTAGGAGGAGACAGAAGGTTAGGTGGGCAGATGAGATTAAGAAGTTTGCGGGTATAAATTGCAGCAGCAAGCACAGGACCGGGTTAACTGGTGGAACATGGGAGAGGCCTTTATCCTGCAGTGGGCGTAGTCAGGCTGATGATGATGATGATGATGATGATGATGATGATGATGATGATAATGATGACATGGCACACCCATGTTGAGCTCGCGGCCATTTTGCTAACGTCACATACACCAAATTTGGTAATACGAGGCGCAAATGGACGACGAAGATAAATGACACTTCTGAACATGATAATCATGATATGCGTGTTATGTTAAACATGATGACATGCTACGCTCATCACGCACTCGCAGCCGTTTCGCTGGCTGCACAATACGAACTGTAATATTACGTAATGTGAATTGATGGCGAAGGTAAATGACTGGTGCAAGCATGTTAATAATGATATGCGTATCATGTAAGAACATGACTAAATACCATGCTTATGACGTGCTCGCGAATGCTTCGTTAGCTTCCCATTTGCCAATTTTGGTAATATGTGACGCGAACGAAGGATGAAATAAATGACGTGTCCCAACATGATCATCATGATATGCGTGTCATGTAAAACATGACTGCATGCAACGCTCATAGCGCACTCGCGGTCGTTCTGCTAGCTGCACATATACCAAACTTGGTAATACGTGACGTGAATGGATGACGAAGGTATATGACTGGTGCAAACATGAGATACATGACGTTTATCTCATGTGAGAATATGACTCCTTACACGCTCATGACGCGCTCACGGCCACTGGGCTAACTTTACATATACCAAATTTCGTTTACGTGACGTGAATGGCCGACAAAGGAAACTACACGTCGAAACAATGTAATCATCATATGCGTGTCATTGAAAACTTGACCACATGCTACGCTCATAGCGCGCTCTTGACCGTTTCGCTAGCTTCACATTTACCAAATTTGGTTTTGCGCGACGTTAATGGACGACGACCACAAATGCCA
The DNA here is from genome assembly GCF_043290135.1 of Rhipicephalus microplus. Classification (NCBI taxonomy): domain Eukaryota; kingdom Metazoa; phylum Arthropoda; class Arachnida; order Ixodida; family Ixodidae; genus Rhipicephalus; species Rhipicephalus microplus. The sequence goes on from NC_134702.1 coordinate 252,535,072, forward strand.
GGCGCCAACATGGTAACCTTGACATGAAACTTATGTACGGCGTAATTTACATGCCTACCACTGCTAGGGCTGGTATTGCAAACGTTCGTTGTGCCGTCTTTGCGCAACTCTAAACAACATACTTGCGTCTTATCTGGATACCTGAGTGTGCATAACATTTGCACTTGGTTTACTGTGTATTACATCCATGCGTCTCGTAATGTTCTGGGGATGTAAAGTGACATATAAACCTTTTTCATCACCCCGTCTCAGTGGTCTAGTGGCAAGGTACTCGGCTGCTGACCCGCAGGTCACAGGATCAAGTCCGGGCTGTGGCGGTTGCATTTTCGATGGAGGCGAAAATGCTGTAGTCCCGTGTGCTACAATTTGGGTGCATCCTAAAGAACCGCAGGTGATCGAAATTTCTAGAGCCCTCTGCTACGGCGTCTCTCAAAATGATGTGGTGGTTTTGGGACGCTACAGCTCACATATAATCCTTCCTCATCCGTGCTTCACATGTCATCGATTTCTACAGAATGTGGGATCTTCTCTTTTTTTGTTGTTTGGTACCATCTGAAGACAGCGGTACATATACTGTAAACCCCTTTATAACGAACTCGAAAGTGCGCAATAAGTTGCCGTTATATTAGTAGTTCTTTGTATGTGGATGGACTCACCCTTATGAACGTGCAGTTGGCGACAGAACAATTCTTCTGTGTATTCTTGTGTTAAAAAGGGATAGCAACCCTGGAAAGTCAGGCTTTTTTGCGTGGTTATAGACGTTCGTTGTGTGAGTGAATTAAGCTCCGTATGCACTGAACTCACACCGTGCCTTTGATGCGCAGTACCGCCACGTGAAAGCAACAATCGCTGGCTAGTTGCGTGCAGTTTATCGCTTGTTAACTATCTCTATTGCATGGAGGGTCGATTTAACTCCTGCGCAATATGCACGCGTTTGCGCGTTCTTCGCGCATGCTTCACTCAGCATCATGCTTGTGTGTAGCGTGTAGCCTAAGGGACGGTTCACGCTAGCGGCGAGCATGCCTCGCCGTTTGACGCTTGACGTTTTGAGGCAGCCGTGCACGGCTGTTTCCTTCGCGCGCGTCTGCCGTTCTTCGCCGTTCGTAAAATAGGTCCGAGACCCATTTCGGCACCGTTTTCCATTCGCCGGAGAGGGACGTAGCCAATCAGCGACCGAGGAGCGACATGGCGGGGCCACGTCGTCTGCTTTCGCCTCTCCGCATCTTTAGCATCTGTCACGGGACACTTCGAGCTCCTTGCTTCTTGCTCCGCGGTTTTCACGCTATATCATGCGTGTTCTTCCCAGACTACGTTCTAGCAGTGATTAGATCATTTATATTGTCCAGTACTTGAAAAAGTGCCCAGCACTTTAAAGTGACATCTGCCAAAGCAGGCGTTTGGACAAGTGGCGCTCGCTATTCAGCATTAAATACAGCTAACCAACGTGTAATGTAGGCCCTCCAAGATTCGGGAAGGCTTGCTATAAGCCTACAACATCAATTATTTCAGTATGGCTCTCAAAAGCGGTGCCGAATAGATTCGACTACTGTGTTGTCAAAGCTAAAGGACATGAGTCTAAAGCGAATGGAAGCATTAGTTCGGGCCTTACGAGCTACAGAGCGCTTGATAGATTCGAGGTGGTCGACAACTGCATTTGGAAGGGCAGCTATGTTTGTCGGAGGCTAAAATGCCTTGCCAACAAAGCTTGCCGTGCACTTCGAACAGCTCTCTTGTGGACGGCGCCGGCCACCGGTCTACGGCATTGCGCCTTCAGGGCAGACTTGCCGTTAGAGTGAACCGGCCCTACCCCTTCGAACAAGCACTGGCAGGCGGCCTCGCACAATGCTGAGGTGGTGTGATTGATTGCGGCAGCATGAAGTTCGCCAAAATGAACTAGTTCACTGAAATAAATATGCCCCTTTCTTTGTGTTTCTCGCAGATTATGACAAAATGCACATCACAGTCACACTTTTTAGTTGACTATGCTCACTGCAGATGCATGAAAGCAAGGCCTACTTCGGCTGCCTTTTTCAAAATCAGACAAACTTCTCGCACTTCCTATATTACTCTGCTGATTTACTGGGTATGTTACCGGAACGTAAGTTTGCACTGGAGGGTGACTTTGCCAAACTGTAAAAACTAAGGCAATTCACAGAGATCAAAAACTCTGTCGGCGTAGAGTGATCATTCGAGCTTCAGAATACCAAAAAGATTTTAAGCGCGTCTTGGCAAAGGGAAGACATCCTCAAGTGTTTATAGTCCAAGACTTTTGTGACATTGTGCAGGATGCAAAGGGTGCTGGTTATGGTGATGCGGAGTCCTTCGGCAGTTGAATCACTCAGGAACACGCCCTTCTTAAGTACAGCTATTTCCCAAGTTGCTAAGAACCCGTTGATAAAATGCCTGTAGTTATGGACGATGGATCTTTCATCGGAATGAGATTCGCCACAACGCAGTTCTTTTTCAGTGGTTTGTCATTGCAAGGAATCGCACGCTCTCAGGCTTTGGCCCGTTCACCATCGGCAGGAGCTGAGAAGAGAGACGCTTTCTTTTCTTGTTTCCGGGCCGGAGCACATCCCACATTGCACCAGGTGCGAAACAGTGTCTTTGCTGTTTACTCATCACTGTGGTATGGTCACAGGCGCGTATTGATCCCGAACAATTCAAAATAGGCATAGCGCAAACGTTGCGAATTGCGAGCGCACGAGCAAACGAGTCTAAAAGTGCCGCCCTAGCGGCTGACGGGTGCTCTCGACCGATCTCGGTGGCGACTTGAGCGCAGCTTTGCGGCGTAATGAAATACCAGCACGCCTCCTTTCAGGACGCGACCGGGACGATGCTGATATCTCTGCTTATAGCCACCATAGCTCACGCGTTCAAGGCTGGTACACAGCGTTGCTTGATCTTTTGGCTTAATACTCTCCAAGTTCAGTACAGAACGACGCGATTTCAACTGGAGCGGGAGATATGGGAGCGCGTTACAATATTGATTGTGCTTTTCCGGCCACAACCTTGGTTATTTGAGAAGTCATTGACATCCCAGCGAGCAAAATAACTACAGCGGTATGCACCAAAAATCAACAACAGTGCGTGCGCCGCTCCAGCGAAAGAAAATTCACGCCTAGGATACTGTAAGTCTATCATAGGCGTGCACAGGATTATCCTTAAGCAGGGGGGAAGGCAAATGTTCGTCGCATTGCCTTCCTTTCCTGTTATGTCAATGTAAAGGTTCACTTATACCCCCTTCCTACTATGTTATTCTATGAAGTTGACATTTCGCCTTGCCCTTTTCGGTGGCTAAAGGAGCGGCGACACCCCTAATAAGGTTTGTAAATCACTTGGTTCCTATACCTACACCATAAAATTTATTATTCTTATCATGAATATGCTGGTACATTCAGTACATTTACAATTCATAATTTACAGTACACATTAACATGATACACATTTCTGCAACTTCATTATGTGACAGATTTAGGTCATGAGACTACGATTCAGCCCTGTGTAGAAGGATTTCGAATGATGTCTGCAGCAGAAATGTCCTCTAATGCAACAAACCATGCCTGGCTTTCAATAATGCAGCAGGCACTGGACTAAAGTTAAGAAGCAAGCACTGCGTAGAGTGCTTTTAAGCATTGTCTGTTGTCGAAATACTATCGAACGCCATTAACTGTGCTTGACACTTCATGACGTGACAAATATCGTTCCTAAGACTGCAACTGAATCCTGTATGGAAGTCGTCTCAAGGTTGTCTGTAGTCAAAATATTCTCCGAAGCGACAAACCACACTCACCACTTCATGAAGTCACAGATATTGGTCATAAGTTTACCACTGAACGAAGTTTGGAAGGCCTTTGAACGTTACCTGCAAACAAAATGTTCCCTAGGGCAACAAACTGTACCTGACACGTCATGATGTGACAAATTTAGGTCATAAGACAGCAATGGAGCCCTGTTTAAAAGGCTCTCTGATGATATGTGTGGCAGAAATATCCTCTAATGCAACATAGCACACCTGGCTCTTAATGATACAACAGCTACTGGTCAAATATAGGAATAAATCATTGCATAGGATGCTTTGGCCATTTTTTTTTAGTCAAACGATGCTCTAACGCAACTAACTGTGCTTGACACTTCAGGATGTGACAGATATTCGTCTTAACACTGGAACTGAATCCTGTATGGAAGACTGCTAGACAAGTCTGCAGTGAAAGTATTCTATAAAGCGACAAACCACACCCAACACTTCATGAAGTCACAGATATTGGCCATGAGATTACAATTGAACCCTGGGGGGGGGGGGGGGCGTTTGAGTGTTGTCTGCAGTCAAAATGTTAGAGTATAGATATCAGTCATAAAGTTGGAACAGCCCACTGCGTGGAATGCTTTCGGATGTTATATTAATTCATTTTCGAATTCTACAGCCCAATGCGCGGTTACTGCAGGAGTACACTACATAAATACAAAATGAAAGCATATAAAGAGTAATATCACAATAGGCGCACCAGCAGAAACAAATATCGCTACCTCCCGAGAGCAGCCCAGTAAAAAATTTGAGAAAAAATTGGCAGATCCCACGTGCAGTGGGAATCAATGATATGCGAAGCACGAATGATAATTGTTGATATGCTACATTCAAATCAGCACGTTACGAGGTGGAGTTAAAGGATGCCGTACGTGACCTCTGTGTCATAATTATCATGTTTGGATGTGTCTTTTACTTTCGTCCTCTATTCATGTCACGTGTTACCAAATTTACTATATGTGGAGCTAGCGAAATGGCCGTGAGCACGCTAAAAGTGTGGTACGTTGTCATGTTCTTACATGACACGCGTGTCAGGATTATCATGCTTCAACCAGTCATACATTTCGTCATCCATTGGTGTCACATAACACTAAATTTGGTATACGTGGAGCTAGCGAAACGGCCGTGAGCGCATCATGAAGAGCCCATTATACTCCGACGTAGCGTTGACGCGCGCGCACACTGGGCACAGCGATGCAACGTAAGCAAAACGCGAGCACTCTATGGTCTGATGCCAAACGCGACCAGCGTCCGGCGGCGCGGCCTGACGGCAACCGGTTCGAAATGCAACATGCTGCATTTCGCACTGATGCGTTACCCAGACAACGCTGCGTCTCCCTCTTTTTGTGACGGAGGGATGTCGGACGTGCTGAAACGCGCATGTGTCAAAGCAACACAGCGCGGCGCGCGCCTGCGAGTATATGTCAGGACGGGCGCCTGGTGTGGCAACGCCAGCATGACGCGACGAAACTAACGCCGAATCGTACGCGCACCACGTCATGTCGAATTGTATTGGCGCCTTGACTGTGGCATGTAGTAATGTTCTCACACGTCAGGCATCTCATGATTATAATGTTTGCACCAGTCACATACATTCCTGATTCATTGGCGTCACGTAGAACCAAATTTGGCATGTGTGAAGCCAGCGAAACGGCCGTGAGTGCATCATCAATGCGGCATGTAGTCATGTTGTTAAATGACATGCATGTCGTAATTATCATGTTTGGATGTGTCATTTACCTATGCCGTCCGCTCGTGTCGCGTAATACGGAGTTTCGTACGTTTGAAGCTATCGAAACAGCCGCGAGCGCATCATGAGCGTAGCATGTAGTGATGCTGTTACATGACACGCATCTCATGTTTATCACGTTTGCACCAGTATCATACTTTCGTCGTACAATCACATCCCGTAGTGCCAAGTTTGGTATAAGTGAAGCTAGTGAAACGGACACCAGCGCATCAAGAGCACTGCAGGTAGTCATGTTTTCACACGACACGCATCTCATGATTATCATGTTTGCCCCAGTCACATACCTTCGTCATCCATTTACGTACTGTAATACCATATTTGGTATATGTGACACTAGCGAAACGGCCGCAAGCGCATCATGAGCGTGGCATGTAATCATGATGTTACACGACACGCATGTCATGATTTTCATGTTAGGTTCTGTTGCTTGTGCTCACCATGCAATTTTGCGATATCATACCAGTTTTGAAACATGCCATGTGACCGAAAGCACTGCGAGAGCTGCAAGACAAAAAATAAAAATCATAGCATTCATGACATACGTACCATGATTTTCCTGTTTTGACTAGTCAGATGTGTTTTTCATACAGTCATGTTATGCCATACCAAGTTTGGTAGCAATATCATAATTGAAACAGCCAGGAGAGCTAAAACTCGCCGGCGGCTGGATATATAGATAAATAGATAGACAGATAGACAGATAGATAGATAGATAGATAGATAAATCGATAGATAGATAGATAGATAGATAGATAGATAGATAGATAGATAGATAGATAGACAGATAGATAGATAGATATGCTCGAAGTCACCGAAGTTCACCAGTTCGCCAATAAATGGTTCACATTTAATAAAACAATAATATCGTACATGTGTCTCCAAAAAGCCAGACACACTGGTATCAAGAACCAAACCACGTAGATTCGTTTAGTGCTCCACAACTTTATTTCAACGTGTTAGAGAGCGCTAAAAATGTTTCTACACATCAATGGATAAAAGATTATATAACTGGCAGGGGTTTCTTTGTACAAACATATGAGGGTACAACTGCTCAACATTACACCTACTGTGGAGTACCTCAGGGAGATGTTTTAAGCCCCACATTGTTCAATGTTGCCCTCATTGGTCTGGTGAAGGTTCTGCCAAAGTCGGTGTGCCTATCCATATACGCCGATGATATTTGCCTCTGGAGTGCTGCAGTTACTCGTCCTCAGGTGCGTGCACAAATACAGCGGGCAGCAACCCTCACAACAGCCTACCTTCAGAAACAAGGCCTAAATATATCAACTGTGAAGTGCGCGTTGATGGCGTTTACACGCAAACCAATGACGCCATAGCCTGTTTACATCAATGGGCAGAGTGTAAAATATGCACGGACGCATCGTTTCCTGGGCATAATAATCGACAGAAGTCTTTCGTGGAGCCCGCATTGTGCGTACTTGAAGAAGAGACTGCTGTCTATTGTGCATATAATGAAACTCTTGTGCGGGAAAGCATGGGGAACTTCTGTGGCCTCCATGCTACAGCTGTACAGGGCCCTATTTCTGGGTCTATTGCGCTACAGCTTGCCGGTACTGACTAACACTTGCAAATCGAATACTCATTCATTAGAGAGTTTGCAGGGTCAGGCACTGCGTATCTGCCTAGGACTGCCCCGATGCGCTTCTACTTATGCCACAATCATGCTTGCCAAAGACCATCCGGTCAGGACATATAGAGTTGTGGATTGCCTCAGAGCGCACATTCGATATGCTAGCCGTGTCCCCGACCACCACTTGGCCCTTCTACCTTCCGGAAGACCACGTGCTACGTTTTCAGACGTCATAGACAAGCACCTAAACAGCATTCCATCAGGATATACGCCTGCTGCGAGAATGGCATGTCCTTTGTGGTGCCTCGACCAGCCGCAAGTACGTCTAGAAATTCCGGGAATCAAAAAGAAAAGCAATCACTCCAGAGTAGCATTGAAGCAAGCAACACTGCTATTATTACATGAGTTGTACTTAGACCGAACGCAGATATACACTGATGGGTCCGTCTCGTCCAGCAGCTCATCAGGTGCCGCTGTAATTCCGGCTGCAGCAATGACAATCAAGTTTAAGTTGTCGCATATGACTACATCTACGGCATCAGAGCTTGCTGCTATAAGGGCTGCTTTACAATATCTCGTTCAAGAACGTCCAGGAAAATGGGTCATATTCTGCGATTAGAAGGCAGCGCTTCAGAGTTTGCAGTCTGCCATGCGTAGGAGGAGTCATGACCAATTGGTACAAGAAATAAGACATTGCCATCATGAAGCTCTGGCACAAGGGCATGATATTATATATCAATGGCTGCCTGGACATATCGGTATTACCGGAAATCAATTAGCCGATGATGCTGCCCGCTCAGCCCATGAAGAAACCCGATTCCTCTATCAAGGAATGATGCAACAAGACAATTTTACCTGCTGGCTCGAGATCTCACACGCACGTTCTGGTCGTCTACCAGCTTCCAAAGGTGTCAATTTTATGAACTGGATCCTTCGCTCAAGCTAAAGCTGTCATCACAACTTTCCCGCTCCGATGGGACACTGTTATGCCGCCTTTGGTTGGGTGTTGCATTTACAAAGGTGTACTCCTTTCGCATTGGTATGACAGACACTCCTACATGCGACTACTGCGGAGCTGAAGAGACCATCGAACACGTCCTGTGCAGCTGCGCTTGCTACGACACACAGCGATGCCAGCTCCGGATGGTTTTGAATCAACTTGACCCCAGACCATTTTGTGTGCAGAAGATACTAGGACCTTGGGCATCTGCCTCAGTTGCGCAGAAAGCAACTAAAGCACTGCTACTTTACCTAAAGTCAACAAACCTGAGCGACCGCCTATAGACTGTGTGTGCTCCCCGAGTGTGCTCGTGATTGTGTGTACTTTCTCATCTCTCTGCAACCTCTTTTCTCCCCTTTATCCCTTCCCCAGTGCAGGGTAGCAAACCGAATGTGCGTCTGGTTTACCTCCCTGCCTTTCCTTGCATCTTTATCTCTCTCTCTCTGCTTCAGCTACGACTGGTTCTCAAGTGTTGAACCAACACCGGGCTCCAACTGAAATTTAAAAAGTTCCGCTCTGCCGCGCGAGAGCTTTCCATTCTAGGGCACATCGTGTCCAAACATGGTGTTCTACCCGACACTGCAAAGTTTCGTGCAGTCACTGAGTTCCCAAAACCTACTACACTGAACGAATACGCAGCTTTTTCGGAATATGCTTGTACTTCCGAATATGCTTGTACTTCGTTCGAAATTTCGCGGCATTCATATTACCACTGATCAACTTCCTACGCGGGGACGCAGACATTTCATTTTGGTCTCCGGACTGCGACATCACGTTCGCCACGCTCCGTAGTCGGCTAACCTCTCCTCCCATTCTTCGGAATTTCGATCCAACAGCTGCAACGGAAGTTCACACAGATGCTAACGGGGTTGGTCTTGGCGTTGTCTTCGCCCAACGAAATCCGGCCAACTCCGAATACGTCGTCGCTTATGCGAGTCGCATGCTCACTAAAGTTGAGGGAAATTACAGCGTCACTGAAAAAGAGTGCTTAGCACTAGTGTGGGTGCTTCGCAAGTTCCGCTCTTATTTGTACGGTCGCCCATTAACGAACCACCTTGCGGACCACCACTGCACCATAATGGACCACCACTGGTAACGGACCACCATGCACTTTGTTGGCTCCCCACATTGAATGATCCTTTTAACCGCCTAGCTCGGTGGCCACTGCACATCCAGGATTACGACATGTCATCTATGGCAGTGGACGCAAGCACCCTGACGCCCACGCTTTGTCCCGTTCGCTTTTACCTCCCGACTCGGCCTGCGCAACCAATGATACCAAATCCGTCACACCTCTCGACCTTGACTCCTTTGCCAGTGAACAACACAAGGACCCGTGGATCGCTTTCCTTTTTGACTGTCTCTCTGGATCATCGACCACTGCGGTGTCATGATTTCTCCAACGTCAAGCTGCTCATTACGCCATTCCTGATCGGCTGCTACACGAATGCAACTACGCCCCTGAAGGTCGTAAGTGGCCCTTGGTTGTCCTCCGCCGCTTGCGATCACAAATATTCGCCTCCTTTCCCGACGATCCCCAATGTGGCCCTGCCGGAATATTAGAAACTTACGAACGCATTAGCCATCGCTTCTACTGACGCGGATTACAAAATTGACTTCGAAAATTTGTTATGAGCTGCCCTGACTGTCAGCGCCGCAAATCACCACCTTTCCACTCGTCCGGTACGCTTCAGCCGCTTCCATGCCCTGCCAAACCTTGTGATCAGATCGGAATTGATCTTCATGGCCCTCTACAGATAACATCAGATGAAAATCGTTGGATCGTATTCGCTGTGGACCATTTAACACGCTACGCTGAGACCACCGCCCTTATAAGTGCCACTGCGTTGGACGTAGCGTCCTTCGTCTTCCATCGCTTCATACTACGACATAGTGCACATCGGGAACTACTAAGTGACCGAGGTCGAACTTTCCTATCAGACGTCGTCATGGCTCTGGTTTCTGAATGCCATGTTCTTCATCGCAAGACCACGGCATACCGCCCACAGACTAACAGGCTCACGAAGAGATTTAACCGCACCCTCAGCTAAATGCTCGCTATGTATGTGACATCTGATCATACTAACTGGGATTGCATTCTTCCATTCATCACGTTCGCATACAACACCACGGCACAGTCTATCACTAGATTTTCACCTTCCTTTCTTCTTTATGGACGCAAAACTTCCCACACCATCAACACTCTCCTTCGATACCACCCTGAAGCGTCCGAATGCCCATCTGTGTCCGAAGCTGCCCGAAAAGCGGAAGAGTGCTTCGAACTCGCACGCACCTTTACGTCCCAAGAACAACAGCGAAAGAAAGAAAACAACGCCGACTCTTCACGAAGCCACAGCTATTCCCCGAGATCACTTGTATGGCTGGCTGTTCCTTACCGAACCCCCGGCCTTTCCTCAAAACTCGTCCTAAAGTACAAGGGCCCTTACCGCGTTTTGGAGCGAACCTCGCCGGTGAGTTTTCTCAGTGAGCCACTTTTCCCATCTGACGACATGCGCCAGCGTGGGCGTGGCATCGTCCACGTCGCCCGCTTTAAGCCATATCATAGTCCTCTGCCTCCAGACTCTTAGGTCGCCAGGATGGCTCTTCTTCGGGGGGGGGGGGCAAATTGTGAAGAAGAAAACGCATCGTTGGCAAGCAGCATCGCCACCGCTCGGGTACTGGGTTCTGGCCTCCCATTGCTCGCCTCTTGCTGATCATCGCCGGCATCTGCCTGAACATTGCTCTGTCCCGATCATGTTTTCATCGTAGAGCCGCCGTCGCAACACACACCAATAAACCCCCTTTCAACACCAATGATTGAAAGGCCATCTGCCCTTGAGAAATTAGAGAAAGATAAATGCTGCAGTTTCTTGTCTTGTGCAGTATTACGTAGGCTAAAGACCACGGCCTGGTGGTCTGAAATTCCCGAAACTTACTCGCAGATTGGTCGAGCATCGATTGATTCGCTGACCAAAAAATGAGACCAAGATGAATTTTGAAGATCCTTGAATTCTGGTGTTATCCTGCACAACTTGAAGAAATTCATTGTAAACGCAATGTTTAGAATTGCTTTTCTAACCAGATAAGGCTTGGGGAGAGTGAATGTTGGGAGTGTACATTAGGGGAATGAAATTATGCTGAATCAAAATAATGCGCTCATTCAGCCTTATATTTTCGTGCAAGTACTAGTTCTCGAGTACCTCAGAGATGGGAACCGAAGCATTTGGTGGTCTGTATCCTATGATGTACACTCTAAGCCAAAACTCGGCAAAGTTGGTTTAACTGATGTCGTTAAACCCCCGGACGAACGCTTCGTCCAACAGGGACTTAATGCGTGACAGTGCGTGTCGTGCGCAAACACCCGGCAATGAAGTGGCCAACGGGGAGGGTAACTGCGCCGCGATCGCCTTCTGCACTGCAATGCTCGGCGCGGTCGGCGATCGCGAGAACAAGTTATATCGGCTATACACAACTGTGAAAGCGAAGCACTATGAAACGAATAGATGTTATGATAGCAAAGTACAACGCGCAGTCAGTGCCCACAGCAAGCGCCCTCGCGTTTCCACCACGCAGACACGGGCGGAGCGAAACCAAGCTAAACTCTCTGTGAACACGGGCAATGCGGATAAATCGCTTCAATGTGCTGAATTATAACTACGAAGAACACTGACAACGCCAATAAAAGTACACTTTTCGTCACTGGTCGTGCACCCACACAGTCACTGGCCGCCACTTCAAAGTGATATATAGAAAAACTCGGCTTTGTATGTCATCGGAATTAAGCTGGCTGCCGGTGTGAGTGCATGGCCGGCACACGCGAAGGAAACGACACATACAATTTTCTTTCGCAGAAAATAATATATCCTCCAATAAAGCTCTGGTGAACTTATGTCTTTTACTCCATGCGACAATCGTTGTCAAACATCAAGCGTGAACGTGATCGCGAATACGACTAATCGTGCGGCCGGCGTGCACAGCGAGCGACTTACCAGCACGATGAAAGAACCGCGCCTGCGAACGGTCTCGTCACTGTAAGTATACAGATATCTACATCACTCTGTAAGACGTCGTGAACGATGGACACCTAGCTATTGTTCATTTGCGACTATAAAATATTGACGACTAAAATTCCACGCGAGCCGCACGCATGTTGCGATCGGCGGTGGTCGTTTAGCCGTACTGTTCCTAAGCCTAGCTACGCCGCCGGCAAGCCGACACGGTGGCATCGGCGGGCCGCCTGGCTGCTTCGCCGGCACTCCTGCATGAGCGCCACTGTTATGTTTGTGTTTGCGGACTCGTGCACCAGCACTTCGAACGCTGGTTCAGCCGGCATGATCGAATGCCAGCTGATAGTTTGTGTTGTCTGACAAGGGTGATGTTGAAAATTAGATGGATCCATAATTAAAGATCGGTGCACTTTGGGGCTACGAATTAGCCCAGGCAAATTTTCACGTTACGGTGTCAATGTTTATTATTTTTTAAGGAGAGTAAATGTCGCCTACTGGCCCCACATGGGAGGTCAAAATGCTGTGCTATATATATCCAGTAGTTCATTCTCTGTAGTGTAGCGTGGGCGGTCAGTTTTTGCGGTGTTTTACTTTGAAATAATAGTGCGTATGTATATATGTGTGTGTTGCATGGCCAATATACTGCGTTCTCATGTGCTGAATAAATTGGAATAAACAAAAAATATTGTCGCAAAGCATATTGCGGATAGTGTTGCGCATTCCGATACCGTCGGCACGCGGCCTTATCGTGGTACAAGACGCACCGCGATTCATCTGCGAAAATCGTGGCCCGCACGTCTACCATTCGTTCATTACGAGGTACCCCAGATTTTACGACGACTGTTGTACCTGCTTTTGGGGGGGGGGGGGGGCGTATTTAGAATGGTGAACGGGCCTTGCAATCCGTGGGGCGTTCTGTTCCCCGACGGCCGTCGAACACGCTGTTCACCGCCCGCTAAGCCGATGTGTGTATTTTACTTTAGTGGGCGTGAGTCCGCCAAATAAACGGATTCCCTTCTATTTCTACGAGCCTCCTGGACTCCTGTCTTTGGGCTACCCTCACTCTTACGTGACATCTGGTGGAGGTGTGGGGTATGCACAAGAACCACCTTAAAAAAGCCACTGCAGAGAACGTGGACGCTGAAGACACGGATACACGAAGAAGCCGCCGCCTCCGAAACCTGCCACCTGAGCTGGGAGTGTTACCGGACCCCACGCGACCACGAAAGAACGCTTCCACAGCCACCATGAGCAACCCGCAATCACTCACCACTGTCATTCTGAAGCAGCCGCGGGTGCCTCTAACTTTCCATGGTTATGCCACTGAAGATCCAGAAGAATGGTCCGACCGACTTCTCTCACAAAGCATCGAATCATAACACAAGAAGACATCCGCCCTCTCCATCAAAGCCCTTATCGTGTGTCGGCACGTGAACGCCAGGCCATCCGAGAGCAAGTCGAGGAAATGTTACACGACGATGTAACTCAGCCATCGAAAAGCCCATGGGGAGCACCGGTCGTCCTTGTCAAAAAGAAAGACGGAAGTCTTCGGTTTTGCGTCGATTACCGACGGTTGACTAGTGTAACCAAGGAGGACGTGTACACTTTACCAAGAATCGAAGATACCCTAGGTCGTCTTAATGATGCAAAGTATTTCTCGTCTATTGATCTGAATACAGAGTATTGGCTGATTCAGGTTGATGGAGACCGAGAAAAAACCGCTTTCATCACGCCGGATGGATTGTATGAGTTCAAAGTGATGTCATTTGGGCTTTGTTCCGCTCCAGCAACCTTCCAGCGTCTAATGGACACAGTACCGGGAGGCCTCAAGTGGAAAATATGTCTCGTATACCTGGACGATGTGGTCATCTTCGCCTCCAACTTTAGCGACCACCTGAAAAGGCTCCGGACGGTACTGTACGCAATTAAGTCATCAGGGCTGACACTGAACAAAAAAAATGCCATTTTGCCTACGGAGAACTACAGTTCTATGGCCATATTATAGGCAAAGATGGCGTACGTCCAGATCCTGAAAAGACAGCCGCTATTGCACAGTTTCCTCAGCCGCAAGATAAGAGAGCAGTGCGCCAATTCTTAGGACTGTGCGCCTATCACCGGCGGTTCGTCAAGAACTTCTCACACATTGCTGACCCTCTGACACAGCTCACCAAGTCGGACGCCCCTTTCAAATGGAAAGCTGCGCAACGTGAGGCATTCAAAGAACTTCAACAACGTGTACAGTTGCCGCCAGTGCTGGGTCACTTTGATGCGGAAGTGAACTATTCCACGTCTGAGATGGAGTGTCTTGCGATAGTATGGGCCACCTCAAAATTCCGCCCATACTTGTATGGCAGACCCTTCAAAATTGTAACGGACCATCATGCGTTGTGCTGGTTGGCCAGTTTGAAAAACCCTTCTGGCCACCTCGCTCGATGGAGCCTACGGCTTCAGGAGTTTGACGTGAAGGTAATCTACACGTATGGTCGTAAACACTCCGACGCAGACTGCCTCACAAGAGCCCCTGTCGGCACACCTTCAAGCCATGAAGACGACGATGCCTTTCTTGGGCCTATCAGCAGCAGCACCTTTGCATTACAGCAGCGTTCAGACCCGACCTTACAACAGTTGGTCAACTACATTGAAGGAAAGGCCTCCATACCACCTGCACTGTTCAAGCGTGGGTTATCCTCCTTCTTAGTGCAAAACGGGGTGGTCGTTAAAAAGAACTTCGCTCCGAATAAGGCACCTTACCTTCTTGTCGTCTAAAGCAGCCTCCGAGAAGAAATTTTACAAGCGTTACTTAACGAACCCACTGCCGGACACGTCGGTTTTACGCGCACACTCCACAGAATGCAAGAGTGGTACTACTGGCCCCGCCTCTCCTCGGATGTTGCGCGGTACGTCAAGAGTAGCCATGAATGTCAGCGCCGGAAGAGACCTCCAACAAAACCAACTGGATGTTCAAGCCAATTGAACCTTTCCCCACGTCAACATCCGGTAACAAGTGGATCATAGTGGCCACTGATTACCTCACCCGATACACTGAAGATAAGGCCCTTCCGAACGGCACAGCCATAGAAGTTGCCAAATTGTTTTGCCGAATCCATTCTCCTCCGGCATGGCGCACCTGAGGTACTGATAACAGACAAGGGAACGGCGTTTACGGCTGATCTTACTCAGGCAATCTTACATTACAGTCATACAGATCACCGAAGAACAACTGCGTACCACCCGCAGACAAGCGGTCTCACAGAACGCTTGACCAAGACCATTGCCGATATGCTCGCTATGTACGTGGACACAGAACACAAGACCTGGGACTTAATTGTGCCTAACGTGGTCTTCGCCTACAACACCGTGGTGCAGGAGACCACTGAAATGAAACCATTTAGTCTCCTCCACAGGAGGGATGCCGTTACTACCCTGGACGCCATGCTGCCTAATGTCACCGATGAAAACAACCTAGACGTGGCGGACTACTTTCAGCGAGCAGATGAAGCCCGGCAGCTTGCGCGTGTGCACATAAAAGACCAACAGCGAAACGACGCAAGACGATACAACCAGCGGAGACGCATTTTACCATACAGGCCAGGTAATAGAGTCTGGGTTTGGACGCCCATTCGCCGCCACAGATTAAGGTAAAAACTCATGCGCCGTTATTTCGGCCCACACAAAGTCATCCGTAAAGTGGGTGAAGTGGACTATGAAGTAGTCCCTGATGGGGCTAGCTCATCCCAACGACGCTGCGCACGACAAGAAGTGGTACACGCCACCCGTTTAAAGCCCTATCATGCGCGCTAAAGGATGCTCCCTGTTTGCACCTCTTGTTTTGTTTATGTGCACGTAATTCACGCTTATCTGCCATTTACTTTCACACAGGCTGTCCTTTTGTTTTTATTTTATTTTAAAGAAAGCATCGGGTCGATGCTTACGCTGCGGAGGGGAGCAACGCCGCGAAGCGTATTGCGGATAGTGTTGCGCATTCCGATACCGCCCGCACGCGGTCTTATCGTGGTCCAAGACGCACCGCGATTCATCTGCGAAGATCGTGGCCCACACGTCGACCATTCGTTCATTACGAGATACCGCAGATTCTACGACGACTGTTATACCTGCTTTTGCGGGTGGGGGGGGGGGGGGGCGTATTTAAAATGGTGAATGGGCCTTGCAATCTAGTGGGGCGTCCTGTTCCCCGGCAGCCGTCGAACTTGCTGTTCACCGCCCGCTAAGCCGGTGTGTGCATTTTCCTTTAGTGGGCGTAAGTCCACCAAATAAACGGATTCCCTTCTATTTCTACGAGCCTTCCGGTCTCCTGTCTTCGAGCTACCCTCACTCTTACGTGAAAATATACTCTACAAGTGCAGGGTAGGCATTTTTTGCCATTCATCCAGACGGATCAACTGTTAGTCCTACTGGAGTATTCTTGCGGCGGCTGCATTTCCGATGGAGGCGGAAATGTTGTAGGCCCGTGTGCTCAGATTTGGGTGCACGTTAAAGAACTCCAGGTGGTCGAAATTTCCGGAGCCCTCCACAACGGCGTCTCTCATAATCATATGGTGGTTTTGGGACGTTAAACCACACAAATCAATTCATTACTGGAGTATTCTACTTGGACAAACATTTGAATCAAGTGGAGTAAGTGCTAAAGGGTAATAGTTGAACCCTTGCAGTTGCTCCCGCAGTTAGTCCGAAATTGGTTCAAATTATTTGGCAGACAATTTAGTCCCCTAAAGGACCAATAGCACACCCCAATATAGTCCTTTTCGGCTTAGACTGTATCTCAAGCCATTAAACTAACTTGTACAAAAATAATGTGAATATTTTGTAGGCTCAGCATTCTCAGGATATTTACCGACTTGAAAATAATACAGACGAATCCACCTCTGCTGTCTCGGTATTTCACGAACTCTTTATAGGCAGAAGAAGCAAACTGGCTCTCATATATTGAGTCAATTAGCCAGGCCTTGGCCAGAACTGTACCGACAGGATGATGTGAAAGAACAGGAGTCTTCAAATGATCGACCATGTTAATTTCGCTCCTACAATTTGAATTGAGGACCTTTGAAGACAGGGTGTTTGGATAATGTCAGCCAGCCTTTGTTATGGGTGTCTAAAAGCGTACATATTTCTCCTTATCTAAAACAAGTAGAGAAATATTTTTGGTCGCAATATCATAAAATTGTTATAATTTCACAGCATTTGATTTCGCTCCTGCCACGCTTTTTCATAATATCTGCTTTTTACGAAGCCGTTTAGAAAAGTCTACATCAGATAATGATAGAGCAGTACTTTTAAATTTTGTGCTGATTTCAATATAGACGTTATTTCGTGATAGTCAAGCATTTTAATAACGACAGGACATGACTTGTTTCGGTGTTTATTTCCTGATCTATGACATCTTTTTATGCTGTCTACCCTGGTGCAGAAATGTTTCACATAATTATCCTGTTGTACGATTATAGGTGGCTCATCGTTTGACTCCTCAGTTGGCTCATCCAGACCATATATAAAATAGTTGATTCTACGACCTTGGTTTTCTAAATTATCCCTATGATCTCAAAGTGTGAATACCCGCGAATAACGTTTAGAAACTGATGATTGCATAGTATCGACCTTCTATTTTCGTAGTTGTTCATCAATGTTATCAATACGTTCAGTTATTCCGGCGAGCTCCTTTTCTATCAGTTTATGTGCCATGTGTATGCCCTAAACTGTGGGAAGTATAGTTTTGTTTATCTTTCAATATTTCGAATAACATTTTCTATCGGGGAGCCCAGGATTAGCTTCGACATTACCGTAACAAAGCAGGTCAATGTCAGCAGGCAAAACACAATCAAAAAAACATTTTATACACAGTGGGTAAGGCAACAGCCCTAGAAAACAGTTATCACATCGGCGACATGCCCCAGACAAGTATTCACTAATCTGGATTATGAAGGAAAGTAGACTCCTAAGAATGGTACCGTCAGTGCTGTTGCCGAGCCCAATCTTGGATTCCCTAAACCACTGATAGTAGCAAAACCATTCACCCACGTCATTTTCGGGATTCTCTGCGAAGGCCCGTGGCTCTTTGTAGCAATAAGGTGATGCCACTGCAGGTGGCTTGTAGTTATGTCCATGCGAGCTCATTTGTCGAGGTAATGGTGCCAAACACGTGAACTGACCGCTGAGCGAAAGCTTGTATTGTTGCGCTTTAGTCGTTAGATGGTGGTGTCTCTCCCATGTCACTTGGTAGTAAATAGCTTACCCCCCACCTCGGCAGTTGTGGCGTTAGAATGTGTTTATTAGAAAACGCAGAGGTGTAGCTCAGCGAAGCAGAGCTCACTGTGCCACTCGCGAAACTGACCAGCGCCGTTTTCCTCCTTGTCGAATCATGATTAGCACGTTTTATTAGAGGTTTTAGCAGGCTACGGAAACACGTTATGAAAAGGCGTCAAGGCGGAACCGGCTGACGAGTACGCATGTAGAAACATTATACACGCATACGGAAAAGAGCCGTGTCGTACTTCCGCAACGTGTTTCTGTAGCTTGCTAAAAACCTTTATTATATCGAAAGAGTGCACCCACGGAAATAAATGCGGTGTTCACGGAGTCCGTGTACCTTGCTACGTTCGTCGGTCTAAAGGACACGGTTGCTGGAGGCGAGAAATTTCGCACAATTCCCGAAGATGCCCAATTTGATGTTCCTGTGCCAATACTGGTCATTTTCTTTTTCTTCAAGTTAAAGGCCTCCCAATATCATCTTTGTTTTGTGTAGACTTATCATTTTGTTCGTCGTAGTTCTTTGCATCGGGAACAGCACCATGGTCATCATTTCTCCGTTCTCTTCTTCCTTCATTTAAGCGTAATTTATGCGTCCATTTGCGGCTACCTTGCCTTATTTTAACTCACTCTTGACTTAAGCGTCATCATCCTCCTGGTTGTTGTCTTTCCCCTCTTTCTCTTCCTTGTTCATTTTCTCATCGTCTTGATTTTACTCCTGCTATTTATCATTCCTGTTGTCTGTCCACTTCGTTCTACGGCGTGAATGCACCTTCTGAGTCGTCGTCACAACTGGCAAGCATGCGGCGCAAGCATAATTTAAGCTATGATGAGGGGAAGCAGGAAGATGGCGAAGCGATGAGACATCGCGAAGGAGGCGAGTTTGCGTAATTGAGCAACGTTTCCGTGCAACCTGTGGCTAAAGGTCAGGACTTCACAGTCAGTTCCGCTGTCGGGCCAGCTTATTAACATAAAGGGACCGACAATTGTTTTTTCTCTACTGTTTCTTTACGGCATGAAAAAAGCTCAATTTTCGTAGTTTTTTGTAGCTGTAGTACTTCCCCAGTAGCACGTAGTTACATAAAAAGCAGCATTTCTCAATCTGAAATGCATTAAACACATATGTATGTTTTCTCTAGCCACGCTGAGAATTGGTAGCAATTCCGCTAGCCCTTAAAGCAGTTTGCGAAAGCTGACCTCGTTCTGCTTTTGAAAGACTACCTGTAACTCTGCTTAAGCACCTTTATTTTGAGCATTTGAACTTTGTTTCGAAAATGAAAAGGTCTTACAATGAGGTAATAGGCCATTACACACATTTTCTGGATTTTTATCGCTTTGTGCGCACATGCGCCCAAGGTTTATTGCACCTGTGTCATGGTCACCTGTCTCTGCATTGTTACTCTCGGGATACACTAGCCAAGCCCAGTCACCAATAACGTCCTTACGCATATGCACGGTTGTAGCGAGTACGATACGCGTTATTTCTGAGACGAAATGTAAGTAGCTAAACCACGTCTCTACATATTTTAGAGACCGGAAAACTGCGTGGATGGTTTCATGACCACGCTGAAAATTGGATCAAAACGCGCTCATGAGCGTGGAAACATTACGTTACTCAACGGCAGCGTCATTTTAGTATATATTATAAATCACAGAACTTGATGTAATATTTTGTGGAATCTTTTTGTTAATATAAGGTAAGCAACCACATTACAATGCTAACAAAATTATCAACCGCATGCTGCTATCAACGGAGATGGGACCAGGTACATCAGAACTTTCATGTTTTTTTGCCGCCATAGGTGCTACAGGTCAGCTTTCGTGATTTTCTAAGAATAACTAAAAATACAAGTTTACCTCTCTCGAAAAAAAAAACAGGGTTGGCGGGAGAAAATGCGATGGAGAATCTTTTCATCGGTGAAGGCATCTCATTTGATGTTCTGTGCAGTTATCGGTTGCTTTAAAGGTGTGCGAGAAATTACGGTTACGAGAAATATAACGGGCTGCTCCGCCTACTGCGGATGTATTATGCATAAGCCGGCCATTTTGTCATACTTTGGTTAGGTGATACCATTATATGTCCGAAGTAAGGACGGGAAGGAAGAGCAAAAAAGGATAATGAGAATTGTGTCAATAGTGGTTTGCCTCATTTCATGGCATAAGAAACGTGCACTTGCACACAATGAATCAACGTGATTTTTAATGGTACATTGCACGGTAATAACATCTAAATACGCACATATTACACTCAGCACAAAAGTAAGCTTGAAGGAAACGACGACACTTTCAGGAAAGAAATCATTTCTTAAACTTATCTTGTAAACTATGTTGCGTGCACGAAGAGAAAACCAAATGTGTAAATTTTCCGAGTCTCAGTACAATTTATTTTTTATATTACGCTTACTTCGCGATTACTTACAACATGAGGCTCTATATTTGCCCAATATTAGCTCTGAAAGATTGTTTAACCAGTAAATTTCAGTTTGACGTTCTTAGAAAAACACAAATAAAGTTTTCATTTCCTCACAGGCGCCTTCCTGATACCTTACACAGTGATGCTGATGTTCGGTGGTCTGCCACTTTTTTACTTGGAGTTGGCCATGGGTCAGTACTACCGCTGTGGCTGTCTCACCATCTGGAAGAACATATTCCCAATCTTCAAAGGTGAGCCCCTTGACATAAACGTAACACCTATGCTAGAGTGCCAATCAAGTTTTGGTAATGTCTGCATTTCCCTACCAACACTGTCAATAGGCATGACAGTGGAAGGGTGTAGTGGTATTGGGCCCTCAGACACGGACAACCAAGGCAAGAAACATTTATCGATTTCACACACAATTACATGCACTCTGAACAGCCAAACTATAAAAATATTCTTTAGGTCCGTTGCCGTAAATTCCTAAAACAACACAATCAGAGCATCGGTGGCTGCCGAAGTAAATGTTCGTCAAAAAATAACTCCCACTACCATGAAGCTGCTGACGACAGATGCACGAAGTGGTAGAATCACTACGAGTTGTACTAGACTGTACGATGAAGTTGTGCGATGGCGCATAAGCAGATCACGAACTGGTTTTCCTGGAACTCGTGAACCCACGTAGCGCCCGACGTAGCAGCAAGGCCATGCCTTCAGCTCCGGGTTGCGATGGGCCCACTCGTACAAGGTACCATGACTATGATCTCCACCACCAAATCCTGGGTCCGCTTGGCCGTGACACCAAGGCCAGCATCTCCGCCTCTAAAACAGCTGATCGCCCAGGCTGCTGGCTCAATAACTGCAGGAACAGCACCTTTACTCCGGGTCGAGAACACTCGCTCGCCCTCAGGACTCGCCAAGCTCGTCCCGGATGGCTGGTACTCTAGCTAGGCCCTATTCAGTCCCTCGGGTCGAACAAACTGTGTTCTTGTTAGTTGCCGCGTTGTTGTTGTTGTTGTTGTTCTCCTATTGTTATTGGCGCATACCCACTGTAGGGGATTGGCCAAGACTCGAGTTGCCGCGTTCTCCAACGCCTTGATGTCAACTAGCTGACGCGGGCCACGTTCTTCTGTTCACGCGCACCTTCGTCATCTTCGGTTCTCTTCAGTTTTGGTTTGGGTCTTCGGTGTCTTACCACAATTCCTCCAGCTTACAGTACGTTGTGCCGTGGATAACATTTAGTCTTGACAAGACACAACGCAACACAATAATAAAAAAGGCAATAACTACAGACATCACGGAGTCAACGTTGCACACTTCCAGTCACTCAAACACTGCGAGCCGCTTGCTCGGAACACTCTGGTGCGGGAAGTGAAATGGGCTTCTCGCGCATTTCCAAACAGCCGGAAGTGACAAGGACTTATACACACCTGTACGCTATCTATGAGCCACAACTAGGCGCACATACTCCTAGCACTGCTATTTGAAGACGTGCCGATGCTCGACACACCCGATTGCTATGTGTGGTTTAACGTCCCAACACCACGATCTTATTATGAGAAACGTCGTAGTAGAGGGCTCCAGAAATTTCGACCACCTGGGCTTCTTCAACGTGCACTGAAATCTGAGCACACGGGCCTACAGCATCACCGCCTTCATCGAAAATGCAGCCGCCGCAGCCGGAATTCGAACCCGCGACCGGCAGATCAGCAGCCGAGTACCTTAACCACTAGACCACCACGGCGGGGCAACACTCGGCACACTCATAGGGGATTCACATATTTTTTTCGTCTACACCTGGTGCTCTTCGCACAGTGACGGCACCCTGACAACTTGCCCCGCCGCGGTGGTCTAGTGGCTAAGGTACTCGGCTGCTGACCCGCAGGGCGCGGGTTCGTATCCCGGCTGCGGCGGCTGCATTTCCGATGGAGGCGGAAATGTTGTAGGCCCGTGTGCTCAGATTTGGGTGCACGTTAAAGAACCCCAGGTGGTCTAAATTTCCGGAGCCCTCCACTACGGCGTCTCTCATAATCATATAGTGGTTTTGGGACGTTAAACCCCACATATCAATCAACCCTGACAACTGGCCATGCTGCAGCTAGTTGTCGTCACAGAGAGCTGTCACGTTGCTTGTAAGTCCTGGTTTGGGATCGTCGATAATGACAATGAAAAAATGGTGGTTTCAACGGCGTCAACGATGCAATCCATTGCATCGTTGTGGAGCGTAATATCACGGCATATCTAAGGACTGAATGATAATAATTGAAGCGAAGTGTCTGACAGTGCGTTCGTGCTTCCGTGTTTTCGTTCTTTCTTGCTTCCGTCAGTTCATGCGTCCGTCTATGCGACCCTCCATGCATCCATCCTTTCGTTCGTGCTTCCGTCCATGCGTCCGTTTATGCGTCCAAGCGTCTGTACGTCCTGCGTCCGTCCGTTCGTTCGTTCGTCCATCCATTCATGCATCCGTCCGTGCGGCCAATCGTCCATCCGTTCCTAGCTGATTCTGTCTGTGCACCATACATCCATCCATCCGTACATCTGTCTGCCTGTGCGTCCATCCGTCCATCTAGCGAACACTCCATTTACCGCCATCTCGCATCTTTCCACGAAATATTGGATAGATGGTTGTATGCATCCAGCTGTGCGTTTTATATCGAGTGGCGGCTCATGCCGCTTACCCATAAGGTTAAGTACTATCACCGTGTTTTGAAGGATTGAATTTCACTCGCACCGTGATTGTAGCCACCAATCAATTATCCTCCTCGTGGTTAGTTTTACCCGTTTAAAATATATCTGCCTTCACTGCCCGTAACCCCCAATGCTTTGCTCGATTCCACGTTATTATTTTGAACTATGGGATAGAGTGCTTTACAGAAAACTATGAAACATCGTTTTCTCCTCCTCAATAAACGCACTACATAACGTGTATGTGCCTTCGTATTCCGTTAGGTACGTTCTAGTCGGCAGTATTGCCGTTCTGGCCTCGAACAGCAGAGAACTCCTTCGAGAATCATTGTGGATCTTTTGCAATTTGCTGCATGAAAGTTTAATAGGTCTACAGTAATGAATTCGTAAGGATTACAATCTTCCACATGTTCCTATCTATTTCCCTCACCTTTTCCAACCAATATTTCTTTTTGGCTTGGTATTCTGCTGTTACCTAAATTATTGCGTGACAATTTTCGAGTTCGCTTTCTTCATTTATCGTCAACGTTCTTCATGTACAAGTAGCTGATAACTTTCCTAGCCCAACGCTCTTCTCCCGCTTTTTTCTGAATCGCTACTCCAGTTTACCTTGCTGCTAGCTTCCCTGTCCATCAAATATGACGCTGTACCCCCTGATTTTGGGTATTCTCGTGTGCTCCCCTAGCAAGTCTACCTACGCCACGTTGTTGTATTTTCAATATTACTTGAACCTCTGACTTCATGCACATAACCGCACTGCCGAACATCGAACCTGGGACCATGACACCTTTCTGAATCTTTCTAACAACGTCTCATCTATTGTATTTTCACAGTGCACCAATTTTAATTACAGCTCTATTCCTGTTACCCTTAGTCATAAGGTATCATTCGTGCTCTTTTAGGTACTCAGCCTCGTTGTTTCCCCATACGCCCAAATATTTGTATTGATCCGATATTTCTCGCGTGACTTTCTGTATCTTATGCTCACTGCCTCTATTATCATTAAAATTAGGATTGCCGATTTTTCCCTACTGAACTTCAAGTTTAACCTATCTCCCTCATTACCGTAGATGTATATCAATCCTTGCACATCTTCCTTGTTGTCAGCGATTATTGCTATGTCATCTGCATCTCTCAATGTTGGCAATGACTCTTCAACGTGTTTTGCTTGCTTGGCAAAAGATAGGCTGAAGCCGAGTCAACTCTTCTCTAATTTCGCTTCTAGTCCCTGTAGATAGAGCATATACAACAAAGGTGACAAGGGCATCCCTGTCGAAGCACGTCTTAAAACTCTATAGTTTCGGATACCTTTTCTTTTTGTTTTATATATACCTTGTTACTTTTATAGATAGCCCTTAGGAGATTGGTTATTTCATGTTCTTTATCTAGTGTGTACAGTATTCCCCAAAAAATTTCTTGAATCACACTATCGAAAGCTCTTTTGATATTGTAATAAATATGGGAAAGGCAGAATAGAGAAAAAGAGGAAAACGAAGAGCCTTGGCTAGATCACAGTGCACTATGGCAAACGATCATCACGCACCTCTTGTAAACAAAACTATTTCATCAGAACTCACTGTAACAGTTGTTTTGGAAGCACTGGGTAGTCGACACGCGAAGACGGAGGTTGATCTGCAAGTTTTTCCCCGGAGCCTTGCTGGACTTACACCGAATCCACCCGGGCTGGACATGTCCCAAAACGAAGATGAATATCGACCCTTGTCGACTTCTGCACCGACCAGTTTGGCTTCACAACTGAGAGATGCTCGTCACTTCGCCGGCAGACCAGATGAAGACGTCGAGGCTTGGCTCATTCATTACGAACGGGTGAGCGCCTCCAATAAATGGCATGCCGCTTCTCAGCTTTCATACTTCACATTCTTTCTGGCGGATGCTGCGTTAGTGTGGTAGAAGAATCGTGAGGAAACGCTTACAATGTGGGAGAGATTCGTTTATGAATCAAAGAGAATTTCAGTGACCCCTCAATGAAAAATGAAAGAGAAGAAGAAACGCTAATGCAACGCGCGCAAGTGCCAGGTGAAACTTGCACGACCTGCACAGAGGAAGCAATAAAGCTATGTAGGATTATTGAATCCGCAATATCTTAAGAAGACAGAGTCGGGTACATTCTAAAAGACATCGGCGAGGATGTGTAGAGTTTCTTCATCGCGAAAGACACCCCGACATCTGTCGCCGATGTCGTTTGCCATTGCCGTACTTTTGAGCAACTGAAGATGAGGCGCATGACGCTGAGGTTCGGCAGGCCAGCCAATGTGACGACTACCATAATTATAGAGAGCAACCAGCCGCATGATATTGCATCAACGATCCGGGAACTAGTAATTGAACAACTCGGCTCATATGCACAACTGGCACACCACCCAAGCACTCATCCCGTCTACCTGCCTCCAGAGTTCAAGCGAAACATTGCTTCATTCTCCTAGCACCGAGTGGCAGACTGCATTGAGGATTCTGTTGCCATGCCTCAGAATCAGCCACGTCTCTACGATAGAGGTCATGTCTCTGACGCCCGATGACGACGAAGACAGCCACGTTCTGAAACTCAGGACTCTGATTCAGACTACGTCCCGCCGCGGCAAGGACAGCACCGACCCTACTACAAAGAGTCAACTTATCACCAATACTTTGAATTCTAGAGGGTGTCAGAAATAGGTTATTTGCGTGATAACGAACTTGCTCGCCGACAGCTGCGGCCCAGGATTCGTTCCGATGAATATATTATAAACCGCGACACTCCCTTGTGCTACAACTGTGGTTTCCTTGGGCATATCGCTTGGTATTGCCGCAAACGCTGCCCATCACGAAGGGCACCAGCCACGTCTTCGCCACCAATACCTATCCCAAGACCAAGACCCGGTGCTTCATATGACCTGCAGAGGAGCGAATTGTTTCCAAGAAACTGTTTTTCAGCGACACCAGACGCAGCGATTCGCCAGCATCCGAGCGGAGTTTGGCACCACCATCCAATCGTTCTCGTCGCTCGCCATCTCCTCTGCGTCGTTCTTTCTCTCCGCCACTGGGAAACAAGCACCCGCGGCCAATGGAGGTAAGGTCGCCAGACGGTCTTTTGAAGATATACCTCTGCCTGTTGTTGTGCTCAAAAAGAAAGTGAATAGGTTGATTGATGGAATACCCACGATGGCGTCAGATGACACTGGGGTGACTGCGTCTGCGATGAGCATTGCCTTCAGAAACCACTTAGTTGGCAAAGTCATGTTTTTATGGAACAATACTATTACCTTTCGTGGTGTAAGCGGCGAGTGGCTTGATCCTCTCGGTGTATGTGTTGTCAGCGCTTGATTTGCTGGGAAAATATTTTATCTGCATTTCTGGTTCTATCTCGTTGTTCGCACTGTGTCATTCTCGGTATCGGTTTTCTGGAGCAGCGCGGTGCTCCCATCGACTGTGGTAGTGGGGAAATATCATTAAACAATTTGTTTCTACCGTCGCTTTCCGAAGAAGACTACCGTGGCGAAGACAGGAACACAGTGTGAATTATGAAGTGATAGCACCATCTTCGTGCCTGACACCCGTTAGAGTCTCTTCCACAGTAGTTGATGCTGCTTCTTTTGACCTTGTAGTGAGGCCTCTGCACAAGAACTGTTCTAAGAAGGACCTATACTTGTACCCTGTTCTGTTGTGTGCATGACAATAGTAGTAGCAACATTGCGGGTGCTGAATTGTCCTGCCAGGCCAGGTGTGCTTCCTCGCGGAATAAAGATGCTCTCTTCGATGAAGCCTTATGCAGCTCGATAGCGCTTGACAACGTAAGGTCGTATTTCTGAAGCCGCAGCACGCAACATGCGAGGCGTAACTAGTGCCTCTCACGGCACTAGCTACGGACTTCACCACATCTTTCTCTCCTTGTGATATTTCCCATAATTAAGATCTATTGCTCTGGATGATCAGCAAGGCTCCCAGTACAAGGGACCGGCAAGCGCTGGCACAAATCCTTCCCAGGCATGTTTCTGCTTTGGACTTCAAACACAGAGACGCACCACTTAAGTCACCCTCGTCCAGCGCTCGTCACAGAATACACACCGGTTCTCCACACTTCATCTGCCAAAGGCTCTATTAAGTATCATCCTCTGAGTGAAAAGTTATTGCCAAACAAGTACAAGATATGATGAAAAAAGAGTGTCGTGCCAGAGTCGTCCAGTCCGTGGGCAGCCGCTGTTTTTTGTCAGGAAAAAGGGTGGTTCCTGGTGATTCTGCGTAGATGAAAGGCATCTAAACACTGTGATGAAAGAAAGATGTATATTCCTTACCGCGGATTGATGACGTAATAGATTGCTTGCAGGCCACCTCCTATTTTTCAACGCTTGATTTGCGATCTGGTTATTTGCAAATACCTATGGAACCAAGCGACCAAAAAGAAACTGATTTCATAACTCCAGAGGGTCTATTTCAATTTATTGTCATGCCTTTTCGTCATTGTAATGCTCCTGCCACCTTTGAAAGATATATGGACACAGTTTTACATGGTCTCAAATGGCAGTGTGAATATGCTACCTTGACAATGTTGTGATCTTTGGCCGTACGTTTGAAGAACATGACAACCGTCTCAGTCTTAACTGCATCGAAAAAGCCACACTGATTCTGAATTATAAAAAATGTTGCTTTGGTGAACGTCAAGCTCTGGCACTGGGGCACTCAGTCGACAAGGATGGCGTCAGACCCAATCCTCGCAAAATAGAGCCAGTGAGCTCTTTTAAACAACCCCAGTCAGCACGAGAACTTCGCTTATTTGTAGGCCTATGCTCATATTTCCGTTGTTTTCTTCCACTATTCGCGGCGATGGTTCCCCTGCTGACAAGGATCTTGCGACAGGATGCGACCTTCAACTGGACACCAGAGTGTGACGCCACAACCTCCCATCTTAAGTTTGTACTAACGTCAGCATCACTGTTGCGTCCCTTTGATTCATTTTGCCCGACTGAGGTTCACACTGACGCTAGCGGTATCGCCGTAGGACCGGTGCTTGTACGACGTCACACTCGCGCAGAGCATTTCATGGCAGCAAGGCTCTGCCAGTCGTTGCCAGAGCAAATGTGAACGCAATAATACAGTTTCGGAATAGGAGTGTCTGGCAGCTGTTTTTGCCGTACAGAAGTTTCGTTGTTATCTTCACGGGATGTCATTCAATATAATTACTCATTATCATTCATTATGGTGCCTGGTCGATTTATGTGATCCCTCTGGCCGCCTCGCACATTGGGCGCTGTGACCTCATGAATACGACTTGAAGGCGTCGTACAAGAGTAGCCGTTGTTACGCTGACGTAGACTGCTTCTCCCGATTCCTCTTGCGACTACCAACTGCGATGCTGAGAATTTTGACGACTGCGTTGCTGCTGTTACGAGCACGTTCCCTAACGCGGCTGACTTGCAGAATGAACAACGCAATGATCTCAACCTGGATCCTCTTTTTGCTGCCACCCATACTTCCCAAGAGAGCAAGCGCTTTACGGTTCGAGAAAAATTGCCCTATAAAACTAACTAATCCAGAACCAGAGCACGTTTTCTGCTAGTTGTCCCCGAGAGCTTTCGCTCCAATGTTATTCCTGCTATGCATGACGATGCAACAACCGATTATTGCGGCTTTAATACGAACTCTGCACCACATGCAGGAACGTTTTTACATGCCCAAGATGTACGAAACAACGAAACGCTACGTCGCTAGCTGCGAGACGTGCAAACGTAACAAGCTCCCGGCCCCCGTACCACCAGGTCCCCTTCAGTCAGTAACACTACCCAGCACGCCTTTTGAACAAGTAGGAATTGACATTCTGGGTTCATTTCCGTTAGCTAGCAACAAGAAACATTAAATTATCGTCTGCGTGGATCATCTTATGCTGTAAGTCGAAACCACAGCCATTGTCTCTTCTACCGCTGCTTCATTGGCAATCTTCTTGTTCCACTTCATGGTCGTTTGCCATGGCCTACCGCGTGCTAATATTGTCACGGGCTAAGTAGATGCCTGAGGATGACGACGACGAAGTGCTGAACGGGAACGTGCTCGGACTGCAGCAGCGTCGTACGCATTAGCTCGCCAGTATATTCGCCAGTACACATTTGTTCATCAGTGTATACTTTATTCCCCGTAACATCATTGGTGGAGGTGCTGGGTACCACTCGCTATACAGCCCAACGAGCTGGATCTTCGCAGCGGACGGCGCATTGCAGCTACCACGATGACTGACCAGGCTACTCAATGTCAACAAGATCCGTCAGCCCCGCAGCCGATCGTTGTGGTGCAACCTCGTGACACAGGTCCATTCAACGGCACAAGTGGCATAGACGTCGATGACTGGCTTGTTCAATATGAGCGCGTCAGCAGCAGCAACCGTTGGGGTCCAACGCTTATGCTGGCGAACATCATCTTCTACTTGCATGGCACGGCAAAACTCTGGTACGAGACACATCAAGAAGAGTTGACCAGCTGGGACGTCTGTAAGCAGAAATTGCGCTATCTATTTGGGAAACCCATCGGACGTCAAGTGGCCGCAAAGAAAGAGCTTGCGACTCGTGCCCAGACATCCACGGAGCCGTACATCGCGTACATCCAGGACGTGTTGGCTTTGTGCCGCAAGGTCGACAAGGACATGCTCGACGAGGACAAAGTCGGACACATCCTGAAAGGAATTGCGGATGATGCCTTCAATTTTCTCCTGTGCAAGGACTGCTCGACGGTGGAGTCGGTCATCGAAGCATGTCGTCGCTTCGAACAGGCAAAAAGTAGGCGCATAGTTCACCGATTTGACCGCCTTCCCAACACGGCGGCTACGTCCTCTTGCGAAGATTTGCCCACACTACACCAACCACCAGCGCCAGAAAACGTCACCAGAATAGTCCGTCGGTAACTCGAGGCCATGGCTCCCGCTATGTCTAGCGTCAGCGCGCCAGGACACAACCTCGGTGCTGTTTCAATGATACAGGCCGTGGTTCGCCAAGAGATCGCGAATATGGGCATTTCGCCACCTCATCAAAATGCCTCTGCTACTTCCAGCTCGGCTCCAGTCGTTGCGGCTGCCACTCCGAACCGCACGTTCGCGCCACGACGAAACCCAGCTGAATGGCGCACTCATGATGATCGGCCCATATGTTTTACGTGCCATCGGATAGGACACATCGCTCGCCATTGCCGCAGCCGGTGGACCTCACCACCTCGACCGAGCTTCTATGATTGGCGGCCTCGCTCTGAACGTGCACCTTGATGATGATGATATATGGTGTTTTTGGCGCAAGGGCCATTTGATGGCCAAAGAGCGCCAGTTCATGAGACGGGAATGTGGACAATGGTTGTGATTAGCGGCTGTATAAGGGCCATAAAATTCCTCGCAGTAAAGCGGGTAAAAACATACAAGTAATAAAATCATGACTATGCCGTGAAAGGTGTGCATGGTGTAAATAGGTGACAAAAGTTGCTGATAATGAAAAACGATGATGGACATGTATGGCATTAGCACAAGTACCTCACACGTTAGTACCCTTGCATGCAAGGGCCGTGAGGCAAGTGCTTTCCTGTGTAGCCACCGCAGCAAAAACCTCTCTAGAGAGGTCGTGCTAGGGTATGCCCGGGTATATGATACTAAAATTATGGATTTCCTTTAAAAACGCTAATAATGATTTGTGACTAAAAAGCGGTTCCCTACCGACGAACATTGCAGGGTGTAAAGGTATATGTTGTCGGTAGGATAGTGGGAAGTGTTGTCTTCTTAGAGTGTCTAAATGTTTACATTGAATTAAAACGTGAAGAACTGTTAATGCCTCACCACATTTATCACACAATGGTGGATCACCACCGGACAAAAGATGTGTGTGTGTCGTGTATATATGTCCTATCCTGAGTCTTGTTAGTGTTACCTCTGTTAGACGTGATTTTGATACTGGTGGCCAATGGCCAAGGTGTGGCTTGATAACGTGTAGTTTGTTTTGTGTGTGTGTATCCCACTTGCTCTGCCAGTAGTCCCTGAGGTTTCGTTTCAGAGACGGCTTCAGATCAAGGACCGGGATTGATATGGGTGTAGGGGCAGTGTTTTTGTGGACGGATGCAGCGAGCTGATCCGCCCTCACGTTGCCTTGGATCTCACGGTGCCCTGGCACCCAGCACACCACAACATGTTGGTTGAGTGTGTAGAGTGTGCAAAATATGGAGTAAAGTGAGACAAGGACAGGGTTTTTTTTGTTTTTTAAGACTGTGCAGAGCCGTTACCACACTGAGGGAGTCTGTATAAATTACTGCTTTTTGTATTTGTAATTGTTTAATGTGTTTAGCTGCCACAAGTATCGCATAAGCTTCCGCTGTGAAGATACTTGTGCCTGGATGTAGAGGGCCAGCATCCGAAAAGGAAGGGCCAACAGCAGCGTAGGACACAGAGGAGTTAGACTTAGAGGCATCTGTAAAAAACTCAGGACGTGTGTATTTGTGTTGAAGTTCCAGGAAATATGTTCGGATATGGGCAATGGGCGCATGTTTTGTAACCTCTAGAAAAGACACATCGCAGTCTATAGTCTGCCACTGCCACGGTGGCGGGTATGCTACAGGAGCCATTAAACTGTGTTCGAGTGACACTCCAGTGTCCTCAGCTAGACCCTTCAGGCGAACTGAGAAGGGCTGCCTCATTGAAGGCCTGTTTTGAAAAAGAATGGAGCTCGACAAGTCATTAATAGTAGAGTATGAGGGGTGCTTCTTGTCTGCTTTCACCTTAAGGAAGTATACAAAAGACATGTAGGTTCTTTGCAGATGAAGCGACCACTCATTTGACTCAACATAAAGGCTTTCTACGGGGCTGGTGCGAAAAGCACCCGTAGAAAGGCGGATGCCCAAATGGTGCACGGGGTCCAGCATCTTCAAGGCACTTTGAGTTGCAGACTGATAGACAACGGCCCCATAATCTAAGCGGGTGCGAATGAGGCTTTTATAGAGGTTCATGAGGCATTGCCTATCACTA
Organism: Rhipicephalus microplus; assembly: GCF_043290135.1. Lineage (NCBI taxonomy): Eukaryota > Metazoa > Arthropoda > Arachnida > Ixodida > Ixodidae > Rhipicephalus > Rhipicephalus microplus. The sequence goes on from NC_134702.1 coordinate 252,567,561, forward strand.
CCCCACGTAGTACGTGACAACACTTTTATAACATTCATGGCTTTTAAACATTTTGTTTTTAAATACTTGATGTACGGTACGAAAGTTAACTTGTTGTCCAAGATTAAGCCTAAGAATTTATACTCGGCTTTGACGGACAGACGTTGCCCGTTCAGTCGAATGTCAGGTTCCGAGTGCATGCCTCTCTTTCGAGAGAACAAGACACACATGCTTTTTTGTGGATTAAGTCGAAATCCGTTTTCATCTGCCCATTTGGAGACCTTATTTAAACCCAGCTGAACCTGCCGCTCACACATGGCCAAGTTGCATGACTTGAAGCCAAGCTGAACGTCGTCGACATATGTACAATAGAACATATTGCGGGGAATGGACAAGTGCAAAGAATTCATTTTAATAATAAAAAGTGTGCAACTAAGCACGCCACCTTGTGGCACGCCTGTTTCCTGGACAAATGTTTGAGAGAGCACACTGCCCAGACGGACACGGAATGTCCGGTTTGACAGGTAACTTTCGATTATATGAAACATTCTTCCGCGCACACCAAGGTGGGACAGGTCTCTTAGAATTCCGAAACGCCATGTTGTATCATACGCCTTTTCGATATCGAGGAACACAGAGAGAAAATATTGTTTATGGACAAAGGCGTCTCTGATCTGTGCCTCGATACGAACAAGGTGGTCTGTGGTGGATCTACTTTCTCGAAACCCGCACTGAAATGGGTCGAGCAAATTGTTTGTTTCAAGGATATGTACAAGTCGGCAGTTTATCATTTTTTCGAATACTTTGCACAAGCAGCTTGTAAGTGCTATAGGCCTATAACTCGAGGGCAAAGAAGGGTCCTTGCCTTCTTTCAAAATGGGAATAACAATAGCCTCTTTCCAGGAGGTAGGAATAGTGCCAGAAGACCAAATAGCGTTGTACAAACAAAGTAAGGTTTTTCGGGTTTCGTTTGGTAGGTTTTTTAACATTTCATACATCACACGGTCAGAACCTGGGACAGAAGTGCTGCAGGAGTTTAGAGATGTTCGGAGCTCAGCTAAACTGAAAGCTTGATTGTATGCTTCGTATCTAGTGGATTTGTGTTCGAGTTTCTGATTTTCTATTCTTGTTCTGTATTTTTGGAAAGTGTCTGTATAGTGGGACGAGCTGGATACCCGTTCAAAGTGTGCACCGAGGAAGTTTGCCTGATCTTCCAAGGTATCACCTTGAGTGTTTACGAGTGGAAGTGTGTGTACTTGTTTTCCTGCTATCTTACCAACCATGTTCCAGACTTTAGCCTCCTGTGTATACGAATTTATTCCTGATAAAAACTTCTGCCAGCTTTCTCTTCTGGCCTGCCGACGCGTTCTCCTGCCTCGAGATTTTATTTTCTTGAAGCTCTCAAGGTTTTCCGCTGTTGGGGAGTTCCGCAGCAATCTCCATGCCCTGTTCTGTTCCTTTCGCGCATTACGACACTCCGTGTTCCACCATGGGACGTGTCGTTTGCCGGGCATTCCAGATGTTTGCGGTATGCACCTGGCTGCTGCGTCAGTTAGAAAAGCTGTGAAATACTGCACAGCTTCATCTATGTTTAACCTACATATGTCTGTCCAACTCAAACGTGTAGTGTTATGGAACTGTTCCCAGTCTGCTTTGTTTATCAGCCATTTGGGAACGTGTAGAGGACCTTCATATGTTGTTTGTGAACTCAGCACTACAGGAAAATGGTCACTTTCATATGGATTGTTTATGATTTTCCATTTCAATAGGGGTAGAAGTGAAGGTGATACGATGCTGAGGTCTATAGACGAGTAAGTTTTGTTGGCAACGTTATAGTAGGTTGGCTCTTTCCTATTCAACAAACAGGCGCCAGAAGAGAAGAGAAATTGTTCAATGAGACGACCTCGTGCATCACAGCGAGAATCGCCCCACAGTCCACTATGTGCATTTAGGTCCCCAAGAAGCAAATAAGGTTCAGGTAGTTCGTCTATTAAAGACTGAAATTCACGTCTTTCAAGACGGTGGTGGGGAGGTACATACAAAGAGCAGATGGTGACGAGTTTGTTTAAAAGTACCGCTCGAACAGCCACCGCCTCAAGTGATGTCTGGAGTGGTAAATGTGTACACGCTACTCCTTGGTTAATAATAATGGCTACGCCACCGGATGACGCCACAGCATCATCTCGGTCCTTTCGGTATATGGCGTAAGCGCGTAAAAAATTTGTATTGGAGGATTTTAGGTGTGTTTCTTGTACACACAGCACTTGAGGTGAGTATTTGTATAAAAGCTCTTGTACGTCGTCGAGGTTCTTAAGCAGTCCTCTGACGTTCCAATGTATAATTTGTGTGTCCATATTGGAAGTAAAGTAGTGCTGTGTGTACGTTACGGGAGTGACTTGTTTAAGCTGAAAGGTCAAACTCAAGTATCAGGGCCATTGTCAGGCCCTGTTATGGGCTTTTTAGTTTTCTTGGCGCGCTCCAGAGAGCCGCGCCGTTCTTTTGGCACCAGGGGTGCCGCCGTATCCATTGCCTCCTCGGAGGCACTGGATGCTCGCTCATGCGAGCTGGTTTTTCGAAGGTTGGGCCTTGCCTGGCGGGGTGAGGCCTTGAGACCCGAGGACCCTGGAGTCCCTGGTCTCTGTTCAATAGTAGGCGGAGTAGCCTGAACTACTGCCGCCTTGGGGGCAGGTGCCACAGCCGTCGGCTCGCTCTGCGCTGGCCGAAGGAGTGGCGAGGGCTGGTGCGGCGTTGCCCCCTGACGCGCCGCATCAGCATATGTAGCGCCATAAAATGGCGACACTCTTCGTCTTGCTTCCTTGAATGTGATATTTTCTTTAATTTTCAATGTGATGATTTCCTTTTCTTTTTTCCAAAATGAGCAAGACCGTGAGTATGCGGCATGATTTCCACCACAGTTCACACAGTGTGATGGTTCTTCGCAATTGTCAGAATTGTGGCCTGACACTCCACATTGGGCACAACTTTGGTGACCACGACAGCTTTGTGAGCCATGGCCATACTTCTGGCATTTAAAACAACGACGTGGGTTAGGTATGTATGGTCTGATCGACGTCTTTGTGTAGCCTGTTTGAATACTTTCTGGGAGATTACTGGAAGCGAACGTGAGTATTAGGTGTTTTGTTGGTGTTGCCTTGTTGTCTCTTCTAATGGTGATCCTTTGTACATTGGTCACATTCTGACTCTTCCACCCCTCCAGAAGTTCCTCTTCAGTCAAGCTGAGCAAATCAGCATCAGATACTACTCCACGGGTTGTGTTCATGGATCTGTGTGGCGTTACAGTGATGGGAGTGTCACCAAAAGTTGAAAGATTCTGTAGCTTTTCGAACTGTTCTTTTCCTCGGACTTCAAGGAGGAGGTCTCCGCTGGCCATTTTGGTAACTTTGTACCCGGCTCCAAGAGTTTCTGTGAGACATCTGGCTACTACAAAGGGTGATACGGTTCTGGCTTGCTTGCTGCTTATTTCACTATGTATAACATGAAAATGGGGGAAGTTTTCACTTGATCGGTTGAAAAAGCCTAAGTCTTCGGTGCGTACACGCTTTAAGGCGGTACGATCACTTAATAGGGGAAATGCTTTATGCATGCCAGTTTAATTTTCTTCAGAAGCGTTGGCGGCCACCCACCACGGAGCCCAACAAGGGGACGCTACAAGTTTGTGGATGCTAAAACCTACAGACGCCAGCCGTACAACGCAACTATAACCCAATGCGCCTAGACCAAGGTAGGCTATTTGCACAGGGTTAACCCTCGCCGCCAGGAAGTTTGGAAGTAAACAGAAGAGAGTAGAAGACAGGACAGATAAACAGTAAGAGATAAAGACGAAGATGTAGGGAGAGAGAGATAGGAAAAGGCGACTGCCGATTTCCCCTGGGTGGGTCAGCCCAGGGGTGCCGTGTACGTGAAGCCGGGGCCAAAGAGGTGTGTTGCCTCTGCTGGGGGGCCTTAAAGGTCCAATCACCCAGCGTCAGCTCAACCCCCAGGATCCCCTTTTCCCCGGGCACGGCAAAGCCACGCACGGCTAGGCGTGGGAGGGAGTAGAAACTCCCCCGTTAGCTCGGGTCCGTGGTGTCGCTACACACCAAACGCCTACTTGCGCAAGCGCCCCTGCGGGGCTGAACGTGCACCTTATGCCCCGTCCTACCGTGCTGAGACAGGTGCAGAGTATAATCCAGAACGTCGGACCAGCCGCTCGCCATCGCCTGTGCGTCGTCAGTCCCGCTCGCCCCAACCCCGCCGTTCTCGGTCTCCTTACGACCGTCGCTCGGAAAACTAGCCGGTGCAGCCCCCGGAGGTGACGCTGCATACACGACTTGGACTGCAAATCCTCTGATTACTCCCGACCAGCGGTGCAACCTCCTAACAATTCTCGTTGATGATTTACCTATAACGGCTCTTATTGATACCGGTGCACAAATATCTGTGATGAGCTCAGACCTCCGCCGCCGCCTCAAAAAAGTTCTGACGCCTGCGATTGCACCTACCGTTCGTACCGCGGATGGGAGTACTCCTGCTGTGCTTGGAATGTGCACTGCGCGATTAACAATTTCTAAGCATCAAACTTCAGTTTTGTTCGCTGTACTGGAAAATTGCCCTCATGACCTAATCCTTGGACTCGACTTTCTGACTTCACACGCTGCGCTCATTGACTGTTCCAAAGGTCTTCTTCAGCTCGAACTACCATCCTTTTCGGAGACCGTTTCTACCAGCCCACCTCGTCTACGCTCTGTCGATTTCCTTAGACTTCCGCCGCAAGCCGCAGTCCAAGTCCAACTCTCACCATATCCTGCAGTACCCGATGGTGATTATGTTGCTGCCCCGATTTCTGACGTCGCCATGACACGCAATGTTGCACTCCCCAACACGGTGGTTACCGTTAAGGACAACCGAACTTCGTTTCCCGTCCTCAATTTCGGCCTCTCAGCGCAAGTTATTCCTCGCGGCATGTCACTAGCGCATCTTACACCACTGGTCGACCACACAGTTTCCGCTCTAACCACCAATTCGCCACCCGATTTTTCATCAACGTCGTTCTCGTCACGTTCCTGTTCCGACCTTTTCAAGCCAATGCTATCTGACAAGCTCACCTTTGAACAAGTCTCTGCTTTCTGCCGTGTGCTTGCTCCTTATCAGGACATCTTTGACTTCGGCGACCGTAATTTGGGCCAGACATCTGTAGTAACCCATCGCATCGACACCGGTGACGCTCGACCCATTCGCCGACGACCCTACCGTGTGTCAGCCCCGGAGCGTGCTATTATACAGCGAGAAGTCGATAAAATGCTTGATAAGGGCATAATCGAACCCTCATCTAGTCCCTGGTCCTCACCCGTTGTACTTGTTAAAAAGAAGGACAATAGCTGGAGATTCTGTGTTGATTACCGCCATCTCAACCATATTACCAAGAAAGATGTCTATCCCCTACCGCGCATAGATGATGCACTCGATTGCTTGCACGGTGCCAAATATTTCTCTTCAATAGACCTTCGCACAGGCTACTGGCAGATCGCTGTGGACGACAAAGACAGAGAGAAGACGGCCTTCGTGACTCCTGATGGTCTTTATCAGTTCAAGATGATGCCTTTTGGATTATGCAATGCCCCCGCGACATTTGAGCGCATGATGGACTCTCTCCTTCGAGGCATGAAGTGGACCATCTGCCTCTGCTATCTTGACGACGTTATTGTTTTTTCGACTACTTTCGACGACCATCTTACCCGTCTGTCCGCAGTGCTTGATGTTTTTCGACGTGCCAACTTGCAACTTAACTCGTCCAAATGCCGCTTTGGGCAACGCCAAATTTGCGTACTCGGCCATCTTGTTAACGCTGCGGGCGTTCAACCAGACCCTGCGAAAGTCCGAGCAGTTCGCGACTTCCCCACACCCCGCTCAGTCAAGGACGTCCGAAGTTTTCTGGGACTGTGCTCCTATTTCCGTCGTTTTGTCGAGAAGTTCGCTGAAGTAGCCCGTCCTCTAACCTGCCTCCTCAAAACGGATGTCGCATTCACCTGGGGCCAACAGCAAGCAAACGCCTTCTCGTCGCTCGTCGACATTCTCACCAATCCACCAGTCCTAGCACACTTCGACCCATCTGCTGCTACGGAGCTTCGTACTGACGCCAGTGGTCACGGCATAGGCGCAGTGCTCGCGCAGCGGCAACAAGGAATGCACCGCGTCGTCGCGTATGCAAGCCGCCTGTTGTCGCGCTCGGAACAAAATTATTCCATCACAGAACGCGAGTGCTTAGCTCTCGTCTGGGCCATTGCGAAATTCCGACCGTACCTGTATGGCCGACCATTCTCAGTTATTACGGACCACCATGCGCTTTGCTGGCTCTCCTCACTCAAGGACCCTACGGGACGCCTTGGTCGCTGGGCGCTGCGCTTACAAGAGTACACTTTTTCCGTATCCTATAAATCCGGACAACTTCACAAGGATGCCGACTGCTTGTCCCGTTACCCAGTCGATCCCCCTGACACGAGGGAAGATGAGCAAGAGGCCCTCGTTCTTTCAATTACCGACTTCACCGACATAGCTGCTGAACAACGCCGCGACCCCTCTTTGCGTGCTATTATCAATGGTCTGCACTCTCCCCACCCTGACCACTCCTTACAACTGTTCGTTCTTCACAACGACATCTTGCACCGCTACAACACCCGCCCTGATGGTGCTGAGCTTTTACTCGTTGTTCCTGTGCATCTTCGCTCAGACGTTTTGGCCCAGCTGCATGATGCCCCCTCCGCTGGACACCTAGGGGTGTCACGCACGTATGACCGCATTCGCCGCCGATTCTTTTGGCCTGGCCTCTACCGTTCTGTGCGACAGTACGTTGCGGCATGTGACCTCTGCCAGCGCCGCAAGACACCTGCTCTGAGACCTGCTGGTACCCTCCAGCCCATTGAAGTACCAGATGAGCCATTTTTCCGAGTCGGCCTCGATCTTCTAGGACCCTTTCCCGTGTCGGCCACCGGTAATAAGTGGATTGCTATTGCTACCGACTACGCAACGCGGTATGCCGTTACACGCGCCCTCCCCACCAGCTGCGCTACTGATGTAGCCGATTTCCTTCTTCATGACATCATTCTGCGTCATGGTGCTCCTCGTCAGTTGATCACCGACCGCGGCAGCTGTTTTCTATCTAAAGTAGTCGACGAGCTCCTGCGATCCTGCTCTACCCACCACAAGTTCACTACAGCGTACCATCCGCAAACCAACGGCCTCACGGAACGCCTCAACCGTACCTTGACGAATATGTTAGCGATGTACGTTTCCAAGGATCACAAAGATTGGGACATCCACTTACCTTTCGTTACCTTCGCATACAACAGTTCACGTCATGATACAGCTGGATTTTCCCCTTTTTACCTACTGTTCGGTTATGACCCGCCTTTGCCCATGGACACCATGCTCCAATCTGACGCCGCCTCATCGACTGCTTATGCTCGTGATGCCCTGGCCCGAGCTGACATCGCCCGCCAAGTCGCCCGGGATCGTTTATGTGCCTCGCAGCTTAACCAAAAGAGTGCTTACGATCGCCGGCACCGCGACGTACAGTACTCTCCGGGGTCACTCGTCTTGCTGTGGTTACCATCACGTCATGTTGGTCTCAGCGAAAAACTGATGTCCCGTTACGTTGGCCCCTACCGCGTCATACGCAAGGTCACCAGCGTGACCTATGAGATAGCTCCACTCCATACCACGTCAGTACCAGCTTCAGTCCCGACCGATATAGTGCACGTCTCACGGCTCAAGCCATACTTCTCACGCCCCGAGAATTGATCGCACCGGGACGGTGCTTCTGCCGCCGGCGGGTAATGTCACGGGCTAAGTAGATGCCTGAGGATGACGACGACGAAGTGCTGAACGGGAACGTGCTCGGACTGCAGCAGCGTCGTACGCATTAGCTCGCCAGTATATTCGCCAGTACACATTTGTTCATCAGTGTATACTTTATTCCCCGTAACAATATCAGCGACCGCGGCCGCCAGTTCACTGCTGATGACGTTAAAGAAGTTCTTCGCATGTGCGCGACACAGTTCCGTCATTCCACACCGTATCTCCCTTAGACGAATGACATCGTTGAATGGACTAACAGAACGCCAATCAACACGCTTGCCTTCACGTTTCCTCTAACCTCACGAACTGGGATAACGTGCTGCCTTTGATCACGTACGCGTACAACACGGCGAAACATGAAACAACGTTTAGCCCATTTTATTTGTTGTACGCCAGATTGCCACTAAACCCTTTGAACACTTTCTTATCCATACTTCTACACAATGACGATTCTGTATCCAACACTTTGTGCCTCGCTGGTGAAGCCCGTTGAGTCACTTGCTTTCAGACTCTGGCCTCCCAACGTCGTTCAAAAGAACAATACGACGGCCGTAGCGAACCAGTATTTCAAAAAAAGGTGACTTGGTGTTGCTTTGGACACCTCAACGCAAGCATGGATTGTGTCAAAAGGGTCTGTCACAATACGCCTATTTGTAGTTTTGGAGCTTCTCAGCCAGCTCAAGCTCATAATAGCTCGTCCTTTACTGAATGGTCGATGATCGAGCAGAACGCAGCCTACTCACATTGCTCGTCTAAAACCTTTGTACGCTCTCTGTGCATCGTAATTCGCCCAACGGGCTCCGTCTGCTTGCGGGGCAATGTAACGGGCATGTGAAAGGCAGAGAATAGGAAAAGAGGAAGACGAGCAGTCTTGGCAAGATCGCAGGGCGTTGCCACGAACGACGATCGCTCACGTCTTGTAAATAAAACCATTTCATCGCAACTCGCTGTAACAATATCTATAATGGCAGCCATAGGAGCCAAGGTTTTTTATCCGCTATTTAAATACACTGCGTCAATGAAAACAGATCGTAATTCAAATTCCTTCCTTTACGGAACCCATTCGGTAGTTCTCTTAGCACCTCCTCAATCTGGGCCCATGTCTGTAGTCTTTTCTTTACTATCGGCCTCACCAGCCTGTAAACTACTGATGTCACTGGTAAAGAACGGTAGTTATTTATATCATCTTTGTCCGCTTTTTCTTTATAGACCGTGCTGATCCTGCTTAGTTTTCACCCATTTGGGGTTTCACCATCTATTTTTGCTTTGCTCGCTGCCTCTAATATTGTTTGCTTAGAGTTTAGTCCTAATTATTTCATTAGAATATTTGGGACGCAGTCAGGGCCTGTTGATGTGCTATTAGAAACCCTCTTTTCTTCCCTTTCCCACTCCTGTTGTCAAAGTGGTGCCACTTCATCAATTGATTCATCCTCATTTGAAATGGTTCATGCAGTGCTATTTTTGTGTTTCAAGTTTTTTGTCACCACTATTGTTACGTCTTTCATTCCCTCATGCCATTCTAGTCTAACTCTTTGAACTGTAGTACATATCTGTTACATAGTTGTCCTAATAATCAGATAATATACAAAGTTCGAGAACTTCGGAGCTTTTGTGCTATCTTTTTTCTTGCTCTCTTTCTTCTAATCCTTTCACTGATCAGATTGGACGATTCCTTTCTGCCGCTCAAAAAGGTATTCCTTTTTTAACATTATCTTCCCGCTCACCCCTCTGTTTACCATACCTGCGTTTCCTGGAGGCTTTCTGACGTTTCACTATGGTTCTGATAAGTTTCTCATTCCACCAGCTCTTGAGTTTGTCTCTGTTTTCCAGATTAATTAACTCGTAGCTGAGCAAGCTATAACTCAAAACAATCAAGTTAGATTTGTGTAGATCCACTGTGCTTTAGTATCCTCGGTGAATATTTTCTCAACCTTTTTAGTTGCTGTTTCTATTTGCCTTTCTGAATAAATATTACCGCGTGGTTGCTCATAATGCCTGCTTCCCATTTTCATTTCTCTTTCAAAACTGACCTTTATACGTTTGTGAACACTATCTAAGCTTCTGGACCCATATTTATCTATGTTTATCAATCTTAGTCAATCATACATCCTACATGACACAATGTTTCCAGTGCACTGCATTCGTTTTGACCTATCCGGTATGTAGTTGTTGCTAACGATCAAGCTAGAGCAGTGCGCTGGCGCGATGGCGCTGTACGTTGCCTAAAAAACATCGCAATGCTCAATAAATTGTGTGGGCGTATCTGTTGAATGAGCCTAGAGGCGTAACAAAGCCTCAGCAGAAGTCGCACTTTGGAACCAGAGAGAAACAAATTAAACTTTACGGTAATCGCCGATAAACTGTACCCGCTCCTCAGTGCACTCCAGTATTGTTCCTGTGGTTCTGAATTGCAAAAAAAAAAAACCATTGCGCTGTTGACATTATCGCAGTGTCAATCGTCACAGGCAGCAATTTTGTGTGTTAAAAATGTAAAAAGTTTAGTAGCAGGTGTAGACGCCGTTGATCTCGAGTACGCGACATACAAAACTAAAGTTACATGGTCAGTTAGTAAGCTGACTAGTCATTGTACTGTGGATTTTGCATATGTTGGCTTGGCGCCGTTGTTAGTGAGATCAGTTGAAAGTACGTAGGTTGCGCGTTGAAATTCTTGCGAGCATGTTTTTTTTTTCAGAGGAGCATTTTCAGTTTTTTTATAAAATTGTTTTTTGGTTTTCTTGGTGGCAACTCGCCTTGGCACTTTTAATACCGTTTTGCACTCCAGCATTGCCTGCATTACAGTATCAACCTTACGCCACCATATACCATGCGCCACCAATATTTCCAGCAGTATAATCCGCCGAAATGGTGCAAGGTAGAATCCACCATTCCTCTGGTGGACATTTTTTCAACAGGGCACATTCTTCACACGTTTTTTGAGCCCCGCCGCGGTGGTCTAGTGGCTAAGGTACTCGGCTGCTGACCGGCAGGTCGCGGGCTCGATTCTCAGCTACGGCGGCTGCATTTCCGATGGAGGCGGAAATGTTGTAGGCCCGTGTGCTCAGATTTGGGCGCACGTTAAAGAACCTCAGGTGGTCGAAATTTCCGGAGCCCTCCACTACGGCGTCTCTCATAATCATATGGTGGTTTTGGGACGTTAAACCCCACAAATCAATCAATTACACGCTTTTTGAGTTTGTTCTCCGCTTAAATTCTTGAGCATCTGTGCTTCTATGAAGCTGTCAGCGATCTCACAGATTATACGGTGGAGCCGAACAACAAGATTGAAGTAACTAGAAGAAAAAAAATGGGGTTGAGCACATTGAATTCACAAGGACTTTCAAACCATGACAGGTAGATTCCAGCTATTTCTCATGAAGAAGGTGTATAACAGCTGTATCTTTCCCTTACTTCGATGGGGAGCAGAAACCTGGAGAATTACAAAGAGCCTTCAACTTAAATTGAGGACGACGCAGCGAGCAATGGAAAAAAGTAGTAGGTATAACCTTAAGAGACAAGAAGACAGCAGAGTAGATTTGCGAACAAACCGCTCTTCAGGCTATCATACTTGAAATAAAAAAGAGGAAATTTACATGGGCCGGGCATGTAGAGTGTAATCAGGATAACCACTGGTCCTCAAGGGTAACTAACTGGATTCCTAGAGAAGGCAAGTGGGCTCAGAGAGAGAGAATGTTAGGTGGGCAGATGAGATTAAAAAGCTTGTGTGTATAAATTGGCAGCAGGAAGCACAGGACGCGTTGACTGGTGGAACATGGGAAAGGCCTTTGTTTTGCAGTGGACAATCAGGCTAACGATGATGATGATAATGATGGTAATTTTGTTTTTTTCGGAAACATTTTGAGGGCGGGAGAACAGCCTTTGGTAAACTTTTTGCAGGTAATCAGTTCCACAGGATTGAGTAGCTTTTTCCTTTCTGGCACATTTTTTAATCAATGGTCAAAATAACCAGCGATTCGTGCAGTGCACTGCGGGCCGGAATCATTCTTCGGGTTTATCTTCACGGAATTTTTTGTCGATACTCTTGTGCAGTGTACCTAAATCACTGCTGTAATGCCACTTTTACTTGGTCATAATGAAACACATGTGTTGGATCTCCCTGGCCAATAACAGGTAAGGCCGTTCCAGTCATGCATAGGCTTAAAGACAGAGACTATTCTTCACGGTTCAGCCTTAGTACGTCGCTACGCGCTCGAACCGCTGTAGGTAGGTGTCAGAATTATCCTGTGCTTCGTTAAAAAGCAGTGTCAATTTATAACAGCTACACACTTCCGGTGTACGTGTAGTGCTCGTGCTAGATTAACCTGGCTTGGTAAACTCAGCATACAGTCTTGCCGTGCTTCCCAGAAGGCCCAGCTTCATCGTCTAAGTGTTCAGCTTTTATTCCTGAAGCTGACGTTGTCACTCATTGCTTTCTTTTGGCTAATCTTTCCCGCGCGTGTTAATCACGAGCTGGGAAGCACTCTTTCTGTACTCATTCTCGGAGATCATTCTTCTCAGCTAATACATCCCAGCCAAGTGCGAAAAATCTTTCCTCATCTATGGCTCAGTCCTGAATCCTAGTAATGGATGTACTGCTAATGAGCCATTCTATCATAGGCTCGCAAATTGTAGTGGTTCGGGGCCCTCAGGCACGGACAAATAAGACAAGAAAAAAACATTTATTGACTTCACACATAATTACATGCGTTCTCAACATACAAACAAAATACAATTATCTTCTAGGTCCTAAACCGTAAACTCCTAAATCTACACACATGAGACCACCAGCACTACGCAAAGTACACCGGCCGCTTGGATATTGGAATAAGGCTTGGATATTCGCAGAGAGAGAAAAACAGCCGTGCAAGAGGTCTGCGTTACAGACGGTATCTAGGATATTCCAGCCTATAGGGGTGATATCACCTTTCATTATTGAAGCGAAGATACTTTTTCAAGAGCTGTAGAAAAGCAAATTTGATTGGCATAATGAGCTACCAGAAGATCTGGATATACAGTGGAGTAACTGGTGCTCGGAATTACCACATACTCAAGAGACGGCCATCAACCGTTGGGTGGATTTTTGACAGGAAATGGAACTGCACAACTACACCTGTTTAGAGATGCCAGTCAGAAATCTTATGGAGCCTGCGCTTAATTGAGATATGTTGGGCAGAAAAATGACGTTACTACGGCGCTTTTCATGACTAAATGAAGAGTTGCACCTTTACGGATAGTTACGCTATTCAGACTGAAACTCCTTGATGCGGTGCTTGCAACTGGACTGGTGACGTTCGGTATTAAGACCCTCAAGACATTTCAACAGAATATAAACGTGGACTTCTGGACTGATTCAACCGTCGCCCTACATTATATCCGAGGATCGCCATTGCAACTGCAACAGTTTGTAAAGGCAACAGGGTGTCAAAAATTCAACGTAGCTTTGACAAAAATTGATCGCGACATTGTCCTACTCTGATAACCCCGTAGAATATTTTACACAGGGCACATCGTTGTAATCACTGAGCCGCGACCAACTATGGTCACAGGGTCCATCATGATTAAAGGAGGAGGAAGAAGCGATACCGACGAACACACTGAATTCGCCGGGTGCAGAAACCGACTTCCGCGATCCAAGCGTCGTGCAAGTCTACATGTGCAGAAGTTTTCTCCAATATTGGGCCTATGAAGACACTCCAGTCTTACATGAGTCTTGCGAATTACAGCGTGTTTTTTTTTGTATTCATTGAGAGTCGTAGGAATCCGTACCTTCGGAAGAAATCATTGAGCATAACAGACAAGGACATGAATAAGGCCGAAGACTATTAGAATAAAGTAACGCAAGAAGAAGTACTCTTGCAAGAGATTAACGAAGTAGACAAGGGGAAATGGTTAAATCCACGTTCCAGTGTCAAGACACTACATCCTTTTCAGGATGCAGAAAGGCAACTGCGTATAAGAGGCAGGCTACAACTAGCACTAGAAATCGAAACGTTGAAACATCCTGTTCTTTTTCTTCCGCATCATGACTTCACTAAGCTTCTCGTCCGTGACTGTCATCGGCGCACTCTTTATGGAGGTGTACTAGACACGCTAAGTGAAATTCGAGAAAACTTTTGGGTACGCCGAGGCCAACAGTTCGTGAAAAAATTTATCGGGGATTGCAACAGATGTGCGAAGTACAGAGCCAAATCAATGAGCGCCTTTGTGGCCCCGTTACCACGAGAGAAAGTGTGTCGTTCCGATTCTTTTCAAACTGTGGAAATAGGTTTCACCGGTCCAACAATTCATTTTTAAAAAAGTTACATAGTTCTGTTGACGTGCGCGGTCGCAAGAGCTATACACCTAGAGTTGATCTCAGATGTATCAGCGGACAGCTTCATGCTGGCATTTAGTAAGTTCACCTCCCGCCGTGGATTTCCGGGTGGTATATTTACCGACAAATCACAAACCTTCAAGAAGACTTTGAAGCAAAACGCACCCTTAATAACTGTGTAATTCAACGGTGAATTTCAAGAATACTGCTCTCAAAGAAGGCTCAAATAGAAGTTAATTGCAGAAAAGGCAGCGTGGTGGGGAGGCTTCTGAGAAAGAATGGTCAGGACAGTGAAGTCTACTCTACGGAAGATTCTTGGCCAGCAAAGGCTTACGTATTACAAGCTGATCACAGTGCTGTACGATGTAGAAGCCGTGGCGAATTCGAGGCCCTTCACATACTTATCATCAAGAGAAGAAATTGAAGTATTGACACCAGCTCATTTTTTGACTGGGAAAAGAATCACTAGTATTTCTTACAACCAACAACAAGTAAATCTTTCAAGCTCGAAAGCCTCACACACAAGAAGATGAATGCATCGCGCACGGTTAATTGAACACTTTTGGAGAAGATGGAGAAAAGATTATCGGCTGAGCCTCCGTTTTGCGCACCATGCCAGCATTCAAGCTTCAGATTTGAACCGCCATAAAAAAGGGAACTAGTGCTCGTCTATGAAGATGGAGCATCGCGGCAACTTTGCAGGACGGGAACCATCATAGAGCTACACTAAGGACGCGATTGGTTCGTCAAAGCCAGTTCAGTGAAGCCAGCCAACAGATCTGTCATACGAAGAGCTGTTCAGCAGCCCTACCCCATTGAGCTTTCGCTCTCTTAAAAGACTTGAATTGCGTGCATTTTCGGTAGCGAAAATTGTTGATTATTTTTTTAATGCGCAAAGGCACGAGCTCGTGAGTGAACACAGAGAAGAAGACGATGACAAGCGAAGGCATTCACCAGGAACACTACGGTATTGGTAATGGTCTATAAAATGTACATTCGTCCTATCATGAAATTCGGCTGTGTCTTATTTTCGGGCAGTGTGACATATAAAGTGAGACCGCTAATGCTATTAGAAAGGGAGGCTTTACGACTGTGCCTTGGACTGCCCAAGTTTGTTGCTAACAATGTGCTATACATGGAAGCGCGTCTACCGTCATTGTTGAATAGATTCAAAATACTTACTATCCAAACATTTTTAAAAATATACACTGTGCCCCAGAGAGCATCGTTTTATGCTTTTAATAAAGAACCACGTTTATTTTTTGAAACTTGGTGGTCACGATTCCGCTGCCCACAGATCTTGTTCATTCAAGCGCTGCTAGAACCACTGAACGTCAAAATCAAACATATTGCCACAAGGCAGTAGTGGGATTGGGGCATAAAGCGGTAGAGGGTCCCTGGCTAAAAGGGAAGACTACGAAGTGGATAGAGACTGGTTCCAGGATAGAGACTGATTCGCCCCACTGAAATCAAGGCGTGGCCTTTAATATTCAGAGTCGAACAACTGTCACCTCGTCCCCTCCAGTGTCAGAAATGTTGGCGCTATGGACACACTTTAAAAGGATGTAGGTCAGCTCCCAGATGCCGAAAATGTGGTGAGGCACATACTGCAAATGAATGCAATTGTACTGAAGAAAAGTGTTGTCTTTGTCATGAGCAGCACTGCGCAGATAACGCTAATTGCTCAGCCAAAGCGCGGGAGACTCAAATTATGGAAATTGTTGATCGCAGACGCTGTTCACGAAAAGACGCCATCGCTGAAATTCAGACAAGAACCCAGGGATATGCTGGTGTTGCAGCCCGACATAATGCAACTTTAGAAGCTTCTCTTTCAGTGTCCATTGCAGACATGATTGAAAAAGCGATGGAGAAAGCTATAGATCGCCTGGCCACCACCCTTTGTGACTCCTTATCTCATATTGTAGCCACTCAGTTGACGCAAATATATGGGACACCAAGAGATATGAAGGATACTTCCCAAGACAACGTAACTCTCCCCCCAAGTGAAGCAGACGCAGAGTCATCTCCTTCAGGGGTACAGGCTGCAGGGCCCTCTTGTACAGACAACCAGAGGATAGGTGAAGACATACTAGAGGATGATCAGGATTATGATGATATGGACATGGACATCAAATCCCTAAAGCGCACTCGATCCCCTGTCTCCAAAAATACTGGCTCTTCAAAACATTCAAAAAACAAAAAATACCAGAAGGAGAACCTATCGAAGAGCGATTTTCTTAAAGACAGCATTTTAGATAAGGTAGTTGCCGAAACAATTCTGTCAAAATGATAGGTTCTATCAAAATTCTTCATTGGAACTGCCGATCTATTCATTCAGCTAGTACAGATTTATTGTATTTATCTTGTAAATTCAATCCAGACATTATTGCACTGCAAGAAACGTGGCTGTCAGCACATAATTCGTTTTACCTACCTAATTTCCGGTCTTTTCGCCTGGATCGCCCATCCAAAGGTGGAGGTTTAGCGTTCTTTGTCAATAATAAAATTAGTTCAAAGATCAAAACTTCGTACAAAAGTATATCCCCCGAATGTGAAATTTTCGCTTTAGACATCACCTTGCCTGGATGCTCTCCCTTCTCTCTGGTAAATCTTTACTTTCCTCTGGGTGTACAAGACACGCGATGTTTAGACATGGCTGTTAGTTCGTGGTGCACAGAAAAAATTATGGTTGGAGATTTTAATTCTCACCACACTAGTTGGGGTTTTAGGACTGATCAATGTGGACAACGCTTGTGGGACTGGTCTATAGACCATAATTTATCATGCCTCAACGCTAGAACTCCCACATTTATCCGAGACCGATCCCGCTCTGCCTTAGATTTGAGTTTTATAAGCTCGGGTATTTCTAGCGTATCTTGGACTACTCTAGACTGCGCCACCAACAGTGACCACTTACCAGTACTGTTTGAAATTTCTTGTCCCATTATTCCATCTTACTCCCAAGCTCGAACCTTTATCAATTATTCCAAATTTAAAAATGACCTAGAAGTTGCTTTGACTACCCCCACTGAAGACAACGATGAAAATAAAGCCATGAAATTAAGTGCGGTAATTAAAAGAACGTTCAAAAAAGCAGAATTTTCTATTGAGTCTGATACGAGAAAGCCTTGTAGTCAGTGGTGGAATTCTGAGTGCTCTCGTGATCATAGACGACGACAAGCGGCTTGGAAGCAGCTAATTCATAATCAGTCCCCCAAAAATTGGGCAGATTACAAGTTTATTGCTGCTACATTTAAGCGCACCGTGGCTAAAGCTAAAGAAGACTATGACAAAAAACATTTCGACTTTCTTTCCAAACCTAGAAATAAGAAAGCGTTATTCCGATATATGAGATCGCGCAAAATTCTGCCGTCTCTAGCTAACTCTGATTATGACAGGTTATCGACGGAAGAAATGACTAATTCGTTAGAGGCAATCGGAAGAGGTTTAGCTAACAGATTTTCGTCGACTTTGACAATCAACTGGCAAAAGTCCTCTATAAAGACTGACTACGAAAAAGTGACATTGTCCGAAATGTCAAGCGTAATTAGAAACTTACCCTCTTCGGCTCCTGGTCCTGACGGTATAACAGTTCCTATGATTAAAATTTTATTCCAGATATCACCCGGCGACGTCCTCAACCTTATAAACTATTCCTTAAGCAATGCCTGGATACCACATGACTGGAAAATAGCTAGAGTGATTCCCATATTAAAAAAACAAGGGTCAGGTTTTAACATTGACAACATCAGACCAATCTCTCTAACATCTCACCTGATCAAAATTATAGAGAGAGTTCTCAATAATAGAATAAAAGTTTGGATGGCTGACAAGCTAATATTGAAACCATTTCAAATAGGTTTTCGTAGCGAATGCTCAATTTGGTGTGCTCATGCCGACTTAGAGAGCCGAATACAGCTTGCCCGAAAAAGACGACAATACGCGGTACTAGTAACACTAGACATAGCTAAAGCTTATGATAGCGTTGAGCACTCAATTTTATTGAATTCTTTACACGAATGTGACTTTCCGCGATATATTGTTGATTGGGTAGCAGAGTTTCTAAAATCGAGAGAATTTTATTGTGCAAAGGATGGATGTCACTCATCTAAATTCAAACAGCAACGTGGAGTACCTCAAGGGGCGGTCCTATCTCCGCTGTTATTCAATGTGTTGATGAGCTCAATTCCCATTGAACGAGATATCACTGTCTACATTTATGCAGACGACATTGCATTTTTCGTTGCAGACAGTGACATTTATTCTTTGCATCAAAAATTGCAAAAGTACATGTATTCTCTTGAAATTTGGCTGCATTCAATTTCATTGTCTCTAAACATCAGTAAAAGTGCGCTCCTGGTGTTCCCTATAGCAGATTCTATTCAAATTTCAGTACTTTATAATCAGGAACCGATTCCACAAGTAGAGTCTATCAAATATTTGGGCATTATTTATAACGAGAAACTTAACTGGAGCCCTCACATAGACTATAACGTGGCAAAGGCACAACGAGCTTCAGGCTTATTGCGAAGGTTGAGCAACAGAAAATATGGGTTACGTAGACACACCTTATTAATGATATATAAAATGTACATGCGCCCAATACTCGAATTTGGGTGTATATTATTTTCGGGTGGCCCTACGTACAAAATTAAACCGTTAGTTCTATTAGAGCGAGAAGCGTTACGGTTGTGTTTGCGACTCCCCAGGTATGTCGCTATTAATGTACTATATCAGGAAGCTCGCATACCAACTATTCTTTGCCGATTCCGTATCTTAACAGTACAAACATACTTGAAATTTTACGGCTTATCAGCGAGACGGTCTGCATATGCCTTTATTAGTGACCCCGACGCCTTCTTCCTCGCTCACTGGCCACGCTTTCGTACTCCCCAGATTATTTTTGTACAAAAGAAACTTGAAAGCATAAAGGTGGATATCAGATCGGTAATTGGAACCAAAGCATTAAATCACAATATTACGATAGAATGTGATGAAATTTTTCCCCCACTATCTAAGTTTCAATCTTCGAGTTACTTAAATGACAGGTTAGAAGACTACATAGCTCATGCGGAAATAAAGAACATAATAGCCACAGACGCTTCTGTGAATAAAGAAAAGGCAGCAGTAGGAATCGTCTCAGATTACCTCGGTTGGTCATTCTCGGTAAGACTACCAGACTTCACTCCGGTTTTCGAAGCTGAGCTCCTGGCTATTATTTTAGCGCTACGAAAACTTCCTTCAAACGAAGAGAGTGCAATGATAATTACTGATTCTCTTTCGCTGTGTACTACTCTCACAGCTTCAGAACAATCAAGAGCTCTAGCGACATTACAAACATTAGTTCCACCTCATGTGAAGTTCCTGAAGTTAGTCTGGGTCCCGGGACACTGTGGCATACGGTTGAATGAAATAGCCGATTCACTATCTCGAGCCACACTTGATGGCCCTGTGATCTCGGTACTACCAGAATCGGAACACATAGTGTCGATCAGATATAGAAAATGGGCTATTTATACGGATATTATGGAAAATATTACTAAATATACGGACTATCAGCACCTAACATACCCCTGGAAACCTCAGTGGAGTCAATCTAAAAAGTTAGAAGTTATTTTAACCAAATTTCGATGTCGTGTCCCTCCATTAAACTTTTACTTGCACAGAGCTGGTCTGGCGATATCCCCCCTGTGTCCATTCTGTGAAGAAACGGAAACAATAGAGCATTACTTTATAACATGTAAAAACTATTCATTAATTAGGAAAAGACTTTTAATTGTTCCGTTTCAAGCAGTAGGTTTAAATTTAACTGCAGATAATGTTCTAAGTTTCGGTGCCTTTAGCTTGGGACATTGCCACAGGAGCGTATTCGATGCTGTATGCAATTTCATTCGAGAATCAAAGCGCATTTCATAATAATGCCTGCTTAAATATATTTCTGAAGACACTTGTCTAATTTTGAATGAAATTTGCATATTCATTTGATTGTGACCGGGTGAGATAAGCTCGATTGTCTGGTCTACTCAAAATTTCTGTCTTCCACTGTAGTATTACCTCACCTTTTCTCTTCTTGATTCAATCTTCAATTATTTGTTTAGTTTAATATTCCTTTTTAGTTAATTATTATTTTCTATTACATCATTAGTTTTTTCATTAAGGATAAACCTTTTAATATATCTCATATAGGATACTTCTAGATTTCATGGCCAATCCCCCATAGTGGGTATGTGCCAGTGCGAAGGGGCAACAACAACAACAACAACTGGTTCCAGCCCGCCAGTGCGCCAGGCATTGTGATCGCGTGTAATCGTTGTAAATATCTGTAAATATACGTTTTCTTGTAAGATTATTGGTGGAGGTGCTGGGTGCGCCTACCTGGCTTTTCCCGCAAACCAACACGGAACTTCGGAGTGGTCGCCACCTTCATTTTTCTGCAATGGCTCAACAGGCCCACCCACAAGAGCAACAGCAGCCGCAGCTGCAGCAGCAGCAGCAGCAGCAGCAGCAGCAGCAGCAGCAGCAGCAGCAGCAGCAGCAGCAGCAGCAGCACCAGCACCAGCACCAGCAGCAGCACCAGCACCAGCAGCACCAGCACCAGCAGCAGCAGCTGCCTCCTCTGATTCTCCTGCCTCCACGAGACCCCGGAACCTTCTCGGGCACAGGCAAGGACAAGGTGAATGTTGAAGATTGGGTCGCTTTGTACGAGCGCGTGAGCGAATACTATAGGTGGGACCCTACGTTGATGCTAGCCAACGTTGTATTTTACTTGCGGGATACGGCGCTCACCTGGTATGAGACGCATGAGTCGGAGTTGACCAGCTGGGACGTTTGCAAACTGAAGCTTCTCGAGTTGTTCAGCAGGCCATTTGGGCGACAGCAGGCCGCGAGGAAAGACCTGGAATGTCGCGTGCAGACATCGACAGAATCGTGTGTATCTTACATACAGGACGTATTGGGCCTCTGTCGAAAGGTGGACGAGAACATGAGCGAAACTGACAAAATCGCTCACATATTGAAGGGAATTGCCGATGACGCGTTCAATCTGTTGATCGTTAAAGATTGCGCCACCGTCGACGCGGTTGTGAAGGAGTGTCAGCGCTTCGAGCACGCCAAGAACCGTCGCATAACCCGCCAGTTTGCGCGTCTGCCTAATACTGCAGCCACTTCGACCTGTGAAGACAGCCCCAAGTTCACGCAAGCTACATCGTCCGAAAATGTCACCCGAATCGTTCGTCGCGAACTCGAAGCAATGGCTCCTGCAGCCATCGCCTCTGACGGTCCTCAAGACAACGCATCCACCGTCTCCCTCATCCAAGCCGTCGTTCGCCAAGAAATAGCAAATCTCGGCATCACACCTGTTTGCGCTGTTCGCACCACCGAGAGCTCGGCTTCTGTTAACCAGATTCCGGTGTACCCTTCACGCTACCCTTCCCGCTACCGGAACCCTGCTGAATGGAGAACGTCGGATGATAGACCAATCTGCTTTCACTGCTCTCGCGCCGGCCACATTGCACGCTACTGTCGCAATCGTTGGTCATCCAATTCATCTTGGAACACTGGGACATGGCGTCGCTTTGAAGGCAGTTCTCGCCGCTTTTCTACTCCGTACGATCCACAGCCTGCTCCTACTAACGTTCAGGGCCGAAGGTTCAGCCGGTCGCCATCACCCCAAGGCCGCCGATCTCTCTCGCCGATGATTTCTCGATCCAGGTCCCCTGCACGACCTGGGCCCTCAACCTCGGGAAACTAGACCATGCAGCTCCCGGAGGTGACGCTGCATTAACGACCCATTCTGCAAATCCTCTGTTGACGATTCCTACACGCCGCAATATTTTGGACCTTTTGGTGGATGACGTTACCGTTACAGCCCTGATAGACACTGGTGCACAAATTTCAGTCATGAGCGCTGCTCTCTGTACTAAACTGCGAAAAGTGATCACGCCTCCTATTAAGTGTGCAGTAATGCTTGCCGATGGGAGCACATCTGCCGTTCTCGGCATGTGTACCTCTCGCGTATGTATTGCTGGGCGCCAGACCGTCGTATTGTTCACCGTGCTTGAGCAGTGCCCACATGACGTGATTCTTGGCCTCGACTTTCTCTCTGCGCACTCCGCCCTTATCGACTGCTCGACAGGTCTTCTTCAGTTGGAACTGCCTTTTGACGCCGCTGTTGCCCATGACGCTCAAAGTCGCCTTTGTGCCACCGAGTTCCTGCATCTTCCGCCGCAAGCCGCGACTTACGTGCAGCTCGTGTGTGATCCGCCTGTGCGCGATGGTGAATATGTCGTTTCACCTATTACCGACGTTGTGCTAAAGCACTCCATTGCTGTCCCGCACACCGTGGTGAGAGTATGCCACAATCAGACCCATCTGTCTCTTTTGAACTTTGGTTTCTCCACGCATGTGCTGCCTGCTGGTATTAAACTAGGCGTCATGTCGTCGCTGCAAGAGTGTGATATTTCTGAACTGTCGGCTCAGCAACCTACTCCGCATGTCAACTTGCTCACTGCGCCCAACCTGTCAAGCATTGACATTGCCAAAATGATAGCGCCAGATCTTTCGCCCTCCGAAGCACAAGACCTCCACCGTCTGTTGACATCCTATGCGGACATATTCGATCTTGACAACCGCCTTTTAGGCCAGACATCAGTTGTGACCCATCACATCAACACCGGCGATGCCAACCCAATTCATCGCCGCCCTTACCGCGTCTCCGCCGCCGAACGCTCTGTCATCCAGAAAGAGGTCGAGAAAATGCTCGCCAAAGGCGTCGTCGAACACTCATCTAGTCCGTGGGCATCCCCGGTAGTGCTTGTCAAGAAGAAGGACAACACATGGCGGTTTTGCGTCGACTATAGACATCTCAACAAGGTCACTAAGAAGGACGTTTACCCTTTACCAAGAATAGATGACGCCCTTGACTGCCTTCATGGCGCAAAGTTTTTCTCGTCCATTGACCTTCGATCTGGTTATTGGCAGATCGCTGTTGACCCACGGGACCGAGAAAAAACAGCATTTGTAACCCCCGATGGGTTATATCAATTTAAAGTAATGCCGTTTGGGCTTTGTAATGCGCCGGCCACCTTTGAGCGCATGATGGACTCCCTTCTGCGCGGCTTCAAATGGTCCACTTGCTTATGCTACTTGGATGATATAATTGTTTTTTCACCGACGTTCGCAAGCCATCTAGAGCGACTGTCCAGTATTCTCCAAGTATTTCGCAACGCTGGTCTCCAGCTGAACTCTTCCAAATGCCGTTTCGGCCGTCGCGAAATAACTGTACTTGGTCACCTCGTTAATGCATCTGGGGTACAGCCCGATCCGGACAAAATTCGCGCATTGACTCAATTTCCCGTGCCCTCTTCTCATAAGGATGTCCGGAGCTTCCTTGGTTTGTGCTCCTATTTTCGCCGCTTCATCCAAAATTTCGCCGATATTGCACGGCCTCTCACCGAGCTTCTTAAAAAAGACGTCCCATTTACTTGGAATTCGCCTCAGAGTGCTGCATTTTCGGCGCTCATTGCAGCCCTCACGACTACGCCAATATTAGCCCACTTCGATCAGACTTCCCCGACAGAAGTTCGTACGGACGCGAGTGGCCACGGAATTGGTGCTGTTTTAGCTCAGCGTCAGCATGGACGTGACTGTGTCATCGCCTACGCCAGCCGCCTTTTATCCCCTGCCGAGAGGAATTATTCAATCACCGAAAGAGAGTGTCTTGCTCTTGTTTGGGCTGTCGCTAAATTTCGCCCGTACCTCTGCGGCCGCAGTTTTACTGTTGTAACTGATCACCATGCACTCTGCTGGCTTTCCTCGCTAAAGGATCCCACGGGACGTCTTGGTCGTTGGTCTCTACGCCTCCAAGAATACACCTTCTCGGTCGTGTATAAATCTGGTCACCTCCATCAAGACGCCGACTGCCTGTCACGGTATCCAGTGGATCCACCAGACGCCACAGAGAGAGCTACGGAGGCTTGCGTCTTATCAATATCAGACTTTCTTGATATCGCTTCTGAGCAACGCCGCGACCCGAATTTACTTCCCATCATAGAAAGCTTGAGTTCCGCTACTCCGCCCACTTCTCTGAACTTGCATTTCCTTCATGAAGGAGTTCTCTACCGCCACAACATGCGCCCTAACGGCCCTGACCGCCTTCTCGTCGTGCCTTCCCATTTGCGTGTAGATGTTCTCCGACAGCTTCACGATGAACCTGCCGCTGGTCACCTGGGAGTCACTCGCACTTATGATCGCGTCCGGCGCCGTTTTTTCTGGCCACGCCTATATCGCTTGGTGCAAAAGTATGTTGCCAGCTGCGACCTTTGTCAACGTCGAAAACGACCAACATCGCTTCCAGCTGGCCTTCTTAACCCTATTGAGATCCCTGCTGAACCATTCTACCGCGTAGGGCTCGACCTTCTCGGGCCATTTCCCACTTCTGCATCCGGGAACAAATGGGTTGCCGTGGCGACCGACTACGCGACACGTTATGCGATCACCCGCGCTCTTCCAACCAGCTGCGCTACCGATGTCGCCGACTTTCTGCTACATGACATCATATTGCATCACGGCGCTCCTCGACAGCTCGTTACTGACCAAGACCGATACTTTTTATCTCGCGTCGTCCAGGATATCGTACGTTCCTGTTCCACGAACCACAAGTTCACAACGGCATACCATCCACAAACTAATGGACTTACAGAGCGCCTGAATCGCACTATCACGGACATGTTGTCAATGTATGTTTCTCCAGACCACCGTGACTGGGACGCAACGTTACCCTACGTCACCTTCGCTTACAACTCCTCCAGACATGACACCGCAGGCTATTCCCCGTTCTACCTTCTTTATGGACGGGAACCCTCTCTGCCTCTTGATACACTCCTTCCCGCTGGTTCAAGCTCCCCTGTCACATACGTCCGCGATGCCATAGAGCGAGCCGACGCAGCACGACAGATTGCCCGAGATCGACTCATGCTTTCTCAAGCCTCTCAGAAAGATCGATACGATCGTCACCACCGTGAAGTTTCGTATGCACCAGGTTCTCTCGAACTCTTGTTGACCCCATGTCGTCACATCGGCCTCTCCGAAAAACTTTTATTTCGCTATGACGGACCATACAAAGTCCTTCGCTAGATCAGCAACCTCACCTACGAGATACAGCGAGTCGTCGACGAAGCGCACTCAATGCCACCACCATCCACTGTTGTGCACGTCGTAAGACTGAAGCCTTATGTGTCACCCAACACTCCCCTTTCGTGACAAGCGCCGGGTCGGCGCTTTAACGCCGCGGGGTAGTGCCACAAGGCAGTAGTGGGATTGGGGCATAAAGCGGTAGAGGGTCCCTGGCTAAAAGGGAAGACTACGAAGTGGATAGAGACTGGTTCCAGCCCGCCAGTGCGCCAGGCATTGTGATCGCGTGTAATCGTTGTAAATATCTGTAAATATACGTTTTCTTGTAAGAATATTTTCTCAACAAGAAACGTTAATTTAGATCTTAAGACGGAATTTGAGAATATTTATCCCTCTAACGCAAAGCAAATGCCATTTCAATATTTAAATGATCGGCTGCAGGATTACTTGGCACATGTGAACATGAACAACATAATTGCGACTGATGCATCCGTATCAAATGACAAGGCTGGGGCAGGTATCTTCTCACGTTCCTTTGACTAGTTCTTTTCGGTTAGACTCCCAGATTACACACCAATATTCATAGCGAAATTATTTGCTATTGTACTGGCACTACGGAAACTTCCTTTGGGCGAATCGGAGGCAGTCGTAATTACAGATTCTTTTTCAGTATGTGCTGCTCTGTCTTCAGGAGCCAACTTAACACTTATGCACATGTTTCGACAACTCATACCGACAAACTTGAAAAAAACTGCAGCTCTTATGGGTACCAGGCCATCGTGGCATATATGTCAATGAGATGGCGGATGCACTAGCCACAGTATCTCTTAGCGGTCCCCTTATCCCGATTTTGCCTGATACGGCTTACGCGACAGCAATAAGGTTTAGAAACCTCTGTTTGCATGAATATGACTGCTACTCATTGGATAAATATCAAGATTTCGCACATCTAAGATGCCGCTGGAATAGACAGTGGTGTGCAACACGGCACTTGGAAGTTACTTTTACAAGATTGCGTTGCAGAATTCCTCAACTGAATTATTATTTGCATAAAGTTGGTCTAAAGGCGTCTCCTTTATGTCGGACTTGCGAAGAAATGGAAACGATAGATCACTTGTTTTTGTTCTGTCGCCAATATTCTCATCAGCGGAAAAGGTACCTGGTAGCTCCACTTGAAAAATTGGGATTAGAATTAAATGTGGCAGTAATTTTGTCGTTTGGCAGCATTAAATTCGGTTATAGCCACAAGGACGTCTGCTCTGCGGTATTTGAATACATAATTGAAACAAAGTGATTGCCATGTTGATCTGCCTATATATATATATATATATATATATATATATATATATATATATATATATATATATATATATATATATATATATATATATATATATATATATATATATATATGTGACGCTATGATGACTGGGCGACGTGGCGTGGCTCATACCCCATGTTTATTGCATTCTGATCTTCTTCCTTCTCTGCTTCTACAAACCATCACTTCATACGTCACACGATTCCCCCTCCCCCCGAAAGAAAGCGTGGATTACGAACAATAAAATGTAAACAAGGAGAGGTTAAAAAGTCACAAATGTCATAGTTCACAATTCGTTCTGTGCTCCAGGGAAGTTCCGTAAACTTTCAGACTTCAGGGGAGAGTGCAACAGTCCGGTTAACGCAGGAGTTCTGGTGGGCGAGGCTGACTGTGGCGTTCTGGAAAAGATAACCACGTCCTGCACAGCTCCACTGACCGTGACACGGCTTCAGCAGCTGCAAAGAATGAACTAGGTTGGACGTCCTTGTAGCCTTTGAAGGTCGGACGTCGTAGGCGCCGAATTTTCTGTCGTGGGTGCTGTATTCTGTGTCGTGGCTGAGACAGAAGCATTGCTTCCAGCTTGCGTCTGCGAGAACCGAAGTTGATGATACGATGTCTGTATTCCTGCATTTTGCTAATGGTAGCGTTCAGTCTGTTTCGTGGTTCTCTGTGGTGGTATCTCCGTCGGTAGGATTGTACATGATGCCTTGATGTCTGGTACAGAAGACTTCCTTGATGTTTCCTTCTACGAATATGGCTCAGATGCTGACTTGGTCTTTCCATTAGTTGGCGTCGTTCCTGACGACCATCCTTAAGCCGCAAATCTGCTTGTGATCTTATTTTAGTTTGTAGTGCTTGATGTAACTGCCGTGGTTTCTGGAGTTCTTTGAGTTCTTGATGGCACTGCTGATGTTGCGGAAACCAACGAGGTCGTGTTCCTTTAGTAACACGAGCCTGCTTTTCTTTGATAGTTGGTGTGACCAATAAATAGTTGGTAGTCGGGTTGTCGTGATTCTCAAAAGAAAATGAAGGTGGTGCACGAGAATCGACAAAAATGTCTTTGGAGGCTTTTTCTGCACTGTTCACGAAGGGCTCTTGCGCTTGGCAGCGTGCGATGTTAGATTCGTCTGAACCTTCGGTGTTTCTTTTACTGTCAAGTGTGTATGGACTGGATGGCGATGCATGAACCCGTGTGGAAGGAGCATGGCTCGACAGGGTATTTTCCCGATGCGCCAGGTCATCTACCATAAATACGGCATCCTTATAAGGCAAATGGTGAGCGTTAGGAGCGCTTGAAGAACCACGTGATGAAAACCCAGGTGGTGGACCACGTATGCCAGACGAAGAGTGAACGGCATCAGGTGGTTGGGCAACGTCTCGGGTCATATGCTGAAGCGATGACTTCGCAAATGCCGACTTTCGTGCAGAAGGGAGGCGCGCTCGATGGCTGTGTTTTTCCCAAAATACGCGTTGTCGTCTGCCACTGAACTCGTGTGCCACTTCGTCTTTTGTCAGAGGTCGAATCTTGTTGTGCGTTCGAATGGTTGATGACTGCCTGTAAAATTGACGACTGAGTGCAGTTGCCTGTGGATGGTGGGATACAAGCAAGTCTTCGTCGTAGTCGTCATTGTATTTTTTAAACCAAACAATCATTTCTTGTTTTATCTTTTGCCAAGACTCATCGTTGTCGAATATGTGGGTGAGGTAGAATTTAAATGCCTCACCGGTAACGTAGTCGCTGAAGTTCGTAACCATCTCCCGTTCCGACCAGGATGCAGCGGCGGCGTGAACCTCGAATAGGTTGAACCAGTCCTGTACGGGTCCATCATCCGCTGATCCGGTGTAATTGGGGATGTCGAGGTCAGCCGATGGTTCTGGCATGGTGCTGGTCGTTGTCCTTCTAGGCGATGATTCGGTAGTCAATGTATGGTCAGGGTGTCTTCTGGGGAACTGCGTCGAAGATGAGTGACTGATGAAGGGGCAGGCAGGTCTCCATCCTGTCGACTTGTGTGACGCTATGATGACTGGGCGACGTGGCGTGGCTCATACCCCATGTTTATTTTATTCTGATCTTCTTCCTTCTCTGCTTCTACAAACCATCACTTCATACGTCACACGACTACCAACTATTTATTGGTCACACCAACTATCAAAGAAAAGAAGGCTCGTGTTACTAAAGGAACACGACCTCGTTGGTTTCCGCAACATCAGCAGTGCCATCAAGAACTCAAAGAACTCTTTCTTCCCCACATTCACTTGTGAAGCGTCACATATATATATATATATATATATATATATATATATATATATAGAACTTGAAGGGAAGGCACGAAAGGTCCGGGTATTTTCTATATTGAAATAACTTGCAGATAGCACATAAGAAAAGGATAGTATTTACTAACGTTTCGGCCGTGGCACGGCCTTCGTCAGAGGAGCATATATATATATATATATATATATATATATATATATATATATATATATCATTTTAGACCCACCATTACCTCTGTCTCAAATCGCATCTGATAGCCTGCATCGCTCCCTGCTCAGATATACTCCTTTTTCGATTTTCGGCTTTTCTTTCTACACTTTTTTCAGCCCAAAATTACGTTGTCTTTGAAAAACCATTAGCCATTTAGTTAAGATCCTGCCGCCCGGTTCTCGGCCGATCCGCCTTTGTGGGTGTGCGCCAGAGTGTCAAGGATCATCATCATCATCATCATCAATATTATGGCAGGAATTAGTCTGTGCTATAAGCATATTTTTTACCTTTTAACTGGTGTCGTTTATTCTACACGATAGACGCACTAAGCGGTAGAATCACGACGAGTCGTAGTAGCGTGTACGATGAAGTTTCGCGACGGCGCACGAACAGACGGCGAACTGCTCTCTCAGGAACTTTTAGACCCACGTAGCACCTGACGTGTCGCCGACTCCACGCCTTCAGCTCTGGGCTGCCCACTAGTACGTGGTGCCATGACCATGATCTCTGTCAACGGTTTTGCCGGGTTCGCTCAGACGTAAAACCAAGGCCAGGATCTCCGCCTATGAAACAGCTGCTCGCCCAGACTGCTGATTCGTTCACCGCAAGAACAGCACCGCAAAACCGGGTTGGGAATACTCGCTCACCCTGAGGACACGCCAAGGTCACCCCTGCTGGGTGGTACGCTAGCTCGGTCCTCTTCCGTTCTTCAGGTTAAACAAACTGTGTTCTTGCTAGCTGCCGCGTTCTCTAACGCATTGATGTCAACTAGTTGACGCGGGCCAAGTTCTTCTGTGTACGCGCACCTTCGTCACCTTCGGTTCTCTTCAGTTTCGGTTTGGGTTTTTAGTGTCTTACCATACTCTTCCCGGCTTTCAGTACGTTGTGTCGAGGATAACCCTTAGTCTTGACACGACACAACGCAACACAACAATAAGAAAGGCAATCACTGTAGACATAACAGTGTTAACGTCGCACACCTTCTGTCATTCAAACACTGTGACCCGCTTGCTTTGAACACTCTGGCAAGGGTGGTCAAACGAGTTGTTCGCACGTTTTCGAACAGTTGGTAGTGACACGAACTTATTACAGACCTGCACACCGCCAATGCGTCGCAACCAGGCACACATACTTGAGGCACTAGTATTTACACGCACCGGCACTCAATACACTCATAGGACGACTCACACAGTTGTCTAGTCTGGTATTCTTCGCACAGTTAAGACAACTTACCACGCTCCATCGAGTTTTCTTCACTGAGTGCTGTCACGTTGCTTTTAAGTCCTGGTCCGTCGGTAACGGCTTTGGCAAAGTGGTGGTTGCAATGGCGTAAACGATTTAGATTGTGACTGCTGCAATGGCCCCCTAATGCTATCCGTGACATCAATGTGGAGCCTAAAAAGCCCCTGCTGAGTTCTAACGCGACTGCTGCTCCTCCGTCGTGTGAATTGGCTGTGTTGCTTGGTTCGTCGGTGCCATAGTACCCTGCGCGTAAGAAATGCCGGGCACGTTTCGATCTGCTTGCCATGCTGCGCATGACCTTCTTATTTGTTTATATTAGGTTCATCGCTTCGCCTTTTTGACAAAGCTCTGACCTTTCCTTCAGTGACTGAAGTACGTAATTCGTGGTTTTGTGTCTCAGATAGGACACTTACGTCTACTTGAAGGAGCAGTTATCCTCCCTTATTTTTATGCCACCTTTACGGAACCGCTGGAGCACAGCTTTCATATACCGCTCTCTGCTTTCCCTTCTGCCACGATGCCATCCTCTAAATATGGATGTACATTTAGACCGCCACACACATTTTACATAGTGAGCTGGAAGATAGACGGTGCATTCGACCTCCCCGAAAGTTAAGCGATTGTAGCAAAAAAAAAAAACATTTGGGTATACTAATTATGGCCAAATTTTTTTATTCATCATCCAATGAAATCTGGTTGCAGGCATCCCATAAGTCTAGGCTGCTGTAGACGGCTTCCTTGTGCAGCGCTGCAAAAATGTATCGATGACTGGAAGGGAATACTGTTCAGTGACACTTGCAGCATTAACGGTTACCTTATAGTCCCCACAGATGTTGATCAACTTGTCTTTCTTCAACACCGGCGAAATTTCTCTTCGAAACCTTCACTTGGCGCGAAAGTACTGTGCCTCCTTCCATTAGCCCTGCTACAGGTATGTGCCTTGTTTTTCCGCACTTCAACCACTTAGCATTTTGGTACGAAAAATTTTGAAATGAGTAGGTTTTTTTGCATATTTTCAACATTCGTTGTGAACTTGCTTACTTATTGGCAGCCCTTCAGTCAACCATGTATTTCTGGTTCCATCTTCACATCGAAGTTCTCCATAAGCTGGATGCCTTGAACCACCACCTCTGATGCGAGCAGCATGCCATGGCTTCTTTCAAAATCAGTTTTCATCGACACAGTAGTA
Organism: Rhipicephalus microplus; assembly: GCF_043290135.1. Lineage (NCBI taxonomy): Eukaryota > Metazoa > Arthropoda > Arachnida > Ixodida > Ixodidae > Rhipicephalus > Rhipicephalus microplus. The sequence continues at coordinate 252,599,068 of NC_134702.1, forward strand.
CTTTTTGTAGCTCTGTGTTTCGGATTCCGCATACTATCTTGTCGTGCAGCATTCGTCCATTCATGCTGCCGAAGTTGCACTTGTCGGCAAGTGGACAGAGCTCGGCGATAAACTGCAGGGCAGATTCAATTTCATTTTCAAAACGAGTGAAAAGGCTTAAGTTCTCCGCAACTTCGTTTACCTGGAAATCAAAGACGCGTTGCGAAATTTGCACCGCTTCCTTGTCAACTTCCGAGAAGCGCACCGCTACAGAGGACGTCAATGGAACTTGATCCGCGAGCCAAAACGAGAAGTGCTTCCTTCTGCGCATGTTCCGTGACATTGTTGCCTTCAAAGTAAGACTCTTGCAAATGACGTACGATAGCCACTCGTCCTTCCCATAGTCAACCAGTGGCACCAGGTATGCCATTGCAGAAGCAGCGAAGTCCTTAGTTTTACGTGGGTGGGTTTCTCTTTGCCTTTGCTACGTCGTAACGACAGGTAGAGCGCACAGCATCCAAGAAGTATACACCAGATGAAAGCTGTCTGAACGATAAGGTTTTATTTGAGGTGACTTACGTTCTTATAGCCACCGTGAAATGATACCAAGTACCATCGGGTGCCTACATAAGTAAGGTCAGTGCAAGCAAAAATAAACGCTATCTCTAAAGACAGGTTCTTATCGGAGGTGGCGCGGCAAAGCAGGCAAGCGCGCCTTTCAACGTGGCGAGGCGGCGAGAGCGTGCTTCTGTTCAGACCGCCCGCCTCCTTTGGATCGCCGCGCGGCAGAGGAGGCGGGCATTTCACGCTTTCGCGCACTTTTTGCTATGACGTGACAAGGCTTCTCCCAACGGTGAACCCGCACCACCAGCGCACCTCCACTGTATGGCGTTCAGACTGGCTGAGGCAAAACGGGGAGCCTCGGCAGGCTGCAATAAATTGCTTCGACAGTGATCGCCCTTTTTTCCTCGTTTTTCTGACGCTTTCTCCACCTGAAGAGGAGGTTCCACCCTTTCCACTTTGTCAACTTGTCGCTTAAGCCGCCCCACTTTTGGCGTGAATGAGCATCAACCGTAGGCCGTTATGCGCGCGCATGCATAGCACAATCTACTTTGCAGCACTCATCAATAACACCAAAATGTCGGAAAGACGGCCACAAGAACATTGTTATAATCTGCAACCCTGCTATGGGCCATTTTATTTCAAAAAACTTTATTTCTAAAAATTCTAGCATCCTTGACATGAGCTTTCACACTTTTGGTGAGTCTGTCGAAGCAGTAGTGCTTCTTCAGTTTTGTGTACCACAGATGAAATCACACTTGTCTAGAGCTGCAAGTCAGGCGCTGTAGCTGCCGTTTTCTGCAGAAATATGTACACACCAACGCCTATACTATACCGAACATGGCGCTACTGCAAGCTAGGCCTTTGTGCTCTAATTTGAGCATGAACAGAATGGTAGACGCCGCGGGCAGCAATTGCGTCGAGAGCCATGCACTACAGTGCTCTAGGCAAGTGTGATTCTGTCTGTACATCAATACAAAGGACAGCGTTACTACTTTGTCCTGCACAAGCATATTGCTGGCCTACTTAAAGGGCCCCGAGAATTTGATGTCAATCTACATGGCCTTATAGTGAGGTCTTCCAACCGAAGACTTCCAGTTAAGTTCAGTAGGTTCTGTACCGTATCGCACCGAGGTAACATGAACGTCATCATAGCGAGCTTCGATTTCCCCCAACTCCTAGCGCGTGTCATTTAAGTTTGGCACAGAATAGACCATGCAGTGCATAATGCTTTCATGTGCTCGAAGTCTCGACTTTGGTTTTTCAATCACTGGGCTCAAGTCCGGCACTGCCCACAGCCTCAAGCCCTGGCCCAGCCACGGCCCGCACATTTAAGCCCAGCCCGGTCCCAACAGAAAGCGCTTCGAACGGCACGGCGCAGCCGGTGGGTTAGGCCGTCTCAGGCTCATGCAGCGCTCTAATTGGGACGCTAAACATCAAAAATTATTATTGCTGTCAGTACTAAACAAACATCGACATATTTAGCTTTTTGGAAAGAATGCAACATGCCTTCGAAGTTTGGTGTGTGTGGGTGGGCGAAACTTTTGTTGATGTTTGGCGAGACGTAAGTTATCGCGTAGTGGGTGACTTTCACGTCAAGACTGTCAGGCGAAGCCCGTTTTCTGCTGTGCGGAAATGCTGGACGGCCCGGAGTTGGTCGCATACCAGAGAACTTTGGAGGGCCACCTCTCACATGGACAACTATATCGGTGTTAAGGTACGCAGTCCTACTCTACCACATGTGTGCAAGTGTGGATACATTTCCGCACACAAGGCAAGAACACTTGGGGAACACTTCGGGATAACTGGCATCTAAGGATCTTATGTAAGAGTGAAACACCGTTTGCAATAGCCTGAGAATAAGGGCCTGAGACCTACTAGGTTTGGTGTGTCTGATATAGAACACTGGGCAATTCACAGTACTCACAAGGCACGCTTTTGCTTTTTTCAGTTGTTCTACCGTGTACATTTTTAGTTTACTTTCAGAAGAAAACCTTTCCGTTGAATGTGCGACCATTTGATGGCAGTTGAAAGTACAGTAAACGTACATTATATTGTCAATAGTGGAGGCCGAAAAAAAATGACGGCAACTCCACGAAGTGAATTAGGATGACTGGGCGAAGAAAGGTGATCATTCGATGTTACAATAAATCACCCGTGACAGGGACCACTAACGCATGTAAGTGAGTACCAAGTGGGCTACAGTTGTATACAGTGTTTATTGGTCATAACAGGTATGTTGTGTCGAGTTGTCAATTTCGTTGTGCTTAGATTATTACTGCTTTGTGCATTGAACCTAGCCTGAAATTCACAAAGATGAGGCCTGGCTAGTTCTTTGGGCGGTTGTTGGTTGTTTACAGTCATACGAACAGCAATGTAATCACAACGAGACTTCATCTACTTCACAAGCCAGTCCTTATTGATGGTCAACATCTTCTTCATCGTCATGACTTATACAGTCACTGCCCCAAGATAGTGCTGGCAACTCTCTGAGTGGAAATAGAAGCTTGTCCCATATTTCACTCTCTTTTCAGGAGTGCTGGAAACTTTCTTCTGCACAGAGTAAGCACACTCTCTAGACAAAGTGCTGGTACTCTTGCTGTACGAGAGTGAACAAGCTCTCTCGCCAGAGTACAGTCACGTACGCCTCTTAAATAGAGTTCATACACCCTCTGAGGGAGTTGCGCTAATCTCTCAGAGTTTTAAAATTTGGTAGGACTAGAGTGCATCAACTCTCTCCAAGAATAGAATCACTCCTGCTGCGTTAAGACTAATGTTTAAAAAATTATGTCGAGCGTTTTGTAAAAGCCGTGAACTGCATAGATTGCTTGAAGCACGTCACATATGCAGAACGAACATCAGCAGAGTAATAGTACGCAATACAGCAAACAAAACAGAACATATACCTTTCGCGCTACGGACAGCCATTCATACAGCAACCGGTATTTACACTCATGATGTCTAGCCCCCTTCTAGTGCGGGTGGCGCTGCCTTTCTATGACGCGTTTTGAAGAGCAAATACACGTCTAGTATTTCTAACTGGTACTCTGTAGGCACTTCGACCTTTTATTATAAAACTACATAACATACAGCGCCGTATTGAATACTGAATTCCAATTATAAGCCGGTATTTTGTCATATCGGCTCAATGCGGAGAAGCCACTTGTGCCTATACGTGAGAGTTGTACAACAATCATCTCAGATTTTTGTATTTGCAGTTGTTCTTTCAAGAAGATTATGTTTGTTGGATGTTTGTCCATCTGAACTGCGAAGTTACTTCTTGAGTACAGCTCAGGACACTTCCGGCTGGCAAAAAATGGCACTGCGTTGACCTGCCGAAATTAACGTTGACAAGTCACGTACGCATTTTATTATCAAAAGTTTTTACGTAAACTTGTTTTCCTGTGAAAGTCGTAGCAGCCACTTGGGAAAATATAAAACGGTGCTAGAGAAAACAGCCTGGGAAGCGACTTCACTGGAAAAAATGTATTCATACTCTCTTGCGTTCTCTGGCTTACTTATGGCTATAAGGTTGTGGCTTCCAGGTACGGAGTTAACGCCGTGTTCTGTGGAAGAAAAAGTGGGTCGCATTTACTCAGTGTTGAGGAAGTGATTACGGAAGCCCGAGTGGTGCGATAAAAAATGTAGCATCAAAAACGTCCAACAGTTTGTTTTGTGCGCATGTAGTGTGCTGTGTAGAATACCATTGTCGTGTGGGCAGGTGTTTTGTGATGGGCAAACTGGAACGTGCTATCATAAAAAGACAGGAAGCTGAGCCAGTTGGTGACAAAAAAGAAACATGCTTCTATGTGTGACCACATCAGTCTCTTGATTGGTAGGCCGTGCAGGCATCTGGCGTTGCACTGCAAGGAGTGCAAAAGCAGCTGCAAGCTATTTTGTTTAGAAAACTGTGATGTAGACACGTAAGGGGTCAACGCAGAGAGAGATTTTAAAGATATCCATTATCCGGCGGCAGAGGCATTATTACAATAACCATCGATCTATCTTTCTATAGGAATCAAAGATAGCTTTCATGAACAACGAGACAACTTATTGTGCTGAAAGTTTGTATGTTCTTTTATATTTACACGCCGACTCTTTTAGTTCTATTTAGTTTGACTATGTCTTAAATATGTTTTTTTTCCTGAATAAATAATCCTGTTGCTTGTAGTGAGTTTCCCTGTGTCTTCATTTTCCTTGTTTGCTGTATTTTTCGCTTCACGCTCAGTCTTCAATAAGCAACATTCACTTGCCCAAGTGTTATTTCACTTATATATAGTTCTTTATTAGTTATCACGGGCGATGGCTGACCCACACATTTGACCTTCCTTTTATATAATGAAGTGCTTTAGAAGTTTTACTGTTATCTAGTGCCAATAGCGGAACAAAACTGAGGTGCCTGCGAAACTAGGTGACCATCCACAGTCTCTGCAATTAAAGTTGAAACGAGAAACGAGATGAGACACGTTACCGCATCAAAGAGAGAGAGATGACAAAAGTTGCTGTGATACCATATCTGCATGGTCTGTCATTTAGCTTTCAATAGGTTCTTGGCGTGTGGTTCAGGTAGCTTTATTCTTTTTGCCAAAAAGAAGGTGCGTGACAAATGCGTAACAGTTCGCAGACGCATCAAGTGGAACTCCGGGTTGACAGCCTACGAACACGCCTACAAACATATTGATAGTGGATGTTTCATAGCATCCCACGTAGCCGTGTTTGCGTTGGTTGGACGCGTAGCTGCTTGAATCTGCATCCCAATGAGCGTACGAATACGCCTGAAGGCCCTGTTTGCTACCCATTCCGCCGTGCGCTACTTGCCGTCCGAATGCACATTAATTGTGCCACACTTTTCTTCTACCATTCAGACAAGATGATGAGCAAAATTTGTGAAGTCTTCTCTAATATGAAAAGGTACTAAATATGTAACAGAGCCGTCGCTCACGCCATTTTATAAAGTTGTGTTTTATTTATACCACACCGCACAGCATATAGCCTCGGTAAAATTGTCCGGTATATTTCGGTGACTTCTGTTTTTTTTTTCATGCTCAGTTTTACCCAAAGTGTGGCGTAGGTGATTCAGTAATACTTCTGTGTGCTGGTGCATTGGTGGTATTGTACGTGTGAATTATATTTCGCTTTTTTATTGAACTGCATTTAAAAGCGCTTGTGTTGGGTTTTTTTTTTGTTCGTTTCATACGAGTGCCTGTGCTCGTATAAATCGACAGCTAATCGACAGCTTTAAAAACAAATAAACTGCAGATTTCAAGCTGGCTACAATACCTCAATATATGAAGCCTAGAAGACTGATAAACGCAGTTTGGAAAGACGCATACGCAAAATTAGAAAGTATAACGAAAACTTACCCTGGGACTGGCAACAATTTAGTAAAACAACAGCTTCTTGAAGAGAAAATCAACACTTACATAAGCCGTACGTGATATAGTACAAGTTAGAGCACTCTGCTTAGGCAAACCAAATGCTAAGACATTTCCGATGCACGTTAAAAAACCGTTAACATGCAGATACATTTTAACTATAGTTTTCTAAATTGGTCACCCAATTGCCTAAATATGACAAGAAAAATAAACTTACACATTCATCATTGTCTATGTTTACGCATTTACAATGCTGCCTATAATTAAGCTTTCCTTTAAAATTGCACAGATTTCTAGTGCCAAGGAAATTGATTTTATTCGGAGCACGCGGAAGGAAAGGGACCATGGTGTAATTTCCTTACTGAGATTGAAGCGTTAGGAAATTCCGCTAAACATCGGTACAGATGCTTAGCCGTTGCATATGTGTCATATAGTCAATTGTTTGCACAGGCCTAACTAAGCCGACCGCAAATGAGATACCACCAATCCCTTAAGCGGTGAGCCGTTATGAAGCGCTTGCGCTTCCTAAGAGGCAGCCCTGGCAAGTTCTACGTAGACCAGTTCCAATAGACGGCGCCTAACTATGTGATTGACGTTAACCAGACATGACGCTTGTATATTAGGACTACATAACCTCTGTTTATGAAATTCCATTGCGAGTGCAGCAACCACAAATGACGTTTAACCCACGTTACGCCTGCATTGTTTATTTTCTTGCTTGGACCCTAACACTTTTATTTTGCCCTCATCGGGCCAACGCTGTTGATGTTAGTTTTTTTAAAAGTATCCGCATTTCAAATACCGGTGTCCGTTCTTCATGTTCCTGGTTAGACATAAGCTGTCAGTCACCTATGAAGCATACACGCAACCCGTAGTATTAGTGTATGAGCCACACCTGTTTAATGGTCTCATGTTTCTGTATAATTCTTCGGCGCTTCCTACTAAGATAGATTCACACCAACGGGCCAAATATAATTTTGAGTGCGAAACACTTCTTAGTGAACTTCAGAAACATTCAGCGTATCTATCTATCTATCTGTATATCTATATATCTAGCCGCTTAGGTTTGGGTGCTTTCGTAGTCACCCCCTCAACTCGGCCTGAACCAAATTTAGCATAGGAGAGTAAGATGATTTGACGAATATGACTCGCTGGTCAAGACATAAATAATGTCACACTCCCGTCACGTGCGTCGTCAAAAGCTTCCCCTCCCCCCGACAGTGGCATATATCCAGGGGTGGGTATGTGCCGCTGATACGCGGGTACGTGCCACAGGTGATTGACGCTTAGTATATACCCAGGAACGACGAGAACACACATGGGCAACTTTCACGCGAAGCGTTAAGCAATACCCGACATCGGCAGCGTCAACTCAACGAAGGCATAGAATAAATGTTATGCTTAAAAAACCGGACATACGCATGGCGCGGGTTCGAATCCCGGCTGCGGCGGCTGCATTTCCGATGGAGGCGGAAATGTTGTAGGCCCGTGTGCTCAGATTTGGGTGCACGTTAAAGAACCCCAGGTGGTCGAAATTTCCGGAGTCCTCCACTACGGCGTCTCTCATAACCATGAAGTGGTTTTGGGACGTTAAACCCCACATATCAATCAAAAAACCGGACATAGGCACCGTTTGCCCCCAACGAATGCAAATAATAAGTTTCAGGGTCCTATAGCAAAAATCAAACCCAAGTATTCTGCGTGGCAGTCAAGCAGTCTACCACAGAGCCTCACCATGTCTTGCAACAATTTTTTGAATAGACGCAAATCTTCGTGAAACGTCAAAAGTGGTTGCACTGCCGCTTACCCAATTTATTAAACGTTAAATATGTACTCATTTGATACAGCCGTCAAGACGGGTTAACGTCAATTGTGGTTAGGTGGCATGCGCTGAAGTTGATTGATGCAGAAGTGTCCAGGGCCAGCATCTTCGCGAGCATCGGTGCTTCATATCAGCTTCTGGTGTTACTAATACGCATGTTCCAGTTGACATCGTTGCGTAAGTGAAAACAGCTGGTCATATACACAGCTCCAACTCTTAAACATATATCTGTACGTGCATAATTTGAGCATGTATTTAGCGTCAATTCATGAAGTGTAGCTCAATAAAAAAAATTGCAACACGGTCACCTTCCCTCCGCATGCTTCGCATAACATCAATTCCCAGTTACGTGGGATCTGCCAAGTTTTTATGCAAGAAAGGGCTTTACACGTAAACAGTGGAGTTTTCATGTTATACATGACATGAACAGTCAGACATGTTCGTCACACCATTTTACCCTTCCATAAAAATATTTGTCTACCGTCTTACCCACGTGAGCTGATCACGAGGCCACTAATACCAATACGTAGGGAGATAGATAGATAGATAGATAGATAGATAGATAGATAGATAGATAGATAGATAGATAGATAGATAGATAGATAGATAGATAGATAGATAGATAGATGCTGTTGAGTAAAAATGCTGCTGATGAAAATAGTGGCAATCACGATTCTGCGCTTGAAAGTGCATCGCCATCATGGTCTCTGCTCGTTGCATCCTCTGCAGGAATTGGGTACGCCATCTGCATTCTTGACTTGTACATGGCCATGTACTACAACACAGTGATCGCCTGGGCACTTTACTACCTTGTGGCGTCTCTGGCCTCGGAGCTACCCTGGACGCGCTGTGACAACCCCTGGAATACAGCGACATGTCGTACGCTTGCCGAACGTGCTAATGCCACGGGACTGGCCACTAGCCCTGCGCAAGAGTACTTCGAGTGAGCCTTCCCCCTTATGTCTCAGTCATCACTTTCCTTTCTGCCTTTCGCGTTTTCTTGAACACATTTATTTATGAATAGCGCTGTCAAGCAGGTCACACCACCCTGGATTCAGTACCAGTGTAGTGTAATGTATAGATAGTTTATTTGCAATTCGCAGGCTCGTAATGTTTGCCTTTGGAATGCTTCGTCACGACAACGTGAAGATCACCATTGGATGCCGTAATGATTCTTTTATTAAATGCGAAGCATTTCTCGGCGAACTTCGGCGACTTTGAGCGTATATATCTGTCTAGCCGCTTACGTTTGGGTGCCCTCGTGGTCACCACCTAACTTGGCGTGAACGAAAATTAGCATGTGAAGGGAAGATGGCTTAGTGAATATGGCGCGCTGGTCAAGGCATGAATTATTGTCACAGTCCCGCCGCGTGCGAAGTCAAACGCTTCCCCCCAGATGGTGGCACATACCCGAGGGCGGGTGTGTGCCGCTGGTTTGCGGTTATGTGCCACACGTGGTTCACACTTAGCTTCTACTCAGGAACAACGAGAACACACGTGGACAATTTTAACGCGAGCGTTAAGAAACAGCCGACATCGGTAGCGTCGACCCAGCGAACGCAAATAAATGTCGGAGTCCCAGCTGGAATCGAACGCAAGCATTCTGCGTTGCAATGAAGCATATTACCACAGAGCTAAGCCAGGTCTAGGAACTACTTTATATATATATATATATATATATATATATATATATATATATATATATATATATGTATATATATATATATATATATATATATATATTATGTACTCTTTTGATGCAGCTCTCACGTCGGGTTAACGTCAGTTAGGGTTAGTTGATATGGCATCTTCGGGAGCATCGGTGCCTCATATCAGCTTCAGGTGTTGCTAATACGCGTATTCCAGTTGGCATCATTGTGCAAGCGCGAACAACTAACTGGTTATATAAACATCTGCAACCCTTCAACATATGTCTGTGCATGCAATATTGGCACATATAATTAGCGTCATTTCACGACGTGTAACTCAACAAAAAAAATCGCAACATGGTTGCGTTCCCTCCGCATGCTTCGCATAACGTCGATTCCCAGGTACGTGGGTTTCTGCCAATTTTTTTACAATCCTTAATCTCGTCTAATTTTCAGATAATCACGGTCATTTTCAACCATCGTGCTCTCGTAGGCCTGCCGTTGTCGTCACGGTCTTGTCTAGTCTTTAGTATAGCGCTCCATGTAGGATTACACAAACACGCCATTGCTGGTGCTATAATGCACCAAGTGTCACATGACAAGATAAATGGCAAAGGCGATCGTGGTGACTTAGCCAGAATAACGCTTCACCTACTGTTCATTCCCAATGAGTACATGTGAATGATTCATCACCTGTAGGTACTACACCTATTTACGCATCCTCTGAACAATTAAAATAGTAGGTGGCCTATGGTGACGAATCTTGCCTACAATAATCATGAAGTGCGTTTTGAGCTTCTACAATGTTTTTGTCAGTAACAGGACTAATATTGTCACAGATATGCAAATGCCACTCTGGCAGAGCCACCGAAATAACTCGGAATGGACGAAGACGACAACGTTGTTGTTGTGAAGCTGAGTACGAACCAGCTATCAAAAATACCCCTAACACAACATCTATAGTAGCGGCTAAACTTCGGACGAAAATAATAATACGAGAATTCCCTACACCATATTTAAGAAATTCCCCTGGTTTCAATCACCTAATGACACTCTGGGATACCTCCTCATGCCATACCAGAGGTCTGTAAGTTTCAATCACGTAATTACGCTGTCGTATTCCTTCATTAAAATTTATTTATTCAGAGCAGGCTTGACTCCCTTACCACTTTATTCTTTTTGTTGAGAACAGCAAATTATAAGACACTTCTTGATCTCTGGTTGAACGTTTTGCAACATTAAGAAAAATATCTCTAAAAAAAACGCCAAAAATCTTGGATTAGCTTTGACATCGTCAAACTTACTATCCCTAGGTGCACATACCCTTAGGCACAGCAGCGGGAAAGTGTGCGAGGCCGTGCAAAATTTCATCAAACAGTCAAATAGATTCACTCAATAACCTGAACAACGAAGGTTCTCAGTTCACCAATGTGGGCTACAGAAAACGTTTCTCGGATATAAATAATTTATTGCTAATTCTGTAAGAATTACTTCATCCATTTTTTATCAACAATATTTTACAAAAACAATACTTTTGTTGTACTGAAAGAGAAATTATTCTTTTCACTAGGATATAAATAAGCTGCCAGATTTTTTACTAGTCCCCCAAGGTGGACGTGAGCCAAAATTTAGGATCTACATCAACATCTACACCTGGGTTGTACTGTTGCATGGTATTCTATGCGCTTTGTGCAGTTTCATTTTAAAAATGATCTCGGCTTACAATACCTAAATGAAGTTTCCCCGTAAAATCTTCTTCTTATAGGTGCGAAAGTTTTCGAGGCAAAATTCAGGAAATGAAACCACGCAATGGTAACCAAGAAATAGCTTTTTAGGGGAGCACAGATCTTATCAATTCGAAAATAAAACGTTCCAGGCTCGGTTGATATGTGGAGTTTAATGTCCCAAAACCACCATATCATTATGAAAGAAGCCATACTGGAGGGCTCCAGAAATTTCGACCACCTGGGGTTCTTTACCGTGCACCGAAGTCTCAGCACACGGGCCTACAGCGTTTTTCCCTCTCTAAAATATGGAGTTTCCGCAGTCGGGATTCGATCCCGCGACATGCGGGGCAGCAGCCGAGTACCTTAGCCACTAGACCACCATGGCGGAGCAACATGTTCCAGGCTCAACGAGAAAGAAACGCCGGGCATGTTTTTTTCCCGGCTGTGTAAACATATCAAACAGGAATTTGAAGCTATGGATGCATCGAGTTAGTATAGACGTTTTGTTTCTAGGGGAAAAAATTCTTCAGTTCTATGTAATGATTGATTGATTGATTGATTGATCTGGGGGATTTAACGTCCCAAAACCACCATATGATTATGAGAGACGCATTTAGTTCTATGTAGGTGAACGATGAGGGGCTAGTGCGCGCAGGTCTATGGTTAGATGCGCAGCAGCTCATTGCCTAGCTCAATCCGGTGTGTGGCGTGACCACACTTACTGCGCGTCTACTCCCTTCTCTTTCCCCTCCTACGCTCTCCCTCTCTCGCCTCGTGATGCCGTCAAAGGAGCATCTGCTAACCTGCGCTCGCTTCCCTTGTTTCACCTATCAGTATTTCACATCACGGTGTTTACGCCACCACAGCACGTGCAATCTCCCCTCCCGCTCTGTTCTCACCTACGTGCCCCCCTCCCTCGCCTCGCAACGTCGATGCAGGCAGCGTCTGCTAGGGAGTTTTTAGAGGAAAGCTGTTATGAGATCACAACGCAGGTCACGTGCAGTTGTCCGCTGCCGCTATTGCCAGCGCCGGTGTCCGCAACAATATTTTTCTTTTCCGAGGCCAGCCAAGTATTCTACCACTGTGATACGCCCAAACTTGTGACTTGTTGGCAAACTTGCCTTAAGCAGGCTTGAGGTCAGTAAAGCAATCGCGTTAATACGATATATAAAGTGTTTTAAAACAGCAAAATAACAACCAATCACCGCACAATGCAAGTAAAATAACGAGTGGGCCGTCCAATGCTCCAACCCATTACAAAAAATTATTCTCCTAATAACTGTGGCGCAAAGCCACCTCATCCATGCATCCTTGTCGTCAGCCACCGCACGGACAGTTGGCACAAAGTTCCTCGCAAATGTTTAGCGCATACCACGCTACTCAGAATAATGACGAAAATTAGCATAGCGAATTCCGGCCTACTACTCACAAAAATATTATTAATGACCTGGTGGGTATCAAGAAAGTGTGCTTGCAGTATTTACACAATGAGTGTTCTGAAAAAGCTCTGGAAGCCTGCTCTTATACCTTTCGCTGTGACTGCGCTGCGCCTTCCGCGCAGGCCTGGCGTTTTCTTTTATTGAAAAAAATACCCCTGTATCAGCGTACTTCACTGCCGATGTCATTAAAAGTCTTGCATCTCGACGGAGTGAATAAAACGTTTATTGAATGTTGTGCGCGAGATAATTGGTGAACAGAAACCTGGAGGCGCTGCGTGAGACATGAACGCCGTCTGGCAGTAATCTTGGAAAACGATAGGAATGCCTCCAAAATAGTGAGCACGTGGCTTGTGCGCGCAATCACAGAGACCATGAATTGCAGAATGTAAGGCGAAGGGTAGGTACCATTACCCGCATTGTCACGCATAGTGTCACAATGTAAGCGCAGCATAAAAAACGCTGCATTAATTAGAAATAGTGATATATATATATATATATATATATATATATATATATATATATATATATATATATATATATATATATATATATATATATAATATATATATATATTTGCTCACAATATATATATATATATATATATATATATATATATATATATATATATATTGTGAGCATCATTACTCGTTCCATCTTTTCATCCGTACATACTGATCATCACCACTCCAGTTTAGGTTGTGGGGCACTTACTCGAGACAATAAAGAAGAGTCTTGAGGGTACTGGACGCCATCTTACAAGTGGTGGAGAGTGCTGCCCGATTCCCGCGTCCTTTCGCGCTCTCGGACAACCCTAGCGTCTTCTAGAACACAACCCTGGAGCTCCGTTCAGGCCACCGCTTAAGCGATCTGGGTTCGGTAATGTCGCAAGCCAACCAGCCCAGCGCAGCAGCTGTGCCACCACTCCCACCGCCAAGAAACCCTTCTCACCTGGTCACCAGCCCTCAAAAGGATCCTCCGCTGTTCGCAGGGCTTCCGGGTGAGGACGTGGAAGACTGGCTCGAGGAGTATGACCGCGTGAGTGTCATCAACAACTGGGATGAGCCTGCGAGACTCAGCCATGTTGCATTCTACTTGAGCGGCGTCGCAAAAACGTGGTTTTTAAACCACGCTACAGATTTTTCTACATGGCCCGCCTTTACGCGCTAGCTCCGCCAGATCTTCGCCAACCCGTCAGTACGTTCCGATATCACCAAGAAAAGGCTTGGTGCACGTGTTCAACGCCCCGGCGAGTCTTACACTTCTTACATTGAAAATGTTCTCGCCCTTTGGGCGCCGCATCGACAACTATATGGCGGAAAACGACCGTGTGCGCCACCTGCTAAAAGGCATTGCGACTGTCGCTTTTAATGCGCTTGTGGTGCAGACTCCCTAGACCATAGCCGATGTTGTAGCTACCTGCCAGCGCCTCGAGGAGCTTCAAACCAATCGGGTGCAACCTGATATGCCTGATCTCAGCTCGAGTCACGACACAACAGAGCTGCGTGCATTGATCCGCACTATCATCTGCGAGGAACTTCATGTACAGGCTTCACCTCACCAACTTGATATTCGAACGACGCCACCAGGTACTAGTTTACGCGACGTCGTGAGGGAGGAACTGGCCTTGATCACAGGCACACCAGTTCCGAGCTCACATCCCGTGCCCATGCCAAGTTATGCTCACGTTGCTGCAACTACGACTGCTCCCCACCAAAGCCTGGCTTTGACGGCTGTCACACCTTTTCCGAGATCATATCCTGTGGCCATTCCAACTTATGTTCAGGTTGCTGCTAGGACACCTGCACCCCAGCACAGCCCAATGCAGCTACCAGCGCCCGATGGGCATGGTTCGCTTAACTCGCTCGCACTGCGACCATCTTCCCAGCCTTACAACACCAGGCGCACTACACGACTGACTTGCTTTTATTGCGGCATCCGTGGTCATATTTCAAGATTTTGCCGACGCCGTCAACAAGATGAAAGACGAAGCTACGGTGACTATGAAAGAAATGACTTCTACCCAACTGGACCACCCTATCGCCGACTGTAACAGAACAGCACACGCCGGTCGCTGTCTCCGCAGAACTTTGCGTCAGTTGGCAGTTCCCGTTTCTCACGTCTTCGCTCACCTTCACCGATGCGGCGTTCCTCCTCTCCCCTTTGACCTTCTACTTCGATTGCCGACCGCCAACTGGAAAACTAAACAGTGCAGCTTCGGGAGGGAAAGCTGCATCTTTCGAACTGCGTCAAACTCCTCCAGACGCCCCACCAAATGTTTTGTTGGTGTAAGTTGAAGGTATACAGACAGAGGCACTAGTAGACACAGGCGCATCACTTTCCGTAACTCATGCAGACTTTTGTGCCCGCTTGAAAAAAGCTAGGACGCCATACGATGGCTCTCCCTTTCGTTGCGCTGATGGAGTCCCTATTCAGCCTTTGAGTGTTTGTACAGTCCGCGTTTTCATAGATGGCATCCTTCACCACATTCAGTTTCTTCTACTTCCTTTGTGCACTCACACAGTCATTTTAGGATGGGACGTCCTTTCTTCGGCATCAGCTTTCATATCGTGTCATCAGCGAGTAATTCATATGTCAGCTACTGAGAGTTCATCTGATGTCGATCCATACAGCTTTTGTTTCGCTGCTGCCGCGGACTGTTTCATTTCGCCAGGAGATGAACGAATTCTCACGATCGCTTCGGATACTATAGTTAACGGTAACGTGTTCATTGCTCCATCAGTTCGCTCCAAACCTGCGGCGCTTACCATTGCACCCGGCCTTGTGCAGTTTAACGATGGTAAGGCATTGGTCATCGCCTTGAACCCAACTCCATCGCCAGTGATGCTGCCCCAGGGCACTGCTGTGAGCTGCTTCGCTGAGAGCGAGCCTTTTCCGCTGGTTCCCCTTCACGCAGAATCACCGCCTTTGTCGGCTACAACCGATACCAAGGCACCCACTGCTGCTTGAAATGCTACCATAAGTCCTCACCTCACTGCTGAGCAAAAGAGAGACCTCTTTAGACCTTCTCCAGAAGCACAGCTTTTCGTTCGACGTACATTCCAAAGTTTTGGGCCGCACCACTGTTTCAGAGCACAGCATCGAAAGCGAAGGCAGCTCCATTGTGCGCCGCCACCAATACCGTCTGTCTTCGGCGGAACGGCAAATGATTGGGGAAAACGTCGCCGACATGCTCAAACGGGATAATATTCGACCTCCATCCAGCTCTTGGTTGTCTCCTATGGTGTTAGTCCGAAAAAAGGATGGCTCTGTCCGCTTTTTTGTTGATTACAGAGCGCTCAATAAGATAACAAAGAAAGATGTATATCTGTTGCCACGCGTAGATGATGCCCTGGACTCCCTACAGGGCGCAGAATATTTCTCCAGCCTTGAGCTTCGATCCGGGTATTGCAAATACCTATGCGCGAAGCAGACAAGGAGAAAACAGCGTTTGCAACGCCTGACGGGTTTTACTAGTTCAACGTCATGCCTTTTGGCTTATGCAACGCTCCAGCAACATTCGAGCGCATGATAGATACTGTCTTACGTGGTCTCAAGTGGAAAACCTGCTCATGCTGTTTGGACGACATCGTAATTTATTCTTCTACTTTTCCTCAGCACCTTAAGCGTTTGGACGAAGTTCTTACGTGCATTTTGAACGCTGGGCTTCAGCTCAATAAAAAGAAGTGCGACTTAACGCCAGCAAGAGCATCAAAGTATTGGGTCACCTTGTCAGCAAAGATGGCGTTCGACCTGACCCCGACAAGGTTGCTGCCGTAATTAATTTTCCACGTCCGGGCAATCAAAAACAATCGCGAAGTTTCGTGGGCCTGGCGTCTTACTTCCGCCGCTTTATCAGTCACTTTGCTGCCATTGCGGGGCCGTTACACAAGCTTCTGACGTAAGGAACGGCCTTCACTTGGACTGACGAATGCGAGTGCGCTTTCCAAGCCCTTAAACGTGACATAAGACACCGTCCTTCGTCACTTTGACAAGAGCGCACCTACTTTCCTTCACACAGATGCCAGCGGCCACGGAATTGGTGCCGTCCTCCTCCAGCGCGACGACACTTCACGTGAGCGAGTAGTTGCCTATGACAGCCGCGCACTAACACCTGCGGAAAAGAACTACTCGATAACAGAGCAGGAATGTATTGCTATCGTTTGGGCCATCCAGAAGTTTCGAACTTATTTGTATGGGTGCCACTTCACTGTCATTACCGACCACCATGCCCTATGCTGGTTGTCCTCGCTGAAGAATTTGTCTGGGCGACTCGGTCGTTGGATACTCCGTTTTCAAGAGTACACTTTTTACGTTGTGTACAGGTCTGGCAAACAGCACCAGGATGCCGACGCTCTCTCTCGCTGCCCTCTGCCACTTTCATCTCCAACCACGCATCCTCGATGCCCCTCATCTGCAGGTGATCAAGCGGCTTCTTCTGCACTCACGTTACCACCCCTGGCAGTTGCTGGGTCACTATCTTTAAACAGCAGCGCTCAGTTTGCCGCGTGCCAACGTGACAACCCATACTGTAACCGCATCATCGGGTGCTTGAATGACTCGCCTTCTCCACGTAATGCCAGACTACGCCGTCAGTTACGGCAGTTCAAGCTAGACAACAAGGTCCTGCAGCGCTATACTTACAATGCGGATGGGCATCGGTGGGTGGCAGTACTTCCCCGTTCACTGCCAAAACAAGTTCTCGAAGCACTCCACGACGACCCATCAGCTGGACACTTGGGATTTCAGAAGACGTACAACCGCGTTAGGAGCCGTTTCTTCTGGCCTGGTCTTTCTACCTTTGTGGGTAATTATGTCGCGTCTTGTGCACTGTGTCAACGCCTGAAACGACAAACGTCTGCTCCTGCTGGATTATTACAACCCATTCCATGTCCCGATACACCTTTTGACGTTGTCGGAATAGGCCTCGTCGGACCACTTCATGTAATGCCAGTGGGCCACCGCTGGATCGTCACAGCCGTCGACCACCTCACTTGATACACGGAGACCGCTCCTCTACGCACTAGCTCCGCCTCAGACGTTGCCGCCTTCTTTTTAGAAGCCATTGTGTTGCGTCATGGTGCACCTCGCACGTTGTTGAGTGACCGGTGCAAGCCCTTCATGTCGAAAATTCTTGACTAAATTCTAAAAACTTGTGGCACAGTTCATAAGACCACATCCGCTTACCACCCGCAGACAAATGGCCTGACAGAGCGATTGCACCGGACTCTAATCAACATGATATCAATGTACATCGGAGCGAACCACGATAAATGGGATAAAATCTTGCCGTTCGTAACGTTTGCACACAACACTGCTGTTCAACGAACCACCGGGTATTCACCTTTCTTCCTCGTCTATGGTCGTGCGCCGACATTCACTATTGACGCCTCTTTCATTAATATAACGACAAAAACGTCCATGACTACACCACAAATTTTCGTCTCCAGGCTCGCTGACGCATGGCAACGTGTTCAACTCAACACAGACGCCAGTCAACTAGACCGCAAGCAACGCTAAGACAGCTTTCGTCGAGACGTCACCTTCCGTCCTGGAGATGAAGTACTACTTTGGACGCCTGTTTATACACCCGGATTGTGTGAAAAGTTCCAGTGACGTTTTCTCGGACCTTACGTTGTTAGTGAACGAACATCTCCTGTCAATTACCTTGTCACTCCCGTCAAGAGTTCCTCGGATTGTCGTTACCGTGCATCCGAGATAGTTTACGTTTCACGCTTTATACCCTTTGTTCGCCGTACCTTTTCCGCCTAAGTCTCGGCCGGGCCGGCCGCTCAAGTGCGCGGGGAAAATAAGTGTGAGAATCATTACTCGTTCCATCTTTTCATCTGTACATACTCATCATCACCACTCCAGTTGAGGTTGCGGGGCACATACTCGAGACAAGAAAGAAGAGTCTTGAGGGTACTGGACGCCATCTTACAATATGTATATATATATATATATATATATATATATATATATATATATATATATATATATATATATATATATATATATATAAGGGAAAGAAGTGTATACCTAAGGACTAATTTTTTCGTGTTTTGACACAATATTATTGATTTCTAACAGACAATATAGCCAAGGAACAAATGTAATGTAAATAGGAAGAAAGAAAAGTGGGTAAAAATAAACTTACCATGAGCAGGAATCGAATCTACGACCTTCAAATAACGCGTTCGATGCTCTAACCACTGAGCTATGACGGCGGCCTTCTCCCCATTCATTTTTTTTGGGTTTATATGTAAATTTAAACGTGGGAGTGTCAGTCAGCGCCATTTGTAGCCAAGCAGCGAGTGTGAAACACCCTTCTATGAGCCTGTGTGGCGTCACGTAGCACGTGAACTTATTACGAGCGGGCAGCTGACCAATAGTCCCTCGTATACAACCTAACGGCACCAAGGCTGCCAGTACGAGACCCTCGTTAATGAATAAGGGAAAAAAGTATATACCTAAGGGCTCGTTTTCCCGTTTTTTGACACAATATAAATGAGATATAACAGACAATAATGCCATAGAATGTATAGGGGAAGTTATTATAACAAATGTAATGTAAATAAGAAGAAAGAAAAGTTGGTGGAAATATAACCTACTGTGAGCAGGAATCGAACCTACGACCTTCGAATAACGCGTTCGATGCTCTAACTACTGAGCTATCACGGAAGCCTTCCCCCATCCACTTTTTTGGGTTTATATGTAAATTTAATATTTGAGTTGTATGTGAATATATATATTGTAGCGAAGAAGATGAAGGCTACTCAGAAAGGCAGGGGATATGACTTAGTCGGTGAAGAAGACGACGTTTGCTTGGCTGGGTACTCAGACTGGTTCCGCCATTACCACTGGACGTGTCGTGACCACTCTCCTGTTTTATAAAAGAGTGCCACTCTAAAACGCCTCATTTTAATTGGTGGAAGTGCTGGGTAACGCCTAATACTGGAATTGCGAAACCGTACGTTGCCCCCAGGTGCTACAATGTCCACGGACGACGATCAGCAGGCGGCCGCCTCGGCTCCAACTACTGCAGCTCCTGTTTGTCTCGGCTCCTTTCGGCAACGCGGTCCACCTACCTTCAGTGGATCCGATGACAAAGACGTGGAAGACTGGCTCGACGAATACGACCGGGTGAGCAAGCACAACAAGTGGGACGATGCGCACAAGATTACTGTCGTCCAATTTTATTTGACTGACGTAGCCAGTCTGTGGTACCGTAATCGCGAGAGAGACCTCCCCACCTGGTCGGCTTTCCGAACAGCGTTCGTGGACTTCTTTGGCCGTCCAGCGTTTCGCAAACTACGGGCTGAACAGCGCTTGCGTACTAGGGCTCAGCATAATGGTGAGAAATACACCAGTTATATTAAAGAAGTGGTCGACCTTTGCCGGCGTGTCAACTCGGCCATGACAGAAGTCGAGAAGATCAAACACATCTTGAAAGGCGTGACTGACGACGCATTTCAGATGCTTGTCACCAAAAGCCCGCAAACGGTAGCGGAATTGATCCAACTTTGTCAGAGCTATGATGAGCTCTGGGAACAGCGTGACACCACTCGTCGTTCCAACGCGCCATGTGCAACAATCTCCGCTTTAACGTCACCAGGCACTACTATAGACCACAACACTTTGCTTCTCGAGATCAAGCAATTTGTACGAGAGGAGGTCACACGCCAGTTGTCCCTCGTGCCTTATACCTCCGAAGGTGCCCCATATACTTTAGCGCCATCAATACAGCGATTAGTCCAGGAGCAAGTGTCCGAGGCGCTACCAGCAGCTCACGCACCACCTGTGGCTGCTCCATTGACCTATGCCGAAGCACTGAACGGAACCCGACGTCCACCTGTCGCGAACGGCCACGTTTCTTTGTCACGAACGCCTACGTCCACGTGCCCCTTTGTCGTACCGACTGAGCCTATGTACCAGGCTGCCCGTCCTTTCTCCCGACCACCACCTCAACGCTTTCAGAACCGTTGGCGCACTCAAGACAACCGCCCCATATGCTTCGCCTGTGGAATTCCGGGGAACGTGGCACAATTTTGTCGACGGCGTGAGTTTTTTTTGCGTGACGACCTCAGGCCCAACAATTATGATTTCCCACAACGACCACAGCCTCCTATATCTGGCGAGACTGCGACCATGAACACATTTTCACCTCGCCGGAACTTCAACAGACACCGGTCGCCTTCACCTGAACGCCGTTCCCTTTCCCCTATGCTACGTCGACCTCGCCCTGTCCCTGAGGAAAACTAGGAGCCGCACTTCCGGGGGCAAGAACTGCGGATCTTTCGAACTCCACAAGACCTTGTTTTTCACCGTCCAACGTCATTGCTGTCTCCGTTGAAGGTATACCTGTTTTTGCATTGGTCGATACTGGCGCCGCAGTGTCTGTATAGACTGAAAAACTTTCCGTCGACTAAAAAAAGTCAGAATACCTCTTCACGACTTTGTTTTGAGCACTGCGAGCGAGAAACCAATTCGCCCTTTTGCTGCATGCACAGCACGTGTCGCTATTGCTGACGATATTTATGTCGTCGAGTGTGTAGTGCTCCCGCAGTGTTCCCATGGCATTATATTAGGCTGGGACTTTCTCTGCACTCATCATGCCGTCATCGACTGTGCTCGCGCCGAAGTGGAGTTCGCGCCGTTATGCGATGCTGCATCACTCGACTCGCCCTTTCACCTGCAAAAGTTTACGTTTCCGCCGAGACTTCGATACCCCCCTTCTCATCCGCCCTAGTTCCGCTTTCCTGTGACGTCTCTAGAGGCTCAACTGTTATTTTTACGCCTTTTGAAACCGCTGTTCGCCGCAAGTGCTTCCTGATTCCTTTCGCCGTTCTGAATGTTCACGATGCATCAAGTGCAATTTATGTTTCAAATCCGTTTCCCTCGCCTTCCAAGTTACTGTACGGAGAGTGCTTGGGCTTTGCCGATGACATTGATCCCTCGAGTGCACGTGTAGTTCCTGACCACTAGACTACGCTACCTATTGACGCTGTTGTTGCTGCACGTCATCCTCTTCCCCATCATTCACCGACGCAATTTCATGCTGCATCGACACCAACCTTACGGCCCAGCAGCGCACCGAAATCATCGCCCTCCTCGAGCACTTCCGCGCCAGCTTCGACCGCCAGCAACTGGCTTTGGGTCGTGCTTCCACAGTATCTCACGAAATCGACACTGGCCTTCACGCTCCTTTACGTCAGCGTCCGTATCGGGTATCGGCATCTGAGCGTCGCATAATCGCGCAACAAGTTGACGACATGTTGAAGCAAGGTGTTATTGAGCCCTCTAACAGCCCGTGGGCATCCCCAGTTTTTCTAGTCAAGAAAAAGGATGGCTCAATAAGATTCTGCGTCGACTAGCGCTGGTTGAATAAGATCACTCGCAAAGATGTTTACCCGCTACCCCTCATAGACGATACCCTTGACTGCTTACAAGGCGCGGAGTTCTCGTCACTAGATCCGCGTTCAGGTTATAGGCAGGTTCCCATGGCTGAGGCTGATCGCTTCAAGACGGCTTTTGTTACCCCTGATGGCTTATACGAATTTAACGTCATGCCGTTCGGGCTCTGCAATGCGCCTGCCTCTTTCGAGCGCATGATCGACAACATCCTCCGTGGCCTGAAATGGCAGACATGTCTGTGTTATTTAAACGATGTCGTGATATTTTCAAGCGATTTTTTAACGCAACTTCAGCGGCTCGAGACAGTGCTTACTTGCCTCACCTCCAGCGGTCTACAGCTCAACTTGAAGAAGTGCTGCTTCGGCGCTCGAAAACTCCTAATTTTGGGCTATGTTGTATCTAGAGATGGCAATCTTCCGGATCCGACGAAACTCCGTGCCGTTGCCGAATTTCTTAAACCGAAGACCTTAAAAGAACTTCGCAGCTTCCTCGGTTTATGTTCATATTTTCGTCGTTTTATTCGCAACTTCGCCTCCATCATATCGCCCTTGACGGACCTTCTTGGCAGCAACAACGACCTCTCTAGTTGGTCATCAGCTTGTGATGATGCATTTGCCACACTCCGCCACCTTCTTACGTCACCTCCTATACTGCGACATTTTGATCCTCTTGCCCCGACGGAAATACAGACGGATGCTAGTGGAGTTGGCCTCGGTGCTGTGCTCGGCCAGCGTAAACCTGGATTTGAAGAGTACGTCGTCTTTTACGCCGGCCGTGCACTCACAAAAACAGAAGCCAACTATTCAATCACCGAAAAAGAGTGTCTAGCCATCATATGGGCCATAAGCAAGTTTTGACTCTTTCTTTACGGGCACTCATTCAGCGTGGTAACAGATCATCACGCATTAGGTTGGCTCTCCACATTAAAAGATCCCACCAGCCGGCTCGCCCGTTGGTGGGATCTCGCCCGTTGGCGTCGACTACAAGAGTACGACATTCACGTCGTTTACCGATCTGGTCGAAAACATTCCGACACAGACGCTTTGTCCCGATCACCTCTACGATGTGGTGACAAGTCGCCGTCATCGCCTGCCCCCGACGTATCTGTACTTAGGGTCATCGACATGCTACAGGAGCAACAAAAAGATCCTTGGATCGCTTCACTTATCAACTTGTTGAGTCGAGCTCCCTCGCAAAATGTCCCTGGAGGTATGCGCCGTCAAATACAGCCCTTCGTTATCAGAGATGGTTTGTTATACAGACGGAATTATCTCTCCGAAAGACGCCAATGGCTGCTAATCATTCCCAGTCGTATCCGCTCATACATATGCGCCTCCTTTCACGCCGACCCACAATGCGCCCATGCTGGAGTGGTAAAAATCTACACCCGCCTGTCCCATAGCTACTACTGGCGTGGAATGTATCGCTTCGTTCGTCGCTACGCACGTTCCTGTCTCGCTTGCCAACGCCGGAAGAATCCTACTCCAAGTTTTCCAGCTCCACTACAACCCTTACCTTGTCCTGCCCGACCGTTTGACCGTGTTGGTATCGATCTGTATGGACCTCTTCGGATTACACCGGCTGGAAATCGCTGGGTAATCGTCGCTATCGATCACCTAACGCGCTACGCAGAAACTTCACCTCTCTCTTCTGCGTCAGCCAGTGACGTCGGTCGTTTCATACTACATCAAAAATTTTACGTCACGGTGCACCACGTGAACTCCTGAGTGACCGAGGGCATGTGGTTTTGTCGGACGCCGTCGAATCGCTTCTCAAGGAATGCCAAGTCATTCATCGCACCACCACCGTGTATCATCCTCAAACTAATGGCATTGCAGAACGATTCAACCGTACATTCGGAGATATGCTATCAATGTACGTCGCAACCGATCACACCAACTGAGACAGTATTCACCATTTTGTAACATACGCGCATAATACTGCTGTCCAGACAACCACTGGTTTCTCTCCATACTTCCTCCTTTATGGTCGCGAGCCCTCTTGCACACTTGACACCATCCTTCCTTACCATCCGGATGTTGCTGAGTCGACGACGATGTCACAAGCTGCTAAATACGCGGAAGAGTGTCGTCAGCTTGCCCGCTCCTTCACAAGTGCTGAACAGCAACGACAGAAGCACCACCGCGATAGCCCGACGCCTCCGGCTTCTTATGCATCAGACGACCTTGTCTGGCTTCGCATCCCTTCAACCAGCCTTGGTCTCGCAACGAAACTGACGTACAAGTATGACGGCTCTTACTGTGTGGTTAAGCAAACTTCACCCGTCAATTACATCATCGAGCCGCTAGAGCAGCCCCATGATCAACGACGCCGTGGACGTGAGGCCGTCCACATAGACCGCCTAAAACCGTATTATTATCCCTCTATTGTCTCATGCCCATGAGTCGCCAGAATGGCTCTTTTCCGGAGAGGAGGAAAATGTAGTTAATAAGATAAGTGCTACTCAGAAAGGCAGGGGGTATGACTCAGTCGGTGAATAAGACGACGTTTGGTTGGCTGGGTACTCAGACTGGTGCCGCCATTACAACTTGACGTGTCGTGACCGCTCTCCTGTTTTATAAAAGAGTGCCACTCTAAAACGCCTCATTTTATCATATATATATATATATATATATATATATATATATATATATATATATATATATATATATATATATATATATAACTTTTATTGTATACAAATATTGGCGTTTAAAAATTGTGCGTCAAATACGTGCACTACTTGTCTTTAGGCAACAATATGCACAAGTATGAACGCCCAAATCAAATCAATATTGGTGATGACTGCGGATGTGGATGGACTTTGGTCGTTTCGGATGACCCAGAAAGAGAGAAAATACAAGACATTTATTTGGTTCGGAACAAAGAGTTGAGATGCGGAAACGTACAATTCGTCACCCATTTTGGTACGGGGAGGCCGAGCCTCTCCAACCCCTCATGGTTCTTCCGGACACCCAGGAGCTGGACGTAGTAGCTGGGGTCGTTGATAGCAGCTGTCCACCAGGCTTTTTTACAGTACTCCTGCAACGATGGGTGTCGCCAGAGCATGTGTTTTAATGAATTACCTTTTCCGCAGTCTGGGCAAGTAGGGTCCATCTCCGAATGTACCATACCTAAGAAGCTCTTTCAGGGGTGAGAGTCCATTTGGAGCACAGATTGTATTAAGTTTAAGGAAGGGGTTGGAACACTCGTCTAATGCCCCTGTAGTACGAGGTAATTCCGTGAAAAGTGACGAGCTCATCACGAAACTCGAGCGGTTTCGAATCATTAGAGTGCTTCTGATCACTGCGGCCTATGAATACTCACTCACGATCATGAGTGATCTCATTTGGGTTCGGGGGGGGGGGGGGTAGTGGTAATACACCCAAATATAAGGGAGCCGGTAACCATATAATGTGGTGAGGTTCGCCTCACGGGGACCTGCCTTTAGAAACCCTAGCTGATTTATTTGAGACTATACCCGACTGAAAAGCCCGTACAGCAGCTTCGAAGTCAGCGTAAGTGGTGGTGCGTTTAGGATCAAGTACCGCTGTAGCCAACGCTACCTGTTCCGCTACTGCTGCCATTGATGCGTAAAGTGAGGCAGACGAGAGACGGTCTCCTTTGTGGCCCACAAAAGTGATTGAAAATCTACCAGCATTTTTGTGTTGGGCGGCATCGACGAATGCTTCTGTACCCATAAGTATCTTTAGCAATGCTCTTGCTCTTGCGAGCATTTTACCCTTGTTAAATTGTGGGCTCATGTTTCTTGGGCATGGGTCAACAACGAACGTTTCCCTGACGTGATTGTCGAGCTGAACTACCTCGCATTTGTTATCGCCAGGTGGCAGGCCTGCGTTGCTTTTGTACCGGATAATCTGGTGATTGTTCCCATCCTTTGTTCTTCTGCTAGCACATCTATGGTATTATGAACCCCTAACCTAAAAGGCATCTCTGTACGGGCTGTTGTTTAGATACCGAGCACTTTTTTGATAATTTTGTGCGTACACTCTAAGGCAAAATTACCCGAAAAAGGAGTAACGGAGCCCAATAGGCGCACGTGATGAACCGATATACCGTTGAGGAGCAACCACAGAGGGAAGCGTGCGGCGCGAAACCATTTCGTCTCCACTGGGATGAACCGCCCGGGCATTGCAGGCAGCGCGAAAAGCGTTGCCAATCTGACCAACCCTCCTTCTCCACAGAGCACATGTCCTTCTCCTCCTCTGTTGGCTCAGTCTTTTCCCGTATTTCGCCGGTGACAGTTGCGTAGCGTCGCACTCGGAGTGCTCAACCAGGGCCGCCTGGATTCGATGATCTAAGAATTACGACGTGGTGCTTGTGTGTACGCCTGGATGAGCGTGGGCTGCTGCTTTAGCGTTTCGCTGCACCCATGAAGTCTGGAGCAAGCCTCGACAGGTCACCACGCCACGCTGTATATCTCTGGCTTCAAGATAGTCACGACCAACACACAACAGCAACAGTTGGGAAGGCCAATATGGCGGCCGAGAAGAAGAGTCATATTGGATATATACTTCAGTCCGCCTCAGGGCAGAAACCAACGCTTGATTCTAAGGCAAGTAGGTTATCATTCCTTATTCTACTCTACTTGTCGCGTGTGCGATACGGATTGCACTTGCCGGCAACGGGCTCGGTCGTCTTGCATATCACACGCACGAAATGCATCATGAAGGTCAGCTTCGACGTCTTCAGTTCGCCTGTGCTTTGCAACTGCCTGGAAATCGACCGTCATTGCCGTCGGCCTCCCGTACGCTCGCTCATCGTGTGCTCGCCTGTCTTCGCCGCCGCGATGAGCCCCGTGCTGACGATATTAGGCTGAGCTCTCGTCGCTGTGTTGCGAGTTATTGAAAACACGTTGCGGGTTCTCGTAAAGAGCTTGGTTTGTAGTATGTCGCGCGCTGTAAGTGCACCAGCACGGCCTGGCGGGGCTTTCGATAGCGTCGGAAATCACTGAAAATAGGTCGCCATTACAGTTGGATTTTCCGCCAGTCGGTTGCAAGCAGCTCGGAGCCGTCCAATCGCCACGGTGGCGGACTCGCGTTTGCGCGCTGCACTCGCTCGAGTTTGTGGAAAAGGGCCGCAACACCGTCGATTTCTTCCGCGCTAGCTCCAAACCAGCTCGGCGCTGTTCGTGGCGGCGGCCAAGCGTACGCTCGCTGTGCTGTTCGAAGTTCGCTGGCGGCAGACACTCCGCGTTCAGTGCCGCGTTTGGTCTCGCGTTCGCTTGCTCGACCTGAACGAGGTCGCTGGCTTAGGACTCGCCGACTTGTTAGCGGCACGGTGGTTCGCAGAGGTGTGACTGCGGCCGCCGTTCCTACGCTGTTGCGCTACGGGGATCGAAATGAGTCTGATGATGTATGACATCACGGTGAAATTAATAGCATGTCATATCTCACATATGTTTTCATTTCACCTTGCACGTATTTCTCATATGCATTTGTATTCATCCTCTGTCACGTGTGACTCACTATTTTACATACTTATTGTGCAGCCGTGGGCACACACCATGCTGAAGACTGTGCGCGGGCGTCTGCGATACCCGTCATCCATCTCTTTCGTCAGAGCAGCTTCAGAAGGGCTGTGCGAGATGTGCAGGTAAAGTTATTTGTGTGTCATATTTTAACGCTTGTTTTTTATTAACGTGTACGCAATTGTTATGTGCGTTCATCTTCATCTTCTGTGACGTGGCCTAACTATTTTTACTATATTATTGTACGTGCAGCCGTGGGAACACAACAGGCAGGAGGCTGCGTGCGCTGGCGTCTGCAATGCCTGTCATCTATCGCTTCCGTCGGAGGAGCTCCCCAAGGAGTGAACAAGATTTGATAACGAGACTGGACTTGTACACTTCACCATGAAATCACTTAAGAGAATGGGGAAATTACCTTCATGTGTATGAAGAAAAATAAAGATTTTGATGTCTCACTTTTGTCTTTCATTGCTGCAGTGACTGCGAAAGCAGTTACACATAGGTGGCTAACTACTTTTTCACGTGTTCTTTTCTGTGCAACTTGTTGCTCACTGCGCAGAAAAACAGGCGAAAAAGTATTAGGCCTGGCCGAAAATAAACAAAAAACTATGTTTGAACTGGGACAAAAAGTTCATCCAATTTGAGTGGATATTGGTATGCCGAATCCATAGCTAAATTTCTAGTTGTTATATTCCGTCTTTCCTTTTCTGAAGGTGTTGTCCCCGCCAAGTGGCGTATTGCACGTACAGTTCCTGTTTTTAAAACTGGCGATCGAGCCATCGTTACTAACTATCGCCCTATTTCGCTTCTCAATTCCTGCAGCAAACTCATGGAGCATATTATTTCCAACTATCTGGTCGACTTTTTAAATTCCCGCAATATTTTAACACCCTTCCAGCATGGTTTCCGTAAGGGCCTATCTATTACCACTCAACTCGTTTCTATTGTGCATACCTTTTCTTCAGTTCTCGACAAGTCCGGCCAAGTTGACGCAGTATTCCTAGATCTAAGCAAAGCATTCGACAGGGTTTCGCATTCAGGTATTCTCAATAAACTTAATACACTTAATGTCCCGCATCTTCTAATAAAGTGGATTGCCTCATACCTTGAACATAGAAAACAATTTGTTGATGTCGGTGGTCACGCTTCAGATCTTGGATCAGTTAACTCCGGAGTGCCTCAGGGAAGTGTCCTGGGGCCTTTATTATTTCTGGTATATATAAACGACATAACCTCTTGTGTGCACGAAAGCGTTGCTATTCGTTTATTTGCGGACGGCTGTCTTCTGTACAGAGCTGTTGAATCAACTAATGACCAAATTACCCTCAACGACAGTCTGAATTTAATATCTAATTGATGCGACACTTGGGGAATGAAGCTTAACCAAACTAAAACGGTGTACATGCGCATAACTAATAAAAAATGTCCTCTTATGTTCAATTACTCTGTAAAGGGAGTCGAAATTTCTCAAACCAATAGCTTTAAATATCTCGGCTTAACATTTACAAATAATCTAACCTGGTCAATGCATATCGACAAAATCTGTGCATCAACTCGGCGTAAGCTCGGCCTCTTACGTCACAAACTAAAAAAAATCCCCCTCCCATGTTAAACTTCTTGCATATAACACGCTAATCAGGCCTCGTCTTGAATACGCGTGTATCGTTTGGGACCCGTTCACTAAAAAAGACATTAACAAACTTGAACAAATTCAGAGGCTGGCTGTACGGTTCATATATAATCGTTACCGCCGACATGACTCGCCTACCTCTTTAATGCAAACAAACAACGTCATGACCTTACAGAGCCGCCGTAAAATAACAAGACTAAAATTTCTTTATCAGCTTTGGAACCGTAAACTTGCACTCGACCCCGCTCCTTATCTAAACCTTTTGCCCCATAGACCCATCAGGAACTTTCACCCTTTTAAATTTAACTCGATTTTTGCACGCACAAACATATTCAAACATTCCTTTTTCCCGCGCACCATAAGTGATTGGAATGCCTTACCATCTGAAACCTTCTTATCAAATAATGTTCTTCAGTTGTTTAACCAGCTCGCAGAATAAATTTGTAACGGTGCCTTTATTCTGTGATTGGTTTCCCATATCTAGTTATGTAAAATGTGTGCTACGCTACTGTTATGATCATTGCTGCCTTGCTTCGTTCTGTTACGATCATTGCTGCCTTGCCATATGTCTGAAATATGCACTGATTAGTCCTCTCCTGGTCTCTGGTGTTTTCTTCGATTGTTCATTGCTTATTTCTTCTTGCTCTCAATTTGTATTTCTTTTTTTGTTTAAATCTGGTTTTCATCATTGATATACAAACAAACCACTTCTGCTTGGGCCGCCCTAGGCCTGCAGTATTGTATAAATAAATAAATAAATAAAATAAATAAATTAATAACCGTTTGTCCGGCAAGGTGCCACTTTGAGGACTAACGGTTGCCCGGTAAGGTATAAATGCGGCGATTAACAGTTGCTCTATAAGGTGCAAATGTGAGGACTAAATGTTAGTCATTTGGGGTGAACTGTGAGACTAACGGTTACTCACTAAAATGTAAATATGAGAAATAAATGTTAGTCCCTTGAGGGGACTAGCTGTTAGACCCGGTGCCGTTAGTCCTTAAAGGGATTAATGATTGTGGCAGCCCCAATAGGCCCCAAAAGGACGAACCACACACCCTTTTAACACCCTTTTGCCTTGGAGTGTAAGTGTATCTATCTTATTGTTTTTCTGATTGTGTCCGATTGAGAGCCAATATTATGTAGTTCACGTGGCTCATAAAGAAAACATGATGAACCTTAAGCAGCATGTCCTCCCTTTTCCACCTTTCCTACTGGAAACTCTCATGATTAGCCTAATTAGGTTTTGAAGTCGACCGACAGATTTTTGCGTCGAAGTATACCAAGAAACACTTTGATCAAAAACCGGCTGCTCTCGCTGCACAACCATTCACTGGCTAGCCAGTACTTATAGGCACTAGATACTGACATTTTTAAGGTAGTACCAGTTTGACATTTTGGCTGCACGTTGTGTAACAATAAAAATTCACAGCGTGCGCGTCAACTAAAAATCACACTGCGGGTGTGTAACCGGTGTATTCTGTCTTTCATTGCTCATTAGCAGAGATTGGCGTGTTTAGGTAGGAAACAACAGTGCATTATTATGTTCTTTTTGCCTCCGCAGGTATCTCTCCTGCGCAACGCCTTTATGAGCGCTAGCGTCAACATCGCCGCCAGTGTAAGCGTTAGCCCCCGCTGCTTGTGATCTGCACATGGTTTTTCTACGCGGATTTAGGTGTAAATTTTTTACGGCCGGACATTTCTCTAAAAGTTCAGAAGCGTGCCTAATCCGTTCAAGTGCAGCCATTTAAAACTGAGACATGACGATTTGCTTTTGTTTCCTAGCATACACAACTTTATTGGGCAAATATAGCGAATGGGATAGCCAGACTTTCTTGGTAAATAAATGTTTTTCAATTTCTACATTTCTCTCATAATAATAATTGACACTCAATGCAATTATTTAAGGTTGTATTTGTGTGTCACATGCGAAGTTACAGTATAATTATCAGGCATATAGAGGGGGAGTCTGAATCATCTAGTAACATGAAGAATTTCAAGATTAAAGTTAATCTAAATATACGGCCCTCAATTTTGCACTCCGCCTCCTTGGTAACGCGGCCAACGCGGCAACGCGCAGGTGATTGGATCTCGCAACCTTCTGTTCTGTGATAGCCGGGGTATCGTGACACTAGACTGCTTTGGCGGCTACATTAGGTGCGAATAAAACTGCCATGCTAGGATGTACACAATGGATACTTTGTTGGCCATTTTTCATGGGGGCGTTTGTATTTCTTTTTTTGTAAGTGCCTGCTGGTGGCTAAGATTGTGGCAAGTGATATCGCTCAGTGCTGGAAGCGTCTGATTGCGCTGGGGCTTTCTCGAGTGATTTATTCAAGTGTGATCAAACGTTTAGTGCGACGGAAAACAAATAGATTTATTTTTGAGCTCACGCGAGCATAAATGCACATTTGTCGTCGCATAGCAAGCATAACTTGTGTTTCAGGCTCAAATTTCAATTTTTTAGGCACGGCCGAACTGCTCCACCACTCCAGAGAGGCGGCACCCATTTGTCAAAGCCGCGGATATAGAACAAAACAGGTCTCATTACTCATTTATTCAATTATTTATTTACTTATTTATTTTGTGTACCCTCAGGGTATACGTACATAGCAGAGGGGTGGGGTGTAAATAGCAATAAGGAAAGAGAAAAAAAATTGGCAGAATCCACGCGCAGTGGGAATCGATGATATGAGAAGCACTAATGACGAAGGTTGATATGCCACTTTGAAATTCGTACAACGTTACGAGGTGGATCTAAATTAGGCCGTACATGACTTCTATGTCACGATTATCAAGTTGGGACGTGCCATTCACCTTCGTCATCCATTCACGTCACGTGATACGAAATATGGTATGTACAGCAAGCGAAATGGCTTCGAGCACGTTATGAGCGTAGCATTCAGTCGAGTTTTACATGGCATGCATGTCATGACAATCATGTTTGGACGTACGATGTACCTTCGTTGTCCGTTCACACCACGTGATACCAAATTCGGCTGATGTGTAGCTAGCCAAACAGCCGCGAGCGCGCTATGAGCGTAGCATGTAGTCATAGCTTACAAGACTACATGCGAGATAAGCTTAAGTGGCCGGCAGTCGGTTTGTTGGGGAGCTTATGCAGGACCGGTAAACACAGATGATCAGGCATCATGAGAAGTAGCTCATGGCCATCTGGCAGGACGGTGCGATGGTACAACGTTCCATTTAACAGGACGAACATGCGGAGAGATCTGTCGTTAGGGTCAGATTCAAAACAGTCAAGATGTGACTCCAAGGAAGCATCGCGAAGCTGTTCATCACCAATCTATAAAGGTTCAGACAAGGACATGACGCTGGGACTAGGCTCGACGACCAATTCATCTGGTTGGACATTAGGGTAGCAGGACAACCAGTCGGCGTCCTGCTACAGAGGCGTGCAGATTTGTAGGCAACTAAGTAGGACTACTCCTGAAGACGGAATGCCCAACGACCAAGTTGTTCAGTGGCGTCCTTCAGAGAATAAAGCCAACAGAGGGCATGATGTTCGGTGATGACAAGGAATGGGTGGCGAAACATGTAGGGACGGAATTTTGAAACCCCCAAGACAATGGCACGTCATTTCCGTTTCGTTATAGTGTAGTTACGCTCAGACTTTGAAAGCAGACGACTTACATATGGAATAGCACAGCCAGTCCCCAGCTGAGCTTGGGCCAAAACTGCACCGCTGCCGTTAGCGCTAGCGTCTGGGCACACTTTTGTAGAGACATCTTAATCAAATTGTGCAGGTATCGATGGTGTCATTAGAGCGATAATTAGTCGAGAAAAGGCGTCAGCTTGGAGAGAAACACAACAAAACGGGACGTCGTGTTTCAAAAGGTCAACGAATGGGCAGGCGAGTGCCGCGAAGTTGATTGATGTGTGGGCTTTAACGTCCTAAAACCACCTTATGAATTTGAGAGATGCCGTAGTGAACGGCTCCGGAAATTTTGACCACCTAGGGTTCTTTAACGTGCACCAAAATGTTAGCACACAGGCCCACAGCATTTCTGCCTCCATTGAAAATGCAGCCGCCGCAGCCGAGATTCAATCCCGTGACCTGCGAGTCAGCAGCCGAGTACCTTGGCCACTGGACCACCGCGGTGTCACGTTCCGCAAAGTCTTTCAGGAACATGTTAAAGTAGGAGCATAGGCCCATGAAAGACCAAACATCTTGGGCAAAGCGTGGAACGGGAAAGTTCGTGACTGTGCGTACTTTTGCCTGGTTTGGTCGCACACCGCAAGCGTCCACAAGGCGGCCCAACACAGTAATTTGAAGAAGACCGATTTGGCACTTTGAGGAATGTAGCTGGAGGCTGGCTGGTAGGAATGTTGATACCATAGTCAAAAGGCGTTCAAGGTCTGTGACGAAAGTGGGTAATACGATTATCAAGTCAACCAAAATACACAAGCACATCGCCCATTTATATTCTTGAAGCAGCGTGTCCATCCTTCTCTCGAATGTACTGTGGCGTTGCATAGACCAACTGGCGTGACCTTGAATTAGAAAAGGCCGTCCGGGGTAACGAATTGTGTTTTTTTACGATCCATTTCGTCAGAGAATACACTTTATTCTTGGTAGTTTTCTTGAGGTGCCGATAATCAATGCAGAAACGCCAGGAGTCGTTTTTTTTTCTTTACGAATACCACTGGGGAGGCCCAAGGGCTTGACGATGGTTCGATTTTGCCTTTCACTACCAATTTCGGCCACTTCCGCCTGAATTACTCTTCTTTCTCATGTCGACACGCGTAAAAGGCCGACGGTGGATGGACGCAGTCACCAGTAGAAATTCGGTGCTTAACAATATTAGCGTGGCTCAAGGGACAATCAAGAATATGAAAAACGTCACTGTGTCAGGCTACAACCTCGCAGAGAACGTCGGCTTGAGCAGGCGAAGTGTCTGATACTCATACTTTGAAAGATGGCTTCGTCAGACCTGAATATACATAAGAGTTCAGCTTATTCCGGAGCAGTTACAGCGAGAACGTTGATATTACCGTCTATTATGGCAGTGAGTTGAGCAAGCGACATCTGGTATAGGCAACACTTGAGGAGTCAGGCCGAAATCGAGAAGCGGAAGGAACTGTTGCCACTATGGTGGCAATGGTATGCTGTACAGTAACACTGCGCATCAGTCTTGTGTTTCCTATCGGTGTAACATCGTTGTCTCCATCGGGAACTGTAGACGTCAATGACAAACCGACGCACATCACTACTGGAGCGGCAAGCGAACAAGTGGCTGACGGGCTTTCAACAGACATGACGGGCTTTTCACAGGCTGGCGAGCGGCTTCACACGACGAGGTTGCGGCTATGCAGTACAGTCCTGGAAATCTCTGCGTGATACGGCGGCTCTTGGCATGACCGGCGCTCCTTGACGATTTCATCGACGGTGGCAACTTTAGTGCACACAAGCATGTTAAAGGTGACATCTGCGATGCCTTCGAGCACTTGCGATACCTTCTAAGTCTCGGGCATTTGTTCGACAACCTGGCGGCAAATGTCGATGACGTCGTGAATACACGCGACGCATGGTTTGGTAGACGTCCCTGCCCGAGTTGCAAACAGGTTTAGCGCAGCCATCTGCCATCTGCGGTGTCGCCAAAGAGGTAACGGATCTTTTTCTTGAACGTGTTACTGCTGGTAATTTCGCCTTCGTGCGCCTGAAACCACACCCGGCCACACCCGCGGTGGTGTACCTTGATGGTACAAAAGCATGTTGGCGAGCATGAGTGCCGTGTCTTAACTATACCTGGCGTTCATCCGTTCACACACGATAAGTGACTGGTAAACTTTAACGTCATCCTTTCCAGAAAACAGGCCTGGATCACAACCAGGAGGTAGGACTACGTAGGTAGGAGTCACGGTAGGGGTGGGTGGCGAAGAAGCTGTTTCTCCAACCTTTGAGAACGTCAGATCCGCGATGACTCGTCCTTTGCGGTGCTTCGTGATGGGTACATGGAAGAACCAGCACCTCCACCGCTACTATGTTACGGCAAATGAGATGACACATCACTAATTGTGAGTGCATTCCCAACGATCAAGACGAAGTACAGCACGCCCAGCGGGCAAGTCAGTCTTCTTCGTCGTCTTTTGAACGCAGAATGGTTCACCCTTCATGCGCTAGCTACGCAGTAATATTGCTCAAGACTGTGTGCGAAGGTCACGGAACGATGCGGAAGTCATACCGGTGCGCTGTTTTCAGATTGCACACATTTAAATCTGCAACAACAACAAAAAATGGCAAAGCTCACGTACTGTGGGAATCGATGATATGCGAAGCACGAATGAGGAAGGTTGATATGTCAATTCAAAATGAGCACAACGTATACAACATTGACGTAAATTATGTCGTACATGACTTCCATGCCATGATTGTACTATTTGAAAGTGTCATTTACCTTCGTCGTCCGTTCAAGCCATATAGTACGATATTTTGTTTACGTGCAGCTAGCGAAACGGCCGTGAGCACGCTATGAGTATAGCATGTAGTCATGTTTTACATGACACGCGTATGATGATTATAATGTTGAACGTGTCATTTACCTTCGTCGTCTTTTCACGCTCTCTGATAACAAATTTTTTGTATGTGGAGCTAGCGAAACAGCCGCAAGCACGTGGTGAGAGTCATGTTTCACATGACACGCGCATCGTAATTATCATGACTGGAGGTGTTATTTACCTTCATCGTCCATTCACGTTACCTGATACCAAATTTTGTATACGTGGGGCTAGTGCAACCGCTGCGAGCAGGCTAAAAGCATAGCATGTAGTCATGTTTTACACGACACACATACCATGATCATCATGCTTGAACGTGCCATTTGCCTTCGTCGCTCATTCATGTCACCTGATACGAAATTTGGTATATGTGGAGCTAGCGAAATGGCTGCGAGGGCGCTGTGAGCACAGCATGTAGTAATTTTTTACATGACACGCATGTCGTGATTATTATGTTGGGACGTGTCATTTGGCTTCGTCGTCTATTAACGTCACGTAATACCGAATTCAGAATATGTGAAACTAGCGAAAGGACCGCGATCGCATCGTAAGCATGGTATGTTGCCATGTTCTTACATGACATTCACTTCATGATTATCATGTTTGGGCATGTCATATACATTCAGCATATATTCACGTCCCGTCATACCAAGATCGGTATATCTGAAGCTAGCGAAATGACCACGAGCGCACCATGAACGTGGCGTGTAGTCTTGACTAGTCATAGCACGAAAATCTACACATGCCTGTCTTGATCTCCACGTTAGGGTCTCTCACTTATGTTCGCTATGAAGTCATGTCGTAAAATAGAAGTTTTCCAAAAAAGGATTGTGAAGGAAACCATCACAAGAGCACCAAGACCATGTAATGTAAATCTTGACATCCATGTCCTCATTTTTATATTATGTCTAGTCAATTATACTCATAATACACTTGTGTTATTCTATACCAATTTGGTATCGATATCATTATCGAGGCGGCCAGGAGAGCTAAACGTCATAGGCGGCTAGATAGATACGCTGAAAGTTGCCGAAGGTAGCAAAAAAATTCTTCGCATTTAAAAGCCCAACTCCACCGCAGGTGGATAGTCGTAATCAACGGGAAAACAGTTTGGACCGTCTCGGTGCTGGTATAAACGAGACCGAGATGGGACCGAGACCGCCCGGTTCAAACGGGTGTCGACGCGGGTGCTGGAAGAACGGCTTGAGGGGAAACTCAGTGTAGCGTTTACTGGACGCTTGTTTCAAACGAAAATGCCCGAGAAGTGCCATGCTTTAAAGACACTTGCGCTCGGCTTCCTTGACTCGTGTCTGGTCGGTGTTACTCGTGGGCCGTCTGTAGCCTCGAACGGGATCGCTGTTCTTGACTCGCACCTCACCGGTGTCGCTGGTCTTCCGCTGCCGGTGTTTGCGTTCGGCAACTGTGGCTCACGCCTCGTCGGTGTTGACGTCGCCATTCCTCAACGCGATCGGCTTCGCTAACCCTCGCAATACCGGCGACAGCCGGGGAAGGTACGCGCAAACTAGCGGGAAGCATGCCGCGACACCGTCCCGCCAGTCGGCACGATCGCACGGCAAGCTTCGATGCACGCTCCACATAGTCGGCGCCGCAAGATTCTAGAGGCGTGCTTACACGCGGCTTTTTCTCGCTGACAGATGGATAGAAGTGACACGGGTGGGATAAGCGCACGAGAGAAGTGAGCTCGAGCATGCGACCGGTAGAGAGAGTGAAGCGAGCAAGAGCTGACAGGCGTTGAGCGTGCAGCCGGTGAGGGAGAGACGTCACCGCACACTACTTGGAGGGCGTGAGCTAATTGGTACCGCTCCAACACCTGCGGTGAGAGGAGTGGTGCTGACGAAGGGACAGCGTTACACAGGCTTGTCAAAGTGCTGCTTGGAGTCTAAAAGTACGAGCCCATTAAAAGTATACGATATTGCGTTTATTCAAGTGTGACTCATATTCTTTCACTTTTAAACTGTGATCTGCAAGATGTATGCCTGTGGTATGCAGCCCCAAATATTTGCCGTACTTTGTCGCATGCTGCATGCCAATAAAAGTATACCTTACGACTCACGCTGCACGCACGCACGCACTGAGCACGTTTAGAACAATTGCAACTGCGTACTATTGTGATGTTAAGAAACGTAAACAGCGGAAAGCGTGGATTTCGACTTATTTGATTTACCACATGTCTTGGCTGTTACTAGGCGAATCTTACCTTTCAGCCGTGGTGACTAACGTACTGTAAAACCTTGCACTGGCTGGCACTTTCGCACCGCGCGTGTTCCGAGTGCCAGACTTCACTGTCACTTGTGAAACACATGCAGTGTATGAGTGCAATATGGAGCGGGATTATATCGCTGCAGACTGACGTCAGCTTGCAGCACAAGTTTTGCCTTGCCACAGGCAATGTCGCTTTTCGATGGAGCCGAACAAATGCTTTCTGCTGCTTGTGTTTCTTCATCGCGATCTTACGTATCTAACAAAAATGCTGCAACAAGCGTGCTGTACTTATTCCAGCCTGTAGAGCAAGGCCTTCGCGATGTTGCACACTAAAACAGCGCAAACTTCTACGACAGGAAAAGCGCGAAATTGGCTTACAGCTCGACTTGGGATCGGAAGTTTCACGTTTCATTTGCGGAGCCTCCACTCCTGTGGACGTTCAGTGTGTTGCTTCACCACGCTTGTAAGAGATGGTGTGGCGTGCGTTCTAGATATCTCGGCGCGCACCATGTCCGATGTGTTTTGGTGTATGTGAGTGCCGCGTTCGTGGCTTTTCATAAGAAGTAGTAGTGTCTCATGTAAAAGAGTTATGTACCTTTTGCGCTTGTTTCAAAGGTGATCTTCAAAGTACGAAGCGATTTCGGCAGCACGCGCTGATCCATTTTTCGCTAAGAACTACATGATTTAACGGCTAACAATTCGTTTGACACCTAGAGTTCAGGCAATGTTTTGCAAGTTGTGCAGAGGGAGGACTCTATTGACTATAACTTCTCTGTTGATGTTGAATATCTGCCAAGAAAATATCGCCAGCTAAAACAAGAACGAACAGAGGAAACGAAGAAGACAGGAAAGTGACTACGCTACCAAATATTTATTCATGAACGTAAGGTTCAAGCATACATATGGTCATGCGGACACACGGTCATGCTACAATCTCTTTACAAAAAATTCAAGATGCAATGAACTTACGCACAATCACTGTAGATATTCTCGCATTATTAGACACTCTAGATTACAGAAAAGATTGCATCAAACATTTTTCCTTCCTGTGCAACGCCACAGGACTATCACTACAAAGTGCCTCGCCATTGTTTGCAATATAGAAAGTGTAAAGTAATAAACGTGCCAGTTCTCCCTGGCTTCCGCCCCCGAAAATTCGCAGATCTCACGTACATTCGCAATCGATGAATCACGAAGCACGAATAAAGAAG
This sequence comes from Rhipicephalus microplus, assembly GCF_043290135.1. Lineage (NCBI taxonomy): Eukaryota > Metazoa > Arthropoda > Arachnida > Ixodida > Ixodidae > Rhipicephalus > Rhipicephalus microplus. The sequence goes on from NC_134702.1 coordinate 252,638,103, forward strand.
TTTGATAAATCACTTGTACACAAAGCTGATAACGTCTATGTGAGTCGAGAAATATTTGTACGTATCTGGTGAAGTTTATCCGTAGTCTGTTCTCGCACGACTGCCGGTGGTGTGGGCGTGGTAGCCACCGTGAGCCGATCAGCGAACTCGGCGGTGGAAGGTAATTAATGAATATGCGGGATTTAAAGTCTCGAAACCACCATATAATAATTAGAGACGCCGTAGTGAAGGGCTCCGGAAATTTCGACCACCTGGGCTTCTTGAACGTGCACCGAATTCTAAGCACACGGGTCTACAGCATTGCCGCTTCCATCGAAAAGGCAGTCGCCGCAGCCGGGATTTGATCCCGCGACCTGCGGGCCAGCAGCTGAGTACCGTAGCCACTGGACCATTGCGGCGGAGGGGAAAGAGCGACTGCATGTAGCTAGTTCTTTTCTGGTGCTAGGGGGTAGGGCGACTGCATGTAGTTCGTTCTGTTCTGGTGCTTTGACAACCAAGTGGACACCTGACGGCACCTTCTGAAAAAAGAGTTCTCGTAACAATGCTTCACACAGGCTGTGTCTCCACGAAATAGTTGCATCTACCGCAACAGTTGACTATAGGAGTACACGGTCGCCTAGCTTCGTGTCATGAAGCAATCGCTGCAGTCGCTGCCATTCGGGGGGTGTGACACGGCAAATGAGAGTTTTCTTAGCGTTACGTATCAGTTTTCAGCCGGTGGGTCAAAAAAAGGTCCCGCATTTTACTGGCTATGGGTTCGAAAGGGGGCAGCTTATTGTCGAGAGAACAGAATGGCGGCGTAGCGTTCATTGTGGACGTCAAAGTCATAGTGGCGGAGTCAGTCGTCGACGTCAAAATAATTGCAAGGTTGATACTGAAGCCCTGTGGCTGCACCGCAATTCCGGGTCACCAATGTTGGTAGGCACTGCTAGGCCGAGCTGGGCGATCAGTTCGCGAAAGTGAGATAAGCCACGCGCGTTCCAAGGAACGACTGAACTTGTATTTCCCTTGAATGGCACAAAGAAATGTCCCGTGGTTATTCGTGCTTGCGCAGTTGGCACTCGAGCAAAGAAGTGCGGTTTCACAGCGCTACACTCACTTTGAGCTCCGACTGAGTGGCCTGGCACTTTCTTAGGTTACGATGCGATGTTTAGTGATGGGTGTCTGCCGAATTCTTGACGATGACGAAAAGCAGTCTTTGTATTTCAGGAGCAAATTTTTGAACTGTTCTTGCTCAACCACCAGAAGGTTCAGATTAACGTCGAAAGCCAGTTGAAGGGCTTAAGTTGTCAGAGTACTTTCGGCAGAATTAATGAAGGCGAAAGCGTTGGTGGCTTGCGGTAGTTCTTCGATGTAGGCAGCGGTCGTATCATTGCTCAAGTGCTTGTACTCGTTGCTGAAGTTCGTGAGCTTTCACTCTTGCGTTACCTCAGCGCAGCTTGGCTATTCCTCTGGCAAAGCAAATTTCGCGGATCATCATCAGGGGCTGAACGCTTTCAACGACGCCTTGCATGTCTGTGTTTCTTGCATGCCACTGCAGACACTGCCACACGTGCAAGAAATTTAATAAACTACACCGGTCGAACACGCGACCGGTGTAGTATACGAAATTCCTTGCGTGTGTGGCAGTGTCTGCATCGGACAGACCAGGATATGCGTAAATATCAGGTTACGAGAACTTGCCAATTCCATAAAAGGGCGGGGTATTCTCTCACCTCGGCTGTCATTGCCATCAGCACGGTAGTACAATTCCAGCATGCTCGGGGACCCAAGTAAACCTAACTTCTGATAGGCTATGCGGTACTAGAGACCAAAATATTCTGATAAGAGGAGACTGCTTTGCGGACGTTAGATGTGTACATACAGACAAAGTATCCGAAATGATAATAGCTTTTGATTGCTGATAATTTAGTTTTCAAAGAGACAATGTTATAGCGAAAAATTTTGCGAGATAAATTGGTGTGAAGTCAGGCAATAAGACCAATTAAGCTGATGAGAAAAAAATACCTACTCCAGCCTTCTGAAGATTTTGCGTTGCATCCGTCTAAATTACTACATAATTAGGAAAATGACTGAGATGGTCTTGAAGGAGGCCCTCCAGAACATGCTTTGGGAGTAACTTGGCAGTTTTCGGAAAAATATCATTGAAAATTAAGTCAACTGGCACCGAGCATAAGGTTTGGGGTGCTGGAGGGAAACGTGAAGATTTGGTAACAGAAACTCGACGAAAATGACTTGGGGTCTTTGATAACGAAACCACGGGCGCTTAAAGAAAGAAACTTGGTATTTGATGAAAACTGTCTGTGAACAGAAGAGGGGCGCATCGTAGAGCTTTAAAAATGCTTGCACGGTAAGCTGTTGAAATCTAGCATCAAGTGGAATGATTCGAGCTTCCAAATAAAGCACGCTATTCGCGACACACCTAGGTAGCCCAAGACACAGCCGCAGAGCTTGCCTTTCTAGTATTATAGGAGGTCTTCATTTGTACTCGGCACTTCCGCAAAACAGAACGGAACCAAACTCCAGAATTGGGCCTACGTAAAGTTTGTATATCATAAGTAACGTATCCCTGCGCATCCCTGAATTCTTATAGCAAAACTGGCGTAGCAATCCTTGGGCGCTTTCTGCTTTACGGGTGTTTGATTTTATTTGTTGCTGCCAACTTAAATTATCCGCGTAAACAATGCCAAGATATTTTAGTGCTGTTACTTGTGGAATCAGATCATTTCGATAATGCAGTGAAAGAAATACGGGAACGGATTGAGGGAATACAAGCAGAGCACATTTGCTAACATTAAGTGAAAAAGACATCCCGCCAAGCCATTCCTCAAGCTCACTCAAATATGACTGTAAGATTTGATACAAACTATTGATATCTCAGGATGCCGAGAAAATATGGGCGTAGACGTAAAGAGGAACATTTTTATGAACGGGAATGGATCATAATAAGATATTAAATGAAAGAGGGGGCAGGACTTATCCTTTCGAAACACTTCTTGTTTGTTTATATGAGGCAGAAGTAATTCCCTCGGGGCAACAAAAGAATTGTCTTTCAAAGGGAAACTCCTGAACTCAAGATATAATGTACTTGGGCATCCCAGAGTCCACTAATCTTGAAATTAATGTACTGTGTTCCACACTATCGTATGGTTTTGCAATATCTAACGTGACTAATGCAGAAAGCTCACCAGATACTTTTGCAAGGTGAATTCGGCTTTCCAAATCAACATGAGCCGACCATATATAGCACCCCTGTCTAAATCCTACTTGCCTTGGTGAAAAGATGTCCTGAAGAGCGATGAATTCACTGAGCCTTCTATGAACAATTTTTTTCAATTATTTTAACTAGGTTTTCGAGTAAGCGAAATTGGCCGAATGTTATCCAGGACATATCTGAGGCTTAGATTTTTTCGCAGCAACACAACTTTAGCAATTTTCCATGCACTTGGAATCCATGTGTGCTGTAACGAGCAGTTAACAATATTCAAAAGCTCATCGGGATGGGAATTAAATATCAATTTAATCATAAAGTTTGTATACTGATCTGGACCAGGAGCCGCTCGATTTACAGTTATTATGACATCTGCCAGTTCCGCCATAGTGACTTCTCGAAAGTCCGAGGTGGCGCTTTTGAATGTCACAGATCTCAAGCATAACGAAGCGAAACGCGCTTCAAGTATTTTCGCGATGCCCTCTAACAAATCTGTTGTCTCTTTAGGAGACAGCACTGCTGAATGCGAATATACTGGTACCTGCGTCGATTTTTTGTTCCGTAGAAACCTGTACAGGGCAGATGTTTTATCAGGTTTTTGATAAACGCGATGGTAAGTCAGAATTTTCTTTATCTTTAACTATAGCAACTGTACGTTTAAACAGCGCTGCGTGGAATTTATAGTCAACCCAAATTTTTGGAGTATGATTGTGGCATAAATGTTTCCAAGCAGCCTTACGTCGCGTATATGCAAGCGTGCAATCTTCGTTCCACCAAGCTGAATTTCACGGTGTGCTGCCATAATTAACAGAAAACTCTGCCGGCTGAACAAAGTCACTTAGACACGCTATTACTGAAGCCGCTCGTTGCTGTCCGACGCGTCCTCTCAATGACGAGAGCGCGGAGTTTAAAACAGTTTTATAAATTTTATAGTTATGGTTTACCGTTGTTGCCGGATAGCAGAGGTGAGTTGTGGTGCATTATTTCATAAGTAATCGGTCCTTGATCACTACTCGTACCATCATCAAACGTTTCCCACGATGAATTTATAAACTGGCCTCGTGAAAAAGTTAGGTCTAATATTGATGAGCTTATTCCGCGTAAAAAGGTAACTTGTCCAGAGTTGTTACAGCGAAAATTATTATCCTGCAACCAATTCCACAATCTTTTGCCACAGCCATCTGTTTTAAACCCCCAAGAAGTGTGATGCGAGTTAAAATCCTCTGCCAATAAAATTGAATTTGACGAAGAATTTTTGATAACACAATCTAGGTGATCTGTGCGTCTTACTCCAATCGGAAAGTACGCATCAATCACTGTAATTCTGTTGGAGCAGGTAACAAACAATCTATTCCTAACAATTCACAATCCGGACAAATATGTTCATAGGTTACAGTAACATGATGATACATTTTTGAAGATATTAGGGCCAATAATCCACCTCCCCCACCTGGCCTATCCAGCCTAAAAGTTCGAAAATATCTCAGAGTAAATGTTTGGTTTACTGAAAGCCAAGACTCTTGAAGTAAAATTATATTAGGATTTGTTTGCTGCATGAGATAAATAAGGTCTATGTAAGCGGAAGATAAGAAACGCAATTCCACTGGAGAACTTTTGCAGGCGCTATGATGGACTTAATTAAAATGACTCGACTGCAGAACGCAAAACGTCCGCTCGTTGTTGGTATCAGTAGTAACTTTTTTAGGTTTCGACATTGGCAAACTTGTTGGAGACAATGAAGCATTGCGTCGTTTATGAGTGATATTACCAAGCCTCATGTCACCAAACGACCCACTGGGCCCCACAGGGGTCGGCGACTGAGCGCTGACGAGCGTTTCTGCGGTAACATCTTCTTGACACCGATTACTTTGTTCAGTATCGAGATGCTCAGCTTCACACTGGAACATGACAGTGTGTGCAGTGAAGGCGGGAATAGGGCTGTTTAAACTGACGGCGAGTATCTTGGTCAGACCTTCAGCAAAGGTTTTGAAAAACCATTTCATAATCATCGGCATGGCCTTATCTTTCGCTGCCGACACTGCGGAAGCGACCATCGCTTCAATTGACCCACACTGGCGTGACGTAGCAGCAGCGTACCCAACTTCACGCTCTTTAATGAAGGATGTTTCCTCAGACCGAGAACAACGGCGTTTCTTCATAATATCTAGAATTTGTGTTTCACGTTTTCGTGCAGGGCAGCTATTGTCCATGGCTGTGTGTGCTCCATCACATAGGCAACGCCTGCAGTTGTCTAACTGACAATTTGATGCGGCATGTGCCTCACCGCGATTCGCACATCTCAATGAGGACCTGCAAGCATTAGCGCTATGTCCAAATCGCCAGCAGTTACGGCATTGCAGTGGGCGAGGTGTCAATGCCTCTACATGGAATAGATAAAGCCAGGCCTACACCTCAGACGGGAGTGTGAGACCAGTGAAGGTAACGATGACGCTTTCAGTAGACACTCGCGTATCACCTACAGGTCTGGTGCATCTGTAGACACATATCACGTAAGCAGGAGAGAACATCTTTAAGAATACTTCAGGACTAATGTTAGTTGGAACACCACGAACAATGCCCTTCCCACAAGCAAGATGAGGGGGGATAAAAGCGCGAACAGCAATGAACGCAAATCTCGTGGCGGCCAGTAAGTCTGTTAAGCATTGAATATTTGAAGACCTGCATAGTATGCCAGTCTTGCCGAAACGCCTCACCTCCGAGATGTCTAGAAATTGACTACTTATTTTACGAAGTTCTTCTTGAAACACCTCGGTTTCACTCAACCGAATGGCTCCACCATCAGTGGGCACAAGCGCGACAGGCAAACTGCTTACGCCATTCTTAAGGAAACACCCCAGTGGTACCGATTCAGCAGGGCGACTGGCCGACCAGGTCAAGCCCTGGCCGGGACCGGAGACTGGCATTGATGGCTCCTGAAAATATGCAAAAATAAATTCAACCGCTAATAAAGAACCAAAGGTGATAAGTGTGGCCAATCCGCTCTCACAGGACGTGCAATCGAAAGCCCACAGCCCGTATATGCACTAGTGCACGCCTTTCTCCTGTTCCACTCTCTCGGCTCATACCTGTTGCAATATTACAAATTAGAGCATGCCAGGTGAGATCGTTGCAAAAAGCGATTCCTAGATGTTCAAAAAAGTGTACATTCTTGAGAGTACAGTTTTATTTTGTGTGAACCTTTTTTATGCATTTGAATATATACCATGACAGAATGAAACAGAGTCGTGACTGTGTGGCAGGACACACGCTTGGCACGTAAACTACCTGGGTTTGATCCCCACTCATTCCCAGAATGTTTTATTTTATTTGCATCTTTCATCATTTTATGTCACGGAAAGATGCTCGACCTTTCGGTCAGGCAAAGATGATGGTTTCCTACCCACAACCATTGACGCGAACGCAGGAGCCAGAATTTCTGCAAAACTTGCATTTAATGCTATTGCTTTGGAGGTGAGATTGTCGTATTGAATTTTTTAAATACTGCTCGCCACCTGCGGTTCGAAAAAGCATAACGCGTTTGTTATTGTTTTAGGTTTTTTGTTTATTTATTCCACACGTACTGTGTTTCGAAGTGTCGCTTTTTCGATTTAAGGCGAGTGCGCCTACTAATCTTGCAATTTTTTCTTCATCCTATGAGTAACATTGTTTTGGTTATCCAAATTAAGTTATCTTTATCTTCCGAACTTTTAGCCTGCTATCGTCATCGCATCCTTTTTTTAAAGATGATAGTCTTTCTTAGGGACCTTCGACGTGAAAACTTTGGTCTGTCTGTCTGTCTGTCTGTCTGTCCACTTTTAACGGCCCCGGGTACTCGAAACGGCCGACCCCATCCACAGCACCCATTGATTGATTGATTGATTGATTGATTTGTGGGGTTTAACGTCCCAAAATCACCATATGATTATGAGAGACGCCGTAGTGGAGGGCTCCGGAAATTTTGACCACCTGGGGTTCTTTAACGTGCACCCAAATCTGAGCACACGGGCCTACAACATTTCCGCCTCCGTCGGAAATGCAGCCGCCGCAGCCGGGAATCGAACCCGAGACCTGTGGGTCAGCAGCCATCCACAGCACCCACCGTTGTTGGTTAAGATTTAGCGTTCTTACCTGTGCAATTATCAATTATTCAGCAATAATTGAGCAAGTCTGCGGCACCATAACAACACGTATATATTTACTAGAATATGTATACATAAGTAAGTTTAAGGACCGCAGCGCTTATCACGCTGCGCTGACGATGCAACGCTTGCACAAAAGGTGATTGTTTCCAACGCTTTGCTAAGACGCGATGGTGGTGGCACCTACCCGTCGCCTTGCGTTCCTGACCTTATCACCTCTGAGACAGGCGCTCACACCCGTTTCAGAGTCACGCGCTTTGTTTTTCGAGAAAACTGCCACATGGCGATCATGTCTCACGCGTTACGTGTCTTGATGCGTTCGTTCGAATCTGCTGCACGCTCGAGGCCCTCTTCAAAATACCATTCACCGATTTTCTTGCGCAGAACATCAAATTAAATGTGCACGCTCTCCACACGCAAGACTATCATCTTTCGACGACACTTGCAGAGAACATGCAGATACGGGGCCAATTTTTTTAAAGTCTTTAAATCATTTTTCATCGCCGAGTTTTTTTGAATGCTTCGAAAAAATTTTAGAAGCCTTCTCTTGGGCAGTTGGCAATGTGAATAGCAGCAGTGAAAGTGCAGGTAAAGTATGAGTTGACCCCGTTTACGAAGCGAAAATGGTAAAATCGAAAGACATCTGTCAGGGCAGCAACAATAATAGCTGCCGGTCTAAGCTAGTTAAAATATAATAAAAACCGAAATGAGTTTTTTTACGGGACCACACGGTTTGTGATGCGTTGAGGCATCAAGACCATACCCACTGAAAGAACTAGTGTATGCGATCTACGTGCCAAAATTAAAATGAAGTATATTGATACTGCGTCGCCCACAATTATAAACTTTTGGTTCTTGGGGTCTTTATAAGTGTGACAAGCCACAGAAGGACAGCATATATTGACGAATCTAGTGCCATGTAAATTTGTTACGGGTGAAAGTTCAAGTACGCAATCTTATTTATTTCTAGTTGACACTGAAGCATCTCCTTTCTACAGAAAGGAAAATCCTCTTATCGCCGCAACGCAGTGTTGTTCATCGATAGCTATAGCGCATCAAGTGCCGACTGAACAATCAAATACGGGGCCAGCACGGGATAATTGCGTTGTTACCCGAATGTTGTCGCCGGCTCGCAACATCAGTACACCCGCGAAGAGTTAGATTTTTTCGTTTTGCGCGGTCAACGCACGTCGTACGTCTGACGAGAAATGAAAGAGCATCACGAGGAGCTCGCGATTGAGCGAAAGAAGTAACACAAGCACAAGAACTCGCACTTAGCCAATAATCAGAGCTCATTTTCTATGTTACTCCACAAGTCGTCCTTTAGCAAGCTCTCCTTGTGCTTGGGGTGGCGTTTGTTGCACAGGACGGGTTGGTCACGGGCGCATTCGACGAGCATTTCTGCTAAGCCCACGTTTCTTGCCTGTGACATGAAGTGCGAGTCGGACTTGACCGCCATTTGTTTTTTCCAATTCCTTGTCTATAGCTCCTATTGGTTCGCGGCAAGCCCATCGAGCGGCAGACGCTGCAACAACCGGTCCGAGAGTGATCGGCAGATATGCGGCGCATCTCGCTGCCGCCGAATCGGATTCGGCGCGATTTCAGTCGCCAGATTGTTTAGTGTGAACGAGCCATTAGGCGCTGTACACCAGCCCCACAAGATCACTTGATGACACATCGTTTCTGCGCGAGAGTGCTAAATACGATGAAGCCATTGAAGCCATGTGACAGAGACCGTGGAAGGAAAACAACTCGCCATTGGACACAGCAAGAATAACGAGAGCTCTTTCAGAGTTCTAATATTCTACAGCCTAAATTCACTAAACATCCCTGATCATCACATCATGGCTTTGGAACGTTAAACCCAGGTAACAAATTATCTATGTAGGCGCCTACGCTTGGGTGCTCTCATGGTGCTTTCTGGGCATAGACGGAAGAGAAGCTTCGTTCTCGATATGGTCGGTCAAGTTGATAATCATAAAGAAAGCTTTCCATGGTGTTCTGAAATTCAAGTGAATCCATAGACTGCATAAAATTCACCTTCTGGATTTGCTCAACTTCTGAATTTTTGTCTAATAAATGATGGCGAAGCATGCTGAATTGAGTTAAAAAAATCAGGCATTGTTCTTGCCTCCTCAGGGGCTACCCAGAGCAATAACATTATCTGTGGTTTTACACGCCAACAGCAGTATTTCATCATGAGGGGCGCCGTAGTATGAGAACTCCTGATATTTGGGAGAGCAGCGGAGCCCCATGATGCTTTATCCACCGTGGCGGACAACCCCCGAACTGTGTCGAGTGTTACCATACCACAGATGGCGCAATATTGCCACTTTCATAAGCCATCATACATGGGACAGCAGACGCGTCTGAAAAACATCTGAGCGCAAACATCATGCATGATGTCGTATCTAAACTACCTGCGGACAACAGAAAAATGTTGCCCCACCACGTAGGTCTAGTGGCGAAGGTACTCGGCTGCTGACCCGCAGGTCGCGGGATCAAATCCCGGATGCATTTTTGATGGAGGCGAAAATGCTGTAGTCTCGTGTGATCAGATTAGGGTGCACGTTCAAGAATTCTAGGAGGTCGAAATTACCGGAGGGCTCTACTATGGCGTCTGTCATAATCATATAGTGGTTTCACGTCGTTGAAACCTAGAAATCTATCAACAGCAAAACTTTCTGCCTGGCAATGCGTAAACACTGCTGTTTTGTGAGTGTCAGTGGCTATCACTGTTGGGCCAGCAACCGAAGTGGTGCGCTTCACGGTTCTCACTATTCTGCCAGCATAACTAGTTGACAATGATGCCTCACTCAATCAATTAGATATAAGGGAAGTTTCAGCTCCCGCGATAAGACTCTCCCACATGAGACGATGAGCGACAATCCTGCTATTGTGCAACTTGAGACATGAAGTTATAGCCACATTCCTGATTCCACATTGACGTGGCATCAATCCTGATGCCACAATTGTTCCTTATTTACTTCAATGGTTTAGCCAAAGTAATCAATCAACAGGATACCTCTGCTTATGGTGAATTCAGACGAAAGACCGAAACTGGATCTGTCTTAGACGCAGGTAAGTCAACATTGGCACTTTCGCAAAGTTTTGTCGTGTGCTTGCGCGATGCACCACACGGAAGAATAAGAAGTCGCCCAAAGATGAAAAACTGCCTCCTAGAAACTGTGCTTTGTGGCGTTGGCTTTGCTGCACTGCCAGCAGTTCAGATGCACCTTTTTCTCCCTCGGCCTGATCAATACCACCTGTCGCTTATCGCTCTCCAGGCACTGCTCATATCGCCTAGGAAGGTAATGGGCTTCCCGACGACGCCTCCGAAAACCGATGCGTCAATTTTTCATACTAGTGACACGAATCGCGTTCTGGCAGGCAGACAAGATGCGTGTGGCTACGAGATAAACGGCGTCAATGTGCCAACTTGCAACGTTTACCGTTATTCACTTGCTGCTCCAGGTATGGCGCTAGTGATGGCAGTGAAATCACTTATCGGCCTCTGAGCTATGAGAGCGGCGGGGTGCATAAACGAAGCTTCTTTTTATGCTCATAAAAGAAAGATTTTCACTGAGCACCGATAAATTATGTGCATTTATTTTTGTGCGAACGAATACTCTCTATCTGATGAATACATGCAGGCTATATACATTCGAGCGTTGAAATTATTTTTAGACGAAAAATACTCAACTAACCCACACAATTTTCGTTCACTTTTCTGTATTTTATCGGTGAGGAATATCGGCAGCAGTAAGACCGCCTGTTAAAGGAATGGCTGAACAAGGTCGACAAGTTGAGTCACTAAAATGTTATCTCCATAACAAAAGTTACCGCTTTGAAATGAAATAGTTAGTACTCTATCTTTCAGAAATTGTGACAAGTTACGAGCACGTGACATGTTATTTTAATGTTTAAATCCCAATATTCCACAACAGATGCAACGTCGTCCTTGCGGATGGCATTCTTCTAGTTGATAAATATTTACAGGACTTTAAAACGAGTAAATGGCGCTTCCTTGTCTTTCTTTTCCCGTATGCCCATGCTATTCCGTATGATGAAACCGTATAGGACTGTTACTACACTTCACTAAGAATCAATCAATGTTCACATGACCGTGAAGTAACTGCTGAAAGCACATTGATAGAACAGGGCGCAGATGCTTAATCTCGATATTAGGAAAAAAACAGTGTACAGGTATCTTTAGCAAAGAGTGTTTGGTTTACGTCGCGCGAAACTGAAAACGCCGTGCTTCTTCTTGTCATGCGCTTAAGAAAAAAAAAGAAAGAGTATGCGTGACTCTTTTCGGAAAGTTCCTATTTGCGGCGTATGTGACTCTCTTTAGAGCAGCATGCACGGTGACTGTCTTGGTGGGTCAGAGCCGGCGCGCTGTAGCATAATACCCTGACGCTCTGAGATAGAGTTAAAGGACTCTTCAGCGAAGCATCACACTACCACTTCTCACAGAGCCGGACCACTCTTGCCGGTGACACTCCTACGTGGGACAAGTGACTTTGCAGCTATTTCAAGCTAATTGACCCATTATCTACTTTTTTGTACAACTACTGCTGGAAATAGGGACGTATTCCTTTTAAGCAACTACAATATTACTTGACATTGGGCCAAGCAAGTGCTAAGAAGTAGTACATTTTCGGCATTATTTTACAATACTCCTCAAAACAACACACTACTACCAATAGAATAATACAAAAAGGGCAAACGGATGATCTGTGAATTACAACAAGGCAGATGAGGTATGTCTGATTTATATGAATGTGTAAGTGTCGCCAACCAAAATATGTGTGACATGCATAGTGTCGAGTCGTGAAAAATGAACTGCAGATATCAGCATTAGGTTCCCCTTTTTATTTCTAATAATTAAGAATAAGTCAAAAAGTAGTGGCAGCTAGCGGAATCACACTTTTAGCTTGTTATGTTGTCGCTTTTATGCAGAATGAGCAGCCATAAAAAATGAAATCTAAAAGGGGAACGTGGTATCAAGATGAGAAACTGGAATCGTAAAGATCTTGCAGAACATACAAAATAAGTGGTTTACAGAGACAGAAAAAAGGCTTAGAACAAAAAAGTAATTGCAAGCAGGCACAGTAAGGAATCATGATTTTTTTTGCCATTAGCGCGCAGAAAGAAACTTCAAAATAGTACCTTTTTTAAATTGTGGCTTGGTCACTAACTTGCAGCACAAAATGACGTGAGCTTGTTTCCCCCAAGAAACGCAATAATTACAGGTTCCTTTGCGTAGATGCCACTCACTTCTTTTCCTACATCGTCTTGTTGAAGCAAGGGAACCATGGAAGCGACAGACTCGTTGACAGTGCTAACGCCCCTGTTGACTTTCGCATGACTAGTGGTGAGGACCATAGCGACACATTTGCTTCTCCACGTGTGGCTGTCGACTGGAGTGAAGATGCTGGGCAAGTGAGGCAGGATTTAGGGAAAATCCAAAAAACACACACGAATTATTATTCAATTTCAAGAATACCTTTGTTCAACGCATGGTTACTGTATACACACGTTGAGCATGAGCGTTTTGTTTTACATAACTTTGCAACAAAAACACATTTTCACGTTGAAGAATGCGGGGACATCATATCGCCATAGGTCAGGTTCATAGCCAGAGGGGAATGATCTCCCTCGCCCTTCAAAATTTGAATTGCAGCAGAAGGCTTTGGCGATTCTAAATAATGAATATATGAATTTTTTAAAAAGCCTTCAACGAATGCTCTCACCAACCCCCCCTCCCCCCCAAAAAAAAATTCTAGGACACGGGTTTGCAATAGGGACTGGCTAACACGTATGAAAGCGCCTCTTTTTCTTTTTTCTTTTTGAGAGATTGCTTCAAAGTTGGCTTTAGGAGTCGACAAACTCCCACAACCAAGCCCCGCCTCTGGAAGTCGAGGGCACGCCGTGATCGGTTATTGACAAGGGGTTTAAAATCATCATTAAAGCGGCCCTCCGCCACTTTTTCAACTAACCATGGAATGGTTGAACTAAAACAAGTTACTGCATCAAGTACTCGACGCCGCAAAAATTTTAAGAATCCTGCAAATGCGCGTAAAATTAAAGAGCTGTCCCGCCGCGGTGGTCTAGTGGCTAAGGTACTCGGCTCCTAATCCGAAGGTCACAGGATCGAATCCCAGCTGCGGCGGTTGCGTTACCGATGAAGGCGGAAATGTTGTAGGCCTGTTCACTCAGATTTGGGTGCACGTTAAAGAACCCCAGGTGGTCGAAATTTCCGGAACTCTCCACTACGGCGTCTCTCATAATCATATAGTGGTTTTGGGATGGTAAACCCCACATATCAATCAATCAAAGATTAAAAAGCTTTGTCGCACGCTGCAGTCGCAATCTTCTCTCGTTCTGATCAAAGCGCTCGAATCTATGCATTGGAGATGGCATGAGCAAAGAAAGTACGTCACAAGCGCCTCATGAGCTTTAACATTTTCCTTTATTTTTTAAATACACGGCGCGGCTATTGCAGTCTGATCGCGTGGACAGACATGGACAAGTCGCGGCCTCTTGCGGCGATTCCTGTAACGACCGAGCACGGGACGTTCCAACAAGCTAATGGCTGATAGAGCGCCTTCTACGAGTAATTTTTCAGCTTCTTGCGTTATTTCTCGATAAAAAGCATGTATTTTTAGCTGACTTTGATAATTTATTGTCAATTGCAAGCAGCATCCTGCACTATATTATTTGGTTCAGTCGTTCTCGGGAGCTTCTACTACCGATTGGCAGCATTTTCTTACCATGATAAAAAAGTGTTGCAGGGCCCGTTTAGTTGCTCCGTCACAGACATGAGAGTGCGAGGACTCGAACGACACCAACGCACGTGGAAGCCGTCTAGGTTAAGGTCATACTCCAGACGCGGCATATGCTAGAAATATCGCACACAGCTCCCACAGTCAGGTATACCCCCGCCCTCGTGTCATACCGCCGGACGTCTTCGCAGATGTAACCAAAGCCGAGAACGGCAAACAGAAATGAGGGAAAGCAGCGCATGGTAGCCGCCGTAACGACGCACGCCGTCGAAAGTCTATGGCTTTCCATTTTACTGGAGAGGTGTGTCTTAAACATTTTAAAAGACTATCGCGTACGTGCTCGCAATATCGCGCCGTATCTGTACTTCAATCTACTGTTTTTAAGTGCACAAAGGCAATTTTAAGCATACAAAAGACATCTTAAACATTCGGTCCTGTGCAGCCGTGACGGCGAGCTACTCGCTAGTGGTATAATACTTCAGCAAATCCGCCAAGCAGGCTCTGCACAAAAATCTAAGAGTGCCGTTCAGTTCATACGTGAATTCTAGTTTGCGTATTTTTCTGTAGCATGAACAGGGTTGCGCAAAGCATCTTTGATGCACGGTCAATCAGCTGTCACCATCATCCTTCGCACTGAGGCGAAATATAATGTAGCGAACATTCAGCAGTTCTTATCGTTTGGGAAAGTACTTGGGTTCGATATGCATTCATTTGATGATCAAGAGTTCATCCAGTGAAAGCGGCACGGGGAGTATGTACGTCCCGGCGTCCTATCTTTTCGCATGAGAGTTCACGGGTTAATCATTCTTCCGCAGGCATGTAGAAATGCACGGCGCGCCACCTATGGTCGTGGGCAATGCGAAAAGAAGGAGAGCAGGCGGCGGCAGCGGAGGAAGGCGCCGCACCGGTAGCGACGCGCGACACACAGCCGCCAGGGTGGGCAGGGAACCAGCACAAATGACGCCGAACAGCATATACGCGATATGCATGACGCATACGGTGGCACCTTCGACACAGAAAACAATCGAAACGCACTTCACGAAAATTCTGTGACTCCTTAAAAATGGCAACTCCCTTTTTCTGCGCCTAGTTTGCTTCGAGAAAACACCAGCAGGGAATTAGCGTGTCATAAACCTCTTCTGATATTTTTTCTTTTAAAGCGAAACATTTCTTAGCCAACTTCGGCGACTTTGCGCCTATCTATCTATCTATCTATCTATCTATCTATCTATCTATCTATCTATCTATCTATCTATCTATCTATCTATCTATCTATCTATCTATCTATCTATCTATCTATCTATCTATCTATCTAGCCGCCAACAACTTTCAGCTCTCCAGGCCGTTTTGATAATGGTATCGATACCAAACTTGGTATGGCATAACATGACTGTATGAAGAACATAACTGACTAGTTATAACATGAACATCATGACATGGATGCCATGAATGTCAGGATTTACATTTCATGGTCCTGCAGCCATTGCGGTGATTTCGTTCACAAGGCACGTTGCAAAACGGTATGGTATGACACGATTGCATGGCGAACACAAGTGACAAACCCTAACATAAAAATCGTGACATGCGTGTCATGTAACAAGATGACTACGTGCCAAGCTCGTGATGCGCTCGTTGGCGTTTCGCAAGCGTCACACATACAAAATTTGGTATTACGATACCTGAATGAATGACGAATATATGTGACTGGTGCAAACATGAAAATCATGAGATGCGTGTCATGTAAGAACATAACCACAAGCCACGCTCATGATGCACTTGGGGCCATTTCGCTAGCTTCCCCTATATAGAATTTGGTATTATGGGACGTGAATGGATGACGAAGATACGAGGCTGGTACAAACATGGTAAACATAACATGCATGTCATGTAACAACATGACTACATGCTACGCTCATGATGCGCTAGCGGCCGTTTCGATAGGTTCACAATTACCAAACGGTATTACGTGACCCGAACGGGCGACATAGGTAAATGACGCATACAAACATGGTGATCACGACAGACGTAGTCATGTAACAACATGACTACATGCCACACTTATGATGCGCTCGTGGCTGTTTCGCTGGCTTTACATATGCTAAATTTGGTATTAGGTGAAATGAATGGTATTACAAAGGTATGTGACTGGTGCAAACATGATAATCATGAGTTGCGTGTCATGTGAGAACGTAACTACATGCCACAGTCAAGGCGCCAATATATATCAACGTGATGCGGTGCGCGTGGTCACCGGCGTCCATTTCGTCGCGTCACACCGGCGTTGCCACGCCAGGCACCGGTCCGGGCATATACTCGCAGGCGCGCGCCGCGCCGCGTTGCTTTGTCGCTTGCGCGTTTGAGCCCGTCCGGCGTCCCTCCGTCATGAAAAGAGAGAGACGCAGTGTTGTCTGGGTAACGCATTGGTGCGAAATGCATCATGTGGCATTTCGCGCTGGTTGCCGTCAGGCCGCGCCGACGGACGCTGTTCGCGCCGGTCGCGCCTGGCATCAGACTATAGAGTGCTCGCGTTTTGCTAACGTATACGTCGCTGTGCTCAGCATGCACGCGCGTGAACGCTACATCAGAGTATATTGGGCCCTTCATGGTGCGTTCGTGGCCATTTTGCTTGCCCTACATATACCAAATTTGGTTACGTGACGCCAATGGATGACGAAAGTAAGTGACTGGTTCAAACATGACAATCCTTAGAAGTGTTTCACGTAAGAACACGGCAACATACCACGCTCATAGTGTGCTCGCGGTCATTTCACTGGCATTGCAGTTTTTGTATATAAAATTAGTCATAATGGAGAAATAAAAATAGCTATCATGGCAAAATGTGTGTCCTCCTTATGATCCTTCTGGTTTAACGTCACTGGAAGACTTTTGAACAGGCATTGTGCAGACACTGTTGATGCAATTGATTCAAAATGAAACTAAAATGTGATTTGGGGATTATTTGAGTTATGCTTAAATTTATCTGTTTTACCATTTGGAAATAAAATACTAAATTTGGAAATACACTAAATTTGGTATCACGTGATGTGAATGGATGACGAAGGTAAACGACAAATCAAAACATGATAATCTTGACATAGAAGTCATGTACTGCATCATTTACCTCCACCTCGTAACGTTCTGCAAATTTTAAAGTGACATATCAATCTTTCTCATTCGTGCTTCGCATATCATCGAGTCACACTGTACGTGGGATCTGCCAACTTTTTAAAGACGATAGTCTCACAGAACACCTACCAGTTTAGAGAACGGAAACTGTACCTTTGCGCTGTTGTATCAAAATAACATGCAAATTCGTAGCGGCGGCGTACTGAACTGCAATACCACGAGAATGGCGCCAGCAGTACTATCATCATCAATAAACAGACACATTTTTTTGTTGCAGGTGGGGGGGGGGGGCTTGCGGCTAGTTCGCGCTGCTCGCTTCCTCTGGGTTTTTTTTTCGTTGCCCAATCGCGTTTCACGTCTGTAATTATCGTCAGGGGACCTACACTGTAAACCAAATTATACCCATATAGGTGTTTTATAGTGTCTATAACTCACACCCCTACACCCCACGAAATGGGTGTATCAAGCAGCACTACACCTATACCGTGGGGCGGATTTCCGAACTTACACCCTATGGCACAAACATTTTTGGGGGTGTAAAAGCAAATGTACACCCACGTGGCCTTAAGGGAGTGAGGGTGTAAAAGCGAATGTACACCCAAGTAATCTTAAGGGCGTAAGGGTGTAATATTGCTATGACATCCTAACACCCTTAAAAAACAAAAGTAGTGTAAGGGTGTAATTCGCCCAATTAGCAAAAAGGGTGTGGGGGTGTTCATGCTGATTAATGCCCCAACACCCATGCGAAAAGTACCATAATTTGAGTGTTACCCCTTTCCAGTAGGCCCCTGTAAAAGCACGTGAAAGCTTACCCTTTAGCTAGAACTTTCATGTGCAGATGTCCTATTGTAGTGGCTCCTCCCACAGTGTGGTAATCCTGGCTCTAGCACAGCTTTTATGGTGCATATATGAAGCACGGCATATAAGGTTCTCACATATAACATGTAATCCTAGCTGCGTGCGAAGGCATCACTCAAAATGAGTTGTCATACATAACAGAACGTTCACAAAGACATGCAATAGTGCAAAATGAAATCAAGCTTTATTTTATTAGACACAGAGCACATACAGGCTTCAGAGACAAATTGTACCTTAATCAAAAGCCTTTTTCAATTGTGCAGAGCAGAATGCCATCTGCTACAAAAGAAGACCGAAAATCAGACGTCAATGGTACGGCATGGAGCTCAAACGACCGATGCATGCATATCAAAGTACTAGAGAAGAGCCTTTATTTGCACTTAGAAATGAAGGATTAATTTTAACACGCTTCAATGCAGCACAAAAGCACAGTGCAGTGAAGCATACAAACAGCAGGAAGAGTAGTGCAATGCAGCATGCCTTATTTCTCCAATATACTGAAATAATATATCAATGCACACTATAATTGCCTCATTGATACGCCACAGTTTGCATGTGTTGTGGCATTCCCTATGCATATTATGCAATGCTAGTAGTATTCTAATGAATGTAATGACAAAACAGTCTTAAAATGGCATTTTCATTTCACAATAACCCTTGTGTGTTCAGACATTCAGAATACTGGAAAAACAATAATACAGGAGTAAAAACAATAGGCAAAATTACAATAGCTTAACAGTGTCACTAGATACTAACCATGCAGAATAATTGATTTAAAGATGAAAAATATCAAGCGCATCACATAATATGTCCCCCTGAAACAATGCAACATCAAAGAACATAAAATGAACTCAAAAGCAGGGTGAAAGAGTAACCACTTACAGCTAGCAGAGGCGGAGCAGCCACGCTATCATCTGGAGCAATATTTTGGAGCATCATATCTTGCTTTTCCAGGGAGAAAACTTTAATTTGGAGCAGGTTTCAGGAAAAACAAACGCAACATTTTTGAGCCTGAAATTCCAATTTACAGCATTGATAGATATGTGCAGTTTAGCGTACCAAAACCACCATATGTTTATGATAAACGTCGTAGTGGAGGGCTCCGGAAATTTTGACCACCTGGGGTTCTTTAACGTGCACCCGAATCTGAGCACACGGGCCTACAGCATTTCTGCCTCCATTGGAAGTGCAGGCACCGCAGCCCTGATTCGATGCCGCGACCTGGGGGTCAGCAGCCGAGTACCATAGCCCCTAGACCACCGCAGTGGGGCTCCAAATTTACAGTAGTACTACAAATTAGACTGAATCACACAAAAGGAATAATATATGTAGAAATTAATTGACATCCGCTAATTCATTCAAAATATACGAGAGCCGAGCTATTTCAATAAAAGCACTCTTGAACTGTCCCACAGTGCAAACAATGCTAACCTCCCTATTTACGAACGCTCCTCGACTCGAATCTCGTCCTTCACCTGAACTAGCTGAGCACAGTGCCACCGCTTGTCTAAAAATGACGCTTTTCTCGAGAATCGCTGCAGATTATCCCTGATATTGGGTGACTTGCTCTGCCTAGAGACTGCGCTGGAATGAATTTTCTCAAGTCAAGGTGAAGCATTTAGTCAAGGGACGTTCTAAAATAAGGGGCTAAAAACTCACAGTAGTATTTGCCCAGCTTGCCAAACTGTTTGACAGGCGACCCAGAAATTCCATATATTCGTAAAGGAGGAGCTCAAGGGGGTGGCGAAAACAAAAAAGTGGCATAGGATTTTTTTATTGTCACTTCAGGCTGCAAAAACCTCATAAATCACTCTGAAAGACAGCCAGCACTCATACTAGTACTTGTTATTGAATGGCATCCGCATGGCAGAGTAATATAGGGAAAAAATATTTTGTGTCCTGTGACAGCGAGTATTAGTAGCCACTTCCAAATCATAAAGCACTTTTCTGCAGAGCGAAAGCGTACTCTGGCAAAAGCGACTTATAAAGCATTATGGACGTCATAGAAAGGGGCGGGGAGAACTTTCTTTTAAACCGTTCTACTCTTTTCTTTTGCTGTGAGGATAGAATTAGGTCAATTAAAAGTTATAATTACGGTTGGCGCATCTGTATTAGATTGGATGATGATGACCCCGCCTCGATGGTTTAGTAGCCAAGGTAGGTACTCAGTTGCATTTTTCATGCAGGCGAAAACGCTGTCGGCCCATTTGCTTAGATTTCGGTGGAGAAGAACCCCAGGCGGCCGAAATTTCTGGAGCCCTCCCCTAAGCGTCTCATAATCAAATTGATGGCTTTAGGACATTAAACTGCACCTATCAATCAATTGGATGGTGATGTGCAAACTTACGTTGAATAATGAATGTTATGTTTCATGATAAAATTAACAATACTGAGAAATAATTGAGGCTGGTTGTGTATTTCATAATGGTTTTGTGCTAAATTAGGAAATTGTATCCGATTGACACAATTGACGTGGCTGCTGTTCTCTTGAACATGCAAATATGGATACGAAAATAGCATGTAATATTGTGCCATAGACATTAAACATGTGCTGTCAATAGACATGAATGCCTGAATTGAATAGTCAATTTCGCGACGAAACCACGACCGCACAAAGAAAACACATGGACAGAACCGCTGCTCACTAGCAGCTGTTTGTACCATATATTTATAATATACCATATATTCATACACACAACCTTAAAAAGGTGGCGAGTCGGCATGAAATACTGATGGAGTTCGTGCCCCTAACAAACTAGCAAAGTTGCGCTGGTGCATCGCTGAAAATCATGTTGAGCAGCTGAAAGGCTGTAAAAAGAAGTATGCGCGGCCATTCACGAAGTCTGTCAGGGAAGCGGTTTACAAAATACCCCTATTGTGCAGAAAGAGACATGTTGGCCAGACGACGAGGCGCTGCGTCAATGATCGAGTGAGTGAACACGCCCTTACGGCAAAGAATAACGACGGTGCCCGTTCAAGAGCGCATGTCACTTCACGTGGATTCACATCAAGAGCAATTTCGAAGGACTTTCACAAAAGAAATGGGGTATCAATTGCGTTAGCAAAACTTCGCTCATCATGTATGAGCTGGAAGCACGGTATCTAGCGATCATGTGTCCTATAGCATCATTAGGTAAGGGACGGCCCGAGTAGGTTGCATATGCGTTGACGAAAAGTGGGTTTATATCAGCCTG
This sequence comes from Rhipicephalus microplus, assembly GCF_043290135.1. Taxonomy (NCBI): domain Eukaryota; kingdom Metazoa; phylum Arthropoda; class Arachnida; order Ixodida; family Ixodidae; genus Rhipicephalus; species Rhipicephalus microplus. The sequence continues at coordinate 252,659,419 of NC_134702.1, forward strand.
TTTCCTCAAGAAATAAACAATTGCAAATGAGTGCCCATCTCGTTTATGTGTTCTATTTGTTTGTGTGGTCGTCATTTTGGCGCAAAATTGACTAATGTTTAATGCAACATGCACCAACTATCCAAACAGCGAGTTCTACAAGACATGAATGCCGCTGCTGCACATGTAAACAACAATAGCACGTGCAGCCGCCTTAGAACTGTCAAAAAAGCAGCGTTATACAGTGCCTCAGAGGAGGCACTTTCAATATACTTCTTGGAAAATAAATGGCTTAATAAGCATAGGACTTTTTTCTGTGTTCATGACACGCTGTTAGAGTGATTTCATGCCAAACGCCCAGCCATTTTGGCAACTATCTCAAATGCATTTGAAAATTATTGTGCTGATTATTTGTATTGAAAGCAGTGAAACGGTAGGATATTTTGGAGAGAAAAAATGTTCGGTCACGTGGTTGCCTTCGGAACTTCGGAAATGTCGTTTGGGTGTTGTTTGGGAAAAAATTTAAAAGTACGTTCTATACCAAACTTGGTCTACATGTTGAGTAAAGGTTCTTGTGTAAGGTGTTTGAAGCTCAGTAATAATATTGCATTTGTACTGGCACATATGCTTCTAAGAATTTAACCAAAATGTGTTATGTTTGCAATTTTTTTATTGCAATACTGCAGTTTGTATGAATATCTGAAATAGTGAATACTAACTCCACGCAAGGTATATTTTGAGAAAAAAATATTGAAGACCTCTCAAGCTGGTAAACTTTATGAGAAAAAATCATTAATACTACAAAATCGTAATTTTTGTCCATATTGAGATGCAATTTACGCCATGTGGGGGCTCAACTAAAAATTACCTGTATACATAAATTGAAAGCCAATAAACAGTTCTTTTCATATACCATCATTACAATTTTTGTTTTGAGGAAGAAAATAATTTTTTAGCATTCCCATTGGCGCCTATCTTCCCATTTGGTCATACGACAGCTGCCGCCTTGAATTTCCCTATTTTCATCAATGGGAAAGTTCAAAACTTATTTTCTTCCTTAAAACAAAAATATGTAATGATAACAATTGGCGTATGAAAATGCCGTTTCTTTTTTTTCGATTTAGGTTTGAAGGTCATATTTATTTGGACCACTCGACAGTTCAAATCACGTCTCAATATAGACGAAAATGACGATTCTGCAAAATTTGTAATTTTTTCTCGTAATGTTTCAGCAGCTTAAGAGGTCTCATAATATAATTTCCTCAAAATATACCTTTTGTGTAGTTAGTATTCATTACTCAGACATTCATAGAAAGTGCAGTATTACAATAGAAAAAATGCAAATATAACACATTTTGGCTAAGTTCTTGAAGGCGTGGTAGACGAAGAAAGTGCTTAACAGTGCAAACGACAAGAAGGGAAAGAAGAGGCGAGAACAAAGCCCTGAACAAACAACCAAAGTTTATTGCAAACCAACTGCAATATATGGAAAACAGAATCTGCGCATAACCACGCACCATAAGCAGAATTGCACATACATGCACCATACGGCCTACCTTATCAACAACCGGTCATATAAGTGGACCCCAGATAACTAACTTCACAGCAGTTAAGAAAAATTGAGGGTAGGCTAACACAGGAAGCACTAAGTTGTTGAATAAAGAAGGCTTCACTAATCTCGTGCTCGCGCCGATTTTTATATCCAAAGTGATCAAACACTTGTCAAGAATTGGCTGACAACAAGACTTATTACAATGGTCTGCCAAGTGGCGGGGAGGGAAACCTTTTAGAGAGTTAGCGTGCTGCCTCAACCGATCGTTCATGCATCGCCCTGTTTGGCTAATGTTCACAAGTAAATAATATCTTGTAGAGAATCGCTAAAACACATTCAACATGGCAAATAGTGTGTTTCTTAGTGCATGCTTCGTTCTTAGGTCCTGCGCTGTTCACTATGCGACATAGGCCAGCGAGCTTGTCGCGTGCGCAGAACGCAACTCTTACACCCATTTTTCCAGTGACCTTCTTTAGCCTATAGGAAACTTTGTGTACGTAGGGAATAACAGCCTTGCTAGAATGAGGCTTGTTGAGTTAGCTGTTGCTTTGTGTCTTATCAGGCAATCTTAGTGACGTTAGGAGAGCCTCGGCAATAGAAGTTAGCAGGGGATTAGAAAAGCCTGCTTGTTGGAGGCGGTGAACTAAGAACGAGAAACTGCACTCTATTTGGCGGTGACAAGAGCCAGTTAGAATTGCCTTTAGGCAGGAAAAAGTGGTGCTTCACTTGACTAGCTTAAAATGGGTGGACGTAAAAAGAAGAAAGCTTTTCCTTGGGCAAGGTTCGTACCGCCTATATACATGGTCAACCAAAAAAAGCATTTCTAAGTGTAGACATCGTAACTTGTCGTCATGAATCAAACTCCGACTTTAATTCCAGTTGCTTCATTTCACGCCACAAAATGTCAAATATCTCACCAGTGCAGATGTGTGCATTGGCTCATGTTTAGCACCAGTACTTTGTGACCTTTTACTCGCGCGGTATGAAAGAAGTCCCATGGCTAACTTTGATCACACGAGTAAAGTTAAAGTGTTCGGCTACGTTGACGACTTTTTAGTGTTTTACCGCATCGATCAATCTGACCCTCGGCGAACCACCAATGAGATATTTGACATTTTCGGGCGTGAAATGAAGAAACTAGAAATAACGTCGGAGTTTATATCTGACGATAACCTACATTGTCTACAATTATAAAAGCTTTTTTTTGTTGATCATGTATATAGGCGGTACGAGCTATGCTCAAGAAAGAACCTACTTTTTACGTCCACCCATTCTAAGCTAGTCAAATAAAGCATCGCTTTTTTCTGCCTAAAGGCAATTCTAACTGGCTCTTGTCACCGCCAGATAGAGTGCAGTTTCTCGCTGCAAGTTCACGGCCTTCAACAAGCAGGCTTCTCTAATCCCGAGCTAACTTCCATTGCCGAGACTCTCCTAACGTCACTAAGAGTGCCTGATAAGAGACAAAGCAACAGCTAACTCAACAAGCCTCATTCTAGCAGGACTGTTATTCGTTATACGTACACGAAGTTTCCCAAAGGCTAAAGAAGGTCACTGACAAAATAGGTGTAAGAGTTGTGTTCTGCGCATGCGATAAATTCGCTGGGCTATGTCGCAGGGTCAACAGCGAAGGACCTAAGTAAGAAGCATGCACTAAGAAACACGCTACGTGCCATGTTGATTGTGTATTAGCGATTCTCTACAAGCTATATTTTTTACTTTTGGGCACGGTTACATTGGCCAATTAGGGCGATGCATGAATGATCGGTTGAGGGAGCACCCTAACTCTCTAAAAGGTTCTCTTTCTAGCCACTTGGCAGACCATTGTAATAAGTCTTGTTGTCAGCCAATTCTTGAAAAGTGTTTGATCATGGGGGGATATAAAAATCGGCGCGATCACAAGATTAGTGAAGCCTTCTACATTCAACAACTTGTGCTTACTAAGTTAGCGTACCTTCAATTTTTCTTAACTGCTGTGAAGTTAGTTATCTGGGGTCCACTTATATGACTGGTTGTTGATAAGGTAGGCTGTATGGTGCACGTATGTGCGATTCGCTTATGGTGCGTGGTTATGCGCAGATTCTGTTTTCTATATATTGCAGTTGGTTTGCAATAAACCTTGGTTGCTTGTTCAGGGCTCACCTCGTCTCTTCTTTCCCTTCTTGTCGTTTGCACTGTTAAGCACTTTCTTTGTCTACCATACAGCACCAACCAGCCGTATCAAGCACTTTGTTAGTCTTGGAGTCGTATGTGCCAGTGAAATTGCACTAATATTACTGTGCTTCAAACACTTTACACATGAACTTGTACTTAACATGTAGACAAATTTTGGTATAGAAGCAAGGAGCAGTACTTTTAAAATAAACTTTTGCACAAACAAGATTAAATTGACATTCCGTTAAGTTCATAAGGCAACTACGTGACCAAAATTTTTTTCTTTCAGAAATATTTTACTGTTTCACTGTTTTCAATGCAGTGAATCATCACAATTTTTTTAATAGATTTCAGATGGTCGCTAAAATAGCTGGGATGTTTGGGATGGAATGACCCATTCGTGAATCCACCTTTTAAGTTGAAGACATATAGGCCATCTCCAGTTGATCATACAACTCTAACATTATGCATTGTATACAGTTTTCTACACGCACTGCTGTTGATCTGATGGCAAACTGATACTCATATTGGAAAAATAAATAGGTATTTGGGGCACATAGCTTGAGATGAAGCCTTCCCATCAGAGGAATGTTCCTGAAATGTACAAGATATTTGGTGCACCCAATGAGTAGCGTCCACCACTGCTGCAACCCTTTGAGTGAGGTCGTGAGCCCGGAACAGCTGCTTTCATGTTGTGATGAGTGCACTGCATCGTCAGCACCCAGTCCGTCGTAGAAGACGTAGTCTGCTTTCCTTTCAACCTTCTGCATGTAAGAGATGCAGAACATTCAACTAAGCATTTAAAAAATACTGGGAACAATCAGAATCTCATTATGATGTGTCATATAATAAAAAGCTCCAGCTTCCCCACTTTCAGCTTTACCACTATTCACTTTTACATTTACAAGCATCTGTGCATATAAGTGTACGAATGGAAGTGCCATGTTTGAGTCTACACCATGGTGGTGGTGAAAAAGTACTTCTCTCTTGAATCATGCACCTACCAAGAAGTTTGAAATATACTGGGATGCTCAAATTTCAGCGTTTTTACCAAGTTTTATTGCTTAGCTAGAATACCCTAACCAATAGGCCACTACAATGGGTGATACAAAAAATTATATAAACCCATTCAGACAGAAAAGTAGCAATATTTATCATTTACTTTGAAGGATAGTTTTGTAGACATGTACACATCACAGATGTACAATCTACTGTGTGACACTAGTGTAAAACATCGAGCAAGCCCCAATCTGAAAGGATCAACAGCACTTATTAAAGGACAACTGCTGCTGAAAACACAGCACTGTGTATTTGTGGAAGCTCACCTCTAAATTTCTTCTCCAGTTACATAAATGTGGGGTACTGGATAATTTTATAATGTGTCTTTTACAGGTTGCTTATTGGTCAACAAAATGATTACTTTAGGCTTTGAGTAAAACTGACAAATCTCAAAAATAAATAAGACGTGCTAATCTTATTCTTCCAGTGCATGCAGAAGCAGCTCATTTGCAGTTGAATTTTTTTAATTCATAAAAACAGCCATACAACAGATAATGTATCACAAGTAAGTTAAGTATATGCTCAATAAGCTCTGAACTGCCGGACTTTAAATGTAAAATTAAAAGAAATGCACGACTTATTAGAGAAGTAGCTAACAGGAATATATGCATGGAGGGCTTATTAGTTGGATCAGTGTGTTTGCATTCCTAAGGATGAAACCTGCACAGACAAAATGCATGAAACAGACAAGAACTGTTAGGTCTGCCTGCTTTCATTTACAGCCACCTGTGTCGCCATCCTCATTTTGTTTTTCGCGAGCGTGTTCTTTAGTGGCTAACTATGCCTACACCATTATCATCTGTGCTGTATCAGCTTAACTGAAAGTATTGTGTGGGTGTTTGTTGGTACACTTTGGCTAAGCTTTCATATGTAACCACAGCGCCGAAACCCTACACGAAAATATACAGAAATATTCTATTCTACAATATTCTATGTGCCGCACTACAACGGTGCAAAAATGCAAAAAGATGTGTGCAATTGAGTGTGGCTGTTCAATCCCTTATTAAAGCACATCAATATTTCCATATCCTGATTATCTACGATATACTAGAATAAATATAAACAAACCTAACAAGGCATAAAAAGCGCAAATCACTAACCAAACAAGGTACATCTAAATTTTTTGGTTAGCTGCACAATCGTTAACAAAACACATGTCACGCCGCTGCAAAGCGCAGGCATCAAAGGGGTACTGATAAAAAATTTTAAGTATTTTGGAATTGTTACTTTAAATAGCGTATTTACTCGCATTAAAAACGCACCCCTATCTTCAGTCATTGAACTCTGGATTTTTTTCTCCCGCGTAATAAACGCGCCCCATTTGTCCACTGCAGTCCCACTAACTGACAACTGGCGCCTCATTTACCGTTGATCTGCTTCATTTATTGTTATTATTATTATGCCATTTCTTTCGCCCACCTCGGCTCGCTCACCCCCCCCCCCCCGCCTTTTTTTTCTCACCCGCTGCCGCATGCCCTAAGGTCCATCTGCGCGCGGCACATCCCCCCGTTTTCTTTAACCCTGCGCTACAGCGAGGTTCACGAACACTGCGACTGTTGAGGCATCCCAGCTGATAAGCACAGAGCGAGCGAAGGTCACGAAGCTAGCGGCGCCAAGAGACGGTCGCTTCCTGCAATTACGAGTATCGCGGGCAAATCGGGCGTCGGCAGGCCGGCACGCACTTCTGCACGTCGTTGTTCGCATGCACGAAAGCTTACCTTTTCAGCAATAGCACGAAATCCAAAAGCGTTCTCCATGTAGCTCCCAGCGCACACTCCGTTGATTGCTTGATCGGAAACATTCTCCTTGCGGCGTGCACAAGCTTCAACGAAAGCCGTTGACAGAGGACACACACTCCGCCGCACCGAAGTTGTTCTGTACTTGCCGACGCGCCACAGCTTGCAGTGACTCGTACTGCATCTACTGTAACCTCGAGTTGAACCGTGCAAGCCGTATAAGTACACATCCCAAGCAAAGCAAGTGAATAGTAAAATAATAAACCACCGTCAGCCTGCAGCAAACACGCGTACGACATGTTACTACCCAATTCAAAGTCTGCCTGTTGACGATGGCGATGGGCAGTTGCCCCGAGACCTCAAAACCGAAACCGAAACTCATAGCAGCACCGTTTTATGATATAATTTTCAAGCTATGTCAAGCCTCCAAGATATAGTGCAAGTTTTATGCTTGACAACATATTTATTTGCTAGCAGAGCTTCAAAGTAGTTTTTTTTTGCCGAGTGAGGCGTGGTTGTGGTGTTGTTTCGAAATTTTGGAGTCAAAATTTGTTACTTGTGCAACATAGATATAAATAAAAAGTTAGGGAAGGGCGGCGGGGAGGTTGTTCTATATTTGACACATCTCCACCTCTTTCTTATGTTCGTTTGAGGAGCCTTTTTATTAAAAATAGGGCAAATCTAGCGCCGAAAAAAGCTCAACGGAGCTGCATTGGCATATACATGCTATCAACGTTTTTCTAGAACAGTGATAATTATAAATAATGTTTTAATATTACTGTTTTAGAGGAAAGGTAAACGTATGTATGAGCCAATTGAGTGTCATTGGAGCTACTTTCGGTTCAGAATTTGGGCCATTTCGCACAAAGAAAAAAATGAAAGCTCCCGATTTGGTTTCTCAAGTATGCAACCACAGGCAAAAATGTACATGTAAATGTGTCAGGCCCCCCTTTTTTTTCCTCTTTCTGTCCCCCTGAATGCATAAATCCTAGCAACACCCCCGCTGTGCTATTAGCTTCCTTTAAATAACACTCTGCCATTCAAAAAGAACCTGGGGACTATGCTTTTTTTACCAACAAAGTATGAATGAAAGTCCTAACTTGTGTGTGAGCATAGCAATGTGCGATTATCTGTGCATTGTAACGTCACAGTAACAACTATCAATTACAATGCTGCAACTAGTCAACTATTCTCCATTCTTGTGGCACGGGTACGTTGGGCTAGTGTTGTCTACGATCGTTCACGTGTATATTAAGCGACGCGCAAGCGTTCAGATTAAGGATATAAAAAAGAACAGTAAGTGCCCACAGAGTGGTGCATACCATTGTACGAGTTCACCCGGGCTTAGCGGATGTACGCGAAGCTTGTCCTGCAGCGAGGCATGCGTGCACAGCAGCTGCATTAGAGTAAGCTTAGCCTGTTATTTGTAAACATGCCTAGTTCCACGGCAATCCGAATGGTGCAAACATTCAATTTGAACTCATCCATGTTCATAGATCTAAATATAACTCACTGAATAAATCAGGGACGCTTGTATTATAGCGAAATACTTCAGTGTGAGGAAATATGTGGACCCCCATTAAAAAAATTGGCCCCGTATCTGCATGTTTCTGCAAATGTCATCGAAAGACGACAGTCTTGCGCGTGGAAAGAGTGAACAGGACATTTATTTGGTGTTCTGTGCAAGAAAATCGGTGAGTGGTATTCTGGAGGCACTGCGTTTGAGTCCCTCGAGCGTGCAGCGGAGGCGAACGAGCGCATCAATCACCTCACACATTAAGGGACTTTATCACACATAAGACATGAGCGCCATCTGGCAGTTTTCTGAAAAAAAAAAACAAAGCGTATGGCTCTGAGACGGGTGTGCGCGCCCATCTCAGAGGTGATAAGGTGTAGAACGCAAGGCGACGGTAGGTGCCACCACCGTCTCGTCTTAGCAAAGCGTTGGAAACACTCCCCGTTCCGTGCAATCATGGCATGGTCAGCGCAGCGTGATAAGCGCTACGGTCTTTAAAATTACTCATGTATGCTTTTCCAGTAAAATACGCACGTGCAGAATATATACATGTTGTTATGGTGCCTCAAACATGCGCAATAATTGCTTTTTAATTGACGATTGCACAAGCATGAACGCTCAGTCTTGAGCAACATTGGTGGGCGATGCGGATGGGGTCGGCCGTTTCAAGTACCAGATGCCGTATGGAGTGGACAAACAAGATAAATGTGCAGGCGGACAGACAGACAGACCAAAATTTTTGCGTCGAAAGTCCCCAAGAAAGACCATCGTTCTTAATAAACCAGGAGCTCTGGTACAAAAAAAAACTTAGTGTGATTTCAAATGAGAAAGCGCCCACGATAGCCTGTCGAAAACCATGTGTAATCGTTTCATGTTATGTTAAAGCGCATCATAATCTCTTTTACCGACGTCTCTGTGAGAATTAGAGAAGAATGGACATGAGCGGCAGCAAAATATTTTTAGTAAGAATCTCAAAAACGTAACCCTTGTATTAAGTCGTTGAACATGTGAGAAATGTTCTGAATGATGTAATTAGGGGGTGGTGTAATAAATATAGTACATACCACGATATACTTTGGCTAATGATACGGGAAATGAAAACAAAGGCCGAAACATTGATATTTTCACCAGAACTTTGGCATGCGGTTTGATTGCATCCGTTGAGATGTGATATGTATTGATGCTCTAAACTATATGCATATATGATAGGTGTAACATTCAAGGAAACACCCTTGGGTGTAATTTGCGAACATACACCTATAGTACACCTAAAAATGACAAATGGGTGTACAAAAGGTGGAATTGCAGAAATTACACCCGTGCGGATAAGTTTGGCAGAAATAATAGGTGTAAGATGGGTGATTTATTGAAAAATTCACCCTCAAGGGTGTGAAATGATTTGCAGTGTAGCTGGCCTCGACTGGCAAAAACAACGTCAATCAAGTAAGGTTTGCATCGTTTATTGCGAGTGTCCAAGCCGGTACAATCAATGTATACGGTCTGATCCGAACAAAACAAGTCACTCATACATATCGAAAGCTTTCAACCCATGTGTAAAGACTCTTGAAAGCTAACACGCATATGCATATAACTGAACATCAAAATCGCTGAATGAACGTCGCTCTCATTGTGTTGCGGCGCTCGAGTTTAATAGCGTGGCTTCAGGGCAAGGGTCCGATTCTGCCGTCAGATGCGGCGCTTGCCCCGTAGTGTTGATCCTGAACCGAATGCATGATGTGGAATCGGGAAGGAAACTTGTACATTGCCGATAGATAGCTCGCGCAGTAAGAGCAATGTAGTTTTGCTAACGTTGTTAAATAAGCAATTGCGGATGCGTGTATTTCTGAATCATTTTCGCTCTGCAATGCTACATTGAGTACTTCACAATTCTGCAATGTAACGTCGTGTCGAGAGAGTAGGCACTACTTTTAATACTAAGCCGTGAGCCCATATCATAGGTATTATGTATTTAGGGGATGGGCCTAAAGATATTTCAGGCTTGCTACATTTATTGTTGGAGTTAAGTTACGCAGTTACCACAGCTAGAATTTCTCGTCGCAGGTAATGACCAGTCTGCTGAGTATGCAGCGAACATGTATGCTAAAGGGACACTCATGACGTGTGTGCTTACAGATCGAAAAGGCCCAATTATAAGAAAATAAGCTTCAGGTATGCATTGTACAATTTTGTTGTCTGTACATCTTTGTTGGTACTCTTACATCACACTATCTGCTCAGCCCCGAGCACAAGATCTTTTTTTTGCATATACATCACCATAGAACTTGAGTACTCTCTTGCAAGCAAGCACTCCTGAAATCAATTGGTGGTACATAATGTGAATCTGTCCGAATACTAATTACATAAAGATCACATTTATTACACGCTTGTTATTATGTTTACTTTTTCAGTATACTTGTGCTTGAAATGAAGTTGTTTTCTCCCTGCTACTTTTAGAGGTTAGGACTTGAAATACGTGCTATCTTGCAGTGTGGCTCTAGATAAGTGATGATCATGTATGTTTCAACTACCTGTGCGATTTCCTAGATTTTTTTTTCATGACCGTAGTGCACAGAATTTCACTTCGTAGTGGTAGACACTATAGTTATGACAACTTAAGTTAAACAGAAGCAGATGTGCACAAAGAAATCTGGAACGTTTTTCTGCCAAAAAAGAACAGTACCACATGCAATGAACACAATCTTGCTCTTCATGACAGCATTCACGTCTTTAAAGAAGCTGTGCTGCAACTGCTCATCACCTTCATGATTTATTATTTTAGGAGCCCATTGAACAGATGTGCAGAGCTAAAGCAATAGAGTGCAGTCTTATGAGCTTTGGTGCATCTTTTTGTAAACTTGTATGAGCTAAACACATTTAATTCAGACAAAACAGTTCTGGATGTTGTTGGTAAACTGGCACAAGGCACAACTAAATGTCGGAAAGCCTGTTTATGCCCATCACTGTGGGTGTGTTCATTATGTAGTGAAAATAATAATTTCCGACGATTCACATGCCAACTATGAAGTGATCGTGAGTCATACAGTAGTGGGCAAATTTAGAATGATTCTGGCTTCCAGGGGTTCAAACAAATGACATTGTAGCCTCACAGGAGACAAGATTGCTTGTCGAAATATTTGCTTTGACCCCTTATGTTAACATATTTTTCATATTTTCAAGCTTCCATCTTTTAAGGGTCAGTTTAGTTCCCCTGCACTAATCCGAATTGGTTCACAGCTGTGCACGAGAAGTTTAGAACTTGTGCGGCAGGAGTTCAGCGGTGCGGCATCACAAGTGAATGACAAGGTGCCGACAAGGTGGAATCCTTATTTTTGTTCGCTTAATTTAATGAGGTGCAAACATCTTGGCAAAACACGCCGCATTTATAGAGGTGGGTACAGCACCTACGTCTAATGCTATGTTGTTTGCTAAGCTGTGCGAGGGGCTGCACCAAACCAGCACCGTCAGAACAGACGGTACAGGAAAGTCATGAAATAGTTTTGGTGCTGTACCTCTCCTGCGCTTTTTGAAATGAATGGCAAGATTTAGAAGATGCCATTGCTGCGCCACTGAAACGAATGGCAAGGTGCAGCACTTGGTAAATTGGATCATGGGGTGCAGGCGAATCGAACAAACCCTTAAGCACACAAGCGTCTTAGTGTTTCACCTCCATCGAAATATGGCTACAGTGGCTAGGATCAAACAGTGTGCTGTTGAGCTCAGCAGCGCCACACAATCTAACTAATAGTGTTACAGTTTCAACGTTATTGAAGTGTAGATTCCATGCCACGGTAGGCAGGCAATGCTTGTAGTCAATCTAAAGCACCTCTCCGCGATATGCGCGGTAAAACATTCACAAAAACAGCATTACATGTGTGAGGTTAGAGTTGACCTGTTTTAGTGGACATTCGGATGTTTCAACGTGCTTGCAGAGTGGACATTCGGGGGTAGTCATCGTGTCATTGCATGGCAGTCTGGAAAAACAAGTAACATCTCCAGATATCTATGCATGAAATTTTTCAAAGTAAACAAATAAACTCAGTTAATTAGTAAACAGCAGTATTTTATACATATATGTAGTGGTACCTCATAACACGTATATCACTCAGGGCTGCTTCTTCACAAGGCATGTCATGTAGCAGGTTCCTTGCCCATTGTACACATTTGCTTCCATGTCAGGTGGGCCAGAAGGCTGTGGTAGAAAAATAAGTATTTCTCATTTATGTGACGCTTCCTCTGTCACACTATAGCAAAACCAGACCCATAATAATGTGATGTTTTTCAAACGCGACTGCAGTAAACTATTAACTAGTACGTTTTTTGCACTAATTTAAGGGCTAGCTAAGAAGACACCTGCGAGGTGACAGTGATTTATTTGCCTTCTTTTATCGCAACGGCCTGGTTGGTGTGACCTGGTAATAGAATTTAAGAACTAGCTATTGAGTCAGCGACTCGTTCCCACGTGAAGCCATGCACGCCGCAAGTAACGCACGTTTTTCCTGTTACAGATTGAGACGTTCAACAATTTTAAAATTTAATACTGCAATGCGCTGCCACCGTGTGACGCCTACGCAGTCAATGGCAAAAAAACTACATATGTTGAAGTGAACCAACTAGCCCCGCAAGCAGCCATCCTTAAAAAACTGAAGTGGTTTCTACTCACCGGCCCGGGCTTGCAACGGGTGTTCATCCGATGAAAGCTTCAACGGTCGCTTCGTTCCCCGAAAGTCACTCGAATTCCCTTCACGAAAGCATTTGAACGAGTCAAAATAAACAGAATGAGAAAGAATGTGTCGGGCGGCAGAGGCTCGAAATATTTACAGCGAAACGAAACAGTCCGAGACACCTCCGAACGTACCGCGAGCCGTTACCTGCCGTCGCAACTGTTGGCCGCCGCAAACTTTGAAATGAGGATAGTGATGTCAATAGGCTGCTACTGACATCGAGTCAGCTACAGCAAAAACTACTACAAAAAGTTGATGACGCAGCACATGTTTAAGAAAAACAACTTGTTAGAAGAACAAAATGTTTTTATAGTGTAGCGGTACGCAAACATGTAGTATTTGATCATTTTAAAATAAAACTTAGCCCCAACGAAGGCGCCTCTACAAGAAAGTGGAATAGCGCGAGTGGCAAGAGAGGTTAGTAGATCCACTCTGGGTTTTTGAAGCAGAAACGCGCCGCGGTTGATTTTTTCGCCCCCTACAGGTGAGCACTTGAACTTGAGAGTTTCCGGGGCCTGATAGTCTTTCTTGGGGACCTTCGACAGAAAAATTTCGGTCTGTCTGTGTGTCTGTTTGTACATTTGTTTGTTTGTCCGCCCTAACGATACCTGAAACGGCATTTAACGGCACCCCATCCGCAGCGCCCACCAATATTGCTCAAGATTTAGCGTTCATAGTTGTGCGATTGTGAATTAAAATATCAAATATTGCGCACATCTGAGGTGCCATAACAACATGTCTATTTTTTGTATGTCTGACTTTATACTACAAGAAGACGCACACAAAACACTCTAAGGACTGTAGCGTTTAACACGCTGCGCTGACAGTGCAACGTGTGCTCAGGAAGGTGTTTCCAACGTTTTGCTATGACGGCTCGGTTGCGGCACCTGCCCGTCGCTTTCCATTCTACGCCTTATCACCTCCATGAGTGGCGCGCATCTTTCCCCGTGGTCGTGCATGCCTTCGTTTTCGAAGATAACTGCCAGGAGGCGCTCGTGTTCAATGTGCCTAGATGCGCTTGTTCGCCTTCGTTACACGAGGCACTCTAACGCAGCACCTTCAGAATACCATTCACCGATTTTCTTGCGCAGAACATCAAATAAACGTTATGTTCACTCTCTCCAGACGCAAGACTATCGTCTTTTGACGACATTTACAGTGTAACATGTAGATTCGTGCCAATTTTTTAAGTGTGTTTATCTACACGGCATAGTAAAGTCCTTGTGTGGTCATTGCTACCCACCATACATGCTCAGAATGCGCCGCATAATAGATGCCATGGTCAAGTCCCCGCGCAGCCAGATCGCTATTTCGGGGGCTCGTGCACACAATAGCGGTAATTTTATCTTGATTACACGTTCCATGTCGCACTAACTATCCCACAAAACTAAACAGTCGACAAACCAACACCACCGGCTTTCATTATTATTTTATTTTCAAACGACAAACAGAGAAATACAAGCGTAACTAAAATAATCCCAAATTCACACTTTAGTTTCATTTTGGATCAATTGCATCTTGCAGTGTCTGCACAATGCCGGTTGAAACACCCCATCTTCCAGTGACGTTAAACGAGAAGGATAACAAGGAAGACACACATTTTGCTATGATGGCGATTTTTATTTCTTCAATATGACTGATTTTTACTTATACAATATTTGCTATTGTGTGTTCAACAAAATCCTCCACTATTGGTTGTCACGAATTTCCGAGGTACCAAAGTATTGCGAATGAGCAAGTTATGGACGCCTGCTGCCTTCGATGCAGGCTGTCACGTACTTGCTCAAAACGCACTTTTGAGCACGACACATTTATTGCCACCTCCCGTAAAGTGCAAGTGAACTTGATAAAAGCACTTACAATTAGGTTGTGACGTAAGTCAATGTTTTTTTAAGTTAATTGTATCACTAGAGCCTTCCGACAAGGCCAATTTCAGACAGATAATTGACTAATGATTGCACAACGCTGTTCTGAAGGTCTGGGCCCAATTTGTTGCGCAACATTAACTGGTCAAAGCAAATCATGTCCACAACTTTCTGTATAACGTTGACCCTTGAAGTGAGAACAAACACTTTCTCATTCACTCTCTCATCACCTAGAAATGCTATACCATCGCCTTCGACTGAACGTGGCATATACAAACAGTTATTTGTACCGCGTTTGGCGTACCACAAGGCCCTGTTATACTTGTGTTATACCGTAAGGTATTCTTAGCTAGAACCAAGTGCTGTGTAATGAATGGCAGAGAGAGCGAGGCACGTGAAACACCTCTCACTTCTTGATTATTTTACGGCTGAGTGCTGTAAACTCGGTCTTCTATAAATGTTTATTGTTTCCACGTATCCAAGAGTTTGCACATAACATGTGAGCATGCCTTGAAGAACAGTGTCTGTTGCAGGATTCTAGTTTACGTGGTATACCGCGAATTCGTGACATTCGGCATTTCAGGTATTCAGTGGTGGCTGGCAGGGCAAATGACAAATTCGTTTTAAATGCTAAGCATTTCTTAGCGAACTTCGGTGACATTGAGCGTATCTATCTGTCTGTCTGTCTATCTATCTATCTATCTATCTATCTATCTATCTATCTATCTATCTATCTATCTATCTATCTATCTATCTATCTATCTATCTATCTATCTATCTATCTATCTATCTATCTATCTATCTATCTATCTAGCCACCTACGACTTTTAGCTCTCCTGGCCGTTTGGATAATAGTATAGATGCCATACCAAACTGGTATGGCATAACATAACTATATGACGAGCATATTTCACTAGTCTTAACATGAAAATCATAACTTGTACGTCTCGAATGTCATGATTTCAATTTCATGGTCCTAATTAGTGATATGTGGGGTTTAATGTCCGAAAACCACCATATGATTATGAGAGATGCCGTAGTGGAGGGCTCCGGAAATTTTGACCACCTGGGGTTCTTTAACGTGAACCCAAATCTGAGCACACGGGCCTACAACGTTTCCGCCTCCAACATTTCATGGTCTTGCTGCTCTTGCTGTGGTTTCATTCACATGACTTGTTGCAAAATTGGTATGGTATGACATGATTGCATGGCGAACAAAACGAATGACCCTAACTATAAAATCATGATATGCGTGTCATGAAACAACATGACTACAAACCACGCTCATGATTAGCTCTCGGCCATTTGGCTAGCGTCAAATATACCAAATTTGGTGTTACAGTAGATGAATTAATGACGAAGGTATCTGGTGCAAAGATCATAATTGTGAGATGCGTGTCATGTAACAACATGACTTCATGCTACGCTCATGACGCGCTGGTGGCGTTTCGCTAGCTTCACTTATAGAAAATTCGGTATTACGACACGTGAATGGATGACGAAGGTATGAGACTGGTAAAAACACGATAAACATGAAATGAGTTTCATGGAACAACATGACTACATGCTGCGCTCATGTTGCGCTCGCGGCCGTTTCGCTAGCTTCACGTATACCAAATTCGGTATTACGTGACACGAACGGACGACATAGCTAAAAGACACAACCAAACTAGATAATCACAGCATGCGTGTCATGTAACAACATGATTACATGCCACACTTATGATGCGCTCGTGGCTGTTTCGCTGGCTTTACATATGCCAAATTTGGTATTAGGTGAAATGAATGTATTACAAAGGTATGTGACTGGTGCAAACAGGATAATCATGAAGTGCGTGTCATGTGAGAACATGACTACATGCCACAGTCAAGGCACCAATACACTTCCACGTGACCTGGAGCGCGTGCGCACCGGCGTCCGTTTTGTCGTGTCACGCTGGCGTTGCCACGCCAGGCGCCGGTCGTGGCATATACTCGCAGGCGCGCGCTGCGTTGCTTTGACGCATTCACGTTTCAGGGAGTCCGGCGTCCCTCCGTTTCAAAAAAAGGAAGACGTAGTGCTGTCTGGGTAACGCATTGGCGCCAAATGCAGCATGTCGCATTTCGCGCCGGTTTCCGCCGTGCCACGCCGATGGACGCTGGTCGCTGCTGCTGCTGAAAAACATTTATTTACAGATGGTATTTACAGGAAGGGTGGAAACGGTTCTTAAGGGGCCGCCCCGTAAAAACACTAGGTGGGCTCCCTCTTACGGGAGCCCAATGGCGTTGGCCGCAGCCTGGGTACGCTCGACCAAGGCCCGTTGGGCCGTCAGGTCAGAGCAGCCGAGCAGGGCTGCCTCCCAGTCCTCCCGCGAAGACTTGGGTAGTAGGGTAAGGTTTGGGGTTTTTTGGCATGCCTACACCATGTGGAAAATATCAGAAGAATTTTCCTCACAATGCAGGCACTTCCCCGTGCAAGCGGGGTCAAAGTGTTTTATGATTGCCGGGCACAATTGAGTTTTGGTATGAAGGCGAAGAAGGATTCGCTCCTCCGCCTTCGTGAGGTCCTTACAGGGTTTCGGATAGACGTTATGGCCGGATTGATAAAATTGTGTGACCTCCTTAAAGGTGTAGGCGGGATTGGGTTCGAGTTCTGGATTGGTAGGGGACGAGGTTGGTGTCCGGAGAGTGAGCGCGCGGGCGGCGGCATCGGCCGTCTCATTACCATCAAGGCCCGTGTGAGCCGGAGCCCATATGATCATTCGCTGCGCGGGGGCACCTAGGTAGCTGCTGTTCTGCAAAATTTTATAAGCAAGGTACGGAATGTATCCCTGTTCAATATTGCGACAGGTACCCCTTGAGTCAGTGACGATGACCCTCGAGTCCTGATCTGCGGCGGCTATCGCGATGGCGATCTTCTCCGCGTGCGTGATGTTATTTGCACGGAATGTGAGTCCGTTTAAAACTGTGTTTTGGTGGACGACCGCAGCCGTGTACCAACCACCATGGTGCGGGCCGGAGGCGTCCACGTAGAATACTCCGAATTTGTGGCCGTAGTGTCGAGCCAAGGCTTTCACCCGCACGAGGCGTCGGCCACTGTAGTCGTCTCGGGTCATGTTAGCCAGAAGAGGGCGCACGTGCAAGGAGTATTGCCAAATTTCTGGAATCCGTAGCGTTCTTCCATGTGTATTGAATGATTGATCTGTAGCCGGGCAAAGAGGCGGCGACCAGACGGTGTTTTAGAGAGTCTAGTATATTGGTTTGTCAAGTGCGCCTCTCTCAGCTCCTTGAAGGTGTTCACCATTCCCAAGCCCAAAAGGCGCTGGTTAGAGGTGCTGACAGGAAGGTCGAGGGCGCGCTTGTAGATTTTGCGGAGAATGACTTCGAGTGCATTCTCGTCGGATTTGCGTAGGTGGAGGTATGAAGCCGAGTGCAGGACTCGGCTGGTTACGAATGCATGCGCCAGCCGCAAGGCATCTTTGCATCGTAACCCCCCGTGCTTGTTGAAAACCCGGTGGACCATCCGGCCCACCTGGTCCCCCACCTTACGCAATTTGGCCAATGTTGTGTCTGCTCTGCGATTTTTGTGTATAAAAAGCCCTAGTACTCTAATCTTATCGCGTTCAGGTATGGGTCCACTGTGAAGGGAGAGGTCAATTTTTGTGGTGCACTTTGGTGATGGGCGTATGTGCACGAATTCCGATTTGGACGGGGAGCAATGAAGGCCGCAGCGACGGGCATAGTCATCCACGATGTCCGCCGCTTGCTGCAGGCTTGCCTGCGTGTCTCCTACCGAGCCGTGTGACGCCCATATGGTGATGTCATCGGCATACAGTGCATGCTGTATGCCTTCGACTTTTGCCAGCTGAGCGGGGAGTCTCATAATTGCCACGTTGAATAGGAGGGGCGAGAGGACTGCTCCCTGCAGAATCCCTCTCGTGCCTAATCGGTAATGGCCGTGTTAAATGTCCTGAATCCGAATGTATGACTGTCGGTCAGTGAGGAATTGTTTAATATAGTTGAAAGTGTTTTGGCCGCAATCCACCCGTGAGAGATGTGTTAGAATAATTTCGTGGGTCACGTTATCAAAGGCCCCCTTCAGATCCAAAGCAAGCACAACTTTGTCATTCAGGGGATATTCGACTGGATCGAGGATCTCATAGTCGAGCTGAAGCAAGACATCCTGTGTGGACCGGTGTGGGCGGAACCCGAACATGATGTCTGCAAATGCATTTTTGGTCTCCAGGAACGCGGACAACCTGTCGCGCACCATCGTCTCCATTTATTTTCTCACACAAGAAGTAAGGAAGATGGGGCGGAGGTTGTCCGTGTTAATGGCTTTGCCCGCTTTGGGTATGAAGGTGACCAGGGCGGTGTTCAACTCAATTGGTAGGCTTGTTTTCCCGTTCCAAACGGAATTGATGGAGGCAAGGAGCATGGTGTAGGCCGAGTCAGGAAGATTGGCAAGTAATTTTACGGTAATTTTATCCCTTCTCGGCGCCGTTCCTCGCCTCATTTTTGTTAGGGCTGCCTTCAGATCGTGTAACTGGAACAGTTGATCCAGCTCCGCGTTCTCGGTACCTGCATACGAGTACGCCGGCCCTCGGGAGTCCTGCTGTGTGCATAAATATTGGTCTCGGAGTTTACATGCCAATTTGGCTGTGTCTCCATCGAAGCTGTGAAATGCTCGTTGCAGATGCTTTTGTGTCTGTGTTTGAGTTTGGGTCGGATCATTCAAGGCGCGGAAGAGGCGCCAGGTACTCCGGCTGGACATTTGTCGAGCAGCCGTGTTGCAACGGTCCACCCAGTTAGAGTCAGCGAGCTGGGCCGCGTACTCTGCTGCTCGCTGGGTGAGCTCAGCGATGCGAATTTTGAGCCTTCGGTTGTGTTTTTTCCGGCGCCATCAGCGGACGAGGCTGCGCCGGGCCTCCCAGAGGTGAAGGAGGTGCTTATCCACCGCCGGAGTCGCCTCGGAGAGTAAAGTGTGAATACACTTTATAAGCGACCCCAAACCATCCACCGCCGTCGGCGGCGTCCATAGTCTTCTCTCTATCTTTAAAAGAAAGAGGACTTGGCGGGCCGCAGCGCGACGCTCTACCGAATAAGCCACGGACGCGACGCTGATATCATGTCAGTAACGCGCCTTATACCCCCTCCCCCTTCGCTCGCTCCTCCGCTCTCCTCGCTCGCTGCAGCTGCGCGCGCACCCCTTTCTCTCGCGCGCCCGCCTTCTCTCTCAGTCTCCCGTCGAGAGCGGGTCGTGAGGGAGAGTAAAATTAAAATCCATTGGCATTCGCCAGTGAGTTAACGTAAACTCCCCCGTGTGATCAAATTGCGATTCCTAGGAACCATTACACCATAAAGGCACTATAGTGTGATTAATAAATATAATAGTGCGAATTAATAAATACCCCTAGTAGCATCACCCCGTGTATTCGCACTTAACCATGTTCACCCTCGGGGAAATGCTTGGGAGTTTTTAATTTGTGTTTCTGTCGAGCCTAATGAGGAAACCAGTTGCTGGGACCAAGCATGGTATCCTTGCTCCTCAATGGGTGTCGAATTGGCGTATATTTGCCGAAACATTGTGCAATCGGGTAATTTTGTCTCTCCGTAGGGTCTTGCCAAAGGATAAGTGCGAATGGTGGTGTTGAGTATGCAATGGTCGCTGCCGAGGGTCTCCTCAGTGTTGACCCAATCCGCATACTGGTTGTTTTTTGTGAGGGTGAGGTCCGGACATGTGTCCCGGTTCACGGAGTTACCCACGCGAGTTGGGTAGGCAGGGTCGGTGTAAAGAGTTAGGCCCAGCGTGGACTTAAGTTCCACCAAGTTACGTCCACGTTTCTCTTCACGTGCATACCCCCCAAGTGTGCTGGGGGCATTAAAATCACCCACGATCACCAGAGGGTCCCTGCCCGCAGCCTCTAAGGCGCGGCTAAAAAGGTCTGCGAATGTAATGTTGCTTAGTTTCGGTGAGCAATAAATGTTTAGCACGTGCAGTGGCGGTTCCTGTTTACGCAGCGGAAGGAGTGTCACCATCACGTACGAGAAAGCTGGCTCAAGGTCGAGATCAACTAGGTTGGCCGTATAATTTTTTGTGCATGCAGATACAAGATAAAGTGTCCTGCTGAAACGTAGTATAGTTTGTGAGTGTGGCAGCACTCCCTGGCTCCTGGAGGGCTACCACAGCAGGAAGGTTTTGAAATAGTGTGAGGGAAAGCCGGAGGTTGGCCCGCGTAGTGTGAGCCTTAAAGCCCCGACAATTCCGCTGGGTGATTTGGATGGGAGTGGCCGTATTGGATCGTGGGGACTTCCGAATTTTAAGGGTGCCCTCATAGTCAGTGGAGTTAACGAGCGATTGCCGTGGCGGTGCTCCCAAGCCAGCACTTGCGGGGAGGGGGGTGTCCTCATTCCGGAGACGGAGCAGCTGTCATCATTCTCAAATTCAATCTCTCGTCGAGGCGTTTTAAAATACCGGCCGGTTATATACAGTTATACGGCTGTCCATACGGACCTCAAGGGTGTTCACGCGAGCTTCGAGTGCGGCTACCGCGTCCGTTGCCGCCGCCCCGGTCTCACACTCCATTACCTCTACAGCAGGGAGAGGAGGAGGGGAAACTAGTTGGGTCTGTTTGGCCTCGGCTGCCGCTAGTCTTTTCTGTAACGCTTCGATTTGTGCCTGAAGCTTGGCAATAATATTTTGATCGGCGTTGCGTGATGAAGAGGGGCCGATAGGGGGGATGAGGTGGCAGCTCTACCCGTACAACCCACCTGGTTTCCGTTTATGACGGCGTTGGCCCATGACCCGGCTTCGCCGCATGGTTGCGCCGTCGGCTGCTTTCCGGTTCCTCCAGTAGGGGATGCAGGCTTGTCTGTCTTGGCGACTTCCCGGCGTGGTGGCTCACTGGGAGTCTGATCTTTGCGTCGTTTCTTGGATGCCGTTTTGGACTTTCCGCCCTGTTGTGCGGCCACCTTGGAATTACGGTACTTGGCCGTACATGCTCGAGAGTTTGTGGCGTGCGCTCCATCGCACACAGAACATACGGGTACACATTCATGAGGGGCCCGCACCCCCTCCTCCACAAGCGGAACCTGGGGCCGAAATCACAAAGCTTTCTCTTTGGCTACGCATTTTCTTATCCAAAAAATCTCTTATCTGGAGGGATTACTATAGCGCGGGTATGAATTTAACTTATTCGGCACTTAAGAGGGCAAGGAGGACACACGATAGCCGATGAAACGACAAGGAAAGAAAGAAGTGTGTGCCGATAATATCAAGGTAGCACGCAAAGCGTCTAGCATCGAGAGTATACGATGATAGCCAATGTTTTGCTGCATCTAAGTTTCAGTTCCGCGAGCGTCTGCTACAGCGCTTACGGGATGCCACGTACGTTGTAATAGACGTTTTGGTGGGCTGTGTAAAGCCAAGCACTCGCCTTTAATCAACGACTGTAGCTAAAAAAAATAATTGCTCGATGGCCTTAAGCCACCGAGCAATCCCTGCACTATCTCGCCAAGTACAAGCAAACAACACTCCAGGTGCGTCACATAAATGAAACCACAAACAAATCGATGCATGCAATGTTTTAAAATGTGCCTCGAATGCCTTCCCCTATTTAACGCGACCAGTTACCTTACATTTCATTGAAGCTGCGCTGCTACTTAACTAATTCGGTGCAATCTAGCACGGTATAGTGGTGAACGTAAGGGTGTTTTGTACCTATAGTCAAAGGTAGCCTTTGTTACAATATTCTTATTACAAGACACGTGAGCGACTTTGGTGCCTGCAGACGAATTGTGCGGAAATAGATAGCAGCAGTAATCAAATGAAATTGTGAGCGCGATGTCGCTGGTTCCATGCACCGCAGCATGTTTATAAAGTCGGAATGCGAGAACGTGCATAAGCTTACGTTTAGGTATACGTCTACGTAAAATGAGGGAGACTCGTCGGGAGGTGTCTCATTGCTAATGCTTTTGACAAAACACGGTGCAAATATTTCGTCCAGCGTTGCTTGAGTGCGCAAACAAAGCAAGGGACGTGTATACGAGTCTTGAGGTCGAGAGACGTTATCACACGTGCGAAAAGGATGAAAAGAGAGAGAGAGACTCTCGTTTCGGCTTCGCGAAAGCTTGAAATTGATAGATAATAAATACAATTTTCTGGCCCAGCAGACGTCAGGGAAAGTCTCCGCAAAGCAGCGTCAGATGCTCGGAGAGCATAAAAAAGTGGAGTACGCGTTATATGAGAGTGACAGCCACTCAGAAAGCGAGATGAAGTGTGACTGTCCTTAGACGTGAGAATCAATGCTAATTAGGAGAGTTGAGTTAATGAGCCAAAACTTTCCTAAATAACGATAATGGAAGCAAACTGAGCATTCATCTAGTGAAAGTGACACTAGTGACAGTGAACTCATAATAGTTGATTAGCGTTGTCACAGGCCGATATATATTTTTATTTTCTTATTTATATTTGGCACACTATGAGAAGGTAGCCTACGTTAGAGCCGGCTATCCCAACGTCATGACAGTAATGTGCAAGGTAAATAGCGCACCGTTATACAGTCACACGTGATGGTTTCTATCTTCTAGTAACCTTGGGCAAACGCATTCTAACTACTTTTTATTTTTGACAAAGTTTCACTGGACGTTTTTGCATTTGGCGTCATTCGAAGGAATGACGATATATCAGGAATAGGGTAAATGCAAGCACTGCTGCAGTGGACGAGCAGTTACAGCGCTCAACTACAATCTAGGATGTACTTGGTTCGGTTCGCAGAATCACTGAGCACTTTTTTTTTTTCAAGAGGTTGCCCGGCCTGACATTATGCGTGGTGGCGGGTACTAATTTTTTGAGAAGTAGGCTTTCGCACTTGCTTCTTTCACTCCCTTTTGTTCCAAAAGCGCTGTACTGTGCTCCTTCAAAAATTAAACAATTCAGGGTTCATAATTTTCTCCTCCATCCTCTCTTATCGCAAAAGTGTCCAGCACTGAAATACGAATAACATACCTGGTATACCACTTTTCACGTGTTTGGATATTCGACCAGCAATCAGTCTTCACGGTGTTTTGAAGAAAATCTACACATGCAGTGAGCTAACTGCTTTCAGCCAAGCAGACTCTCTTTGTAGGGACACGCTTTCGTGCTAATTTGGTGGGCATCATCACATGCAGCAAGACCAAAGAGCACGGACAGTTAGAGCTGACGCAAACAGAGTGATTAGTTTGTGTCTTCTCTCCCGCTATTTGTGATGCTGTATGCTTCAGTGTAATGTCGCTGTCAATGGTTAAAATGAACTATAGCAGTTAATCGAGTTCTGCTGAGAGGGTCCCCTATTGTCCTGAATGAAACAGAACAATGGCAATTTGATTTGTGTGATAAAGAGTTACCCTGCTTTTGGTTACTAGAATGAATTTCTAAATGCTGAAGTTTATTTTTTATTAACAACAGTTCCAGTGCAGATGAAAGGTGCACGGACAAAATTCGTGTATTCAGCTTGACTAGGTTTGTGACCTTAATTGTAATTGTGAACCGGTATCACAGTATGCATAAATATCACACACATATACAACCACGGGTGATAGCTTGCTTATTCTGATTAAAATTGAAAGGTTGAAATCGACATATTCAACCAACGCAATGTGTACGAGATATGCCATGTAGAGTAGCTATGCTGTAAACTAATCTTCGCAGGTTCGTTCCATTTTATCCAATTTCTTGCCCATGACTGTAGGTTGGTAAATGAAAGAACTTTTTGAACACACATATTCTGTGTAAGGTTACATTTATTTTTATGCAGTACAAAACAAATTGAATAGTATAATGGCTCAAAAGAGAAATAACTAGAAACAAATTCAGCCAAATCATTACCAAACTTACTCACCAATGATAAACGGATTCTCATTTAAAAGATACATACATACATACATACATTCATACATACATACATACATACATACATACATACCTACATACATACATACATACATACATACATACATACATACATACATACATACATACATACATACATACATACATACATACATACATACATACATACATATACGCACACACACATATACATATGTACACCCATACATACATACATACACTCAGGGGTAAATATTAATATGAATGGCTATAAAACAACAATTCTAATACACTCATTTTGAATATACTACAGAAAGTAACTTACGAGAGAAATACACCGGCACTGTTATGTCTGAACACGGTGTTTCTCGAACCATCTCGCAAAAGCTTGATGCATAGTTTTCCGCTGCTGCCCAGTGATAAGCAGTTTTTATAAAAAACACAAGAATAAAGCCCTTGACAATGTCATGCTAAAGAAACGGGCTGTGCATCAATATTTTGTACATGTCTGCAATATCACTCTGTTTAGTTACATAGCTTGGCTCATTCACAACCCACTAACAAAGCATGTTAGGGCACTTGGGCTGAAAGTTGGCACCGCGCGAGTAAATTCTAGACAATACATGAATAATACAATTATAAGCTACTAAGCTCCTTGGTGCAAACAGTGTTTATATTGACAGCTATAGGTGCCATTTCGTTTCCCCAAATCACTTCTCAAAGTAGAATCAACTTTATTTAGCTAAAAGTTTCTATTCTGCCGCGTCGTGGTGGCTCAACGGTGGAAGTGACTCTTTCGGCCAAGAAAACAAAGACCAATTATTTTTCCAGTTCGTGAATTCACCCCATGCTAACATTGAGGCAGCTGGTAAGAGTGCTTTTGGAGAGAGGAAACCACCACATTCCTACCAGTTGTGGCCTTGGGTAGCTACTTCACTCGGACAAAAATGATGAAAAACACTCCTCAAGAAGACTTCAAAGTTTGCACATCAACACAGTTCCCATACAGCTGTCTATTAGTCTGCTTGAAAAATATTGAGTTTACTGGTGGGCAAAGACTGTACACTATGTGAGGTGATGCTCCAGTGCACTGCATGTATGTCTTGCTGCTGGTCTCAACTGCGATGTTGCTCAGCACATATGTGTAAAATAACAACTAATACTATGCCACTGCAAAGTAATTATGTGTCATTTGCATGAAACAGGGACCACAATAAAAGAACATAACAACATTTGCCTTCACAAAGTTCGAAAAATGTAAATAAATTTCCACAGTTTTCACAGTTCATCTGAGGATAGTAATATTGGTTGTAAACACATTCTTACTTCCACTAACAAACTATTTTAAAATGCCAGATTCAATATTAGAGTATACCAGCACTTTTGTATTGCTAAACAATTGTACAGGCACCTAGAAAACACAAGTGAATGCATGCTAAAGCTACATATAAAAATAAATACTTTTATTTCTAGTCTGAGTACAGCTGCATAGATGATAAGTCACTTGCATTACATTATGAACAAACCTATCCGAGCAAAGTATACATTTAAAAAGTTACACTTACACAGTAGATAAGTAGACTGTTGAAGGACGGACAGACAGTGGGATAATACCCAATCACTAAAATCTACTGTTAAGATATACTAGGAGTAGTGATGATCCTCTTCCTTTCAAATAAAATAATCCACATAGATTCACTTCCCAGAGCTTATACACTCCTGGCATCATTGGTGCTATACAAATGAGTGTACACTGAAGGATTACATCGACCAAGTACATGATTACTGCATCCATGGCTTTACTTCTTGTACTACAAAGAATGCAAACACAGTTACCATTGGTGACCATGGATGTTGTGATTTCTGGCATGTAAATGTAGAAGCACGCAGGCACTTAACACACATTTTAAAAACTTCAGCTCAATAATATTTGCCCACTAACACTACAGCAGCCTTTAAATTAGTGTCATAGTTTGGTATCTTCCATGCAAAATTTAAATAATTTCGAATGCAAGCAAAGGAACTGCTGAATAATGCACTGCTAAGAAGTTAAGCAGCAGCTGCTCCTGACATCACAATGTGCACTTTCTGCTGTTGTAAACTTTGAGCAGGAGAACTGTCACTGGCAGTCCCTTTATACTTGTTGGTCTTCTGTGCTCTGTTCTTGATACACTGTACATGACCGTGGAGCACCGAACCCCTTGTTACTGCTGGAACATAGAAAA
The DNA here is from genome assembly GCF_043290135.1 of Rhipicephalus microplus. Classification (NCBI taxonomy): domain Eukaryota; kingdom Metazoa; phylum Arthropoda; class Arachnida; order Ixodida; family Ixodidae; genus Rhipicephalus; species Rhipicephalus microplus. Next base: position 252,686,073 of record NC_134702.1, read on the forward strand.
ATACAGATCATTGTTACAACCATGCTACATCCAAGAGTGTAGAGTTGTCAATTATGTGCTCATATTTACAGATATTGTATTTTCAGAAGCCCATGACAAGCCTCAACACACACACACACAAACAGTGAAGGCTGAAAATATATTTAATATGATACAAGAGCGAAACCACAATGTTATAGATGAAGGCATGAAACTTCTGACAGGCATAAAAAGCCAATAGAGTTTCTTTTATTTCGACTTTACACTAGGTGCGAGAAGTAGACCACAAATAAGTTCACTAAGAAACACAAGTTAGACTGCATTACAACACAACAGCCAATGTTGATAACTTTAAGGCTGTCTAACATAGCCAGCTCACCATACCGCATATAGGAGCTAATGGGCAGTCTAGAAGACACAAAGAACTTGTGGATTATCAGTGTGCTTGTTACTGACATCTATTATTCTAAATGAGGAAAACCTTTCAAAAATGCACTTCATCAGGGGAAATAATCATACGTAACAAACACAACGAGCTCCTACAGGTGCCACCAACACTCACCATTATTGTTGATACCAGTGTCTTGCCGGATGGATATGCTGTGTCCTGCACAGAACACCAAAGGAGCGCTCCATGACTTGGATTGCATGTGTGCTAGCTGCATCGCTCTGCTGCTAAAATAGGCTAGCCACAGACAGAGAAATGAGAAGCCATGGCTTCGAAACACACTGAAGGTCACCTTTAGAGATCAACAATGCATACTCAGGTCAGGTACAATTTGTAGAAAAATATATATCACTATGCAATCGTGGTGAACATGTTCGGCTGAAACACAAGCAACACCACTGAGAGAGAAAAAGCTACATTAGGTAAAAGATGCAGTTACTGGCCCTATGTCATTTGAGGCTTCTTCAATAGGTCTTTCTCCTTGCAAGTTGTGAACAGCCAGGCAATTTTCACCCACTTGCCATTTCCTTCCAGAGCACTTGATCTACAGAGGGAGTCACAAGCTCCAGAGCTCAATAAGGAATCAAAGTATTTGTGCTCCTTTCAAAGCACGAGCTTTTGAGTCTCAGATTATTGGAGTTTCATTCATAAGCTGCAGGCTTTCAGCTTTCAACATTCTCAATTATCTTGCAATTTAGTTCTATAAATGTTGAATAAGAATTATGTGTAAGAATATTACAGGTATCCACTGAAAGCAACCATGCTTGGGTTTTCAATTTGTGCACAGTAAGTGGTGTTCACGTAATCGTATGTATTAAAAAAAATAACCTTGCAGCCAGCCGTTAGGACGTTTTGTGCCCTCGAAGCTCCCAAGCAGATTGCAGTTCTTCCAGATGAGGCTGCCATGCATGCTTCCACGCCACATCCGCTGAATGATAACAGTCCTAGCAGTGACATAGGCTTGCACAGTTAGGGAGAACGTGTCCTTCCTATTTTTCTACAGGTGCTCCAAGTAATGATGAGGATTGATGTGCCAGAATGTGCAACCGATGCATCAAAGGACCTTAACAAACCAATCTCTGCGATCTGTGGAGAGCCAAAAACGAGATATTTAAAAACAATCATTAAAAGCACTCACTTCTAATACTTATTTGAGGAAGCTATCACTTTGTTAAAGTGACCAAAATCTGCTATAATCACTTTGAAATAAACTGAAGCCTCATTTAAAATTTACGTACCGCAATATATATGTCCTACTGAAGTTAGTACTACCACAGTGGTAATCATCTATAGAACTAATTTTCCAAAATAACATAAATTTTTAAGTGCAACCTGGCTCCTGAAAAATAAATTCACATTAACTTTCCAACTATCAAACGTGGTCAATCGACAGGCCCAACCTCATAATCAAACAAGAGCTCACTTGTATCAAATCACAAAAAAACTTTTGATGTATTTGCTCCATAATATATGTATGTATATAACAGTAGTAGTAAATTTTTCATGCTTCAACTTACCATAGAGAAACATTGCATCTGATGGGCTTAAAAACTTGCACACGTTATAGAACTGCGTGAATTATAGTACCGGTGAAATTTAGTTCTGCAAGGTGAACTCACCGATGGCAGCATTTAGTAGCCGTCGGTGTCATAAGGAACCAAGTACGGCCAACAGGCAAAGGGCATCTGCAGACTGGAAGCTGCCAATGACAGCAATGAAGGGCTGGCCAGGTGTGCACGTCCATTGATAAAGTGTAAGAACTGGCCATGACCGGCTGTTGTCAAGGCTCTAGTGCCGTGCAAAACGATGGCCAGACGAACTCGGAAACCTGTTGTTGGGCGATATTGGCCTACAACTTCATCCAAAGCAAGGCACCGGCGAAATCTTTGCTTTTTGGGGGGGCTGGAGGGAACCTTGACGTTCACGGGCTCTCGCTGCCACATAGAACTCTCAATTTGTTACCGAAGAACAGTCTAGGCGCGCTTCCACAGTAACACGATCCACAACTGAAAGTAGCATCTCGCAGTTTTGGTTGATCACATCACAGCGCTAGGACTATGGTTATCACAAAAAGGAGAAGTGACGACTCAACAAACAAAAGCGCCAGGCTGCCCCACCCCGACTTCGCAGGGCAAAACAGTTATCAACGCTGTCTTTCAATTTTCGGTCACACGAGCACAGCTTGTTCACAAGTCTTGGAACGTCAACACAGCACCACTGTTCACAACGAACATCGTTTCACTCCCGAACAGTACATTGCTCTCAAGTAAATAGAAGCGTACGGGCTAACTAGTGGCGAAGCAAGAGCCGAGCGCGTAGTTCATACGTTTCCGTACGTACTTGGGGTCACTCAAGTAGCGTGTCAAAACACTGTCAATCCAAAATGTCGCACAGCACCAAACTGAGAGACTGGAAAGTCAAGCGAACGAACTGTTACCGGCACACAAACGCACATTGCAGGCTTCTCGAGTGCCGTCGATACATCGACGCCGATCCCCGCTTGATAACCACACCAACGCACAGGCTTCGCTGCGCTTCACCGTACACCATTGCACTGCCACAGCTTTCCGCACTGCTTACACGTACCGAAAGAGCTGCTGTAATCACAACACATCCGGTCAAACGCTGAAGTAACTCGTGCGAGAAGCGTTTGCTGAAAGTCGCACCGACCTATATGCTGTTTACGACGCCATGTTGTTTTCGACAACTGCGCAGCACATAAGATGATAAGAGAGCTCTTAGAAAGTACTTGCACTATTTTCACGGCGTGACAAAATTTTCTCTTATGTGCGAGGGGGGTGATATGACGAACAGGACAGGCGTGCCAGATGAAAGAAGTGTTTTGGCAACGTCACGGAGTGAGCTGATGTAGAGGGTATTGCTTCACAACCAATCACAAGCTGTGCCTGTCGGCCAAGCCGTCGTCTGCTGGCGTTTGTCGTCTGCTTCGATCAGAGCATGCGACAGGGGATTTGCCTTCGCAACGCTATTATTCTCAGGTCAAGTGGTCGCTACGTCGAACAAAATACATGTCAGTGGCTCGCTCTACCTTTGAATGATATTCGTGCGCCAAGTTAAATGGCTGGTAATTGACGCAGGGATGAATTCAGCCAAGGTTTGCTCCAGAATCGTGAGGGTTTGCATATTTTCGGTGTCATACAAAGTTACTAGCGTCATTTTATTCCGATTGCTTGCCATATTATCACGGTCTATATCGGTGTCTGAGCAGTGAAGGTGAAGGTGCATGATTTGTTTGTAGTTCCATGCGTAATCACGCGCACCCCTAATACGCTTTGGTTTACAAAGTACGCTTTGTTCCAGATCGTCGCAAAGTGTATCGACAGCTGTATTTCAGAGATCGCAACCATTGGACAGTTAGGGCCAATGAAAGTACACTAGAGCACAAACTTTAGGAACCACTCACTGAAAACTTCCTCTCATTTTTATTTCCAATAGCGTGCAAAGAATGTGCTCCCATTAACCTCTTTGGTGGTAATTTCCACCAATGAGGTAAGGATCTCGAGTCGCACTTTTCATTGGATGAGATGGGGCGCAACACAACAACATAACAAATAAGGTTGATCCTATGCCATGTCGCGTTCGAATGCACCGACCATTCACGTATCACATTGGTTTTCATCCAACCACAAATCTTTACATGCGTAGTTTTATGCCATTGACGCCCAATAGAATTCTTCAATTACTGCGACTTCGAACTTATTGGACGATGGTGGTTGTCAACACCATCCACTGCGTACAAGGGAAACAACACGCGAAGCTCAAAGCGCCGAAAGAAATAAAAACGCTCCAGCAGTCATCAGGCAGCCCTTAATGGGCGTGAAATAACTCAAAACCAGCCAGGGCACCAAAGTATACCGCTGCGGCAGCAGGTTCTAAGTAGCCACATTGTTCCTAAGAGTGGTCCGGACCACTATTAGGATTTTCTCTCAGCCATGCTGTTTTTACGCACAATTTCGCTTCGTGAATCCACTTACGAGCACTTTTCGGTGACGTAAGCAAATATAGCAACTGCATCACCATCGCTTACATGTTCCCGGGCAGTCACAGCGCACTTTATTTGCAGCGGCCGATGTGACAACTATGGCCTCTTACGACGTTTTTTCGTTTCGTGAATCGACTTACGCTACAAAATTTCTCTTGCGCAAAAATGTTTTCGTAAGTGAGTTTTGTGAATCCGGGCCCTGCTGTCCACACAGGCCACACGTATTCGGTCGTGGGTTGGGACAAGTGTCCATCCGATGGCCGAAGACACCGCACTTGCCGCAGGCTGGGATCGTCCGGTAGTAGGGTTTGACGGGGATCAGCATTGTGTCGTAGTGAACAAAGCGTGGCTTCCCCTTGCCGGCGAAGGTTACACGCGCCTTTTCGATGTGCCAAATTTACGCACCTCGACGGTGGTGCCTGATCTCCAGCGTACGCTCTCTTGGAGCATCTCCGTCATATCTGTGCTGTGGACTAAGATGACTCCGTGGCAGACATTGCTACCATCTTGTCGCAGGCACCCGTTGAGCAGAACCTGCCTGTGCTCGATGTTTACCGCGAAGTCCCCGATGATTTTGTCTGCCGTGTCAGGGTCCGGGGTTTGAATCACGATCAAATTTTGCTCTCTCGATGGAATAACTGTCAGCGTCTCAGCTCGCTCGGGCGCGCGGTATGCCTTAAACGCGGTGCCGTACCAGTTCTCTGAGAGAGCATCATGCAATGATATGCACTCTTGTGGCTTTACGACTATTACATAGTCGTCCGGACTCGGTTTCGAAAATGGGCGAGGCTTCCATTTGGTGGGAACCTTGCCCTTGCGTCCCACAGTGCGCGAAGCGGGAGGCTGCGTCTTGTCAACTGGCATGCCAGATGCCGGGGCAGCGGCGGACGCCACCTTCTTGGCGTTGGCTTGCGAGCGGCGTTCAACTGCGTCGTTGAGAGCTTGGCTCCGAAACCTCGGTGAAGAAGCAGAGTTTGGCGTTGCGGAAGCCGTAATCGTCTCCCACGTCATTGCATGTGGGTCGTGTCCACGCTGCATGAGAGTAGCGTCCATGTTGCCTCGGAAAGCCGGTCCCACGCCGCCGGGCGTCGGCGTCGCCGTTTGGCTTAACGGCGTCGCCAACGTGGTCGGGTGATGATCGGCCGTAAAGTTGTTAAAAACCAGCCCACCTGGATGACACTGGTATCCACGTGTTGCCTGTGAGTCGCCGAAACGATTGATGCTGGTCTTGACGGGGTACTGTGAAGTTGCCTGTAGTTCCAGCGGAAAATCAGCGGAGCCGAAGCGCAGCACGTCCTACATCATCGCGCGCTTGCAGCGCCGCCACGCTGGTCGCGGCAGTCGCGCTTGGAGTCAGACTATAGAGTTCTCGCGTTTTTCTAACGTAGCATCGCAGTTCCCAGCGTACACGTGCGTCAACATTACGTTGACGTATATTGGGCCCTGCATGATGCACTCGGGGCCGTTTCACTAGCTCTACATATACCAAATTATGCGTTACGGGACGTCAATGGATGACGAAGGTATATATATGACTGGGGGAAATATGATAATCATGAGACGCGTGTCATGTAAGGACATCACAACATACCACGCTCATAGCGTGCTCCCGGCCGTTTCGCTAGCTCCATATTTACAAAAGTTGACATCACAAGAAGTGAATGGATGACAAAGGTAAACAACACATACAAACCTGGTAATCATGACACGAAGGTGTGGTGATTTGAAATTGACGTATCAACCTTCCTCATATGTGATTCGCATATCATCAATTTCTACTGCACGTGGGATCTGCGAATTTTTTTATTTATTCATACATGATGGACGTCTCTAGTTTTTTGTAACAATAGAGCTTCACACGCACTTTCACCGGTAGCTGAAAGTGACGGAAGCCGTCTCATGGATATTGAATACGACGACGTTGACTCTGATACTCTTGCACAGGCGCGAGTGACATTCCCTATAAAAGACATTATCCACATGACGCTCTTTTATCATCTGGCAAATACTCCACAATTCGATAATGTAAAATGCATTGATTGACTGATATGTGTGGTTTAATGCCCCGAAACCTCGACATGTTTATGAGAGACGCCGTAGTGGAGGGCCCCGAAGAAATCGACCACCTGGGATTCTTTAACGTGCACCCAAATCAGAGCACACGGGCCTTCAATATTTCCGCCTCCATCAGAAATGCAGCCGGCGCAGCCCAGATTCAATCCCACGATCTGCGGGTCAGCAACCGAATACCTTAGCCACTAGACCACCGCGGAGGGGCAATGTAAAACACATTCGTGCAATATATGACCTATAAATATCTTGGTAAAATCACTATAGATGTACTGCAGCAAAAGGCATTCACAAAAAAGGGGAAAAACACTTCTGTCAACATATTGCACATAAGTTCACCCCATTCTGGATTTTGGGTGCATAATATAAGCTGTGGCGACTGCTTATTGGCTTCATCTTCTCGTAATTATCGAAAGACAAACCTTCGGGCATTCTTTAGATCTTTCTTAACTTGTAGCAATAAAGGTTTTAATTCGGAAGCTCGGGCACCCCGACATTTTACCAGGTTTAAAATGTTGATTGACTGATATGTAAGGTTTAATGTCCCTAAACCACTCTATGTTTACAAAAGACACCGTGGTGGAAAGCTCCGGAAATTTCGACAACCTGGGGTTCTTTAACGTGCACCCAAATATACATATACGTCAACATTACGTCAACTTTAATATACGTCAACATTACGTTGACGTATATTTGGCCCTGCATGATGCACTCGGGGCCGTTTGACTAGCTCTACATACGTCAACATTACGTCAACATTAATATACGTCAACATTACGTCAACATTACAACCTGGGGTTCTTTAACGTGCACCCAAATCTGAGCACACGGGCCTACAGCATTTTCGCCTCCATCGAAAATGCGACCGCGGCAGCAAGGATTCGATCCTGTGACCTGCGGATCAGCAGCCGAGTACATTAGCCACAACACCACCGGGGCGGTGCCAGGTTTACATTGTTATCGGTAGAATGATTTCTAAGTCTGTACGAATACATCGTAAGACTTTCAGATACAATTTTTATTTCCTGTCCGAACCTATATTCTTAATCATACTTGTCTACATTTCGTACGCCTCAAGTTTTGGCTATATAAAATCTTGATACACTAAATGTTCAAGTTAGTAATGTGGCTTGAGTCAGTAATAACCGCAACTCTAATAGCATAAATATGATTACATCTTTCCAAGAAATGTCTAAATAATGTAGTCCGAATTTTTGAGACCTCCATTTTAAGTGATTACCTGGAACATACGCCGACGACATTCGTCGTGACTGATGCTTGCCTATATGAGAAAAAATGCGCAATTCTTATTTTCTCTGGTAGACTAGATGGGCCTTTTTCCGTGCACATTCCAGACTTAAGGCCCATCTTCGTAGCGGAATTTTAAGGAATTATTCTAGATATTCGCAAATTAAGAAGCAGCAACAAGTTCCGCAGTATTTTTGTCGGTATCCTTATCGGTGTGTTCTTCCCCCTAAGCAATCGACAACTCACCTAGTCTGAGTACATTTAAGTCCTTAATTCCTCAAAATACAAATTTGATTATGTTTGTTTGGCTTCCAGGGCACAAAGGTCTATTTCTGAATGATATGGCAGATGTGCTAGAAAAAGCATCTTTGAATTACCCGGTTACTTATGTATTGCCTGCATCAAAATTTGTAATAGGTGCAGGAATAGGGAGAAAAATATTGTGAGAAGAGTTTTCTGCTTCATTACTAAGGCAACATTTGAATTTCGGCTCCTCAGACGACGTTGCAACAGCTAAATATGTCAAACAGGATAACCTTAACTTGCAATGACTGGACTGAGTTGTCAGACTCCATATCCTAGTTTTTATTTACAGAGAGTTTGTCTGGCAGCTTCGTTTAACCGTTCGTTTTGTGGAGTCAACGAGGCAACTGAGTATTATCTCATTTTCTTCAACCGATACTGTGCTTTACAGAAAAAAGATTTCATGTGCCGTCGACCTACTCCTTAGAATGAATAATAATGTACAAAATATGAACTGATGATAGATGATTATGTGAAAATATGCTATTGCACTTGACTTTGTTCTTTAACCAGAGTGACGGGAAGGTTGGCGATGCCTTGGACGACATTAATCAAGATTTAAAAAAAATTAGATGCTACATCCAGCTCATACTCTTAGTTTTTGAATTGCGTTTTTTTATTTCCTAGTTATTCTTTCCTCAAATTTCCCACCTCAGAATCACTATCTCTGTTTTTATTTATCAATTTTTATCATGTCAATTATTGTTACTCAATTACTTCTTACATGAATAAATATAAAATATGTAATCTAATAATTAGAAAATTCTTTTTAAAAACTACCCGGTTCTCGGCTAATCTCCCAGCGTGGGTGTGTGTCAATGTAATTTTCAATTCTACTCTGCAACAACCCCATTCAGCAATCAGAATAAGAACCAAGAGACCGCAGAAGAACCTAGTGTCTTTTCAAAGCACTAAGGATATTGTAAAATTATAACAGACGGTCAAAAATACCAGAAAATGCCAAACTGACAGGTGGCCCCTCACTGCTCGATGTCCTACAGGATATTTTATCGAATTTAGCATGAAGCCTTCATGAATCACATTGTTCAGCAGAACAATAATTTTGCGACGCAAAAATTATTACAAAAGAACTGTTCTGCTTTATGACGACTTAAATCAATTTCTCTTAATCTCAATCTGTCATCTCTCTAGATGTCTGTCATTGGGCACTGGAGTGTGCGGTGGCCGGCATGATATCACGAGAGTGTTCTGGAAGCGATCAACTCTAACTTACAATTACAATCAGACATACGTATATGGTGGTCCATCGCAAGTCGGCCTTCATTTGTAGGGAACTCCTGAAACGTACAAAAAGGCTCTCTAAGCCTTAGCTGTTTTTGTTACTCCATGTTAGTACTTTTGTTTCGCCAACGTCCCATGTCGCTGTAGTTCTGGCTGCTGCTCACCTGTGTGTTTCTTAGTTGTATGCGTTTTACAGTGCTTACTAACAGTTAACTTCCAAAAAGTTGAACAGTTAGAATGTTTGCCCAATATAATCTAAATTCGCTTGTTGACGATCTAGCTGTTAAGATTGGCAAGACGTTCGAGGATCAGAAACTTCGTAACCTTGATTCCGTAGCCGAAAGCGTGCACTTCTTGAGCAAGCAGTACGACATTTTTAGAGCGTCATATAATGAAGTTGTGACCATTAACAGGGCTCTAGCTGCCCAAATTGAAGTGCTGAATGAAAAACCGCAGATTTGAAGTGGCGCAGCCGAACAAATAACTTCGAAGCAAAAAGCGTTCTAATCTAACAGGGTGAGGAGTGCACGGACATCTTGAAGAAGGTTCCGGAAGCAATGCAGCGGCCTCCTTTTTTCTGAACATTGATATTGCTCACCTTGTAGCAAGTAAAGCAACTGACAAGAACACAGTTAACCGTTTTTGCTCATGTGTTAAAAAGAATGAATTTCTAAGTAAGGGTCGCAAAGCCCGTTGGCGGTCATTACAATTGGGCTGTTTGGCAGTTCCGATAGGCCCATTTACATCAACGAAAATCTCACAGTCGATAACAAGCGTTTGTTCAGTAAAGCAGTTGCTCTAGAAAAGGAAAATATATAGCTGTTATTATGAACTGAAAAGTGCCAAATCAAAGCTACCAAATGAGCAAACTCCAGGGCAGCCAGATTAGCTTCACAGGCTGATGTTTGCGTCTTGATGTAGACGCTATTCACACATATATATTGGAATATATTTAATTGTGACCTTGATGTCACTACCAATAACAATGACTGCGTTAGTCACAGCAAGAAATTCATCGTTCATATCAGCGCGTAATGTTTGCGTAGGAATGGCGACATAATTTCAGCTTTCGTTGACCCATTTAAACAACCACTTTCATTATTTGTGTTTCAGCAGCGTGGCTCAATAGTTCTTATACTAATTTATATGGTTTTTATACATACAAAGCTTCATACTACGACTGCATTTTAGATCGCCATGATATTGCTGCTATATATTTTACCCCACATACCTTATAAACGTAGGACGGATCTCACCCTTGAACTACATCAGTGTGTATACGTACGGATTAAAACTTATATACAGCAGAAATCTCAGCATGGCAAGTTTATCCTATGTTGCATCTACCCTTTCTCATCTTCATCAGTTCCTGATTTCCTGACCGGGTTATTCAAGCTTCTTAACCGCATAACTCCTAAGCATAAACAATTTTTGACGGTTGGTGATGTTATTACTAATTTTATGAAGATATAAATGGCACTATTTATTTTCAATTTTAATCAATTATTACTTCTCTCATTAGGTATTCTAAATATAGAAACTTTATGCTTCTTGACAATGCTCTTACTAACATCGCACTTTCTCCAATGGCGGACGTCATAGATACCCAAATCACAGACCACTGACGTTCGTTTATCTCAGTTCAGCCGAAATTCTTCAATCTAACCTAACCTACTTTTTCTCGAGGTTAGATCTGCGTTGGCTTTGTTAACACAATATCACGCATGGATTGGTTAACGATTGAATGAATGGAAAACACAGAACTAACTCTTGAAAGTTCTATTTCCATCTTTTCAAAAGCTGCTTGCACTTGCATACTATTGTCCAATGCAAAAATTTACTTCAAACTCACCGGTAATTCATAGGTTTTGAAAGCCGCAGTCGTGGCCGAGTGGTTAAGGCGATGGTCTTTTTATAGGTTTTGAAAAGTCCACTAACCAGCGCGAGAAAAAAAAGTCACTGCTTTGCAGCAGTGGCCGAGCAATGAATGCAATAGCCACAAATAGAAACTTAACGCGAAGAATGGCAATCAGATCGAACGTGCCACACGTTGCTCACGCACAAATTACGCACAAAACCTACTCACAGGTACAAATGAACGCGACTAAGTGTCGCAATTTTTACCTCGCGGTGCCTGAGAAGCATGCCGTTTTCGATGAATTCAGGAAGCTTTGTGCGTCTGGAAACTACAAGAAAATCGTTCCGGTGAAGGCCCCAGGCGTACGATTTTCCCCACCTCGAGATATGCAGAGCACGCGTGAGCGTCTACCACTCCCACTCATCCACGGGGCAAAGCACGCGTTGGAGATGAACGCATGAGCGCGCGTCACTGCGTCGTGACGATCTGGCGACGCTTGAGTTACTATATATGCTACCTTTAGGTAGCAGAGTTGCGCCAAGGTGCGCCGTCTTGGGTTCGAATGTAGCACTCTGAAGCGCGAGCAACGCTCGCGCTTCAGAGTTCTACATAGTCTCTCAATATTGAGGGATTATGGTACTAGCGTTGCTTTATTTATTTTTTCGCTTTCTTTAAACTTTTTAAAGTATGAGAGAAACTCGGTTGCTCTGGTCACACCTAGAAGCCTTGATTTGATGCTTACATTCTTGGTATGTAATAATAAAACAAAGTGCGTAGCTCGTTGAACCAGTGAGATACATATTTATGGTTGGTTACACTAGCTTCGCCTTTTCCGCTGTTTTTCCTATTTACAGATATGAAATTTTTTTGCACGTTTCAATGCAATCGAACTAGTTAGGGAACAAATTTTTTCATCATGTCGGACTCATTCGTTAACTGTGCGAGGGAGCCAGGTGTAGTTGTGTCGGCTTCAACTGAATCGAGCTGAACAGCGATCGAGAGTGCCATGCGACGCCCATATTACGCACGGCTCTTTATTGCGCTCGTAATACAATCGCGGCTGACGACAACTGATGCGAAACAACAGCCGATGCCAACCACGCTTGATCTGTCCAGAATCATCGTAGCGTTGGCTTCTCCACAGTGCATTTGAACCACTTATGACCACGTGATGGCGCTCGACAAATAGGGGCACTGAAGTCCTGTAGGCGGAGCGAGCGGCGCCCGGAAAATAGTGGCGCAACTCTGCTACCTAAAGGTAGCATATACAGTAACTCTAGGCGACGCGCGCTCATTGTGCCATCTCGCTGGTAATCCTGCCAACACGATGTCTTCCCCGAGATCTGACGTCAGTGGTAATTGGTATTCTTAAATAGCTTGACGTTTCAATGCTGGAGGTGCTCTTTTTGGGGCTCAGTGGCTAACGCCATGCACTCACAAGCAAGAGGTTGCACGTTGAAATTCGTTTGCTGGAGTCTTCTTCTGGGTTACCCATCTTTTATTTGCGCTTTCGTATATATAGGTACGTATACGTTACGGTGAATGACTGCGGTCGCCGACACTGGCGACAAAATCCTGCCGAAAGTATCTATGTATATGCTATCGCAATAAAAAAAAATTAAACAGGAAGACCTGCAAAAACGCTTCGATGTTTGTTTAGCTGATCAGTATAAATCATATTGTATTGTGTGGAACGTTTTGCTCAAACAGTCAAAACAACTATAATATGAAAATAATTTGCAAAGCATAAGGGAAATGCTAAAAATCAGTGCAAACTTGTTCAACTCTATAAGTTCCTCTAAGACTCATGTTACATTTATAGTGTATATTCCAAAGGCAAACCTTCATGTGATTCTTTTATTAAGTCAACTATTTCAACTATTTCGATTACTACTCCTCAGAAATATACAAGTGCCATCAAACAGCTTTTGCGTATACAATGATACAATGTATACGCTCTTTGTTCCTGTTTTTTGTTATTCCTGCATATGCCAATAAAGAACGTTGTGTTTATTTCGCTCTGAAAAACAGCAGTGCTGGTTTAGATAACATCGGTTTTCCATCTCAAAATTGTTGGACATTTCGATTCTGAGGCACTTAGCATTGACATTTTCGAAAGGGGTGTTTTTCCTAGTTGTCTAAGAAGATGATAGTTGTAACAGAATAGAAAGTTGGGCGAGTTGGTGCGTATTCATATTCAAAGAAAAGCGGCGCACAAAAAAGACGGAGACAAAGAAGAGAACCTCCGCTGTGTGTGGTTCTCTTCTTTGTCTCCGTCTTTTTTGTGCGCCGCTTTTCTTTGAAGATGATAGTTATAGCGCGAGAACAGAACGACGGCAAAGAGACAAGAAGGGGACGAGCACAACTATCATCATGTCATACCAACTAGCCCAAACCGCTACACTTCCAAGTCACTGAGTAGGTCAAGATACATGGTATAAGAAAAGGTGACAAATCTCAACTGATTTTTAAGCATCCTATTGCGATTATAATATAACTTAGCAAAATTCTAGAAAGAAATTATTTGTAAACGCTTAAATGAGGACAGGAATCATGGCTTGAGAGCGACATTACTAAAATTCGATTGCTGGTGGTCCGCCACGGTGGATTAGTGTGCACGGTGCTCTGCTGCTGATCTTAAGGTCACTCAATCGATCTCGGCGACGGCGGACATTACGGCGGAGGTAAAATGGTTTACGTCCGTGAGCTGTGCAATGTCAGCGCACGTTAAAAAACATCAGGTGGTCCAAATTTCCGGAGCACTCTGCTACGGCATCCCTCAAATTGAAGAGCTCTGAGGACTGCCAACGGTATGCGGGGTATATAAATGAATTGCCATGAGCAAGCTTGAAAATATACGTCTCATGGCAAACTGGCTTGCGTCTCATGCTGCGAGGTGAATGGTCGCTGGTACGACGCCCTGCTGCGCAACATTTGCATCTCGTTTTTTTTTTCCCTAGATATCTCCTTGTCTGTATTTACTACGCCATATCTGTGATGGAAATACGTCAGCGGAGCCTTGGTTTATGCTGGTGTCCAACACGGCATTAATAATCGTTTCGCGTAAAAGAAAATTGGCTGACCCCACGTACTTTGGTAATCGATGTTTTGCGAAGCGTGAGGGTGGAAGGTGAATTTGCTTCATTCTTTTCATTAGTGATATGTTATAAAGTGGTACTAAATATATACGAATTCAAGCGCATTCACACGTTAAGCAGCCGCTTATGTTTTATATCAGCAGCTCTTCACATTTGCGTAATCATGTCAACAAGAACATGAATAATAGCAATACGAAAAGCGGTTAGCTGATATTTTCACGCGGTCGTGACGTGGACCAACGCTTCCTCTAATTCTATGCCAGTGCAAAAGCCTGCTTCTGAACGGGAGCCGTCGGTCCGCCTTTATTCAGGGAGTAGTTGTGATGCGGCGCTATATGAGGGATCGCGCTGCTCGTGTCAGGGGTCACGCAGCTCGCGCCACACGAGCGTCCCAGCGCTTACATGCGAAGATGCGATAGACGTGCTTCCCACACGAATAGCATATGTCTGTGAGATTCGGTCCCTCATGCTGCTTCTTTCTGACTCGAGACGAGGCCGCAGCCGCGTGACAGAGCAGCGCACGCAGAAACATTGCAGGGACGCTTCCCCAGTGGTTGCCCGAATAGCACCACAAACGGCGACACGATATCTCAAAGCACCGTAAATTTTACAGAGCCGGCATGACTGCCAATAATGTGAACACGAGGGATGCGAGACGCTGCCCCATGGATCTGTACACAACCTAACAAAAAATTAGTTCATATGATTCCCGTCATGAGGCACTGCATGAGGGGCTACTCTCCCCATGACCGCAAGGCACACATGAAAGCTAAGTGATGGGACACAGCGGGAAGGGGCTTGAGAAGAGGGTGATGAACAGCTGTATCTGGCGCATCTGGCTGGCATAGATAGAGGAAGCGTTGCGTGGACGAAGTAAGCAGACAGTAATCACAAGATGTAACTGTTGTCGCCGAGCTTGCGGCCCGTAAACTGAAGGTCAGATTACAGAGATGCCCACTGCCACTGCTAGTGGTGAAGGGAGAGTCAGCCGTCGATGAACTGACAAGCGGCAAAGCGCGTCACCATTCACACACTTGACATCGAATACTCTAGCGTTATCACTAGTTGTGAAGCAAGTTCCAGAAAAATCTGTAATGCTCTCGAAGTGGCCGAAACAATCTTAACAAAACAGTCTACTGCAGTCCTGAAGCTTCTCGATTACTGTAGGCACGGCTTGCACTGACAATTGATTGATTGATATGTGGCGTTTAACGTCCCAAAACCACCATATGAATAAGAGAGATGCCGTAGTGGAGGGCTCCGAAAACTTGGACCACTTGGGGTTCTTTAACGGGCACTCAAATCTGAGTACACTGCGCTGAGAACTACTGAGAGTGAAATGAGGCGACAACCTAACTTGAAGAGGGATTGTGGTAATATGAAGTGCTGTTGTTAGAGCTGCTGCACGCCAGTAATGTAGCCCTCTACACTGCTAGACAAATCAACTCGGCGGATGGCGCCTAGCTACAATTTACTTTCGCCTAGCATGCCAGCTGTATCATAACAGTACATATGTAATGTTTAAAAAATCGGATAGCCAGTACTGCAACCACCATTCATGTCTCGCAAACATGAAGGACTATTGAAAAGTATATCTCAGGCCTGGGAATGAAGACGTAGTGCCTCTCTGACAGAACGTAGAGTCTTTTCGTTTTTTATAATTTTTGCGGATAACATTGTTTTCGCCAGCGAAGTGCGGGTTCCTGCCAACGTGCGATGGCGATGGAGTCGCACATGCATCCGCCAGACCCCACGAAGCCCGAGGCAGCCGCCTCCAGGAAGCGAAACGGCGCCAAGAGTGACGCTCACAGCGACGATACCGTCAACTATGTCAGCAGTGAAGAGTCCGGTTACAAAACCTTCGAGCTGGGGAGGAGCCGCAAAGCTAAGAGACAATTTTTGAGCACGCCTTTCGATTAGAGTGCGTCCACTATAAAATCTTCACGTGGTATTGAGGCATTCACCCTCCTTTTCATTCCAGTTCTCGCCACTGACAATATGAAGCAAGTGAACAGGCAATCAGTATTTGCACAGCTTGAGGCAATGGTGCCAGACAAAATCAATGACATCAGAGTGATCTAGTGCAAGAATGCTTTAGCTATTGATATCAATGACGCGGCTGCGCTGGATACATTGCGCAAGGCTACAGAGCTCAATGGCGTGGAAGTCTGCTCTCACATACCACTCAGTAAACAAGTCAGCACTGGAGTAATCTATGATGTTGACGAGGCCATTGTTAACACAGACTTGACAATCTTGATCAAGCCCACTACAGAAGACAACATCACAAGGGTTTTTCGGCTTGGCACGTCACGTTGCGTGAATATTAGATTCAAGTGTGAAACCCTCCCGTCACACGTGAAAATGGAACACTATCGGCACGCTGTTAGTCCCTTTGTACCGAGGCCACTTCAGAGCAGTAAATGTATGAATTTGGATCACGTGAGCATCGTGCGCAAGAATAACACCGTTTGTGCCCGATAGAAATCAAACGATGGATGGACGGATGGATGGATGGATGGATGGATAGATGGATGGATGGATGGATGGATGGATGGATGGATGGATGGATGGATGGATGGATGGATGGATGGATGGATGGAGAAGTGGGTGGGTGGGTGGGTGGGTGTATGGATGGATGGATGGATGGTTGGATGGATGGATGGATGGATGGATCAGGCTGTGCCCTTTAGACCGGGCGGTGGCCTACGCCAGCTAGCCATAAATTTATGTATTATCATTATGTGTTTAAGGATTCAATTTCACTCGCGCTCTGATCGTAGCCACCAATAAGTTAGCCTCCTTTTTGTTATCTCTACCCATTTAAAGTCAATCTGGCCTTTACTCTCCTTAAACCCCAATGCCTTGAAACATTTCGCGCCAATATCTTGGACTATATGGTAGAGCTCTTTACAGGACATTATCCAATGTTCAGCGGTTTCCTCCTCCTCTTCGCACGCACTACATACCGTGTCTGTGCCTTCGTATTTGGCTCGGTACGTCTTGTTCTGCAATACTTTCTTTCTAGCCTTGAAGAGCAGAGAACTACCCCGAGATTTATCGTAGATCTTTTCTTTTGCAACTTCCTGCTTGAAAGTTCGGCAGGTCTCCAGTGATGATTTCGTAAGCATTCCAAACTTGAACCTGTCCCTCTTTGTTTCCTTCGCCTTCTTCTTCAGGGGTGTTTCCTTTTGGCTTGTTATTCTCCTGTTGTGTAAATACTTGTTTGACAATTTTTGAGTTCACTGCCTCCATTTAGTATCAGCATTCTTTATCTACAAATAGCTGAAAACTTTCCAAGCCGAACGTTCCTCTCTCATTTTGCTCAATCACTCCTCAAACTCTATCTTGGTGCTAGCTTCCCTGCACTCAAACGATGTCCATCTCATGTCACCCTGTACCCTCTGATTTGGAATGTTCCTGTGCACTCCCAAAGCAAGTCAGCCTATGCCACGTTGTTTATTCTCCAATCTTGCTTGAACCTCTGATTTCATGCACAAGACCGCATTTGCAAACATCAGACCTGCGACCATGACATCTTTCAAAATCCCACTCACAACTTCATACCTATTGTAGTTCCACAGTGCTCTGTTTTCGTTACAGATGCATTCCTGTTACGCTTATTCATTACGTATTTCCATGCTCTGTTAGGCACTCTGCCAGATTATTTATTTACATGCCAAAATATTTGTATTTATCCACTATTTGTAGCGTGATTCCTGTATCTTAAGCTCGCTGCCTTTGTTACTATTAAAAATGACGATTACTATTTTTTGCCTGCTAAACTTCAAATTTAACGTATCTCTCTCATTACCACAGATGTCTATTGATCCCTACAGATTCTTCTTGTTGTTGGCTATTAATACTATATCATTTGCATACATTAATGCTGGTAATGACTGTTCAATGTGTTTTCCTTGCTTGGCAAAAGATAGGCTGAAGTCGACTCAACTTCCCTCTAATTTCGCTTCTAGTCCTTGTAGATAGAGCATAAATAACAATGGTGACAAATACATCCCTGTCGAAGCCCGCGCTGTATCTCTATAGGTTCAGATATCTGTTCGTCTCATTTTATAACTACCTTGTTAATTTATAAATATCCTTTGGAAGAGTAGTTATTTCGTCTTCCACGCCTAGTTGTCCAGTTTTTTCCACAAGTCTTCTTGAATAACACTATCACAAGCTCCCTTGATATTGGGAAATGCCAGGCACATGGGCCTGTGTTCTTATTCCGCTACTTCAATATTCTGCATCCATAAAAACAGATTGTCCTCCAACCTCCTTCATTTACAGAACCCATTTTGCAGTTCTCACAGCACCCCCTCATTCTCCACTCATGTCTAGTCTTTCTTTTACTATTAGCATCACCAGCCTGTAAACTACAGATATCACTATTATAGGACGGTAGATGCTTATATCAGCTGTGTCCTCCTTTCTTTTATAGATCATACTCGTCCTGCTTAGTTTCCACCCGATGGGTGGTTCACCATTCAATATTGCCTTGCTCGCTGCCTTTCTTAATGTATCCTCAAAGTTTGGCCCTAGATTCTTTATTTTTTGGACATGTGGCGCCACCTGTCGACGCAGCTTCGAGTAGTGCAAATTCCGGCTCTCTTGCATAGTTTGCTGCGCCACCAGGTCCTACTACTGCGTATGAAACAACAATTGAGGTAAATATTAGGTGTATTTGCGCATCAAACACTGAAAAAGAGCAATAAATTTCTCTCCGCTTGTCAGAGACGTCACCAAACTGCCATAAAGGGCTTGCCCGTTCTTTCGCCAGAACGTCGGCGAAAACAAGAGCAGACGCAGCATCTCCGTGCTCTACAAAAAAAACCCCGGTCGATGCTATTGTTGCGTTGTGAATTGCCACGGAAGTAAAGACCTTCAGTTTTACTGATTTCCACAGTTTTCGAGAAGCAGAATGGTGATAGCATTGGATGCGGGCCGTCGCGAACGTGCTGAGTAAGCGAATTATTCACGTTCCCCATAGCTGGACACATGAGAAAGTGTGATAATGTAGGTGATATGATGATGCGCCCGATCGTTACCAGGTGAACCGTGGTAACTTTCATTATGAAGCTTGGCAGAGCCTCCGAGCGGGGTGCGCGCTGTGCAATAGTAGAAATGTGATGTGAGCGACAAACATCGCCCACGCCGCAACCACCGATAATCTGGAGGGGTCGCCACCACACAGCATTACGCACGTAGGGCTTGGAAGGCTCTAAGCTCCGGATTTATCTAGGAAATGTGAACACGTATGTCAAACCAGTAAATAGCGAAATGGTCGCGACCACTATCAGGTTTTTTCGCCGTTGGTCTCCGCGATTTCTGGAGCTATCTCAGAGGCCTTGGTTTTGCCTTTGGTTGTTCACTGTGTGAACACGCATGTATCTCCATTCGATACAATATAGAAGGGGTCCCGCGTAACTTTAACAAATGTTTAAAAATATGCCAAAACACGTGAAAACTGCGCGACCAAATATATGTTGCTCACCGTTGTCTGGAGTTAAACTTTTCTGTGTTCTCAAATATTGTTTATTATACCTGTTTAATTAATTAACTTTGGCTGCAATGAAGATGTGTAAAAAAGTTCAATGAGAAAAATGTAGATCGGTTTGAAAACGTTCACGTAGATAGTGCTGAACTTTATATCGGTTGAGTATTCGTCTTTTCTGGTTATTACGAATGTCCGCCAATACAAAAAAATTCACGAGGCAAACCCGCTCACGCGTCAGTGCACACGATGATTCTAGTGGTAGTGGTTAGAAGATGAGAAAAGGCACCTAATTTCTGCGACCCGGTCGGGAGCACAGCGCAGTGCCTAGATGATTCTAGTGCTCCCTAACGTTCCGCATACCAGCGGCACGCTTTCCACGCATTGGTTCATGACAGCGATAAGCAGTCACAGCAGTTATTGTTTTTGTGGCCCATAGCAAAACGCGTTCATCGTAAAGCCACCACTATCGTTGCGGCCCTGCCGAGACAGCACAATGAAGCAAATGCTACGGTCGTTCACACGTGAAACGTTAGGGAGCACTAGAGTCGTCGTGCGCACTGAAGCGGAGCGGGCTGGTCACGTCGTATTTTTGGTATTTCGCAACCATTTGTAATTAGCCAAAAAAACATTAGTACTTAACAGATATAAAGTTCAAAACTATATCTGAATGATTTGCAAACCGGTCTACAGCTTCATCATTGAATTTTTTTCATTCATCTTTTTTCCTTAAAAAGTTTATTCGTTAAACAGTTCTAATGAAGAAATATTTGAGAACACAAAAAAGAGTCTAACTTCAAGTACTGGTAAGCAAAATGTATTTAGTCACGTCGTAATTACGTGTTTCGGCATATTTTTTTAACTCTTGTTTAAGGTGCGAAGGACAGCCTGTATATAGAAATGAAAAACAACCATCATTTTAACATTTTATCAATTGTTTAACGCCCAGGAAGCAAGAGATCGATATAGAATGCAACAGCAAAGTCGAAAAACGTCACGGCCATTTATGCCGGATAAAGCGAGCTTCGTACCACAGGTCGTAAGATAGTTTGTTCGTATATGCACTTCATCATTTTGGCATCAAGTGTATGCCCAAGTTAAGCGCATTTAGGCGCTAAAAACGCTCGTCGGAGTGTTTGCCTTGAACTCGATATGTCATCCAATGCTCGCTTGCACTCAAGTTGCAGCACACCGAAATAACTGTAACATCTTTGGCGTTGTACCCACAGTTCGCTATGATTAACTTTCTACTTTTCTCAAGCGAGGTTGAATTGGCGGGAAAAGCTTGCCAGGTCCTTGATTTTCAAGAAACCGCCCCTCAAGAACAATTAAACAAGAAGGCCTATGCACGTTCGCTCGTGGACGACTCTCTTTACATTACCTATCTATGGCCGGCACGTCGATGGAGCGCTGGTGGCAGCATTTTTTCCAGTGCCGCCTGGGCAAAGCTTGACGTCCATGCACTGGACTCCACACCACAAACACATGCGCCAATATGCGGAAATGTTCGAATTGTGACGGCTGTCACGATGCACCTCGAAGGACAGTCCAATTATTCGAAGGGAAATGGCAGTGCCGAAGAAAATAGTTCAAGATGACTCGTCTCACCGAAAAACAGCCGCATCTATTAGACGACGACGATCACGTCGTCGACGGCGCTCCAAGAACTCCAAGGCACTGTTGCCTCGAGAAAGGAGCTCAAAGTCACCTCCGCTTCGGTTTTCTGGAACAATCGCAGTAGGGTCGAAGGAAAACGAAGCCTCCAACAGCGACACAGGTGACGCCTGGCCAGAACTCCTACGGCTACACGCCACTAGAAAGCGCCATCAGACTTCTTCAGTGAAGCACTCTTCGTACAAACCCTCTAAACCAACACAGTAGGATAAACAAACAGTCGCCATGGTCTGCTTCCTCGTGAGTACCGTTTGTGTGTTCGAGGAGAGCGTGCCAACACCAGTAGCACGAACCGCGTTGCAGCTGCTGGATACCATCAGCCCGGGCCTAGCAAGCCTTCGAAAGTAAATTTCTTAACAAGGTTAGCAGCAGTATCATGGCTTGTCAACGGCAACAACTATTGTTTACAGAGGAAATCTGAAATGCCTTCATATTTCAAAGGAATGTGAGAGGCCAGAGGTCCCGAATATCAGATTTCTAGCAGTGAGTTTTAAAAACCACTTCGTGATAACGGTAATCCTTGAGTCGAACTCACTGACTCTTAGAATATCAAGATATGAGTCTTTCAATTGAAATTCGAATGAAAAGAGCAGCAAAATTATTGTTTACATTTGCAAGAATATTACTTATTTTGCCTATCCTATACCGCCAGATGACGAGATACAGTACGAGTGCATTACTCTGAGGAAGGAGGGGTTGTCTTTTACACCCATTGGTGTACAGATATCTCCTGCAGGTTCATTTGATTGTAAGAAACAAACAGAAATATAGGCAGCTATACCAGGCCCTCGCATTATAACAGGTTATTTCAGTGCACATTATCCGATGTGGGTAAGCTTGAGGATAAACTGGAAGGGCTCATCACTGATGTTTTTTGCTTCAGACCATAACCTGCGCCTTCTGGTTGATGGTAACCCGACATACCTGTGAGGAACGACGCACAGCAGCTGCTTTGACCTAAATCTAGTGCCGCGTTGGCCAAGTTCGAAAGTGCGCTGGTTTACTTTTATCGAAATTCATGGTAGCACTCACAATTCCAATTATGTCAGCATTCATTGCCAACAGACGTCGTCCTCGCCGGTCTATCAGTATATTGAGTGGGCACTTTATCAAGATCAAGTAGATGGCACTTGCAGAAACGATTTCTCCTCTAGGTAAGAAGTAATTGCAGATGCGATGCAAAATTGAACGTGCCGCTTTACACACTCATTGAAGCGCACGCAGCTTGACATTGCGTTAGAGGGCTTCGGGCGTAGCTTAGCCGCGCAAAGGGAAGATAGGGGCGTAACAAGTCAATTGTTGACTTCAGAATAGCAAGACGTATGCAGAAAAAAGATACAGTGCCGAATAGTCAAGCTGCAGGATCAAAGATGGGAAAGCTTTTGTAAGTTATCAGACCCACGCAAGCCGCTGTCTCAAATATGAAGATTTCTAGAAGGTCTTGGCTCATGCACCCTGCAACGTCGTCCATTCAAGGCTTTCGCACTTTGTCAAAATTACCGTGAAATTAACATTGCAGAGAATTTTTGCTTGAGCATCGCTGGCGGGACAGCCCTTCTTCATTAAGATTTTATGCAATATTCCTGGTCCACGAGAAATAAGTACATATGTTCTATTTTCTATGGAAGAGCTGGAAGGTGCTGTGACACTGTGTAGGCGTTCTTCTTCCCGATGGAATAACGTATGTGACTGCGTCACCTATTCAGTGATAGGAGATGGCGCGGTAAACAAGAATGGAAACCCAGCCGTCTTGTGCCACTTCTAAAGCAGAAAAATCCACTCTGGTGCTGACATCATACTGGCCTGTAGCTCTCAAAAGCGGCGTTGGGAAACTTATAAGGTGCATGATTTTCATGCGCTTGGAATGGTTCCTTGAACGGCATGGCTTTTACCCCAACCCCATGGCGCCATTTTGACGAGGCCATTCATCGATTGACAACGTCATCGATTGGTGTCATCAGTAGAACAACAGAAATTCAGAAATTGATTACACTTAATAAGGCGAACTTGTGCTCAAAGTGAACGACGCACAGCAATCAAAAAGATCCGAAGGTCGGTAGTCCTCGTGAGCCTCTGCCTAGAGCACACTCATTCTCTTCTTCTTCATGCGCGTTGGCTTTTGAGTGGAGTACCGTGCACATACAGGGCCGGCCCGTGCATTGTTGCTGACTTCATCGCTCGTAGTTGTGCTGTTAGCGTTTCTCTTCGTTCCTGACGTCCGCGTTGTGCGGAGCAATAGCAATTTCTTGTGGCAATAACCCCCCTCTCAAGAGGCATCGCCCTGATGCTTTCGAAGATAATGTATGCAGCGTTTCCGTCCCGGAAGGTTTGAAAGAATGAAATGGTTGTACGGAAAGCAAGTGGGGTGGCTAGTCTTCCCATCGGTTGTAGTACGGTTTTATGCGCACAATGTGTACACGCTTGGTGGGGTTGCGTCGTTTCGAATGCCCGTGTTCTGCAGGCTTGACTTCATAAATGAGGGCACTGAGTCGCTATACTACCTTGTGAGGGCCAAAATATCGACAAATGAGCTTTTCAGAGAGGCCTTGTCGTCGTACTGGGGTCCACATGCACACTTTGTCACCAACTTCATACTGTGTTTCAGGCCTTCTTCGGTTGCAGCAGTCGGCATTGATTCGTTGTTGGTGACATACTCGGTGCCTTGCTGATAGGCGGGCCTCTTCCGCTCTCCCAATATAGTCGTCAAGATCAGAAGGGTAGTCATCTTGGTCTATAGGTAACATAGCGTCCAGTTTTGTGGTAACTACACGACCGTAAACTAGTTGAAACGGGGTAATCTTGGATATCTCTTGTACGGTGGTGTTGTAGGCGAAGGTGACGTATGGTAAAATTTTGTCCCACTTTTTGTGTTCGACATCCACATACATATTTACCATGTCAGCTAGAGTCATGTTAAGGCATTCAGTGAGGCCGTTGCTTTGAGGATGATATGCGGTAGTTTTCCTGTGAACAGTGTGGGTCTTGTTCAGCAGGCACTCCGTGAGTTCGGCCATAAAAGCTGGTCCGCGATCGGTGATTACAACGATCGGAGCGTCATGCCATAGTACTATGCTCTGTACGAAGAATTCGGCCACCTCAGCCGCCGCTCCCCGATGCTAGAACTGTGTTCAGCGTATCCCTTTAAATAATCAGTCGCTACAACAATACACGTCTTGCCAAGTAAAGACGTCGTTCCATTCCAACTTGTTGGAAAGGCGCTTTCGGTGGGTCTATTGGTTGCAGAAGGCCCGCTGGCTTAGCACGAGGCGTTTTCCGTCTCTCGCACTCGCGGCATCTTTTAACATAGTGCTGTACTGAAGACAATACCTTGGGCCAATAATAATGCAGACTGATTCGTGCAAGCATTCGAGTGACCCCCACATGTCCAGACGTAGGCTCAGCGTGGCACGCTTGTAATATTTCGTGCCACCTAGTTGCAAGAACGACAAGCAGGAACTTTTCACGGTTGGGCTTGAAGTTTCTCTTGTAGGGGACATTTTCTCGGGGGCAGAACGACGCGAGGCTTTGAGAAAAAAGATACGAGGTACTTGTACGTCAGCTCCTTCCAGGTGTTTGATGAGCAGGAGCAATTCTTTGTCCACGTGCTGAAATTCCGCTATCTGAACCTACGAATGGAAAGTCCTCTTCTTCTGATAGTGCTGTGTCTGCAGGTGCCCATGACAAACGGTCGGCGTTGGTATGCTTCCTCTCAGATCGGAATACCACATTTGTATCAGTCTTGCAGTGTGAGGCTCAACCTTCCTAGTCGTCCGGTTGGGTCCTTGAGGTTGGCAAGCCAGCAAAGGGCATGGTGATCGCTGACTGCCTTGAATAGTCTACCATACAAGTACGACCGAAACTTACTTATGGCCCAGGCAACGGTAAGGCATTCTTTCTCTGTGGCCCAATAATTGGTCTCTGCTTTTGTTAGAGTCCGCTGGCGTATGCTATCACCTTTTCTTCGCCATTCTACCCGTGTATTAGGATGCATCCAAGGCCGATGTTACTGGCGTCTGGGTGTATTTCCGTGTCAGCCTTTTCATTGAATTGAGAAAGGATTGGGGGCTCTTGCAACCGTTTTCTTACTTTGTTGAAGGAGCTTTGTTGCTCGCTTTCCCACTAGAAAGATACATCTTCTCTCGTAAGTTTCGTCAAGGGTTCGGTGATCTGCCAGAAATTTCTGACAAATCGTCTATAGTAAGCACACTGACCAAGAAATCTCCGTACTGACTTTTTGTCTGCTGTCACGGGGAAGCGTGCAAGGTGGCTGTCTTTTAGGGATCTGAGCAAACACCGTGGGCGCTGACACCGTGCCCAAGTAATCGAAGTTCTGTGAAACCGAATTAGCAGTTCGCTAGCTTGATGGGTAAATCTGCGGAACGGATAGCTTCTAACACTAAGTAGGCGCTTGATATGCTGCTAGAATGGAGCAGCGAAGATGACCACGTCATCATGGTAATCCAAGCAACACTGCCACTTCAATCCAGAAAGAACATTATCCATCATGCGTTGGAACGTTGCCGGCACCCAACAGGTACCAAAAGGAAGAGCCTTGAATTCATAGAGTTCTTCCGGGGTAACAAAAGCAGTCTTCTTGCGATTACGTTCATCAACTTCGATCCGCCAGTATCCACTTTTCAGATGTAGTGGTGAGAAGAACTTGGCACTCCGAAGTCGGTCTAATGTGTCACCAATACTCGGGAGGGGATATACATGCCGTTTTTGCACAGAATTTATTTGTGGTAGTTGACGCACAACCTAAGTGTGCCATCCTTTTTCTTGACAAGTACTACAGGAAATTCCCATAGACTGCTAGAAGGTTGAATAAAATCTTCAAGCGTCTCCCGTACTTCATTCTTGACAACTTCTTTTCTTCTGAGAAAACACGGTATGAGTGCTGGCATACCGGCCTGGTTGTCTCGTCCGTTATGATCCTGTGTTTGGTAATGGTCGTGCGCCGTACCTTTGAACAATTGAAGAAACAGCTGCCAAATTCCCGTACAAGGTCGTATAGCTGTTGACGTTGCATCACTGAAAGGTTAGGATTTGCAGATATTACGTCGCAGACATCAGATGTTGGTTGACGTTGTTTCAAGGCTGCATATTTCTGTGGCTTCACAAAACTCATGAAGAAAGGCTATTGGTGTCCCGTTTCAGATGTGCTGAAATTCGTTCCCGAAATTTGTGAGGAGGGTGTCTGCGTACCTGTTTCATAGCTGGATAGTCCCTCGTGCCACACAAACACCTCTTTTCAGTAAAACATCTATGTTGCTGTCTGCAACACCTTCATATTCGCCAAACGTATCATTTCTGACTAGAACCATTACACTGCTACGTGGTGGTACAGTCACATCATCATCGACGACGCACAGTGGCGTGGTGTATCGCTCGTCTGCTTGAGCTACCTTCATAACTTGTTCCGCAGAAAATGATACGCTGGACCTCTGCAATGATGAACTGAACTATTTGCTTGCGGAAAATTCATTCCGAGTATAACTTCTCTCGAACATACAGCCAGGACAACAAATTTACCGACATAAGTGAAACCTCGTATCTAAACTCTTGCGGCGCATCTGCCGAGATGCGTATTGAGGTGACCGCCTGCCGTGCGTACTTGAGGTCTACTTCATTCTGTCAGAACTTTCCTGGGGCGCTTCGTTAAATCGTAGATTATCACAGAGTATACCGCGCCGGTATCGAATAAAGCCATGAGCTCTAGCCCGTCAATTACTAACGGCAAGTGTGAAGTTATTTTCTCATTACTGCACTTCTTTATCTGGAGACAGTCGTCGTTGTCGTCCCCCTGTTGTCGCAATGGAGGATCTTCATATTTCGAATAACCAGCGGCCTCGCCTCCACAAGTCACCGACTTCAGTTTCCCGGGTTTAGACTAGGCGAACGATGCCTAGGTGCGTTTAGAATGGAACGTGGGCTTGGCGAGCGCTGATGTAGAGGGGATGGTGACCATGGTAGATGACGATGATGCAGACCGAAGCTCTGACGTGAGCACAGGTATTCCTCGATGGCGGACGGCCTTTCACCATTTCGCAGACACGGTGCATTGATTGCAAATTCTGAAGACCAGCTTGACGGTATCGGCAAAACCAGTAGAGGTGGCCAGCCTCTCCACAATAAAAGCACAGGGGCCCACGTTCCGCATCTCGCTATACATCGCTTTTCCGAGGTCTTGTCTTTGTCGTAAGAGGTGTGCTGCAAGTTACCTCTACGATATAGCGTGGGCTACGTGTTGTCAGTGCTTAGGTACTTGGCGTCTCGATAGGCGCACAGCGGACAGCAGGCCGCCTGAGCACCTCAGAATAATTTACTGTGCGTTGTGTCCGTGGTGCATCACTCTTCAGTTCCCGTATGGTCTGCTGAATTTCTTCTCAGACAACATCCGCATTAGACGGCGAAGCGGATGACAGCAGCTTGAGTAGTTGCTCCCTGACAACTGACCGGACGAGCTCCCACAGAGTGTCAAGATTATCGACAATGTTTGCCGTGAAGACTCCTGCTGATGTACAGGCTACGTCACAATCGTACTGCCGGGATCTATGCTGCAGCCTCGTTTCTATTGTTGTTGCTTCGACCAAATCTCAGCAACATTGCGCGGCGGATCGCGAACGAGTCCCGCGAACAGCTCTTGTTTTACCCCATAAATAATATGACGCCCCTTCTTGCCTTCAGTCATGTTGGGATCAGCACGCTTGAACAGGTGGGACATGTCTTCTATTTACATAGTGACAGTTTCGTTTGTGCGTTGATTCCGTGCACGAGAAGCTGCTTCTGCCTTTTCCCGGCAACGATTGTTGCCAAACGTACACAGTAGTGTCTGCCGTCGCAACTCTTCCCAGGGCGTCAGAGATGCGTCGTGGTTTCGGTACCACACTTGCCTGCTCTGTTCCATTGATTTATGTTCCCCACCTTTTCGAAATGATCCAACTAGTCTTCGGCATCCTCGAACAAGTCACCATGAAAAACCTTCGGTATGGCGGGTTGGCTGACAATGAGCTGTGATTGTTCAACTTGGCTAGTCATGGTGGTGGCGTTCCTCGTGTCCGTCGTCGGTGCTCTTGGCACAAAGGGAAGTGGTCCAAACTTTGGTGAATCCCCTCGGTTACGGTGACTGGTTCGTTGGTGTACCGGCACAAGGTCTACGGCTTGCGGATGGTCAGAGCTTGGACTTTGCTCTCTCCTGAGGTTTGGTATCATCTACCCATCACCTCCACCAGAAAATGTAACAAACGTCGCAGCCTCACAACAAGGATGTTCTATTTACACTGTTTATTAAGGGGCGAACTTGTGCCCAAAGTGAACGACGCACAGCAGTCAAAAAGATCCGAAGGTCGGTAGTCCTTGTGAGCCTCTGCTTAGAGCACCCTCGTTCTCTTCTTCACGCGCGTTGGCTGTTCGGTGGAGTCCCATGTGCATGCAGGGCCTCGCGCATTGCGGCTGGCTTCATCGCTCGTAGTTGTGCCGTTAGCTTTTCTTATCGTTCCCGGCGTCCGCGTTACGCGGAGCAATGGCAATGTCCTGTGGCAATATGAAAACGTTTCCTATCAAGTTATATCTTACGCAATACTGGTAATTGAACTGGGAGGGCGAATGTTTCGATGGATCCAAGCTACCTGAAATGACGATTCTTTTTTGTATTTACTGAAGATGACCCGACCTTAGACCACTACGCGTGCCGTGGTGTCCCGCAAGGTGGTATTTTAAGCCCCCTTTTTTTCACCCTTGCCTTGTTCGGCTTGGCGGAAGTTCTCCCGTGAACGGTCAGTTTTAAAATTTACGCTAATTACATATGTGTCTGGGCGTCAGTAGTCACACGTGTACAAGTTCCAGCAAGGATACAGAGGGCAGCGTTACAAGCATCTGACAATTTTCCCACGCAAGGTTCAACGAACTCGTCCGACAAATGTGCACCGGTGGCCTTCACGCGAGGCGATGACAATTTGCCCGTTAAGCATTAATGGCGAGCCCAATTCTTACAAGTGTAGCCATCGCTTTCTAGGTGTCATTGTTGACCGCAACCTTTTTTGAAGCCTTCACGTGATTCACTTCAAAGCGGAACTCGTATTCATTGCCCACGTTTTGAGTTTAATCACTGAAAAAAGATGGGGTCCATTGCTGAGTTCCGTGCTACTGCTATACCAAGCACTTTTTAATGGTGTACTGCGCTACAGCTTTGTCTGCTTACTAAAACTTGCAAGTCATACATTCGAGCACTTGAAAGCGTGCAAGAACAGGCACAGCGTGTTTGTCTCGGCCTACCACGTACTACCTCAACAGCTGGAACAGCTATATTAGCTCGAAATCATCCGGTTACGACCTGCGTCTCAACGAACGTGCTGAGAGCAGATATTCGGCATATTTCACGAATGATATCGAGCCATCTGGCGTTCCTACCAGAACAGAGACCGCAGGTGTCGTTCTCTAAGCTCGTCAGCTCCTACCAGGCTAAGCTACCTTTCGGTTTTATAATCTCGGCGCGTTCAGAGTCCACCTTCTGGTGCCTATAACAATCCGACGAGCGCATTTTCGTCCCAGGAATAAGAAGTGTAGTGTTCCTACTCCTTCTACTAGAACCACATCGTCCCAGTACACGTTGATCTTTAGTTTCTTTATATCTGGTCTTGATAGCAAAAAGTCGTACGTTACCCCCTCTATCACCAACACTTCGCTCTCTATTTGCTGACCCTGGAACTCGATGTTTACCAAGGCCCACTGATCATGCAACGTTACTTTTCCATCATAGCCTTGTACTCGTAGAATTCTTCCACTATGCAAGCGATTTGCATCCACCAGCTTGGCATTTATAATGGACACAGAAGCACCGCTGTCTACCAGAGCCATCATATGTTTGTTTCCTACTTTGACGGGAATGTGAAGTAGGCTAGAGCATCTGCATCGGTTAAAAGCGGTCCGGGTCGGTGCGAGATGGTAAAGTCAAATTGCTGCAAGTAATTCACCCATCTGGCGATACGCCCTTTAGTTTGGGTCATATTCAAGAGATGAGTGAGTGCCTGGTGATCGGTGAACAAAGTGAACTTCGTACCTTCCAGGTACGTGCGGAAGTAGTCAACGGCCTTCAGAACCGCCAGTGCTTCTTTTTCCGTAGTAGTATAGTTTGTTTCAGACGGCTTGAAAGTGTAACTGTAGTAACCGACTACGTGTCGCTTTTCTCGGCCAGATGCTTCAATACATTTTTGATACAACACTGCACCAGTCCCATAATGTGAGGCGTCAGTGTTCAATTCAAAGGGTAAAGTGAAATCTGGTATACGCAGAACGGGGTCAGAAGAAATTCTGTGCACCAAGTCACGGTAGACTCTTTCCGTCGTAGTTCAGTAGTGTCTACGGCTGCCTTTTCCACAACCAGGTTTACGAGTTCTTCCGAGCTGAGCTCACGAGGTAGGTCTACCGCTGCTTCGTCTTGAACTTGGTACTTCGAAAAGATGATCTCCTCGGAGGTCTCGTCTATGAAGAACGTCACCCACATGATGGCTTCGATGGCCGGCTGCGCCAAAATAATGTAGTGTTCCTACTTAAAATAACGGAACAGCATTAAAGCTTCAGTATGGAACTGGCGTCCATCTTAATCTGCTTTATTTTTCACTTCATCCTCCTCTTCTCTCCTGCCCCGGCCCTCGCGCTTCTTCATCTTCTGTCCAAAGGCTCATACCGCTTCAAGAAGTAGGAATGTCCTTTCTGCTTTGGCCTTGAAGCAAGCAGCTCTGAACTGTTTCCACACTTTCTTGCATAGTCAGAATTCACGTATACACGGATGGCTCTACCACCCGGACATCCACGGGCACTACCGTCTTCCTATCGTGACACATGAACGTCACTTACAAACTTTGTCGCGTGAGCAAATCGACTGGTTCGGAAATTGTAGCCCTGCGAGGTACCATCAATATCAAGCAACAAGCACCTAATCAATAGACAGTATTGTGCGACTCTAAGGTGGCTCCAGAAGGTCTTTCGTCAGCACGTCGTAGAGAGTCGTAAGAATATCTTGTGACAGAAATCAGAGAAATGCTACACTAAGCGACCAACAAA
This sequence comes from Rhipicephalus microplus, assembly GCF_043290135.1. Classification (NCBI taxonomy): domain Eukaryota; kingdom Metazoa; phylum Arthropoda; class Arachnida; order Ixodida; family Ixodidae; genus Rhipicephalus; species Rhipicephalus microplus. The sequence goes on from NC_134702.1 coordinate 252,717,555, forward strand.
TGGCACAAAGTTGTGTTCCAGTGGATACCAAGCCACTGCGGTATCTTCAGCAACGACTTCGCCAATGAAGCAGCCAAAAAAGCACATGTACAAACAAACCCTGTTTCCATACGTTTATATAGAACTGACGCGGCTGGTTACCTAATTAGGCTGGCGCAATACATGACACTCCAGAAGTGGCAGTCATCACTGTTCGCACAAGATAGACTATATTCTCTCGACCCCTCTCTACGACTGCGGCTACCCTCTGGTCTTTCGAGGGAGGAAAGTACAGTGTTGTGCCGTCTGCTTCTGGGCGTAGCCTTCAAAAATGCCTACTAATTTAGGTTTGGCATGGCCGACAGTGCGGAGTGCAATGGCTGCGCCGTCGGTGAGACTACTGAACACCTGTTTTGTTACAGCCGGGCATACACAAAGGAGATGCTTCACCTCCGCAGTGTTCTAAATAACTTGACAGACGTGATTGCACTGTCGAGAAGACTTCAGTAGCATGGCGCTGCCCATCCGAGTTCATAAGGACAACGAAAGCGCTGTTGCGTTTCCTCAAAGACACCGGCCTGCTTTTTTGTTTGTGAGGCGAAACACGGAACCGTTACGCATCGACCCAGTGAGTGACCTTTTTCTCCTCTTCTATAACATTTCTTCCCCATCCTTCTTTCCACAGTGTAGGGTAGCCTACGGGGGCTCAGCCTTGGTTAACTTTCCCGCGTTTCTCTTTATTGTCTCGCTCTCCCAAGGCCTGGTGCAGCTCTGTGGTAGAGAACTTCATTTCCACGCAGTATGAAAAGTTTTGATTCCTGCTGGAACACTGACATTATTTTTTGCATTCGTTTGGTGTACGCTGCCCATGGCAGCTTTTTTTAACGCTCAAGCGTTTAGGTTACCCATGTTTATTATTTTCTTTCCTGAGTAGATACACAATTTCGATCACTTGTGGCACATATCCGCATAGAAGCGGCACATAGCCACCCCCGGGTATGTGCCACTCTTTTTTGGAAAGTGTTTGACGGCGTACGTGACGACATTTTGACATTCTCTTTATGTCACGACCAGCGAGTTTTATTCGACAAAGAATCTTACCCTCGCACACAAATTTTCGTGTACCCCAAGGTAAGGGGGTGACATGAAACACCCAGACGTGGGCGGCTAGAAAGATACGCCGACAGACGCCAACAGTGCTTGCAGTACGTAAATAAATAATAATGACTGGGTTTATGTTACGTCCGCCCTTGTTTCCGTTTGTCCGTCCGTGCCTCCATGCGTACGTCCGTCCATTATTTTTTGCTTGCATCCGTTCATGCATCCGTTCAGCTGTACTTCGCCCCTGCGTCCCTTCGTAGGTCCGTATGTCTGTCTGTACGTCCATATGTCTGTCTGTCTGTCTGTCTGTCTGTCTGTCTGTCTGTCTGTCTGTCTGTCTGTCTGTCTGTCCGTCTGTCCGTTCGTTCATCTCTCTGTCACTCACACTAGCGCCACCTCCTGAGTGAGCCATACAGCTAGATATTTCTGAACCGGTCACAGACATTCATGGATGAACCCATGGCTTTTAGAGCTTCGCCCCTAAAATGCTTCAAATTTAAACCCCACAAATATTTAACGGCTCGTTCTCAGTGAGAATTACGGCCACCGACAGAGCGCTGAATTCAATTCGGGGGCTGCAAGATTCGCTGAAAAAACCCTCAGCTCGCCGATCACTCTCGACTTCTCCCGCCAGGTCGGCCACGGCGAACCAAAACAAAAGCTAGTTGAAGAAAAAAATAGCGGTCAAGGCCGTCTCGCTTGTCATGTGGCCGTACACGTAACTGAATGTTGTAACGACGGCAGTTCATTGAAGAGGAAGCAGTAGGTGTGACCCAGCTTGTCGTGGTCTTGCACGAACCCACCAACGTTGCTAACGTCGATAGTTATTGCTAATCTTGATGCATTACAAGACAGAGGCTTGCCAGCAAATAAAAAACACTTTTTTTCTGCTTTCTGAGCACGTAAATCATCGAAGTCTACACGACCGGATAGCGCAGAAGCGTTTGCTAGTGGGGGACACAACCGGGTGGCGGCGCATTCATCCCGCGTTAGCCCTGTGGTAGACGTCATATTCGATAGAGCAAAGCACGTCTATGGGAGCTACTCTCGTGGTATCCGATTCATGGACATGTCTAATTTTCGGAGTGCGTCAGTTATGCAAGAAAACACTGAGTCGTGACGTCATGGCCTGGTTGACCACGTTGGTGCACCTAACCCGTCAGCACAATCCCAGCGTAAAAATAAACCAAGCGTACTAAATGTAGAGTAGCGATAATCCTACATAAGCTTGAGAAGTCTGAACGTCTTTACGACAGTGTTGAAATGCTAGAAGGGCGATGCAACGAATGCGTATAGACCAATCAGGGGCGGGCGTAGACGGGCAGCTGCATTAGACCGAATTCATGGTCTAACGTGCCTACGTGCTTAGCATCCATGCACGGCCTCAGAAATATGCATCCAAATCTAGGTGTCTGGGGGCAATATTCGTTTGCCGAAACACATTTCGTCTTTCTCATTTGTGTCGAGAGTTGTGGAGGCAGCATGGCATCAAAATGACGTTGCGGAAGAAAGACCGGAAATAGGTGGTGCGCTCCAGCCAATCAGAGTTGGTCTAATTGAACATGTTCATGAACTGGACAGCACAGCAAGAGCTCTCCAGAGCGAACGAAGCTGTGTTTCGGTGGCAAGAGACTTCCGCTCGCTGTAAAGAGTGCATTAATAAAGTAAGTGTGAACTTGGCGTAAGAGTGTCGGGTTTTGCGTTGCGAGCACTAGCAGCGGATTACTCAAACACAACGGCGGATTAACTGTGATACTTTTTAGTTAAAATTATCCTGTGTATACCTGTGCATCTTTCAAGAGCGTCCCACTTTGCACTTTAGCTGGAAGCCGCAAGTATCGAACTCCACGTTGATTTTGGTGAGACTCGCAGGATCGCATTTCCACCGTGGTAGCCACATTTCCGATGGCGACAAATATGCTTGATCTCCATGTTCTTAGTTTAGGTGGATGGTAAAGAACCCTAAGCGACCCCGCCGAGGTGATCTAGTAGCTAAAATACTCTGCTGCTGATGTTAAACGTTGACGTTAAAGAAATACGTTGACGTTAAAAAATACGTTGACGTTAAAGAACCCCAGGTGGTCGAAATTTCCGGAGCCCTCCATTACGGCGTCTCTCATAAACGTAAGGTAGTTTCGCGACCTGAAACCCCACATATAAATCAATCAAAAAACCTAAGCAGCTATAATTTTAGGAGCCCCTTACTACTAGTTTTCCACAACCACATGATACACTTGGGGCGCTGTACGCCAATAGATATGAATATATTTTTGTATGACATTCGAATTTCTTTTCATCGTATTCATTGCTTCGTCCTTGTAATGAAACTGTGACGTTTTTACGACTAATACAAATGGAATAATAAAACTGCCCACGCTTTTCCGAAATGTCATCTCTGCTATAATCCGCCTCAACGTCATTGTGGCAACGGCGGTCTCTGATCTGAAAGAGGTGTGAAAATCTAGCTTTATTCTGATTTTCGCTGAAGAAATATACTTTGTTGGTGGTTTTTAGGGGCGAAGCTCCTTATGGCGTGGCTTGGGCGTCCTTCGCATTACGTAACCACCAGTGGCACATACCTGAAATAGGTATAACATTTGACCTCCAAGGTGGTGCCGGTGAGAGATTTCTTCTGTGCGTTGTTTACAATAAAAAATAGTGCTCAATGTACATGCCAATGTCTGCTAATGGGGAATGAGAGACAGGAGCATTCGGCTTTTAGTCAACGCGCACGCTGCGATCCCCGTTAGCAGCCATTGGCATGTACATTGAGCACTATCGGAAAAGAAAGGGTTGCTACATTGTACTCGCTGGGTGTAACCTCCTTAGCTTTAGAAAGGTTTAGCGAGCGTTGAGCCGCAGGGCCATAAATACAATGAACTAGTATATACCATGAATGAATTCGAGGTTGTTAAAGGGGAGAAGCAGATACGATGCGCGAGCCGTAAGAAATTAAAAGCTGAATCCTCCTGTCTCTCATTTCACATTAGCAGCCACTGGCATGTACATTGAGCACTATCTGACAGGAAAAGGTTGCTACGTTATACTCGCTGGGCGTAACCTCCTTGGTTTTAAAAGGGTTTAGCGAGCATTGGGCCGCAGTGCCATGAATACAGTGAACTAGTATATACCATGAACTCAAGGTGGTTGAAGGTGGGAAGTAGACCCGAAGGGCAAGCTGTAAGGAAGTGTGCGTGTGCCACCTCTCGTTTAGTCCTTGGAATGTCCACTGAATGGCGGTGCTTCTATATAGGGAATATATGATAAAAAGATGCGAGATGGTGGGACTTGGAGTGTTGAATAGATGGACGAACGGACACACAGAAAGATGCATGGATGGACGCATGAACGGACGCAGGGGCGGATGCATGAACGAACGCAGGGACGGGCGCACGAACAGACGCATGGATGGTCACACAGGCGGACGCATGGACGGACGAATGCTTCGCCCCACTCTCCATCATTCACTCCACGGATATGCTGCCATTTTTTTATTTGTGCTTCTGCATTTATTTGAACATAGTGCTTTGCAATATATGGTTAGTTTGTAGTGGACCATAATGTTTCGAGCGTTGCTAGATGCGATCTGTGAGGGCTCGTACATTATATAAAGGCGTTGAGCCTTGTTAGCCATTTCAAGACTTCGACGTCATTCGGCATATTAGCTGGTAGACATTCACATTAATGCCTTCCGCGTAATGTCTGTCCTTAAATGCCAAAAGTATGACACACCATGAAATATATCCACTATCATTTCATCTAGAAAAATATGGGGAAAGAAGCCCACATTTGTTCCTGCAGCCCATGGTGTAATCTCTGCTCGCAGGCGGCGGGTCCTGCAAATTCATCTGTCGGATGGTATTGACCACATCGGTGGCGTCCGGTGGCCACTGGCACTGTGTCTCTTCGCAGTTTTCGTGCTCGTCTACTTCTCCCTGTGGAAGGGCGTCCGCAGCACCGGAAAGGTACGCTTGACAGTTCTTTTCTAGGGTGCGCTTCGGCTGGATTGTGTGTGTCAATACTTGTTTGCTTTGTTAAATTAGCCAGGCATTGTTAAAAAGAAGGTGCGTAAAACATCAAAACCACTGCAGTGAGAGCAATCTTCGTGGCTAAGTAATATCTTCTATATCACGTGCCCTACTGGCCCTCTCAAAATGCGGAGGCAATCGTTTTCAAGGCACTGGGAAGCTATAGATCTCTGTAATCAACTGATTTGCGAGAAAAACCGAGCTGGTTGGTATACATGAATACACAGTAATAAAGTTACACTGAAAGGGGTGTAAAAATGGTGCTTTTACGAGAGAGTATTCTTTCCAACACCGTTTAAAACCCATAAATGGTCGATTTTAAAAAAGCACCCCTTTGTTTGGGTGCTTGCCTTGATAGCACCCTAAAATAGGCTCTATGGGTGCGTTTTTGCCTAAGAAGGCTGCAGGTGACGATTGATCAGATGGAATATGCAGCAAAAGAAGAACACAACATCATAATATTTGCGGTTTTAGATCCTAAAAAGCATGATATGATTATGAGGGTCGCGATAGAGGAAAGCTCCAGAGATTTTGACCATTTGGTGTTCTTTAACGGGCGCTGATAACGCATAGTGCACAGGCTTCTACCTTTTCGCCTGCGTCTTAATGCGATTGCCATGGCAGGCATCGAACCCGCGACTTTTGGATTGGCGGCCGGACAGCGTAGATACTGTACGAATATGTGTACCTTGCGGTAAATGACGGCCTAATTAACTTACATTGTGTGAAGGTGCTCTCCAAATACAGCAGAATGCCAGCAGAAGTAAATCGCGTTTCATCTATGATAGCAATTACCTGCAATCCATGTTATGAAAGCTTTCCTTAGCGTTGGTTATAAGCTACATGTTTGCTATGGATTATATAGACTCACATATAGTTCGCCCGAGTATGGGTGCGTGAGCCGGCGCATGTGTTCGCGTGTAAGCGCGATTGTGTGTACACCCGTGCATGTGTGCGTGTGCGTGTATGTGTGAGTCCGTGCTTGTGTTAAGCGTGCCTGTGCACATGTATACGCCCATACACGCGTGAATTTACGGTCGCGTGTGTGTGTGTGGCCGTATGTGTGTATACGTGTATGTGTGTACGCCTGTATATAAGTATGCGTGTGTATCAGCCCATGTGCCCTCGAATTTCATGTGTGTGTGTGGGGGGGGGGGGGGCACTGCTTCTTAGTGTTTAAGGTCCCACACCTCTTCAGACTGGGAGTTTATATATGAATGGTGGCTTAAGGAATGGCGGTGGTCAACGCACTGTACACGGACTATTCATTACATGGAAAACAGCTGCACATTCTCGTACCTCATCACTGCTTTCGAACTTGCTATGGTAGCTCATTTGGTACGCTGAGGCGCTTCTACGCTCAAAAAACGTGAGTTATGACCAATTCACACAAAAAACTGTGACTGCTTATGCACAACCATAGTTTATAATAACAACATTTAACAAAAACGTGCCTTGCCTTTGGTACAGGTGCTTTGCTAGCTCATTGGGCAACCATATGGAATTATGTGCTGATAATATGGTCAGCAAGAAGTTCAGTAACAACCTCGGCAAGTTTTGTGGTGCGTGACAAGCCTTCTAAACATTCGCGACTGTGGATTAATTTGTTCTAGCTTCGACTACGCATTCAGTGTTTGTGGCACTATATACGGAAATGCCAGACACGGACAATGCGAAAGGAATTCATCTGAAAAAAGGTGTAGTGATGCTCTTCCGCTAATCCCACCAAGCACGAAATAATTATCGTTTCTGGCTGTTCCAGGGTGCACTTTGTTTTCCGCAAGTTTTGCTTCACTATTTTTCGCCGACTGCAGTCGCGTTCTGTGAAAATACTCAAACAACGCAAGGCTCGTAAATAACCTGTGCCACTGTGCGGCTGGGTGGAAGGAGAGTTGCCATTTACAAGGAGTCATTCTTGAAGCGTAATTCGATTGCCTTCCGTGTCGAAGACACCACCCGCATATGCACCATAGCGTTTGCCTTTCGGCGCCCTCTTAGCGGGTTTCCCGCTCACCCCAGCCAGCGTTGCCCCGGCAACGACCGTGAATATAAGGGATTGATTGATTGATTGATTGATTGATTGATTGATTTGTGGGGTTTACCGTCCCAAAACCACCATATGATTATGAGAGACGCCGTAGTGGAGGGCTCCGGAAATTTTGACCACCTGGGGTTCTTTAACGTGCACCCAAATCTGAGCACACGGGCCTCGACATTTCCGCCTCCATCGGAAATGCAGCCGCCGAAGCCGGGATTTGAACCCGCGACCTGCGGGTCAGCAGCCGAGTACCTTAGCCACTAGACCACCGCGGCGGGGCGTGAATATAAGGGAAAAGTTGCGTCGACAGCTGTGGTGCTGTCGCCAGTGCCTCCTCCTTCTCTCTCTGTCTCATCTGGCTATCAAATGCGTTGCGTTGTTCTGGGGTGTTGGCCGCTGTGTGAGTTTCAGCGAACACGAGGATCTTCAATGGTGGTCACACTTGACACCGTGTTTGAAGTGACGCTCGGATTAAGGAATATTCATAGAGCGGCGGACACGGACATCGTGGGCCTGTTAACGGTGAGTGTACTGTTTTCGTAGCTCGTGATCTCACAGCGCTAGCTGGGCGCCTGCAGCAGCTCTGCCGAAGTGGGCTGCCAGCCTTTTACAACAGCGTGCGTTCGCGGGCCTGTTGCAGATGCCCAATTAAACGTGTGACTTAACGAGTTCACACTGCTATGCGCGATGTTGTGTAAGTGCTTGCATCGTCCATACAATGAGTGAAGTGATCACTTAAAAAGGGTGCGATTAGTTGCTGATCGAGCATTGTCTCTGCACTGCTGAAAGTTCTTGATATTGTTTCAAGATGCGCTTTAGGCTGCATCGTAATAATATTTCTATCAATACTCAAATGTGCAACGTGCTTCCGCAAGCGTAAGCGTAAAAAAAGAAAGAAAAAGAACAAATTATGTACAGAAGTGCACTGTACGGAATGGCTTTTTCTGCCTAAAGACAGTATATTTTGAGGTGCTGATATGCCGCGATGCTCCAAGCACGTGCACATCGGTCTTTTAAAATATTTAGGACACGTGTCTCCAGCAACAGGGAAAGATCTAGTAGACTTCCAAAGGCGCGTTGTTGTGGTCATCGCCGTGCGTTGTTTTCCCTCGGTTCTGTTTGCTGTTTTCGTGCTTTGCTTACATCTGCGATAACGTTCGGCGTTATAACAAAATTGAGAGAGTATACGTGACTGTGGGAGCTATGTGCGGTAGCTCTAGCATAAGCCATGGCTGATGCAACGTAGACAGCGTCCGCGCGCGCTGCTGTCGTTCGAGCGCTCGTACTTGCTTGATTGTGTTTAAGTGAGTATTTAAGCACGGGTTACGTTTGTGAATCCCGTGGTCAATAACCGCCAATAGCGTGCCCCTGATCGCCATCAGAGAATGGGCTTCATTGTCGAAATATGCCAGGCAATTTTTCTGAAAATAAGCTTTGAAGAAATTTAAAAAAAAAACAAATGCTTTCATATGTTGCTAGGCAGTGCCTGTTGCATGCCCGCAACTCTTTAAAAACTGGACGAGCTATCGCATCTTTTATTAAATTACAATAAAATATGATAATTGAATTAGAGAAGACGAATTTTTGTGCTAAATGAGGTGCACAAAATACACGTTCGCAGCGCTACGTCTAGAAAGCAGGCAATTAGGAAGCACAGCATCAAATTTGGATTAGATGCCACGGACGGAGCTTCTTGCGAGGGTAGAAAGAACGAGGAAATTAATCATTTTTGATGCCCTCATAAAGGCAGTCAGAAATGTACTGATTGCTGTATTGTCACAATTCTTCAAATTGTTACAGGCGTGATTAAAGTGAGTAAATCATTTCATTTTTGAAGACCTCTTCGCTGGTGCCACGCCCAAGCTCATTTGTTCTCATGTAAAAGAGAAAGCAGACATGCCTTCACTGTTTGTACATAAAGAGGTAACTTTCTTGTGCGTTTTGATTAATGCTACATGTTCTGAACGTTGTACGTTAAAAGTTCTTTTTCACACTGGCTCATTACCCTATAAGGAATTTGATTGTTCAGGTGAGTTCAAGCTTTCGTAAGTACTATTTTTAAGCTGTAGTCTTACACTTCACCTCAATACGGGAATTAGCTGTAGGCTGGGAAACGATGTTATCTGCATCATACGAAATTATAGGAATGTATGGGTTCTATGCTTCGAGTTCAGTGTAATGTCAATTACACGCCATTTCAAAGGATACGCACTACACATTCTTTATATATGGCGCTGCCAGAACAGCAGGAACATCATTTTATGAGAAATCACATTTGCTCTTATTACAGGACGAGAGGGTGCCACTGACGCCCTGCGTGGTCTACCCCAGCCTCAGCCTAGAGCAAGCCTAGTTTCTGAACCTCCACGTGAATTACCGAAAAATCTTCTGTGTCAGTAATGGCGAAGAAGGAGTCACAGCAATGACGAGTTAATTTTTTTTTTGTTTTAAACATTGTCTACGGCCGCAAGGCCTTTAACAACCGCCGTGATAGAGCGGCTCTTTCTCTACCTGAATTTGGAGTTTATCGACGAAGTGGTTCAGGCAGTACGACGCTGAAAACTTTAGTGCCACAATGCCTGAACAACGTTTTTTAGTGTGGTCATGGTAGATGAATAAATAATGTTATTTATCTAAGATATTTCGTATAAATATAGCTGGACCATTCCATGCCGAACGTCCCAGCCACTTTAGGGACCATCTGAATTGTATTTGAAAAAAAAGATGTGCTTGCTTACTGCATTGAAAACAGTAAACTGCTAGAATATTTCAGCGAGAAAAAAAAGTTTTGTTCATGTGGCTGCCTTCTGAATTTCCCGCCGTCGGGGTGTTGTTTGTGAAAAATTTAGTTTTACAAGTACCGCTCATTTTTTCTAAACCAAATTTGGTCTACATCACAAGTAACTGTGCTTATGTAAGGTATTTAAAGCTCAGTAATATTACTGGAATATTTTTGCCACATTCGCCTCCAAGAATCAAGCCAAATGTGTTATGTTTGCATTTTAATTGCAACATTGCGCTTTGTATAAATATCTGAGCAGTCAATACTTACTCCACTGAAAGTATATTTTGAAGAAAAAATTATCCTTAGACCTCTCAAGCTGCTGACATATACGAGAAAATATCACGAATTTCACAAAATCGTGATTTTTGTCTATATTGAGATGCAATTCGCAGCATGTTTGATACAATGAAAACTCATCTTTATACCTAAATTGAGAGAAAATAAAGTTATTTTTATAATGAAAATCTGATCACAAAAAGGACACGAAAGAGCGCTGACTGTCAACTGAATTTAATTGAAGGTGCTACGAGCGCTTTTATACCGAGCACAAGAAGAGGGCTCATCTGCAACAACACATGTGTGACCTTGACAAAATATTCTTAACCGAGAAAAAAATACTCTCTTTCGGAAAAGATAAGTGAAGGTGTACTTATGCATTGATCCTTGGCCTTCCTGATAAAAAAGTTCTAAAATCTCTCATTTTTTCTTCTTGCTTTTTTCAAAAACCGTGTTTTTGTTTCCTATGTCCTATGTTTCCTAAGTCCTACGTTTTCCACCCCTTGCAAGCCTTCAAAAGTGTGTGTGGTAGACAGCAACAAGAATAGTAAATCTTGCATCATTTGTCATGAGAATAGGTTTAAATAATGGTAATCTAAAGTTTGTAGAAGTATTTTTTATCAGGAAGGCCAAGGATCAGTGCATCACTACACTTTCACTTACCCTTTCCGAGAGTGAGTATTCTTTTCTCAGCTAAGATTATATTGTAGCGGTCACACATGTGTCGTCGCGCATGAACACTTTTCTTGTATACCGTATAAAAGCAGTCGCACCATGTTCAATAAAATTGAGTTGACAGTCGGCGCTCTTTTCTATACATTTTGTTTCTTCCTGAAGTTGTCGCGCTGTGACTAGAACACAACCACGATGAACCAACTCGCCAAAATTGAACTTATGTTACTTAACACGTAGACCGAGTTTCGTATAGAAAGAAAGAGCGGTGCTTTTAAAATAGAATTTTTCACATACAACACCTAGATGGCATTCCAGGAAGTTCAGACGGAAGCCACGTGACCAAATATTTTTCCTCTCCTAAATGTTGTAGAAGTGCACAATTTTCAATGCAGCACAAGTATTTCAAATAGATTTGAGGTGGTCGCCAAATTGGCTTGGACATTTGGCATGAAATGACCAGCTGTGTCATTAGCCATAATTATTCATTACCTCTTCTGTTTTTTGTGTGTCCTGACTCAGTTTCGTGTTCGTTTTCAGCTTATTTTGTTTCTGATCACTGCATTGGTTTTTTAAGTATTCGCTGAATTTATATGTGCGAAAACCCGTATTTGTTTGCATGTACACGCATTCTCATAACCAATTGTTATACATCCAGGAATACAAAGCTTGAGCCACTGTGATTGTATAATTTTGAAAGCACTATCGGCATATATGTTCGTGCGCATCACTTCTTGGGAACGATTGTGTACATGAAGCCGTATATAGTTAAATCACGGTTATTGCATATATTTGAAATAATTATAAGTATATAATTGCTTGAATTTCATTTCTATTAACCGAATTTGTACATGAAGGAGTATTAAACTGAAACCACTGGGATTGTAGATACTTTAAAGAGTTATAGGGATATATTTGCGTGTATTTAGTTTGTAGTCTCTATGTACTTGAAGCAGTATACTAAACTGAAACCAGTGTAATTGTATGTTTGAAAGAATTGTCAATAAAGTGAAACTGAAAAAGTATAATAAACATTTGAAGTGTTGCGTCTGTAATGTACGTATAGGTGAGCATGTTACACGTCTGGTGACAAAGTTGTGTGGGAGAAAAAAGTTTACAGCGATGGCACCAACTACTAAATAAGTTTTGTTTGCCTATTAAATGAATGCAATATGCAAGGGCAGCAAGGCTTAGTTTTATGTAACGCGTATTATGCATATTGTCACGTTACTCTCGACAAACTTGATAAAAATGGGCTCGTTTAGTCGACTACTCAAGCAGCGGCTCAGAGAGATCGTCTTTGTCTTCTTTCACTCTTCGATCTCACCCAAGCAAACCATGTGGCAATAGTCCCCCCCTTTGAAAGCATCGACTCGATGCTCGTAAATAAAAAAAAATGAAGGTATACACACGCAGATATAGAGAACCAAAAGAGGGAGAGTGCCACTACTCGCAGCGCAAATGAGGAAGCTTCGCCAACGCTTGCGCCAAGCGCAAAAAAAAAAGTCATAATAACACAGGAGAACACAAACAGCAGCATCAACGCAATGTCACGGCATGTCGTAGCACGTGAAACCACAAGGGCTACTGTGTAAAGTAGGGCTTCAGCCGAACGACATGCACGGTTTCGGGCTGAAGCTATCGACGAGAAGACGCTGCGCCGTCCGGAAATACCTCGTAGGTAAGATCTGTGATTTGTCTAAGAACCTTGTACGGTCCAAAATAACGGCTTAGCAGTTTTTCGGATAAGCCTGGTCGCCGGACAGGGATCCACACCCCCACTCGGTCCCCAGGGTGGTAGGTGACATTTCGATGGCGGAGGTTGTAACGTCGTGCGTCTGCATCTTGTTGGTGACTGGTGTTTATGCGAGCTAGCTGTATTGAGTGTATTGCTCAGCATCTTGAGCGAGTTCATTGCTTTGGTCGCACGGAAGCATAGCATCGAGCATGGTTCGCACGTTGCGTCCGTAAACAAGTCGGAAAGGCGGAAATCGCGTTGTTTCTAGCGTTGCCGTATTATAAGCAAACGTGATGTATGGAAGAATCTCGTCCCAGGTTTTATGTTGTACGTCCACGTACATTGACAGCCTGTCCGCTATGGTCTAGTTAAGCCTCTCTGTCAGTTCATTGGATTGCGGATGATAAGCCGTTGTTTTGCGATGACTTGTGCAGCCCAGTTTAAAAATGTCCTCCATCATTCGTGCTGTAAACGACGTCCCTCTGTCCGTAATCACGCATGACGGGGCACCATGCCGTAGGGCGATTTGGTGCACGAAAAACTGCGCGACTTCAGAGGCCGTGCCACGGGGTAACGCTTTTGTTTCAGCATAACGCGTAAGATAATCTGTCGCAACTATAATCCATTTGTTCCCAGAGGACGACAAAGGGAAGGGCCCGAGAAGGTCCATTCCCACGAGGTCAAACGGTGTCCGTGGTGGAACGATCGGCTGGAGCAGGCCCGCGGGTCTCACAGGCGGAGTCTTGCGGCGCTGGCACTCACGGCAGCCTTTCACATATCGATGTACACTAGTTGATAGTCGCGGCCAGTAATACTGTTGGCGTACTCGGGCGAGAGTTCGCGAATAGCCCAAATGTCCTGACGTGGGCTCGTCGTGGCACGCAAGGAGGATTTCATCAAGCATGTCGGTAGGAACAACGAGTAGGAAGGCTTTGTCGCTACCACGGGCGTTTTTCTTGTAAAGAATGCCTCTTCTTAGACAAAAAGAGGACAGTTCGCGAGCAATGTGTTAAGGGACCTGAGAGTTGCGGCCTTCCAGGGAATCAATTACTGGGCGTATTTCATCGTCTGCCCGCTTTGACATAAATTCGGAGTCACTAACTGCTCCGAGAAAGGCATCTTCATCTTCGGAGCTCCTGACAGCGTTCCCCACAGGTGCTCGAGAAAGCGCGTCGGCGTCTTCGTGTTTGCGCCATGACCTGTACACAATCGTAATATCAAACTCCTGCAAACGCAAACTCCACCGTGCGAGACGGCCGGATGTATCTCTGAGATTTGCCAGCCAGCAGAGCGAGTGGTGGTCAGTCACCTCTTTGAAGGGACGACCGTAGAGGTAAGGCCGAAATTTGGTCGTCACCCACACGACTGCGAGACATTCTTTTTTTGACGTAGAATAGTTGGTCTCAGCTCGAGAAAGAGTACGACTGGCGTAAGCTATCACATGCTCAACGCCGCCGTGTCGTTGTACAAGGACAGCGCCAAGTCCGACGTTGCTGGCATCTGTATGAATTTCTGTAGCAGCGTCCTCATCAAAATGGGCAAGAACAGAGGCTGTTTGCATTCTCTGTCGTAACTCCGTGAACGCTGTATCTTGTTCTGCGCCCCAAGTAAAGGGTACGTCATCTCGGGTGAGTCGCGTAGGAGGTTCAGCTATCTTGAAGAAATTGGCGATAAATCGGCGATAATACGCACACAAGCGAGAAAACGGCATACTGCTCTTTTATCTGATGGGACAGGGAAGGCGGCGACAGCAGCAGTTTTGTCTGGATCAGGTCGCACTCCATCCGCACTAATGACATGTCCAAGAAATTTCAGCTCCTCATAGCCGAAATGGCATTTTTGGGGTTTCAGCGTGATCTCAGCTGTGCGAATGGCTTCCAGAACCTTTCTCAGACGCTTCAGATGTTCTTCAAAGCTCTCGGAAAAGATGACCACATCATCGAGGTAGACAAGGCAGCTTTGCCACTTCAAGCCAGCGAGAACTGTGTCCATCATCCTCTGAAAAGTGGCTGGTGCAGAACAGAGGCCGAAGGGAAGAACTCGGAATTCGTAAAGTCCGTCTGGAGTCACAAACGCGGTTTTTTCTCGGTCTCGTTCATCCACTTCAATTTGCCAATAGCCACTCTTTAGATTGATGGACGAAAAATACTTCGCACGTCGTAACCTGTCGAGGGAGTCGTCGACCCGTGGAAGTGGGTAGACGTCCTTTTTTGTGACGCTATTAAGCTTCCTGTAGTCAATACAGAATTGCAGCGTTCCGTCTTTTTTCTTGACTAGAACGACTGGCGAGGACCAAGCGCTGCTGAATGGTTGAATAATCCCGTCATCGAGCGTCTCTTTTACTTGTGTCTGAATAGCCTCGCGTTCTTTGGCAGAAACGCGATAAGGCTGCTGCCGTATGGGGCGGACGTCATCGTCGGTAATAATTCGATGCTTCGTGAGGTGTGTTTGACGGACTTTAGAAGAAGAGGCCAAGCAAGATCTAAACTCCCTTAAAAAGGTCGTGAAGTGCAGCCTTTCTCACGTCTGAGAGCGTCAAATTAATGTCGATGTGGTCTAGAAATTCCTCATCCTCATGCGTTTCCTCGGACACAAAGCACTCCGTGACGTCGGCAACAGGTTCTCCATAAGCTAGGGTGGTTCCGCGGAAAAGATGCCGGTGCTCGTAATTGAAGTTCGTAGCTAGTATTGTTGACTGTCCGTCACGGACGCGCACAACACTTCGGGCGGCGTATACACCTTGGAGCAGCAGAAGTGATAAGTTGTTTTCAGCCACCACGTCGCCGTCTTGGAAGTCTTCACAAGTGACTTCGATGGGAACAGTTGCTCGAGGTGGCAGCGTCACACTGTCGTCAGCAACACGCAGCGCAAGTCTACGGCAGTTATCAGCGTCTCGATCTGTTGCGCCTTGAGTCGAGAAGGTCACGATGCGCTCACGGAGATTTATGATGGCACCGAATTCTCGAAGGAAGTGCATGCCGATAATCAGCTGACGTGAACAGTTGCGAAGAACGAGGCAGCTGAGCACAAACGTTGACGCACGAATTTTCACTCTTGCGGTACAGTGACCAAGCGGTGATACAACGTGTCCTCCAGCTGTTCGAATTCGCGTTCCATTCCACGGCGTGATCACTTTCCTGAGATCTTTCGCTAGCCTCCCGCTGATGATCGAATAGTCTGCACCAGTGTCTACCAATGCACTGACCTGAAGACCGTCAACCAGCACAGGTATGTCGAGTGACACGCGGTCACTAGGTTCAGATGCGGATGTCGGCGTTTCTTCGGCACTGTGATTATTCTCTGACGAAATGCCTTCGGCGTTGCGTGCAAGCGTCGATGGGAGGTCTTCCGCACTTTGAGTCCCAGCAACCTTGCCCCCGAAGGCCGCTGCCTTCAGTTTTCCCGACGAGGGCTCGGGGAGCGTTCCCGTGCCGTCACCCCGAAACGTGGCCCAGTGGCTGCGGGTCTCCTCGGAGATGGTGACCGCGATTGCCGTCGTGTAAATGGTGCACGCTGTTGCGCGAGATACTCTTCGATATCCCTTGGCCTTTGACCAATTCGGGGACGAGGGGAATTGACGGAAAATCCGCGCAGTCCAAGTTGCCGGTATGGGCATTCGCGGTAAATGTGACCAGCCTCACCGCAATGATAGCAGAGGGGTCGTCTGTCTGGTGTACGCCAGAAATCAGACTTGCGCGTCGGTGCACGGCGACTATCGATGTCCAAATCAGCGTGCGCTGACTGAATTGCGACTGACGGCATCATTGTCTGGATCGGGACGTATGGCATTGTTTGGATCGGGACGTGTGGCACTGTCTGGATCGGGACGTGCGGCACTGGCTGGATCGGGACTCCTTGACCCGAAAGAGGAGTGGCAGATCGCAAGGCTTCCGTGTACGTACGACGGCGACTGTCAGTAGACACAGGAGCCGTTTCCGCATCAACTGACGTGGGCGGAAAACGATGGGCGCGCAGCACCTGCTGGACCTCGTCGCGGATGACACTGGTGATAGAACCAACATCGATTTGCCTTGTCCCGTACATCTTTTCCATTTCTTCCCGGACGACAGACCGAATGATCTCGCGAATCCATTCTGGGCTCTTGCTCCCAGGGGTGGCGAAAATTTCGGGAGTTGAGGCAGCATTCACTTGACAGTCAAACTGGGCAGACCGTTGGTGCAGTACTCGCTCCATTGTTGCCGCTTCAGTAAGGAACTCAGCAACACATTTGGGGGGACTACGCACCAAACCAGCAAAAAGTTGTTCCTTCACACCACGCATGAGGTGGCGCAACTTTTTTTCTTCTGCCATAGCAGGATCCGCTCGCTTGAAAAGCCGTGTCATGTCCTCGACGTACAACGAGACGGTCTCGTTGGGCATCTGGATGCGTGATTGTAGTGCACGCTGCGCCCGTTCGCGGCGGTCGGGACTCCTGTAGGTCTCCAGGAGGCAACGCTTGAACTCGCGCCAAGATGTCAGAACATCATCCCTGTTCTAAAACCACGTCTTGGCACCGTCTTTTAGGCAAGTGTACACGTTCCGGAGCTTCGCGGCATCATCCCAGTAATTGATCGCTGTGACACGTTCGAACTCACTCAGCCAGTCGTCAACATCTTCATGCTGCTCTCCGTGAAAGGGGCTAGGCATGAGCGGGTTTTGGACGGTGCAGTAGATCGGCGTGGAAGGTGTCGGAGCTTGCATGGGATCTTGTGTCGAAGTCATAGTCGCTGCGTCAGTGGTTGGTGTCTCAGGGGGTAAGCCTCGTTGGCGGCGGCTTACTCTATGAACAGGAGTGTCCACGGGTGCAGGGCTTGTGTTCCGGCTGCTGGACGGGGTCTTGGGCATCGGATGGATTGTGAGACGTTGTACCCAGCAACTCCATCAGTCTTGTCACGTTACTCTCGACAAACTTGATAAAAATGGGCTCGTTTAGTCGACTACTCAAGCAGCGGCTCAGAGAGATCGTCTTTGTCTTCTTTCACTCTTCGATCTCACCCAAGCAAACCATGTGGCAATATACTGTGAAGTATATATAGATTCGGCAGAAGTTCATACACGATAATACGTGTTTATAATTTTGCCCACACGCAATGAATGGAACTCGACAGGTGGCACACCATTGCTAGTCAGGACCACTTTATTCAAGTAGTGTGTAATCAGTGCATGGTGATATCTATTAGTGCAGTCTAGAAGAATACTGGTACCCCTGCCATGGGCACTCAACACTCTTGTGCACCCTTTTCGCACCCTCCTCAGTGGGTGTAAAAAAGTGAAGGACATGGAAGGCACCCTTTTTAAGGGTGCTTCTGTAACACTTTACAGTTTTCACATTTACACCCTATTCTAAAGCTGCATGAAAAAGCACCCGTTTTGGAAGGTGCTGAATTAACACCCTTAGGGTGCCGTTCATGGGACAAGCCTATTTACACCCGTCTAGGTGTAAAAATTTTAAAAGCTAAGCATTTCTCAGCGAACTTTGGCGATTTGGAGCGTATCTATCTATCTATCTATCTATCTATCTATCTATCTATCTATCTAGCCGCCTACGACGTTCAGCCCTCCTGGCCGTTTCAATAATGGTATGGATACCAAACTTAGTGTGGATTATACTAAGTCGCCTGGAGTGGTATCTTTAATACTACTAGATTTATCTGAATTCCGCGGCTGGTTTCCGACGCGACCACTCTTCCATTGACAATGTCGTTGATCTAGTGTCGTAGGCTCAGCACGAAAGATCCCGTAAGCGACTATCTACAGCCGTGTTTCTAGATGTGAAGGGCGCGTATGATAATGTACTACATGAAGCCATTTTGGGTGCTCTTGTGGTGGTTGGCCTTAGTGATCGAGTCTTTCGGTGGATTTCGAGTTACGTGGCTGCAAGATCATTCTTTGTGTTAACAGAAGATGGCCCAACTACATGACGCTATATTTCCAGGGGTGTTCCTCAAGGCGGAGTTCTTAGCCTCACGATATTCGATCTTGCACTAACAGGCCTTGCTGAATACTTGCCAAGTACCAATAAAATCTCTATATACGCAGACATCTGTGTCTGGACTTCGGCAGTCACACGTCCTCAGATACGTTCCCGGCTTCAAAGAGCAGCAACTATGATTGCCAAGTACTTGTTGCTGAGACCTTGTTTAACAAGGTCTCAACATATCACCAGAAAAATGTGCGCTGGTGGCCTTCACTCGAAAATCGATGACCCCTTATATCATCTCAGTCTGCGGGCGACCGATTTCTTACCCCGAACCCACCGGTTTCTGGCCATCATTATTGATAGGGACCTGTGTTGGAGTCTGCATGTGGCCTATATGTAGAAGCGCCTGACCACTATTTCCAAATTGTTTAAGTTCCTGGCAGGAAAGACATGGGGGATGTCAGTAGACGCAATGGTGGAATTCCACAGATCCATGTTTCTCGGTTTCCTGAAATATATAGCCTGCCCTTGCTTAGCAGTACCTGCAAGACCAATGTTCGTGTGCTACAGGCAGTACAAGCCTAAGCACTGAGAGTGTGCATTGGTCTGCCCAGATGTACGTCAACAGAGGCAACAATAGAAATTGCTGGTGGCTAATCGATACAAACTCACATTGTTGTAAAAGTCCTGAGAACGCACATCAGACACTTTGCACGTGCTCCTGTCATCACCTTGCACTGTTGCCTTCAGAGAAGCGCCAAGCATCGTTCGCTAAAATGATTGTGAAGTACAACGAAAAATTTCCCTCGGGCTTTACACCTGCATCTTAACTATCGATGCCCCCTTGGTGTTTTATTCCACCCACAGTGCATCTTAGTGTACCAGGGATCCGGAGGAAATCTGAGCTTTCATCGCCCGTGCTGAAACGCCATCTTTTTTTCTTTTGCACGAGAAATATTCAGGCTGTGTACATATATATATGATGGCTCCACAAATCGCCAGTGCTCGTCAGGGGCAGTAGTTGTCCCAGCAAGAGGTGTTACCATCAGCTTTAGGACTGACCATTCCATGGCATCTACAGCAGCGGAACTAGCTGCTTTGCGCGCTGCACTTTGTGAGGTTAATCCGGAACCACCGTAACAATGGTCGATTTGCAGCGACTCAAGGGCTGCCCTACAATCTGGGCTCTCAGCACTGCGTCGCGGACCGTACGAACAGCTTGTTTTCGAAATTCGATGCCTTCTCTACGCTTCACACAAGAGGGGGCATCATGTGACGTTTCAGTGGCTTCCAAGTCATTGCGGCGTCATAGGGATCGAACATGCCGATACTGCCACGTGGGCAGCTCTTGAAGTTACACGAGAAGAAGCCATACCACTTTCGTGGACCGATGCAGCCAGTAATCTTCAACGACTTGCGAGTGAAATCACGTTTTCTTTATGGTGCCCACCAAGCAACGAGACGAATCGTCAACACCACCTGTCCTCTATGATGGGTCTCCGCATGCCCACTGGGCTCGACCGAAGAGAAGCCACCCTTCTTTATCGCTTATGGCTGGGAGTGGCATTTACAAAATCTTATTCCTTTCTCATAGAAATGGCAAACAATGCCCTCTTCGATGCCTGTCATTGCGAAGAGACGCTACACCACATCCTGTGCAACCGTCCGTTGTATGACATCTAGAGACAGTCACTGGCATTCGTTCTTGCGCGCATCGACACCAACCAAATGTCTGTGAACACTATTCTTTGAAATGCCGGGGAGAAGACATTGCAACAGAAGGCGACAAAAGCTCTGTTGAAATTCCTACGCGACACGGACTTGAACAAGCGGCTGTAACAGCAATTTCACACACCGCAAAATACAAGACTGGACTATGAGTAAGCGCGTGTGCTGCAGAATGTGCTGTGTTTATCTCTCTTTCCTCTCTGCTCTCTATCTTTCATCTCCCCCATCCCCCTCTCTTGCACAGGGCCGCAAACCGGCTGCCTTCATGTTTTTCTTCCTTCCTTGGTAAGGCACAACATGACTGTGGGAAAAACATACTTGACTAGTCATAACACGAAAATCATGGCATTTATGTCATAAATGTCACGATTTACATTTCATGGTCCTGCAACTCTTGCGGTGGTTTCGTTCACATGACATGTTCTAAAACTGGTAAGGTATGACATGATTGTATGGCAAATGCAAGTGACAGACTCTAACATGAAAATCATGACATACGTGTCCTGTAGCAACATGACGACGTTACACGCTCATAATGCGCTCGCGGCCGTTTCGCTAGCGTCACATATACTAAATTTGGTGTTACGGTACGTAAATGGATGACGAAGTATGTGACTGTTGCAAACATAATAATCGTGAGATGCGTGTCATGTAACAACATGACTACATGCCACGCTCATGATGCGCTGGCGGCTGTTTTGCAAGCTTCACATATACCAATTAGGGTACTACGGGACGCGAATGAATGACGAAGGTATGATACTGGTGCAAACAGCATAAACACGAGATGCGTGTCTTGTAACCATATGAGTACATGCTACGCTCATGATGCACTCGCGGCCGTTCCGCTAGCTTCACATGCACAAAACTCGGGAATACGCGACGCCAGTGGATGACGAAGGTATGACAGGTGCAAACAAGATCACGAGATGCGTGCAATGTGAGAACATGACCACATTTCAAAGTCAAGTCACCAATACATTTCGACGTGACGTGGTGCGTGTGATCGCCGGCGTGCCGGTGACGTTGCCACGCTAGGCGCCAGTCCTGCCACATACTCGCAGGTGCGCGTCGCGCTGCATTGCTTTGACGCATGCGCGTTTCAGCGCATCCGGTGTCACTCTGTCGCGAAAAGAGGAAGACTGAGTGTTGTCTGGGTAAAGCATCGGCGCGACAGCACAAAATGCAGAGTGTCGCATTTCGCGCCGTCTGCCGTCGGGTTGCGCCGATGGACGCTCGTCGCGCGTGGCGTTTTGCTAACGTAGCATCGCTTTGCACAGCGTGCGCGCGCGTCACCGCTACGTTAGAGTATTTGGGCCCTTTATGATACACTCGCGGCCGTTTTGCAAGCTCCACATATACCAAATTTAGTTTTAGGTGACGTCAATAGATGAAGAAAATATAACTGGTGAAAACATGAGAATCCTGACGTGCGTTTTATGTAGAAACAAGACAACATACTGCGCTCATAGCATGATCGCGGTCACTTTGCTAGCTCCACATATACTAAATTTGGTGTTACGTGACGTGAATAGATGACGAAGGTAAACGACACATTCAAATATGATAATCATGACACGGAAGTCATGTACGGCATCATTTACGTCTACCTCGTAATGTTGTGCTGATTTTAACGTGACGTATGAACATTTCTCATTTGTGCTTCGCATGTCATCGATTCCCACTGTACGTGGGATCTGCCATTTTTTACTGTGTAGTTAAAATTGTGTGGAAAAATTTGGCCCAATTCTACACGTTACACTCCAAATGTCGTGGAAAGACGATAGTCTTTCGTCTAGAGAGAGTGAACAAAGCGTTTATTTGATGTTCTGCGCAAGAAAATAGGTGAATGCTATTCAGAAGGCGCTGCCTTAGAGTGCCTCGAGCGTGTAGTGGAGGTGAACAAACGCATCTAGGCTCGTTAGAAACGAGTGACATCTGGCAGCTATCTTCGAAAACGAAGGCGTGCGCGACCACTAAGAAAGATGCGCGCCAGTCTCGGAGTTGATAAGGTGTACAATGCAAAGCCACAGGCAGGTGCCACCACTGTTTCGTCCTAGCAAAGCGTTGGCAACACCTTCTTGAGCATCGCGCTGCACTGTCAGCGCAGCGCGCTAAATGCTACAGTCCTTAGTGTTACTTGTGTGTGCCTCTTCTAGTATAAAGGCAGACATACAAAACATAGACGTGGTGTCTTGGTGCGTCAGGTATGCGCAATATTTGCTTTTGTTTAATTGACAATTGCACAACTATGAACACTAAACCTTGAGCAACATTGGTGGATGCTGCGGATGGGGTTGGCCGTTTGGAGCCGTTTGAGGTATCGTTAGGGCGGACAAGCAGACAAAGGTACAGACAGACAGACAGACCAAAATTTTTTCGTCGAAGATCCCCAAAAAAGACTATCGTCTTTAAAACGCAAGGCCTGTGTGGTACGCACACCAGTATCAGTGTAAGCTGACAGAGCGACCTTTCTAGAAGTTCTTTACACTGCAAAAAATATTTTCCCTTGAATACGTAAAAACGTGTAGGTAACATGCTGCCAACCACTTCCGTAAAAAGAAAATAGTACACCAGAGATCACGTAGAACACATAGCACGTACAACTCATTCAACATTCACGGAGATCTCCGCAATGAAAAAGCAAAGTAACGGCTGCTACGGAACAACACCTGCTCCGTAGGGACATATCTTGCACATTATTAATAATACTATCGCTACATGTCCGTAAATAACAAACATGTTTCCATTAGTGTCAATACGAGTCATACATAATCATCAGATCTTTTTTTTGCAAGTACAAGGTCATTCCAAATTTCCTAGGCCACTATTCCAACTAAACCTGTGGCAGCGTTACCTGGGAATTTTTTAAAGCACCTGCACATGCTGACAAATTCACAAAGTTAATTCAAGTGTTTAAAAATTAACGAGGACAAGTTTCCTGTTCTCTGAAATCGAATTTTATTTTCCCATAATCATAAAACGATATACAGAACAGACAGGCTACAAATTGTGTGAACAAAAACTGTCAAAGTTTTTTTTTTATTCTGGCAGATTTTTATCTGGATTAGAAGGAATATTATAACTTCCACATACGCAAAGCACCTGTGTTGTTTTCCTATGGTAATACTATTGTGCAGAATTCTGTTCTGAAAAAGAGAAAAAAAACATTTTGTCAGCACAACCACACCAGGCGAGTACAGAGAAAAAAGCAGTGCGAGCACAATTACTTTACTTATTTCAAAACTCTTAATAGGCCTTGTTAGAGGCACTGGCTTGCAGCACAAAAATAAAGGACCACACACAATGAATGATAATACATATCATGCAGAATGAATTGGCTGAAAGCACAAACAAGTTCATAAACATGAAAATATTGCCTAACAATATTAGTTGAGGCAAAAGGAGCAAAGGAGTAATTCAATCTATTAAACAATACAACGATTATGATTATGCCATGCAAAATCACCAAGCATTTTTTTGACCATCATGAATATGGCAGAAAAAATTTTCACATTTCTCGAAGTTCGAAACTCGTTTGGTCACTTTTAATTCCGTTGCCAAAAATTTTACCATCTAGTTATGAGAGTCTGTAATATGGCACCGACTGAGCTAATTGTCAACAAACAACAGTTTTTTTTTCCAAAGTTGTTTAGGAATGCACGCAGTAAATGGCATTTCCAGCAAGGTAATGAAGCGATCTATTTAAAAATATTGACTTATGTATATGTATTCTTCGAGAGCTTTTCCTACGAGCAATATTGAATATTATTGCCAGATTTGGAATTTTCTCCTGGTAACATGGCAAATTCTAAGGACACAAATAAAACATGTGCTGGTGACCTTTTTGACATGCTACAAATTAAAAATAATTTATGCACTTAACATTAGCAGATAGTCTAAAATTTTTGAATTTCAATTTTTTTGGAAAAGCTCTGTATTCAGCATCAAAAAGCTCGCCTTGGTGGTAAGACAAAAAATATGCACATTTCATTTTGAAGCCCTACGTACCACTTCAATATAGGTGAAGTTACTAAAGGGTGTTATATTTTAAACTCGAGAAGTATTTTTTTAATGATGTATCTTCCGCAGCTTTACTCTTACTTAACTCCAGCGGCATGAAGCCCTCGCAGGGTCAATTTTCAACAGACTTCCACAGACCTGAGGTACACACAGCAAGCTTGATGCAGAGCAATTAAGATTGGAATGGCGTTATCATTTGCATTCCATTGCTAACATAAGCGCACTACAACGAATGTCGCTAAAGTGTAGAGACCAGTTGCGTAGCGAAAGATATTTTTCGTGTGGGGGTGGTGCGTGAGGGGAAGGCAACTTTAGTCATTTTTATGTACATTCTTGTGTGCTTGTATGTAGTTCTGCATGTGCATACCACAGAGCAATGTATTCTGCACAATTTAGCTGGCGAAACCGAAACTGATGCACCAAACAGTGCATCTATCATTCACTTCAAAAATGTCTTCCATGGCGACACTGTTTTCCTTGCATTCGGAGAGAAGATTAAGTGAGCGTCGGTAGGCGGGCACAAAGCAAAGTGTTTAAACTGACGGTTGATAACGACTAGAAAAAACAGTGTCGTCATTGATAGGCGTTGTATAAATGAATGGTAGATGTGCTGTCTGGTGCATCGGTTTTCATTTCGACAGCTAAATTAGGCAAATTGCATCACTCCACGGTGATTATCAATGGCTGTTTTTCCAAAATTTCAATGTAGCTATAGACTTTTCGTAGAAAGCACTTGAATTTGCTCATTTGACTCGACCAGCTACTACCACTGGTGAAAAAAAATAATTGTCCTAATTGCTATAATTACTGCCGCACTTAATGTTTGCGCCCATCTGAAGATTCCTTTTGTCACAGGAAAGGCAATGCCGCAACTCGCACGCAAGTAGCTCACTTCTATAATTTATAAAGAATATTAGACCCATTTCTTGAAACACCCTGCTTTTCATACACATGCAGACAATGCGAAGTAAAAACAAACAATGAAGAACGAGAAAGAAGAAATATCGAGCTCATAAAGAGACAGCTCTGTATCCAGGAATGTTTTTCGGAGGGGGTGGCACATGTTGATGGGCATGAAAAATGACTTCCTTCATTACTTATGGTCAGTAGAAGGTCACGCAACATGTGAATTTGGGAAGGGGGGACAAACTCCTGGGGCACCCTTCTGGCTACAGGCCTCCACTGAGCAAACTTTCTTGGAATACAGCAGATGTCACATAAGCAGAAGAAAAGTTGTCATTATTAACCAATGTAAACAGAGGTCTGCACAAAAGAAAGTCTTTAACCCAAATGAGCATATTCTGATCAATGATCTGCTGTGTTAATAAAATATGTAGCGAGGAACCCTATCAAGCGCTGTAGAAAAATATGGAAACAATCTGTCAACCTGAGAGCCCATGTCAATCAACAAATCTATAGAGTCAAAAAAGCCAGCAAGTCTAGTGTCACATGAAAAGACTTACGAAAGCCGCACTCATATTCGAGAATGATGTTACGAACTTCCAGCTAAAGGTCTTGCCTTGCAACGGAAAAGCTGCTACTCATCACAGAATAAACTTCTTAATTTTTATACAAGTTCCTAATGATGGGTCTGACCTTACTTGTTGAAAAGTGGCCTAAGCATGTGCTCTCAAAATCAAGGTATAGTTGGTGACTTTTTATACAAACTCCTATATGGCACTGCCACTCATCTCACTGAAGTAATCTAAAATTACGAACGAAAATTCGGATGCCTTAATGGGTGCTGTTTTGACTTTTTGTGCTCTAGCTGTCTAATTTAGTAGGCTGTCAAACATAGTAATAATGTGCCAGCGATGTTTACAATACTCTTGCTAGATTGCCAGCACTAAATGTTTGGACTCACTACGACTCAAGGTTGCCAGTGTAAAATTCCACACAGAAATTACAACTGCGGGTATTGAAGGTCACCTTTTGAAGGCTATGTTTTGAATGTGCCATGTCGAAATCAAATTTCAAACTGGATAATGAC
Source organism: Rhipicephalus microplus (assembly GCF_043290135.1). Taxonomy (NCBI): domain Eukaryota; kingdom Metazoa; phylum Arthropoda; class Arachnida; order Ixodida; family Ixodidae; genus Rhipicephalus; species Rhipicephalus microplus. Next base: position 252,743,833 of record NC_134702.1, read on the forward strand.
AACAAAGTAAACATCATCTACATAATACATGTTTGTTTCACACTCACTAACGTGGAACAACATTAACAATGAGTATGAATTCTTGACTGTAGTGCTATAGACTCATGCAACGAAGATATGGGTGTCCTTATGAGTGTCCTTATGAGCTGCTTAATCACCTGTCACTGTTCCATGCTGCTGGACTGAACGCTGAACCGTCCAGAATTGGCAGTGGAGGATGCAGAAAATGGTGGCACTTGATAATTTGCTGGTCATGTGGTGACACAAATTCCTGCAACATCAGGTCACCAAGGTGCTTGTGGCAAAAACAGTCATAGTGGCGCTGGCATGAGAGGCAACAGCTGGTCCAAGAACAATAGAAGCAGCACCTGGAGGAGAAAAAATAGGGAGTTTGACATTGTAACTGCTGCGTCATGACACTATAACATGAATGATATGACATGCTTGTCTAACATGATGTCAAATCTTTTTCATCAGCCACATGTGCGCATGCCTGCAAACTACTGTCTGTGGGATGTGGGTACGACCCACATGTGATTAACTGCCTACGTTAACTCAGGAACAGCAAGAATGCACTTTGGAAATCTCTGAGTAAGCATTAAGGAGACAGTACAACAGTACATCTGTTGACAATAATAGCAGCTTCATAACGAATGAAAAAGTTCAATGAAAAGATACAGTAAACATCACTTGCACTGCATTTCAACCTTGGAATTCCAGGTGGTGCTCATAGGCACACTAGTGGTTGTAAATGCTCCGGAAAAGACTAATCAGGCATCGTATTGGAGCACTGTCAAGTGTTTGCAATATTGGCTATTGTCATATAAAACAATGTAATAAACAATAAGTATGTACTCATATATGACTCAACAAGCTCTAATGTAGTGCTGTTTTACCTGGCAAAAATTATGATATGCAAATCATGGCAACGTGCCATGCACTTAATTTTGATGAACATGAAGTCTGTGCTCTTAAAAGCACAGATATGTGTGCAGGCATAATATTGTACCATCAGCTACTCCTGAGACATCACTGGGATTGACATATCGGGTATGCCCTTGATATGCTGACAGCTTCTAAGTTTGCACAAAAATATATATAAACTTAGTAACTATTGAGTAAAAAAAAAGGAGTAAAAAATGCAGCCAAGACAGCCTGCCATTTCACATGAAATCGATCTTCACAAATCCTGAGATTCCCTGTACTCTATTTGGATTTAGTCCAGGAGAATGTTTAAACGCCACACTTTAAAAAGGTATTTTTCTGCCCTCAGCTGCACTGTGAATAATAATTATATACCAGGTATAACACTAACAGAAGTTAAAAAAACAGTATGTTTATAACAAGTGTGTTAAATGAAATGTATGAAAGAAAATATAAAATCAAGTGTATATGGGCTTCAAAAACATCATGACACTAATCACCTGAGCCAATTACTTGCCCTGTAATCTTTCAGTAGTCTCTGAAAAGAATAAGAGCTTTCCGACTCAGTATACAAAAGTTGACACTATTACAGCCCATCATGTAAACCATTTTATCATTTATTAGCTAGTAATAACCAAAGCACATAGACTTGGAAGTGCACAAAAAAGGCATACCTTTTGTGAATGTAAAAGCTTCTGCTCAAATAAGTTGTAAGGTTTCTTTCCAATTTAAAAAATGATTGATTTTATTTCAGTCACAATATCAAGGTATCAACTCTGTCTCCAAGTGAAAAAATGAATTGATTCTATTTCATTAACAACAATAAGGTATCAACTCCGTCATTTTAAGGTGGAAGTGACATCAATAATATTAAGTAGCTCTCACCCTGCAAACTTCAAACTGAACTGAAGAGAAAGAACACAACTTTTTATGAAGCTTCACCTTTTTGAAAGAATCAACTATCTTCATGTAAGTGCCCCACTATGATTTAAGTGTTTTTTCACTTATCTAATATTTGACCAGCAGCCTTTAACTGGAGATAACATCAGGCATATAATCTGCAGAGGCTTTAATAAATGCCAGTAGTGTGTCATTGTATTCCTTTTTTTTCATCCGTGCGTCTGAACTTTACTGCAAATAACTAATGGCCGGTAGCACCTCATCGCCACTTTAATAGCAGGCATTGTCACTTTAATACAGCTGTATCGGTTCATAACAACAACGTATGCTTTTTTTCGATTTCAGTAGATCTTTTTCTCAATTATGGTGTTCCTGCCACTTCTAAATCTTATCGCACACGTAATAAGTTCTTGAATGTATCGGTATCCCTTATCAGTGTTGCATAAGCACACTATTCGAACTGTCAGAAGATAGCTGCATGTGGGTAAATGCACCATAGTACGGTTTGGATCTCTCGTTTACTCATGCAGTCTAGTACTAGTTAGCAAACTATTAAAGTAAGCATGGACGAAATTGATATGTTGTCCAAATGTTGCTCATGCCTCTGCAATTAGTACTCGCCACTAAGATGCATTGCTTCAAGGTATAAACATGGGCAAGTAGAGAGTCCAGCAACCACATCAAAAATATTCTATCTCTTAAAATAAAAAGCGATTTGATGACTTTCTCTGACAGTAACCAATGAAGGTTAATACTAAATGTGTTATTTACCATAGTTTGTTACTAGGACGTCCTCAATGCTAAATTTACAACCAAGCATGTACAAAAAACCACAACTTTCTAAATTTTTCACCAGCTCTAAATATTATTTCACGCTGTACACATATCGAATTTCTCTTCGCCTACAGAGAAAAACTCTGATAATCAGCTAATACCAACTATCATATTTCACTAAATGTTATCTCTTTATGGAAAAAAACCTCGAATTGGATCATATTCCTCATTTACTAAAAATTCTACGGTTGTTCTACACGGAAAATTTTGTACTAAGCAAATGGGAAATTACCGCATATTTAAAAATTATTCCTGGGGACTTACGTCCCAAAATCACGATATCATTATGAAGGTCGTCGTGGTGGAGGGGCCCGGAAATTTTTCTTGTGGTCATCTTTATAGTGCACTGATATTGCACAGTACACGGGTCTCTACCACTACCCGTCCATCACAACGCGACTTCCACGGCTGGCATCGAACACGTGTCCTTCGGGTCAGCAGCCGACCACCGTAACCATTATACCACCACGGCAGACGAAGCACAGATGCTTTCTATTATTTTTCAGAACGCGTTTTGAGTCGTGGTTTGTAGCTTTCTGGAAGATTTCACATGCTGTTTCACATTTATTTGGTTAAAAGTTCTCTCTGGCTCTTCGCACCTCGGTGCTGCCTGCCGCCAGCCACCTTTCGTTAGACAACGCGGAGGAGATGAACTTCGGCCCGACGGGGAGAACACACAGGTAGGCTACAGCGCGGCAAGATTTCACGGTAGATATCGTCTCGTCTTAGGACGCAGCGGCGTCCCGGCACCATAAACAGAGGCTCACCGTCCGTGGGCTCACCTAACACCACCGGCATGAAGGGAGGCGCGCACATTACAGGGCTGCACTACGGTGCTGGCAAGCCCGAACACTGTCGACATAGAGTAATGCAACTGCTGTGGAAACGTAATCAGGGCACGATGAAAATGTCACGTTCGAAATGTAAACGCGACCAACACAATCAATCCGCGATTTCCGTAAATGCTGTATGTTCAGCTCTCAGTACGCACTCCGTCTCAGAAAACGCGTGCGTGATAAAAGCTGCGCGAAAACGACATCGACAAAGGAGCGCTGCGTTTATTGCCTCCGACTTTACTCGAAGTGGCCTAATCTGAGATATTGCGTAGGTGCTACTTGACACAGATCATTCGTGGCACGAGCTGTAACCCAAACGACGAGTAAATGAGAAGTTGGGCACTTACCTCCAATATAAAGACTAGATAAATAAGCAGTGCCAGCCGAGTCACGTTTCGTGTGTGCGTCCTGGCTTTTGAGGAATGCAGCCGGGCTAGTGACTAGAGCAGCGACAGCCGACAGATGAGTGACGATGACAGTGCGGCCGCCGCGGTCGAATGGTTCCTCTTTCCGCGATAACCGCCTTAACCGCAGTTTGGGAACAAATACAGTTTCGTAGAATAAAAGCGGTGCAGAACACGTCACGTCGATGGATGCAATGATGGTATGCGACGGCCATATTAGTATAAATTTCTGAAGGTCATCCGTATTGCAAATGATTACTTTCGTCTAATTTTTTGTTAACGAAGGGGACACTTGTTTTTTGCACTATTCAATGAAACATCTTTGGTAAACGTGTGCTGTATCCATAATATTCGCGAAGTGGTGAAGTTTGTGATTCTTTAACCTGTGCTGTATCCTTGATAAAAGTGAAAAGTTGGAGCTATTTATTTTCAGGACACCATGTCCGCTTTTCTGTCTGTAAATAAGCGCAATTTTTCGCAGTGTACACTGTTTTAGAGCAACTACTACAAGCGCCCTAACATGGCACTCAATGAGCCATAAATTATAGAGAGCACCCACTATCCCATTATTCTCAATATTCCGGAGAATCGCGGTACCCATTTTGAACTTGTAAGGCATTACGTGCAGTTTGTTGACTCTGTGACTGACGATGATGAAAACTCATGCCTAAGCTATTGTAATTATTGAAGTAATCGGCTACTCGCTTGTTAAGTATTCAGCATTGTGTGACGCCTGGTTGGTGCTCTGCTGTTCTAAAACACTTTAAAACACCTGTTAAGGCGATTCCTCACTTGACATGGCGCCTGCACATGGTCAGTTTTCCGCGGAGGTTCTAGCACCAGCGTTGCTCAGTGGTAGAGCACTGGGCTGCCACAAATAGGACCCAGGCTTGAACTCTGTCGTGTCATGGAAAGTTTTTCATATTTCCTTTTTTCCCTTTTTCGCGCAATATCAGTTACGGGCACTCGTGGCGGTGTGCAGCTATGGTGTACTAGAATGGGGCTGCGTGCTGTCTTCGCAGCAATCGAATGGGAGAGCGGTGGTCGTTTTCGCAATGACCACACCAGTAAGGTGCCACCATCGAACGCTGTGCCCAGCGCACGTAATCTAAATGTGCATTGCGAAACATTCCACAGATTTAAAGTAAAATCTTCACATCCCACAATTGAAACTAAAAATGTCTGCAACATTAAAAACATCAAACACATGTGCATTCATAAGTAACACAAATAAAGCTGCTCCTGGTAAACCGAGCACGCACAATTCCTATCGCAGAACATGGACCCAGAGCATCTCTTTGTTTACTGTTTTGATCCAAGAATGCAAACAAAAGCACAACATTATTCACTTTATTCATAAGTCCCCGTACCTAGCTATCACACTAAATTGAAGGCATGCGACCAAACAAGCAAGGAGGTCCTAAGGATAACGTTCTATTCAGTTCATTTTCCAAGACCACCACTTACCTGCATGAGCTAAAAAAGTAAGTAGTAGTAATAAAAAAAAATAAAAAAGCCTTAATTAAGAGCACTGTTCTACACTTTTATGCACTTTACTAATCATTCATATACGTTTTACGACCAGCGCGGCGACTGCAACTAACAATCTTTGAAGTATTGTACTCATAAAGTATCACTTCTTATAAATTGCTCGAGGAGAGGCGGGAGACAGGTGGCGCCATCGTAGGATGGTGTCCTGTGGCAGCGCTGGCCGTGATCACAAAAAGAACCAAGCTGTTGGTGCCAGACAGCACACTGCCCATTCCAATACACCATAGTGCTGCCGCAGCACCCTTGTTCTGACCTCCTAACAGCTTTTGCTGTGAAAAGTTTATTTACAAGACGTGCACGCAAACTTCACGTGAGTGCTCTACACGTATAACTATGAACTATTTTTGATCTTATATTATTTTTATCTGTTCTTGACTCTAATGAAACGTTGTAAAATGAAAATTCGGAAACAAATAGAGTATAGGCGTGAATTTGTACCTCCTTCTTCACGCTCTCTGCAGGATATCTCGATAAAAGACAGCGTCCCGAAAGTAAATAGAAACAAGTTGTACAGTTTCTCGTTTGTTAGAGAAAATGCAATTCGCTATATACGATGCAATTTTATACCTCGCTATTCAAGTCATGCATTCACAAGAAGTGTGCCTGAATGAAGTAAAAAAAAAAACGTTTCAACCCTAGCTGAAACTAACATGTCTCAGACGCTTCGCAATCCCTCCCTTTAAAATATTCTTCAGAGCCCAACTAAAAAAAACTATGTCTACCAAGTCTTTCTATAGGTGCTTCCTAGGGATGCCAACGACGCAAGCTAGTTTCTCACTTCTCCACAGAATCTCCCCAGCCGCTTCCTTGTACAGCTTAGCCATTTGATCGTGTCAGCATTGATTTGTACGGGCCTCTCTCATGCACCGGCACTGGCAACCGCTGGATTGTCATCGCCGCGGATCATTTGACAAGATACGCCAAAACTACAACGCGCAACAGCAAAACAGATTGCTTCGTTCATTATACACAACTGCGTTCTCCACCATGGTGCCCCTCATGAACTGCTCAGTGATTTTCGTCAGGCTTGTTGCAATCACTACTATCCGAACGCACAGTTATTCATCTCACCACTACCGCATGTCACCCCAAAATAATTGGCTTGACCGTGACCACACTGCGCATCGGTGCCGAAAGCTGAGCATAGGTCCTGACGAAGATGGTGAGGTGTGCGACTAATAACTATGTCCGGCCGTCGTTGTGGTAGTTGTGGCGGTATAAAATGCCGTCCTGAATAGCATAATGCCGCACTTGGCGGAGGAGAGCTTTTTGGGACGCTGCAGCCAGAGGGCGTGACAAAAAGTTCAGAATTGTTGTGGTTTTTGGGTCATTTCAGTGCTCCCAAGCCGTGTCCGAGATATCAAGTGGTGAAATACGGCACGTGGAAAGCGGAAATGTGCGTCAGCATCGGAGTTTTGGCGGCCAGAGCTACATGCTTCGCGGATGTCTTATTCATGAAGTTTGAGAGCCCACCGAGCAAAGCGACCTGACGGGTCCTTGAGGTTTGACAACCAGCACAAAGCAAGAAGGTCTTCTACAACGTCAAAAGGACCACCGTAAAGCCCGAATGATGGCCAGACACTCTCTCTCAGTCACGATTTAACTGGTGCCGGGCTTCATGAGTGCGCCACTTGCATATGCAACCCCGTCAAAGGGTACTGACGTCGACGATGGGAGCAGTCGGTGTTTCAAAAATGGAACTGTTTATTTGTAAAATTGTGACCAAGAAACCATACATAAATACATACTGACAGTGATAGTGCCGAACAGAGCGTCGGCCGTCGTTCAACTAAGGGGTGACGGGTGTCAGCTCGTGCCGTCGAATTTTCCAGCCTTAAGCCCAAAACATATGAAGCCTTTCTGCCAACGTTTTCCCGGCGCCGCTCCACTCAGCGTCATCGCGTCAACGCCGCCAGAGAGAGTGGCAAGCCATAGAGGAGCGCCAAGGCCAGCGCCAGCTCAGCGTCGCAGTGTTTGTTGAAGAGAATGAACCCGAGACCCGCAAAGCAGTGTGTAGAGTCGGTCAATGCAGCAACAAGAAATAATATTGGAAACGAGTCTCGTATCTTATTTGCGTTTCTGAGGTGAGAAAAACAAATCACAGTACCACCGAAATATTTTTTTTTTACTTCTAGTGCCAGCTGTTCAGAGTAAAAAGAACCAGAAACTCGCAATATACGGTCCCTGAGCTTGGAAGTTGTTGTGCACCTTCGAGGCCTTTATTCAGCCAATACACTCAGGCCTGCTAAGTCTGCCAGATTGACTTGAGTGTGGCGCTCGAAAACGATTCGAAGAAATCCCGAGCGCTTCCTGTCGAAGCTCCTGAGGAACAAGCTAAGTCAAATTTAAGCATCCGTCTAGAATTTTCTGGTCACACAGAGCACTGCGACGACATAATAGATCTCAGGCGGGCAGCAGCCTCTTTGACGATGCCGTTACGTAGCAGAACTTGCTGGAAGCCGTGCGCTGATTGGTTCCACCATCATCGACTTGCTTCTGACGTCTGCGCCGGCGCTGCAGGTATCTGAATTGCCCACAAGAGGACCCTTGGGCCACTGTCACAGACAGCGTTGACGCCGAGTGACGCCGGCTTACGAAACAACAGGAAAACGCACGAAAAGTGCTGCATATATGTTTCGGACTTTACCATTCGCGACCGCGTAAGATCCAGAATAAATCTGTAATGTTCGCGCTGTGCACGTAATCGAGTAGGAAGATTCGGATATTATCTAAATGGTTCTTAGTCATTCATCGCGTGAAGTGCTGCAAGGCAGCGCTTTACGAGTAATGAGGCGAAACTTGAGAAATGTGTGTCGCATTGCCCCCCTGTGAAAAAGGCATTGTACCGATGGTTGAAAAAAAGCTGAAAGTAAAGCAATGAAGCAATGTGTGCAACCAGTAAGTTACACTAATAAAGCAACAACTACAAAAAATACAGTCCTCAGGTTCCTAACGCGCATGAAATGGCTTGCGATTTACGACATGGACGCCTTCAGGTCGTGCACGCCTCTGGCTAGAGTTCGTGATGCTGTTCGGTACAAGAGAGCGAGTAGTCAAGTGGACCGATACGTCCAAATACCGCGTTCAGTCCGAAGTACCGTCGCAAAAATTTTAAATGTGAAGCACTTCTCAGTAGCACGATGTCGTTCTTCAGTGTCGGCGGTGCAGCCATGCACATCACCACTGCGCATGCTCAGCTCGGCTCACACCTCATTTCGTCTCCCTCGAACGCGGGTGCTGCGTATTGGTGGCAAAATTGGGCTATAGGTGGCAGCACCGTCTCCGCAGAAACCTGGAGCGTATGCAGATTGCAAGTAAAGGCTGCGCTGCAAAGTTGGGAATGAAAAACTGGACTGACACAAGAAAAGCGCGTCTAACAACTGAAGTTTACTGAAACACGAAGTTTATTGACCTTGTATGTTTGTCTGAGAGCATGGCGCTAAAGGTCTGGGAACCAGATCGAGCCTCCTGTGCAGCGGAAGCGATGACAGTTATAAAGCAAGCTTTTCATAAGAAGCGTACTTGGAGAAAAGACACAGAAGACAAGACTATGTTTGATTGACTTAGGATTGAGAACCTAAGATGGTTCACTATGACTAGTCATGAGAGTTTGTGGTCTTAACAAATAAAGAATACGCCTTTAAGGCCGGTGATGCAATTGAAAAGCACCTCCAACCGCTTGACGCAGCACTGTCGGCTGTGGATTCAAAGAAACGTGTTAAAACATTGTGAAAAATACAGAACTGAAAAAAACTAATAAAAGCAGTCAAATATAGAAAAAATGCGGCCTCCGACCATTTTCATTAAGAAAACACATAAAGGAGGTAAAGCATTCCGTTCGGTAATTGAAAACAAGGCTTCGTGGCAACACAAATTGCATTGACTTTGCAATAACACGTGTCAGCGCTGCCGATCGAGGACCTCTACACTGTAAACAGAAATAAGCCGAGATGGGAGTAAATGACCTTGTCCTCTAGCGCACGCCCCGATGGGAGTTTTATAAACACCTCCGTTGGGAGTAAAAAATTTACTCCCCATCAGTAGGGGGTTTTTGCATGGTGCCAGGGGGGTTTTTATTTACATCCATTGGGGAACTTTTTCAGGTCAGTATGAGAGTAAATTTTTTGCATCGAAAAAAAAATTACGTCAGCAGCCGTACCATGCGCAAGCGTGACTTTAATTACATAGCATTTAATGCGCACAACAATGATTACAGTACACAGACATTAACACAATGTTCACGTTATATCACAACACCCGCACTCACCACAGCTTGCCACACGCAGTACACACCTACCATATAGTCACCAGGTATATATATATGCACCACATTTTTACCTCCCATGTAGCCCTGGTGAAAGCCTTTTTTCGCTATCAATTAGGCAATAAATACGCACGGCGTAAGTATGAACTTGCGGTGGTCTGATATAAGCTTTTCAACACACGTGCCTTTTATCCTAAGCCTGCCTAATATTCAATATTTTTTTACTATAGCGAAAAAGTTTCATCAGTTGACGCTCTGTCGTACGGGCTGAATTTGCTTGAGAAGTACTGTTTGTGGACCCGTAAAATGCACTGAATCATACACAAAGTGCGCGCGGCCTTGAATGAACACATTAACGAGGCACATTTAGCAGCTTCAGCGATGAACCGAGGTAGACCGCCGCTACCGCGTTCGACGACTAGGCCTCACTCACGAGTACAGCACGGTGATTCGATGAATGACAGCTGGCGATCACAAAATGCTTGCTGATGTGTAGTTTACGTCTCGTTTTTCCCATGCACAGAAATAGGTGTCCGCTATCCACGCAGTTTAAGCTACGGAGCGATAGACTTAAACGAATGAGACGGTTCGCAGTCGCTGTTCCCGTTGCTCGCATGCATTGCATGTATAGCTCGCTGAGCTCGCCACGGCGGCCGGTGCGCAGTGCGAGCTCGATACGATGCCGGCTTGATACCGACGCCATAGCGAGGCCTTCCTACCGCTTAGATGTTGCAGCCAGTGAAATTCCGGTGACACTCCGAGAAGCCACAATCGGCGGAGACGGGGCGAGCGCGTCGCCGGCGCAACTCTCACACCGGTTGCTGACCAGCCTGCCGTGGTCGAGCGAAGCCTACTTCGAACCGCTTCGAAGTTTTACGGTGCAATCGCTGACGATCGTACTCCGCCTCGTTCGGCGCTCGCCTTGTAGTTAGTCATTGACAGCTGTTGTCGCAAGACGCAGAAGACTGTTGTACATCCCAGCAGCCTTCATTTTTTGTGAAACACATTCTTTGCATCGCCGGTGGTCGGTGCTAGCTCGTAGCGCTTGCCGCGGTGGCCGGCGCGCAGTACGAGTTCGATACGATGCCGGCTTGATACCGACGGCATAGCGAGGCCTTCTTACCACTTAGATGTTACAGCCGGTGAAATACCGGTGACACTCCGAGAAGCCACTATCGGCGGAGACGGGGCGAGCGCGTCGCCGGCGCAACTCTCAGACCGGTTGCCGGCCAGCCTGCCGTAGTCGAGCGAAGCCTACTTCAGACCACTTCGAAGTTTCTGATGGTGAAACTCCAGGAGCAGCCGCTGACGATCGTAACAGCTTACTTTTGCTACCATTAATTTATTCTTTGAAGTTTTTTGTTACTGAAGTTTTTTGAAGCGCGGCATTCACGACGTTTCGTTGAGGAATCGGACCGATGTGCAGCGTGGTTTCACGGTGCGAAATATATTGAAATGTTCCCAGTAAATACCAACCGGTCGTTGCTATTCTTCGCTGCACTTATAATTTCATTGCCTGTTGACAGATGCTTACACGGTTAGCCACACAAAGCACATGTGTTTCACACCGACGTGCAAACATATGCCCGTACACACACACACGTCACGCCCAAAGAGGGTTTTTAAAGCTCCTATAGGGAGTTTGTAACCATGTGACCTGAAACTCCCTGGGGAGTTTAACAAGGTCATGTCGTTCATAAACTCTGTCATTAAGCAGGGGGCGTTTTACGATGACATGTGCCGAGTTCACTCCCTACCAGGGAGTAAATAATTGGGGCAGGGGAGTTTTGTGCGCTCATGTGCTGGAGAAACTCCCATCTCGGCTAACTTTTGCTTACAGTGTACCTTATCTGAAACTCAAACACCGTTGTGGTATTTCTGGTTGAAGGCGGGCAGTTTGTGTGTTTCTGAGCTGACATCAAGGACCTCTTTTGCAACTTTACGCAGCAGGAAGTGCTGCGAGGAATTGAGAAGTGCATTGAGAAATACGGGAGCGCGCGATATTTGTAACGGCTAACGGTAATGAAATTTGGCAATGTGCAAAAAGTCAATGTATAAGCCACGCAGCTTTTTTTTTGTTCGTACATGGTATTTAACACAAATGCGGCTTGCGTATATACGTAGCGTACAACATACATAGGGTCATTTCGACAAATCTACCATGGACGTTAGAGAGCAAATTTTATACAACACAATGTCTAAAGTGGTATTTGAGCAGGATATTTCATGACCTCAGTATAGCAGTCCGGCGGAAATTGTTGTTGTTCATAAGAGTCTTTCAGCTGCACAGTCATTTGTACAAAGTGGAATCGCGAAGACACCATCGGTTCCGCATGCCTGTCCATTATGCGAGTTTTTCACAAACTACGCATGCCCATTTACAACGGCATTTGAATTGACATATCTTAGCGTTTGGATGGTACAAGAGAGCGGACACGATAAGAATTCAAATCCAGTCGTTTTCATAAAAGCCCTGTGCAGAACGTCTCAAAAAATGATGGCTTCTTTACAACTACTACAGGAATGTTCTATTGTTTTTCAAACTTCACAAAGGTGGCAGTCAATTCAAAATACAATTACGTCTTTGGTATTTAACAAGCCTGGTACAGGTATTTGTTCTTTATGTACTTCATTTGTAAAAAATATCTTGGTTATTGGTGAAATACACATTTTCGTTACCCAAAATAGCACATCAGGATCAAACAATCCAATACATAGTGAGCGGTAAAGTGAGGCCGGAAAAAGCGCACCCAATGACGCATAGTGTAGTTCTTTTTTTTTTGAGCTAGAGAACGAGTATGCATTGAAGAATCTGGCTGTCAGAAAACGCATGCATCACCGATACTTCACGCATGAACCCCTGCAGAGAGGGGGCTAGCGCATACAGTGCAAAGAACTTTCTCTGTTGGAAAATGTAGTGAAAGTACCTTTCATGCTTTAAAAACACACGTGTCCTGTATACATGCTTTACAATGCAACATGAAATATTGCAGTAATAATGCATGGTGCAAGCGACCATTGCCTACGAGCGTCAGAATGTGCGATTATAATAATGGCTGCTTGGTTCAAAGCCGCTACCCCATTACAAAAGGCTGCAGTAATAATGTTGCTATTGCCAGCGGGCGTCAGAGCATGTGATTATCATAACAACTTCATGGTACACATGCTACCGCTCCTATTATCTTAAAGGCGCGTAGTGGGTGCATTGCAATTATAAAAAGGGTTTCATGCACTGATTGCTTTAAAGTACTCACTCGCGTTCAACTCTTGAAGGCGGAGCTTTTGGTTCCTTGTATTTTAATATTACCTTAATTTTATTGATGAATTGAACGTAATTATCTTTGTCACAATTTATATTGGGCCGTGATTACATGAGAAACCGCGACTACATCACACACCAACAAGCCAAGGCGCTTTGCCTCCTAAAGAATATATGGCGAAACTTTTACAGCTAACCTGTTTCATTAGGCCGTATTTTTCAGACAAATGTTTCCTGATGCAATAGTACTGGTTGATTTTAAAGATTCAGGAATGATAAAGTTTTGTTGACGCGTGCCATTTTTTCATGAGGAACGATGAAGAAATAGCTGCTGTGAAATGCCGAAGTCGTCGAAATTCTATTTTAGGAGAAATGGCTAGTCCGGCGCCGCGTTCACCTTTATCTGGCGGAGCGGCGAAAGTTGATAACCCTTGGTTCATCACGTTATGCCGTTGGGAAAACTATGTCCTATGTACTCCTACACGTTCACCATGCCACGTACCTTTGACACATGTGCACTGGCACGCACTCAGCCTGGCTTTTTTAAAGACGATAATCTTTCTTGGGTGACTCCAACGCAAAAATGTTGGTCTGTCTGTCTGTCTGTCTGTCTGTCTGTCTGTCTGTCTGTCTGTCTGTCTGTCTGTGTCTGTCTGTCTGTCTGTCTGTCTGTCTGTGTCTGTCTGTCTGTCTGTCTGTCTGTCTGCCTGCCTGCCTGCCTGCCTGCCTGCCTGCCTGCCTGCCTGCCTGCCTGTCTGTCTGTCTGTCTGTCTGTCTGTCTGTCTGTCTGTCCGTCCCCCGAAATGGCACTCGAAAGGCCAATATTCAACCACATCCGCTGCACCCCTCCCTCTCCTAATACTACTCACGTTTCGGTGTTTATACTTGCACGCTCGTCGATTAAAAAGCAAATATTGCGCATATTTGAGGCACAACATCAACACGTCGATATTCTGTGGTGGGTTTCTTTATATTATAAAAGGTGTAGCGAGTGTGGGAGGAGAGGTGAGACGACGTTGTGAGGGTGGACGATGGGGCCGTCCCAATCTCGCCACATTATTCATAGGCTGAAGCGTAGTGGCTGCGGCTGCCAGCGTCCGACATTAAAAACAAAAGACTTCCAGAAGAACTCCCATGAAAGTTGAACTAAGGCTTGTCACTTCCTCTCATTGTTTCTTTTGGCACAATTACATTTGTTTTAGCCACAGGAGCATTTTCAACGGTTTAAGAAATATTTTATGAGAACCCAAAATATTGGAACGCTAAAGTGAGCTAAATTCAGTTGGTATAGCTAATGACGTTTGTGTGTGTTTTATGTAAGTGTTTTAATGTTCTTTCTTTTTAAATCTTACAATTTGAAGCTTACCTGTACTGACTCGAATACATTTTCACACCTTTCTCTAAAGAAGTGAATTAGTTTAATTAGTAAGGCACCATCCGATTCATGGCCTATTCCAAGAGTGCGTTGCGCCAAGATGCTAAGGAGCCAACCAATCAACCTAGGTTACACTTTATTGGAGCTAAAAGACCCTGCACGCTTCGTTCCACCCCTGTTTTTTTTTCAATGCCCATATGGAGGACTCCAGAAATGTTTCTCAAGTTGTTAAAAAAAGAGGAATCATGTAGAATGAAGATATGCAGAAAAAAGTCGTCCAGATAGGCCTGGGCTATTATCCGAAATTGTTGATTTTTTTTCGTGAATACTCGAGTGTCAGTCATCCTATAGCTAAGGAATAACTACAATGAGAGTGCAAACCTGATGCGTCTAGAGCTTGTGTACCTTATGCGCTTTTTTATAGTGAAGACGCTATCGTGTATTTTCAGCTGGACTTGAAATATAGGCATCTTCCCAACGTAGGATTCTACGTGGGTACATTCTTTATTGTAATTTACAGCTTCTTTCGTAAAATCATAGTTGTGTCATTTGCGACTTTATTCCAATCCCTCCAAGTACTTTTCTCGTCTTAGTTGAAACTCGCAAACGCAAAATTTATTAGCGACGTGAAAAAAAAAGCGAATAATGTTCGAATAAGCTAGTTTGAATCAGCAAAAAAAAAGAAATGGCCTATAAAGCAAAAAACCTTCCCACCATCTGAGACCATCGGCAAGGATTCCCGAAGCCCCTTCGGAGATCAGCGCTTGGCAACGAGTCATTAGCGCTGACATCGTGCAGCGCCAGGGCAACGGCGCCTGGACACTGAAATGCGGTGCATGTCTTCACGAGACCTGTATCTTGATGTATCAAACAACCTAGTATTGCTTTTGGTGGCACTTCGTTTCGAAATGCTACACGTGTGGCATACGCTTTATAAATAACGGCGGCCGCTTAAGAAACTCTTGGCCATGCCGTAGCCTGCATGGATCTTGAATGCTGCGGTAAAGATTTCGGTAAATAACTTCTGCTGTAACATCACAGTTTCAGAAAATAACGATAAAAGCAATGGTTAGCTTATTTGTGTTGCAAGAATAGGCAGTATTATTCACTCAATACAAGGCTGGGATATACAGATTATGGCGATTTAGTTAACTACCCTTTCGCAGTTGAACATGTCACAGTTTGGAATTGATCAAAATTACACCAAACAAAGACAAATGCTTTCCGAAGTGACTTATGGCGACAATAAATGCATTACGCGTACACATGTTAAATGCCTACCACCATTCAATGCAGTTTTCCACATAACACAGTATTGGTGGCTTCGTGGAATGTCCCTGCTGTGCCCGAAAAAGGAACTGAAAGTGTCAGCCATCACACATCTACAGTGACTGGGGTGGTATACAAAAAAGCACTGGCTACAGATAAAACAATTCATAGAAAAAAAATAAATGGATAATCCTATATTGGTTCTTCTTTTAAGACAATCAACGCTTTGCGAACGTCGAGCAGTATATTTTTGTAAAACTTATATGCCCTGTATTTTCATGAATTTTTGGTTGGCGAGTAACTTCACAGTAATGTATTATGTCAAATGCGTTTCTTTCATAATTTTTTTCCTTTTGCACATTACAATACATTCACACTACACGCAGTTCCTCGCGTAGTATACATTTACACTTTAACTTTGAGCCTTATGAGTGAGCTAATGACAAATAGACGAATGAAGAAATTCACTGCTTTCCCAAGGACGAATCACCCTCTGTTTTTTTTTTTTGTCAGTTTGTGTCATGTCTGTGCAAACCTTGAATGCAGCACGAGGAATGGCAAAAAGATTGAGGGACCCTTATGGTTCGCCTTTAGAAGTGCAACGCGATAGTGAAATCCGGCCCCTAGTGTACCCTTCAACCGCTAAGTGCATACTTATTATTATATTTTGTTACATACACATGCACGCACACAAGCAGGCACACAGTAGATTGGACCAGTGCGCGCTATTATCGCTGAATGGGCTCGTTTTTGTGGCGACACCTGTCGAATGAAATACCTTAAAGGGGCCCTGAAGAACTTTCTTCAAGTAACCACGGAATGAATTCGCTAGAAAGGCTTATTGCTTCACGAATTCAACGCCGCGAAAATTTTAAGAATACGTCCAGTGCTAATGGAGTTACAAAGATTTGTCCTATGCTGCAATTGCATTATCTCTTCTCTCGTCCCGAGGAAAGCACTGGAATCTGAGCAGGGAGGGGTGGTAGGGCAAAGAAACTATCGTGCCTCGAGACCATGAGAACTTTTTTTTGTTCCGAATGCGCGGCTTCTCACTGTGATCGCGCGCGCACGCGTGGACAAGTAGTGGCCTCCAGCGGCTATCTCGGTAACTTGATTTTTTGGTCACAGACGCAAGACGATTTTTAGCGCACAACCAACGTGCCGACGCCGGTTTTATTGCGACACGAACTCTTTAACGCTATTGCGCTAAAGAAGTCATCTTTGCCGCCAGGGTGAAGCAATCAATGCGATAGTAACAACTTGGAATGCCACCCTGAGAACGGCAAGCAGATCGAAACGTAATGCTCGCTGCTCACGCATAAATAACGCTCCAAAACAACACACACAGTATGACCGCGAGCACACAGCATTTACAGCTCAACAGTAAACGTGCTTTTTATACAAAGACGACGCGCAAAACGTAACCACACCTGCAGAGTATTGGGAATTAACAAGTGTCACAGTTCACTGTGTAATAAAAGCGCGCTGTTTTTGCGAGGAGGTCCTCTGCCGCAAGCGAAGTGACCTTTGCGCACCCTGTAACTACAAGGCAAGCGTTCCCATGAAAGCCCAAGGCGTACAATTTTGCGCACCGCGAGTTAAGCGCGCACATGCACAAGCGTCTATACGAACACCCCACTTCCCACGGGGCAAAGTATGCGTGGTAGGTTAGCGCATGAGCGCCGTCGCCGCTTCGCGAAGAGTGGCGGAAGCCGAGCAGGTGGTGTTGGCGGAGCGAGAGTCACTGTACAAATACATGCTCCCTACGGGAGCAGTGTAGTGCTAAGCCACCAGCTTACCTGGTTAGGATTCGAAGTTACGCGGCAAAGCCGCCCTATGGTTTAGCGGGCGACCTGCTTCAGCGTGTCGCCAATCAACAGTCGACTTCTCTGGCGTGTCAACAACCAGCGCAGGGAGAAGAGAGAAGAAAGACCTGCTTTGGAGACTGACCACGGGAGTTCAGTCAAGAACTTTAATATATGGTCCTGAGGAGTTTAAGCCACCAGGGTGCCCACGTGGGACATCCTAGCAGCCGCTACCGTAGGCGACGCCCGAGTCGGGGCGGGAACGTGGTGGCGTTCAAAAATATTTTTTGGTCTATTCGGTAACGCAAAGCGCAAAGGCGCATCGTAGTGTCAAATAACACGCACCACGCTGCTCCATGGCCAAGTGCCGCCGTCTATCCAAGGAATTCATAACTCACAAACTCAACATATACGTCCATCGATATTTTAGCACTGCCGCACAAAGCCTACAACATTGATTATTTGCGTATGTTTCCCGAACATTGTGCCCATTCCATTCCACGCAAGTACTTTGTTGTCAAAGCTTGAAGATATGAATCCAATCGTGGAATACTTTACCTCGCAACAGATTAGATACCGACAGAGAAGGGACAGAGCACTGAACTCTCGATTGAAATTTATTAGAAAAAAGAAAGGTCCTATATAGGAGAGAATGAGTCATCAAAACTGTGCGCATGGGCACATGTGTTACACAACAACACGCTTCATGTCTTGTTTAAAAGGAAGTTATATTCTTCATCGTTAAGAGTAACGGATGAATGACTAAATCAAAATCAAATAAAGAACCAGCACGCAGCTAACGAGCCACCGAGCGCATGACGATCACTCAGTGGGCTCCAGGTAGAGGGCAATAGCTTTCGGTGGTGCGGCCTTCAGTAAGTGTATTTGTTTTCTATAGGACCAGGGCAGCGCATACGTGCGTCATCTTGCGTGGCTATCAACCATACTTTTGCGGTGAAGGCACGCACTGTTTTTTCTGGCGACTTACTTATGCCTGTCCCAGATTGACAAAGTCTGCCGCTGATCACCAGTTGACGTGCCTGGCGTGTCGACGGCCGGAGAAAAAAGAAGCAGCTGCGTTCGGGATGGTGCCCCGGGAGTTCGAAAGCACGTCTGAAAGTGTCTGTTTGGTTACGCGAAGCGTAAAGGGGTTGCGTAGTGCCGAATAACATGCACCGCCACTGCCGCATGGTCAAGTGGCACCAGCAAAGGAAGATAAGCAGCAACTTACCAACACAAAATATACGCCTTACTGCTCCCTGCTACGTTGCACATGAACGTACAACTATTTATCCATTTTTATGGTTGATATGCGGGATTTAGCGTCCCAAAATTATCATACAATTACGACAGACGCCTTTATGAAGGGCTGCGGAAGTTTCGGCCACCAGAAGTTCTTTACCGTGCACTCAAGTCACAGCACACAGTCCTAGAGCATTTTTGCTTCCATCGAAAATACAGTATCAGCAGCCGGGATTCGATCCCGTGACCTGCTGCTCAGCAGCCAAGTTTCTTAGCCGCCAGACCACCGCGGCGGGGTATTTGTCCACTTTAAATACCTTGTTTCTGGATAAAAAAAAAACATTCATTTGTGCGAGTAAGCGCTGTCCTGTCAGTCTGTTCGGTCCATGTCTTTTCGGTGCGCTTGAAACAAATTTTTAAACATGAACGTAATCCAGCTGGCTGAAATTTCCATCTTACAGCTCAATTAACGGGAGTCTCCTAGATGCACTAATGTGCACCATAAGATACAAAGCAACAGCTATCTTATCACGTGTCACTCTAGCAAGGCTGTTCTCTACGTACAATCTATTTCACACCTAACAGAAATCTCGTAGCGTGTGGCCTCACGATGTGGTCATAATGTGGCCAGCGCGGCACTCGCGTGCCCGTAGCAGCTCGCGAGCTTTCACGCGTGCATTTCGGCGCCGACGAGTGAGTGTTGCCACAAGTAATGAAAAGCCATCGAGAAGAAGCACGTTGAGGTAGTTATCTTAACCCACAGCACTCCTGAACTCGTTCTTGTTTGTTCTATTGTGTTGAACCCGCATAGGCTGCGCGGCAGTCACTGTAGAGTGCTTCGTTTTCTTGTTCTCTTTTATTCTGAAATAAACACGCATTTTACGGCCTCATTATGGCATTCCCCGTCGCAGCGTACCGGGGTTCACACACAAAGAATATATATATATATATATATATATATATATATATATATATATATATATATATATATATATATATATATATATATATATATATATATATATAAGCGAGAACGATTTCAGCATCATGACGTTTCGAAAGAGCGAACACCGTATGCTGTCGAACTCTGTTTCTAGAACACCATTACCACCAAAGAAGGCTCATGGGTAGTAATTCCACAACGCTTAGTAAAATATCGGCCAATTACCTGCAGAAACGATGAAATCAACAGGCTGCTCGATGATATGGCCAGTGCACACCACCGTGGCAGACAATGCAGTTTAATATCTCGCTCCTCAAGCCTCTGCGCATGCGTCCACGAGCGGCATGCGTCCACGCTCAACTGCAGCACTGGCCGCATCGCGATGCCATGCGCTCCGATAGTTCCCTTAACTGTGCAATAGATTACATGAAGTTTCGCATAGTCTAAAAAGGTAGCAGGCAAAATAAATGTAAAATTTGTTTCCTGCGCACGTGGAAAGGTGGCTGGGCTGTGCCACTCGGCCAATAGTTAATGGCCTAAGAAAAACTCATGTGCTGTCCTGAATATGTTCAGCGAGGTCGTTTCAAATTCAACTTGTGTGCACTGTTCGATAGGCCAAACAAGCCGATGCATAGATTATCGGTCGAGGGAGTATGCTTACTCTCTGAAAGGCTCTACTTGTAGCCACTTGGCTGACAACGCTAAAGATGGCGGTTTTTAGCCAATCGTTAATAAATGTGTGGTTATGGGGCGTTAAAGGAGTAGCGTGAACGCGAGATAAGGGGATCATTTAAAATAAACATCGCGATGTTCCTTCTTTTAGTGCACCACCAATTTATCTTCATGCAGTGAGTGTAGATATGTGGAATCCACGACATTACCTGCATCATAATAATGTTTGCCATGTAGCCGTTATTGTAAGTGCACTTCTGTTATGTTTCATGGCTAAGGAAAAAATATCATTTTTTCCAATATAATTTGCGCTTGTTTTGAAATAAACAATAGCTGGTTTTCCGGCGCCGTGTTTGTGTCCCCTCTTTTTTGTGCAATTCTTCACGCTGTTTAGTCATCGAGTACCAAAAATATTCAACAAGGTGAATTTGTTGCAATATTTGTTAGCACAATTCAAAAATAATTTTTACCAACTTTGCTCACGGTACACAAAGTTGAAAAGGGGTGACAATTATCGATATCTGTCGTATCGCCTTATTGTGCATTACTCATTTGTCCGCTTTTAGCGAACTCGGAAAGGTCCGACGATCATAATTTACTTTATTTAATTAATCAATTTTTCTACATTATATTTTTTCGTTGTCGCAATGTCGACAAAGGCAGGAATTGGCGTATCCAAGACGGAACATTTTATTTGCCTGAAATCAGGGCCAGTGAACGGAAAAACAAACCTTAACTGGCAATCTACCTTCTACTACGCTGATACCGGCGAAATGGACATCGGGAGTCAATAAACTGTGCAACTGCAAGGCGCTTATGCATATATACATTAAGCAACGAATATTCGAGTGTTATCACGTGTCACCAGGTTTGATCAAGATTATACTCCGCTGTTTGCATTGGCGGGTTGAAGGTTAACAGCTGATTCGAAAATTACCTACAATGCTCTTTAACAATCTGGCGTGGACCAAGCAATGCACTACCTACACATGCAATAGGCCAGCAACATAAAACTTAGAAAAGAGTGCGTGCACCAAGATGTACCTGCAAGCTTCATATTTTCTATCTTGCCCTGCGCTAGAGATTTTATATTTAGACGTTGTTAGTCGTTACACGAAACAAATAAACAAATTAACGGGTACAGTAGATAAAGGTTTGTGATGAAGCTGTGGGCTTATCATTCCGTATTTTTTAGAAATAATCCCTAAATGACTCAGCTACGACGGAGGCCCAGGACATATTTGCTGTTAAGAGTTAATTTCATAAATATTAATAATAACATTAGGTTTGTTTATATAGTCAATAAAACTTTCACTTTTTAAGCGTATTTACTGCCTTACAGAGGTATCTTTCGTAATAATGTTCCCATTTTTTCGAAAAACTTCCCAACCTTTCATTTTATACCTTGAGATCGATGTCAAACATATACTAATGGCTGTTTTGAGTTTCCTATAACGATAACATATGGCATTCTGGATAACCAACCATGAGTTAACTAGGTGTTACGGGAAAACTTGTACAGTGAAAAAAAATAAGGAGTTGAATTTGTGTAATGCTTTTCGAAGAATTTCTAGCTAGCACGCGGAAGCATTGTCCATGCCATAAATTTCTACAATGAAGTTAATCTGACTTAAGGCTGAGATGAAATGGCAGGTGTTATAACGTGGTATACTTGCTGTGAAAGGTAAAATACTGCAAATATTATCAGCGATAAGCCCATCGGTAACTCCTGCGCTTGGAGTTGGTGTCGTACTACATAAAACATTCACTACAAAAGCATGAGTTCAACTGGGTGAAAATTTAGTACGGGAAGAGATTATAGAGACTGGAGCCTGAAACGAAGAAACCAATTCCTACATGTTTTACCACTGTTTTTTCTATATCCATTCTCGTATCGTTGATGTAACCAACCACCACACTTTTTTTTTCTGTTTTCAGCAGTGATATTGTGGACCACTGGACCTAGATTGTGCAGACAGGCATCTGACTACCACTTTTCTATGCCCATGGGCAGTGCTTTTGTAGTTATTTTAGTCATATTGTGTCCATATCTAACTTAGATAAACTCTACACTAAATATATATAGTGAAAGCTTGTCGATGAACACGCGCATGGTTTTGCAAACGTTCTGCTCTAGAGCGCCAGCTGTCCTCTGTATAGGGTGCATTTGTAATCGTATACTTCTCACACGCTCCCCAACAAATTTTAGTTGTAAAGGTAGTTGTGCCACAACGGGCATTTTTGATTATTAAAAGGACACTTGTACTTGTTTGTGAATCGCTGGCCAGTTTCGAATGAGCAATGTGCCAGACAGGCAATTTTTATAATCTTTACTACCCGAGTGATCTCTCTCCATGCTTGCAGGCGGTGTGGGTAACGGCCACTATGCCGTACGCTGTGCTGCTCATCCTACTGCTTCGCGGCGTCACCCTTGACGGATCGCTGGATGGCATCAAGTATTACCTGTACCCACAGTGGGACAAGCTGTTGTCTAGCGACGTGAGGTTCTTCTTCTCTTGTTTTTTATGTTTATGTAGAGCGTACTAAATGTGTATATAATATATACCCATTAGCAACGTTGGACTGGGCAGAATAAAGTATTGTATCATTATTATTACCGGCCTGTTTAAAATGTGAGCTGCTTTGATTAGTTAATGTAACTTTATTTCTGAGCCATTTGATATTTTTTGAAACATTTCCATCAATCAATGATTAGTGTATAATTCCTTTTTCACTGAACAACGCTTGTAGTTTCAGTGTCACACGGGCACTTTTGATCGCGATCAGGGCCATCAGGATCGGCTTTATTGAACGCGATCGACTTTGTGGCCGCTACTACATGGCCCAAAAACAAATTTGGTTCGAGCTTCAGTCAGATAAAATGCACGATATAGCGCTAACGTGCCCTCATTCGTGCCACTGACAAATATTATTAGGCATTTATATAACAGTAGCAAAACAAAGGGTATGATATTTCTATAGAGCCTCCTATCAGTAATGTTATTCATGCAAGCACCGTACAAACGTAAAACATAGCGTGCCACTACAAAAGTAATTTCATAAATTCATCATTCGATGGAGTTTTCCTTTCACTTACTTGCAATGCGGTGCGAGATTCTTCATAATCACTTTTATTTCTAATGGCACACGCTCATAGCCATTAAGTCGAAGTGAAGCGGTCATCTCCTCGTGCATGCCAGAGCTTCCACGCTGGCACTACAAGTGCCACAGTCGCTCCTGCCAGCGGTAAACTAATGTGAAGGTCCCTTCATTTCTGTCATTCGACCAGGAAGTGCGCATGAACTGCGACGTAGTCGACAAGCTGGCGACACTCATAATCAATTTGCTTTGAGGTGCTCCAACTATTCCGATGGTGTGACAGTTGAAGCAAGCTTTGATGACAATGGTCGCCTTCTAATCGGCAACTTCTCTCATAAATTTAATGGCGTTATCACAAAAGGAAAAATTTGTAAAATTTCAGATCTTGTTCTAATTTAAACAGTTAAAATCTTAATTTTTGAAAAAAATAGCTTTGTAGTATTTTTATAAAATACATATATGCTCCATTTTCTTCTTCATTGTGCTGTCAACAACCTCGGCCAGGAGGCGAAGATGACAGCAAAATTTTAAGATGTCAACCAGATCACGATGCGCGGATCACAATAGTCTTTATCTCAATCGACTCTGATCGCGATTAACTGTGGCCGTGTAACATTACCTAATCCTGTTCTTGGTTATTCTCGCTTTGTGCCAATCGTGATTTCAAGTGCCCGTGTGACACCAGTATAAGATTTATGTTTTAGGCGCCCTGATTCAAGCAATCAATGACGAAGGAAAGGCACACACAATTTAACAACTGCTTTATTTTTGAAAGTACACCTGCTAAGGCAATTACCTTCATCTGCTAAATCTCTTTAAAGAGCACAAACTCGCGCATGTCACATTCAAATGTGATAAGAATGCATTATGCATATCTAGCAAAAAAGTTAGAAGCAAACGTAAATAAACTTTTGAACAAGAGAGAGAAATCTTTTCAACCAACATGAAAAGATGGCTGATGCAGTTTTGTTTTCGTATTTCAAATGACTGTGCTTCAACAGTTTGTCTTGCAGTTAGACTTTGGTGTATGAACAAAATCCTAGCGCTGCTAGCGGAGGTGCATAAACACATTCCTGACAACGCGTGTCTAAATGCGTGCTCGGGTGACCGTTCAGGCGAGGCAAGTCTTCCCTCAGTCTCGTTTTGCGCAATCTCCCAATGAACGTGTGGCCATGCCTACATGTGGCTTTTCGCATAGCCGCATGTGATAGGTCTGTTATTGATTTTTTTTTGTAGCACAAGGAAGCAGCTAAAGAACCCCGGGTGGTCAAAATTTCTGCAACCCTCCGCTACGGCGTCTCTCATATTCGTATAGTGGTTTTGGGATGTTAAGCTTCGCATATCAATCAATCGTTTAGCTCCTTCTTCGCTTTAAAACACCGTTTTTACCTTGGAACACAAGCCTCCTATTTTGTTTTCCGCTGTTAACGCCAATGATGTATTTTTTACTTACCGCCACCTTTTGAATTATGTGGAAAATGGCGCGCACATACAGAATCACTGTAACCTTGGAACTTGAATTATTTTGTCTCTGACTTCTAGTAGATAGTTTCTTTTTTCCGTCTTGTTGCTATCATTTGTCTAGTGCGTGATGCCTGCGTTACGGTTAGTGGGTACCTCTACTTAAAAGCTCAGTATAGACGGAGTCAGCAAATATTGATTTATTGTAATATGGAAATCGATATCATGCGAAAATCCCGTGGCAGTACTCATCTTACGGAAAGCCGTATATGCGAAAATCACGAAGATATCCGAACCATGTGGAAATCTGAATCATCTAGAAATAACGCGGATTTCGTATCTTATACAGAAACTGGTGTGAAGTGCTGGACACATGGCGCCAATCCGGATGCGATTTGCTGTACGGCTATTTGCGCAAAAAGCCACATCCGACAGACGTCCAACAGATTCTAAGGCCGCGTTCACACTTGAGAGTTGAAAAAAAAAAACGAAAACGCCAGAGCGGCCGGAAAACCCCGACCGCGCGCGCCGAAGATGTTCACATTAGTTCTGCCCCATCCCGCCGTTGCAGCCGTCGATACCTTGACAATATATGATTTTGCCTGCTTTCTGAGAACTAAAGTTCGTACCGAATTCTAGTTATTCCCGCAAAATAGTGAAAACAAGCAGCTTGCATTTTTTCAAACGTTGTTGGGGAAGATAAGCCCGCAGAAACGAAACGAGCGAACGCGGCAGTGCAGGCGGTGCATTCAGCTGGCTGTTTACAAACGCGAGACACGTTGGGGCATGTCGACTCGCTGCCGCACTATCTACTTCCAGAGTTCTTGGTGATCGTAATCCAAGTCAGGCTTCTGATGAGCACGTCCTCGTTGAAACCGTTAAGCTTCGTCGTGTTTCACGGGTAGTTTTCAATTTGAGCCGATGCCAGCTACCGTTGATTCCTGTGCCGCCATGTTGAATCTGCGGCCGGCTGGTTAGGTTAGGTGGTTTGATCTAGCACTGCCAAGGCTGTGAAGCGGAAACTGGATCCGGTTTTGCTTGGCGGGAAAATCACGCTCGGACCACATTTTGTGCGCCGGCCGCCTGGTCCTGGTTTTTCTGCCGCTTAGGCTGCGAAACTAGCCAGTTCCTGGAGAGATCGCCGGTTTCGCTGTCTTAGAGGCCAAGTGTGAACGCACCTTAAAAGCATACCGCGGTGATTCTCAGGCCGTGCGGGTATCCAACACGCTTTAAGTAGCCGTGCGGCAATAGGTGCATAGCTAAACGGCACGTCATCTGCTACGGTACTTTCGGTTCGAGGCCTATCCTTTCGCTGCTTCAAGCTGCCTGCTGCTAAGTGTGATCGAGGTAGAAACACCAGCAATTCTGTGACACGTCTGCTGCCACTTGATCAATGATTGTGTTCTTCAATTCTTTTTGTGTGTGTGTGAATAGACATATGGTATTTCACGCATTTCAGGGAACGAAGTGAGACCTGGACATGGACAAAAACGAGGAACGTTGAGAGATGGGTTTCGAGCACCGCGTGCAGTTATGCATTGAAAAACACAGTAATCTTTTGGCGAATAAATTAGATTTAAGGTTTTCGAGCGCATACACTTGCCGAGAACACTTCAAAATCCCTTACACATACATGTTCACGTGGAGTCATATGTCAATATACGTACGAAGTCTACGTATGTACGCGTATTTTGCGCGATAAAGTATGCGAGTTTAGTATATTTATATTGTATATTATACATACCCAACTGTCTATCGAATGAATTGAAACAGGTGAGTGCTTAAAAAGACCACAGAACTAAACGGGTACTGAAATAATAGTATCATGCGACTAGGAACGATCGAAGTCGCTTTTGAAGCAACGAGTACCATGGTATGGCATCTCCGTTATGTCAGACTTTGAAGCGCGAAGAGCCGATATGTCATGTTATACTACGACTCATAGCTTTGAAGGCTATTTTGCACAACTGTATGCTGGGTGCAGATAACTTTGCGTGCATTGGAAGACATTGTTCGAGCGTGTGAGGGACGACACCTCATTTAAAAAGGTGTCGTCCCGTTAGATATTTATAGGGGTAAAAAAAGCCAGAGAACTACGAACACGTTTCATGTACAGCGTTCGAAACACACTACGGCCATTCGCTATATTGAGCCCAGAGGGCATCTTTGCAACCCAAAAGTTGATAAATAATTTTACACGTACGTGAGCATCATGAAAACAAGTGAACCGATATTTCGTTCACTTGACCAACCATGCGCGATATAACCTCCACTGCAAAACAACAAGCAAGTGTCCAGGGGAGCAAGCCACTTTAATGAAAAAATCACTGCTCGTGCGATTATAATTATCTCGTAGTGATTGCATTTGTTATTCAATCATGCTGCATAGTACTCCAAAGTATTATGCAGCAATTTGTAAGAAAAGGGCACAACGAGTGCAAGGTGGAACACGCAAAAAAGCGCTGCCACTGGCAAGAATGCCCGCACGGCATCACGGTGCTTCACACCACCAGCCGGTGCAGACGGGCGCTGTGGCCCACATTCATTGCGTGAGCCACGATTTTGTTATCTACCTATCGCACCAGTCTGACAGCTGCAGCCACAGGCAATGCGGGAGTGCGACAAGGGGTGCCCGAGCCATCGCTAGTTCATTCCTCGCCGCTCCGCTATAGGCCAGGTTAGAGCACCCCAGTCACTAAGGCATTTTAGGATATCGCCATTTGTGGTGGCATAAAAATCACTGAATAATCTATTTCTGACGTGAAATAATTCATGATTGAATGAAATGACCCTTGACGTGAGTCGTTTCATCAAGGAAACGTTCGTTTCTAAACCACCAACGCGATATTTTCTCGTGATGAAAGGCCATTTCGCAGGTAAACAATGTCAGCTGGAGTCTCGGGGAGCCGGCCCAGTTCGTTACCACCTTTGGTTTTTACATGGAGGCCATCGAGAAAACCAGTGAGAAAATTAGCCATACGTGATTTTAGTTTATTTGAAAGATTACCACATACAGACGCTTAAAACTACGAAAATATGCATCACTGCAATGTTTGTTACATCAAAATAAACTGAAAAAATCTAAGTGGCTTCTCGGGCAGGCGTTAAAAAGAAAAAAAAACTGGCAGTTAATACTGTACCCACAGACAATTGTACAAACTCTATCAAATGTAGGTAACTAACCTATCATTTTTATATGCATTCTCTTTTTCTCCTTTTCCTGAGAGACGTTGATGCCGCAGTCGTCTTTCCAGTCAAAAAAAAAAACGCTTGCAGTGGAGCTCCTGAGCATTATAAGCTTCGTATCGTGACGCCCTGGAGAATGATAGCTTATGACCTGTAAATAAATATGCACACTAAACATTTCAAGAAAACTGCTGGAGATATGGTCACGTGGCCAAGACGTTGACTTGTGCCCCGTAAACGGAAAGTCAGAATACACTAATACACACTGGCAATGATAGCGGCGAACAGAACGTCAGCCGTCCGTCAGCTGATTACCATTGGGAGGCACTGTTTTTTACACACCACGTGTCAAACTTTCAAGCCTTATCACTCGTGGTGGCGCGAGCTCCGGAGTAATCATAATGGTTTGAATCTGGACTAGTTAGTGATTTTGCATGTCTAATGGTTGCAGCTAAAGTTAAACGTGTGCTTGAAACAAAAAAAACACGAGGACACTGCTGACACTAACAATTGGCATTCACTGAAGCCCTCCACTGAGCAACTACGTGTGGCAATCTACATATAAATAACGTATGGTCAAAGATTACATAGACCAAATAAGGTGAGACATAGAAAGGAGTTCAATACTTATCATGAAGGTAGTCAATTTTAAATTCGGAGCATTTCTTAGTCACACGATATCACGGATCCGGCGTCAACGGCGCCCTCCACACCCCCCCCCCCCGCGCATGCTCACGCCTCGTCCCAACTGCCGCTCCCCTCCCTCTTTCTTACCGTTGAAGGCCGACGCAGGCCGCCCCTGCTATAAATAAGTGACTGCTCGCGCTGCGCAATCGCTCACTGGCAACCCCGTATATGTAGGCACTAGCTAGAGCGTTCAGAATTCGGTCAAGGGCGGCTTTACTTGCCTTTTACTTGATTTGACGCTTTGCTTGACTCGCGTAGATGCGATGGAAGCAACAGTATACCTTCGCCTAGTAGTGGGGCACAATACAACATCAGCGTCCCACCACTCGTGGAAAGCAATACTTCTGCTCAATTCAATAAACAGAAATAATGAGGACGAAACAACAATTTAGCATTCCCAAACCGTACCTAATTACGCAACATTCACATGATACCCCCCCTACCCGCGACGCATTTACTCGAACTCCGCTCGGCGTAAGATGCGAGTGGCTTTATTCGCCGAGACAGCATAATTGATCGGATGCCGATACATTCCATGCCTTCCATTTTGTGGCTATAGATTCTGTAATAACGCAAGTATCTGTGTCCTTCCTTTTGGTAATCACTTCAGGGCTGTCACAGCGTACACGGTACCCAGGTATACGACAATTGGCTGAAAGGTAGCCGGTGACTGTACATGCCTAAACATTGTTCGCGTGTTCCCTAGCTCTGTCGTTCACCAAGCGTCCCGTCTGCCTTATGTACACAGACCCACATGAGAGTGCTATGCTGTATACCACCTTCCGGTGACATGGCACATACTTCCGATTTTGCTTACGTCACATCAACTCTCCTCCATGTCGTTTTTGACGCACTTGCACATCATACGTCCTTTCAGAGTGACAGAACACACTACTTGGTTGTCTTGCCATTTTAGAATCTTCTTCAGATTGTGGATTCGACCTTTGCACATATGCAACCACCTGTATTTGACGCGGCTGGCCCTGATCGTCTGCGTCTTGGTGCTCTTATTTGCATCCTTGTCCGAGGACTGAGAAGCCTATGGCGCTGATTAGGGGGATTGAATAGCCAGCATCCTACAACCTTGTGACTTTATGCAGCGAATTTTGTCCCATTTGATATGGGCATGTCTTCTCGAAGGCCACTAATAACAAAATGTAGAAAGGAAAAGAAGAAAGCTTGCCATGAAAAATACATTACCAGGGGATGTGTCGATCTTACGTTTCGACAAGCGGTCTTGTCTTCCCTTAGGATGTAACAGAACTGATCTGTTCTAGCCTCGAGAAAGACTTCTCCGCTTGTCGAAACGTCAGCTTGACACAACCCTTGTTCAGAGATTTTTTATTTGTGGCCGCTAAGAGATGTGAGAACGCCAGTACCCTAGTGCCGTTGTTGAAGTGACATGAGTCTAGCGGAAGAAAGCCCTGGCTTTACCTGGGTTTGTCCCTTTAACAGCCGTGCTCCGATTCCGATGTTAAAACTCAAGTCTCGGTCAAATAACCTACCTTCATTTGCTGAGAGTCTCGACTGAAAGTGAGGTCCAAAAGGCCGAACCGAAAATTCTCAGAATTTCGTTTTTCTCTCCTGCGTCACCTCTAGGATTTGTTGGGCCATCGAAGCATAATGATGAAGAGTGATCCTCGTAGCGGCACACCCACACCCTATGAAGTCGAGGTAATCTTGAATCTTCCTAGCACATTTTAGAAGGAAAATCTCCGACAGGTATGGTGCTACGCGAGACAAAGCCAATTTTGCTCTTTTGCACGTACATCTTTCCTTCATTGGAAATGACTGTTGAGTTCCAATAGCGCTCCAAAGTACCAGGCCGGTGCCTACTGTGACACCAGCAGTGTCCTGAAACTGAAGAATGTTCTGCACAAAATTTTGTAGGATATAAAAAATAAACAAGGAAAAAACTATATTTCGTTAGCAATGTTCACTGAGATTACAAGGCACGGAGCGTAATCATGCGGGAAGCTAAAATAGTATTACAAAATCTAACCGAAGAAAACAAAGTGCCTGAACACAGAAGTTTTAGGTGCGTGAAAAAAATTATAAACGCAGCATTTTTTACCTTTTTGTCTATACAATTGCACAATAACGACGAAAATTGCTAGAAAATAGAAAAAATAAAAGAAGCGTACTCAAATACTGCTTGATTTTTCGGAATTTTTTTAAGTGTAATAACTTCTGGAAGACAATTTCAGTCCTGGAGGGCAGCTGAAAGATGAGTCGTTAAAAGCAGTAGTATAGAAGTGTGAAGAAGTTGAACGCAAATAGTATTTAACATGTGGCAGACTGGTCGAGTGAATGGAAGTAGACATTGCATTTGCATGAATTAAGTTATGAAACATCAGAGCTTGAGCTTCGCCTTTAAGAATTGAGCGTGATAGCTATATCGTTTCCAGTGCGTACTTCAAAAACTTTGTGTATAAAACCTCTTCAAACTTGCTAAATGCACCCACTACGGGGCCTTGAGGTGGAGTTATATAAATGCTCACTCTCAAGTAGCCTTTAGCCTTCTGTAGTGGTTGATTGCCTTTAAGATAATGTTACGAGTAACTTCTTGAATGATCTATTTACAGCGCACAGAACTCGACGAGTAAGATGGCGCCAGACCAGCATCCAACGGAAAAACCCACTTCGTCCTCCTCTTTCTTGCAGCCGTGTTTAGCCGCATTTTCGTATCATAACCCCCGGCGGTAGAAGCACCGTCCCGGTGCTAAATTTACGCAGATGATGTCGAAGGGGGGCAATAGGGCTTTAGCCGAGCCACGTGAACGGTGTCGCTCGGAGCTGACGATGACTTTGTGGGATCAGTTGGAACAATCTCGTACGTGACGTCTGTCACTTTGCGAACGATACGGAATGGTCCAGTGTAGGGCGACAACAGTTTTTCCGACAGTCCCACACGCCGAGTAGGTGACCAGAGGAGCACGAGAGAACCCGGAGAAAAGTGCACGTCCCTATGGTGAGAATTGTAGAGCTGTTGTTGGCGCGCCTGTGAAGCCTGTAGACGGTTACGGGCGACTTGGCGCGCGTGGTCGGCGCGGGCAATGGCTTCACCAGCATATTCAGTGGCCGCAGGTAGTAACGTGTCTAAAGGTAGAGTTGGGTCCCGGCCATATAGTAGGTAGAAGGGCGAATATCCGGCAGTGTTGTGACGAGATGAGCTGTAGGCGAACGTCACATACGGCAAATGAATGTCCCAATCGTGGTGGTCTGGCGCAACGTATTTGGCAAGCATATCGGTTAGGGTCCTGTTAAGGCGCTCCGTGAGGCCATTTGACTGGGGATGGTACGACGTAGTAAATTTGTACTTGGTATGACAAGACCTCAGGATTTCATGAACGACAGTTGATAAGAACGTGCGACCACGGTCGGTGAGAAGTTGACGGGGAGCACCATGCACTAATATTATGTCGTACAGCAGAAAGTCCGCAACGTCGGTAGCGCAGCTGGTCGGGAGTGCTCGTGTGATTGCGTACCGCGTAGCGTAGTCCGTGGCAACAGCAATCCATTTATTTCCGGCTGTGGAGAGTGGAAAAGGGCCCAACAGGTAGAGACCAACTCGGAAGAAAGGCTCGTTGGGAACGTCGATCGGCTGAAGGTAGCCGGCTGGGAGGGCAGACGGCGTTTTGCGACGCTGACAAGGCTCACAAGCGGCGACATAGCGTCGAACAGAGCGGGCAAGTCCAGGCCAAAAAACCCGACGTCGTACTCGATCGTACGTGCGAGAAACGCCCAAATGGCTCGTTATGGGGGCGTCATGGAGTTGATGCAGGACAGAGGAACGCAGGTGCGCTGGGATGACAGGAAGTAAGTCTGATCCGAAGGAATCAAGGTTTCGGCGATATAGGATCCCGTCTTTCACCAAAAACATTCGTACGGACGGGTCGCGTGGCGTTGACTCCAGTTTGTCAATGATGGCTCGCAAAGAAGCATCCCGACGTTGCTCTTCGCCAATGTTTAACAGCTGCGACACGGAAAAAACGTCCGTGATAGCGTCGGTATCGGTTGCTTCGTCAACAGGGTAGCGGGATAAACAATCCGCATCCTGATGTAATCGCCCTGTTTTGTACATTACAGAGAACGTGTACTCTTGAAGGCGTAGAGCCCAACGAGCGAGACGTCCCGTGGGGTCTTTCAGGGAGGCTAGCCAGCAGAGCGCGTGATGATCCGTGACAACACGGAATGAGCGCCCGTACAGGTATGGGCGAAACTTGGCGACTGCCCATACAAGGGCGAGGCACTCGCGCTCCGTGATGGAATAGTTGCGCTCGGCTGGAGATAGTAGTCGACTTGCGTAGGCTATAACACGGTCGTGTCCGCGTTGTTGCTGCAATAGCACAGCTCCTATGCCGTGTCCACTGGCGTCCGTGTGAACCTCGGTTGGGGCTAATGGATCAAAGTGAGCCAAGATTGGTGGCGTTGTAAGCAGTGTCGTAAGTTGCGAAAACGATGACGCTTGATCATGGCCCCAGGTAAACGACGCGTCTTTCTTCAAGAGGTCTGTGAGTGGGCGTGCAATGGTCGCAAAGTCCTTAACAAAGCGTCTGAAATACGAGCACAACCCCACAAAACTGCGGACATCCTTTGTGGTCCTCGGAACGGGAAAGTTCGTGACTGCACGAATTTTCTCTGGGTCTGGACGCACGCCTTGGGCATCGACAAGGTGACCAAGCACGGAAATTTGGCGACGAGCGAAGTGGCACTTGGAGGCGTTAAGCTGGAGTCCGGCTCGGCGAAAAACGTCCAAAATAGCTGACAAACGATCGAGATGCGAGTCGAATGTGGGCGAAAAGACAATAACATCGTCAAGGTAACACAAGCAGGTGGACCATTTCAACCCTTGAAGCAATGAGTCCATCATTCTTTCAAATGTGGCTGGTGCATTGCAGAGTCCAAAGGGCATCACCTTAAACTGATAAAGACCATCAGGAGTGATGAATGCGGTCTTCTCGCGATCCATCTCGTCGACGGCTATCTGCCAGTACCCTGACCGAAGGTCAATAGTTGAAAAATAGGTGGCACCGTACAGGCAGTCGAGGGCGTCGTCGATGCGAGGTAAAGGGTAAACGTCTTTTTTGGTAATTTTGTTAAGGTGATGGTAATCGACACAAAAGCGCCATGTTCGATCTTTCTTTTTAACAAGGACGACTGGAGACGCCCAGGGGCTGCATGAAGGCTCGATAATGTTTTTCGCAAGCATTTTGCCAACTTCATGTTGTAATATTGCACGCTCCGACGCCGACACACGGTAGGGGCGTCGGTGAATGGGGGTTGCATGGCCAGTATTTATGCGATGGGTGACAATGGTCGTTTGGCCTAAAGAATTGCTGGCAAAGTCGAAAATGCTACGATAGCCCTCAAGAACGTGGCAAAGCGCTGAAGCTTGCTCAGACGTGAGGTCCGATGACGCGAGAGGTACTGGGATCGATACCCAGCGCCTCCACCAATAATGTTACGAGTAACTTCTTTAATGATCTATTTACAGCGCACAGAACTCGACGAGTAAGATGGCGCCAGACCAGCATCCAACGGAAAAACCCACTTCGTCCTCCTCTTTCTTGCAGCCGTGTTTAGCCGCATTTTTGTATCAATATGAAGTCATTATGATAATCCCATGTTCTGGCACTTTATGGCAATGTGGGCTTGTATCACGCATTATACGGCAATATTTCATGTTGTATAGTGAAGCACTTATACAGGATGCATGTGTTTGTAAAAAATGAAAGTTACCTTTGCTGTATTTACATCCAGAAGCAGGGCTGTGTGGTAGAACGCCAGCTTGGTATGCGAACGACCAGGGTTCGATCACCTCTCAGACCCAAACTATTCGTGTTCGATGCTCACTGGCACCCAGGATCGTTTTAGGGGTGAAGCTCCTTAGGGCGTGGGCTGTGCGTCCCCTGTAGCCTGTATGTAGCCACCTCTAGTTTAGTTCTTGCAGTGTTCACTAGATGGCGGTACCGTCCCCTGTATGTAGCCACCTCTAGTTTAGTTCTTGCAGTGTTCACTAGATGGCGGTACCGTCTCCTGTATGTAGCCTCCTCTCGTTTAGTTCTTGTAGTGTTCACTAGATGGTGGTACTTGTAGCTGATGATGAAAAGATGCAAGATGTTATAAACTAGAAATCGGTACTTGTAGTTGATGAAAGACGCGAGATCTTATAAAATAGGAATGATGTCACATATGGCACGTGTCATTGGTTGAAGGCAATCGTTCGATTTAGTGCGGCGACGTACGCTAGGGGGAGCAATGTAATAAAATCGAGTGGGCAAAATGTACAGAGGATTCATGGTTTACCAGGTTTACCTCCGGAGCTTCGCCCACTCATCATCATTCCCTTCGTGGATATGGCGGAATTTTTTTTTCATCTCATCTTTCTCAATTTTTTGGTCACGCAAAAATGACAATTTTTCGCTTATAACCAACGACGCCGAAAACAACGCCGACATTTCAGCAAAATGAACTGTTTCAAGTTATCTCGTTAAAATATGAAGTGCACCAGAGTTTCACATTCATATTCAATGGTTGGAAGCCTTATTATGTGATCGATGATCGGACTCTAGCAACATGCGGTGGTACATTTGCGTAACCGGTGTTAGATTGTTTTCTTATGCAAATTGATATACTCAATGCTTCGGTGGGAAGTTCGAAGTGCGTGTGGAGACAGGTGACTGTTATTTCTCAATTTGTACTAGCACGTTGATTAGGATTCCAAAGAAAGTGCTCAAAGCAGCAATGTGTTCGATGCGAATCACCCTATTGAAATCGCTTTCAATAGAGAGATTACAGTTATTTTGTCTACTAGTGAGCGTGAAGAGATGATGGAGAAATGTCTGTTCCGCAGGAGTCATGACAAGTACCAGGCATTGAGCCTGTTGTTAAAAGTACTACTTTAACATGTCAAAATGTACTGTTGGGCCAGCTGGTTCATATTTCAAGAACAACAGCACCGCTGACAGACGAGGCGAGCACGAATACACCTACACAAGGCACCTAGTGTTATTCTTCCTGTTTGCCGTTTTTGCTGTTGTTCTGCTTAAACATTGCATCTTGTGAGCGTCCAAGTTGTGACGAGTTTTCAAGAGAAACTACAATTTCTTAGAGATGCACTAGTTTTCTTAATGCAGTTTTTCCCTGCTTGTAGATTAATATGCATTGTGAGAACAGCTTGTGTAGATATATAAAAGCTCACTCTAAAGCTTTCATCTGTTTAAGAGATGGTAAAGTGGTAATCAGTATCATGCAAAATATATGCACGGTTGAACTTGCCAATTTCTCCTTCTTAAGCAAGCCTAGAAGCAATTGTTCTTACATATTATTGCATTCACAAGAACATAGACAATTCTGCTTGATAAGTTTCCAAGAAAAACGACCACAAGCGCTGACAGCCGCCTTATTATGCGTCTTTGGTTGGTCCTGTCATTTCTCACTCTACTTTTGCTGGCTCACCAAGGTTTTCTGTAGAAATTTGTGCCGTTATCATTAGCACGGGTCTTAGTTATTTACGTGCTTTTTGCAGGTATGGATTGATGCTGCAACACAAATATTTTTTTCACTTGGGCCGGGATTTGGCACGCTACTAGCGCTATCAAGCTACAACAAGTTTCATAACAACTGTTACCGGTGAGTTTCACAGCATGAGTTTACGAATTTCAGTTTTTTCCCTTGTTTGTGATGACAGATATTCACGGGATATGGATTACAACGCCACAAATATTATAAGCATTAACTGATGTTGATAAGGAAGCCAAAGAATGCGTCAATACAGCTACAAAATCGGCTCACAGGACAACAATTCATTAGGCTTTCCTAAGGCATGTTAGAATAGAGGTTATAATGAAATGCAATTCGTAATAAATAAACTTCTGGTATACTCAGCTTAAGTAGAGGACGACGCAGCGATAGATGGAGAAGAAAAATACAGATGTAACCTAAAGAGACAAGAAGATAGCAAAGTGAATGGAAAAAAAACAGGGTTAAGTATATCCCAGATGAAGTCAAGAAGAAGAACTCGGCATAAATCGGGCACGTAGTGCGTAGGCAGGATAACCGCTAGTCATAAGGGAACTCACTAGATTCCCCGAAAAGGCAAGCGGCTTAGGGGACATGGAATGTATGGTGACCAGATCAGATTAGGAAGTTTGCAAGTATAAAATGGCAGCTGCAAGCACAGAACTGAGGTGACTGGCGGAACATGGGAGAGACCTTTATTCTGCAGTGGTTGTTGTCAGGCTGATGATGATGATGAGTGATACATGTTTCAATAGCTAATATGTTGTGTTATTATATATTAACTGGCGGAATATAAAAATATTGTTGCAGCAGGTTTTATGTGAACCATAACGGTTGACAAAGGGACGACGACGAAGTGTTTTTAGGGGCGAAGCTCCTTAGGGCGTGGGCTGTGCGTCCGCTGTAGCCTGTATGTAGCCCCCTCTAGTTTAGTTCTTGCAGTGTTCACTAGATGGCGGTACCGTCTCCTGTATGTAGCCACCTCTCGTTTAGTTCTTGTAGTGTTTACTAGATGGTGGTACTTGTAGCTGATGATGAAAAGATGCAAGATGTTATAAACTAGAAAGCGGTACTTGTAGTTGATGAAAGACGCGAGATCTTATAAAATAGGAATGATGTCACATATGGCGCGTGTCATTGGTTGAAGGCAATCGTTCGATTTAGTGCGGCGACGTACGCTAGGGGGAGCAATGTAATAAAATCGAGTGGGCAAAATGTACAGAGGATTAATGATTTACCAGGTTTACCTCCGGAGCTTCGCCCACTCATCACCATTCACTTCGTGGATATGGCGGAATTTTTTTTATAGAACGCATGTAGCATAGTCTCAAATTTTCATTTTGTTTTTCCGCAAATTCTGGGAGCTCCCGCTCCCTCCTTGCGAGAATGGTTGAAGAAGCCACTCAGGATTTTCGAGGTGCACAACCGCTACGTCCGGCAGCGGCTAGGAAACGAGGTCCACCTCAAGCGGCACGGACAGCGAGACAACGGAGCTCTACCACAACGGCTTCGAGTCATCGGATGACGACTACACAGTCGTCATGAGCCGCAATGCAAAAAGGATACTGTTGTGAACACCGTCGACGGCAAGTTTATCCATCGTGCAGGCTACCACGCAGCGTTGGCTGCACACTATACTCTTCATAGATGTGGGCCTTTCAGCAAACCTACGGTGGCTTAACAGACAAGTCCTCTCTGCATACCTCGAAGAACTCGCTCCGAATGAGATTAAATACGTGAGGATCAACTCACGGAAGAATGTTCTGGCAGTTGATGTTCTACACCGTAGCGCGCTGCAAAGCCTAGAAAGCATCTCGAAAATTGACAGAGTCACAATTAAATCAGTGATCCCCACTGACTGTAAGGGCAGTGTTGATTTATGACGTAGGCATTTTCATTCCCACGGACGATTTTTCAATCTTGATAAAGCCAACTACAGACGACATCCCCATCAAGCACATCGCAAGGCTTGGTCAGTCACGTTGCCTGAAGATTGTTTTTGAGGGAGACAGTCTTCCACCACACGTCAAAGTTGGCCACGTTCGCCACCAGGTCCGTCCATATATACCGAATCTCTACAATGCTTCCGATGTTTCAAGATGGGACATGTAAAAGAAGTATGTACCAGCAATGTTGTGTACCCGCGGTGTGCCGAACCTCATTCAGAAGACACCAGCCACGCAACTGCGTTCGAATGCTCCAACTGCCACGGCGCCCATAAAGTGTAGTCTAAAGATTGCCCGCGAGTGCGAAATGAACGCGCGGTGCTGAAACGCATGGAGCGCGACAATTCAACACACAGAAAAGCCGCTGCTACTGTCAGGCGACGTCAGCGTCACCAAAGAAGATCATCATGAAACGTGACATCTGCCGATAGAGACACGTCAGCTCAAGCAAAAACAACTGGTCCCCCATCATCAAGCTCTGCGAAAACGAATACACCGAAAACAAAAGCAGGATCAACACTCCCACCTCGTCAAGAGTGGCTATTCCTTCCACGAACAAAGCTTGATTCAGAGGTACATCGAATAACGCCCACCTCGATGCCCTCACGGACCACTGATGCAAAGACAAGTGAGGTTCGCCGGGTCATTAACATGTTTCAAACTCTTATGAGCACAATGCGCACGCTCCTAAGCAACATGAACACCCCGTAAGCGCAGAGTGAACTCCATGTGCTGGACACATTGAGTACTGTGCTTGAAGCTCTAAGGTAAAACGATGGCCCGCGACATGTTATCTTTTTTAGAGGAGGTCAACAACGCATCTGTCATTCAGTGGAATGCCAGAGGGCTTACGGCGCGTAAGTCCGAGTTCTGGCAATATGTATTCAAGAACCTGTTTTCCATATTTGTGATTTGTGAACCAAACCTGTCAGCTCACACATGAGACTGTCTGGATATGAGTGCTTTATGTCTGTTACCCATGGAGAGCGCAGCAAGGTTGCTGTGTTC
The DNA here is from genome assembly GCF_043290135.1 of Rhipicephalus microplus. Taxonomy (NCBI): domain Eukaryota; kingdom Metazoa; phylum Arthropoda; class Arachnida; order Ixodida; family Ixodidae; genus Rhipicephalus; species Rhipicephalus microplus. The sequence goes on from NC_134702.1 coordinate 252,783,022, forward strand.
ATTCGGCGCGACCTAACTTATGTTCATTACCCTGTACCCCCTGACAAAGAAAACCAGTACACTTGCCTTACAGTAAAAACAAGAAGACTACATTCACAATCATCAGAGCCTACTTACCTCCATCAAGCCGCCTAGACCACGAGCGTTTGCACGGAGTTTTGAATTCAACTCTCCAGCCATTAGTGATAGCTGGCGACTTCAATGCCCACCACTACATATGGGAAAGCTCCAGAGTGAACACCAGAGGTAGACAGTTAGTGTCTTTCGCTTCTGAATGTGAACTTATCCTCATGAATGACGACACCTCTACTTATTTGCGTGGATCGGCCTATAGTAGTTGCCTGGACCTCACTTTCGTCACACGCTCGTTCGCCAGCAGACCACACTGGTTTTCGTATTCGGAAACAAGGAGTTATGACCACATCCCAACATACCTGGAGATTGACGGCTTTCTAAGTCTCAAGTCCTCCAGAGCCATCCAGTGAATCAATTGGCAAAAATAACAAGTTAATCATGGAAGACTATGTTGGCGGCTCACCCTTCAACCTAAAGGACGCAATAAAGAGTGCCCTACAGTCCACCGCGCATTCGCTTCCGGTGAACTAATCTCGCAGTTGTATAAAAATTGATGTAAAAAACTCCGAGTGATTCGTCCTCGTGCAGAACGACGTTATAGACGCACGAAGTCATTTATTGTTCCGAGAGTGGCCAGACGCACACTAAAGAAAACACAGCGTCACATGGACAAGTTCGATAAGCGAAGATGAGTATCTTTTTGCGATTTCTTGGACCCCATAAAGCCTCTGTCACTAATTTGTAGAACTGTCCGGGGTCTTCGTACAACCATTACTCAGCGCTACCCATTTAAATCTCTAGTACTTCGCTAACGCTGCGAAGAGATTGATGTCGCAGATTTTTTCTGTAGGAGGATTGCTTGCGGGGCAAATTCAACTGGGACGAAAACGCCCGACTTTTCCGTATTCTCACGTAATCCCCGAATAGAGTGTTCGTTTTCGATTGAAGAATTAAAGGCTGCGCTTGCTTTGTGTAGACGTTCTTCAGCGCCAGGACCTGACGGCATCACTTACCGTGCTCTGTATCACCTAGGAGATCAAGCTTGAAAGGTACTCTTGGTGCTATACAACGACTCCTGGCAAACTGGCATGGTTCCACAGGAGTGGAAGTCAAGTCGCTTGATTCCACTTCTCAAAGCCGGCAAGTCACCCTTAAACATTTCCTCTTGCTGCCCGTTCGCCCTCGCGAGCTCTGTGTGAAAACAAGTCACGGAAAGAGTGATTTTAACGCGTCTGGAATGGTACTAAGATTTCTACGAAATATATCCAGATGCTATGTTCGCGTTCAGACAAGGCCGCTCATCAATTGACAATGAAGTTGACTTGGTGACATTTGTAGAGCACCAGAAGGCCTGCAAACGCTGATCTGCTGCTCTTGTTCTTGACGTAAAAGAGGCATACGACAATGTCACCCACGAAGCCATTCTCAGCACATTACAAGGAGTTGGACTCGGTGGCAAGATATATATGTAAGTTCAGAGCTACCTACAGAATAGATCATTTCACAAGCAGACAGAGAATGGCCCGACACCTGAGTATTACTGTAGCCGAGGAGTCCCACAAGGTGGAGTGCTAAGCCCGACGCTGTTCAACCTAACAATCATTGAACTACTTGGCAAGCAACCAAGCAGTGTACGACTTTCCATTTATGCTTATGACATCTGTGTGTGGACATCAGTTTTGACTCAACTTCGCACTCGACTTCAGAAGGCAGCATCAGTGACATCGCACCACCTACGCAAACAAGGGCTCGAAATTGAAGGTGGAAAGTGTGCAGTCTTCGTTTTCGCCAGAAAGCCAGTGTCCGCTTACGGCATATCACTTAATGGGCAGTTGGTGGCATGCAGCTGGAGCCACAGTTTCTTGAGAGCCATAATCGACCGAAACCTGTCTTGGACCCCACATGTAAACTACTACGGGCAAAAGTGGCTGACCGCCATTTGTCACTTGTTCAAGTTTCTTGCCGGGAAATGTTGGGGAGTGTCAGTCGAGTCTATGTTACAGCTGTACAAGGTATTATTTATTGTATTTCTGCGGTACAGCGTACATGTTATATCTAACATGTACAAAACAAACCTGCTCACCATTCAAAATATTCAAGCCGAGGCGCTTAGGATATGCCTTGGTTTACCCCGCTGCGCATTGACAGCTGAAGATATTGCCATTGCACAGGGCTACTCGATCATGACGCCCATCACCATTGAAGCGATGCGTACGTACTTCAGGCCACATGCTAGGAATTCTCCCCACCACTTGGCAACCCTCGCTGCTGAGAGGCCTTGTACGAAATTTAGTGCAATTTCCTTTGCACATCGTGCGTCGTTTACATCAGATTTTGCGCCTGCTGAAAAACTGGTGTATCCTCCGTGGTGCCTGGCACTTCCTCAAGTAGGTCTTTCAATTCTAGGAATAGAGAAAAAAATTAAATTTGCCTTCGTCAGCCCTAAAACAATTGAGCTTGCACTTCCTACACACAATGTACAATAACCACGTGCACATATACACCGGTGATTCAACCAAAGCGTCTAGTTCTGGCGGTGCGGTGGTGATTCCAGCTAGAAGAATCACTTTTCGAATCAAGCTGTCACACGTCACTACGTCTACGGCGGCAGAACTTGTGGCTTTGCGTGGCACCCTAGAGTATTTAAAATCACAGAGACCGAGTAAATGGGCTGTGTTTTCGGACTCGAAACCGGCCCTACAGAGCATCCAGTCAGTCCTTCGACGAGGTTGCCATGAAAAGTTAACTTACAAGGTTGTCAAGCTTTTTCACCACGTCACAGAAACAGGCCACGAGGTCAAGTTTCAGTGGCTACATGACCATTAGGGATGAGTGGCGATGGTTCCGCAGACAACGCGGCTCGCACATCGCACCAAAAAGAGCGCGCCCTTCCGATTCCTTTGTCAAGGACAGACGCTGCAAAGCCACTTTGCCACCTGGCACGTACTCTGTGTCGGCTGGAGTGAAACACCCCAAGCATAAGACATGCGAGACTCCATCAAATTAGCCCTCGACTGGAACTTCGACCTTCGTCCGGACTTCGTCGACGTGAAGCTTCGCTTTTTTGTCGCCTTTTGTTGGGTGTTACATCCATAAAAGCGTATACAATTCTCATTGAATGGACCAACAATGTGGAATGCGACGTCTGCGCCATCGAAGAAGACATCGACCATCTGATATGCCATTGCCCTCAATTTACCACTGAAAGGCAGAAGCTTTCGGACACAGTGCGACAATTAGACGATCGTCCACTCTCTATGCAGATGCTACTGGAGCATCGTCCTCGCCTTTCGCCGGCTCAAAAAGCAGTCAAAGCCGTCTTGCGATTTTTGAGGACTACAGGCCTATCTGAACACCTTCAACGTTTCTGTAGTGCCACCGCTGCATACGCGTAAGCCCATTGACTGACACTCTTTTTAGGGGTGAAGCTCCTTATAGCGGCACCCGTTCGTTCCTCGTCGCCATTGTAGTAGTGTGTAACAAGTATGAAATTTTGACCTCCAAGATGGTGCCGGTGAGAGATTGCGTTGTTGAGCAATAAAAAATAGTGCTCCATGTACATGCTAATGGCTTCTAAGGGGGAATGAGAGACAGGAGAATTCGGCTTTTAGTTAACGCGCACGCTGCGAATTTTTATTGTTCAGCAACGCACAGAAGAAAAGAAAGGGTTGCTACGTTATGCTCGCTGGGCGTAACCTTCCTGGTTTTAGAAAGGTTTAGCGAGCATTGGGCCGTAGTGCCATGAATACAGTGAGCTAGTATATACCAAGAACTCGAGGTGGTTAAAGGTGGGAAGTAGACACGAAGCGCAAGCCGTCACAAAGTGTGCGTGCACCTTCTCTCGTTCAGTCCTTGGAATGTCCGCTGGATGGCAGTGCTTCTATATGAGGAATGTATGATGAAAAAATGCGACATGGTGGTACTCGGAGTGTTCAATAGGTGAACGAACGGATACACAGACAGATGCATGGATGGACGCACGGATGGCTGCATGGATGGATGGACGCATGGACGGACGCAGGAGCGGACGCATGGACAAAAGACGGAACGGACGCACAGATGAACGTGCGGACGCATGAACAGAAGCACGCGCTGATGGGCGGATGGACGCACGGGCGGCCACACAGACGCACGCATGGATGGACGGAAGCAAGAACGATTGGACGGACGGATGCTTCGCTCCACTATCCATCAGTGACATCGAGCCATCAGTGACATCCGTGGATATGCTGCCATTTTTTTCTCTCTTTCTCTTCTTTTTCCTCTCTCTCTCTCATCTTTATGCCCCCCTTCCCATTCCCCCAGCGTAGGGTATAAAACCGTACTTGTGCCAGGTTTACCTCCCTGCCTTCTCTCTTGTTGTGCTTGTCCTCCATAATGGGTTGACAATAAAACACGCTTCTATAACTCAAAGATATACCACGCTTGGGTTGGGGCGCATCATAAATATCTGCGCCCGAATAAATTGTAAAGTCACGGCTGACGAGAGGAGGACTATAATGAGGACTATAAAAAGAAAGGATTCTAGAGAACGCTTATAATTCCTAAATAGGTGTAGTTATCATAGTTAAGAAATGAAAAATAAGTAACGTAACACTAGCCTGAATAAAAATAAATTTCCCAATCATGTATATTTGAGAAACTAAGGAGTTCAAGTGCTTCGCTTCTAAATGAGGCAAAACTGAATGCAGTAAAAAAAAACCTTGGCCCCGTATCTGCATGTAATCTGCGAATGTCACCGAAAGACGATAGTCTTGAGTGTGGAGAGAGTGAACAAAACATGTATTTGATGTTTTGCGCAAAAAAAATCGGTGAATTGTATTCCGGAGGGGCTGCGTTAGAGTGCCTCGAGCGTGCAGCGGAGGCGAACGAGCACTTCGAGGCACGTTAGCCACGAGCGCCATCTGGCAGTTATCTTCGAAAACGAAGGAAGGCCTGCGTGCCTGCGGGGAACATACGTGCATTCTCGAAGGCGATGAGGTGTAGAACGCAAAGTGACGGGAAGGTGCCACCACCGTGTCGTTTTAGCAAAGCGTTGGTAAAACTTGCTATTTTGAGCCCCGCATCGCACTCTGACCACAGCGTTTTTAACGCTACGTTTCTTCGAATTACTTGTGTGTGCGTTCCCTAGTATGAAGGCAAACATAGAAAACATCGACGTGTTGTTATGGTACCTCAGATATGCGCAATCATTGCTTTTTATTCGAAAATCGCACACGTAAGAACGCTGGTCCTTGAGCAACATTGGTGCGTGCTGCAGATGGGGTCGGCCGTTCGGGGTACCGATTGGGCTGTTTCGAGTTACCGGTTCGTGGTGAGAGTAGACAAACAGACAAATGTGCAGATAGGCAGACGAAAGTTTTTGCGTCGATGGTCCCCAAGAAAGACTATCGTCCCCAAGAAAGACTATGCGTGTTCACGCTGGAGAAGCAGGCACATCCGCGTGGCGTGGATCCCCAACATCAACTGGTTTTATTCGGTTTCTCTTGAGTGCACAACAGGGTGGCACTGCGTGGTGGCTTGGCTTGGCTTGGCTGCCGTCACAGTAATACCGCCCTTGCCCCCGCCTAGTGAGTTGCCGAGAGGGGTTACAGATTGAGGCGAGTGGGCACTGTTGATAGCCGCCTACTGTGCGTCAGCCGGGAGGGCATCTTACGAAATTAGGCGGGCTGGCATTGGAGCTGGGAGCCCTAGCGATTATTCTCTTAGCGGAGGTCATACGGCGTCGTTAGGGTCCATGTCTGCTGGCGTGACGTGGTCTAACGGCACAACCTCCTCGTAGCTGCTTCTCCTCATTGTGAATTGTATCTTGCCACGGCAGAAGACATTAATGGGCCCATCATAGAGTGGCAGAAAAGGTTGCCGGACCGCGTCGTGTTGTACGAACTCATATGGGCACCATGTGAGCTGTGAGTCGACGTGCACCACACGCGACTCTGAGGGCCGTGGAGATACCGCCATGCAGTTGGCTCATCACGTTGCATAGGCCAAGTGCACTGGAATCTAAGGAGGCCTCCTCTGAGCCACGCGCAAAGAGCTTTCCTGGCAGCCTGAGCGCCATGCCGCAAAACAGCTCAGGGGCACTGTAGCTAATGTTCTCTTTCAAGGTAGACTTTATACCCAAAATAACGAGTGCGAGGGTCTTCACCCAGTTGTGTTCTTTGGTTGCCGTGAAGGCAGCCTTCAGCTGGCGGTGAAAGCACACCACCATGCCATTGCTCATGGGGTGGTACGGCGTCATGCATTTGCGTGAGGTGCCCATGAGCTGCCTGATGGTGGCGAAAAGGGACTATTAATCAGCTGCCCGCTCATAATAAGTTCACGTGCTACGTGACGCCTAACATGCGCACAAAACGGTGTTTTCACATTCGTTGTGTGGCTTACAGATGGCGCTAACTGTCACTCCTACTTCTAAATTCACATATAAACCCAAAAAAGTTGATGGAGGGAAGGCCGCTGTGGTAGCTCAGTGGTTAGAGCATTGAACGCGTTATTCGAAGGTCGTAGGTTCGATTCATGCTCACGGCTGCTTATTTTTTCATCCACTTTTCTTTCTTCCTTCATATTTACATTCCATTGGTTCTAATAACTTCCCCTGTACATTCCTTGGCATTACTGTCTGTTAGATCTCATTAATATTGTGTTAAACCACGGAAAAACGAGCCCTTAGGTATACACTTCTTTCCCTTATTTCATTGAACGAGGGTCTCGTACTGGCAGACTAGGTGTCATTAGGTTGTATACGAGGGACTATTAATCAGCTGCCCGCTCATAATAAGTTCACGTGCTACGTGACGTCAAACATGTGCACAAAAGGGTGTTCTCACACTCGTCGCTTGGCTTAAAGATGGCGCTGACTGTCACTCCTACTTCTAAGTTCACATATAAACCCAAAAAAGTGGATGGAGGGAAGGCCGCTGTGGTAGCTCAGTGGTTATAGCATCGAACGCGTTATTCGAAGGTCGTAGGTTCGATTTCTGCTCACGGCTGGTTATTTTTTCATCCACTTTTCTTTCTTCCTTTTCTTTATTTACATTCCATTGGTTCTAATAACTTCCCCTGTAGATTCCTTGGCATTACTGTCTGTTAGATCTCATTATTATTGTGTTAAACTACGGAAAAACGAGCCCTTATGTATACACTTCTTTCCCTTATATATATATATATATATATATATATATATATATATATATATATATATATATATATACATACATTGGTTTTGAACTTAGTACTGTCATTGTATAATTCTCTCTGGTCCAGGTAAAAGATGTCAGACATTTGAAAAAAGTCAATTGTTACGTTTGGGTTCTTTCTTTTTTTACCATCAATCCAAAAACTGCAATAGTCACGCTCTTTACAGGAAAAAATTGGTAGCCGGCGTAAGGCATGCGCGGAGCATACGACAAAACAGATAGATGAGCAGACCCATAAACGCGGCCAAGCGTGCGTTCGTACCGTCGGCAACGACCAAAAAGTTTCATACAACAATGGCTAGAGTGAAATATGACGCTAGAGTCAACGCGGGCTCCTTCAGTGGCACTTGTGCTCGCATGGCGATGATAGAAAGTATAGGCTTCTGATCCGCTTCGAGTGTATTATGTTCATGAGAAGCATGATGCTGCTTTTCCGAGTGTAAAACAAAGTAATATGAAGGTATATTAAATTGATACTTGCTTCAATTTCTCGTACGCAAGCTTTATCGCAAAAGGTTCTAGAGACTAGGCAGTACAATTAAAACCTGGACAAATTAACCACCAGGGTATGCATCGCTCTGCCATTGCGTTCCAGATTTGGCATCAAGATGCAATAATTGTTCTTTACTACATTTCAAAACAAACATTCTTTGTTTGCCTTCGATAGTACGAAATATCTATCTATGAAAATAACAGCATAGTATCAATTGAGAAATGCATGAACGTTTCGGCTGCTGCGATGCCAGGTGTGTCTGTTCAAGTTGTCTGTCCGAAACGCACCTTTCGTTTTGACGTGAAGTCGAGTCAGAAGAGCGTCGCAGTGCGTCTACTTCACGTCGCCGTCGTTGTGCAGTTGATATACACGAGTTTTTGCAAGACGCACTAGCATAAACGTGAAATGGATCCGCCACTGGCATGGGACGCTGCATCTATGCGTAGCGGTGAGTGGGCGACGCTTCGCTTAAACTGTCAAACACAACCTCTACAGCTCCAGCGTTGCAGTAAATTGAGAGACCTAGCAGTTTTCAGCTTCTTTGAATAACAAAGGTGCAGCTTCAGTCCTTTGCACCCACCCCACTACCCACTCTACGCGAAGAACAAAACTTAAACTGCAGAAAAAGATCCATAGACAGTTCACTGGCTAACGCGATACAATCTGAAGCCTGTACTTTCCATAATTTCTATGAGAGTATATGATCGGAGCCCCAGATTCCTTTCTAGGCATTATTGTATGAAACTGAATGGAAATGGCGGACGGAGCCCCCACCCGCGGCTCTGCTCGAGGCAGCCCCTCTCCTTCGCCACTGGATGGATGGATGTATACGGCTGTGCTCTTTAGATCGCGTGGTGGCTCATGCCACCACCCTATCTAAAGTACTATCACTGTCTGTTTAGGGATTGAATTTCACTCGCGCCTAGATTATAGCCACCAATCAGTTAGCCTCCTCCTGGTTATTTCTACCTGGTTAAAATCACTTTTGCCTTCACTGTCTCTAAACCCCAATGCTTTGAAAAATTCGGGGCCATTATCTTCGACTATAGGGTGGAGCCCTTCTCACAAATTGTCAGATGTTTAGCCGTTTCCTCCTCCTCTGCGCTTGCACTACATACCGTGTTTTTACCTTCGCGTTTTGCTCGGTATGACTTGATCCGCAATACTTCATTGTAGCCTCGAAGAGCCGATAACTACCTCGAGAATTATCGTAGATCTTTACTCTTGCAATTTCCTGCTTAAAGTTCGGTAGGTCCCCGGGGATGATGTTGTAAGCATTCCCATCTTCTACATCTCCCTCTTTGTTTCCTTCACCTCCTTCTTAACTGATGTTTCCTTTTGGCTTGGTATTCTGCTGTTGTCTAACACTTGCTTCACAATTTTTGAGTTCGTTTCCTCTATTTAGCACCGACATTCTTCATGTACAAGTAACATAAAGTTTTCCTAATCCAACGTTCCAGTCTTATTTTATTCGATCGCTCCTCGAATTCTATCTTGCTGCTAGATACCCTGCACTGAAACTATGTCCATCCCATGTCTCCCTGTACCTCCTGATTTGAGGTATTCCCGTGTGCTCCCAATGCAAGTTTACTTATGCCATGTTGTTTAATTTCCAATCTTGTTTGAACTTATGACTTCATGCACAAGACCACATTGCCGAACGGAAAACCCGGGACCATGACACCTTTCCAAATTCCTCTCACAAGGCCATACCTATTGTATTTCCATGTGCCCTATTTTTCATTATACTGCATTTCTGGTGCCCTCAGTTATTAGGTATTTTTCATGGTCCCTTAGATATTCAGTCCCATAATTGATTCATACGACCAAATATTTGTGTTTATCCACGACTTCTAGCGTGAATTCCTGTATCTTATGCTCACTGCTTTTGTTGCTATTAAAAATCGTGATAGCCAATTTTTCCCTGATGGACTTCAAATTTAACCTATCTTCCTCATTACTCCAGATGTCTATCAATCCCTGGAGATCTTCCTTGTTGTCGATTATTATTAGTACATCATCTGCATACATCGATGCTGCTAAAGGATGTTCAATGTGTTTTCCTTGCATCGCAAAAGAGAGGCTGAATCTGAGTCAACTTCCCTCCAACTTGGCTTCTAGTCCCTGAAGATACAGCATAAATAACGAAGGTGACAAGGACCATCTCTGTCGAAGCCCGTGTTGCATCTCAATGGGTTCAGATACCTGTTCTTCCCATTTTATAACCACCCTGTTACTTTTATAGATATTTTTGAAGATTAGTTATTTCATCTTGCACACCTAGTGTGTCCAGTATTCCCCACAAGTCTTCTTGAATCAGGCTATCGCAAGCATCCTTGATATCTATAAATGCCAGGCACAGGAGCCTGTGTTCTTTTTATGCTATTTCAATACACTGCATCAAATAATAGATTGTCCTCCAACCTCCTTTGTTTCCGGGACCCATTTTGTAGTTCTAGTTGTTCTCCCAGCACTCTCTCACTCTCCACCCATGTATGTAGTCTTTCCTTTACTATATGTATCACCAGCCCGTAAACTAGTGATGTCACTGTTATAGGACAGTAGTTGTTTATATCGGCTTTATCCCCATTTGCTAAATAGATCATGCTATTGGTGCTAAGGTTTCACCCATAGGGAGCTTCACCATCAAATATTGCTTTGCTCGCTGCCTCTCTTAACGTTTGCTTAGAGTTTGGTCCTAGTTTCTTTATTAGCTTGATTGAGATGCCATCAGGGCATTTTGATGTGCTATTAGGAACTCTTTTCTCTGCCCTTTCCCACTCTCGTCGCCACAGTGGAGCCACTGAGCTGATTGGTCCATCCTTATCTGGTACGGTACACGCAGCGCTTTCTTGGCGTTTAAATTTTTCTGCCATCATTGCTTTTATATATTCTATTGCCTCATCCCTTTCTAGTCTGAACCCCTGAACTGTAGTTTTAAACCTTTCTTTTACACTTGTTTTATTACTCATAGCATTGAGATAGTTCCAAAACTTTACAGCTGCCTTTCTATCCTTTTTTCATATCCACCATCCATTGGGCGCCCTTTCTTCAAATCTTTTCCCTGATCAAATCAGAGGCGTCCCTTTTGCAGCTCAAAAAGTTATCCCATTTTCTTTAGACACAATGTTTCGGTTCACCCCTCTGTTTAGTAGTAGTAGTTAGCATACATGTGCTCCCTGGAGGCTTCCTGACGTCTTACTATGGCTCCCTTAACTTCCTCATCCCACCAGCTCTTGGGTTTGTGTGTGCTTTTTCTGGTTGATTTTACTCGTATCTTAGCTAGCGATAACTGAAAAATTGAGTCATATTTGTGTACGTCAACTCTGTTTCAGTATTCACGGTGATTGTTCTCTCAATATGTTTCGTTGCTCATTCTTTTTGCCCTTCTGCATATATACTACCGTGTGGCTGCGCGTAATGCCGCCTTTCCAACTTCATTTCTCTTCCAAAACTCCTCTTGATACATTTATGATCACTACCTAAGCTTCTGGACCCATATTCATTTGTGTTCCTTACTCTTAGCCGATCATACAGCCTATGTGACAATATTTCGTAATCTACATCGACTGCAGCCTTTCCACCTCCCATGTTATCAGCGCTTCATATTTCTTGGTGCTGTTGCAAATAAATAAATCATGCCTTTCACACATATCAATTAGCATTCTGAATGTTGCGTCAGTATATACATCCATATATTCCACGTGCGCATTCATATATCCTGATATATATACATTGAACTCTTCTTCTAGTTCGTTAATCTTATTTTCTATGCATTCCACCATTTGTTAGTTTTCCTCTCTGGCTTTTGCCTCTGACTACAAGTATACAAAACCCAGGAGCGTCATTTGCCCTGCCACTTTCCCTTTTAGCCATAAATGTTCTCTGCACTTCTGCTTGACCCTTTGTCAGTGTGTACTTTTATGAGTGAATGCCCCAATACCACCAGCCTTACTGCTGCCTTCTGTTCTATTACAATATCCCCACGCATAGTCCAGATTGTTAGGAGGTTGTTCCATGTTCCTAAGATGTGTTTCTACAAAACCGTACACAATCGGCTTCTCCTCCCTTAGATGTTCTTTCATCTCTTCCCTTTTCAACCTATTCCTGCCACCCTGCATGTAAGTATACCATACGTCGGAATTGGCTCCGCCCTCACGGCTAAGTCGATTTCTTTCCCGGACTCTACGTGTCTTGTATATATGGTCCACTTTGGAAGTGTATCTGTCTATAATACCTGTCAAAGAGTCATCCTGGTTGTTTTCCTTGCTACTAGCTATGCTGCACCTGGAAGGGCGCGCGTGCCCCCCAAAAAGCTACTGCGCGTCTTGCAAGTCGCCTACCCAGCTGAAGACCTAGCCTTCAATCGAAGTGAACTCTGTCTCATTGAAGACCACCCTGCCTATGCACCTCTCTGTTCGATTCCACCACCTCAAAGCCTTTCTCTCGACTCATCCACCATAGGTTTTTTGTTTGCGATGACAACTGCTCTTTGCAGGTTGCTGTCACGCACCTGTACTTCCGGTATCATGCATATCACTTCCTGTACCTAAAAAGAAGTGGCACGCATGCCATCGAACCCTTTCGCCAATGTGGTCGCTAGTGTTGTCGTATCTTCATTTGAGTAATCATTTAAACCACCTACATTTATCACGAGATTTCGTCCATCAGCTGTAGTTTTTAGTTCTGCGTCGCTTGCCTGATGACTGCTTCCAGCTTGCGTCCTGTTATTGTCCCTACTGCAACCCTCTTGTCACCTCTTACCCTCTCTTTGATTGCTTCTGCGCAATGACTTAAATTCAAGTACCCGGCGATTATCACGTGCTGTGACTTTTCAGCTGTAGTGTCCTACACCTTCGGGTTATTTACACCTGCGATACCGGCTGCTTTGTCTCCTCCCAGCCCCACCACTACTTCGCTGAAGCTGAGTCTTGCGACCGTTGAACTAGCTGAACCTGCTTTGTCCGAACTTGCTTGCTCTGTTTTCTCCACCGTGTTGGTTGCCGGTGCCCCCACCGTTCTCCCCGTCGGCCTCTCGTTTGCTCACCTTCGCTAGTGCCCCCTTAGAGGACTTGAGTCTTTCTCTCATAGCCCTCGTTTTCTCTTGCTCTGTTGCGCACGTACTCTCCTGCTCGGTGATTCTCATCAGCAGTTCACTTTAGACAACCATCATTTTCTCAATTTTTTCCCCGACCGCACATATCCTACACTTGTCGTCAGCGTTCTCTCCCCTCGCATCTGCACTAGTGTTCATTTTCAAACACACCCCGCATCCTGAACATTTTACACTTTTTTAATCATGCCTTTTTGACACCAGTCGTCTTTATGAATTGTCCTACTTGATAATTACAAAACACGGCACACGACCAAATCTGCCCTAAGAAAAAAACATCTAAACTCTACAACAAAAATTTGCGTGTTCGGTGTACGTGTACCTCCCACACGCGGTGACAAAAGAAAAAACAAAAACAAACACACACACAAACTATTAATTACCTCGTGACTGACCACCAAAAAAGCCGTACATTGTAATAGCGGTCACAAAAGTTTTAACTGCTGCCTTAATAATTATAAAAAAAGGCTCGAAACATGCAAAACCACTTGTCTGCCCAGTCGATCAGGAGCGCTCAAAAACACGTCCATCCACCGTGCCAGTGCGAACTGAACTCAACTGTACGAACTGAACGCTTGCCTTGATTCGTAGCGCCAACTGGCCGACGAACCACCGAGCATGAAGCGGCTTTGGAAAATGTGTCTCATCCAGACGAGTAGAGTCAGCGCGCCTCTCTTATCTTACTGCGTGCTAGGAGGCCATGCGACTGTTGCTTTAGATAAAAACTACATGCAGCACTCGCGTGCGCACGCTGGTACAACCTACAGGGTGTGTGTGTGTGTGTGTGTGTGTGTGTGTGTGTGTGTGTATGTGTGCGTGTGTGTGTGTGTGTGTGTGTGTGTGTGTGTGAGTGTGTGTGTGTGTGTGTGTGTGTGTGTGTGTGTGTGTGTGTGTGTGTGTGTGTGTGTGTGTGTGTGTGTGTGTGTGTAACAATAGCTGTGATTAAGCATGCACTTGGTGGTTGAAGGGCGCACTAGGGGCTGTATTTCGATATCGCATTCAACTCTTGAAGGCGAAGCTTAAGGGTCCCCCGATCTTATCTCTTCAGAAACAGGTTAATTGTCTTATATTTTCAACCTGAGAATATATTTTGCCGGGGTGCACTGTGGCTCCACCGAAGAATTTGCGTCAAGGGTACTACGTTGCACTAACAGATTGCGTAGAAAACCAGCAGGCTGCGCAAGATTAATGAAACAAAAGCTGGAAGGGCAGCATTTCTGGAGTCTTTTTACACAAAAGGGTATTGCCGGGGTACATCACGGCTCCTCTGACGTATTTTCGTCATAAAAATGACGTCATAAAATATATAACAGATTGCAAAAAAAAGGAAACGATGAGGTAAGTCTTCCTTACGCGGCGCGAAAGAAGCAACCTCTCAATTCACAGCACGCAGGGCTAACTTCTGTGCCACGTAACGTATGCTGGGGAGGGTTCCGACAGCAAGTCACTTGTACGGGGTGTCTCGATCATCACGCAGCAAGGTTTTAAAAAAGAGGAACTGCGTTATTCTAAGCGAACATGGTGCTAATAGTGTCGAGTACTGTAGTAGCCACTCTAATATTTTGTTAGAACAAATAGGTACTTACTCATAATCATATATGCATCTGAACAAGTACACCTTAATTATCAACATGCCAATGAAGCAGATGTGTGCACTTTGGAACGACACTTGTCTGTGCTACTCCGAACAAAGTACTATTTGCGTGCTCATTTCTTCCTGTTAATAAAGAAATAAAGAAAGCCCGCGAAGTACGGAAAAAAATTGGTGGACCCTTAAGCTTCGCCATTAAGAGTCGAACGCGACAGCGAAATGTGGCCCCAAGTACGTTCAAATGGAAGTTACTTGAAGGGGCATGAAAAGTCTCACAATGCCTCACAGATGGTAGCATATTATCTAGCGTTTGCTGTTCGCTGCACCAACGCCTCTGGAAAGGCATGATATGTTTTCCGCTAGATGGACATAGTTGTTCATTTTTAGAGCTGTTTGAAAGTTCCTGTGCGTTTTTAGTGGTGATGGCTGCACTATCCCGGCATGTTTCGACGTATTTTAACGGCCTCCCAATTGCACCTACAAATTGCCGAATCGACTCGTTTTTCTTGTGACACCTCTCGAATGAAATGTGTTAACGAGACTCCTTCCACTTCATGGGATTTATGTAGTGTTCTTTCTTTCAGTGGCTGCAAGTAACATAGTAGTATCACGGCATCGTGACGTTTACGAAGGGAGCAGACTTCAGGTCGAAAACGAAACTCTTTATTCGCGCTGAACGCAAAAGGAATGTCGAGAAAGGCAGTCGGCATCGGAGTGTTTCTTGCCGGACTTGTAAATGACAGTAATGTCATATTCTTGAAGTCTCAGGCGCCATCGTGTGAGGCGACCCTAAGAGTCCTTCGAAGTGGCTAGCCAAGACATGGTCTGGTGGTCGCTCACAACTTTGAAGGGCCTGTAAATGTAGGGGCGAAATTTTGACGCAGCCCAGATGACGGCTAGGCACTGCTTTTCTGTTGTGATATAATTGACCTCAGCTTTGAATAGTTATCAGCTGCCGTAACTAATAACCCTTTCAAGTCAATCAGCTCTTTGGACAAGAACGGTGCCGAGACCTACGTGACTTGCATCAGTATCTGTCTCGGCGAATTTATCGAAATGGGAAAGTAACGGAGGCGTCTGGAGGCGCTGTTTCAATTCCCGAAAGGCATCTTTCTGCGGTATTTCCCACTTGAAGTTCCTGTCGGCCCTAGTGAGGTTAGTGAGTGGATCGGCGATGCTGGCAAAGTTTTTGACGAGCCGCCTGTAATCGGCACAGAAGTCGAGAGATCGGCGCACTGCCTTCTTGTCAGTGGGTGGCGGGAAGTCAGTGATGGCAGCTGTTTTCTGCGGATCGGGACGGACTCTAGACTTGATAATCACGTGTTTCAGGAGCAAGAGCTCCTCGTACGCAAATCTGCTTCAGGGTGAGCCCGAACGTCTTGATGGCTTGAAGTACAGCTTCAAAGTGCCGAAGGTGCTCGTCGAAACTCGAGAAAAACACAACGACGTTGTCCAAATACACAAGGCAAGTCTGCCACTTCAATTTTGCCAGTACTGTATCCACAACGCATTGAAAAGTAGCCTGTGCCGAGCAAAGACCAAACGGGCATCACATTAAACTCGAAGAGGCCGTCTGGCGATTTCGGAGCGCCGACTGAAATAATGACACTGGAGTGAGGTGCAATGGTGACCTGTTCTTCAAGTACATTCAAGGCATGGTTCCTTGATGGCGTGAGCGGTAGTAGTGATTTTTCTGTGGATAACGTTATCGACGTTGTTCTGAGGTTGATGACTGCACCATGGACGCATAAGTTCATGCCAAGGATGACATATGACATCTCTCGAGTACCGCTGTATGACTACGAAGTCTGTGGGATATGTAAGGCCGTTATTGGTGACTCTCGCTGCGCAGATTCCAGCCGGTGTCACTAGATCACCTCCGGCTGTGCAAACTTCAGGGCCTTCCCAAGCTGTCCTAACTTTCTTCAACTTCGTGGCGACTGACCCTCTGATGATGGAATAGTCGGCTCCAGTATCAACGAGAGCGGTCATACTGTGACCGTCGATAAGAACGTCGAGGTCGCTAGTTCGCCGTCTCGCGTTGCAGTTAGCGCGTGGCGTCGGGTCACGGTTGCGTCGGCTTGATCCGCTGCTTCCATGTTGCGTCGTCAGGTCACCTTTAGTAAGAGAGGTTTCGTCGTCAGCACTTTGCCTGGTTGGTGTCGTCGTTGTCAAAGTATCTTTGGTAGTTGGTCGCACAGCGATCGCACCTCCATCGGTTGCTGCCCTTAGTTTCCTGGAGACGGGCTAGGAGACCGGCTCCGCGCTCGGGCAGAGTACTGCCGGTGGTGCGGTGACATGCAGGGGCTGGGCGACGGTGAACGGGAAGAACTTTGTGGTGTCCATTGCGTTCCTGCCAGGTAGTCGGCGATGTCACGTGGCCATTCCCCTGGCTGCAGACGTGGTGGCATTGACGGCGAAGCCACGCAGTCCTATGTGTCCATACTGGCAGCGGCGCTAAGTGTGGCCAGCTTCTCCGCGGTGGTAGCAGAGTGGGCGGTGATCGGGGGTGCGCCATACGTTTGCCTTCCTCGGCGTGTTGCGCCAGCCTGCTAGTGGGTGGTATGGCTTTGGTGGTGGTGGCGGCGGTGTCCGGCGGTAGAACTGCGGTAGCACGGTGTCTTGACGTGGGCGTTTTGGGGGAGCACTACGACGCACTGCAGCAACGTAGTTCATGACCTCCGGATGAAACAGCGCTGGAAGTTCGGGAATTCCCAACGCTTGCTGGACTTCTTCACGAACAATGTCAGCTATCGAGTACACTCGATGCAGTGTTTCGGGACATCTTACGCAGCTCTTCACGCACAACCGCGCGGATATTCTCGCACAGATAATCGGCTCTGTGGGCTTGAACGTCGGCGTAGTCTGTTGTCATTGAGCGTTGGTGACACTACCGTGTCCGCATCTCGAGCGCTTTTTCTATAGTTGTACCTTCCGCGAGGAACTCGGTAATCGTCGTAGGTGAATTGCGGGAAAGCTTTGCGAAGAGTTCTTGTTTAACACATCGCATGAGCAGCCAAACGTTTTTGCCTTCGACCATGTCTGCAACGGCAAGTCAGAACAGTCGGGTCATCTCTTCCAGCTTGTTCGTTGCTCGGGGCTGGCGTCAATGCCCCCTTTCCTGCTCGGTCTGGAATTACGGCTTGATGGGGGTGTGCGGTACATGAAAGAGGCAGCACCTCCACCAGATATCACGGCGTCATGACGTTGACGAAGGGAGCCGACTTCAGGTCGTAAATGAAACCGTTTATTTGGACCGAACGTGTGGCGAAAGGAAAGTAAGATTACAGCAGGACACTGGCACTGATAGCAGCGAGCAGAACGTCAGCCGTCGGTCAAATGGCAAGAAGTGAAGTGCGTCGGCATTTATACCCTGGCCATGTAATATTCTAGCGTTATCATTAGCGGAGACGTAGGTTCCGGGAAAACCTGTAATGTGCACGAAGTAGGCGTAATCTTAGCAAAGCGATCGACTAAAGCCGTGAAGCTTGATATATTTGTGGGGTTTAACGTTCCAAAACCACGATTTCATTATGAGAGACGCCGTAGTGGAGGGCTTCAGAAATTCCTACTACCTGGTGTTTTTCAACGTGCACATAAATCTGAGCACACGGGCCTACAACATTTCCGCTTCCATCTAAAATGCAGCCGCCACCACCGGGATTTTATCCGGTGACCTGAGGGAGCCTCAAAGCTTCTCGAAAATTGTAAGCGTGGTTTGCGCTGTACGTAGTGTAACGGGGCGATAACCAAGCTTGAGAAGGGAACGTTGCAGTAGCTTTGTGTTTTTTTTTTGTGGTACAACACCTGCTTACCACGCGAACGGCATGGGTTCAATCCTCATTGAGATCGAAAATTTTATATTTATTTTTTGCTTTTTTCTCAATTTTCCCTCACAACCAACGGTGCCGACGCCAAAAGCGGAATTTTGGCGACACAAACTCTCAACAAAATTGCGTTATACAACCCATGACTACACCACTGCGGGCATCAGAAAGAAGCGCCCTCGTCGAAGCTTACTTTGAGGTAGCCAGCAGCAATGCATAAAAAAAGTTGTAAAAAGAAAAAAAGACAAATCGTGCTATCTGCCACCTCCCGTCAGAAGAAACTCCATCTTCAGTATCGGTTCGGTCTTTTTCAATTTGTTTACCTGATTTTACAGCTGTTTATCAAGCGGAATTACTTGCAATTTTCTTTGCATTACGGATATTGCCTCAATCAATAACAGGTGCTATAATTTTTTCAGACTGCCTGTTGGTGTTTAGTTCATTAACCGCGCCTAATAAGACCAATGCTTCAAAAGTATTTTAGGCATTTGCCCCAAGATATTTACAACTTATTCGCTTGGTGTGTATACCAAAGCATAAAGGTTCAATCCTCAATGAATATCCAGACGCACTCGCAGTGGCCTCACATATTTATACCATAATTTGCATAGTGCCGACGCTAGGATTTATCTTCGTGGCATGCTTTGAAATATTTGTCATATCATATCAAAATTTCGAAAACTTTTGCTTGGCAACGTCTGATTTTTCTCATCTTAAGTAGCCCTCGAATAATCGATGGTGCTCTTCTAGAATGGTGGTTATATCAATTACGAGACTACGATGCCGAGTTCCCCTTCTCTATAGCTGTAAGAGCTACAGTTAATTTTAGTTATCATTGTAATGCTGAGCCATTCTTCTTACTAAAGCAAATTTTGCGCTGAAAAGCCTAAAGTTCATTTATTGCTAAGTTTTACTTCAGGTACCCTGTTATCCCTCGATAATGGCTATTAGACGTCGCATTACAAAAGAGCATTTTCTCACACAACAATTATTTTGCTTCAACATATTTCCTATTGGCTTAACTGAATACTGGCTGAAATCTATAATTCTAAAAGCTGTGGTTGCGATAAAAAATACAAAACAGAAGTTTTCAGGTAATCGCTTTTAAAGTTGAAAACCTGCATTATTTTGAAAAGTACGAGATAACTGCAAATCGACGAACCCAGTCAACAGTCACCAGCCAGATACCAATCACCAATATATTTTTTTTTCTTTTTGTGTTGAAACGTCTTGCCTGCTGAGCATTTTTTTTTCGCCTGAAAGCACCGTCGACGCAGGTCAAGGGTGCGCAGGCCCTGCGCTGTGCAGTGCTCTGGCGAAATTTCAAAAAAGACACGTGCTATACTGCCATTTATAAAAGTCAGCACAGCATTAAGAATGCATATTTATAGTGTTTCGTGCCCGAGAAAAACGTTAGTTTGAGTTCCGCTCCCACACGACAATCCAACGAATTGTTAGGGTAATGAGTTTTCCTATATATATGGAGGCATTAGCATGTATTTATGAACGAGCTAGTTCCAGGAAGTTTGGCTAAACAACCTTCATAGCACATGAGGTAAGGTGTTCTTTTGAAGTAATGGTTGGCCATTCAACTGGGCCTTGTTGAAGCTACACCAAGTTTAGACGTTCTTTAAGCAAAGGGCGTGAGATTGCTTTGTATTGTTTGGTGCCGTGTGAAAATAGGTGCACCGGACAGCTTTTCGCATGTACTCCAAGCTGGCTTCATTTATTTGATGACTAAATGATAATAGTTCTGGAGCTTCCAATTGATGGCACCACTATGACGTCCCCTACCAAATAAAAACTTCCCAACAGAAAGCTCGGTGCCTCTGCATTCTTTGCTGTTCAAGGTTCTGGGCCAATTCTTTTTTGAATTGGCCAAATGCAATCCAACTTGCGAACTGTAACTAATTCATATAGCAATGATGCTTGAACTGCAAGGAATCTCTTGCTACGTGAGACTGGAGGCATGGCGTGCCACCACACAAGTTGTAAAATATGTTATTTAGAGAGGAACACGTTGTACTAAGACAACCAAACGACTGATTCTGGTTCAGAAAAGGCTGAAGATTTCTAATAACGTTAGAAATATGATTTTTTCGTTATTTTTGTTAATCACGAAGCGGTTACAGTATAATGGGTGCTTGGCAGGCGTGTGTAACGCGAAACTTTTGGCGGTAGAACGTACTTTCTACGCTTTACCGTAATATCGCAGCTTCCCCACTGTTTTCTTTTTTCCCGCGAACAGGGCCGTGATCCAAAAGGAGCGATGTCAGCGCTACTAAAACTTGGTGGCACGTTATTCTGCGGTGATTTACCGACGTAGAGCACTACGTCGTATTATATAGGGCGGCCGTTTGGAAAGACGTGCCAGTTCGTCTACTCAGTAACTTAAGCATTCATTGTACTGGGCATTTGATAATTATCGGATGGGTTTCCGGAGAATGTGTTGTCAGACGCAAAGCTACTAATGAAGTAAGATAATTGAAACACGAATTCGCCTACAGATAAAGCTCAATTATTTTCACTGCTCTTTCATTTCAACCAGGTTGCAAAAGAAACAAGAGCCCAGGGTGTTGCAGAACAAAATGGCACATTTGTTATATTTATTTTGTTCTAGCTAAGCCACCATCTGCAATGCTTGACGCCAGTTCAGTTAGAAGTTTTAGATGACCGACTTCAGCGCAACAACATTTCATAAGAATGTTAGGAAACGTGCTTTCATGCACTCCATAAGGAGAGCATCTTCTGCTATCCGGTTGAGTGTGCTTATATCATTTCCTACTTAGAAGTAGGTTAAACTAGGTTTGCGAGCACGTATTCTTTTACCCATGCCTTTTCAATATTCAAAATTTACCTCAAGAGAAACGAATATATATGTTCATGAAATGTGTTGGCTTATTGGGAGCTGCGTTCACCCAGCTTCATTTTATAAATTCAACTCCTTTTAATTACAGGGACGCTCTTGTGACAAGTATAATCAACTGCCTGACAAGTTTCCTGGCTGGCTTTGTCATATTTTCGGTCCTTGGCTACATGGCCCACGTGCTGCAGAAGGATATCGAGGACGTTGCCACCGATGGTAAGACACTGCTGCGAAATTTGTTTGCACAAGCTATTCAACGGTTAAGTAGACCTGAATGGCAGAAGTCGTGAGATAAATCTTCGTCTGGCAGGTACTCACTTGAAGCATACGTGACACAGGGCCTGAAATAGTACATGCTAAGTTGCACTGCTACATTTGGTGCGGAACATTTAAGCCTTGGTAGCAATTGCACACATGCAGGGAAACATCTTTTACCTCTGCAATTTAATGATGCAGCCCTAATACTCAATGTCGAAGCGTACTGCCTAATGAATGCTCGTCGACTTAAGACGTTCTATAAACATGAAGAGGCATCAGGGATTAGGTACATCTTCACACCAATATCTTTATCGTTAAATTTGTTGGCAGAAACCCGTTACAAACATAGATGGCGTAGTCACGTCGGCTCAGTTCCATCTCGCTGGCTCATGTCTCTCAGATGGCTCAGCTTCTACTCGCGATGGTATCATCGTTTGCGAAATCACGTTTGCTGTTAAGAATGTTTGATGGTTTTACCCAGGTTTCTACTGATTCAAGCAGCCCAATTGATCAAAATCAAGGTCTGTGGATGTACCTCAAATTTTCAATGGTAAATTTGGTAATCGCGAGCTTGACAACACTTGATAACCGGACCACTTCGCTTACCGCAATGAAGTCGTTCGTGCCTGAGCGAATTCCCCGCCAGGTCTCCTTCCTGGCTTTCGCTCCATGGAAACATATGAAAAACTGTCAGCTACACTTCTGCATCCAATCTGCAGAGCGATTCAGCAGGAAATTCAGATGGTCATTCCTAAATATCACCAGCCAACTCTAGTAGCTGCGCCACTAAATATCTGTCCGTCAATTTGTCTATCGGTCCGTGCATCCGTTCGTCTTTCTATATTTATTTGCGTTTGTCTGTCTGTTGCCCGTCTGTCTGCCCATCTGTCTGTCCTATCTGTCCGCATGTACGTTTGTCTGAATGTCCATCCGTTCGCCCGTCCATCTAGTGAACAGTTTATGTACCGACATCTCGCATCTTCTTCTCATTTATTCGTCATAAAGAAGTACCGCCATCCAGCCGAAATTCCAAGGACTCTAACGAGAGGTGCCTACTCTAACGAGAGGGACACGCACAACCCACGCCTTCACGAACTTCGCCCCTGAATACCTACTGCTTGCACTGCGCAACCGTTCTCTGGCTACCCCGTATAAGTAGGCACTGAGTCATGCGTTCGGAATTCATTCAAGGGCATCTTTATATGGCTTTTCGCTTGATTTGACGCTTAGCATGAATTGAGTAGATGTGATAGAAGCAACAGTACCTTCAACCATTAGGGGCTGTGATGGTTAACGGACGTTCGTCACTATGTTGGTCGATAGCGGACGAGAAAGGATTAACATCAACGATTGATGCGAACAAAGGAAGCTTTATATTGCACACTAGAGAAGGAAGTGACAGTTTCTTGTTGATGAGGTGCGCGAACCAATGGCTCTGCGCCTCCTGCGCGGGGAACACGCCCCCAAGCAGCGGCAGCAGCTCGATGAAGGCCAGCATAGGGTGCGGCAGGTGCGGCGTAAACACCTACTTGTACAGGCACACCTTGTTCTTCTCGGTCTTGTGCACTTCCTGGTCCAGGAATGGGAACGTCGCAGTTTGGGTCCCCGTCGTCCCGACATGATGCGGTCGTCGACGTGCGCGAGGGCAAAGGTGGCACGGCTGGAACGGCTGACCGCACACGGATGCGCTACCGTGTGCAGCGCCGTTGAATCGGACGTCGCGACCAACCCAGCAGCCTGGGTCACAACTCCCGAGGTCCAGGGTCAGGCCACGGCTCCCGAGGACCACGCCCGGTAGGCCTCGCCCACGAACCCGCCCCCAGCCACTGCACCCAGGCAGGAGCCGTTCAGCAGGCCCCGTCCTTGCATCTTGTACAGGCCGACGGACTCGACCTCGACCGGACACACCGGAGCTCGACCTGTCCGACACGTACGGGTCCCAAGTCCGGCTCAGGAACGCTCCCAGGAACTCGTCCTCTCGAGTGGCGCACCGCTTCCTCTGCCTTCCTGGCCTCCACCCTCGAGCTCTTTTTCGCACGTTTCTCGGTACGGCTCGGCACCGCTGGCGATCCTCGATTCAGCCAGCAACTCCCCTGGCACCTGGATCCTCGGCCACCCTGGACCTCGCCCGGCTCCGTGGTCCTCTGTGCACACGCCCGCGTCTCGCCCGGCAGAACGTCTCGCTCGTCCCTGCCGGTGTGCGACACGCTGGTGACACCGGCGCTTGATGGCATGGGTGCGACTACTGAGCAGTCCACCCGCATTGGAGACGCGATGCTCCATGCGGGGAATGGCCAGCCCGTCCAGCGAAGAGCGTGCACCGAGACGCGATGCTCGACGCAACCGTGACCATTAGCCAGGCCACGTTCATCGCTGTGTCGAACGGCTGACCGTGGAGACGCCTCGCCGAGATCCGCGATGCCCTCGGCAAGGAAGAGAACAGCAGGCCAGGCCGCGCCCCGAGATGCAGTACTCGTGCCGGCAATGCCGCCCCAGCTGGTGGTTGGACGGCAGCAGCGTGGACGGCCGCATTCCCTGGCCGGAACCTGGCTCGCCTGCGTCCAACGCTTCAGCCCGCTGTCTCCCGTCTCCCGCTGCTTCGGCTCGTCCCCAGCCACAAAGCCCACTGCCACGTGATGGTCGCCCGTGGCCCAATCGTGGCACGCCACCTCTATGGGCCACCACAGGTCATCAGCTGATTCGCTGACACTCACGCGCACATTACACGCGCCTTTTCCCGCACTTCCGTCATTGTCGTTTTCTTCACTCATCACAGGGGCACAAACTAAAAGTGTCCCAGCACTCCTTGAAGGCAACGGTTTTGCTGCATTCAAGAAATAGGAATAATAAAGACAAAACAACGTTAAAGCATTCTCAAACCGTACCTAATCGCTCAACATCCCACCACTCTGCGACGCATTTACTCAAGTTCCCTTCATGAGAAGATGTGGGCGGCTTTATACTACTCAGTTTTTCAAATGCGAACGCAATTATTAGTCGGGCTATGTCAAGCATTCGGCGTTGTCCCCGACGGCCGCGGCGGTGTCTGCGTGCCGACAGGTGTTAGCTCTCCCCTCTCACTCCCTCACCCATAGCTACATCTGCGAGTACACGCGCTTATCGACGCTCCTAGCAACCGGAGCACGTGGTGCGAGAGATCGTAGGAGAAAGTAGGGGCAGTCCTTTGCCACTCCTTCTCCCGCCGTTCACTCCCTCTCCTTCCTGCGCCCACTTTCTCGTCCGCTCACGCCTCAGTCTCGACTGCTCGCAGGCTGGGCGCATCGCAAGAAGACCCGGAAATATGTGCTCGAGACGCCTGTGTGAAACGCTAACACCTAGCCGAGAACGCTGTTTGTTTTGTTCATATCATAGCATTTTTCCCGAATTAAAATATACGATTGGGCCAGTTAGTGATACATGATTTAAGTGTTTTATGCGGTAGAAAACACGGACGGGAAAAACACAAGGACAAGAGCAGACAATCAACTGAAGGTTTATTCATCCCGCATTGCATATACATATGATCACCATGAAGAAAGAGAAGAAAGAAAGGAAAAAGTAGCATCTGAAAAAAATTTGTGAGACATTATATACGCGAAGCACGAGGCAGAATATCAGATGAATCACACGCATACGTTATTTGCTAGAAATTAAAGCTCCATATCCAGGAGTGCAACTGATGGTATGCTCACGCAGTTGTCAGCTGCTTGAGCCATTCTCTCTTCTTCAACAATCATGTGCGTGTGATTATCTTTGCGTCTGTACAATAGAACTGTATTTTTAACAGCGCATGGCAACTACGCCTGCTGACATGCTTAGCTAAGGAGGCCTCGTTGCCATTGTGCACATTGTGTGTGTGTTCGCGCAGGCGCTCGTTGAGGCACCTCCCAGTCTGTCCAATGTAGCACGCACTACATGATAGCGGAACCCTGTACACTATATTCGTGACACATCGGACAAACTGAGCATTGGGCCTCACACTGCAGGAATGCTTAGGCCTAATGTTTGCAAATGTAAGTTTAGCGAGCGGGGAAAGTTGGTGCTGGGCTGAAAAAACAACCTGCACGCCTAGGTGTTGGCCGACTTTCTTTATCCGGTGCGACAACTGGAGCATGTAAGAGATCACCGTGACTTTGTCGCGTTTGCCTGTGTCCCTGCTATCAGCACTTTCTCCACTTCTAGACTTTTCCTTCTTTTTCATATTTTCTGCCACAGAAACAAGTGAACTCGGATAGCCAGTTTCTTTTAGACGATCCACTTGATTCTGGCAGCTTGTGTTCACCATATGAAAGCCGGATCTGTCTAGGGTGTTTGTGAAGCAAGAGTTCACTATGCCTCTCTTGACATACTTACTGTGTGCCGATTTAAAAAGCAAAAGCGGCTTCTTAGCCCTAGGCTCATTCATGCAGCATGCGTGGTTTGCGCTAAACACGAGTTTCAAATCTAAGAAGCGAATAGAATTGTTTGTTGGCACTTCGTATGCCAGGACAAGTGGACTTAAGTACTCACTAAAAGCAGCTAGTACATTTGATGAAAGCTCACTTATGCTGGCTGAGTCACACTTGAAAACTACCAGGTAGTTATTGACGAACCTGAAAATCCTCACAACATGGTCACGGTTCAGACCTTCTTTCAAGTTCTTGTAGTATTTAGCTAGCAACAGATCGCTCAGAATCGGAGCAATCGAAGATCCTATGGACACACCACTGTTTTCATATGCAACACTACTCAATTCTACATAAGTATAGGTGCAATAGGCAGCTAGCAGATCAAGAAAACCGCTGACGCTAACTCCAGTTGCACTTTGGAAAGTTATGTCACCCAACTGAACGATACATTCTTCTCCCAATGAGTACAAGGCATCACGAGGAAAAGAATTATACAAGTGTTGGATGTCTATGCATTTAAATTTAAGTGGGAGTACTCTTTGAAAAATTTTGTGACTGGAAGGAGCTTTCGACCATAAAAGGATCAATATTGCAATGAGTTTTAACTTTTTGTGCAAAAACAACTCTAAGGCTTGTTGCCAAGAGCCCTTCCCTGAAATAATTACCCTAAATGACACGTTATTTTTGTGTGTCTTTGCCGAGAAAAACAATTCTAAGGCCAAACTCTCACTTGTGTCTATCCTTTTTGCCTCTTCACACAAGTCAAGCTGAGTGCACAATTTTCTCGCTTTGAATTTTACTTAAACAATGTGAATACCACTGCACTTTTGGAAGACAGATGTGAGAGCACTTACAGCTTTTTTCGGGTACAGGTCTTTCTTGAGGTCCGCTAAACCGCCTTTTTTGTCCGATGGAACAACACAATGTTCATTCTCTCGGAGATAAAAAATTGTCCTGCTTAATGGCAGACTGCTGATGGACGGCTTACCTCGCCTGAGCACGTCTACTTTTTCAGAGACACATCTGTTGTTGTCCTCTGGTGGAGCAAGACTTGAAACATGTCTCACCTTGGCCGAAAAATCCAGTAGAGTGTACTTCTTGTCTACTGCATACCTGGGGCCTTAACCCAACGTTCGTCTACAAAGTCTGGTGGAACTACTTGACCGCAAGCATGGGCGGCCCCTTTGAATCAGTGCTTCGCCGCAATTTCGGAACGTAGTCTTTTTAGCTCACCTACCCTCAAATTGTCAGTGGTATCCTCGATGCACGCCAAGTACCGTGCACGCTAGCTTTTAGAGTTGGAAATGCATACCACGGTTCTCATGACAGAAAAACGCCACGTGGGGCGAACGGAATCATTGGCTGCATGG
The DNA here is from genome assembly GCF_043290135.1 of Rhipicephalus microplus. Classification (NCBI taxonomy): domain Eukaryota; kingdom Metazoa; phylum Arthropoda; class Arachnida; order Ixodida; family Ixodidae; genus Rhipicephalus; species Rhipicephalus microplus. Next base: position 252,810,199 of record NC_134702.1, read on the forward strand.
TGTAAAAAAAAACCTAATTATTTTAACGCTGAGTTCTCACGTGCGAAACGCCGTTATGGACGCTACGCAATGCATTCGCATTTTTTCATAATTCCTTTCAGGGAGGTGGGGGAACTTTTAGGGGCGAAGCTCCTTACATCGAAGGCCATATGTTTTGTGTCGTCGTAGTCGTCGTAGTAGCTAGTTGCATTGAATTATATGTCGTTGAAAATGGTATCACGACGTATCCATGGAGTAAATCATGGTGAGTCGGGCGAAGCGTTCATCAGTCCGTCCGTCCATCTGTGCGCCTGTCTGTCCGTCTGTCCTCTTCACCCCACTTGTCATAATGCACCTCGTAGATTTGCTGCAATTTTTTATGAGCTTCCTACTTGTGCTCGTGCTCCGCCGCGGTGGTCTAGTGACTAAGGTACACGGCTGCTGACCCGCAGGTCGCGGGTTCGGATCCCGGCTGTGGCGGCTGCATTTCCGATGGAGGCGGAAATGTTGTAGGCCCGTGTGCTCAGACTTGGGTGCACGTTAAAGAGCTCCAGGTCGTCAAAACTTCCGGAGCCCTCCACTATGGCGTCTTTCATAAGGATATGGTGGTTTTGGGACGTGAAACGCCACATATCATACTTTTGCTCGCGGTTTATCGTTCGGCGACTGCCGGTGTTGACACCAGTCTTGTCAGGGGTACACTTCTGCGGTCGCCACCCGAGGCAGCCTCTCCGGTGAACCTAATAATGCTTAAACCGATGGCACGCCACCACCCAAGGCGCCAGTTTAAATGTCCCACATGGTGGCCTCCTCTAAGTTGCTTTCAAAAAAACATAAGTGAAGTTTCTAACTCTGTCTCTCTCAGGAGATCAGCTCAACAACGCCAGAAGCGATATAGGTAAAGGGGGAGAGAAGTAGATGTGAATGAGAGAGGAATAAAGGAGGGTCTTAGTGGTGGGGGTGGTAGTGGTTATTGAAGAAAAAAAAAGAAAGGCACGTAATTTCTGTCTGCCATAAGGCGACACGGCGCAGTGCCTTCAGGGGTGTTCAGTCGGCCTGCGCGTGAACGTGCATGTCCTCCGCGTCGATAGCAGAGAAAACAACGACCAGGCATGGCGGCAGGGTGAGGGGGATTCTAGAGATTACATCCACTTCGTTCTTATCACTTTCTAGGCATGGCAGCACGGGACAAGTTCCTACTATGAGCGTTACGCATGGGTACCAATATTCAGCCAAGTACCCTGACCTGTCTGCTCTCAAGCCCGTTCATGAACGCCCGATCACTCCAGGTCTGCACTCATGAGCGTTAGGCATTTGACTTATGGCAGCAGCCAGTATTGCACAAAGAGGTAGGTAGTTAACGTTCAGATTGGCATGGCGAACACTGAGTTTCGGCTGCAGAATATGCCCAACAACGCCGCCTTTGACGTGGACATCATGCGCCGGCTCGTTAAGAAGCCTTCCTACAGAAATGTTCTCACCAAGAAGCGTGCCGTGCATCACCAAGCAAGCGTTTCTAACATCATTCACTTTGTGTATGTTGTGCTGCTTTGCTGTGTGATCTGCTAATTTATTTTTTACAACGTGCCCCACCGCTATGGACTAGTGTCTAAAGTGCTCGGCTGCTGACCTGCAGGTCGCGGGAATGAATCCCTGCTACGGTGGCTGCATTTTCGATGGAGGCGGAAATGCTGTAGGCCCGTATGTACAGGTTTGGGTGCACTTTGGGTGTACAGGTCTGGGTGCACAGGTTTGGGTGCAAGAATTGCAGGCAGTTAAAATTTCCGCAGTGCTCCGCTACGGCTTCTCTAACAATCATATGGTGGTTTTAGAATGTTAAACGCCACATATCAATCAATCAATCATATTTTACAACGCCACATTTCTGATGGAAGTACGTCAGCGGAGCCGGGATCGGGGCTGGCAAAAAATACTTTTATGTGAAAGAAAAGCTGGCTCATCTCGGCGTATATGAATCTCTACATGAAGACAGTCAAACGTAGCTTGACTGATCCAGTTTATTGAGTTCTGTGCATTGTTCAGAGCCTGTACTATGTGTATTGACGTTTGACTTCTATAGAACCTTTTCACCAGGTTCAAACCCACGTTAGCGCCTAATGGCACTACTTGGTTTCCTTGACTAGCTTCAAAACAATTAAGAAGGAAAGGTGTGTGAAGCTCGGAAAGAGCGCCGCTCACTTACTCCATTGCTCAGTGGCTGCGCGAACAAAGAGCTGTTGCCCTGTGAAGAGACGCTTTATTGAAGCAGTGAAGCGGTTGTTCCAGTCTAACCCCTAACCTCCACTCTCCTATTGTATATCCAAACAGCCCTTTTTCAACCCTCGGTCAAACATGGCGTATCCGCACAAGCCAATCACACATGGGGGCTCTCATGACCACGACCAATTTAAAGAACAGTATATTAACAGATGCGTCATTGGTAGAAAATTGGCAGTTCCACGTATAGTGGGAATCGACGATATGTGAAGTACGAATGAGAAAGATTCATACGTCACTTTAAAATCATACAACGTTACCAGGTGGAGTAATTATGCCGTACATGCCTGCCATGTCACGATTATCGTGTTTTATTGTGTCCTTTGCCTTATTCATGTATTCACGTCACGTGATAACAAATTTAGTATATGTGGAGATAGCGAAACGACCGCAAGCACGCTATGACCGTGGTGTATTCTCATGTTTTTACATGACACGCGCCTCAGGATCATCAAGTTTGCACCAGTAATATACTTTCGTCATGCATTGACGTCACGTAACACCAAATTTGGTATATGTGGAGCTAGCAAAACGGCCGCGAGCGCATCATGAAGCGTTCAATATACTCCGATGTAGCGTTGACGCGCGCGCACGCTGGGCACAGCGACGCTACGGTAGGAAAATGTGAGCAATCTATGGTATGACGCCAGGGGCGATTGATGCGATCAGCGTCCATCAGCACGGCTCGATGGCAACCAGCACGAAATGCGACGTCTTGCATTTCGCACTGATGCGTTACCATGACAACGCTGCGTCTCTCTGTTTTCGTCACGGGGGGACGCTGGACGCACTGAAACGCACACGCGTCAAAGAAATGCAGCGTGGCACGCACCTGTGAGTATATCGCAGGACCGGTGCCTGGCGTGGCAACGCCGGCGTGAACCGACGAAATAAACGGCCGTGAGCACGCGCACTGTGTCACGTCGAAATGTATTGGCGCCTTGACTCTGGCATGTATGGAGGCGGAAATGTTGTAGGCCCGTGTACTCAAATTTCGGTGCACGTTAAAGAACCCCAGGTGGTCAAAATTTCCGGAGCCCTCCACTACGGCGTCTCTCATAATCATATGGTGGTTTTGGGACGTTAAACCCCACAAATCAATCAATTGACTCTGGCATGCAGTCATGTTCTCACATGACACTCATCTCATGATTATCATGTTTGCACCAGTCACATACCTACGTCATCCATTGACGACACATATTACCAAATTCGGCATATGTAAAGCTAGCGAAACGGCCGTGAGCGCATCATGACTGTGGCATGTAGTCATGCTATTACATGACACGCATGTCATGATTATCATGTTGGTATGTGTCATTTAACTATGTCGTCCGTTCGCGTCGCGTCATACCGACCTTGGTACATGTGAAGCTATCGAAACGGCCATGGGTGAATCATGAGCATAGCATGTGGTCATGTCCTTACAAGACACGCATCTCATGTTTATCATGTTTGCCCCTGTATCATACCTTTTTCATCTGTTCATGGCCGGTAGTACCAAATTCGGTAAAAGAGAAGCTAGCAAAACGCCCGCCAGCACATCATGAGCGTAGCATGCAGTCATGTCACATGACACGCATCTCATGATTATCGTGTTTGCATCAGTCACATACCTTCGTCATTCATTCACGTACCGTAATACCAAATATGGTATATGGGACGCTAGCGAAACGCCAGCGAGTGCATCGTGAGCTAGGCTGTAGTCATGTTTATGCATGACACGCATGTTATGATTTTCATGTTGGGGTGTGTCGCTTGAGTTCACCATGCAATCAAGTCATACCATACCAGTTTTTCAACATGCCGTGTGAATGAAACCACCGCAAGAGCAGCAGGACCATGAAATATAAATCATGACATTCATGACATCCATGTCATGATTTTCATGGGCTGACTAGTAAAATATGTTCTTCATACAGTCACGTTATCTCATACCATGTTTGGCATCGATACCATTGTCGAAATGGCCAGGAGAGCTAAAAGTCGTAGGCGGCTAAATAGATAAATAGATAGATAGATAGATAGATAGATAGATAGATAGATAGATAGATAGATAGATAGATAGATAGATAGATAGATAGATAGATAGATAGATAGATAGATAGATAGATACGCTCAAAGTCGCCGAAGTTTGTGAAGAAATGCTTCGCATTTAAAAAGAAGAGGAGGAATGGACAAGATTCGAAGTGGCACGAGCGCGCACACCGTACTGCGATGCCCGAGGCGTATGACCCCAGCTGCGATCAGCGCACGAGCAGCGACGAGCTGGCATTGTCAACGTAGGCTCGGCGGGAAAAGGACGCATCACCAGCTAGCGTACTGGCGACGGCAGCGACAGGGCAGTGACTCGGCAACCTGTGACGCGGGGATCCTGAGAAGTAAAAGTAGACCTCGACATGCTTCAAGGAAGGCCGCTCACGAAGCAGCCGCCACGCACAGCAACTGCCGACGTTCTTGGCGCAAACCTCTTTCGAAGCAAGCCGCCGAAGTCATTCTCCGTGTGACTACGTCACCATGCAGCACTGGGCATCGCCAGCGGCCGCTATAGGCCAAATACAAGAGACATCCGCCACGTTAGAAACGTCGTAAGGCGACGACGGCGGGTGACCACGTCGGCAGCGGCATGAACAGCGACGTTCGTAGAGAAGGCCGAGAACCCCGTCAAGGACGTTGACGAGCAGTGCGTCAGTTGCGACAAGTAAGACGAAGAGAAGCACCATGAGAAGCGCTAAGGCTGTAGAGATGTCTGGCAATAGTTAGGACAGTTTAGTCTGTAAAGAAATTTGTTTAGAGGTTAGTGGTTTAGACTGGAGTTATTTGAATTTGTTTGCTACCAGTTTGTATACTTGTGTATAGAGGGATTGTCGTACGTGTGTTTAAATAATGTGTTGTGTTCTTATCCGAGTCTTGTTTCAGTTCATCGCCTGAAGCAGCAGTCCTAGTATCCGTGACATCCCCGAAGAGTGTTGCTGGACACTCGATGCCGACAAACGCGATAAAAAAACGCTCAGAATAATCAACTCACTCTCGGTGCATGCACACGCGTGAACCGAGCTTCGCTTCAATTTCAAAGGCTGAACTTTTTGATCCTACTGAAAAAAAAGACACATAAACATATATCCCGATTACTAAAAATTATTATCTGAAAGAAAACAATTAAAAGGCACGCTGAATGAAATCCGCAGTATTAGGTTCACGTTAACTTGACACAGGGCGCACACACTGTGCAGAGTTCTCTTTCATTATGTCTCTTGTGTCTCTTAAATTCACCACACCAGATGATCATTGTACCAACATGTCAGACCCATTTCGTGCGCCCTCGGTGCCACCATAACACGCTCAGAGGTAGCGACGGACGCAGCGTAATGCGCATCTTATGGCGAATTCTATTCAGAGAACAAGAGTAGAGGGGCAGGGCACTGAGGAGTGGGGGGCGGAGCACTGAGAGCAGGGCCAATCAACCTGCACTGGATTGCGACGCGTTCCCGGAGGGCAGGGGAAGGAGGTGATAAGTGGGGAGACCATGTGGTCGAGACATTCCAGGTCCTGGCATATTCTCTGTAGGGAGGCAGCAAAATATTCGTGAAACCGGTCAGCCACACGCTCTTCATCATCTCAGTATCTAGATGTTTGTGCAATGACGCTAGTGACGCATTAGGCAGACGTCTAGACCATACAAAACAGTGGTGTAAATTTACACATGGTTGCTACCATTGCCCTCGCATTTGCCGCGGAAGAAAAAGTCCGAGACTGTGACGCTCAAGGGCCACGTGACTCGTCGTACTGCGCCTGCTCTGCTTTTCAGGTGAGAGCACTGTGAACTGCTCCTGGCAGCTCTCGGCGCAGCAAAAGCACTTTCGCCCTACAAATGGATGACAGTGCTCCAGCACCTGCTCGACCACTGAAACACGCCTGCTTCCAAGAGAGTACTTTCAGCATGCTTTTTAGTGCTCCTGCCTTCCCAATAGTATTCACCATTAGTCTCAATAGATCGCACCGAGCAAAAAAAAAATACTTCTGAACTCGTTTCACAAGCGGTGCGTTATTGTCTACAAAGTTATGGTCGCAAAAAACATATCATACACCTAAAACACTTCTATCAATTTGGGGCAACTTTGTACTGCAACGACTACTATAATAACAAAAACGAATGTCTGATAAAATAAAAAAAGACATTTTCACAAGACGCAGAATCTATCAGTCTCTCGTCTGTTCGAACCACTTAACATCACTCATAATTCTTATCTTAAACGTGCGACACGAACACATGCACGAGTATTCGATTCACCGTAACCGCTTCAGTGGCAATACAGAAAAATAAAACTGCCATACTTGACGACCGAACGTCTCATTTCCACTAAACAGTTCAATGCGCCGAACCTAATGACCATCAGAGACGCGAAAGAAAAGCAGCAGCCTTGTTCAGTGCGCCTTTATTACCAAGAATTTGATGTCACGTTCTCATTTATTTAAACTGTGGACTCCCACTGTTGCGACTGGCTCAGCCTTGCACTGAGGATTGCGATTTGTCATTCATATTCACCTACTCTTTTGGAGTAGGAACCTCCTGTTGCCGTTTTCTTTGCGTCCGCCGCCAAACGAAACGCTTTGCACTTGGTTGATTTTGACCCAGAAATCGACGTGAAGGCCTCTTTAGCTCAATGATACGCAACCCATTTCTCTGCATTCCACGACTTTGGGTTCTGAACTCTTTTAAGAGACGCATCAATCTGCTGTTTCCGATAAATATCTGACTTTCTACTAAAGGCCTTTCTACTAAAGGCCACCTGTCGGTAACCCACATTCCTAAACACCTTAAAAAAGCGAAAAACTTGTTGCTAAAATAACCTCTCGTCACGCAAGAAAATAGTTTCAAACCTAAATGAACAACCAAAAACAAAACTACTTTCAACAAATTCGATAGCTGGATTATTCGAAGAATATACGGCGGTAGTGCACACTTGAGTCATATACGCGATGGTGCTGTCCTGAGAACTTTCACTTTTGAACAGGGAATACGCAAGACGTAGAACCCGCTTGTTCCACCGGCAAACGCCAATGCTAACCGCCTCATCGCCAAGAATGCTTTAGTGTGCTTCTGTGTGTTCTTTTCCGATAAGTTCCCATCGCAAGAGCTGTCCTGTGCTAACACTTGTAGTCGGCGCGACTTGGGCACTACTAACTGGTGGGACTGCTTCCCGTCCACTTGCTGCATAACAGTAACTGCACAGTAACTGCACAGTAACTGTGCAGTAACTGCATATCAGTTACTTTGACGTGCGTTTCCTGTTTCCCCTGGCATTGCCCATCAGCCAGTGGATCATCTCGTGTCTGCTCTCGATCGAGAGAATTTCCACCGAATCGCCGAATCCGCTCTCCTTCCTCAATAGTACTCCTTTCGCAGCTGCGGAAGGAGTTGTTTACGGCTCTCTTGCTCAAGCGTCCTGTTTCCACTCACCTCCTTACCCTACTGAGGTGTTCGCATGATTCTCTTTTTAGTAACTTGGTGTTCGCTGCTCGTTGATTCCTCCAATGTACACTGCATTCAGCGATAGAGCTACAACCTCGAGACACGTGCTTTGGCTCTCTCATCTGTGGCTACTGCTCCAGTTATTAGCTCGTCTTACACAGTTCACACTCGCATTACACTCCTTCAGACCCTTCAGTATATTTTGCTAACTGTGGTGCAGACATTCGTACTCTCCTGTGGTAAGTAAGGCGGATACACTCGTAGTCAACTGATGAGGGACTGTGCATCGCAGCTAGACAGGCTGAGCAGTGCTTACTGGTATGGTTAGAAGACCGAGACGTACATACAGTGGACTCGCGGTAACACCTTGCCAAAGAGCGTCTGTTAGCTTTACTGTGTCACTACTCTGGCCCAAAACTTGAGCACGCACTTCATTCGCTTCTACCACCATAATATCCGCACGCAAGTCTACGCGTGCGAAAGAGGACTTCTTACCCACGAGAATCTCAATCCACGGATCCCTCATCAGCGAGTTCTTTCTAACGGCAGAAGGTCGCGATTATGTAGCTCTGCTTTGAAATGATCGCTCGTTTTGAGGAGCTGCGCATAAAGCTGCTGCGTTATTAGCAGCTATGTCACGTGAGAGCTCGCAATCTCTCTAAAAGAGTCCTGGTTTTCTGCCATCATAACACGCTCTTCAATTATGGCTGAAAATTATAGTAGCAAAAGGTTTCGCTTGCTCTCTACAATTCAAGTTTTCTTGTGCCAAATTACGGTAAATGTCTTTTCTGCCATTACCGAGGCTTTCTTCAAAATTAGCGGCTACTTCCGCAGTATATATCCTTAGACTTCAACCAGCCTTTTACTTCCTGCGGATGACCAATTCGCTGAACGATTATGAACTTTTTAGTAGTTCATCTTTGTATCATGCTGCCGTAGCGGACATCAATACGCATGAACTGTTTTAGCCTGTCAGCTATCAGCAACTTCTGAATACTTTCAAACGACTGCACCTCTCTACATTTAATTTAGTAGGTGAACGCAGTCTCCAGACGCACCATCACTAGGCTCCAACGCTCATCTGCCTCTTTTTTTTTCACCAGCATTCGCCGGTACACTCGCTCAGAATAACCCACAGTTTTTTTCGCCCTCTCAATATGATATCTGTGTACGTCATTACTCCAGCTTCTGATTGATTAGCAACAAATTTGTTCATCTTGTCACTGAATAGTGGTAGCAAAACTGTGCCCTGTATTTCCTCAGGTACGCTCAATGCCGCAAAAAGAGCATCGACCAAGCTGGCATCATTGTTACTAGTAGGAATGGGCGCAAAAACTGCTTTCAGCTCTTTCCAATACTGGTATGCTGGTCCCGGTTTTTCGGCTCCTCAGATGAGGCATGCGACGACCTCATTTTATCACCGCATGCTTGAGCTTTAGCACTTCAATGTTAAGAATTAAGCGGTGGGGGTATTCCGACTCATTCACGCTATCACTTTCCATAACATTTCTCTGGATACGCCATCTACAAGAGTGTTCCTGAATGCAAATGCATTTAGTTAAAAACAAAACAGAGCCCTGAGAGAGCACAAATCAGGCCTCACCTTGAAGTGATGCCTCGGCCGATGATCTTATTAGCTAGTTGCGATGAGCTTTTTCGATGCCCCAGGAGCTCCGACAGACCACTCCGTTCGTTGCCTCAGTCAGTCACGTAGACTGTTCCTGGTGCTCTGCTCTTGAAGCAGAATCCTACAGCGCCTCTTCGGTTAGTCAGACGCGAAACGCACATATTTCGCTCTACTCTCGTTTCAGACACGCAGCGCTCTCGTGCCCCTCAACTCCTGGCTCCAAACTTGACTAGCAGGCTCGTACCGTATGCCACTGCTGCTTGACGAAGCGCACCAGCAGCTCGCAAAGGCAGTGAGCACCTTGGTGGTACTTGTCGTAGCACACCCTCCGGTCCCAAAAGCAACAAGCGGCTTGACATCTTGCTGGGCTTAGGGCCTTCCTCGCTGCGGGTTTTCCAATCCTCTGAACTGCGCCACTTAGTTTCTGCTTCCTCGACTAGCTTCAACTGTAGCTAAGGATGGAAGCTATTTGAGGTTAGGAAATTGCGTCCCTCGGTGACTCGAGCACTCGGTGGCAGCGCGAGGGAAGAGCCGTTGTCAGGAGAAGAGACGCTTTACTGCAGAACTTAGATATCTGCCGAGGTCCAATCCCGAACCTTTCTTTTGTTTCATATCCATACACCTTCTTTTCAACCTCCACTGAAACAAAGGGCCTCCACACAAGCCAATCACATGTGAGGGCTCACATCATCACAACCAATTGCAGAAAAACTTCCTTAACAGACACTGCATTGGTGAAAACCATGTTTACAAATACAACACATGAGGACATATAGGTTTTCTGCGCAACACGTGTCGTCCCGCTCATTCATTTGTTAGCCCACGTACTGGCTGATGTTCGCAGGTAGCCGTTTCCTATGCTTGAGCTCACTCAGCTCGCGCTCTACACGTTGCTTCGTTGAAGTCGTCCTAAACGCGGTGAGGAACTCATCAGGCCCTATGAGTCAACAGTGTGTGCGTGCGCAGTGAGGCCTTGCGTCATCCCAACAATACTCAGTATAGACGAAAATCGGTGGTCAAAGCTTGTCCGCATGCGTCGAAATCCGTATTGTCACGAAAAGGTGAATGTGCATACGCAACTGTGGCTCAGTCAGGCCGGCGGTCGGAAAGATACTTCTGTGTCCTTACGGCACTAGTGAATGCCAAACAGTTAATTTGAAACCTTGGTGACCGCGCGTCACCTGGTTCTTCTGAGACACGCTTTCTGGTCAGCTTTTTTCGCATTTATGTCAAACAGGGGGGGGGGGGGGGGTTGACTCTTTGACGTCTCTAGTCAACAGTGTGAACGACGTAGTCAGTCACATTTCTTTCCCATGCTCGTGTCTTGTGCATCCCCCCTTCGCAGAACCGACGAGTTAGAATGGCAGAACAAGAGCTTGCTACCTAATTTGCAGCTCCGTATACATTGTGCCTCACAACAGCCCACCGAATCTGTCTACCTAATACTAACTTGTGAATTTAGGGATTGTACAAGGTATTTGTTGATTATACTTAGAGATTGGACTGTAGGTAAATGTCTATATTGTCTTCTGTGTTCCTGTCTTGCCATTTTGATATATGAGCATAGATTAGAGGTTGAAAAAAGCTGTTTCAGTGTTTCCATATTACCTAAAAACGTCTATATTTGACTTTCCTGCCTTGATTTTTATAAGCGCCTGTAAATGCCTATTTGCAAAATTAGTGCCGATATGAATCTCATTTGACCTCACATGTTGATTTCGAGTACCACTGAAGACCAGTACTCATGTTACCGGCCTAAACTAAGCTTTCGAACCTCTAGAGGGGGTAATCTATACTCAATCTCAGAATTTACTTTCAGCACTGTCAATGTTACAAGAACCCGTAGCCTAGTAACGTAGCGTTTTGGGCATGTTGGTACGTCATATTACATTTTTTGGCGCACGAAAAAAAAAACACTGAAGGAGAAAGGCGTGCTCGCAGATTTTAAAAATTTATAATCCCGTACCCTGTTTACATCATTGGGCAGAGTGTCAAATATGCACGGACGCATCGTTTCCTGGGCATAATAATCGACAGAAGTCTTTCGCGGAGCCCGCATTGTGCGTACTTGAAGAAGAGACTGCTATCTATTGTGCATATAATGAAATTCATGTGCGGGAAATCACGGGGAACTTCTGTGGCCTCCATGCTGCAGCTGTACAGGGCCATATTTCTGGGTCTATTGCACTGCAGCTTGCCGGTACTGACTAACACTTGCAAATCCAATACTCATTTATTGGAGAGTTTGCAGGGTCAGGCACTGCGTATCTGCCTAGGACTGCCCCGATGCGCTCCTACTTATGCCACAATCATGCTTGCCAAAGACCATCCGGTCAGGACATATAGAGTTGTGGATTGCCACAGAGCGCACATTCGACATGCTAGCCGTGTCCCTGACCACCGCTTGGCCCTTCTACCCTCCGGAAGACCCCGTGCTACGTTTTCAGACGTCATAGCCAAGCACCTAAACAGCATTGCATCAGGATATACGCCAGCTGCGAGAATGGCGTGTCCTTTGTGGTGCCTCGACCAGCCGCAAGTACGTCTAGAAATTCCGGGAATCAAAAAGAAAAGCAATCACTCCAGAGTAGCATTGAAGCAAGCAACACTGCTATTATTACATGAGTTGTACTTAGACCGAACGCAGATATACACTGATGGGTCCGTCTCGTCCGGCAGCTCATCAGGTGCCGCTGTAATTCCGGCTGCAGCAATGACAATCAAGTCTAAGTTGTCGCATATGACTACATCTACGGCATCAGAGCTTGCTGCTATAAGGGCTGCTTTACAATATCTCGTCCAAGAACGTCCAGGAAAATGGGTTATATTCTGTGATTCGAAGGCAGCGCTTCAGAGTTTGCAGTCTGCCATGCGTAGGAGGAGTCATGACCAATTGGTGCAAGAAATAAGACATTGCCATCATGAAGCTCTAGCACGAGGGCATGATATTATATATCAATGGCTGCCTGGACATATCGTTATTACCGGAAATCAATTAGCCGATGATGCAGCCCGCTCAGCCCATGAAGAAACCCGTGTAGTTCTGATTTTTTATCAAGGAATGATGCAACAAGACAACTTTACCTGCTGGCTCGAGATCTCACACGCACGTTCTGGTCGTCTACCAGCTTCCAAAGGTGTCAATTTTATGAACTGGATCCTTCGCTCAAGCTAAAGCTACCATCACAACTTCCCCGCTCCGATGCGACACTGTTATGCCACCTTTGGTTGGGTGTTGCATTTACAAAGGTGTACTCCTTTCGCATTGGTATGGCAGACACTCCTACATGCGACTACTGCGGAGCTGCAGAGACCATCGAACACGCCTTGTGCAGCTGCGCTTGCTACGACACACAGCGATGCCAGCTCTAGATGGTTTTGAATCAACTTGACCCCAGACCATTTTGTGTGCAGAAGATACTAGGACCTTTGACATCTGCCTCAGTTGCGCAGAGAGCGACTAAAGCACTGCTACTTTAACTAAAGTCAACAAACCTGAGCGACCGCCTGTAGACTGTGTGTGCTCCCCGAGTGTGCTCGTGATTGTGTGTACCTTCTCATCTCTCTGCAACCTCTTTTCTCCCCTTCATCCCTTCCCCAGTGCAGGGTAGCAAACCGGATGTGCGTCTGGTTAACCTCCCTGCCTTTCATTGCATCTTTTTCTCTCTCTCTTTAGAACTCTTTTCTTCGTACGGGACGGCGTATCCCCCCTGGACATCTGGTGCCGTAGCTCTAGCACATAAAGATGAAGGCTAACGAGCGATTTAAATTGCCACTGAGGCAAGCCTGGCTAAATTCAAAATCGAGGCTTAAGTTGTTGCATGAAAAATAAAAAAAACTATTTAAACTGGCTGTTCTTGTTAAAAACCGAGAGTATAACGATGTCGAAGAGTTGATTAGAACAATTCACTATAAAAAAACTTGTTTTCTGCATTATATACAAACTGTAGAAGCATAAAAAAGGTTGATGATATTACTCCTTTTTTTTGTTTTTGACTGTACATTGCATTTGATTTGCTAGCTTTCTCTCAGACTTGGATTACTTATAAAAAGATGCGCCGTTCATTCCTGCCTACTGTCTTGAACTCCGCTTTCGCAATCTGCAAAAGGTGGAGGCTTTGCTATTTATTTTCAGGAAGCGCTTTGAAGTGAACTGCTTGACAAATATGGTGTGATGAACGATGACGTTGAATTCATGACCACATGTGTTAGACAATTTTTAATAATTGGTGTATATCTGCCGTGACATAGCCAAAAAAGAAAATTCATTTAGTTTATTGACCTTGTGTTATCATCAACTGTTGCCTGGAAATATCTTTGCATAATCATGCGTGATGTAAATAATAATGTCTATTTCGTTGATACCTATGCCAAATTTTTTTAAACCTTGTTACTTACATTTCTCCGAAGGAAATGAACGTGAAAGTGACGTTAGCCAATGAAGTCATCCCGGATAGCCCAAACTGTACAAGGCGCCACCAGCACCGACCTGAACTTGTGCACGTAGTGCGCATTAAGCCATACGTCAGCGAGTGGCTCTGCGAGGCACTGTCGCTTCTACAAAGTGACTTTATGCGCGAATCACTGGCTCAGCTATAGCATCGGGGCGATGCTCTTTTAAGGGGAGGCAAATGCCGCGACGACGAGAACGAAGACGATGTGCGCGTCAACAGCCTCGTGCACAGGGACACTGAAGAAGACGACGGGCTTTTGGTTAGCTCTCTTGCTCTTGGTTCCTGCATAAAAACACACGCCGTCAGTTCTCGGACTCAACGTCTTGGTGAACTGCTTACGTTGAACCAAGAGAATATATATATATATATATATATATATATATATATATATATTTGGGTGCACGTTAAAGAACCCCAGGTGGTCTACTAAATTTCCGGAGCCCTCCACTACGGCGTCTCTCATAATCATATAGTGGTTTTGGGACGTTAAACCCCACAGATCAATCCTCAATATATATATATATATATATATATATATATATATATATATATATATATATTTATTTATTTATTCAAAATACCTTACAGGCCCACTGAAGGGCATTGAGTAAGGGGGGCATCAGTATACAAACAAAATAACAATAAAGGAGAAAAGCAGACGAAAAAATATATACATATATAAAAGATTACAAAAATCAAAAATCAAGGTGTAACAGCGTTATACAATGCTAGAGTGCAACGAATTCAGGTTGTCACGAAAGATTTCACGGTTACAAATGGATACAACATGATCGGGAAGACCGTTACAATATGCAATGGCTCGAGGTAGTGATGATAAGTTAAATGCCTGCGTGTGACCATGAATGCGCATAAAACTACGGGCATTGTGAATGCGGCGATGGCGTAGTGGTTAGAGCATCCGCCTCGCATGCAAGAGGTACGTGGTTCAAATCCCGGTACCGCGCAGTTCCCAACCGGATTAAAAAAAAAAGAAAAAAAAATCCCCGTGTTGATGGAACTGCATTAAGAGGCCTGGGGTGCGGCCTCACCGGCAAACACCGCCGAAAACGCACTCCCTCACCAGAGAAGGATTGGCCACCCTGGTGCAGTATCTGGCCACTACCTCCCACATGCTTACGTCAAATAACTCACGGCCCTCAGTCCCCAGCAGCTGCGAAGCAACTGACCACGGCGGCGGTCAGATCTGCAACGCAGCAGAGGGTGCTAAGAATCTCTGGATCCGGACAGGCCGCCATTGGAACCTGAACTTTGCAACGTTTAATGCTAGAACCTTGTCTAGCGAGGGAAGTCTAGCTGTACTATTCGAGGAGCTAGAGGGCGTTAAATGGGATATAATAGGGCTCAGTGAGGTTAGGAGGACAGATGAGGCCTATACGGTGCTACAGAATGGGCACGTCCTTTGCTACAGGGGCTTGGCAGACAGAAGAGAACTGGGAGTGGGGTTCCTAATTCACAGAAACATAGCTGGCAACATAGAGGAATACTATAGCATTAATGAAAGGGTGGTAGGTATCGTAATTAAACTGAATAAAAGATACAAGATGAAGGTAGTACAGGCTTACGCGCCTACATCCAGCCATGATGACGCTTCAGTTGAAAGCTTCTATGAAGACGTGGAATCGGCAATGAGTAAGGTAAAAACACAGTATACTATAGTGATGGGCGACTTTAATGCAAAGGTAGGGAAGAAGCAGGCTGGAGACCAGGCAGTAGGAGATTATGGCGTCGGTAGCAGAAACGCCAGAGGAGAGCTACTAGTAGAATTCGCAGAACGCAATAATTTACGAATTTTGAATACCTTCTACCGGAAACGAGAAAACCGCAAGTGGACATGGAGGAGCCCTAATGGCGAAAATAAGAACGAAATAGACTTTATAATGAGTGCACACCCTGGAATCGTGCAAGATGTGGAAGTGATTGGCAAGGTACGATGCAGTGACCATAGAATGGTGCGGTCTCGAATTCGCCTGGACTTGAAGAAGGAACGGCAGAAACTGATACGCAAGAAGCCAATAAATCAGCTAGCACTGAGAGGGAAAGTACAGGAATTCAGAGTGTCGCTGCAGAACAGGTACTCGGCTCTTAGTGAGGAAACCAACCTTAGCGTAGATACAATGAATGATAATCTGACGAGTATCATTACGGAGTGTGCAGTGGAAGTTGGAGGCAGGGTAGTTAGACAGGACACTGGCAAGCTTTCCCAGGAAACGAAGAACCTAATTAAGAAGCGTCAAATCGTGAAAGTGTCAAGTACAACAGACAAAATAGAACTGGCAGAGCTTTCGAAGTTGATTAATAGACGTAAAGTATGCGATGTAAGAAGGTATAACATGGAGAGAATTGAACACGCTCTGAAAAATGGAGGAAGTGTCAAAGCATTGAAGAGGAAACTTGGGATAGGCAAAAGTCGGATGTATGCACTAAGGGACAAAGAAGGCAAAATAACTACCAATATGGATAGGATAGTTAAAATAGCGGAGGAGTTTTACAGAGATCTGTACAGTAGCCGAGACAACCACGACCTTAATACTATAAGAACTAGCAGTAACCCAGATTACACCCCACCAGTAATGATAGAAGAAGTCAGAAAAGCTTTGGAGAGCATGCAAAGGGGCAAGGCTGCTGGTGAGGATCAGGTAACATCAGATCTGCTGAAAGATGGAGGACAGATTGTATTAGAAAAACTAGCCACCCTGTTTACGAGGTGTCTCCTGACGGGAAGGGTACCAGAGTCTTGGAAGAACGCTAACATCGTCTTAATACATAAGAAAGGAGATGACAAGGACTTGAAGAATTACAGGCCGATCAGCTTGCTCTCTGTAGTATATAAGCTATTTACAAAGGTAATTGCTAACAGAGTAAAGAAAACATTAGAATTCAATCAACCAAAGAAACAAGCAGGATTTCGAACAGGCTACTCAACAATTGACCACATTCATACTATCAATCAGATAATAGAGAAATGCTCAGAGTACAACCAACCCCTATACATAGCCTTCATAGATTACGAGAAGGCGTTTGATTCAGTAGAAATATCAGCCGTCATGCAAACACTGCGGAATCAGAGCGTAGATGAAGTATATATAAACATTCTGGAAGAAATCTACAGGGGATCAACTGCTACCATAGTGCTTCATAAAGAAAGCAACAGAATACCAATCAAGAAGGGTGTAAGGCAGGGGGACACAATTTCCCCAATGCTATTTACCGCGTGCTTACAGGAGGTTTTCAGAAGCCTAGAATGGGAACAGTTAGGGATAAGAGTCAATGGAGAATACCTTAGTAACCTGCGCTTCGCCGATGACATTGCATTGCTGAGTAACTCGGGGGACGAATTGCAACTCATGATTACGGAGTTAGACAAGGAGAGCAGAAAGGTGGGTCTTAAAATTAATCTGCAGAAAACGAAAGTAATGTACAACAACCTCGGCAAGGAGCAGCGCTTCGAGATAGGTAATAGTGCACTTGAAGTTGTGAAAGACTATGTCTACTTAGGGCAGGTAATAACCGCAGAGCCGAACCACGAGATTGAAGTAACTAGAAGAATAAGAATGGGGTGGAGCACATTCGGCAAGCACTCTCAAATTATGACAGGTAGTTTGCCACTATCCCTCAAGAGGAAGGTATATAACAGCTGTATCTTGCCGGTACTTAGCTACGGAGCAGAAACCTGGAGACTTACAAAGAGGGTTCAGCTTAAATTGAGGACGACGCAGCGAGCAATGGAAAGAAAAATGGTAGGTGTAACCTTAAGAGACAAGAAGAGAGCAGATTGGATTAGAGAACAAACGGGGGTTAAGGATATCATAGCTGAAATCAAGAAGAAGAAATGGACATGGGCAGGGCATGTAGCGCGTAGACAGGATAACCGCTGGTCATTAAGGGTAACTGACTGGGTTCCCAGAGAAGGGAAGCGGGTTAGGGGGAGACAGAAGGTTAGGTGGGCAGATGAGATTAAGAAGTTTGCGGGTATAAATTGGCAGCAGCAAGCACAGGACCGGGTTAACTGGCGGAACATGGGAGAGGCCTTTGTCCTGCAGTGGACGTAGTCAGGCTGATGATGATTGTGAATGCGCTGGGAAGTGCGCGCAGGAGAATAAAGTGGCAAACAGTGAATTTCGTTACTATAAATGTACCTATGAAACAGACATTGCTTATATATATATATATATATATATATATATATATATATATATATATATATATATATATATATATATATATATATATATATATATATATATATATATATATATATTGTAACGTATAGAAGAGCCAATAACTCGAACACAATCGAACACCACACTGTCTTCGTCGGTCTCCTTTCTAGTCTACCGCTCCCGTGCCGGTCACCACGTTGGTATGATCCACTACATTCGCCGCCCCCTCTCCCCTGGAGTCTGGGCCAGAAGACGAAGAGGCATGAATACAAAAATCACGTGTCACATGAAGTTTCAACTGGCTTCTTTGGGCGGGAAAAACACGGTTTCTGCTTTTGGTGCCCAGTTCGGATATAACTTCCAGAGAGAACGTAACAGGGCTTAGGGCATTCACCACGCTAAATGGGCCTGCATACCGGGGAAAAAAATTCTGGCAACGCTGTGAAACACGCTGGGTGCGTTGAACCAGCTATAGGTCTCCTGGTTTGAAAGGCGTGTGGTTCTTGTTGGAAGGCGAGTGGAATTTCGCCTGACGATGCGCTATTGCCAGGTGCGCTGTAAAGCGAGCCTTCCAAAGAAGCTCCAAAGTACTGGTATCATCCAGACTGTTTTGCGTTGTTGTGTTCAAACCAAAGAAGCTCTCTTGCAGAAGCCTTGGAGTACTTCGATAGACAAGCGTGGATGGTGACTCTCATGTCATTTTCTGCTGTGACGTATTGAGGGCGAAGACAGCTGCGGCGACTTATTCGTCCCAGTTGTTATGACTGGGACTCACATATGACGACAGTATGTCTTTTATGGTACGGTCTCTACGTTCCACCAGACCGTTTCTTTGTGGTTGCTGAGGCGTGGTCGCGGCATGCTGAATTCCATGGTCGTTCAGTAGGTTTCTGAATTCGCGGGACGTGAAGGCCGTGCCACATCAGTGATAAGCAAGCGTGGCATGCCTTGTCAAGAAATGGTGCACTCGCTGGTAAAAGCAAGGACGTGCAGAGTCGAAGAGTCAGGGACGGCCCTGACTTCGATCCACTTCATGAGATAATCCGTGGCAATGATGCGGAACCTGTTGTCGCGCCACATACGTGGAAACGGTTCCTTATGATCAAGTCCTAGAATCTAAAAAGATGTTCCAGGAGGAGGGATAAGTTGCATGGGGACCGGTTGCGGATTTATGGTAGCCTTCCATGCTTGAAGGACTGTGCACGACAAAACGTAGCGGGAAATGTCACTGTGCATGCGTCGCCACCAAAATCTCTGTTTGATGCGTGCCAGCGTCTTGCGCAGCCCAAGGTGACCGGGAGTCGGAGCGTCATGGCACATGAATGGCAGGGATTGTCGCCTAGCTACCGGCACAACAGGCACGCACGGCCCTTCCCGATAATTTCGGTGATAAAAAATTCCCTCTCCGACGAAATACGACGCAGAAAGACTTTCACGACGACGCTTGGGAGTGCGTACTTCCCTGGATAGTCGTCGGATTATATCGACAATTACTGCGTCTTGTAGCTGTGCAGTTCACAAATCGAGCACTGCAGGGACTGGGGAGATGTCGCTGAAAGCTGTCGGGTGGCGAAAAAGGTAGTCGGCGTCTTCATGGCGAGCACCACTGCGATGGACAATAGAGAAGTTGTATTCTTGCAGTTTAGAGCCCACCTGCCAAACTTAGCATTGAGGTCTTTTTTGTTTGAAGCCAACGAAGGGCGACGTTGTCGGTAACGATCGTGAAGCTTTCACCATGAATGTATGGACGAAAGTTTTCGGCTGCCCAAACTACCGCCAAGCACTGAAGTTCAGAGGCGTGGTATCGGCTCTCTGGTTCACTTAGCCAGCGGCTTGCATAAGCGACCAGTCTCTCCTGCCCGTCCTCGTTAACTTGCAAGAGAACAGTTCCGAGGCCAAGACCATTGGTATTGGTGTGTAGAATCGTCGCGGCATTCTTGTCATAGTGCGCCAGCATCGGTGGTGCTTGAAAGGCAGACTTGTGGTCGCGAGAGGCAGCTTCTTGGTCGGGTTCCCATTTCCAGCGAACTTCTTTCTTTAGTAGTTCGGTGAGAGGTATGGCGCGAGAAGGAAAGTCACAAACAAAGCGTCTGAAATATGAAGCGAAACCCAAGAAACTTTTAAGCTGCTTAGCCTTCGTGGGAGGTGGAATACAGGCAATGGCTTGCAGCTTCGTGGTATCAGGGCGGATGTCTTTGGCGCTGACTACGTGCCCCAAGTAACTAACTTCTGAAAAGCCGAAAAAGCACTTAGAAGGTGTAATGCGAAGGCGAGCATCTTGGAGAGCACACAAGACCATTTACAAACGCTTGAGCTGTTCAGGAAATGTGGGAGCATGGACAACTATGTCGTCTAAATAGTCCAGAGTCAGCAACCACATGAGATGCCCAAGAACCCGGTTCATTAATCGCTGAAATGTTGCAGGACTTTGAAGAGACCAAATGACAGGCGGTTAAAGTGGTATAGGGCATTCGGAGTTTGGAAAGTGGTCTTCTCAGCGTCATTGCGGTCTAGTTCCACCTGCCAATAGCCAGAAAGGAGATCCAGCGTTGTGAAAAAACGGGCACCATGCAGGCGGCCAAGGGCATCGTTAAGATGAGGAAGCAGATACACTTCAGGCGTAGTGACACTATATAGCCGTCGATAGACAACATAGAAACGGATTGTGCCATCTTTCTTTCTCATACGAACTACGCGGGACCACGACGGACTTAACGAGCGCGATATGATACCACGCTTAAGCATGTCATCCACTAGCTCAGCGATTTCTGCGCGTTCAGAGGCAGAGACTCGACGCGGGTGATGCCGAACAGAAACTTCAGAGCCGATGTCGATTCTGTGCTGCACTAAAGAAGTGTGGCCGAGCTTACAGGGTGACATCGCCACGCAGTTACGGAATTTTTGGAGAAGTGCTTAAATCTTAGCTTTCTGTCTCGGAGTCAAGTTGGGGCCGAAGTTGAATTCATTCCAGTCTAAGGGCGAGGCAGTTGGTGGCGAAGGTGCTACGGGCTGTACTACTGCTACGACAGACGCTGCTTTAAGGTAGGTACAGGTACCAAGGGCAGTGCCTGACGGCATGCACACGATACTCTCGGACAGGTTGAAGAGAAGCACTGCAAAGGTTTTGCCGGAACAGTGATGGAAGGCTCGCGGCATTGCGAATTCGCCTCCAGGTCTGGAACAAATGGTACTTTCTACAAGAATGTTCTTGTCAACAAAGAACTTGTCAGGGCTGTAAACAGGAACCCACGCAACAGACGACAAGACGATGGCAACTGAGGTCGCCGTTATCACAAGATTGAGAAGCAGGGAAGGTTCCCCAATTTCAGGTTGTTCACTTCTGTTTGTGCCCCCAGCCGTATTGGTGCCCGTTGATAGAATGCCGACTTTCGGAGAAAATTTATTAATCAGACTTTTCATCATCCGGTTGTTGTCAGCGGGCACGGAGCGCTCTTTGTCAAATGTTCTGTATATGATAGGACTCAACGGGAAATTTGACTGCCTAGAGCAAGCTTTACTGGAGGTTTGCTTGAATTGGTGTCGAAACGGTAGATGTCAGTTCAATGGTTCAATCAGTGTCATTACACTGCAAACTAATGCCAAACTCTGCGCACCAATCACAGCCTAAGATCACTGGTACACAAAGGTTTGGGACAACAAGGAACCGCTGTCTCGCTGTCTTCTCAAGCGCACACACATTCAGGCAGACTTCGCCGACAGTAGGTAGAGTGGCTCCGTCGGCTAGGACAAGATCGGGTCGATCGGCCTGCTCAAGACTCACCGAAAATCTTCCATACAAGAAACTCATCGCTAAAAAACTGAATGTAGTCCCTGTGTCCGCTAGTGCTTCAACGTGCTGCGATGGATCTCCAAGCTTCACCGGCAGAGTTGGCATCTCGGTGAAGGGGCCAAGTGAAAAAAGAGGGGCTTCAGCCATTATGCGAGACCCAGCCCTCGATGGTCCGCATTGCAGTTTCCCGAGGAAAACTGCATAGGAGGAGCTGAGTTTGTCAGCGACTCGGTCACCCTAAGGCAGTTCGAGCAAAATGCCCAACATTGTGGCAGTGGTAGCACCGGAGTACCGCTGTAGCATTGTGGAGCCGAGTAGGAGCCCAAAGCCGGGTCCGGGATGGTGCGTCCGTGTAGGGTGGCCTCCGGTATGGATCCTCAGCTGCTTGCGAGTGTTCGTGTATCTCCGCCTCAAGAGCGACAGCTAAAGCTGATCGTACGTCAATCGGATGAGCGACGCGAACGAAGTGCTGAACACATCTGTTATTGATGGCATCAACAAAGGCATTAGCATCCATACGATCCGTGGTTGCGGTAGGGCAACCCTACAAGGCCTTCCGGGACAAGCTGTCGACGTGAGCAGCGAGCTCTTAAAGATAGAGGTGACCTTGCCGGACATGTTTCATTTGTGTGAGGTAGAGCTGAAGCAGATGCCTGTCGCCAAACTTGGTTTCCAGCGCCGAAACCAGAGCTTCATAGTTCGAGTACTTGCGGGATGTACTCGAGGTATTCAACCGCGGCGCCACGGAGCTCCACAACGAGTGCCTGATCTTTATTTTGAACTGTTTTTGGGCAGCAACGGACTCGAACAGCGCCAAAAATGCTGCCCACGACTAGATGCCATCGAAAGTGCCATCGAAGTTGTGCTCCGAGAAAGCGATGCTGAGCTGACAGAGAAACATTTCGTTCGACCACGGTAAACACACGTTGCTGAAGGCCAGACTGCTCCTCAATGACAGAGAGCCGCACACCTAGGTTGGTGACGACGTCCATCGTCGGGGCACGTTGGGTGAAAGTGGCCTCAAGAGAGAGCGAGTGGGTAACGAAGCGAGTTTCGAAATCTTGCATAAGGGCTTGTCTGTCGGCCTCACCTTGTAAAACAAGGGCTTGGAGGCAGTCAGGTATAGGTAAAATGGCACCAGCGCTAGACTATTGAAAGTGATTAGGCGTATCCTGGACATCAAACTCTGACAGAACCGGCTGATGGGGTGCTGGTGGCGGGATGTGTGATGAGACTGGGGCTCCCGTAGCCTGTGCCAAGCTTTCCTGCGTACACGGGACAGGAGGTTCCAGGGCCGACGACGACGTGCTGTCTTCCTTAGGGTGCATCTCTGAAGTGCCGACTGTTTCTGTCATCGCGGCAGTCTTACTCCTTGTAAACATGGGTTAACGTTGTCACCGCTTCCACCAAACGTAACGTAGAAGATTCACTCACTCGAACACAATCCAACACAACACTGTCTTCGTCGTTCTCTTTTCCAGTATACGTCTCACGTGCCGGTCACCCCCACCCAGTTGGTATGATCCACTACACTACACACACACACACACACACACACACATATATATATATATATATATATATATATATATATATATATATATATATATATATATATATATATATGGGATATGGCACAACGGCAGCGTTGTCAACGCGGATAAATATATTTATTTCCCAACAGTTTCGGGAGGGGCCCTCCCTTCCTCAGGGATGAGTTATACTAACATGAACTTCCAAACTTCGTTGCTGCCACGTCCCTCTCGCATTGAAAGATGTTTGCGAGAGTGAGAGAGAACTAAAAACAGAAACAGAGAAAAAAAGAGAAGAAAAAAAGAGAAAAAGAAAAAAGAAGAAAAACCACTGTGAACACTGAGCACGAAACCAAAGGTCGGTGTACGTCCACATCCGGTTTTTATCCCGTGCTGGTCAGTTCTCGACATGTGTCGGGCCACCCAATATTTTCGCCGCGGTGGCGAGAGGGGTCCGCGACGGCGGCGTGCGAAAGGAAAGGGTTTCCCCTAATGGGTCAGTCGGCTCTTTACCTTTCATCTTCGTCATTTGATTGATTTGTGGGGTTTAACGTCCCAAAACCACCATATGATTATGAGAGACGCCGTAGTGGAGGGCTCCGGAAATTTTGACCACCTGGGGTTCTTTAACGTGCACCCAAATCTGAGCACACGGGCCTACAACATTTCCGCCTCCATCGGAAATGCCATCTTCGTCATTTTCCCGTCAATGGTAATCAAGTGGTAGGCGATCGTGCACACTTTGCACGTGCAATAAAAAACATGAAAGGACAGTGTACATATACGAGTCAGTCAGAAAAAACAAGAATGATCTCCAGCTATCGATCTTTGTCACCAATTTCCTCCTGGCTTACTTTTCGGAGGCATGAGAGTCTTCCGCGGTCCTCGTTGATGCCGGCTACTAATGTTCTAAATTGGCTAATAAAATATGCCTCACGCTGTTCGCGCTCGCACCTGTTTGAGAAACCAGACTGCAAAAGAGTTACGCTGATATTTTCAAAATTGTGGTTTGGCAGGCGCATATGTTTATATAAAGGTAGCTTCGGCAGTGAAGAGGCGTGGTACCGGTGATTATTGAACCACAGCCGAAATGGCGTGTCTGTTTGGCCGATATATTCTTGTCCGCAGATGTTGCAATGTACCATGTATATTACGTTACTGGAGTCACATTCAAGGCTTTCAGTTATGCAGAATTTGAAATCCGAGAAGTTAGCTTTGAATTCACGTGCTGTGACCATCTGTGGGCATATCTCGCATCGAGCTTTTCCGCAGGGATGGCACCCTTACTGAAGTTTTTTTTTTTGGCGTGGGGGTTGTTTTTGCTTTGACAAGAATGTCCTTCAGATTTTTATCCCTGCGGTACACCACGTGAGGTGGCTTCGAGAAAATAGAAGTTAGTCGTTTGCTTTGCCTGATTATGTTGAAATGGCGGGAAAGAATGTGTTTGATTCGTGGCGCTGATGAGGAGTATGTTAGTACAAGGTTCGTTTGCGAAGTCGTTTCAGATAATCTGTTTGGTACCTTAACTATATCATTCCTGTTCACGTTGAGAGCACGTAGTGTGGCATCGTCAATAATGTCTTCCGGATAATTTTGTTTTAATAAGGAATGCTTTAGGTTTTCTGCATGTCTGTCAAATTCCCGCATATTGGTGCACATTCTTCGATACCGGTAGGCCTGAGAATATCGAATGCCCGTTTTGCAATTCTTTGGGTGGCTGCTGTTGAAATGTAGGTAGATTTGACGGTCTGTAGGCTTTTTGTAAAGGTTTGTTGACAAGCAGCCATTTTTGATCGTGACAGTGACGTCCAAGAAGTTATTGCTAGTTTTGGAAATTTTGCACGTGAATTTAATGGACGGGTGGCACTTGTTAAAATCCTCTATGAAGCGGAAAAGACTTCCCTCATCGTGGTTTGATATCATAAAATATCGTCTAAGTATCTTCCGTAGTAGAAAGGTTTCAAGGTGCGTCCCTCAATGAATGAGATTTCAAGTGAAGCCATAAAGGTGCTCGCGAAGTTTGGGGCCATTTTCGTGCCCATTGCAGTCTCACTGACCTGAAGAAAATGCTTGTCATTGAACTCAAAATGGTTATAATTTAGTAGAAGTTGAAGAAGTGTAATCAGTACCTCGCCACTTACACCAGTTGATGAGTCAGATTTTAGATATTCAGAAACCATAGCCACTATTCCGTCATTGTGGGGTATGTGTACAGTGAGCAGACGTCCATGGTCACCAGAAAACTACCGCCTGGGATGTCGAGACTTCAAGTTTAGGATATGAAATAGTTTGTGTCCTTTAGGTAATAGGGAAAATTTAGGGGGATGCTTTTATTAAGACATTGATGAATTGTGATATATTTTCTGATGATGTGCTGTTACTGGATACTATCGGACGTCCCGGATCGCCAGCATTGTGTATTTTGGGGAGCAAATAGAATCCACCGGGAACAGAATGGGCAGCAACGGACTCGAACTGCGCCAAAAATGCTTCCCACGAGGTGGTGCCATCAAAAGTGCCATCGAAGTTGTTGTCCGAGAAACCGATTCTGAGCTGACAGAGGAACATTTCGTTCGACCGCGGTAAACACATGTTGCTGAAGGCCGGACTGCTCCTGAATGTCAGAATGTCGCGTAGCTAGGTTGTTGACGACGTCCGCCGTCAGGGCATATTAGTCGAGGGTCACTGGGTAGCGAAGCGAGTTTCGAAATCTTGCATAAGGGCTTGCATAAGGAGCCGAGCGACACACAGAGCCATCCAGGGCCCCAGCAGTGACGATGTCGCCACTACCACCAGCGAGGCCAGCGAGCCAGCGAGTCCCACCAGTGAACCAGAGATCAGTGGCAAATGCTTGCACGGCAAACTCCAGTGTGAAACCCGCTAAATAACAGGGAGCCGAGGGACACAAAGAGCCATCCAGGGTCTCAGCAGTGACGACGTGACCACTACCACGAGCGAGGCCAGTGAGCCAGCGAGTCCCACCAGTGAACCAGAGATCGGCGGCAAATGCTTGCACGGCAAACTCCAGTGTCAAACCCACTCAACAACAGGGAGCAGAGGGACACAAAGAGCCATCCAGGGCCCCAGCAGTGACGATATCGCCACTACCACTAGCAAGGCCAGCGAGTCAGCGAGTCCCACCAGTGAGTCAGAGATCAGCGGCAAATGCTTGCACGTCAAACGCCAGAGTCAAACCGACTAAACAACAGGGAGCCGAGAGACACAAAGAGCCATCCAGGGTCCCAGCAGTGACGACGTCACCACTCCCATTAGCGGGGCCTTACAACAACCAGCTTCAAAATGACACGGGGAAACAAAAGGTACGGGCAGTCCTCAACACGCATGGTCCCATTCATTTCTATCGATTAGGAAAATAATTGAAAAACGGGTGCAATATGAAAAACACGCGGAACAACTAACCAAATATCTATCTTACCAAATTGCACCTAAGGGCCTCCGCCTAGCCTGCAACTCCTCAATGTCTACCCTAAGTGCTTCAGAAAGGGGGAAGTGGAAAAAATATTACTAGAAGCGTCCTTGCAACTGACTCGGGTCATTGCGGACCATAGTGAGCGTAAGACCACCGAATACAGTGTCGCGGAGGCCACGCGAAAATCGGCATCTAATCTCGGAGACCATGAGGCAAGAGAACTGGAAAGATATGAACTGAAAAAGAGAGGCAAAATTTCAGTAGTAAAAGATAGGAAATTCAGTCAGGACTGCAGAAGCTCCACTACTCTGCAACAGGAAAATAGGAATGAGGCCGTACAAGAACGCAAAGGACCACCCATACCACAACCTAACTTTGAGGAGAAAAATGGGAACTCGAAACTACAGTGTAATCCTAATCAAAACAGCTTCACTCTCGAATATGACGCTGACACTGCCGTGCCACGTGATAGCCAAGAGCAGCCAAAACCTTATGAGAAAAATGTCCTCAATCTTTCCAACACAACGTTCACACGCACTCAGCTACAACTTTTGTCGAGAGGCTTAACCTTTTGTCCATCATCGGGCAGAATAAATGAATTTGAACTGTACCAAGACCTCGATAACTTTGCGTTTAATCTCCGCCTCCGTGAATACTTTCAAGATTGCAAGGACTGTACGGACGAGAATAGATTACCCGGTGGTGACAAATCATGGTGTTCAGGTGAGCAGAGGTACAAACACCTCGATATGTATATATCAGCAGTTCAAAAAGATATCATCAGAGCATATGAAAAAAATCGGCTATCTCGAAACAACATATCAAAGTCAGAACGAAGGGCAATCGATTAACAACGAAAAAACGCTGAAATTACCATCAAACTGGCTGATAAAGGGGGCTGCACAGTAATTCTAAACACGTCGGGCTACTTAAAGGAAGCGGAACGGCAACTATCAGACACAAAATTCTACAAAAAACTTCCAACGGACCCGACTCCCGAATTTGAAAGTGAGATGGAAGGAACCCTAAATCATCGCTGCCGGAACGATAAAATTACCGGCAAAACGTTAAAAGCAATGTTACCGGCCGATTCTGTTCCCGGTCGATTCTATTTGCTCCCAAAAATACACAAGGCAAGCAATCCGGGACGTCCGATAGTATCCAGTAACAGCACGTCAACAGAAAATATACCATAATTCATCAATTCCTTAATAAAAACATCCCCCCAACTTTTCCCTATTACCTAATAGACACAAACTATTTCATCTGCGAAACTTCAAGTCTCGACATCCCAGGCGGTAGTTTTCTGGTGACCATGGAAGTCTGCTCACTGTACACAACATACCCCACAATGACGGAATAGCGGCTATGGTTTCTGAATATCTAAAATCTGACTCATCAACTGCTGTAAGTGGCGAGGTAGTGATTACACTTCTTCAACTTCTACTAAATTATAACCATTTTGAGTTCAATGGCAAGCATTTTCTTCATGTCAGTGGGACTGCAATGGGCACCAAAATGGCCCCAAGCTTCGCGAGCACCTTTATGGCTTGACTTGAAATCCCATTCATTGAGGGACGCACCTTAAATCCTTTCTACTACAGAAGATACTTAGACAATATTTTATTATATAAAACCACGATGAGGGAAGTCTTTTCCGCTTCATAGAGCATTTTGACAAGTGCCACCCATTCATTAAATTCACGCACAAAATTTCCAAAACTAGCATTAACTTCTTGGACGTCACTCTCAGGGTAAAAAATGACCGCTTGTAAACAAACCTTTAAAAAAAGCCTACAGACCGTCAAATGTACGAACATTTCAACAGCAGCCACCCAAAGCATTGCAAAACGGGTATTCCATATTCCATATACACTGTCTTTTCTTCTTGTTTTTTTTCATGAACATTAGGCCCGTGTACATGGACGCGACGGGGGCAAGCTGAGTTGAGTGGCGGGTTCAGCTTACCTCGACGTGCCCGAGTTTATATGAACTCGCACGGACGAGTTGAGTTAGCGGTGATCGCAGCGACGCTTTGCGTCGAGGCGAGCCGAAAGCTCGTCTTCCGGTACCGGTTTCCGCTCCTCCAAGCCTGCGCTCTCGCCGCTGTGGGCTGCGGTTGTTTACGCAGTTGTCGCTCCACCGCCGCGATGGCTGTCTTGGTATTTTTTCTCAGTTTGCACCAGCTGTACTTTATGGTTGTGTTGGTGTCTTGGCTAACACTGCACAACGCGATGGCAGCAGTGGATCTGTTGCTGCACAGCGCTCGCCGCATGCGTATCCGCAGCCTGACGCACCGTCCCCTGTTCACCCCTGGCTGGTCTCTCCAGGAATTCCCTGTGATTCATGGTTTATGACGCCTTTCATTTGTGTACCTGATGCTGTGGAAAATCCTTTGAAGCCCTACACGCGAGTCATTTTTTGCAATAGTTGTGGCTTGTCGCTAATACGAATTAAGCGGCACCCTGAACCTCTTTGAAAATTTTAAATTCAAAACAATAAGCAGTTTTTAAATGAAAATGACTAAAGACCCTCATCAATTGTCGGAACAAAGTGTACAGTTCCACCACAATTAAGTGCACCGTGTTCCTCTTGCCTCAAACGCTCACCCTGTTTGGCTACTCTGATTTCTGTGGCTTTTGGACTGGACAGTGAGATCCTTACACGATGAATTTTTATTCTGAGGGCTTGTAATTTCAATTGGAATGCAATATACATTTTTGAGTAAAATTTCTATCGGCTTACGTAAAAATTCATACGGCCGCATACCATTTGGCGTAATTTTACACCTCTATTTCTATTGTGCCTCGCTTTTGCTTAAAAATGAAAGTAATTTGCGATTTTTTTATATTTCCTTGCAGGATTGGAGCAAATCATTCAGTTTCTTCTCGCTGACTAAAGCTAGCAACGTCGTTATTTCATCATCTGTCCACATAGTGCGTGGAGCCCGCGAGGATGTCATCGTGCCTAGCGCGCGCGTACCGGCCGACAGAGAAAGAGCAACGTCGGAGTGATGGGGACAGGGGAAGCGGAGACCGCGACGGGCGAGAGAGGTCACGAGCCGTCAACTCAGTGCGACCGGTTATACATGCCCTTTCTGAGCGCGGCGAGTTCGGTGAACCTACCCCCTTCTCCGGGTCGACGGGACTCGCCGCGACGACTCTCCGCCCAGACGCGTCCGCTATACATGGGGAGGGCGAGTCCAGAAAACCTGTTTATTTCGACTCGTCGCCCTCGTCGCGTTGGGTCAATGTAAACGGGCCTATACAAAGTGTTTACGATCGCCTACCACTTGATGACCATTGACGGGAAACGGACGAAGATGAAAGGTAAAGAGCCGACCGACCCATTAAGGGAAAACCCTTTCCTTACACACGCCGCCGTCGCGGACCCCTCCCGCCACTGCGGCGAAAATATTGGGTGGCCCGACACATGTCGAGAACTGACCAGCACGGGATGAAAACCGGATGTGGACGTGCACCGACATTTGGTTTCGTGCTCAGTGTTCACAGTGGTTTTTTTTCTTTTTCTTTTTTTCTTTTCTTCTGTTTTCTTCTCATTTTTTCTTCTTTTCTTTCTTTTTTTAGTTCTCTCTCACTCTCGCAAACATCTTTCAAGGCGAGAGGGACGCGGCAGCAACGAAGTTGGGAAGTTCATAATAGTGTAACGCATCCCCTGATGAAGGGAGGACCCTCCCGAAACTGTTGGGAAATAAATATATTTATCCTTGTTCACAACGCTCTCGTTGTGCCATATCCCATACGTTCACGAAGATTAACTTGCCCGTTGAATTATTACTCCCAATATATATATATATATATATTGTAATAATTACACTGCACCAGTAGCGACGAAGAAGTGCCCGCAGCTAGGGTGCTGCCTCTTGTGTGTACTTCTACACGATAATGAAACAGTCGACTAAGAAGACGTTTTACGTCCCTCCTCCGTCGTCCAGAGCACCAACCACCCCGCAACCGCGGTAAGCGCAGCTTGAAGACGGCGCCCAGGCCTCCTCCGCACAGGCTCACTTGCCACCGCTGCCACCACCGTTCCAGGGACGGTATTTAGGCCTCCTCGGCGGCTCTTAACCGTATCTG
This sequence comes from Rhipicephalus microplus, assembly GCF_043290135.1. NCBI lineage: Eukaryota > Metazoa > Arthropoda > Arachnida > Ixodida > Ixodidae > Rhipicephalus > Rhipicephalus microplus. The sequence continues at coordinate 252,841,039 of NC_134702.1, forward strand.
TGTTTGACAAAAGACGCCGTCGACGCGTCGTCAGCCATGGATCCCTCCACCATGAGTTCCAGGACCACCGAATAATTCGCTCTCATGATCGAGGACATCAGCACCATACTGAGTGCTGCTACGGCCACATATTCCGCGGTCACCGCCGATGGCTCCCAGGGCGCTTTATCCGACGAAGCAGCGCAGATCATCTGCGCTGCCGCGCGCCTGCCGTAATAACTGGGCAGCTTGTCGTCTCCTTACTGCTTGTCCTCTGACACCGCCGTGAGTACGGGAGCTACCGCGGGTATGTGCGTTAACACCATCCAGGGCTCATCGGAAGCCTCACCTGACAACGACGCGGAGCACTTGCGTGTACTCACGCAAATATCGCACCAGCCCAACCGTTGGCTCCGTGTAACTTCCGGTGTTCGCGAGCCCTCTCCTCACGTTGGCTGTTTGAGCAGTGTCAGTGTTCCGTGGCTTTACGCCTACAGTGAAGGTGCTGGTAGAGCCGAAAGTATCGATTCATAGGCTTGCTGACCAAGATCATGAAGAACATGACCACGGCGCTGGAGATAACACGCTAGGCGCTACAACGAAAGTCTCGGCGAATGTCTCGAACCACACAAGACCACCCAAGGGCCACAGCACTCAAAAATGCCACCTCCGAGCTCGCCACCGCTAAAGCACATGAAGGTGCAAGAAATTCTCAGTATAGTACCTAATACGTCCATCGCGCAGCAAAGGAAACCGCAAGTGTTTGGGCATATGCAGCTGACCCTTGCGCGAGCCTCGAAACCATAGACTCCCGTTAATCGGTAACGCAGTACGTTCCACTCAGCATGAGTGGAGAGAGAACATCCAGGAGATTAGGTCCATCACTTAAACATTTGCGGAGACGCGCGCTGGTAGAGAACAGACAGTCTGCTAATGGCCATTCTCGCCCATCGTCGGAAGCATCCATGCTCCAGCATACCCGGTCACAGCTGCACCGACACATGCAACCACCACTGAGAAGCAGTCAAAACCACCCGCGAGAGACTATTTCAGCAGCTCTTCCTGCAATGTCGCACCATGGCAGAGACCTGCGGCCACGACGAGGCAGCCATGCTCAGCCACTTGAGTCTTGGGCGTTTCTAGAAGATGCATCGTGGCCTTCAAAAAAACGACTACCCAGGTAACGCCAGTGTCACCCGCCAAAGAAAATCCAGCAGTTCGCCATGCTACGTCGCAGTCATATCCGGGTGTAAAGATTAGAGCACCACTGGGGAGCGCGCTAGAGGCTGGACTGCAAAGCAGAGGAAGATGAGGTCAAATAACAATAGCCGGTTCGCAGGAACGGTGCTGTCTCTTCTGTTTATTAGCGACTCCAGCAATTCTTGCCGCACCTAGCGCAAATATGGGGAAGCTGCGTACTGAGGTTCAGATACACCAAGCACCAGTCATATATGGTAGGAGCACGGTAGGATGTTGCCACCCGTGAAGAAAAACCAACGGCCCAGCAGAGTTCTCTCATGGTGAGACACCAGTGTTACTTTGTTAACTCGTACCAAATAAATGACCTTAGTAGACAGTGACAACATGTCGCTGCGGGGACTGAAGTATGTAAACAAATTTCGCAGGGATGCGTTGCGCATTGTACATTACACACACAACGCGACCATTTCAGGAACGCCACTTGCGCTTGCGGGACCACTGGTGCCATCTAAAATACTGCAAGAAACTCAACATTTCTGTTAAAGAGAGCGGGCGTGGTGACCTCCATAGAAACGCCATGCTGCAACTCCGCAGCGCCCTCTCATATAATCTACATTACAATATATATATATATATATATCTATATATATATATATATATATATATATATATATATATATATATATATATATATATATATATATATATATATGATCTAACAGACAGTAATGCGAAGGAATGTACAGGGGAAGTTATTTGAACCAATGAAATGTAAATAAGAAGAAAGAAAAGTGGATGAAAAAATAACCAGCCGTGAGCAGGAATCGAATCTACGACCTTCGAATAACGCGTTCGATGCTCTAACCACTGAGCTACCACAGCGGCCTTCCCTTCATTCACTTTTTTGGGTTTATATGTGAATTTAGAAGAAGCAGTGACAGTCAGCGCCATCTATAAGCCAAGCGACGACTGTGAAAACACTCTTTTATGCGCATGTTTGGCGTCACGTAGCACGTGAACTTATTATGAGCGGGCCGCTGATTAATAGTCCCTCGTATACAAGCTAATGACACCAAGCCTGCAAGTACGATACCCTCGTTTAATGAAATAAGGGAAAGAAGTGTATACCTAAGGGCTCGTTTTTCCGTGTTTTAAAACAATTATATTAAGATATAAGACAGTAATGCCAAGGAATGTACAGAGGAAGTTATTAGAACCAATGGAATGTAAATGGGAAGAAAGAAAAGTGTATAAAAAATACCCAGCCGTGAGCAGGAATCGAGCCTACGACCTTCAAATAAAGCGTTCTATGCTCTAGCCACGGAGATACCACAGCGGCCTTCCCTCCATCCACTTTTTTGGGTTTATATGTGAATTTAGAAGTAGGAGTGACAGTCAGCGCCATCTATAAGCCAAGCGACGAGTGTGAAAACACTCTTTTATGCGCATGTTTGGCGTCACGTAGCACGTGAACTTATTATGAGCGGGCAGCTAATTAATGGTCCCTGGTATACAACCTAATGACACCTAGTCTGCCAGTACGAGACCCTCGTTTAATGAAATAAGGGAAAGAAGTCAATACCTAAGGGCTCTTTTTCCGTGTTTTAACACAATATTAATAAGATCTAACAGACAGTAATGCCAAGGAATGTACAGGGGGAGTTATTAGAACCAATGAAATGTAAATAAGAAGAAAGAAAAGTGGATGAAAAACTAACCAGCCGTGAGCAGGAATCGAACCTACGACCTTCGAATAACGCGTTCGATTCTCTAACCACTGCGCTACCACAGCGGCCTTCCCTCCATTCACTTTTTTGGGTTTATATGTGAATTTAGAAGAAGCAGTGACAGTCAGCGCCATCTACAAGCCAAGCGACGAGTGTGAAAACACTCTTTTATGCGCATGTTTGGCGTCACGTAGCACGTGAACTTACTATGAGCGGTCAGCTGATTATTAGTCCCTCGTATACAACCTGATGACACCAAGTCTGCCAGTACGATACCCTAGTTTAATGAAATAAGGGAAAGAAGTGTATACCTAAGGGCTCATTTTTCCGTCTTTTAAACAATTATAATAAGATATAACAGACAGTAATGCCAAGGAATGTACAGAGGAAGTTATTAGAACCAATGGAATGTAAATGGGAAGAAAGAAAAGTGCATAAAAATACCCAGCCGTGAGCAGGAATCGAACCTACGACCTTCGAATAAATCGTTCTATGCTCTAGCCACGGAGATACCACAGCGGCCTTCCCTCCATCCACTTTTTTGGGTTTATATGTGAATTTAAAAGTAGGAGTGACAGTCAGCGCCATCTATAAGCCAAGCGACGAGTGTGAAAACACTCTTTTATGCGCATGTTTGGCGTCACGTAGCACGTGAACTTATTATGAGCGGGCAGCTGATTAATGGTCCCTGGTATACAACCTAATGACACCAAGTCTGCCAGTACGAGACCCTCGTTTAATGAAATAAGGGAAAGAAGTCAATACCTAAGGGCTCGTTTTTCCGTGTTTTAACACAATATTAATAAGATCTAACAGACAGTAATGCCAAGGAATGTACAGGGGAATTTTTCAGAACCAATGGAATGTACATAAGAAGAAAGAAAAGTTAATGAAAAAATAAGCAGCCGTGAGCAGGAATCGAACCTACGACCTCCGAATAACGCGTTCGATGCTCTAACCACTGAGCTACCACAGCGGCCTTCCCTCCATCCACTTTTTTGTGTTTATATGTGAATTTAGAAGTAGGAGTGGCAGTCAGCGCCATCTATAAGCCAAGCGACGAGTGTGAAAACACTCTCTTATGCGCATGTTTGGCGTCACGTAGCACGTGAACTTATTATGAGCGGGCAGCTGAATAATAGTCCCTCGTACACAACCTAAGGACACCAAGTCTGCCAGTACGAGACCCTCGTTTAATGAAATAAGGGAAATAAGTGTATACCTAAGGGCTCGTTTTTCCGTGTTTTAACACAATATTATAAAATCTAAGAGACAGTAATTTCAAGAAATGTACAGGGGAAGTTATTAGAACCAATGGAATGTAAATAAGAAGAAAGAAAAGTGGATGAAAAAATAACCAGCCGTGAGGAGGAATGGAACCTACGACCTTCGAATAACGCGTTCGATGCTCTAACCACTGAGCTACCACAGCTTTTTTTTCTTTATTGCCGGCTTCGCAAACAGTACAAATCAATATAAGAATACAGTGCAGTGTCACGTGCAAAAGTGCTGTCACATCTTCCAGCACATGGGGGTTAAAAAGGCAGACGCTTTATGCCCACCAACGTATCTAAACATGGCAACCACTCTGGCTTATCTTGTGCCTCACATGCAGTCATGAAATACTGTACACTTTCGATGAAGTACTCTCGAGCGGGCCGGGGATTCACGTCTACGTTTCGCACTGCCATCCGTGTTCGCCACACACGGTGAAGAACCAATACCTTGAAGATATCGTAGGGCACACCGCCTGCATTTATGACTGGCAAAAAACGGATGCTATACTGTGTAACTGGCAGGTCTTTCTTCAGGGTCCTTTGAAGGATGTCCCAGAGAAAGACTGCCGGGACGAATACTGGGACGAATCAACTGACGGGACAAATCAACTGACGGGGCGAATGTTCCTTTTTCTCGGAGCCATGGATTGGTAGGGAGTTTGCCGCTGTGAAGTTTGAAAAGTAATGTCTTCATTAATGGTCTAATTGGCATCTTCTTCACTCTTTTCAAGACGTCATCCCCGGGCCTCTTAGGGTACAATGTTCTATACAGAGGCTCTGGCAACATGGTTTCTACAAGGTCTTTGTACAGCCTCTTTCGCGAAACCCCAGAGAGATACTCCATCGAAAATCGCACTCTCAATATTTCCAAAGCAGCAATCACTTCTTTCATGTACCCCTTAGGTCTTTTTGTCACCCCATTGACTGAGGTTACAATAAATTCAGGCAAAAAATGGGACAGCCGCACATGTATCAACGTTCTCAAAAAACGATGATTTTGATCTCGTAAAAAAACAAACCTAGATACTATCAGCTTCAGCAACAAGTGTACAAGACCAAGCCCTCCACTTTTCACAGAACGAAACAGATTTGTTCGGCTTGTCTTTTCCCACGTGGACGCCCAGATAAACACTGCGATCACTCCGTGTAGCTTTTGTACAGCAACACGTGACATGAATAGCACTTGTAAAACACACCATACTCGTGAAATAAGAAATATGTTGCTCACTGTTGACTTCGTAAACATTGAGAAATCGCGCCCACCCCACGTTTTCGTCTTGTCTCTTAGTTGCTCTGTCTCTTGTTTGCATTATTCTGTTGTGTCTCTGTAGTGTTAGAGAGGTACCCCTAAGTACTTGTGAGGTATAACCTTTCATGTAATGCCTTCAAATATTGATGGTGTACTCTGCAAATTTCCGTGCCATATTCCAAGACATTTACTCCAGTAGACTCTACTATCAGTGCAATCACAGAAAACTTTCACATCGTTTAGTGCTTCTCTGATACTCTCCAGATCTTCACAGAACACAGCAATATCGTCGGCGTAACTAAGTATTTTGACCTCTGCAGACATCAAATGGAACCCCCGCACCTGATCATTCTGTATCAGTTTCTGGCATAGAGGTTCTCAATAGATAGCAAAAAGCAGGGCTGATGCAGGGCATCCTTGTTTTACACTCGATAAGACTTGTATATTATCACTAAGCTGTTTGTTTATTAGAATTCTCGTAGTGCATCCCGTGTACGCCATTCGGACCCCTTCCAACACCACAGACCCTATATTGATATAGTCAAGAATGCTGAAAAGTATATCATAGTTCACGTGGTCAAATGCCTTCTCGAGATCGATTTGTAGCATAGCTACTTTACAGTCAAACTCATTGCAGCATTCTAACATATTTCGGGCAATATGAATGTTCGTCATAATTGTTCTGCCTTTTATGCCACAAGTCTGATGTGGTCCGACTATTTCTGTAATCATTGTTTGGATTCGCCTGGCCAAAACACCCATGAATATTTTGTAGTCAACATTCGCTAGGGTTATGGGTCTGTAGGATGTGACGGACAGCTGTTTCTTGGATCTTCAGTTTTTGGGATTAACACGATGTGTGTTCTCCGAAAGGATATATATTGGCCCCGCCACGGTGGTCTAGTGGCTAAGGTACTCGGCTGCTGATCCGCAGGGCGCGGGTTCAAATCCCGGCTGCGGCGGCTGCATTTCCGATGGGGGCGGCAATGTTGTAGGCCCGTGTGCTCAGATTTGGGTGCACGTTAAAGAACCCCAGGTGGTCTAAATTTCCGGAGCCCTCCACTACGGCATCTCTCATAATCATATAGTGGTTTTGGGACGTTAAACCCCACATATCAATCAATCAATCTGAAAGGATATTGGTAACTCTTTCTATTCGTAAGCCTCATCTAACACATTCCACAAAGCTTCTGCCACAAGATTTTTAAATTTCTTATAGAATGCTACATCTAGTCCATCTGCACCGGGTGTTTTATCGTTTTTCATTTTTTCAATGGTGATTTCGATTTCTCTGACCGAGATGGGTGCTTCTAATCTCACTTTTACGTCATCCTCAAGCTTCGGCATAAGTGACAAGAAACGCCGACTATACGTACTCGTGTCCGCTCTGACGCCCCCCAACAGGTCTTGGAAATATTTCACAAACGCGTGCTCAATCTCTGTTTTATCTGTGGTGACTTCATTTTTGTATTCTATCGCCCTTATCTCGTTTTTTTGTCGCATAGCTCTTTCCATCTGTGACGTCACGTTTTGTGGGAACCTCGCCACACCACAATCTTTCTGCGCGGGCGCGTACCACCGCTCCTCTGTACCTTTCCGTATCTACGACTTCTAATTCTTGTGTCACTCTTCTTATTTCTTCACTGCGCGCTCCTGGTAGCGCACATTCTTGACATAAGAAAAAATCAAGCTCGCATTGCAGTTGTCTTTCTTTTTTCAGGTTAGTGCGTTTTATTGAAACTGACCTTCCAATTGCTTCTAATTTTACTTTTTCGTTGAAGCACTCCCATGTGTAAACTGAACTACTTGCGTTACCTTTCGCCACTTCTTTTAATTCCTTTTCAGCGTTTTCTACAAACTTCTCATCCTCAAGTAGCTTTTCATTTAACTTCCAGAGTCCCCAATTGAATTTGGGCTTTTCTTTTTTATTAATGGTGAACATTACTAGACTATGGTCAATAAATGAAACATTCTTCACTGCGTAGCCCTGGCACATAGGAAGCAGGGACGTAGACACGTATGCTCTGTCAAGTCTAGCTTGACTGTTGAGCTGGAAATGCGTATAATGAGTACCCTGCGCCAGTACACATCCCACGTCTTCCAAGTTTCGCTGAAGCGCCATTGAATCCAGTACCAAGGCACTATAGTCAAGTACAAGGGTTTTACATGCCCTGTCTTCGGCATTACACACACAGTTGAAATCGCCTAGAAGTATAACTGCCTTCTCGCATGAGAGATACGTATCAAGACTTTCAAAGAATATTTTCCTATATTTGGCGCGTATACGCACACAACGCGCCAACTAGGCAGGCAGGGTGGGCTAGGCAGCTGTGCCACGTCGCAGCGCACTTACCACTTCGCCCTGGTCATGCAGGTATCCCTGGCAATGGTCGTGCACCTACTGCTTCCCGCCCTGGTGAATCTTTCGTTGGATTTTTCTTGGATTGGGACGCTGCCACCTTGCGAAAGCGAGGCAGGTGCTCGCCAATACGCAATCATTGCGGCTGCACCACTGCTGGCAACAACACTACCGGACCCCTCAACCCTCACTTCAACCTGGACTGCACCATCGCAGCCAACATCATCGCTCCCCCCAGCTATAAAAGAGCAACGCCCGTCGGCAGCACTTCGTGGGCTAGGCAGCTGTGCCACGTCGCAGCGCACTTACCACTTCGCCCTGGTCATGCAGGTATCCCTGGCAATGGTCCTGCACCTACTGCTTCCCGACCTGGTGAATCCTTCGTTGGATTTTTCTTGGAATGGGACGCTGCCACCTTGCGAAAGCGAGGCAGGTGCTCGCCAATACGCAATCATCGCGGCTGCACCACTGCTGGCAACAACACTACCGGACCCCCCAACCCTCACTTCAACCTGGACAGCACCATCGCAGCCAACATCATCGCTCCCCCCAGCTATAAAAGAGCAACGCCCGTCGGCAGCACTTCGTGGGCTAGGCAGCTGTGCCACGTCGCAGCGCACTTACCACTTCGCCCTGGTCATGCAGGTTAGTGGGTACAATAGCCTATTTGCTAAAAAGACAAGTAACTGCTACTTGGTGCAGCTGCCGAGCTCACAGTGCCTTTGTGAAATCATCCTTGAGTGCGCCCATACCACCTCCTCTCTACTGTTATTATTGTCCGGTGATGTCGAGACTAATCCTGGCCCAGAAATGCAAGAAATCCTCACCTAACTACAATAAATTTCCGCTGGACAAGCTACACTTCTCACTGAGGTGCAAGAACTTAAAAACCAGCTATCGACAACCAACCAAACCATAACTGACCTAAGTAAACGCATGACTGAAGTAGCAAACCACTACCAGAACCTGTCGCCTCTACATGCAGATCTTGAAGTGATCCGTACGGACGCAACTGAAACGAACCGTTCGGTCTCCAAACTGGAGGCTAAATTAGACGACGCAGAAAACCGCTCACGACGTAATAACTTAATATTCTACAACCTTCCCGATCCTAACCCAGCCGAAACAAATACAGAAGCAGAAGGGCTTATTATCAGACACTGCCGCGAACACCTCCAAATAGTCATCGACCCTAAAGAAATAGATCGCGCACATTGCCTCGGACGCCACGCCACTAATCGCAACCGCCCTATGATAGCAAAGTTCACCTTCCATAAAACCAAAGAGGCCGTACTTACAAATGCACCCATGCTGAGAGAAACCGACTTCAGCATCGGCGAAGACTTCTCCCAGTCTGTCCGAACCGCTCGCCGACACTTAGTTAATTTCGCGAAAACAAAATCGGCAAAGTTTCAGATACGTTATAAAACCCTTCATATGGGCTCAAAGCGTTACATTTTCGACAATGCTTCACAAACTGTAAAAGAAATCGCATAGCAAATCCCTCAAACGAAGAAAGTAACCAACCGCCCCCGAAATCTAGCACAAAACAATCTTTCCTTATCTGTAATCTTTACTAACATACGCAGCTTCCTACCGAAACGAGAAAAAGTATCTAGCCTTGTGACGTCATCCAATGCCAATCTTGTTATAATAACAGAAACGTGGCTTACCGATGACGTGACGGACACTGAAGTTCTTGCAGATCTTTCTAACTTTCACTTATACCGAAAAGATCGCGAATGCACTCGCGCAGGAGGCGTACTGATCGCCGTCGGCCCGGAATTATCATGTTCCGTAATCAACATAGCATCTGACAAAGAAATCTTATGGCTACATTGCCGGGCTTCACCCCACACAATACTGCTTGGTGTCTGCTACAGACCACCGAATGCAAATCCAGACTTCGAAACAAATTTAACGATATACTAAATGCGCTCACCAAAGCCCACCCGAATGCCCATATTTTGCTGTTTGGTGACTTTAACCTTCCTAATATTAACTGGCAAACCGGAACAACCGCACAAGGAAACCAGAAAGACTCGAGAGAATTTCTAGATGCTTGCTTCAACTTTAACTTATCACAACTTGTTTCAGAGCCAACACGTGTCGCCGCCAATTCCGCAAACATTCTTGATCTCAATATAACCACCCATCCTTCTAGCTTATCGTCGATTACCTATCTCGATGAAATTAGCGACCATAAAGTTATCCATGCAGATTTCGCATTTTCCCCAGAGCGCCGTGAAATGCTAAACAAAACAATATGTTTATATGATAAAGGTAACTATCAAGAAATTAACAACGAACTCAGTAGCTTCTTCCCAGATTTTGAAGCCAACTTCCGTAGCCGATCCGTCAAAGAAAATTGGATAGTTCTTAAACAAAAACTTATTGAACTAAAAAATAAGTTTATTCTGAAGACCACATTTCGTGCCACGCAGCAAAAGTCCTGGTATACTAAAACATTAAACCGACTTAGCAACAAGAAAAAACGCCTTTTCCGTCAGGCAAAATCTAAAGGAACGCCATGCACATGGGATAAATACTACTCCGCCGAAAATGACTATCTTGCAGCAATTCGCAACGCCAAGCACGCATTTTTTAACACGAACCTACCCAACAAGCTAAGTGATAACGTAAAAAAATTTTGGCAGACCGTCAATCCAAAACCATCTCGCACTATCTCCCTTACTAACGAATACGGTGAAGTGACCACAAATGTCGAGTGTGCGCATATTTTTAACATTGCATTCTCGTCGGTGTTCACCAGAGAACCTAGTATGCCTTCCGTTCCCACAACCACCCTGATAGGTTCCAGCATTCCTGCGCTAGCATTTTCCGCAGACGGCATTTCTTCCCTAATAAAAAACATTAAACTTTTCTCGTCATGTGACATTGACGAAATTAATTCTAAATTGTTAAAGAACATTACCGATACAATTGTACCATACTTGCACCTCATATTCTGACAGTCACTGAGCACCGGCGACCTTCCGAATGACTGGAAAATTGGTAAGGTCGTTTCAGTCTAAAAAGCAGGCGACAGCAACTCCCCACTCAATTATCGTCCCATTTCATTAACAAGCATCCCATGCAAAATTATGGAACATGTCATATATTCTCATGTTATCAACTTCCTCGATTCCAATAGTTTCTTTCACACCTGTCAGCATGGCTTCCGCAAGGGACTTTCCTGTGAAACACAATTGGCACTCTTTCTTCACGACATACATACAAATCTTGACACCAACTTTCAGACTGACGCCATTTTCCTTGACTACGCAAAAGCATTTGATACAGTTCCACACAACAAACTAATACAGAAGTTATCCGGGCTAAATCTTGACCCTACCGTGTTGGGATGGATTAAATCCTTTTTAGCCACTCGTTCTCAATTCGTGCACGTAAATAATGAATCCTCTGAACCTCTCGAAGTAACGTCAGGAGTACCGCAAGGGTGCGTCCTTGGCCTCTTGCTATTTCTAATCTACATTAATGACGTACCACTAACTGTGTCTTGCAAAATCCGCATGTTCGCCGACGATTGCGTGATCTACCATACAATAACTAATGCTTCCGATCAACTAACCCTACAACACGATCCGAACAACATTCAAGAATGGTGTGACAATTCGCTTCTCAAACTTAACCCCAACAAGTGTAAGGTTGTCTCATTCACTCGCCGCAAAAATCCTTTCCTATTCCCATACCAAATCACTAACGCCCCTCTGGAAATAGTACAGTGTTTCAAATATCTAGGTGTCACACTGTCCGCCAATCTAACTTGGAATGCGCATGTCACAAACATTATCTCATCTGGAAACAAAATATTGGAATTCGTGAAACGTCATCTGCGTTGCGCACCTCAACACGTAAAACTTCTCGCATACACATCCCTCATCATGCCAAAACTGGAATACGCCTCTGCTATATGGAATCCACCTCAAATTTACCTAATCAATGACCTTGAATCAATTCAAAATCGCTCAGTCCGATTCATACATTCGTCATATTCTTATGACATCAGTGTTTCATCCTTGAAAGCCCAATCTGGATTGCAGCCACTTGCCCTTCGACGCCGCATAGCCACTCTTTCCCTGTTTCATAAGCTGTTTCATTCGCCCCTCAACCATCCTCCATACGTCATCCCTCCGACGTACATTTCGCACCGCACCAGCCACCCCCTCAAAGTCTCCCGTTACCGCACTAGGACTGCTACCTTCTCCGCATCCTTCTTTCCGCGTGCTGTGAAGGACTAGAACGACCTCCCAAGCCACGTCGTCACAATCACCTGCCCATCAACTTTCGCTAAAAATGTAACAACTCATCTCTGTCAGTGAAACTTTATGGCAATGTATATACCCACACCTATGTAGCAATATTTTATACTTTGAATGTAGCAAAAGTTTTATATCCTGTATACCAACCCCTTATGTGGCAAATGTTTTTTATATCCTGTACATCCACCCCTTATGTAATACCTTCTTGTGGGGTCTTTAAGGAAATAAAATATGATGATATGATGATATGAACTAATGCCGGAAAGAAGAAAATCACATGCAATTAATGGCCCTTCATTATCACTGTGTACATTTTTTCGATAATGCCCATTGTGTTCTTTATGAAGAGAAGACATCCGCCTGAAGTACCTACAGAATGACTCACACATAACTTGTATCTGGAGCGGAAGTTCAAAAATATGTTGTCCATCTGCTCTTCAGATTCAATTTTTGTTTCCTGCACAACGGCGATATCAACGTCATTTTCAAGAAACAAACTACGTAACTGATACTGTCGCCTCTTCGAGCGTAAACCTCTAACGTTAAAAGTTGCGGCGCGTAAGGCTGATTCTGTATTTAAAGCCATGATTTTTGTTTGGGGGAGGGGGGGAGTACAAAACACAGTGTTTACTTTAGGTGAGCGTTTCTAGAAAACGTCCTTAGTTTTACTGAAAATTTTGCGGCAATCGGTTCAGGTTTTACAGAGGCATGGTGTGTGTAAACTCCGCTCACTTACGGGTTACTTTCCATCCGGAAAAAGGCACAAAAAACTCAAGTTCCAGGAAGCTTTTGCGAAGGCTGTCTGGTCTCCGCCCGTGGATTAGCCTGCAAGTTCAGCCGTGGCTTCCACGTTGGTCGCCTCATTCCTGTGGTTTTTGCTGGTGGTTCTTCTCGACCAACGTCTCCAGAGGTAGTGAAGTTTTCACCAACAATGTCTCTTGGTCGCTTTCCAGCTAGTCCACTGCCTGCGCTGTCGCTGATTTACATGTCGTCTTGCAGTGTGTCTGCGTTGCTGGGAGCCTTTACAGTCAGCAGGTGCTGTTCTGGCTTGTCTGTCGTTATCGGTTTCTCTGGCTCTGGTTCTGCAGCCTTGTTCTCGACCTTTTCATTGTCCATCCTACTAGGCCTGCTCAGTTTCACCAATTCTGGGGTCACCTGTTCCTTCCTCGCAGCCGCGCTTGCTGCCTCTTCAGCTTCATGCTCGTTCATTAACAGCTCTGCGTGGTCGTTGCCACTCGGAGCTCCGGTGACGCTGGCATAAGACAACGTGCAGTCGTTCTCCTCGAGGCCAAATCTTCGGCAGGCTCCACAGCGTGGCACACGGCAATCTCGCCGTATGTGCCCCTTTGCTCGACAGCGTAAGCACACTGGCGCTCTGCCCGGAACAACCACCAAAGCTCTCTCACCGCTTACGTTCACTTGGTGAGGCAGGTCTTCAATTTCGACGCCCACTTTCAACAGAAGTGTCACAATACGGTTAGTGGAGCCTTTTTCACTGATGCCGTTTACACGCCACTGCTCTCTGTTGACGTCAACCACTTGGCCGTACGGCTCGAAAGCGCGTCACACATGCTCATAGAGCACATTGTGCAGCAGCCAGTGCACTTTCATTCGCACATCCTGGTTTGCCGGATCAATGACAAGACAGCGACAATTTTAGGGGCGAAGCTCCTTAGGGCGTGGGCTGTGCGTCCCCTGTAGCCTGTATGTAGCCACCTCTAGTTTAGTTCTTGCAGTGTTCACTAGATGGTGGTACCGTCCCCTGTATGTAGCCACCTCTAGTTTAGTTCTTGCAGTGTTCACTAGATGGCGGTACCGTCTCCTGTATGTAGCCACCTCTCGTTTAGTTCTTGTAGTGTTTACTAGATGGTGGTACTTGTAGCTGATGACGAAAAGATGCAAGATGTTATAAACTAGAAAGCGGTACTTGTAGTTGATGAAAGACGCGAGATCTTATAAAATAGGAATGATGTCACATATGGCGCGTGTCATTGGTTGAAGGCAATCGTTCGATTTAGTGCGGCGACGTACGCTAGGGGGAGCGTTGTAATAAAATCCGTTCGCTGTTGGCGCGCGCTCGGAGTCGCCGGATGGATAAGGCTGCACAGCGGAGAAAGCGCAAGGCGGCAGCAGCGCGCGCTCGCAGACAGAATCCAGATGTGCGAGCGCGCGAGGCAAGGGACATCGCAAGCCATCCATCGTCTAAGAACAAATAAAAGTTGATTTGTGTATATACACACACAGCGTTTCTCACGTCTTTACATGATGATCGACTGGGCGAATTACACGGAAGATTCACAGTTTACCGATAAAACCCTCCGGAGCTTCGCCCATTCATCGTCATTCACCCCGTGAATATGCCGTATTTTTTTTTACTTTGATATCACCTTGCGATAGAATCATCATGACAGCGTCCATGTTCTTGAACGTTACCGCCCACACGTGGCTCATCCTATACGCCTCCAAAGCAACCACTTCTGGGAGCAGTCGCAGGCTGGCCAAGGTGTCACGGAAATCTTCCACTCGATAAGGTCGGGCTCGTACGTGAGCGTGCAGAACGTACGAGCCCGACCTTATCAGTGCGCAGTGTGCAGAAGTACGTCAGTATGCAGAAGTACGTCAGCGTGCTCGTGCGGCAGGCTGCTGTGGTAGCTCAGTGGTTAGAGCATCGAACGCGTTATTCGAAGGTCGTAGGTTCGATTCCTGCTCATGGCTGGTTATTTTTTCATTCACTTTTCTTTCTTCTTATATACATTCCATTAATGCTAATAACTTCCCCTGTACATTCCTTGGCATCACTGTCTCTTAGATCTTATTATTATTGTGTTAAAACACGGAAAAACGAGCCCTTAGGTATACACTTCTTTCCTTTATTATATATATATATATATATATATATATATATATATATATATATATATATATATATATATTGTAGGGAACTATGCGAACGACGACGAAGCAGCATGAAACGGCAAGCCACAGCGTTGGTGCACGCGCGACCCGAGGTTGCGTTTGTTTTGTATTTTCGGCCTGTTGGCGTTCCTCGCTCTTCTGGCGTTCCTCAACCTTCCAGTAGGTCTGTACGTAAATAAACTGCGTGACATCTGGTGGAGGTGTGTGGACTTCCGTACAAACCTGGAACTTCACTCCCGTAAGCTTCCCCCTCTACGTGACACAAACATGGCCACCGAGATGCCTCTCCAGGTGGGACCTTCGACCGTCCATGTCACTTGCGGTGCCGTGTATCCTCAACGAGACCCTCCTATCTTCACGGGCTCCACTGAGTCGGACGTCGAAGATTGGTTGGCGAGGTACGACAAAGTCGGCGCAAGTAACAAATGGGACGACCCAAGTAAGCTGGGCTATGTCACATTCTACCTTGCGGACACCGCGCAACTGTGGTTTAATAACCACGCAGCTGACATTACTACGTGGTCTGCATTCAAGACGGCTATTACGGACGTCTTTGGAGGACCTGCGGCACGCAAGCTTCAAGCCGAGCACCGTCTACGTCACCGTGCGCAGCAACCAGGTGAGACCTACACCGGCTACATTGAAGATGTGTTGCATCTATGCAACCGCATCAACTCTACCATGCCTGAGGAAGAAAAAATCAGGCACATATTGAAAGGCATTGACGACGGCGCCTTTCAGATGGTGCTCGCGAGAAATCCCCCCACCATTGCTGTCCTCGTTTCCCTCTGTCAAAGCTTCGATGAATTGCGTAGGCAGCGCGCAATTGCTCGTCAAGCCCTCACGACGCCAGACACGCTCGCAAGCTTGCACCTAGCGGCCCATCCTACCGACCAGCAGCCGCTGCTTTCGACAATCAAGGACTTCGTCCGCGAAGAGGTAGCGCGCCAGCTGTCGCTGCTGCCACTGACACATGAGCCCACGCAAGCTTTGGCACCGGACCTCCAACACGTCATTCGGACCCAAGTCGCTGAAGCCTTTCCGCTGGTGCATCAGCAACCACCAGTCACAACGCCTCTCACGTACGCCGCCGTCGCTGCTCGGCCTCCGCAACAGCGTATGCCGTATGCTCAACCTGCCACGCCACCCTATGTCGTGTCAACAACCCCCATTGCGGCGCCGTATCCCTACGCGAGATCTTCAGCTCCATTTTACCGTCACTCAGACGCTTTGAGGACGCCGGATAATAGACCCATCTGTTTCCCCTGTGGTATCACTGGACACTTCGCCCGCCACTGTCGCCGAGATCCCCCTCCAGTCGACACCGTGGGCAGGCCAATGGCGTCGTCGTCTGGGACTCCATCAAGGTACACCACTGACGGTCCTCGACCCTACGAAAACCATCGGTCACCATCGCCACGACGACGCTCCCTGTCACCTATGCGTTGCCGACCTGCTACGGAAGAGGGAAACTGATCGCTGCAGCTCCGGAGGCAACAGCTGCATACAATTCGAACTGCTTAAGGCCTCCATCTTTCTCGCCGCAAAACGTTATTGACGTCAATGTTGAGGGGACCGCCGCACAAGCGCTTATCGACACAGGGGCCGCCGTTTCCATAATCTGTGAGACCTTATGCCGCAAGTTGAAAAAGGTGACGACGCCTCTTTCGGGCCTGATGCTCCGCACGGCCAACTCGCAGTGCATAGAACCTACAGCTGTGTGCACTGCACGTGTCATTATTCAAGGTGAACTTTATGCCATTGAATTTTTTGTGCTGGCATCCTGCTCCCACGAAGTCATTCTTGGATGGGACTTTCTTTCGCGTCATCGGGCCATCATAGATTGCTCACGTGCAGAAGTTGCCTTTACACCGCTGCCAACATCTTGTTTGGTGGATTCTCTTTCTGAAGCTTACAAACTTGTCGTTGTTGCAGACACGGAAATAGCACAGAGAACATCCGCCCTTGTAGCCCTGACCTGTACGGCCGCTCCTGTCGGAACTGTTTTGTTCACTCCGTCTGACGTATTTACCCGCCGCCGTAGCCTACACCTGCCCTTTGCCGTACTCACCGTGGAATCCGGTGCTACCGCCATGCTCGTCGCGAACTCGCTATCGTCGCCAGTTACCTTACTTCGCGGAGAATGTTTGGGTAACATACAAGACGTTGACCTCTTGCGCCCTCTAGAGTTCGCCGAACATGCACCTCACCTACAGCTCAATGCTATGACGCCACCTGTGGCCACACTGCCAGCGCCAGACTCATTCCAGCCCTCTGTTGCCGCTGAGCTATCGCCGACACAAAGAAGCGAACTCTTGTCCCTTCTTCCAGAGTTCCGTTCTGCCTTCGATTGCGCTCAACCATCTTTGGGTCACACAGCGAACATCACGCACCACATTGACACCGGTACTCATGCTCCCTTACGCCAACGACCATATCGAGTTTCAGCGGAAGAGCGCCGTATTACCAACGAACAAGTCGACGATATGCTCAAGCGTGGTGTCATCCAGCCATCGCAGAGCCCTTGGTCGTCCCCTGTTGTACTTGTGCGCAAAAAAGATGGGTCTATCCGATTCTGTGTCGACTACCGCCGGTACAATAAGATAACTCGGAAGGATGTGTACCCGTTGCCACGCATCGACGACGCTCTCGATTGCTTGCAAGGGGCAGAATATTACTCCTCTTTAGATTTACGCTCAGGATATTGGCAAGTTCCAATGGCTGATCCTGACCGATCGAAGACTGCATTTGTAACACCTGATGGGCTGTATGAGTTTACCGTCATTCCGTTTGGACTCTGCAACGCCCCAGCTACCTTCGAACGGATGATGGACACCATCATTCGCGGCTACAAGTGGAACATGTGCCTTTGCTACCTAGACGATATCGTCGTTTTTTCTCGCGACTTTTCCACTCACCTTGTTCGTCTTCGTGCTATTTTCACGTGTCTCACCTCTGCTGGCCTTCAACTTAACATCAAAAAGTGCCAATTTGCCACACGTCGGCTCACTATACTGGGTCACGTCGTCTACAAAGAGGGTGTTTTCCCGGATCCGGCGAAACTCCGCGCCGTGGCCGACTATCCGAAGCCCAATTCCATCAAGACGCTTCGAAGTTTTATCGGCCTGTGCTCATACTTTCGTCGATTTGTGCGCAACTTCTCTTCCATCATCGCGCCTCTTACCAACCTGTTGACAACTTCTAAAGGCATTTCTGCTTGGTCAAAAGAGTGCGACGAATCCTTCACCGCGCTTCGTCGGTTATTATTATCACCTCCAATACTACGTCATTTTGACCCTGATGCGCCTACGGAGGTTCACACCGACGCCAGTGGTGTCGGTCTTGGTGCTGTATTGGCTCAACGAAAACCAGGGTACCAAGAATACGTGGTCGCTTACGTGAGTCGAACCCTCAAGAAAGCCGAGTGTAATTATTCCGTCACGGAGAAAGAGTGCCTCGCAATTGTCTGGGCTTTGACGAAGTTCCGCCCATACCTTTATGGCCACCCTTTCGAAGTCGTCACGGACCACCACGCTCTATGCTGGCTATCATCGCTCAAAGACCCGTCGGGGCGCCTTGGTCGTTGGGCGCTTCGCCTACAGGAATACGACATTCGTGATGTATACCGATCCGGCCGCAAGCACTCCGACGCTGATGCGCTATCCCGCTCGCTGCTACCGGCTGACCCAGCCTCCTCGTCACCTTCTTCAGCTGTCATAACACCAATCGACTTCACAGACATGGCATCGGAACAACGCAAAGATGTGTGGATTTCCCAACTCCTCGCCTTTCTGACTGATCCGTTAGCTAATTTAGTTTCAAGAACTATCCGCCGTTAAGCCACACATTTCGCTATTCGAGACGACCTACTCTATCGGCGGAATTACACGTCTGAAGGTCAGAAGTGGCTGTTAGTGATACCCAACCACATGCGCTCGGAAATCTGTACTGCTTTCCACAACGACCCGCAAAGCGCTCACGCTGGCGCTCTCAAAACATACAACCGTCTACGTCAGCGGTACTACTGGCGCGGCATGTACACATTTGTCCGCAAGTACGTACGTGCTTGTACTGCATGCCAGCAACGTAAAGTCCCACCTCAACGCCCTGCCGGTACACTTCAGCCTCTGCCTTGTCCTGCGCGTCCGTTTGACCGCGTCGGTATCGACTTATACGGACCACTTCCCACGTCGTCTTCTGGAAATAGGTGGATAATTGTCGGCGTGGACCACCTCACGCGTTACGCGGAGACAGCAGCACTACCCGCAGCAACCGCGAGGGAAGTTGCGTTTTTCATCTTGCGCAACTTTGTTCTTCGCCATGGTGCTCCCCGCGAACTTTTGAGCGACCGGGGGCGTGTTTTCTTGTCTGACGCCATTCAAGCGTTGCTCGCTCAGTGCAACATGGTTCATCGCCTGACGAGAGCATATCACCCGCAGACGAATGGCCTCACAAAACGATTTAATCGCACTCTCGGTGATATGTTGACGATGTACACAGCTTCAGACCAGACTAATTGGGACACTGTCCTTTCATTCGTCACGTATGCGTACAACACCGCTACGCACGCGACAACAGGGTTCTCCCCTTTCTTTCTGTTGTACGGACGCGAACCATCGTGCACGCTGGACACTATCCTCCCATACACGCCCGACTCCTCTGAGTACACTGCAATTTCTGATGTTGCCAGGTACGCAGAAGATTGCAGACGATTGGCCCGTTCTCTGACAACCGAGGACCAAGGCCACCAGAAGCTACGGCTTGACACCGACCGACATCACTCTAGTTTCACGACTGGTGCTCTCGTTTGGCTCTGGGTTCCACCGAGCACTCCTGGCCTTTCGTCGAAATTACTGGCACGATACCACGGGCCCTACCGCATTCTCGCCCGTACGTCACCCGTCAATTATGAGATTGAGCCATTGACACAGTCTCATGACTTACGCCGTCGTGGCTGAGAAATTGTGCATGTGAGTCGCCTGAAGCCGTATTACGACCCCGCTATAGTGACTACGC
Organism: Rhipicephalus microplus; assembly: GCF_043290135.1. Taxonomy (NCBI): domain Eukaryota; kingdom Metazoa; phylum Arthropoda; class Arachnida; order Ixodida; family Ixodidae; genus Rhipicephalus; species Rhipicephalus microplus. Next base: position 252,861,045 of record NC_134702.1, read on the forward strand.
CTTAAGTCGCCAGGTTGGCTACGCTATTCACCGGGGCCAATGTAGGGAACTATGCGAACGACGACGAAGCAGCATGAAACGGCAAGCCACAGCGTTGGTGCACGCGCGACCCGAGCTTGCGTTTGTTTTGTATTTTCGGCCTGTTGGCGTTCCTCGCTCTTCTGGCGTTCCTCGGCCTTCCAGTAGGTCTGTTCGTAAATAAACTGCGTGACAATATATATATATATATATATATATATATATATATATATATATATATATATATATATATATATATATATATTTCGCCGTTTCGGCCTAGCGTGTGGCCTTCATCAAGATCCTGATGAAGGCCAGACTCTAGGCCGAAACGTTGAAATAAACCACATTGTGACCACTCACGGAGGATCTACTTGACTATATATATATATATATATATATATATATATATATATATATATATATATATATATATGTGCGGGACATGACGGCGACGGGGAAAATCAGTCGAGAGTGTCTATATAACTGGAGGAGGAGGAGGAAGGGAAGAATGAAAGGCAGGGAGGTCAACCAGACGCACGTCTGGTTTGCTACCCTACACTGGGGGAAGGGGTGAGGGGATTAAAGGAGAAGAGAGAGAGAAGTGAAGGGCAATGTATGTGCAGGAACCTTGTCCCCGTCAACCCCTCAGGAAGAAGTTGATACACCACTGCGCCAACACAAATAAATATAAGCACAAATATCCAAACACGAATCACCTATATTTACCCGTATTACAACGCCAGGATTTAACGTCCCAAAACCACCATATGATTATGAGAGACGGCGTAGTGGAGGACTCCGGAAATGTTGACCATCTGGTACTCTTATGCATGCACATAAATCTGAGCACACGGGCCTACAACATTTGCGCCTCCATCAAAAATGCAGCCGCCGCAGCCGGGATTCCATCCCGGTACCCACATTGTTATTGACGTCTGACGGACGATCATACCAAAAAAAACTGTAGGGATATTTATTAGAAGTGATTATAATGTATATGTGAAGAAAGAAAAATAGACGAAATGAGATCTTTTCGAGCTACCACAATGGCTATCCCCCCTCGACTTTATAGGGTACGTATGCGCAGTAAATGTGGAGAACCACTTCGTAGCACATCCAACGCGCTATTTGGTGGTCGCAAGTTTGGTGCCTGCTCAGGGCACGTTTTCATTTTGTCTACGTTTGTTTCTTCTTATTTATATTACACTTCTCATAACATTGCCGATGGTTTCCTAATCTTGATTATCTGTCCTGTTAGTCCTGTTCATAGAGCCTCAACCACACAGGTTCTAAAATCCCGCTTTCCTCTTTTCTAGCAAAAACGTTTACTCTCTCGCAGTTAGATCTCATTATTATCGACACCACAGCTTGTTGTAATGACGCAAGTATAGATTACGAGGTTGCTGCCGGTGATAAAGGTGTATTTCCTAAATTGATTATGGTCAGCTTTAAAAGTGGCTTTTGTACGCTGAAAAAGCTTTCTCGGAAATATCAAAATCGTCAGAATATTTACGAGTGAGTGTTTTTAAACTTTTTTTATTTATGCGAGAACACGGAGCCCTACATATATGACTTCCGTGTCTTTTCGAAGTTTTACTTCTCTTCAGGATGGATAAGCTCTCTATGCACTGTACAACTCTGTTTTGCTGCATTCGCTCTATGATTAAAATAGCTAACAACTTTTAAACTTTTTCACTTTAGTGTGCATAAAAATAATTGAGTTTCACCTCAAGGGCAAAGTATAAGAAGTGCTATGGCAACAAATTGCATTATCCTGCGAAGCGAGAATACTAGCTCACTTTTGTATCTACTCTCAGGTATCCACTGTGTCTACAAAAAGACGGTGTAAGTGTGTACTTCCAATACATTGAGATAAATGTAGAAATCACAGTACATAGAACGGTTCACCAGGAGCAGGCGGTCCAGAACGGGGGCTTTTGCACACGCGGCGAAGCAATGACGTGCGCCCTCCGAGCGATGACGAGATGATTCGTTTTATAATGACTTCAGCCACAAGCATCGCCCCAACTCCCACGATTTTACCCAGTGCTGGAACACGTGATTTTTGAAGAAAACAGCTGATTGTGTTGGAAATGTGTTATTTGAAATAGAATACGAAAAAAAGGCGATGAACGAAACGGGTTGTTTCTGTATGTTCTTTTCTTTTTGTATGTCGTTTTCTTTGTATTTAGAAATTGATTCGTGGAAATTGCTATCAATGTAGAGTTCCTAGTGACCATGAAGGCGACAGCGGTGACATTCGCGAAGAGAGTGCACGTTTAATTGTAATCGAAATGAAATAACCAAAAAAGAAGAATTTAGCAAACAGCAGAATAAAAATTTAGTGCGTTGCCATTTCTCGTGAACACTTTATGATACCCCTTTGCAAATACTGGTGTTTTTTTGTGCCATTGCAGGCCCTGGATTAGTCTTCATTGTATACCCCGAAGCCATTGCTACCATGAAAGGATCAGTGTTCTGGTCTATTCTCTTCTTTCTGATGCTAATCACTCTCGGCCTGGATAGTACGGTATGTTCCATTTATGACTAAAGCATGAAAATTATTTTAATCGTGTGGTTGTGGTGAGCATCAGCCCTGGCAAAAAGGTAAATGCACTTATGACATTCAGTCAGATATCACTAGCGGAGCTGCATGTAGTTCGAACACCTAGCAAGTTATACCGTTCTCAAACCCAGTGATGCATGCATGCTTGACCTGTAATTGCACACAAATTTTAGGATAATAGAGCCTTGTTAAGTATTTCTTGGAGCAGAGACGAAAGTGCACTCTATCACAATATCAACATGTGAAACAGCAGAGTGGAGCAGTTAATCATATATCCCGCGGAAGATTTTATTGAATATATTTTCAACATCATTAGGCAAAGCTACAGGGCACCCGCCGCAAAGCAGGTCTGAACGCGACATCGTTTTATTCGAAGATGAAAAAATTGCAGATAGATTAAAGAAAGCAGCATACAGCTGCACCGATGAGAACAGTTGCGTACTGTTTTTTCAGTTTTACTTTTTTTAGCTACACTCTAAGTGTTGTAAACTGTCATAGGTCCACACGGGAAAGCAGGTGCACGCGGCCACTAAAAGAAAGCTCTCTTAAAAATGCCAAAGGGGTCCACAAACCAGAAACTAAGGCTTAATAAAAGACCCTATGTTGCTTCATGTCTACAAGTAGATAATTGAACTGACTTTGTGATTAGTAGCACTCGCCATTATTATGTTATATATGTGTATCTTAAAGTACAATAACCACAACTGTAAAACCTGCCTCTGTGTGGCGGGTTAATGTGTGGAGGCTTGCAATCGAAGTGCAGTACTGAAAAAAAAAAACTGTATGTGGTGTCTACAATATGACATCTGCTGAGTTGATTGCAGAAGCTTATAATGAGACGTGTATCCGCAGTTTGGTGGCCTGGAGGCTATGCTGACGGGCTTGTGCGACGAGTACCCTCTGGTCCTGCGCCGGCATCGTGAGATATTCGTTGGTTGCGTCATGCTCTTCATCTACGCGTGCGCCCTGCCGACAACCACCTACGTGAGTACTTGTCTGCTTTTAGCTTTCTCATAATGATGAACATCTATGAAGCTGTTGCGAATTCTTTTACGCATTTCTGCACATAAGAAGTTTAAAGTCACGTGCACAGGCGTATGTATCTAAGAACGCAGACTGACATACTGAAGAATCAGTTTAATATGCGTAGTCTCTTCACTGACTGGGGTGCTTGCGCTTCACGATAGTGGATGATCTTACTCAACCGGTGGTATTCTGTCTCTAACCTCCAAAGAAAGGCCTGTGAAATGTTGGCGTATCACGGAGTGAGTACATTTTATGTTTATGTATTTAGTTGTAATAATTTCTTTTCTTCATTTCAGGTACTCTCGAATCCTACTTAGGCCTATTACAGGAGTTGAAAATAAATACATAACACGTATTCTGGGAACAAAACATAAGTATCTAAAATTACCGAACAACTAAATATGACCAAAGAAAGTCGTCTGCAATAAAGTGCGAAGACATAGCACGCCTCGAGTTCGGTGCTGCATGCTTCAAGCAAGGGTTTAGGCAAAATGTTTTTCTGGGTGGAGGACTGCAACACCTTGGTATGAAGTGGGGAACGTGCAGGCAGATGTGAACGAGTTTCAATTTGTGCTCTGTATGCCACATCAAGAAAAAAAATTCAGGGGAAAGAGCACGGGCCCGGTGTGCTTCCACCTGGTTGCGCCAATTGAAATAAACTGCTCTACGGGCCACAGGAGGCCGCGCACTGCGACGTGTGACTCGAACTTGGAGATGTGCGTTGCCCCGCTGCCGCCTGTTCTTGATTGAATATTTTCGAGAGGCACCACGCCGCCGCCGCGAAACAACTGCGTTGCGCCGCCGTTTCTTTTGTTTTATCCTACCAGAGAAATGTGCACAAAATACACCACATCACCTTATTTTCTGCAGCTTTGTGATTCATCAAAGCGGAGTTTGTGGTGTCTTGACTGCTCCTTTGTGTCCGTGTTTGCATGCATTGGCCATATAAGGGCCCTAGAACAGCTTCCCAAGGTATATAATCAGGCATGTTATTTTCTTTCGGCATTTCTCGTTCTTTGCTGCCCTTTGTGACACCATAATGGTGATTCAAGTGACATGATTAGGGCACATACTTTTTAATGTCCCATGTACATGAAATATTGTTGTAACTTACTTTCTACCTTTCTTTGGCATGTGTTCGACCCGCTCCGTTCTTCGTCAGACGTCGCGTGATTATCACGCGTGACTTACTTTTGATTTCGCTGAATTTATTCTGTTTTCCATTGCGCAAGTAGCAATAAGAGTGCAATCCACAAGCTCAAAATCTTGATAGGATAAACATTTAGGGCTCATTTTGCACACGTGCTTTATGCAGACATCATTGTTAAGAGCCTGTAAGAACTGTAGTGAAGAGGTGCGATGCAGTGTAAAGAAGAACTAAACCAAAGCAAAAGGCTCATACATGTTTCATTCTCGCAATGAACAAACCTCTACAGCGCAGACCACGCAGATCTCTATAAAAAAACTGGACCGCCTCGACAGTTTTCGGAGCGAGGTTTCTCTTACTCTAACTTCGTCCTGCGTCAGGCGTAACCAGCAGTATAGCCGAAACATTACAATAGACGGCGCTGTCTTATCACAATTTTATTCATTTTTAATGACGTTGATCTGATGAAATTGTATGCAATAAGGCGAACGGGAGTATGGACGGACGCAAGGGCGCGCGGCCGGATGGTAGAGTGCACGCACGGATGAACGGAAAAAAGGACAGACGAGTGGACGCATGGGCGAGCGGAAGGACGAACGCCTTAACGGATGGATGGATGGAAGCATCGACGCATGGATGGACGTATGAACGGAGGAATGAAGGGGGAAGGAATGCAGGACGAACGGATGGACGGAAGCACTGACGGACCAACCGACGGAACCAATGACGGAGAGATGGGCGTGCGTAAGGACGAACGAAAGCATGGACGGACGCATGGACGTATGGTAGCACGCACGAACGGACGCATGGGCGGACGGACGACTGCAAGGATGGTCGCTGGGAAGTATGGTAGAATGGGTGGACGCGCGGACGGACAGATAGACGGACGGACGGATGGTCGCACGGACTGACGCACCGACGGACGAACGAACCCATGGGTCCACGCACAGATGGACGTACGCTTCTCCCCTGTTATCATCATTCACTGCGATGATAGGCTGTGATGTCTGGTATATTTTTTGTTGTGAGAAAGATTATAGGGACATTTTCTACATGGTTTCATTGGAGTGGTTCTAAGAGAGAAAGGAAGAGAAAAGTGAGCCCCCTAACTGTCTGCATCACGGTGCGACACCTCAACAGTAGCTCACAAGGGAAGGGGTGGAGAGGGAATAAAAGAGTAGGATTAAAGGTATAGAGAGAGAAAAAGATGGGCTAAGCCAGCGAGTGAGGACATGTCGAGGAGATAGGAGAGATAAAAAAGATGAAAACACAATCACAGGAGTCCGAGGACGGGGCACCACTTGCGAGAGCTCTTGTCGGCGTCAGGAGATGGCGTAGGACAAGTCCAATAGGTCTGAGCTATGTTTTCGTCGGAGGTGGGTGTCAGGAAATGACGTAGGGCCAGCCCAGTCGGCCAGAGCTACGCTGACGTCGGAGATTCCGAGGGCACAACCGGTCAGCAGAGAATCCAGTGAGCGAGTCATGATTTCATTGTTCCTGGCATGTTCCGTATGAACTATGAAGTTCAAATTATTTACTTTTGTAGGCACACTGTATGCTGCTCCCATGAATAAAATCCTTCCAGCGCTACCGAGCAACAATGGTGAAGCATAGATGAAACAAGCTGCCTATCTTCATCGAACGAAGGGTGCATGCGATAACATCACTCCGCGTGCGATGCCTACCATCGACTACTCCTCAACCAGAAAAAATATATGTCTATCTTTTGATGAACGAAGGAGCGTCATGAGGTACTCAGGTAAGAGGCTGCGAGGCTCGATCCGTAACTGTGAACATCGGTTATAAGGGCGTGGTATTTGTTGCCAGCTATTTCAGCAAGCATCAGCGAACGCCTCGTTTACCCTTGTATACGCTATGATATTGGGACGGGTGTGTAAAAACCTCTCCAGTGGAGCCGCTATAACAACACCTAAAGACTGAAGACGACGACGTTGGTATTGTGTGGCTCAGTTTGGGGTGCCCCGTTCACTGCCATTCTGTGCACCCTGTACACTGTGATCCCGGTCTCGTACCGACTCACGACTCTTAAACAAATACCGCCCGTAACGCTCGCACTGCACAAACCCTGGTTTTTATTTTAAGTAGCGGCTGTGTTTTCATACGCTCTAGCGTTTTACTGTTTCGCGAAATCAGTATAAAAACAGTTAGCTGCATCCTGAGTTCATTATGAAGCTGCTTGCCCATTTTGCACATTGTAAAATGTGAAGTCCTCGATGTGCTTTCTGACCTTAAAACGGTTGAAGTCACCTCAAGCATATAGAGTTCTGTAAACAGTTCTGAACATTGTAAAGTTCTTGAGACTGCCATACTGGACAGTTTAGACCAATCGTTTAGGGATTTGAATGTTGTGGCGAATTTCGCACTGTGGAAGCGCTTCTTACTAGGTTTTGTGAAAATGCCATTTATAAAACTGTGTGTCACAATAATATATTAAATGAAACGCAAGAAACTCATGCTATCATAAAGATAAATTTCATCTCACTCGTCGCATAAAGCGCTCATGTAAGAATCGTCATTCGAAATGCAATGTTACTGTTTCTTCATTGAATGCAATGAAAATTAAAAAAAAAGCTAAATTGATCACGCTAAGAACAACTACCTCTGCAATACTTTCGCTACGCTAATGAAAAAAAAATCCATGCAGGTTCTACAGTTCCATTAGTCTTGCATCATCTATACTCTGATCGTTTGTTCCAATAGAAACCCGTTCCAATAGAAAGAATCCACAGGATAGGAAAACAAAACGCTCAAAAACCTAGACCAGTGATGCTGAAACTCCTCGACTTCCGAGACAAAGTAACCATTCTTAGAAACTGCACGAAACTAAAGACCACCACTTTCTCTGTTGGAGAGGACTTCTCAAATAGAGTAAGATACATCAGAAAAAAGCTTTGGCAAATTGCAAAAACCAAAAAAGAAGCTGGAGATAAAGTATTTCTGGTCTATGACAAGTTAAAAGTGAACGAAGATCTGTACCGATGGGATGACGATACAAATGATATTGTGCTCGTAAGCGCTGGCCGTCACACCATTAACCATGAAAAAAACGACGAAGCGGAAGCATCAGGCGAGCCACAACGCCGCAGCCAACGAATGAAATAACATTTCTTACCATAAACACCCGCAGCATGCTTCAAAAATTAGTACCACTTGAATCCTTGATTGATTGATTTGTGGGGTTTAACGTCCCAAAACCACCATATGATTATGAGAGACGCCGTAGTGGAGGGCTCCGGAAATTTTGACCACCTGGGGTTCTTTAACGTGCACCCAAATCTCAGCGCACGGGCCTCGACATTTCCGCCTCCATCGGAAATGCAGCCGCCGCAGCCGGGATTTGAACCCGCGACCTGCGGGTCAGCAGCCGAGTACCTTAGCCACTAGACCACCGCGGCGGGGCCCACTTGAATCCTTACTTCTTGGAATTGAACCTGACTTCGTGGCTTCGACAGAAACGTGGCTGACAAATGAGATAAAGGATTTTGAGTAACACCCCCCAACTACGTCATGATTCGTAAAGATAGGAAGACACGCGGGGGAGGTGTGGCCATCCTACTTAAAAAAGAGCTTTCCTTTGAAATACTTCCTGAGGTTATCGGAGTCGAGGCAATATTTTGCAAGCTTCTCTTCACTTCTCGCCCAGTATTTGTTCGCTGCGTTTATCGCAGCCCATCTACAGACAAGGATAGCTTGCAGGCATTGCACACGTATATGCATCGGTATGTTCTCGCAGCAAGGCTAATTTTGCTCAGCGACTTTAACTTACCCGATATAAACTGACAAACAATGCAACACAACAGCGCATGCACGGATGCGCTCATTGGCATCATGTTGACATTTAATCTGTCCCAAATCGTAAAACAGCCTACCCGTATCTAAAGGTGCTGTTCTAATATACTCGACTTGGTGTTCTTAAGCGATCATTTTCCTGCAGATAATGCACAGGTTGAAATTCTTGAGGGCATATCAGACCACGAAGTTATTCAGGCCTCCGTTTCTATAGTTGACATCCCTATACCGTCCAACCCCTTTTCTGCCTATCTTGACTTTAACCATGCCGATGACACCAGTATACTTGATCATCTTTTCCATGAACTTGCTTCATTTGAACTACTTGCGAATGATTCAAACACAAATGTGGAAATACTATGGGCAAGCTTCAAATCAGTCGTAACACATTGCGTTCTTAACTATGTGCCATCTAAAACAAAGAAAACACGAAAACATAATCCCTGGATAACGCGTGAATTTATTCATTGCAAGCGTAAAGTAAAGCGCCTCAGAAAAACTTTGAAGGCAAAACCTACTCCTCAAATTCAGAACAAGTTGAGTCACGCTATTACTAAGATGAAATCACAAATAAAAATGTCCAAATAAAAATAAAAACTATTTCACAAGTACGCTACCCAACTTTTTGAAAACGTCTCCCCAGAATTTTTGGAACTACCTTAATCCCAAAAACCGTATTAGGCCCGCGGATCCGGAAGAAATCAAAGATAAAGCAAACTCGCTAAATAACTATTTCCAATCTGTTTTCACGATTGATGATGGAAATTTGTCTGATGTTGACATTTGCAACACCCGACATATTGAACCACTTGTGACAGAGTCCGGAGTGCCTAATTTCTTGTTAAAGTTAGATACCAAGGAGGGTGCCGGCCTCGATAACTTGCCAAATGAATTTCTTAGGCGATACGCTGAATGGGTAGCCAAATACTTGTGTGTACTTTTCAATAAGTCCCTATCAACTTGTTCCCTCCCCCAAGAATGAAAAATCGCAAAAGTAGCTGCTGTTCATAAATCTGGTAGCGAAGCTGACCCTTTGAATTTCAGACCCATTTCACTAACCAGCACAACTTGCAAACTACTGGAACACATTATTCTTAAACATCTAACGTCGTACCTTGACGAGAATCACATCTTATCGCCACTACAACACGGTTTTCGCAAAGGACTATCTACAGTCACCCAACTGGTTGAACTAATTCACGACATCTCCCTCAATGTAGACTGTACAAAACAAAATGATTTAATTCTATTAGATTTCTCAAAGGCGTTTTTTCGGGTGCCACACAAAAAACTTATGAAAAAATGAGAAGCAACGATAGGCGCAGGCCCACTTACTGACTGGATCGACAATTATCTGAGTAACCGAACACAGTATGTGCAAGTCAATTGCGAAAGTTCTACCAGAGCCAACGTTACGTCAGGTGTACCGCAGGGCAGTGTTTTGGCCCACATTTTATTTTTGATCTTCATTAATGATTTACCTGCTGGCATTGGTGTTAATGTGAGGCTTTTCGCCGATGATTGTATACTTTACCAGGAAATTAACGCCCCAGAAGGTCATGTAAAACTGAACAATGCCTTGCAGTTCATATCTAAGTGGTGTGCTCTTTGGCAAATGACCCTGAATGTTAAAAAATCTGCGCTCTTGAGGATAACGAGAAAAAAGCAAGTATCGGAATTTGTTTACGTTATTAATAACTCTCCACTTCCGGTAGTGACTGAACACAAATATCTAGGTTTAACTTTAACGCAAGATTTTAGATGGGATATTCACGTTAGTCATGTCACATCAGCTGCATTAAAACGGCTGTTTTTCCTTCGTAGAAGTCTCGCTTCTGCGCCACCTGAAACGAAACTTCTAGCCTACAAAGCGTTCGACAGACCTGTCTTAGAATATGCAAACGTCACGTGGTTTCCGTTTACAAACAATCTCATAAATGACCTAGAACGAATACAACGAAAAGCGATAAGATTTGTCTATAACAAGTACAGAATAACTGACTCACCCACAGAACTTTTAAAAAAAGCAGGTCTCTTAACAATAAAAAACCGCGCTAAACTTGCACGTCAGAAATTCCTATATCAGTTAGTTCACCAACAGCTAAACATAGACAGTTCAAAGTACATGTCATTTAAAGAAACAAAGCCAACACGACAAAAGCATTCTCAGACACTGAATGAATATCAGTGCCGGACGGACTGTCTGAATCTTTTTTTCCACTAGCAATTCGCGAGTGGAATAACTTGCCAATCAGTATAACAAACAGTCAATCACTGGAAACGTTTTCATCACTGCTCGAATGTTTTTTATTGTCATCAGAATTGACGAACTCTGTTTTTTTCTTGTCCACTGTTTGAAGTGCTCACTATTCTTTTTTTTCAGTACTAGTTGGAATCGATGTCCTATGCTACTGAATGTAATTTAGTGGTACTGATGTAGTCATAAAATGTATTTCTGTCGGCTTTGTCTCACTCGTTATTACAATAATTCAGTGAATACCCTCTGTATAAATCTTGCCCTTTCAATGTATGTGCCCTTCCTGCAATAATCCCTGTTGGGATTGGCAGTATATGTAAATAAATAAAAATAAATAATGATGGCCGACGCTCCTCAAATCCTGAAGCTGTAGCAGATGACTTTAATGATTACTTCAAATACGTTTTTTTCTACTGATAACGGCATCACTCCTCTATTTTCCGCACACCGCAAACTACCTGCTTTTTCACATCTTGAATGTAGCTCCTCTGGACCTTATACTAAATCCTGAGGCTTCAAAACAATATGGCTCAAACGATAGTTCATATATGTTTCTAAAATTGTCTTTCAAATGATGGACTAATTATTTTATTGAAATATATAAAATTATCAATATTCTCTGCAGCAGTTACCCAGCGGTAGAAAATAGTAAATTTGCCCGTGTCTAAGTGCGTAAACCAAATAAATGAATCAATTTACAGTTCAATATTTATATTTTATTCCAGCTCTGAATTTTCGGAGCTTATATTCAACAAAAAATGGTAGAATACCTAAATACATGCGATATGCTTTCAAGACTAGTGCACGGCTTCGTGGTGGCTATTCTACTGTTGCTACATAGTTGCTTCATCTTCAGTATTAGATTGCTTCCTCTTTTTACGACTGAAAAGAGGCATCGAGCATTCAAAGTTTTTTGACATAGTTTGGCATGCTAAACTTTTACTTTTATTTTACAATTTTTGTGTGAACAACGAACAAGCTGCTTGCTTGGAAAGCAGATTACTTGCTGTCGTACCCAATTTTTTTATGGTTACATCAATCACACCAGGAAGAGGCCAGAAGACTCTGTGCTTCGTCCGCTTTTGTTTAGTGTTTACAAAAATGACAGAGAAGAAATCATTGGTGATTCTAAAATAAACTTGGAATGCATGCACACGAGAGATTAAGGTGTAGAACCATATACGCCAGATCAGAATGCGCTAACTAGTGTTTTTTTTGTCATTATGTAGCGAGAGTGAAACATGGCAGAATTAAAAAAAATTATAGTCCTGACCTTTGCAAACAAAAAAAAGGCAGATCCCACGAATTGTGGAAATTGATTACATGGCAAGCACGAATCAGGCCGGTTGATATGTTACATTAAAATCAGCAGGTTGATATATCACCTTAAAATTTACGAAGCACACGTAAATTGTGCCGTACGTACTTTTCATGCCATGATTATAATGTTTGAACGTGTCATTTACCTTCGTTGCCTATTCACGTGACGCAATGTCTGGAGCTAGCGAAACTGCCGTGAGCACGCTATGAGCGTAGAATGTAGACATGTTTTACATCCCACGCATGTCATGATTATCATATTTACATGTGTCACTTACCTTCGTCATCCATTCACGTAACGTGACACCGAAATTGGTATATGTGGAGCTAGCGAAACAGCTGCGAGTGCGCTAGGAGCGTAGCATATCGTCATGTTCTACATGACACGCATGTCAAGCATGTTATGTTCGAACGAGTTATTTACCTTCATCGTTGATGCACATCATGTACTAACAAATTTGGTATATGTGAAGCTAGCGACAGGGCCGCGAGTACATCATGAGTCTGGTATGTTGTCATGTTCTTACATGACACTGATGCCAGAATTATTATGTTTGCACCAGTCATATATATTTCTCATTCATTGAGGTCACGTAATATCTAATTTGGTATTTGTGAAAGCAAGCGAAGCAGCCCACAGCGCATAAAGAGCGATGCCTTCGTCATATATTCACGCACCGTAATACCTAATTCGGTATATGTGAAGCTATAGCGAAACGGCCGCTAGCGCACCATGAGCATGGCGTGATGTAAACGACACGTCATAACATAAGGGTCGTGACATGCATGTCATTATTTCCACGTTAGGGTCGATCACTTATTTTCGCTGTGAAGTCACGTCTCACCATACCACTTTTGCAAATAGTCCTGTGAACGGAACCACCTCAAAAGCAGCAAGACTATACAATGTAAATCATGACATTCAAAACATACATGTTATAGTTTTCATGATATGACTAGTAAATTATGCTCGTCATACCATCATGTTATGCCATACAAATTTTGGTATTGATACCATTATTCAGACGGCCAGGAGAACTAAAAGTTGTAGGTGGCAAGATAGATAGATAGATAGATAGATAGATAGATAGATAGATAGATAGATAGATAGATAGATAGATTGATTGATTGATTGATTGATTGATAGGTAGATAGATAGATTGATAGATAGATAGATAGATAGATAGATAGATAGGTAGATAATTAGAAGTATACAAAGTACATTTTTTTACTAAGAAATGCGTTGAATTCACAAATTGCGAAGCTTGCAATTATTGACAGACAGATTTAAGGAGAAAAGCTGGACAATTCTGAGGTAAAGTGTGTTTTCTTCTGGGGTTTTGCTACGTTTTAGTTAAGGTATGTTAGGTTTTCCTAGTTCGTTTACATGTTGTTCCTAAGCTAACTAGGTGATGGCAGATGGTTTCTAGGCTGCTTTTTCAGGGCACAGAGGTTTGAGTCACAGGCATGAGAGTGTTGTTCAAACTTCCAAGACCCTTGTATGCGGTGAAATCGAACGTTCTCACCTCGCATAATAGATTGTCCAGCAAGTGCTTTTTCTCGTTACCTACTGTTCTCTTGTATATATCGCATGACTACTGTGCAAAGTTGCTTTAGCGACGCTGCAAGGTGCTGTTAGGGCGTTTAGTCATGGGTTATTCCCGATTCTTTATGAAAGCTTTTCTCAGCGACGTGTTACCCATTCCTCGAAATCTTAACAGGTGTATTCAATCCACTTGTTACCTTGATCTTCGATGAACCAGCAGTGAGCAAGCACTGAAATATACACAGAGATTGCGGTCCTAATAGTAATACTTGGCTGATAGCGAAAAATTTGACATAAGCAGACTGTTCTGCATGCAATTGCATACTGCATTGTATGTGATCTATTTTAACAGTTCATGTCATCTGCCAGAGTTTTTTCATGTAGGCAAGCTGTTAAAAAGCGTTAATTATTAAGCAACTTGAGCTCGAGGAATGCTGCGTTTTCCCAAATATATCTTAGCATCGGCACCGCCCAACATTACAGGACTGCTTTACCGACAATATGCTTTTTAGCTCACGAACGTATGCTTTTGATTCCAAAACTTAAAATTGTTTCTAGCATGGTTGAGCACCTGCAATACCGAACAGCTCCATTTGCTTTGAATAACTACAACTTTGCCTTTATTATCACTCTTCTTAAAATGGTGGTACTGGGAAGTAATAGAAAGGTAAAGAAATACCGCACAATTTTAGTTGCCTTCAAAATTTAGTGTTGCCTAGTTAGAATCAAGAAAAAGCTTTACAATTTGACTTTTTTTTTCTTGAAGACAGAATACTTGTAGAATTTTGACAATGAATGATTTAGAAATTCATTGAAATCATCCATTTCCCCTAGCACTCTCGTGTGATGGAATCAACTATCATAATGAATTGTGGAATTCTAAATCTCAGGGTTGTATAGTGCTGTGTTCATGGATGTACAGAAGCGTACACGGTGGTCTGTTCTTTTGTCATAGTCATTTACGCTTCCTTCTTGCTTTGTTTAGCCTGCGTACTGAATTCGCTCGTTTGTTTTGGCGCAAGGAGATTCTTCTTCCTCGCTACCTCCTACAATAATGACGTCAGGCACAGCGTGCACTGAAATAAATTTTTGAATAACTAGCGTAACTTGTAAAATTTTCAGATGTGCAAAACTAGACAAGTTGCCAAATATTAGACATTTTGCCACTTAGGTAATCATTATTATGTGTCTTACAGGGTGGCAACTATATTGTAAGCTTGCTGGATAACTACGCCACAGCAACGGGCGTCCTGTTTATTGTTTTTGTGGAGTCCATGGTGGTGTGCTGGTTTTACGGTGAGTTTATTTTGCTTGATTGCCATAGCTTCGATTGCAGCTACGCTTATTTGCATCAAAAGATGACACGCTGCTGTGCTGATTTGTGATTTGTGGTTTTTCAGTCGCACGTATGACGCAATAACATACAGATGATACGTATCAGTGCATTATTTCCTGCTCTGTACGTAAGCCACAGTCACGTGCCGTTAAAGTTAGAATTTTACGTGCGGAAGAAATTCACAGGCGGAGAACGAAGACAAAGAATAAAAACAAAAAAAAACTGAGGACAAGTTTGCAACGGATTTTTGTTGAAACAATATATACATTTGAAATCTGTCATGCATGAATACACCGAAATAAATAACCGCAAAAAGGAAGCTTCCAAGATTTATTATCAGAACAAAATATTTCTTGTTTGATTTAACATCACAAAACCGCCATATGATTAGAAGAGACACCGTAATGAAAGACTCCGGAAATTTCTACCACGTGGGGTTCTTTAACGTGCTTCTAAGTCTAAGCACATGGGCCTCAAGCACTTTGTCTCCAGCGAAAATGCCGCCGCCACGGCCGAGATTCAGTGTCACCTAAAGGGTTGCCACTAACTTTCACGTTAATGTCGCAAAATGACAATAAAAATGTACCAAAAGTCACCTGTTTCCTTCTAAATTCACCAAAAAGGTCGTCACTTCATATACGCGCGGCATGCCAAGTAAGAAAGTTTGCAAGGTTACTACAGCCCCGTAGAATACAGTATAATCCGTAATCTCTAATTGTTGTTGCGTTTTTCAATGCCAGTCACACCAACCAATTCAATGCTGCCGTGCTGGTTTGCCGACTAGATTCAAGATGGGCGCAGTGTTACCACTAGTCATGATTCAAATGCTCATCATTTTCTCATAGTAGTCCACTTGTTTTAAAGAAAGAAGTGCTGCAAATTTTCACTCAAAAGCGTGACAGCTTGACTCATGTTCGAAAGTGGCACGGTAACAGGACTCTTGCGTTAGCATCCCTTCCTTTTCTATAGCTGAGATAGAATTAATGTTCCTATAAGCTATTGGCGCGGGCTATCATTGATAGTTGTTTGAGCCTTCCCTGTCGTTTCCTTAGATTTTTTCTTGGTTTTGTCATTATGTCTTACCCATCTTAGCATTGCTCATCATTCGTCACACGATTTTTTTGTCTACCGTATATAATTTCGCCCTCGGCAAACTAAACATAGTTGCAAGTTAGCGCTCATTTTCCTGTTCTTCTGTCGTTGTTCTGAGCTCGTGCTATAAAAATCGTCATGTAATGACCATTTTCCAGAGTCAATACGAACTTCGCCTTTCCTATGATACCTCGGACATTCGTCTTCCTGCTTCCCTTTTCATATGTACCCAGGTCCGTGACACTGTGAAGAGCTTCATGGGAGCTGCTATTCTTGCGCACCACCATCTCCACTTTATTCAGCTCCAACCAACTCGCTGGACCTCATTAGGCAAGAGATCGCGTTCGCGTCGGTTTGTTGCAGTCCTCGTCAGGTGCCAACGTACGCCCTCGAGGCGACGCTCTCAGCAGCTACCTCGATCCCGGCGCCCACACCAGGCGATTATGTACCTCTGGCTTTATTGTTACCACCGATATGTCTACAGCAGTATTACACTTTGCCGCGTCTTCCTCATCCAATATATTACTACTGCGGCTATGAGGAGCAGATCTCTTGGTTTTTACGAATGCGCCATTTGCACGAACAACCCGGCTACGGTACAGAGGAACGCGGATGCGACATTCCTCCTATGAACAACCAGTGGATGCCTTAACGGTTTTCTTATCACCTGTCGCCCTTTTTTCCTTGCAGTATCAATATGATCGTGAAAAACAGTGAGTATCACCACAGGTCACCTTCTCCACATCGCCGTTCCTTGCCGGTTCAGTTACCAGTCTCCAATTTTTCAAATGCATACTCGGAAAACTTCCCAATGCAGTTTTAGGCGGGGTAACTGCATACACCAGACAGCCACAATTTCTGGAGACCAACCTTAGAGCTTGTTAGTAGTGTTAGTACAATGCATATGCATCGAAGCTGTCGTGGTTACGGGCGTTGCCATTTCGATTTCTCGCGCTGATCTTGGTTCCCGTCTCCGCAAAGTGACCATGTCTTACATGGACCCATCTTTTCATGCCGCGACGAACGCCATTACTTGGCCACTCGCCCAGTGAACATTGATGTTTTCATTGACGGTATCCGTCATCATATTGTCAGCGCGATTTTTCGTGAGAGCCCTCACGACCTCATTTTCCGTTGAGAATTCCTGTCTTTTTCATCCGCTTCTACAACTTGTCATCAGCGCCTCATTTTTCTCGATGCCACTGAATTTTCTTTACCAGAACCGAAAGGGTGCTTTCGGCTCCTCACCAGCTCAGATGATGTTCTTTTTCGATCGAGAGCAGGAGTAACAAGCTTTAATTCCAACAGTATCGTGGATGGCGACGTGGTTGTACTACCTTACGGCCACACCATACATCGGGGCACTATTCATTTTAGGCTTTGTTCGTTTATCTGATAGGTCTGCTTTTGTTACTGCCTTACATCAGACCCCGAACCCAATATTGTCACCCCGTTGTTCAACAGTCAATTGAGCTATACACCCTCCTCCCGTCGTAGTTGTTGCCCTTCCGAGCCAATAATTCCTAGTGGATTCAAGCTCACTACCAATCAATTCTTCCTCAGCTTTGTCGGCGACGGTAAGCCCTAATCTGATTGCCGGCCATAGTAAAAGTCACTCAACCTACTAAACCAACATCTTTCGTTGTTCAAAGTTTATTCGGCGGATATTAGTGTGACCACTGCCGCTAGCCACCACATTCAGACTGACGGCTCCCAAATTATTCACCTGCGAACGTATCGCGTCCCTCTGGCAGTGCGCAAGATCGTCGAAAGCAACGTCTCAAACATGCTTCGGCCAAATATCATATGTTCTTCCTCGAAACCGTGGTCCTTCCCTTTCGTTTTAGTGCAAAAGAAAGCTAGAACATTATATTTTAGCGTCGACTACTTAGCGCTGAACAAAACAACGCGCAAACGTTTGAACCCTCCGGCACGGACCGGCGACGCACCGCGTTACATACGTTGCATGACGCCGAGTATTTTTATAGCCTTGATCTACAATTGTGCGGCTAGCAAATACCGATGCCTGAATCGAACAAAGAGAAAACGACTTTTTGCACCCAAGATGGGCTGTATGAATTATTAATAATGCGTTTCGGACTTCGAAACGCACCCGCTACCCTCAAAGCATAATCGACAGCAGTGTTGCAACAGCGGCATTGGAATGAATTCGGGATCAATTTACATTTTTAAGACTTCGAAATGGAAATAAGTGGCGGCAAAGTTTGAAGTAATGAACTGGGAATTCAATTGAGTGCATTTCTCAGATAATTGTGTTTCAATCTTCAAACATTAGTGATACAGACCCTCGAATTCAACAATGAAGCAGTAATGTAGACAGGCTTGGTTGATTACAAGTATGATACATTCATTGGCAACACATGTACACAATTCTGTCCTTATATATAGAATGTGTTGCTTCGAAGTTTTGGTTTATTCTTGACGTAACGACGGTTCTATGAAATTTTTTTTCCCTCTAAGTGTCGCCTCAGCTGCCTGCGGTCTCCCCATCCTTCACATTGTTTTTGCTTCTGACGCCGCCAATGACTCGCACACATATTCAAAAAAGTGCTTCTCTAAATTGTGCTGCTATTGACGCCGGTGGGATATTTGTGTTTACTGCAAGCTCTCGTATACCAGCTTGGGCAGTCTCGCCACATATTACCCCCCCCCCCCTTCTTTTTGCAATAATACCCCCCTGCCTACACAGACCTCTGCATAAAATTCTGTAGTAAAGATCTGTAGGTCTGCGCAACACACCTTTTTACACGATAATTGTGTGCTGTGTTATCTGCATTCTGTGCGATCAACGTTTGTACAAGATGAACCGTACAGAGAGCGACAGAATAAACTGCTGAAAGCATTTGTTCAGGTATCCAGCCCAAGCCGGTGATTCCACGTAACCTTGGCGGCAGCTCCCCGAATACCTACGCGACAATTCACCAAGTCAACAATTAAGCATTAACGCATTCAATCCTAAACAATATTAAAACATCTTTCGTTTGAACATAGGCTCTTAGAAAAAACAAGGGTCTGTGTATCGGCTTTTGGGCTGCTGAAATAACATAGCGGGACTTCAACAGAAGAGTAAACGCCATTGTTTATCGACAGCGGTTAATAAACTTCTGTAAGGAGAAGGCAAAAGAGGGTGTCAGCTATGGTAACAGCAAAGGTGCTGTGTGCACATATGAAAGCGCACACTTGCCGATAGGATACAGCCTGCTCATTCACTAACTAAATACTAGCCGTTTACTTGTCACAAAAAGCATTACCCTCCTAGTCAGTGGGTGTAGTAAAGTACTGATTATTGAAACATGCTAGTTTGCTAAGTAGTTCGTGAATAGTGCTGACTCGAATAAATAATAAAAACTTTATTTTTATTTAACGGGCGTCTATGTGAGCACGTACATTGCCACATCAAGATAACTAAATTACAGAAGTACATGTAGAATATTAAGCGAAACGCAGTTGTTCACATGGATTATTAGTGGTCACTATATAATTACTTTATGTAATTACCATGTCAATTAGGTACGCATCAAAGCAACATACATAGAGGCATGGTCAAATCACAGAAGAAGAGATACATGCAAACTTGCGCATAGAATATAAAGACATAGCCGGTATCGTATTCTGTAGCATCCTACACTCCTGTCGCAGCAACACGTTGACCCTTACTGCCACTCTAATATGGCACACATGGAAGGTGCTCCTGCTCTTCTGAACACCCGACTTCATCGACAACTTAACCAATCCAAAACTGCAGGTGGTGGTGTTTTACATCACTGCACTTATCAGACAGAGGAAAGAAAAGCGGTTCCAGATATACCACGTTATCTACAAAGTTGGGTTCTTGAAAAATTTCACGGTGAACCTACTGTCGGTCATCTCGACTATCACGAAATGTGCGGCATAATACCCAGTCGCTGCACCTGGCCTGGCTTCTCATTAGCAGTTGCCAATAATCTGGCCTCATGTGCTCAATGTCAACGACGTGTACAAACCACCACTGCTCATTTTACGTTCCGGTGACCTCTTCCATGTCCCGCTTTGCCATTCGAAGCCGTTGCTATAAACTTGTACTGCCCCTGACTTGGACGTCAAATGGGGATCTTTGGATTGCGAGAGCTGTTGGCCTTCTGACTCACTAGGCACAAACGGCCTAGCTGCAAGCTAGTGAAGCCACTGAAGTGTCCAATTTTTTTTTGCGCAACAATATCTTTACACCACGAAGCTCCACGTGTTCTGCTCAGTGACTGTGGCATGGTCTTCCTTTCCTCTATTGTTGCTGGGGTTCTGTATACCACTAGCACCATACAGAAGACAACTTCCACTAATGGCTCAATCGAATCCTTTGATCACACCCTGTTGGACATTATTGCTGTGTACATCGACCCCGACCACCCGTATTGGCACACCATTGAGCCTTTCGTGACATTTACCCAAAATACGGCGGCGCAACGGACCACCGGCTTTTTTCCCCTTTTTTGTAGTTCATGACCGCTCTCCGAGTGTCACTCTGCATGTCTCCTTCCTTTAGGCTCCAGCAACCTCAGCAGGCCCTTTATCTGGATAATTTAGTCTCGGCGAGATAAAAATTGCACAGTGCTGTGAGCAAGCGCAGTCAGTGAGGGCGCTCAGACTATGTGCGTTAAACATGTTAGAAAAGAAAACAGGCTTTGTGCATCGCAACGTTTACTATGAATAAAAAGCATGCGATGGGCTCTAGTGATGAGCATTTTACACATGACGGGAACTTTGTAATGCTACAGGTGAATGAATAAGGTATCACACTGTAAAATGCATGTGCTACTTGTTGGGGTCTACCGTTCACAACAACAATAAAAATATGAGAGACGGTATAGGTCTGTAGGTTAGGCCTCCGAAACCTTCGACCACCAGGGGCTCTTCAACGTGCACGTAAATCTAAGCAGACTGCCTCAACCTGCCGGTCAGCAGCCGAGTGCCTTTACCACTAGACCACCACGGCGGGTGACATGCTTTACTTAGAAACTATTTGGTTTTGCCATGCGAATCTTTCTTTCTTTATTTGTGCATTACGTTAACATGATACTTTGTACTTACCAGCCTTTAGGCGTTGCAAATTCAATGAATACTGCAGTTACCTATAATTGGTCTGTTTTTTTCAGGCACTAACCGCTTTTCTCAACATATCAAAGAAATGCTTGGTCATCTTCCGGGGCTGTACTGGCGTATGTGCTGGAGTTATATAAGTCCCTTATTTCTTTTCGTGAGTATATTGTTGTCACAGGATTTGACAGCCGGAGTTATTATTCTCCTTAATTTTGTGCAGATGATGTTCCTATTTGCTGTTCTGCGCTACAAAGCCCTGGAGTGGGAAGACTACAAATTTCCAGGCTGGTCAATTTCAGTTGGTTGGCTCTTGACAGCTTCTTCTATATGTTTCGTTCCCGGCTATATTGTGATCGCTTTCCTGAAAACCAGAGGCACCATAAAACAGGTAAGAGTTGTAAAATCGAGGACGCATTACGATTCACACGCTTGAGTCTCTGCAGTCGGTGGTGAATGTGACGCGCGCCGTTATCGGTGCAGGCTACTCAGTCTACTGAGATTATACATTGAATTTGCGCCAGTATGTCTCGGGCTTAGCGTTGCATTTTTCTCTTTGGTTATGTGGTTTTTTGGGCACCATTGCTGTTGACTTGTCAATAAGAATAAAATGTTTCATGAAGGGGATGGCAAGCCTGAACTGCGGGGTAAAAGTGATAAGTGGAGCTAGAGGTGTATGGTTTGTCTGCACTTGAATCGGTTTTACAAACTGTTCGTGTCTTTACAGGTCTGATGCTCTTTAAGCGTTGGATTTGGCTGTATTTGTTTGCCCTTGAACCACAGTAATGGTTTATCTTAGGTCTGAGCAAGATGACATTGTTATTTATGTATTGTATTGTAGTCTTTTTGCTCGCATTGATTAGTTCAAGCTCAGTCTCTGCCTCTTATTCATTGCATAAGGGAAGCCACTCTTTAACCACGCTACACACGAGTCATAGTCGTTGTTTTTGTCGTAACACCTCATTGACCACGGAGCTCCGCACTCCCCTACACGACAGTTGCAAGTAACTTCCACGCCGAAGAACCCTGCAGAATAGATAAATGGCCAAAGTACACTAGCAGCTACAATAATGAATGAGAAAAGCTGGGTTTCGATAATAATATACGACGTCACTATTCCAAGAGAATGATTGCAGATGTGTAACTCACTTTCGGTAAATGTATGCGCGCCATTTGAGTGCAAGGGTAGCTAGCACACACATACAAGAAAAGTTGAAATTATTGCGGCAGTTACGCGTTCGCACGCTTTTGTTCCCGCGTTATTTTTTTCGAGGTTACGAATTATAAATTTTCATTATCTTTTTTTGCGTGGAGGTTTTCAATATTCGTATTTTACATAGCTGTATAACTGCACTAACACATTAATTACTGTCCCGATCAGTTTTTAGTCATCCTAAGGCACCTACGCCTACAGAAAAACAATTTTGAAGGCATCGAGCAAATATCGCGATTCACTGATTTTCAACTAAATTAAACAGCCGGTACAATACAATTGCACTTGAATGAACGTCAGCTACATCAACTATTCAGTTGCACAAACTAATTTGAGTTTGCAAATAACGCATTTGAGTTTGCAAATTATTAGTGATCAAGAAAAACAGCAAGGAAAAAGTGTTTTTTGTAAGTAACTTGCAATTCATAAGGGCCGATGCTCTAAATATTTCTGAAATGTCTGCGCCAAGGGCACAACAATGGCTGAATGATTCTGCAAACGCAGCTGTAAATGACAATAAAGTTGAGCTTGTTTCATAAGTACGCTTAACACTGCAAATATTTTGTGCCTTTTGTGTGCATCACACTCTACACACAATATCTGAAAACTTGTTCTCACTGCATTGCATACGTAATACAAATACACACTTTGTTTTCATACTAATTTTGTGGCGTGAACTACACACACGGTGTTTCTGTATATCTTTAGTCGCAAATAACGGCTGCTCTCGTACAGAGTGAAAGTGCTTTGCTTCAATAAAGTCGAAATATTCACCTTTATAAAAGTGAACAAATATTCCACGGGATTGTGCGGCATAGTGCATTTATTAGATTAAATGAAGAGACTCGTATGTTATGCCATCAAACATAGTTTATTGTGGCAACTCCATAATGCTTTAGCTACACTATCGGTGCCTTACCATCGCTAAGTATTACTCAGCATTGAGTTGCTGCGACAGCAGAACAATAAATCTCGATGTTATACTGACAGCGATGCCCATTCTGGGAAACCGCTCCGGTGTCTTGCCACGCCGACTACGCGTTTTTGTCTGCTACCGAAAACTTCTTGTGCCGCTAGCTCCACCAAACCGGAGGATGCCCCAGTGTGTGCGGACACCGGGAGTTTTGCAACTTACCTAGATCTGTAAACGTTCGTTTGGCCGTCGTAGTGTTACTGGATATTTTTCTAATAGGCGAATTTTCAATCTTTATCAATAAAATACGGCATGACCTTATATAAATGCCGATTTTGATGTCGCGAAGTGGAAGCTGGGGATGGGGGGGGGGGGGGGGACCTCCTAACAAGAAATAAAGGAAGGTTACGATATTCTCGGCAAACACTGAGACATACGTTTGATAGAAAATCAAGGCCGTCCGCACTAAAAGCGAATAATCATTATTGTTGCGTCTTGCAGTAAGCCGCTTTCTCTCAATTAGCGCTTGCAAAACTTGCATTTACGCTAGGTGTTCATGCAGCTCGTTGCGTCCAGTTCGAGCTGGTTTTAATTCATCCGCAATGTAGGTTTTCTGATGCGGGCTGCCCCGTGGCATTTTGTGCCGTTCGTTAAACTTGAACTGTTTTCGAATACATCATTCGTGTCTATTACGTAAATGTACCTTAAGTGTGCACCGTTATAAAAACAGTAATAAGCTTATAACTTCAAGCAAATAGTTGGTAATAGGAGCAGTTACTAACTTTCTTGGGCACTTCCTAACCTTCGTGACCATTTTACTACATAAAATTGCAGATACCTGAAGGTAGCAATGCTGTTTTTGCGCACTCTTACTAACATTTTGGTATGCACTTGTTGAAAAAAATTAGTCGAACAAATCTCAGATGTCATTAATATGAGCGTCTAGCATGCTAATACTAGCACGGGGATTCGTTAAGGTCAGTAAGGTTTTGTATGTAAGCCTAGTATATGCCCATCTTGGGTCTTCTATAGACCCTTTTCGAAAAAGGGTGCCCCTAGTGCGGCGGACATGAACTACAGTATGCCGTCATTGTGAGGCCACCGCTGTAGACGATGCAGAATGGGTGTCTCAATGATGCTGATGTGCGTTTCTTGCAGCGCACACAGACACCTCTTGCGTTCCTGCAGGACGCGGACCGCGTCGGGAGGGCACGTTGATGAGAGTCTCTTGCAGGCCGGATTCACGCTTTGCCAGTCATAACAAGCCAAACTGCTCGTCCAACCCCATGAAGGGTATAAAATAATGTTCATTGTGCAGCGAAAGCAGCTCAGAAACGTTATCAGAGAGTACTAGAGCTCGTTCAAGCTAGAAAGTGGTGTGATTGCAGCGGATGATACGGAGAACAAGCCGCCAACACAAACATCACAGCACTCACGCGTATGACGGCTCGCTTTCCATGTCTTCATGATGGCGCTAGCTATCGCACGCACCTTTGCGAAGCGAAACTGACGAAAAGCTCAGCGTCAGGTGGCGTATTTATGAAGAGGGTCTATACTATATAGGCCATGTTAAAGCAATCTTATGCGAAGCAGATACATATTCTTTGTAATAAACCTTGATAAAAGTCCTACGCTACGTTACCTCTAGCACCTAATATACACTGTCTAAAGAAAGAGGCCAATTAAAAAAATGTTTCTCCTGAAACAGATCCGGGTACAGGCACCAGTTGCTTTCACCAATCGTATGATTATGAGCAATCCTAGAAGCGCTTACCAGCTGAACGTGTCGCAGGGGCTTATCGTTGTGTATGTGTGTGTAGCCGGCAGTCATCAGGGTCCATCACTCCAGACTAAGGCTAAGCTGTGAGTGATGCAGCCGCGTCATCACCTTCGTACGAAGTTTCTTGTCTTTCGCCGCTCTATAAAATTAAAAATAATTCCCTCTTTACCTTTTTATCTACTATGTTAAGTTATGACGTTAGCCGTGTACGCAATCACAAGCACGTATACCTGACTCCCAACTGAGGACCACTGCTATATCTAATTACCCCAGTTTTAACTACTACTCCGAAATGCAAAGCAAATAGGTTACCTTTCTGAAGGCAGCTCCAGACTATTCTTCAGCAGTTAGAGATTTTTTGCGTTTACATTTAATGCACTCCAACCACCTGCGATGCATACACTCAACGAAACGATCACATAGAAGTAACTCATTAGTTCACAAAACGTCAAGTACCACCATCTCGCATCTTTTCATCAAATATTCCCCATATAGAAGCACCGCCATCCAGCGGACATTCCGAGGACTAAACAAGAGGTGGAACACGCACACTTTCTTACGGCTTGCGCTTCGGGTCTACTTCCCAACTTGAACCACCTCTAGTTTATGGTATATACTACTTCACTGTGTTCATGGCACTGTGGCCCAACACTCGCTAAACCTTTCTAAAACCAAGGAGGTTGCGCCCAGCGAGTATAACGTAGCAACCTCTTTCTGTCAGATAGTGCTCAATGCACATGCCAATGGCTGCTAATGGTAAATGAGAGACAGGAGAATTCGGCTTTTACTTTCTTACGGCTTGCACTTCGTATTTACTTCCCACCTTTAACCACCTCGAGTTCATGGTATTTACTAGTTCATTGTATTCAGGGCACTGCAGCTCAACGCTCCCTAAACTTTTCTAAAACTAAGGAGGTTACACCCTGCGAGTATAATGTAGGAACGCTG
Source organism: Rhipicephalus microplus (assembly GCF_043290135.1). Classification (NCBI taxonomy): domain Eukaryota; kingdom Metazoa; phylum Arthropoda; class Arachnida; order Ixodida; family Ixodidae; genus Rhipicephalus; species Rhipicephalus microplus. The sequence goes on from NC_134702.1 coordinate 252,887,111, forward strand.
TCTTGCCAGATAGTGCTCAATGTACATGCCAATGGCTGCTAATGTGGATCGCCGCGTGCGCGTTAACTAAAAGCCGAATGATCCTGTCTCTCATTCCCCATAAGCAGCCATTGGCATGTACATTGAGCACTATTTTTTATTGTTCAACAACGCACAGAAGAAATCTCTCACCGGCACCACCTTGGAGGTTAAAATGTTATACTTGTTACACACTACAACGGGTACGAGGGACGAACAGGTGCCGCTATAAGGAGCTTCACCCCTAAAACGAAGAAGGGGGACAAAGCACTGAATATTGCCGCGCGTATGTGCCAGTGGTGGCGACAACAAAGCAGCGCGATTGTCCTTGGGCGAGAGCGAAAGACGAAGAAGTCGTTGCCCTCTTTTTCCTGCGATCGATAAAGCGTAATTGTTTGAGGCGCTTTGTGTGCTCGTAGATCCCGCGTTGTCACACTAGTGGAGGTGCAGGGTAGTCTTCATGCTTCGCATCTCTTCGCGGACCCGACATTGGATCCCGGAATCGCTACCACCCGTCGACACACCAGTCCACCGTTTCAGTCGCCATCTGCGAGGCCTGGCTCCCGAGCTCAATCTCTTGCCAGAAACTGCCAGCAATCGCTTGCCTCCGTCAGCCACGATGGCTGCTGCAAATCCGTCGCACATTACACTTCAGGATCCCAGGATTTCTGAATGATTTCATGGTGAGACCTATGAAGACGCCCAAGACTGGCTGGACCAGTTCGAACACTGAGCGAAGTACAACCAATGGGCCATCCCAGAAGATGAGCTCACGAATGTGTACTTCTACCTGAAAGTGAACGCCCAGACGTGGTACATCAACAGGGAAAGAACCATGGCTACGGGGGACGACTTCCGCAACCAGCTGATTGACACCTTTACTAGTCTTGACAGAAAGGAGAATGCGCAACGTCTCGTGGAAGGTCGAATACAAAAACCAAATGAGAGCGATGCTATGTTCGCCGAAGACATGACCCGTCTTTTCGACAGGGCAGATCCTGAGATGCCGGAAGACAGGAAGCTGCGGTATGTAATGCGAGGCGTGAAGGAGCAACTGTTTGCTGGGCTTGTGAGAAATCCACCAACTACACTAGCTGAGTTCACGAAAGAAGTTACAGCTATTACACGGGCCCTGCAGCAATGGTACCACCAGCAAAACGTGGTCAACTTTCGAGCGAGTAGTCCCGTTACGACTGCGGCGAGCCTCTGCTACAACGACAGGCTTCTACGGAATGTCATCCGGGAGATTTTGAGGAAAGAGCTTCGGCAGCTCTGTTTAATTCTAGCAACCGAACCGACGCCGGCATTGTCTTTTGTCGCTGATGTTGTCCGGGATGAGGTCCGTCAGGCTCTCTCTTGATCTAGCTGTGATGATGTGCGACGACATCTTACTTATGCTGATGCAGTCCAACGCCATGTCATAGCACTTTCGGCGCCGCGGACTCCAATGACTGCACCACCACCAACCCTGCAAACACAGCCACTCTCAGCGCCGACGACTTTCCGAACCTCACCGACCTCGCCGACAAGATGAATGCTGTTTAGCCAAAATGTGAAGCCCGCAACGTGGTTCAATGGTGAGTTCCCGCTTAAATAACAGCGTCAGAAAACCGATTTGTGGCGTACCGCTGACCGTCCACCGGTATGCTTTCATTGTGGTGAAGCTATGCACGTTTACAGAATTTGCCATTATCGCGACGCTCAGTGCTCGATATTTCCTCGCTACCATAATTACGCTACGTACGACCATCAACGCACGTACAATGACACTCCTATGAACACACCGCCGCAGAATCCAATGAGGCCCGGGTCACGTTCTCCATCTCCTGCGCGGGGCAGTTTGCCTAATCAACATAGCTTTGCCGATATCACCAAGGGCAGGTCCCCTACCCCGCGACGGGGAAACTAGACGCAGCAACCTCGGGGGTTGGGGTTGCCAATATTCGAAATTCCGAACAGTTCCCATTGCAGACAAGTGACAGCTCGAAGCCATCGACACCGAACAAGACGACAGCAGCGACTAATTCGACGAATGAGACAACTGCCGACGTAACCGACGTTATCAGCGCTGACCTCGTCGTTCACATTGACGGCCACCAAGTGACGGCACTTGTGGACACTGGCTCCCACTTTTCTATAATAAGCCTACAGCTAGCCGAAAGACTCAGGAAGGTGAAAATGCCAAGGCAGGGACCCAATATAAGAACTGCAGGAGTTCAGTTGATGACAACGGTTGGAAAGTGCACGGCCCGACTCTTCATTGCTGGTTCCACCTTTGTCGCCACCCTCGTCATTCTCCACGAGTGCTGTAAGCAGCTCATATTGGGAATGGATTTCTTGCGCGAATACGGGGCTGTGATTGACATCCGTGACAGAAGCGTAACGTTCGCTGTAAGCTCGGAGACTGCTACAGATGAGGAACACCAGCCACCTCACTTCCGTATTGCCGATGACGACGTCATACTGCCGCCACGAAGTTGTTCTCTCGTATCCGTGCACTGCGACAAATTACGAAATGGTACTGGCGTCGCTGAACACATCAAGGAGCTCGCATTCACTAGCGGCATTTCTGTTGCCAGGGCTGTCATCACTGTTATTGACGGATGCGCTGAACTGCTATTGACAAATTTCAGCAGAGAACGCCAACACATAGTTAAAGGCACGGCTATTGCCTATTTTGACGAACTCTCGCGAACAGAAGATTGTCATTTAGTGGAGGAAGTGGCAGCGTCTACTATCACTACACCGACACCTGTAGACGTTGGTCCAATGTTATCTCCCATTGAGCCAGACCGCCTTCTCACGCTGATCAACAAGTTCCACGGCTGCTTCTCATCCACATCAAGAGTTGGTCAAACGGCACTGACGAAACACCGCATCATCACGGATTCCGATGCCAGACCCATCCGGCAAAATCCTTATCGAGTCGCCCCAAAGGAGCGTGAGGTCATTCAAAAACAGGTGAAAACGATGCTAGAAGATGGTGTTATTCAGCCATCTAACAGTCTTTGGGCATCACCTGTAGTACTCATCAAAAAGAAGGACGGCAGCTTGCGATTCTATGACGACTACCGGAAGCTTAATCAGATCACAACGAAGAACGTCTACCCTCTGCCACATATTGATGATTCATTAGATAGGCTACGAAACGTGCGCTACTTCTAGTCCATCGACATGAAAAGCAGCTCCCGGCAAATTGAAGTGGATGAGAGAGATCGTGAGAAGACCGCCTTTGTTACGCCCAATGAACTTTATGAATTGCAGGTACTTCCTTTCGGTTTGTGTGTGGCACCAGCAATATTCCAGCGTCTCATGGACCCGGTTCAGTTGGGACTTGAGTGGCAAACCTGCTTGGTATACCTCCACGACGTGATCGATTTTTCGGCGACTTTCGAGGAACACTTACGAAGGCTCGAAGCAGTTTTTAAAGCGATACGCTTGGCCGGTCTTACACCAAAACCTGAAAAGTGCCACTTCAGTTTCCACGAACTTCAATTCCTCGGTCACGTCGTGAGCAGCCATGAGATCCGACCCAATGCGGATAAAATGGCCGCCATGGCAAACTTCCCGACGCATTCAGACGAAAAATCAGTGCGACGTTTTAAATGTTTCTTAGCGAGCTTTGGCGACTTTTAGCGTATCTATCTATCTATCTATCTATCTATCTATCTATCTATCTATCTATCTATCTATCTATCTATCTATCTATCTATCTATTTATCTATCCATCTATCTATCTATCTAACTATCTATCCAGCCGCCTACGACTTTTAGCTCTCCTGTCCGTTTCAATAATGGTATCGATACTAAACTTCGTGTGTCATAACATGAGTGTATGCACAACATACGTGACTAGTCATAACAATAAAAGCAAGATATTTATGTCATAAATGTCATGATTTAGATTTCAAGGTCCTGCAGTTTTTGCGGTGGTTTGGTTCACATGACACGTTGCAAAACTAGTATGGTATGACATGATTGCATGGCAAACACAATGGCAGACCCTAACATTAAAACTATGACATGCGTGTCATGTAACAACATCATTACATGCCACGCTCATGATGCGCTCACGGCCGTTTCGCTAACGTAACATATACCAAAATTAGTATTACGGTACGTGAATGGATGACGAAGGTATGTGACTGGTGCAAACATGATAATCATGAGATGCGTGTCATGTAACAACATGACCACGTGCCACGCTCATGATGCGCTGGCGGCCGTATCGCTAGCCTCACTTATACCAAATCTGGTGTTACGGGTTGTGAATGAATGACGAAGGTATGATACTGGTGGAAACATGATGAACATGAGATGCGTGTCATGTAACATGACTACATGTTAAGCTCATGATGTGCTCCCGACCGTTTCACTAGCTTCACATGTACCAAACTCGGTATTACGTGACGCCAATAGACAACATAGGTATATGACACACCCAAACGTGATAATCACGGCATGCATGTCATGTAACGACATGTCTACATGCCACACTCATGTTGCGCTCACCGCCATTTCGCTAGCTTCATATATGACAAATCTGGTATTACGTGACGTCAATGGATGACAAAAAAATGTGACTGTTGTAAACATGATAATCATGAGATGCGTATCATGTGAGAACATGACTACATGCCACAGTCAAGGAACCAATACATTTCGAAGTGACGCGGTGCGCGTGCTCGCCGGAGTTCATTTCGTCGCTTCACGTGGGCGGTGCCACGCGATGCGTCGGTCCTACTATATACTCGCAGGCGCGCGCCCCACTGCGTTGCTTTGAGGCATGCGCGTTTCAGCACGTCTCACGTCCATCTGTCACGCAAAAAAGGAGAAGTGTTGTCTGGGTAATGCATTGGCGTGAAATGCAGCATGTCACATTACGCGCTGGTTGCCGTCGGGCCATGCTGATGGACGCTGGTCGCACCAGTCGCGCCTGGCGTCCGACTATATAGTGCTCGCGTTTTTCTAACGTAGCGTCGCTGCGCCGAGTGTGGGCGCGTGTCAGCGGTACAATGGCGTATATTGGGTCCTTCATGATGCGCTCGCGGCCGTTGTGCTAGCTCCACATATACCAAACTTGGTGTTACGTGACTTCAATGAATGACAAAGTAAATGATTTGTGCAAACATATAATCCTAACACGCATGTCATGTAAGAACATGACAACATAGCACGCTCATAGCGTGCTCACGACCATTTCACTAGCTCCACATATACTGAATTTGGTATCACATAATGTGAACAGAAGACAAAGGTACGCGACACATTCAAACTTGATAATCCTGACCCGGAAGTCATGTACGGCATAATTTACCTCTACCTCGTAACGTTGTGCGGATTTTAAAGTGACATATCAACCTTTCTCATTTGTGCTTCGCATATCGATTCCCACTGTTCGTGGGATCTGCCAATTTTTTGGGGACTCTGTGCCTATCGCTGGCGGTTTATTGCTGAGTTTTCGCGCATCGCATGGCCATCGACCCAGCTTACTCGGGAAGATATCCCCTTGAGATGGGGCGAAGACCAACAGCAGACGTTTTACGAGCTTGGTCAGCGCATGCAAACACGCCCCGTGCTGGCCCACTACGATGAAGACGTGCCCACAATACTTCATACAGACGCTAGTAATGTGGGTCTTGGAGCAGTCGTCGTACAGTCGAAGAAGAACAACAAAAAGGTGATCGCCTACGCCAGCAGGACGCTATCCCGAGCGAAAGCTAACAACACTATGGCGGAGAAAGAATCTCTTCCAATAGTATAAGCAGTCCTGAAGTTTCGTCCTTATTTGTACGGCCGCCCGTTCAATGTTCTCCACGAACACCACTCTTTGGTGGTTGTCAACTTGAAAGATCCGCCTTGCCGTCTTGCACGATGGAGTCTCCGGCTCCAAGAATTTGACTTCACTGTTGCTTGCAAATCGGAAAAACGACATACCAATGCTGACTGTCTTTCTCGGTCTCCTGTTGAGACGGCATTCCCGCACAATGACGGCAACGACACGGCCTTTCTGGGAATTGTGGACAGTGCCACCTTCTCTCAACCGCAGCGTGACGATGCTCAACTGCTACGTTTTATAAATTACCTACAAAGGCGAACAAATGGCGTGCCGAAGTGTTTTTTCGGGAGGGCTGCCGTCGTACTGCTTGCGAAAGGACGTTCTTGATAAGAAGAGCTTTTCACCCACCGACAGCAGCTACTTGCTCGTCGTTCCTTCTTCGCTTCGCCGCGAGGTTCTGCAAGCCTGCCACGACGAACCTACTGCTGGCGACTTGGTTTACGCAAGAAAATTGGCGAGGATAAGGCAGAACTATTACTCGCCAAGACTTGCCAAAGCTGTCAAAACTTACGTGCAGACATGTCTAGATTGCCAGCGTCACAAGCCACCATCCATCAAATCAGCTGGCCTGCTGAAGCCTGTCCGAGTGCCAGTGACACCATTCGCACAAATTGGCATGGATTTTCTGGGACCCTTCCCAAAATCTGACACTGGAAACGGGTGGATGCTCGTCGCCACGGATTACCTGACCCGATACGTGGAGACAGGCGCTCTGCCATGGGCAACGGCAGCTGAAGCGGCGCAATTTTTCATCGAAGCCATCGTTTTGAGACGTGGTGCTCCGCAACAGTCATCAGCGACAGAGGTACTGCGTTCATGGTTGAGCTTTTGGACACCATTTGCCGACTAAGTGGTACAGCTCACAGGAAGACAACGGCATATCATCCCCAAACCAACGGGCTCACTGAACGCCTCAACAAGAACCTGGCTGACATGATAAGCATGCACGTAGATGTAGAGCACAAGAACTGGGACGAAATTTTGCCCTACGTCACGTTCGCGTACAACACGACTCGTCAGGCGACCCCTCGGAAGATACCCTTCAGTCTCCTTTACGGACGTGAGGTTACGACAACGTTAGATGCAATGCTCCCTCGTGAAAATTATGGCAATGAGACGGACGCCGAAGAGTTTACCCAGCTAGCAGAAGAAGCCACAAAGAAATACCTAATGTTACAAAACGTATTAAAATAAATTGTTCAGTGAAGGTTACAATGAATATAAAATTAATAATGTGCTGTTTTTTATCACAACACAAAATGTGTTTTTAAATGACCAATTGCACATAAGGCATCAATTGAAACTTGACACGTGAGTCAGGCAGCCGACTCACTCAGTAGATCTTGAAAAAAACACGAAATATAGGAAGAAGAGCTTAGTAAGTGGCACTGGCACATTCATAATTGTGCTGTCTAATTGAATATAAATTCAGCCTTACAACAGAAAAAAAACACTTTGGCAGATTATTTGCAGGTGGACACAGAGTAAGAAATAAATGCTGTCATCTGCCCAATCAATGAACAATATTTAAATATAAGTAACTGAAATAGACAGGGCTGCCTGCATTGAAAAGTTGGAGGCGGTCATGTTTCTACACAGTCCCACTAAGGCAAAATCTTTGATTATCTTTGTGCTCCTAAATAACCCGTTCCAAAGTTTGATGAAGCTTTTCATAATTTTGCGTGCAAGCCAGTGAGGAATAGCAAAAAATTACGTCCTGGTGTAACGAGCAGTCAGATCTTGCTATCACCAGCCAATAAAAAAAGCAACCATTGTAATGTTTGCCCATGCCTTCGACCCCTGGTCAAAATAAATGCATCAAATCAGGCAGTCTTTGCTGGTGCTCACAGTGCCACATACATATTAATGCAAGCCGCAACTAAACTTTCCGGCTGGATATCTGAGCACAGACATGCTACAATTCTTGCAAGTGAAGTACTCTAAAAATGTGGATGGCGCAAATATTCAACGCATGACCGCCTGCTGCGGTCTCCATTCAGTTCAAACATGAATCTTATATACTGAATGGCACTCGCTGTCAGTGATGATGATTGTCTCACATTGCGTGCCACTAGTTACATAGCTATCTGCAAAGGTGGTGTTTACATACATAACTTAGACCACCAAATTTTTTTAAGGAACAACAAAAGTGGTAAATTTGAAGACCTTGAGCCTTTGTGCTCCTTGAATACAGCTACCAGGTGGCTCTTTGCAGTTCCCTTTTCACGGGAAACAGAAGGCACCACAGCTGCTGTGCACCAGAAGCCAACTTTTCTAGGAGCCAGCATTGATGACAGGCTTGTCCAGACATCTTCCACACTCTCTTCCTACGACGAGCATGTATAGGCTGTGAGAAACAAAAAAAACAATTCACTGACATGTGCCTGTTAGCGAAGCTAAATTTGGCACTCTTTTTAGAATGTTCAGGAACACGTGTTTTTAAAAAGCAGGATGTACAAAAACCCGACATGATACAACAAAAACTTCCTTAATGTTCTTGATGAACATCGCTGCAACCTTACAAATGCATAGGCAATTTTCACATTACTGATGTGTCCCAAATTATGCGCGAATAGCGCTCCTGCATAGTGTGTATACATGCCGATTCAGTAGTAGGACAGCATATACATGAAGGTATGCAATTTCGTCAAGTATCTATTGCAGGTAACACATAAAATAAATTATGAATTTTACTTTGAACACAGCCCATGTAACATTCTACCGGCTGCTTACATTGGGACGATTATACCTATATTATCAAAAATTGGTTTCGCTAAATTACTACTGTATCCTGCTAAATTATGGTTATTAGTTTCAACGATTCCAGGAGGCTAAAAGGCAGTGCCCCTCACTCATCCCTCACATACCCTTCATTACAGCCTGTATAATGAATAATGGGAAAAAATGTGGAAATGCTAAGACATACAAGGCAGCCATCTTGAACAGCATGCCATCTCAATAAAGCATGCAAGCTTCTGCAACAATCTCCAGTAAACAGAATCCTGAAAGCTATTGGCCGCGATTGAGCAATACACAATAAACATCTGATGAGACTGGTTCCCGAAGCTGTATAGATGCTTCAATGCGGACAACTTGGCAACATGCACTCTATATTCATGATTCTAAGATAAATGCTTTGTCTAGTTTTACATTTTCACAGTAACACCTGCATGCTTTATGTATGCATACCATCATGTTTAACATTATTGCACGTTTTGAGTGACAAATATTATATGCGTTTCTGGAAACACCACGGATGCCTTGGACATCCGTAGCGTTGGCCTAGAGAATGTACTTAAGCTTATCATCTGATGTGAAGACAATGAAAACGACACGCTGACCACAATTGAAAGCAAATAAAAGCATAACGTTTTGCCCCCCGCACAGGAGAAAGGCTTATTCACAAGTATCGAACGTTGTGCTTTTCTCGTGGTCAGTATGTAGTTTTTCATTGTTTTCATGTCTGTTCCTGACCAGACAGGTACAAGCTTGTCATATATTATTAATTGCCATTGGAGGTAGTGGTCAAAACTGTTCTGATTGTTCGTGCACGTAAAAGTGTTTAGCAAAGTTTGAACACTGGTTGGGCGAGGCGCATACTATATTTATTGAACCTAAACAAAATAACGAAATCCAAGCATTGCTCAAACAAGCTGAATAAAATAAAATGTGCTCGACCACATGAACTATTGATAAAATTAGGGCTCGCAAATTAAGCTCCGGTATTTTCGTCATAATTAGCCGCGAAAAAATTCTTCGAAAATACAGTTCAAGTTTAACGAACGACACAAACTTTATGGGTTCGGGCCGCATCAGGCAACAGTAAATGCGGGTGTATACCGTAAGCTCACATTTGACTAAATGGGCTGCATAAACAGCTAAACGTGATTGCAAGCTTTGCAAGCCCTATTTAAGAGTAGGCAACATGCCGCACGCCAGCTCGAGAAACACGGTAATTCAAAGATGCGTGCCAGCGCAGTTTCATACACCGGAATACGTTCAGCTTCCCGCAAGAATTTATTACAGCAGTATAAAAAAGGACGTACAACATATAAAACTGTCTTAGACACGTTCACTCCTTTAGCACACAATATGAACAGGCATGAAAAAAATCCCTAATAAAAGAGATCCACGCATACGCACCCTAGACTTGATCAATGCTTACGGCTAATAAATGCCGTCTTTGGCCAACAATTATTTAACCAAAATATTGGTCCATCGCCAGCAGGGCTCCCTTCTAACACCACTATCGACAGAGGCGGGCGCCGCCACAACTCTGCCTAAACCTGCCACCGAATTTTCACTACGAACTCACGCACACGCTGCTTCACACACCGAAGCTTGCTTCATTCGAAAGAAAAAGCTCGCCCGTGCTTAAATTTCTGCAAATCAGCCTTCACCCTGATGAAATGACACACACAAAGTGGTTTGCTACGTTAACAAGCCATCCTTATATATCGTCCACATGTAATGAAAAACGTAGCACGGCGTCCTTCTCACGCTCTCGGTGTTAGCAAAGCGCTGATAGCAGAATCGTACATACCTGGCGAGTGCTCCACAATACGACGCCACACGTTCACGCTTGAGTATTGCTCATTTTTCTAATAAGCAGCATCGGCAGAACACAAAAAAAAAGAACACAGAGGACTAGCAAACCTGAAAAACGAGAAAAATCTATGCAAAACTAACCCCCTGCGAGGCGCCCTACCGGCAAGTGGCACGTCCTAACAAGTATCATGGCTACAGCACCGCAGAAGTGCCCTACATTTGCGCTCTAAAAACTTTGTTAATGAATTTAAATATACAAAAAGTATATACAAGTATATATTACATAATTACGCAAAGCACACAATAATATAACTTCTACAAAAAAAATGGCCCCGTATCTGCATGTAATCTGCAAATGTCGTCGAAAAACGATAGTTTTGCGTGTGGAGAGAGTAAATGAAACATTTGTTTTATGCTCTGCGCAAGAAAATCGGCGAATGATCTTCCGGGGGCGCTGCGTTAGAATGCCTCGAGCGTTCAGCGGAAGCAAACGAGCGCAACAAATCACGTCACACGTGAGACATGCATGCCATCTGCCAGTTTCTTTTGGAAAACAACGCACGTGGCCGTCCGCGCCCGTCTCAGAGCTGATAAGGTGTTGAACGTGAGGCGACGGGTAGGTGCCACCACCATGTCGTCTTAGAAAAGCGTTGGAAACACTCACCATTCCGTGCAGGCGTTGCATGGTAAGCGCAGCGTGATAAGCGCTACGGTTTTTAAAATTACTTATGCATGCGTTTTCTTGTAAGAGATGCATATGCAGAAGATATGCGTATTGTTATGGTGCCCCAGACATGTGCAATTATTGCTTTTTTTTGACAATTGCACAAGCATGAACGCTCAACCTTGAGCAACATTGGTCGTCGCTGCGGATGGGGTCGGCCGTTTCAAGTACCAGATGCCGGTAAGAGTGGACAAACAGACAAATGTACCGATAGACAGAGAGACAGACCAAACTTTTTGCGTCGAAGGTCCCCAAGAAAGACTATCTATCGTCTTTAAAATTAACAGTAAAAGCCTAAGCAAACAGACAAATGTACTGACAGACAGACAGACAGAAAGACAGACAGAAAGACCAAAACTTTTGCGTCGAAGGTCCCCAAGAAAGACTATCGTCTTTAAAAATAAGAGTAAAAATCTAATCGGATGAAATTTGAAACGTTTGAAAATACAAAGTGAACGCAATATGGAACAATTGAACAACAGTGGTAATAATCATCACATAACACGCATGTCTTCTGAATTAAAAATATACAATTGGTAATGCAGACATGTACACGCGAGATTGTATTGCAATGATTGATGGAGCTCACGCAAAGACCTGCGCACCATGGGGGGGGGGGGGGGAGTCACTGAATAAAGGCGGGGTGCAGCTCTCCTACCTATCATGCCCTTCTCCCCTTCGCTTCGCAAAGGCGTTGCGTGCGCTAACCGTGCTATTATCTGGTCAATATTTCTTGCCCTAAAGAACCACCCGTGCTCCCGCATGGTTGCCAAAGGGAGTGCATTGTATTCCTTATCGACCAAGCACGTTTCGTCTTCGAAAAGACAGTGAAAACGACTTGCGCTCGAATGGTTTATGACCGAGCAAGTGTTTTTGTAATATGTTTATGCTTTTTTCTCTCAATCGCTTCTACACTTGAATATGTGTAGTCCGTAGATCCTGACTGTGGCCCATTCATTTATGGACATTTAATGTGAACAATATAAAGAGGTAAAGCAATGTAGAAATTTACAGTAAAAAGAGAAAAGTTCTCTCTTTTACATTTTCTTGATTATTCGAGTGTCCTGTGAAATGTGTCAGTGCCTCGACCGTGTCGTTGATTATGTGATCCCTACAACATTGTAACTTTATGAAAGGCAGTAGAACAGGCATGTTGCGCTATGCGTGGCATTTTAATTGCAAGCATGGATGCAGGTCAATTTTCACGCGTGCACCACTCGCTTTGGTGTTGTGGTGCTTATGGTGCTGAACTGTTGATCCGGAAGTCACATGATCGAACCCCGGATGTCATGGCAGCCATAATTTTGGTGGAGGCAAAATTGTTCGATACCTGTGTAGTTACACTTCAGTACATCTTACAGAGCCCATTGTGGTCAACGTTTCCGGGGCCCTTTAGTACGGTGCCTCTCCTAATCATATGACTGCTTTGGGACGTTGAGCCGCACAATTGTTATTGCAATTATAGGTATACACCCTTCAGCTGTTGCACTAACTGCATGATAACTAACGGCACGGTAACACCCTTATCCCACTTAAACCTTTCTATTACAGTGTACAAGCGAATAAAAGGGTGTTAAAATAGGTGGAAAACATTTAAATGGGAAAAACGTCTTTTTCACACCCATGAGAGTGTAAAAAGTTTACTGTATTGTTACCGAAGAGTCGAACCATGAGAGTAAATTAACTAGAGGAATAAGGATGCGGTGGATCACATTCAGCAAGCATCCTCAAATCATGAAGGGTAATCTTTCACTTCTCAGGAGGAACGTACAGAACTTTTGCATTTTGCTGGTACTTACCAAAGGAGCGAAAACCCAGAGGCCTACAAAGAGGGTTCAGTCTAAACTGAGGACGACGCAGCGAGCGATGAAAAGCAAGCGGCTAGGTGAAACCTTAAGCGAGAAAAAGAGAGCACAGTGGGTCAGGGAACAAACCGGGGCTAAAAAAATCAAGAAAAAGAAATGGACACGGATCGGGCCCGTAGCACGTAGGCAGGATAACGGCTGGTAATTGAGGGTAACTGACTGTATTCCCAGACATGACAAATGCACGAAGAGGAGACAGAAAGTTAGGTGGGCCGAGGAGATTAAAATGTTCACACGTATAACGTGGCAGCAGAGAGCACAATACGGGGTTGATTGGCGGATCACGGGAGAGAAGTTTGCTCCAACAAAAAACGTTAAGTCTGCAGTGGGCCAAGTCAGGCTGATGATATTGATCATGTGAAATTAAATAAAAATTACCATTGTTCAACAAAGGAGGAGCAGGAGAAACATTTACTTGGTGCCATTACATGGAGCTGGTTTTCAGCGTGTTAAAGTCCTTTGACATTGGTCCGTTATGGCTGCCCGCTCCGGCACCTACACTTGTGTTTTGGGGTCGGACGTGAGAAGCGTGGTCTCTCACTGTTCAGCGATATGCGCGATCAGGGGATCAGGATTACGATTGCCCCATTCTTAAACATCAAAGTGACAGCCACCAAAATTGGAAGGTAATCAAAGAATTTCTGAACCAACATGTTGCCGAGTCGAAGATTTTAAAACTTTGGATGGTTGACGAGTACAAACAAGAGCCTCTGATATTACCAATGCTTTTAACTTGCACTTTTCCAAGGCAAATGTGTCTACTTCCGACCATACTTCCTCACTTCCTCGGTGCCCGCACTCCTATCTAAGGCCTGTTTCCTACACGAAGTTAGTCAAGTAATAATGCAATTATAATGCACAGGTGCCGGTATAGATAACATTCATCTATCAAGAATTATATTATTGCCTCCGACATTTCCATTACTCTGCTCATGTAATTATTGAATGATTATTGCTGGAGATTTTTCTGAAGAACTTAAGGGCTTCCAGAGTTTAAAAAAGGTGACCGAAACTTCATCAATAACTACAGCCCGATCACTATTGTTTCTTTCTTAATCAAATTTCTGGAGAAATTGCTTGTTACTCTCCTAACAAATTGTCGAAAAAAGTTCATTCTTTTCACACCCTATCAGTTTGGTTTAGGCCTAACATTTCTTCAACTCTCTTTGATTGAATTCACTGACTACCTTAAACAATCCATTGATATGGGCCTCTTTGCCGAGGCTGTATTTGTGAATCTTTCTAAAGCGCTTGACACTATTAACCACGAAATTCTTTTTACAAAACTAGACTCCTATGGTATTTGTGGTCCCCTACTAATGCCTATTTCTAACTACCTGTCGAATATCTCTCAGCGTGTTTTAGTTAGTGTTTTCTATTCTAACTTCATTACGTTTAATCAAGGTGTCCCTCAAGGCTCATTTAATGGACTTTGCTAATTTTTGTGCATTAATGACTTGCCAAAACGTCTTAATTTATCTAAATGTACTTTATACGCTGATTACAGTACCATCTTTTAACGAGTAGATTTAGTAAATTCTCGTAAGGAAATAAATAGTCACGCCGCCAATATTGTACAATGCTGCCATAACACTCATCTCGTAGTTAACCCATTGAAAAGTACAATCATGCTATTTCATTCCTCACGAAAGACCATACCATTAATGGAATTTTTAATAATTGACTCGCATGTTATTTGCCCCTTCAATAGAATAACGTTTCTTGGTTTTCCCATCAATTCTCACCTAAAATTTCAAAAACACATTGTACCAATTTCGTCAAAAAGTTCTTTTGGCGTTTGTGTTCTAATTAAAACTCGCCCCTACTTTCCCTTGCACATTCTTCGTGCTTTATACTTTGCCTTCATTCATAGTCATTTAACATATTGCTGTTAATTTTGGGTAAACGCTTACATGATTCATCTTTCCAAAATTGCTTACTTGCAGAATAAAGCAATAAAAATTATCATCTTCCGTCACTAGGGGAAGTCTGCCCCACCCTTGTACTGTAATCTCAACGCTCTCCTCATGAATCATTTCATTTCATTGAAACTGGGCATGCTCATTTTTCGTGCACGTCATCTTGACATTGAATTAGAAAGCTTCCCCCCCCCCCCAACTTGCTCACAACTACAAATTTCAGTTTCAGTTTCAGTTTATTTGACTAGATTCTCCTGATCTTAGTTTACTGTTGCTGGTATTGTACTCGAACTATGGAAAAAGACAGCGATTTTTTCGGGCATTAGTCAGCGAAAATCGCTTCCTTCGATTAATAAAGTTTTTCATGGGGTAACAACATTTGAAATGAAATTAGGGAAAAATTTCTTGCAGGTTTCATGTTAACATTTTTTCAGCGCTTTCTTTTTGTTTTTCTTATTGTCTTTGATTGATGTAAATCTTTTCAATATCAATGTAATTTACAGGTTTTCGTTTTGTTGATGTTCTATGCCTTGCAACTTTGAAAGTATTTGCGTTCTTGCTTTTCTATTTTGTTGAGAAACTGTTTCTTCATATTATGCTTGTTGTCGTCACTCGTTTTCCCTCGATTGCACCAATGCATTCTCGATAAAAGGTGCCCCTGTTGGTGTATACCTTGGAACCTCCTTCTGTAGCAAGTACAAATCATGCCATTCTGTATTTTATGATGATATTTCAATAAACCCTAAAAAATCTTCAACAATTTTTGTGTGATTTATGTGAGAACTAGAGCGTATAGTAAAGATTTGCGTCCTCTCTTCGGCAGAGTTTAGAACAGATGGATTAAACGGAGGGGGTTGGGAAGCAATTTGTTTGTAGCTGCCTTAATATTACTTGATGCCTCTTCTTTAGAGGTATATATATGTGCGCGGGGGGTTATTCTCGCTACACGGTAATGTTGCGTTGTCTACTGCATTGTTACCTTACGCTCGCTCACCAATGGCCATAGGCTCTTGGCTCTAGTAACAGCATTTCCTGTCGATGAATGCCTTTTGGTGCGAAGAATGAATGCTCAAGCCTGATTTTTGGCGGCTTCGTTAGAGACTTATAAAAAATCTAATAGAAAAAATCGCTAAAATAATTCGTATAATATTAAAAAAGAATAAATTACGCCTGCATCTTGCAGCGCAAGCAATCATAAAGTAGGCGTATTTTGAACACTTGTAATTCGCAACAACGCATTGTGAGACTTCAATGTAAAAAAAGCCAAATTGTTAATGTCTGAGAAGGCGTTTAATATACGTGATCCTTGATATCTGATAGTAATAAAATTCAAAGTGAAATGCCAGAAAATATGGCTGAATTTTCCAATATTTGTTGCAAATTAAGGGAACCGTAGACGAGGTCGTTTCTAGAATCATGCATTATTTTTATGATTGCGGCTTGCAAGAGCAAAAGCGCTCAATGTGGATTCCAGTATTGATGAGACAAATCTTTAGTAGTAGCAACACCTTGTATGTGAGTATCATACGTGCAAAGGTTGAACATTTAAATCACCTATTAAGGCAGCAGACGGAGATGCATGTGGTTGAGGTGTCATTATTCGTCACGCCTGTTTTTTTTTTTGTACTTCCTAGCTGATGAGCATGAGGCGTTTTAGCCTGAGGTTGAAACCTGAATGAGCTGCGAATATGTATATACGACCAATATAAAAACAACATATTGTTTTGATCAATACAAGAGCGAGTTTTCGAGGCGATACAAATACAAAACAAAATTTTTGTAATGATTTTTTTGGTAAGAACAATTGGAGAACCTTGTACTCTCATCTTTTACATTATTGAGACATTTGTAAAGCGTATATCTCGCAATCCATGTCTTGTCTTTACGATGACACGCCCTAAAACACGCATAATATACCGAGAAATAGTGCTAGAGGTGAACCTATTTCCTCATATGTATAGATGAGTGAAGGGCTGGCCCTGGTGACGCTCTTTATTGAATGATTACAGATCACGTTAAGCCACCTTGTTGCCGTGAACTCCTCTCGCGTAAGCTTGTGCAGATCGCTTCTGTTTTCTTTCTAATAAAAATATATATTACACTTCTTTGCTTACAATAAAGCTGTTGAAGGGCGGAAGTGCTTTTGTACCTCCCACACTCGCAGGCACATGTTTACTATCATCAAATTCAAGCTACCTAATTTCTTGCAAAGAAAAAGTTTCTGGACTTAAAAAAAACTTTGCCTTTATAAGGGTTCAACGCGATAGTAATATTCTGTTCCTAGAGCGTACTTGAAAACAAACGTAGTTTATGGATTATTTGAGAGCTTGCTAATAGCCCTAAAAAACAAGCTGAGAAATTTATCACAAATATTTATCAAAGTTGCCTCAGCTAAATATCTTCTAAATTTAAAAATACAACCTTACTCTTCTCTTTAAACATTGTGTGGTAATGCTGTCTGAAAATATTTCTGTAAAAATTGAATTTCTCGGACATCTGAATATCATCAAAAAATTGCACAGGTGTCTTCAATGGTGCCGGGCTTTTCTTTTTCAGCGACTGATCATCTGCCTGCGACCCCACAGTGCGGCTGCAAAGAGGCTCAAGCAATGTGTTCCTACCTCAGTCTAGTCGCACTGTGTGCGACTTCATTCTCCCAGAAAATGCGCAGCTCTGTACCTGCAGAACGCCCCACGGTTCACGTTCGTCCTGCCGAAGGGGGGTATAAGTGTGGCAAACAAAACTGGTCGTGTTTTACCCAGAGTGACCAAAATTATTTTCATTGCATTCTAGCTTGCCCGTTAGAATGTACATTTTTATAAATGTGAAGTTATCTTATTTATTGACAACATTTTGCGTTGACACGTTCTTTACTTATGCACGCACAAAGGAAATCTGTGGCTCACTCGCACTTTCATGTCTTTTCTCGTCTTGTAAGCTCACTTTGCCTTAAAACGTCACCTTGTCCACAAAGTGTAAATATATCGATTTAGTTATCTTCGTTGATGCTTGAATATTGGAGAAAGCATTCATCAAAATTTTTAGATGTTTAACCACAAGCATCACC